>NC_090696.1:3752500-5002500 GCF_040954835.1 Lepisosteus oculatus
GGGCTGAAGACAGGGGGGCGTGTCCAAGGTGCGCTGGTGCACGGGGGAGGTGTGGCCGAGGCGAACAATCCAAGAGTAATCCTTAGGGAAAATCCAAAAACACACGAGAAAGTCCAAAACCAGGAGATCCATCAGAACAAGAATTAAAAACCACGAAGACCGGGTCGGAACCGGCGGACAGGGACAAGGAACAGGGGTTAAAACCTTAACGGGACCAGGCGCTTCCTGGTCCCGGACTCGCACGATATGGAAATCAGATGCAGAGCCCGGAAGAGCGTCAGCGCCTGGCTTTTAAGGTGGGCAGGGATGGGAAACAGGTGCGGGGAATGAAGTCTTTAGTGAAAGGGCTGGAGCACCCTTAAGGAGGGGGGGACTATAGTCGTGACAATTCCTGACTCAGGACACGTTCTTAACTTTACCTAAATTCATTTCACATAATCTTTTGCTCCCTTAAGACATTTTGTCTGCCCCCAGAGTCAACCGACGCAGTCAAATCTTTTTCTTTCCTGGGATTTTTATTCAGCTTCAGAACAATGCTACGATACGCCGTCGATAGCTGCCAAACATGCACAGCACAGCCATGGAGAGATGTTTCTTCCACCTTTGCAAATAACATGTGTTATTATTGTAGGAAAGGACCATTCTGATGGGAAAAAAAAATAGAACTGAGAAGACCAATGTTATTAATATGAGAAAAAATGTCAAGGCAAATTAAAGTAGCTAAATCACGTTACTGTGAAAGCTTTGTAAAATGAAGGTATAAGATATGAAGACAATCCATAAAGGTATAACAGAATACCATTAAAAAATAATTTGGAGCCCCATTTTGATTAAAGAGGTGAAGGAAGGCCCGTCTGTGGGATTACTGCAGAGGCTCCATCAGGGGATATCAGATGGTTCATCACCTACCAGAACAGAAATAAAACGGCATCCGAGTCCAGAGCTCGTTTATTCAAGAGGTGATGATAACGCTGGGGCCAGAGAGATTAGGAATGTAGACCTGGCCTTTGTTAATGGGGAAAACAAAGACGCTCCGAGAACACATTGCATTGTGCTCCCCACGGCTTGTCTTCGCCTCATGCTAGAATGTTTGATTCCAGGAACAGATGAAGCACAGCATGTGTGGGTGCACCCAGAGGAATGCTATACTAGACAAGAGCATTGCTGCATTTTGTTTCATATTATGTGAATAAATTAAACAATAAATAACCAAGGATAATAAAGGCAGCAGCCTGCGTCTTCTACCTCTGCTAGGCAAATTAGGATAAGGCGAGCCACGGCTCCAGTGATCCTTTTCCCACATCAGGACAGGGGATGTCAATCCAGCTAACTTTTCCAAAAGGTGCGCTCTCTTCCATGCGTGCCTCTCATGCCTGAAGATGAGGATGAAACCACTCGGCTCATTGATATTCCGTTCCAGACGGGAAGAAACGAGTGACTGGCTCAGACAATCGCTCCAGCCCCCAGATTCCCAGAGCCCTTGATTTCCACGGCACTTTTGCTTTGCATTTTAACTCTCCAACCTGATATCCATTTGAGGAACAGAAAAGAAGACAGGAGCAAGCTATAACAGGACAACAGAACATCTGAAAGTTAGTTAAACAGTAGCATAAAGTCTCACACAGAGGTTACTGTGAATGGCCACTTTGACATGACTATTCCATTTGCATACAGAGTGTTCCTTATTCAGCAGCAGTGGCTGTTTAATATTTCAGATGATGCAATGGGGAATCAGCTAATTATCTTTGAACAATTCTGGTAACGGCATGACCTGAGCTTGTATGAGGGTACATTACCATGTATTGCTTCTATGTAAATGAAGCAGGCTCTCTTCACTTAGAAGTGTTATTAAAAAATTATGACCTATAGCTAATTATTAGTGAATATGCCCAATCCAGGGGGACAAGCTATTGCTCTTCCTTTAGTTTACATTAAAGATGAATGTTACTCAGAAGACTGAACAAATATATGCACAGTAATAGGATGGTCCCTTTTTGAAAGAAATTAGCTCTTAAAACTCTCATTCCACCATTATTAAAATATGCACAGCTAAAGCTGCTGAAATGGTTGTTGCGATGTGCTGTTGTGCTATATGTAATACACTGCATTCTGCCCTGAGCTTGCACAGAGTACTGTGTGCCTGTTTAGTTATTCTCTCTTATTCTAACTGTTGTTTTAAATCTTAGGAAATCGTATATCACTATATAGCTGCTAACCAGTAAGTCAATCAATGTTGATTTTAGTTACAGGTTCATTTTGAAACACTTTACAACTAGTTTTGTTACAAACAGGGGCACAGGAGAAGTAGTGTAACATTTTTATGTTATAGGAAGACCCCTGGCTGAAGGGAAAAAATACAAACTAAGGAATGCTGCAAATGTTATACTAACTAGTCCGATAGAAAGAGCAGGGAAGACACTGAGAATTTTAAAGAAATAATTCTTTAAATGCCATGCATCTGACAAACCAAGGATACAATATTCAGCACAAAATAACATTTTTTTAACTGGCAAGTTCCAGCAGCATGGAGTACTTTGTTGTGCTTCTATCAAAAGACTCTCAAGGCCTCCATAGCACTGGTCAGATTACCTCTCCGGTCTGTTGGACCCTTGGTCCTGATGGGACTGTCACATGCGCAGTAGCCCTCAAGAGCTCAAAAAGAAAGAGACCAAGGCGGTGAACTGTTGTAATGATGTGCCAGAGGTGACAAAAATGTGGACCCTGAGCAGAAGTGACTGCAGCAGCTGACATTTTCCAATCAAAGTGAGTGTGACATGGTGATGGGGGTGGGGTTTGGAGCTTAACACTAAGATATCAGCCCCTCCAGTGTTTGCCTTACAACATGCTAGTTTGTCCTAGCAACATACAGGCATAATAAAGGCAACAGAGAGACATTTGTTTGAGTCTTCAGGTAGAGTGCCTTTCGAATCTATTCACCCCCTGTCAATGACATCCCATTATAATTACAGTCCAAGTACTGTATATGATATTTCCCAAATATGCATCCCAAACTTTTCTAGTCTGAATTGTTGAGAAGGCTTAATGTTTAAACTTGCAAGATGCTCAAAGTGAAACTTATTGATTGCATACGTTATTCAGATCCTTAAGACAGTACTAGTTGGACACATCTTTTGCAGCAATTGCTGCTGTCAGTATTTTATCATAGGTCTCTACCTGCTTTGCACCTTGGGCTGGTTTAATCTTCTCCATTCTTCCTCATAGCTCTATAACATAACACTGACACCACCTGTGTTGACAGTAGGGATGTGTTGATGGGTGATGTGTTGTGTTGGGTTCCCAACAAACAGAATACTTTGTATTTAGACCAAGTTCAAATTGTGTCTCAGATGAATATAAAACCTATAATTATAAACCTTTCCTTCACATGTGTGCAGTGTATGGAAGTTCTTCACTGAAGTTCAGAAGGAATATAGCTCAGCTGTTTAAAATCACAATCATTACTGACTTTATATCGTTATATCGTATATAACTCTTGCACACATCTCTTCTAGCACTTGTGTTCCATTCATTCTATGCATGAACCTGCTTCAAACAAGAGGCAGAAAAAAAACAGAAAAAAGAAAAAAAATGCTTCACATTTGCCTCGCATTTTATCACATTCATTCTATACATGCTTCAAAAAACAAGCCAGAAAATGTAAACGGAAGAGAACGAAAGAGTAAATGTGTTGCTTGCCTCACGCATGATTCATCCATAAGTGGATTGTACTTGGCAGAGTTTCAGGCCGCACACCTTCTGTCTTCCTGTATGTTCTTTAATTTAATCTCAACTCATTCTTCTGCTGCTGTCTCCTGGGTCCTCCCTCTCAGCCCCTCCTGTTCCTGATGCCATTTCTTTGTCCCCGGATCTGTCCAGTGTCCTACCACCAGCACAGTCAGCAAGCGTCCTACAGCTTTTAAATTCTGCCTTCTGAGTGCCGCTATCCTCGGCGTCCATCTTGGTCATGGGTTCTCTCATCCTTCCGGGTCCTGCTGCTCCTCGGCCCTGGCTTTGTCCAGCGTCCTATCTCCAGCTCAGTCAGCTATCCCTGGCCTCTATCTCTGCCACAGGATCCCCCTTCTCAGCCTCTGCTGATCCTGATGTCATCTCCTCAGCCTCGAGTCTGTCCAGCGTCCTATCTCTGACTCAATCAGCAGGCAACCTACAACTTTTAATGTCTGTCTTGTCTTTCCATTGTAATGTCCACATTTCCAAACTGTAATTCTATTCCTTGTTGGTGGTTTTGGGGTTCACTTGATTTTTTTTTGGGGGGGTGGGGGGTTGAGCCTCTTATGGCCAGGAGGCTACTCCATAACAAAGGGAGCTAAACCAAAACCTATTATACTTAAATATCCACAACACATTCCGAAGGCACCTGATACTTGAATGTTGTTTTTTCTTGTGAAATGGCAGTTCTTAACTGAAGTTTGGGAGGGATAAGAACAGACAAGCCAGTCTCACCCAGCTGTTTCAAATCACTATCATTCCCGCCTTTTGCACACACCTATTCTCACATTTTGTGTCACATTAATTCTGCCTCCACCCCATGTCCACCTTCGGGGCTACTGTACCCCTCGTTTTACTCCTCTCGCTGAATGAGGGGTCGTGCCTCCTCATCCTGTAGCCAGCCAAACGTTACTACACTGTGTTGTGCTTAAATACTCAATACACATTTACAAAGCATATGATTTTGGATGTTGTTATTTGTGAAATTTTATATGAGACTTAAGATGATGTTTTTGTCACTAAATTTCACTAAAAAGGCCAACTTTGTGCAAAAATAAAGATATTGTTAATGTATGATCAGTGACCAGGACACAGGACTTTGCAAGTTTTTCTCAGTCACTGTTGGTTTTGCAGAAGCATTGCTAACTGGCTTCCTACTTCCAAGCTGCTAGGTTTGCAAGGGTGGCCTGATCTAGGTAGTGTTTGGGTGGTATGATGCAATTCTAAATGATGGACTTCACTGTTCTCAAAGGGATAAGTAACCTTCTCCGATCTATGTATTTCTACCACTTTATCCCTAATCTGTTTCAAAAGCTCCTTGGTCTTCATGGTCAGTCTGTTGTACAGTATCTATCTGAGGGGATGTAAAGAGACAGATGTATTTACTCATAAACTTTAATTGCATAGGCAGAGAACACTATAGTAAATTTGTGATTCTCCAAACTATGTTGTCTTACAAAGGGAATGAAGGAATTCTCATGAAGAAGTGAATTGATTAAAGACTTCCTAGACTTTTTACTTTAATCAGGTTTGTGTAAATTGTGTAGATTTGGAATTTAAAGTCCTGTCTGAAAGGGTAACGATTCTAAGCTCAGATGGCAGTCAAATATGGAAACTCTGGGGGGAATGAGATTCTGTTGCAAGGCACTGTCCTAGAAGAAGGAAACATCCTTTGTGGGTTAATAAGCACTGTTTTTTATGGGATAAAAGTATGAAAGCATACATTTTCTACACTTCTCTTACGCCTCACACCTTGTTTAAATCTTTCGGACCTGCATTCAATTAACTTCACGTAACCTCAAGTGGTAACACCGCTCAGTTATACTGCTAAAGATTGCTCATTTAAGCACCTTTTGAACTGCTACATTTTGCAAACTGATTAGAAATGTGAACAGCAGGATGAGGTTTTCTTGTTTTTTTTTTCCATTGTCCTTTGTAGACTAAGGAAAAGCTGGGAAAAGCCACCCCCCTCGGACCACACCTACATCATCACCATCTACCTCTTTATGATTTCTATTGCACATCTCCAGTCATTGTTTACACGTCTGTATTGTTTACATTCAAACTGTCTACATGTTTACTTGCACGTTGTCTATTGTTTGTTTGTACATTGTCTTGATGCACTGTTTGTACTTTGTTTTGTTTTTTACACTTGTTTTACAATCGAGAGACTTTCTGTGAGTAAGAATTCCATTGTACCAGTACCGGTTACATATGGCAATAAAGTTCAAGTTCAAGTTCAATAGTATACACTAATATACAGTACATAATACTGCAAGGAGCTGCATCCGGGCTGCGTGGATAAGGACTCTTGAAAGCTAACCACAGGCCTCCCCAGTCCACACATTAGTCTTCAGCACTGGGAACCACAGAGTGAGGAAGTCAATGCCTGAACTGACTACAGAGGAGAGTGCAGTCTAGTATAGTACTGCCAACTCATCCACTTTTTTTTTTCCTGTGTGTGCTCCTCAGAATTTTACATATTTCAGTTCTGTAACAGATCTTTCACTCAAATTCCCTAGCCCATAATGGACCTTCTATATCTCATTTCCTTCAGTTAGATTGCCAAGAATTTTTTTTTTTAACCAAAGCAAAGCCTAACTACAACTGAGAGCTAAAGTCAACCGTTGAGACTCTCAGGAGCGAAAATAAGGAATATCACAAAAAAATACCCACAGTAAATAAAGTTAAAGACCGATTCTATAAAAACAGACCTTTAAAATAAATCTTTGTCTACCCTATTTCTCCATCTTCATTATTCACATAAAGATATCGAGTTTCAAATCAAACCTACAAGCAATGCAATGAAACAAAAAGAACCGAATGTGACATATAAGCATGACTTTGAATAAATCCGGAGATCTGAAAACGTTTCCTTGAACATTCACGATGAAATGTGTCGCTTCTCATGTCATAAAAACAAATCGTTTTCTGCCAGCTGTGTTACAGGATCGCCAGAGCACCGGATCAGGTCTGAGAAAGGTCATTTGCGTGAAGGCTCTTCCCCTAGAGCTGTTCATGGCTGATAAATGATTTTTTTATTCCTACATTCCACCAGAGCAAATGTGCTTGTTTGATAGTTTTTTTTATAAAACAAGGCACAGTAATGAATGAGTTTGTTTTTTATGTCAAGGGACATAAATCTCAGTCCCAGACCCTTCACATCGTGCGTTAAAGGTTGTTGTTCTTTTTTCCAAGCGTATCGTGCGTGACTCCCAGTTAGGCTGCAAACTTCGGAGACGTGCGTGAACAATTATATGATTTCTCCAAGACGGCCTTTCATTAGATTCCGTATTTAAATGGAAAAGTGGAAAACTAAGGGAAAATAGATGCGCGGTAACACACAGACCTTCGGCACAAGTGAGGGCGAATTGTTTTAAAAGTAAACTTGAATGCGAAATGTTTGAAACATTTTAGTGTTTAATTTCTAAATAAATCTGTATGATAAAAATAGTCTATTAAAAATACCTAACAGTCTTCTTCTAAAATGTAATATGCCAGTGTTTACTTTCAATGTGCTTTATATTATTTAAGCTGCCAGTGATACCCAAGAAGACAGAAAAGATCAGCAATAGTAAGGCAGTGTCTCGTTATACTGGCCTGCTCGTTAGTGACTTATACACGGGGGCTAATTAGGACTTTTGAAAGGGGTGGAGCACTTTTGTGAGTGTAGAAGTGTAGAAAATTCCAGCTTTTGATACAGGGACCTTTGGAGATAAACCACTGTGATGACAGCTCTTTTTTAAACAATCCGTGAGGTTATGTGGCTTAATTTTTATAGTGTTTTAAGTACTAGAATTTTATGCTAGTGTCATGCACTAGTGCAGGCTCATTTACAATATTGTGTACAATTTTGGTCAGGACATTACAGAAGATTTTGCTGCTCTGGGATCAGTCCAGACTAGAGCAACCAGATACATTCCTGAGCTTAAGTAATAGGCTGCAGTCACTCTTAACAGAAATAAGCAGCTTTGTGTTATAATGTTACAATTAAAAATAATGGAGAGCTTTGGCAGTCATCATCCGATCATTTGTTATTCCAAGGCTTTATTAAAACCAGACAGAAGTGCCCGTGATCTTTGGTGATGTACCTGTGATATTCATATTCAGTCAGAATTCATTATGAATTTGTGACAGGTTTTTACCATAAATTCTCTTCACAACAGCACAACACTGCAGAGGTTGTTGACCACTGTAATGTATCCAAACAAGAAAAGGATTCCAAACACAGGAAGCATTCTCTGTCTTTTTTGTTCGTGGAAGATTTTCCTCAAAACTATGATGAAATCCTACAGCAAATTTGCATACAGCTACTGTACTGTATTATCATCTTCTACAGTACCTACCAGCATGCTTTAAGCTTTTTCATAACCATAGGATACACTTTTGTCATACTATGCTCATGAAATCCAATGAAGTAATTTGTGTTTTGTGATTAAGGTGCGAACAAACAACTTCTGAGTCACAAAACCAATGTACCATTGACCCAGTCTGAGAGACCCATAGTTCAATGCAGTTTATTTTTTAATGGTATTCATTCAATTACTATTTCAAAAGATTAGGCATTTAAAGCAGTCTATGTAACATTAAGAGGAACTTTAAAATATGTAAATATATTCTAAATAAATATGAATATATTTTCTCAAATTATTAACTCCCTTCTTCAAACCGTATTGCAGTAAGAAAATATCCTGATCGCATCATGTCTGTATCAGCAGGAAACTTTTGTTTTGACAAGTGAAATATTACTCAGGTTTTTCTAAGGACGTTACTACCCATGTTTAATGTACTTATCTGACAATAGTAAATCAAAGGTTTCGTTAAATCGTTTTAAAAGCTTAATTGTTAATTGTAATTGTAATTGTGTGGCATCTTAAGTACTACACATGGTTTACTGATATTAATCATTGAAGCTTCTTCTGTATGGAGTTTGCTTGTTCTCTTTGTGTCCACATGGGTTTTCACCTTTGGCTTCTGCCCATCTTCCAAAGACATGCTGTCTGGTTTAACCAATGTCTCTAAATTGCACCTGTCTGTGCAGTGAAGAACTGGCTTCCCATTCAGGGCGCAGTGAGTCCGTGCCTGAGAGAGAGGCTTCCTTGACTTTTATCAGGAGTAAGTGGCTTTCTGGTAGGGGATGATAGATACATGTATTTAAAAGCTTAAGTGCAGTAAATTGTCTGCTTACTGTTTGTGTGTGTGTTCTGCAAATATAGTGTTAAATTAACCAGTGAGTAACATCTATATTACCCATCCAAGATTGTGCATATACCCAGAAGAAATCTACAACTTCTTATCAGCTCTATTTGCAGCCAGATGAGTAAAGTGCCCCAGGATTCCTCTGATATACAGTAAACGTCCTTGGAACACATGTAACGCAGTGTAACTCGTACTTCAGCTTTCTCAGTTTCCTAAACTCTCTGTTATTGGAGAACTGTTGATTGTCCTTTTAAAAAGCTTCAAAATCCTTTATCCTATTCTCAGGGCTAGGTCGTAAGGCTGGCTTGTCCACAGCAGTAGGATCCTTATCCCTGGGTGAGAAGTCACAGAAAATGAATATGTTGGTCTGGGTTCATTAAACCTCAGCTGAAGAAAGTTCCAGCTGAAACCCAATGAAGAGAAACAATAGCTGAACGTTCCAAACCCTGTAGTTCATTTTCCACTGTTTGAAATACTTTTAAAATGTGTTTTCAGCAGAGCATTTCGTCTCTGCTTTTTCAACCCTCTCCAGGAGCTCAGTTTTAGGAGCCTGAAGGAGGAAGCCATGGCACAAGGGACAGCCAGTCGACGCCAAAAGCCTGATGGAAGGTCGGAGATAAAGAGGGAAACTTGGCTTTTCCATATGCGGAATTCCCAAGGATCTGTTGGCTGACCCTGCTGGATGGCTTCATCTCTCCCTGTTTTCTCTTTCTGTAGTGGACCTGCTGCCTTGTGTGTTTGGTTTTATCCCTGTATTTAAACAACTAAACAGATTCTGACAATTAGAGCTTGAAGCTTTCCAAGGTTTCATCTCAAAACTGCGTGAATCTGGTAGTGCACTTTTGTCTGGCTGGCCAGGAGCACAGGGTGGTCTGAAGTCCCTGTGTTGAAACTAAACCACAGAGGAGCTGCAGGGACAACCCGAAAGACTGAGAGGCATGTGAAACAGGAAATGTTACAGAAGAGCTTCCAGGAAATTAGGTACAGTGCATTAGTTTGGGAATCCTCTCCTAAATGCTCACCTTCCATTTCCACACACTATTAAAACTAAATCTTAACACTGTTTTTCAGCAGTTGCGTGAATGCAAACCACAGATCCTTAAAATAAAAGAGTCCAACATGAATATGTGTTTCTGATGGCTCATTAAGTCTAAAGGTAAGAGTTTTTGGTTTCTGTTTCAATGACTACTTTCGATGGTCCTGAGAATTCAAGTGTAGTGGAAAGTAGGTATAAAACTTTCCCTGCATGTATAAGCATAAATATTTAGTTTCTGTTGTGGTATTTTAGTTTGATAAATTTGTCACTGACATCGAGGGCATTGCCACACAAAAATACAATTTTATAGGAATTATTATTATTTAAAACATCTACTTTAATGGCTTAAGATGCCATATACTTTATGCAATACACTTGAGACAGAATCATAGTTCTCTACTTTTATGTACATGCAATTAATGGTGGTCATACTTTTGAGAGGCTTTTCCAGCTCTTATTGTTACTAACAAATAAGAAAGAGCCTCCGGTAGTATTTATATTCTTTTTTGGCAGATTCCCTTATTCAGGTGAAATGCATATATTTCTTGCTATTTAAGATACCTAAGCGTCATACTCCAGAATTAATTCAGGTATACTCTATCTCCAAAAGTGAAAAAAAAACAGCTATTCAGGAGAATGAATTTGTCTCTGGGACTCATCTGTTCTGTCCACATGTCTGTGCTCAGTTAGCGCAGGCAGTGGCCCTACTGCAAGTCTTGTTTGTTCAGTATGCAAGTGACATAAATGTTTAGTGAAACAAAAAGACTGGCTGTTCAGAGACACCCTGTCGTGTGAGGTAACATGAAATCTTGTGATTTCCTGCCGGCCGCAGGATGCTATAAAGTTTTTACTCTCGCGGGTGCAGAAAAAAATCCAAATTGGAAATCAAATTTGGTGAAGAAACTTCCACAACCCCCAACCCCCTCAGAACACGCACACACTACCATTCTCAATCCAACCCCCATTGCACTCAGCATCTGCTTGGAGGATGAATAAATTAAAGCCTTGCTGGTTGATGTCCCTTGACTGACAGAGGCCTATCTTAATTGTAGCTGAAAGCTGGCTTTCTCTTTGCTAATTAGCAGATTGCACTGTTAAATGATTTAAAAAGTCAGAGCTTATTCAGGTCTTCGCATTCATCACTTATTCACAGGGAGTGCGGCACTTTGTGAAAACACGGCGCCTGAGGTAAATTAATTTACTCCAATTAGCAGGGCCTGTCAGTACACATCACTGTCTCACTTAAGACTTGTTTTAAAAAGTAATGGACTTCTTTTGTCTTCTGGTTTTGTTACATTTGATGTGCGCTGGAGGGGAACAGAGGGAACCCACAGCAGCAAGGAAAGTTGTCCAGGATACATCTCAACAAAACCGCAAAGATCTCCTGTGGCCTGCATTTGTGCCAGTTAATGCAAGGAAGAGAAATACCAAGCACTTTATAAAAATTATCATCTCTCAATGTGCTGAAAAAAGCAGCTGCATCCATATAGTTTCTGATTTGTCACTTACAGTAGAGCTGTACAGTGGACTTATAGTGATCTGGTGAAAGAACATACAGTAGTACAATATTTAGCATTACTGGACAAGTGCCTCTTCCACAGTCTATGCTATTCATGTGTAATGGAATTAACTCTAGTGAGGTCAAGCCTGGGTCGGGGTACTAGCTGACTGTGACTGTGATTCGCTAAGCAGCAATGCACAGGTGACAGAGCACTGCTGGGAGTAGTTTTGTGAATAGCTGCTGTTCTTGTGGCAGGATGACTTCCTGCAGTGATGCCAATGAGAGACATGCCACTCCTCCAATCAGAGCTGGCTCTCCTGGAGGTTTCTTTGGCTCTTGCACATGTCAAAAGGTAGAAGAGCTTGTTTGCCTCCCCCTCCACCACTGCCGTGAGGTACAGGGCTCATTACTTCAAGTCGAGATGTAAAAAAGCATGGGCATTTTCAGGTTAGGTGGGCGTAAAATGGAAAATCATGTTAAAAAAATGAAAATGATTATCAGTGACAGTTCCAGGTTTTTACGATTGTGGGGCAAAATACTTTACAAATTATTTCACTCACGTGTATGTCCAGATTCAACAATAGACTTACCACTTAGGATGGAAATTCACTGACAGGAAGAGCAAAAATGCCTCATGTTGAACTTTGTTTGTTGAAAGCTAGCCTAAAGCAAGCACAAGGGGTACTACAGGTCTGGATGGACACAGAGCTCTGAGTTCTCACTGGCATTTTAACGTACAGCTATTGTCCCACACTTGGTCTGCCTCCTGCCAGTAATTCTGTCGCCCGGAACAGAACGTTGCAGGAGGTCCACCCATACTGGACACCTGTGTCTGCTGTATCTCTTGCTAGATCTGAATCAGAGATAGGTGCTCCAGTCATAACTTGGCTTTAGTGAAAGACAGCAGTGGCCAGAACCACACCTAACTTTTTCATCCATCCATTTTCGGACTGCCTTTCCTGGCGGGGGTCACTGTATTTACTCAGCAGGATCATCTGGTGCTGTTGTTGTTTTTTTAGGATATCAATAGTTATGGATAACATTACAGAAAACTGCTTCATGGTTGACAGAAAGTGTGCAGTGGAGCCAGTTAGTGTAAAGCAAAGCTGCAAGGCGCACGTGAAAGAATTAAAAGATTTAGCATAATAACTCATCACTCATACCCATTCCTCACAGTTTTGTAACCTCTTTTTCAGATGTCGTTTTCCCTTGTTTTCTAGGAGGGCACACAACAAATTGTCTTTCCTTGCATGCCTTATAGAATATCAACTGGAATTCAGTGTTACAGAAACTGTGGACTTGGCAAATCTCCACATCGTTGCAAATAATTTAGGAGAAAACAGCTGCAGAGTAAAATGGATAATACATAGAGTATGTCAGACTGTAATCATGCAATCTGTAGGCAGTACTATGTACTGTATGTACAATAGGAACTGTTAAGCATGGAAGTAGCTGTTGTGTGGGGAACAGTATTGTACGAGACATTCTAGGGATGTTTTTGACATACTGTGCGTGTGAGCTCCTTTCTTCCAGCATAATAAAAGCATGTTAAAGCACATTCTGCACCTCTGACTTAATTTTTTAATAAGTTAAGAAGGTACCCAACCCAAATACAGCTGACCTTACTTTAACATTTCACCTGAGGCATTGGTTTGTAAATTCTGGTACTGAAGATCACTACCCACAGGTCAGCCATCACCATTTATACAGTAACAGCAATCTGGTTTTCCTTAGTGGTCTCCCATCCCAGTACTGAACAGGCCCAGCCTTGATTATGGTCAATGTTATTATCATAACTATTTTATATTTTATATTATTTTAATGGCAACACAGTTGTCAGCATTGCTGCCTCACAGTGCTGGGGCCTTTGGGTGCTGTCTGTGTGGAGTTTGTATGTTCTCCCCAAGTTTGCCCGTGTTTCCTCCGGTTGCACTGGTTTCCTCACTCAGCCCAAAGACATGCTGGTACGTTTAATGGCTTCTAGGAGAATTGGCTCTGGTGTTTAGTGTGTGACTGTGTGTGCCCTGTGACAGACTGGCATCCTGTCCAGGGTGTACCCTGCTGTGCTCTGGTTGCTTGCTGGGATAGGCTCTGACTCTCCCATGTATGGATGGATATTACTTTAACTTTGTCCTCTTCGCTGAGGATAAAGGCTTTGTCATTTAAGAACCATTTGTTTTCCAAGTTAGCACAAATAAGAACAGTTGAAATGAAGCACAAAGTAACAAGAGCACAGATGAGACAGAGATATACTGCAGCGATGAGACCTAATCAATGTGGAACTCATTTGTATTCGCTGAACACTGAACACTTCGGCTGCTTGTTTATACAGTATACTGTATGAAGTTACTAAGATAAAGGAATCGCCTTTTGTCATTTCAATTTACATAATGTGCTGTATATAGAATATATTCATTTTATTATTATTTATCATAGTAAAATGGCCTTTCTTGTTGAATATGATTTATGCCCTGTATTCGTCATGATTGAATCTCATATTTCGGCGTGCTGGCTGAAACACATTCTGGAATGAGGCTCCTGTTAAAGAGCCCACTGACACATTCTTTGAGGGGAAGGGGCGTTCTTTAAAAAAAATCCCACAAATGCTTTGATTCACTCCAAATGGCGTTCTATGCTGTCAGGGATGGCAGGGGAGGAGGGAGCGAATTTATTTCTGACAGCAGGATATAAATCCTGTAAGAGCTCTTCCATGGACCTCACAAGTCCTGGCAAAACACAAACTCTTGAGACACCAAAGTTGCTAACATCTTCAGCCTGAAACATTCCGACTGCTTCCAAGAAGCATGATCTGGTGGTTTCCCACTCCTGCCCATGTGCTCCAGAGCTGAAGTGCTTCCTGCTTCAGGTAAAGTGCTCTGCATCAAAGATCTAAATAAAATATTATTTATTTCGCGCAACCCACTTTGGAATCTGTAATCTTGCTGTGACTTAGTCTGTACTACCAGACTTCTTTGTTCTTATGGTAGAAGTACAGTAGTTCAGGTGGGGAGCTGCGTCAGCATGCATAGGCTGCAAAGGAACAAGTCATAGGTTTATTCCCTGCTGAAAAGAGAAAAAAACATAGTGTTTCGGCTGTGGAGCCTTCTTCAGGTGTGAGGCTTACACTCGAAGAAGGCTCCACAGCCAAAACGTTGTTTTCTTTCTTCTCTTTTCAGCAGGGAATAAACCTATTACTTGTTCCTTTGTTCTTAGTAAGGTTGACAAGGGATCAGATTGATCCCCTGAAGGGAGAAATTCCACTCTGATTAATATACGGCCTAAGGTGTTATATATGATGGAAGTCGGCAGTATTTTGTAATACTTGTGTGCTGACATGCACCATCAGGGGTGCAAGCAACACCAGCATTGCACATGTGTCTCACACTTAATGTATTCTCAGAAAATCTCAGAAAATGCTAATTCCACAAGAATTTACTGATTTAACACGCACAATCAATGGTATACTGCCCATGTGGTTTGTATACTAAATGCCTTCTTAACGACTGGTTGAACTGCAGCTATGTGTCATAGCTAAGGGGGTGAATACTTTTGCAGTCACTTTCTGGTTAATATTTATACTTAATTCAGGAGGATCTGTAAAATTTTGTTTCCAAGTTTAAGATTGTAGAGTGTTTCGTGTCAACCAATGGCAACAAAAAACCCAGTTAAATACCTTCTGAGTCCATACTGTAACAATAAAAATGTGAAAAAGTCAGGGGGAGGGGGATGAATACTTTTGATGGCCACTGCATGTCAGGTGATCAAAGGAGGATGGGTGCGCAGGCAAGGAGAAGGAGGAAAGAGCCCCCTCAGTTGGTGCATTCATGGCAGATGGGATCAGGACTGGGCTTCAAGCTGAGTCCTCAGCCCTCCATCAGACCCCGGAGCTCCACACCCTCACCAAGTCCAACCAAGACAAGCATGCTGATACTATTGACTGGAACAATGCCTCCTGACTGCAGCACCCATATGGGAGCAAATCTATACAGAAGCTATCAAGGTGGGTTTGCTTGGAAATGGGTCATGATGGAACAAGAAGACAACACAACGTTTCAGCTGATCCAGTGTGGAATCCATCTTGTTTCCATCTGGTCTTTTCTGTTCTGTATTGACAAAATGCATGGTCACCTGCATTGTTAAGCACCTTGGCGCAACCTTGTTGTGAAAGGCGCTATATAAAAATAAACTGAATTGAATTTAATTGAAATTGAATTGTTGGCAGCTCCCCCTCGCTCCTCTTGTGAATGCTGGCCTCCCTGAGCACAAAATAAAAAGCCTGTTTTCATCAAATTTAATATGTTACATGCCTTTGACCAGCCTTGAGAAATGTCCATGTTTCCAGAATTCAGTTCAGTTCATGGGCTGAAGACTTCATATGAGTTTCTCCCGTTTCACCGACGACTTCGCACTGAGGTCTACAAGGCCAGTGTCAGTGTGGTACAGTGATTGTCTGGTGTGATCATTTCGAAGTTCAGGGTTGGAGGTGAGGGGGGGCTTGCTTTTCTTTGGTTTCAGATTACATTAAATACTGTGCATTGTATTGTGATCCTATTGTTTTAGAGCTTTTTCCAAATTAAGTAATGCAATTAGACCTGGATGTATTACAATAACAGGAAGGAAAGCATTGGTTTTAGTCTGTCAAGCCAGGCGGCTTAATATGTCTTGATTTCTTATTATTCAAGCTGGAGCAAAGTTCTCTGTGTTTTGGTTGAGGTAAGCGGAAGAGCATGTCAGTCAGAGCGCTGATTATGAACCAGATAATCACTGTTACTGCCTCATGTGTGACATCATAAGTGGCTGCAGCTGTACAGAGATTATAGTTTCAGACGAGCAGGAATTCAGATATCAATTATAACACAGAGCACTTCGGAGTGATGGAAACACTGGTGGAAGACCAGGCAGGGTCAAAGGAACATTTTATATTTTGTTCTGCTGTCTCTTAAGACTTTAAATGGGAGCTGTGCCAGTTTTTCACCCGTATGTTTCACAAATAAATTAACCTGCCAAGTAATATGGTAAAAATATGTTTTAGCTCTACTACATCTGGATTCCTGTATGTACTGTATATACATGTGTACATTAAGAAAAAAACTCTAGCTTTATTTAATTTAGGCTGTGTATAATATAATCCATCCATTTTCTAACCACTTCGCCCAGTTCATGGTCACAGGGAGGAGGAGTCTATCCTGGACAAAGCAATGGGCTTTCCATCACAGGGCTCACACAGACAAACACGCTCACACCAAGGCCAATTGTCCCAGAAGCCAATGACCATTCCAGTATGTCTTTGGACTGCGGGAGGACACCAGAGCACCCAAAGGAAACCCATGGGAACCAGGCAAGAACATGAAAACTTCACATAGACAGCAACCCAGGTCCATTATATTATATTATATTATATTATATTATATTATATTATATTATATTATATTATATTATATTATATTATATTATATTATATTATAGGTGGCACTTTGCGTAGTATTTATATGTTCTTACCATGTTTGTGTGGGTTTCCTCCAGGTGCTCTGGTGTCCTCCCACTGTCTAAAGACAAATGAGTACATTGATTGATTGGCCCTGCTGTGAGTGTGTGTGTGTGTCTGTGTGTGCCCTGCGATGGACTGTTGTCAGGACTAGGGTGCCCCAACTTGTGCCCGTTGCTTACTGGGATAAACTCTCTGGATATGATATGATTATTTGTAAACTTTTTTGTGATGGATGTCAAAACATGTGTCAAATGGTGCATTTAAGGCTTGATCAACTACAGCTGTGGTGGGTCATAACAACAGTCTATAACCATTAGGTCTGTCTGGGGAAGAGCATTATCACTCTGCAGGTCTGCGAGATGATGTTGACATTGGTGATGCTGTAATTATGGTCAAAGCACAGGTCTCACATTGTCAGCATAATATGGTACAGTGAAATTGCTACTGACAACAAGCCCAGATCCTAAATGATACACTAGTGAACACTTGTTCAGTTACACTGCTGCCACCAAAATAGTGGTCACTTTTTGTGGCCTCAGTGAAACTTACAAAGGCTTCCACTGTCATTGTATTTCCAGACCCTATGCGGACGACACAATCCGGGGAAAAGTGAAGAAACAAGGGGGAAAAAGTCATGCAGGAAACGGGGATGAAAACAGGGGGCGTGTCCTTGGTGCGCTGGTGTTCGGGGGAGGTGTGGCCGAGGCAAACAATCCAGGAGAAATTCCAAGGGGGAATCCAAACGAAGGCAAAAGTCCAAAACCGGGTGGTCCATCCGAGACGAAGACAAAAGGGGATTAAAAACAGGGAACTGGGTCGGAACCGGCAGGGGGAACGGGAACAGAAACTTAAAACCTTAACGGGACCAGACGCTTCCAGGTCCCGGACTCACCTGGTGCAGAAACCAGAGCAGAGTCCCGAACTGAGTGGGCGTCTGGCTTTTAAGGTGGACTGGGAACAGGGGACAGGTGCACAAAATCAAGTCCGACGTGAAAGGGCCAGAGCGCCCTTAAGGGGGAGGGACTACAGCCGTGACAGTCATTCCATGACCAAAGGACAGACGGACCTGGGATTCATTACAGATACAGCACTCTTTGCCACTATCCTGTGGGTTTTTGCATATGTTGGTGAAGGTCACTGACACTAACCTTGGTGCACCCGCTTTCAGATATTGGTAGTTCGGAGTTGTCTGATCCCTCGGGTGGTCCCTGCAAGGTTACCTGCTGTTGACTGGATCAAGATGAATCCAGGCTGCTTCCTGCCAGTTGATAGAGTCTCCTGGAGACTAGTGATGGTTGCCGGAAGGATTCTCAGTGCCCTAGTGACTTCACCTTGCAACCTTTCTAGTCTGCCAGCACCATCCTCAGAGTGTGTTCATGGTGCTTTGCTGGGTGATTTAAACTGGAAAACCTCTGTGGCCTAAATGCATGAAAACTTCACCTTTGCGTGTGCAAACTCACCAGAAGTTTGTCATGTCAACTTAGGTGTTAACAAGAGATGCAAAGATAAGCATATGTGTGAACATTTTGTGCAAGCATTTCACAAACTGTCATTGCATCGTGCAGACATGGGTTATATGATCATCACCACAGAATTAATAATTAGGAGTGAAAATACATATTGTCTTCCAAAAGTTTCAATCCCCTGTATCTAACAAAAAACAACTTTCAGCATTGTGCAGTCTCTAAAAATATGGAAATATGTATAAGATAGCTCTTGCCTGTTATATGAATAAAGTTATGAACTGTGGCTGCTAAATTTGACTTTATACCCACAAAAATCTGAACTAGAAGTCTTATTTGACAATTCTCCCCTCTCGGGTTTGTGAAACAGCAAGAGCTATGCAGTTACCTCTACATGCTTGTTGGTACAGCATGTCCTACTGTCAAGGGAGGAACAAAAGAAATAGAAACTCCTTACAAACAGATGATGTGAGAATCTCCTAACAATGTAAATTACATTTTTATAAGCAAAGTGGCATATTCTTTGAGATCTAAAAGCTTCAAAAACGTCTTCTTTGTGTGGTAGTTGTGTGGTCTGTGCCAGCAGCCATATCACTCCGCAGCTCACAACTGGCAGCCCACTGAAGCTCAGCAGGTGTGAGCCTGGTCAGTACCTGGATGGGAGACCTCCTGGAAAAACTAAGTTAGCTGCTGGAAGTGGTATTATTGGGGCCACCAGCTATCGGTTGGGAGGAGAGCAGAGTAATGAAGCCAATTCATAGATGGGGAAAAACTAAGGTTGCTGCTGGAAGAGGTGTTAATGGGACATGTAGGGGGCGCTCACCCTGCGGTCTGTGTGGGTCCTAATGCCCCAGTATAGTGATGGGGACACTATACTGTAAACAGGCGCTGTCCTTCGGATGAGATGTAAAACCGAGGTCCTGACTCTCTGTGGTCATTAAAAATCCCATCCAAATTTCCCCCTGGCCCTTACCAATCATGGCCTCCTAATAATCCCCCTCTATGAATTGGCTTCATTACTCTGCTCTCCTCCCCACTGATAGCTGATGTGTGGCGAGTGTACTGGCGCACTATGGCTGCCGTCGCATCATCCAGGTGGGGCTGCACATTGGTGGTGGTTGAGGGGATCCCCGCCCGTTACCTGTTAAGCCCTTTGAGTGGAGTGTCCAGAAAAGCGCTATACAAGTGTAAGCAAATATTATTATTATTTTCTCCTTGTGTGGAATTCCATTAGTCGTGTCCAATGTGGGAAAGGGGGAGGCAAGGCAGTGCAGTGGTCAGCACTGGTGCCCCGGGTTCGATTCTGGACCTGGGTGCTGTCTGTGTGGAGTTCGTATGTTCCCCAGTGTTTGTGTGGATTTTGTCTGGCTGCTCCAGTTTCCTCCCAGAGTGCAAGTTATTTGGCAGGTTATTTGGCTCCTGGGGAAATTGGCCCTGGTGTGAGTGTGTCTGTGTTCAGACTGGTGTTCTGTCCAGAGGGTATCCTGTCTTGCACCCCAGTCCCTTCCTTTGGTGTCTCATTTTTAAAATTACGCAAAGGTGCAGACACATTTTTTTTAACTTCATATTTTATTCAGAATCTGAATATTAAAACTGGAGACTTCAAAGAGTAAGATGAGTCACAGTAAATTACAGCAAAACCTAATGAGAAGAAATGTGTGGATCACGTAACCATTCCAACCCACAAATTCAATATTTGATGGAAGGCATGTTAGACATCTGTTACATCAACTCTTTTTTGGGTAATAATAATAATAATAATTGCTTACACTTATACAGCGCTTGTCTGGACACTCCACTCAAAGCGCTTTACAGGTAATGGGGACTCCCCTCCACCACCACCAGTGTGCAGCCCCACCTGGATGATGCGATGGCAGCCATAGTGCACCAGTACACTCACCACACACCAGCTATCAGTGGGGAGGAGAGCAGAGTAATGAAGCCAATTCATAGATGGGGAAAAACTAAGGTTGCTGCTGGAAGAGGTGTTAATGGGACATGTAGGGGGCGCTCACCCTGCAGTCTGTGTGGGTCCTAATGCCTCAGTATAGTGACGGGACACTATACTGTAAAAAGGTGTCGTCTTTCGGATGAGACATTAAACCGAGGTCCCAGGGTGTTTCTTGAAAAGAGTAGGGTGCCCTGGTGTCCTGGCCAAATTTCCCATTGGCCATTTCCAATCATTGCCTCCTAATAATCTCCATGCACACTGGTGGTGGTGGAGGGGATCCCCATTACCTGTAAAGCGCTTTGAGTGGAGTGACCAGAAAAGCGCTATATAAGTGTAAGCAATTATTATTCTTATTATTATTATTATTATTATTATTATTATTAACCTTGAGCAGTCAATTTTCAAGTGTTTGCACATATTCCTAGTAGGATTCAAGTTTGACTGAGACTTTCTTTTTGTTAATCCACTCCAGTGGAGCTTTGGCCTTATGCTTTGGGTCTTTGTGAACTTTTGTCCCAGTGAAGCAGGTTTTCCTTTATAATTTTCCAGTACTTTTTTCCATCTATGTTGTTCCCATCAGCCTTGACAGGCTTCCCAATCCCTGCTGATGTCACGATTGTAGTCCCTCCCCCTTAAGGGGAGACTGGATTGTTTGCCTCGGCCACACCTCCCCCGAACACCAGCGCACCAAGGACACGCCCCCTGTTTTCATCCCCATTTCCTGCATGACTTTTCCCCCTTGTTTTCTTCACTTTTCCCTGGATTGTGTGGTCCGCATAGGGTCTGGAAAGAATGCTTTCGTTACAGCTGATGGAAAACAGAGCTGCCGCCATGATGTTTAACAGTAGGGATGGTGTTGACTGTGTAATGCACTGTGTTCACTTTGCATTGAGATCATTGGACACATTTCCAATCTCAGCCACTCAGCACTGTAGCTCTATCAGTGCTGATGTTGGCCTTCAGGTGACATCCCTCCCCAGTTTCCTCCTTTCTTGGCTGCTCGGGTTGGTGGGGCAGTCTGATTTAGGCAGTGTCTCGGTTCCTTCCCCTTCTTTATGGTCAGTGTCATCATACTCAAAAATATATTGAGAGTCTTGATTAACATTAAGAATGTTTTGTTGAACTGTGTCTTATACCCTTGTTGAATCTTTGCTTGAAATTCACTAACTGACTTGCAGAGGACCTTGTAGAGATACTCAGATTTCATCATCGAAAATTATGTGAACCACTATTATTGCACACAGATGGAGGCCACTGAACTGATTGTGTTGCTCATTAAGGTAATTTTGTGCACCTAAATTAATTATGGTTTGTCACAGCAATGAGTTTTAATACGTATGCAATAATATATTTTCAGTTTTTCTTTAATATTATCTGTCTGCTTTTTTCTTTTGTATTTTGTTTGTAGTTGTGCTTTCAATGTGTGGAGTAGTTTGAGTATATACAGTAGCAAACATTAATTGCTCTTTTAGACTATCATGTCTGCAGGCATTAAAATGTGAAAACTGCGATAGTCTGAAACCTTTCACAAGTATTTTCTCAAACAGTATTAGCCTAGTGAGGAAACTTAAAACCTGTTCCTGATAAGTGGAATTTCAAAACAGAGAAAGGATTAAGCCCTACGTTATTCATCAAGTCAGCTGAGAAAAATGTAGTATTCTCTTTCAGAAGTGAGGAGCACTGCATCGATTCCCTTTTCTACATGTCTGAGAACTATCCATGGTGCTGAAAGCTCAAAGACATTCACCTGCATACGATGTTTATCCAAATCGGGAAGAATGCTGTTCAGTGATGAGACCAAGGTGGGGTGGGTCTCGATGAGATTGGAGGAACTATAAACCCCCTCAAAGAGTGTTTACTTTCCGGGAGGCTGGGTGCGTCATCAGTGGGTTTTTTCTTTTCAGAAAGAGAGGTTCTTCTTCAAATGTGTTTTCCTTGTCACCTTGTGTCACAAGTGTTTTTAGTTTTGGTTAAATCATTTTCTGAGTTCAATGAGGGTGTAGGGGAGCTTTTTAAAAAGCTTGATGGCACAACAGCTCCTAGTACTAGCATCAGGTATGTCAAAAATGAAAAGAAAATGTCTGCTTCTTACAGTATTTGGAAGTACAATGTATATGTTCCTCAAGTTGGTTTAATGAAAGCAATCTGTGGCATTGTAGTAGCTGAAGTATTTTATACAGAATATCAATGCTTAAAATAGTATTAACTATGAACATAAAAGATATCCATACAAGCATAAGACTACAAGAAGGATAAAAACAAGAAAATTACATTCACTCCATCTAACTTGATTGGCTGCAAGTGTCTAATTAATTTGAGGATCTCATCAAAAATACCAAATTTTGAACAAATACCAAAGTATCAGCTTCAGTGACATCACTGGGCACCCACAAGTCTTAGTGCAAATACATGTCCCTCCCTCCATCCCTCAGATGGCAAGCAATTGATCCAAGGAAATACATTTATTGAACAGATCCCCACATCAAAGCAATCAAACAAGCAATATGTCCAGTGCAAAGAAATGCTGTTGACTTGTTTGTCAATAAAAATCATGTACTGTATATTTTTAGTTGGTCTCTCAAATAGTTTTTAATGTTGCTGACATAAAGAAGTGGAAACAATCCAGGGGCTTGATGAGGGGTAGTAATTATATAATAATGAACTAAAATCCTTTTAATCTTAAGGACTACATACAGTAGCTTTTTACTTCCAAGCACAATATATGACAATTTATAATATTACATACAATATCCTTTTTCTCACTAGGTTTGTTTCTTTCATGTTTGTATAGTATATATAAATAAGAGGAGGTTATTATAGAATGTTATATATAAGCAGTTTTCAAGAAACTCAAAGCAATGTACACTTCACTTCCAAAGTGGTTAGCCTCCTCTTATCTGTAACCATTCTTAGGGTCTCATATCAGTAGCATACCCAATACACAACAGATTCCAAAATAATAAAAAGTAAATTGATTTTGTGACACCAATAATAAGACTGGATTTCAAATTAAAAGCTTGAATACTAAGATAGGTCTTTCTGTGTGGTTTAAAAATGGCAATGCCGCAAAGTTTCTGTGGATTTCATCAATGTGTTCTAAAGACATGAGAGAGCTCTGTCACCCCCTGTTGGGTAAGAAGGTCAGAATCAGGTGTTGTACAGTTAAGAGCTGGGCTATATTCACACAGTAAGTCTTAAAGATCGTTTTGAGTTAGACCATTCGGTGCTTTATACAGTATGTGAGCATGAGAATTTAAAAGTCCTCTCTAACTTTCGAGGATCCAAGTGCAATTTACACAAGATAAGTTCATTCTTAGGGTTTCTTTTCTGACTCAGCATTTGTTTCCCCTTGTGTTCCGAATATCTCCCATGTTTTGAATTTTTCCCAGGCTTTGCTCTTGCTAGTTCCCTTGATCACGGTCTTCTTTGTGTTTTGTAGTATCTTCCCAGAAACAACCTGGATTGCCCGACCTTGTTGAACTTTCTCCAGCATTTGGCCCTCTCTCCTGTTTAATTTTTCCTGTTGCTTATTCTAATTCCACCTCAGCTGCATCCCTCCCTATCTGTGATCTCTACATGTTTGCCTGACTGTGATCTCTGCATTTCTGCCTGACTGTAATCTCTGCATGGCTGTCTACCTGTGATCTCTACATGGCTGCCTACCTGTGATCTCTGCATGTCTGCCTGACTGTAATCTCTGCATGGCTGCCTACCTGTGATCCCTACATGACTGTCTACCTGCGATCTCTGCATGGCTGTCTACCTGTGATCTCTACATGTTTGCCTGACTGTGATCTCTGCATGTCTGCCTGACTGTAATCTCTGCATGGCTGCCTACCTGTGATCCCTACATGACTGTCTACCTGCGATCTCTGCATGGCTGCCTACCTGTGATCTCCGCATGGCTGCCTACCTGCGATCTCTGCGTAACTGCCCAACTGTGATCTCTGTGTGCTGTCTACCTGCAATCTCTGCATGGCTGCCTGACTGTGATCTCTGTGTGCTGTCTACCTAAAATCTCTGCATGACAGCCTGACTGTGATCTCTGTGTGCTATCTACCTGTGATCTCTGCATGGCTGCCTGACTGTAATCTCTTTGTGCTTTCTAACTGTGATCTCGACATGACTGCGTGGCTGCAATCTCTGCATGGCTGCCTGACTGTGATCTCTGTGTGCTGTCTACCTGTGATCTCTTCATGGCTGCCTGACTGTGATCTCTACATGGCTGCCTGACTGTGATCTCCGTTCAGGCTTGTTTGGTGGCCTTGTACAGGAAGATATTAGTACCTGGAGTTACCAGACAGTCATTTTTTCATCACAGGTGTGATTACAAAAGATTGTTCCTCTTGGCATAATGCCTATAGACAGAAGACCTGACCAGAATTAATTCCAACAAGTAAACCTCAGCAAAGAAAATAAAACCAGAGTGGAAAAATAGAAAAGATTTTACACAGTTTGCAAATGCTATAGCAGAAGCTAATTCAGTGAGATTTTTCAAAAGCCATTTTAATGAGGTTGTGAAATCAATTAGAAAAAGCTATCTGAATAAGCAAGACCATATAAGGAGATTACATGTCCTTCTTCTCATTCTTTCCTTTACTCGTTATTATAACCAGCATCATAAAAAAACATACTGTAAGTCAGGTTTAAATTGAGAGGAGTCTACACAGCTCAGTCAGCTCATCTGGTTAGTAGTATTTTCTGAATAACTCCATCGAGGTCTTGCTTCACAGATTTACATCATTTTGTATTCACAGCATGCAATGGTGGTTTGTGTTTACACCAAGTCTTCCTGATTTAACTCCTATCAGATAAAACAGAAGAGACCGTCAAAGGTAAAAAACATAATTCTGTTACTAATTTCACAACCTTTCAGAACAAGATTGTCCTTTTTCTGTCGCCAGCTGAAAACACTGAGATAAGAACACATGCTTACCTGGCAGGGGCGACACCATGATCACGCAGGTGGTGTGCCCGGAGCGAGGCCCAGTCACTGCAATCCGGCTGTGCTGAGCCCTGCGAATTCCCCCAGTGTGGGAATCTCGACTGCAGCAGAGGGGGACTGCGTTCACGCTCTCCCCTGATTTTCTGAGGGGCAGAGCAGTGGCTCTGTGGCTCAGGATATGTGCCTGTGGCTGGAAGGTTGTCAGTTCGTTGTTACGTTCCACATCCCTCCTCTAGAGGGCGCTCCTACCCCTGTCTGTTATGATTAATTTATTTTATTTCCTGGTGTGTCTCGTTTGCCTTTTGGTTAAAAGCCCAGCGTCTCTGCAGTTTCGGGCTCAGTACTGGAAGATGGACGCCACAAGGCTTGCCTATTTTCAGGGTTCTCCGAAGACAGGCCTTTTCCCCACCTGGGTCTGGGATTCAGAGTACCTGGTCCCGCTATGTTTTTAGTTCCTGTTCCTGTTCCTGTTCCTGTGCCGGTTCCGACCTGGTTCCCCTTGCGGATCTTGGATTACGGACTGCGCCCCGACTTCCCTTTTGAATTTCCTTGGGCTTGGTTGCACCTGCTCACTATGGTCACTGCCCCCTGTCTGTCCACCCATCCCAACCCCGTTGAACCTTCCTCCGTCGTCTTTTACGGATTATACCGTCTGCATAGGGTCTTTAATAACGCACTCCACGGGCGTCAAAACTGGCTGCCGTGACATTCTTAGCCCACGGCCAGCAGAGGAATCCTACTCGAATGGGCCCCTGAGCAAGGCCTTCACCCCAACTGCTCCAGGAGCACCATATAAATGGCTGACCCTGCGCTCTGACCCCCAAGTTTCTCTCCCTGTCTGTGTGTCTCATGGAGAGCAAGCGGGGGTATGTGAAAAGACAAATTCCTAATGCAAGAAATTGTATATGGCCAATAAGGTGATCTTTTCTTCTGCACATAAATAGCAATCTTTTTTTTTTGCTTAGTCAAAGATTCAGAAAACCCTCCTGTAATCACAAATGTCATTATTCAGTAATGGACCTTGGACATAATTAAGTCATTTTGATATGAACCTGAATTTGAGCAGCTCCCAGGGTTATTCTTATTTTAGTTAGCTCATTGGTTTGAACCTCCTGGTTATATCTCTCCTGTCACTCTAAAATCGAATCCTTTGTTTTTTTCACTGGAGCCAGAGTGAACTTAGAAAAGGGACTTTGAAAGAGAAGAGCAGAAATCCTTCAACAATGCTTCATGACTTGCAAAAACTCGAACAATTCAGGGCCTAACCATGTGTCTGTGGCCACACCTCTAGCCACAGCTGAGCTAGTGGGTATCTTCACCATTTTCACCCTTTTACACGAGTGACTGGCTCTGCAGGCAATGGCCTGTCTCACATCTCCAGGGAACAGAACTTCGATCCAGCCCCACGTCAGAAGTGACACAAGCTTGGCATCCTCACCTCACGCAGCATTTGATAAACTCTGTCAAGGGTACCTGGCTTTCCGAGAAAGAGCAATGCTCATGTTAACTCTTACAGGATTTTCCTTCATTTGAATTTCAGGTTGACTTCAGGGGCCACAGGCCTTCTCTCAACATTCTGCCTGCTTTTGTGTTTTCCAGAGCCACTCACTAACCTTGGCTTCGCATTACTGCACAGAGCTTCTCCTGTCGTAGCCAATACAGTGAGAACCTCACATAGCATTGTCTTGATGATACAGTAATAGTTATATCCACGACATTGTCATTTCCCCTTCTAATTTGTTTTAGATCTATTTTACGTCATAAATGTCATTTGTTTCATTACACATGGGGCTTTGCTATAAACCTTGAGGTAATATTCACATACCAGCCCAACTGTAATTTTCAGAAATTTTATTCTCCAAATAATAATAAATATTTTGTATAGAGTTACAGATTTAATATTTTGAGATTACTGTCAGAATGATAAGGATTCACTTATGCACTGGAGCAAGAATCTTTGACATTTTCATTTGTAGATTGCTTACTGGCTGCTTTAGCTTATTACTATTAAGAGTTCTCAATTCTTTCTTTCCCTCTGCAGTTCAGTGTCAAATTCACCTTGAATCCCCTCTGCATTTCCTCACTGGTGTAGGATGAACAAACAACACATGCTCACATTCACTGTGTTACCAGACCAGGTGCTTGTTTCTGAACTTCCCATCTGCAGTGGGAGCAGCAGACACAACAGCTTCCAGTGTCAGGGCTTAACAACCCCAACAGGTGGCACTGCTGGACAGACTGGTTCCTCATTAAGAACAGAAGAGCATAAAAACAGTTACAAATGAGCAGAGGCCACTCAGACCATCTTGTCTGTTTGGTTGCTGGTAGCTAATTAAACTGAGGATCCGGTTGTTTCCTGAATGAATGCAGGGTATTGGCTTCCACAGCAAGGCTAAGTAGCTTGTTCCACACTCCCAAAGCCCTTGCTCTAATGTGCTTCCTGTTCTCAGTTTTAAATGCCCTTTGCCTTTAAATGCACTCTCCCCAGTTTCCGTATCCTTGGTTCTTGTGCTGTTGACTTTGATGCTGGAGAGGCCCAGACTTGAGTATGTCTTGTGTTTTTTCTACCCATACTGCCATCCATCTTCAGTGACTCACACACATGTGCAAAGCAACACATCTGGCGGTGGGATAGTCAGCGCTTGTATGGCTGCCCAGCTGAAGGAAGGGTTGTAATTACAGCAACCTGCTACTACAGGCCACTTCACGGCCTCTATTACTTGTAAAGAGCCTCACTTGAGATGAATTACATCATTATTTGAAGGATTGTTTTTAGATATCTTTTATATAACACCATGATAAACTAAAAATTATTGGAACCATAACGCTCGTAACCTTGTGCCTGTACTTTCTGTGTAACCCTGTGGTTACTGGAAGCACCAAATACCTTGCATCTATAAAACATTTTGTTCAAACAGACATCCTTGAGATTCTGACGTAATGTGCAGACTGCGGGCAGTTTCTGGTACCAGAAAGGAAAGAAAGGAAAGTCACCCAGCTGCTGGAAGAGGAGGCTGTGTGGACATGAAGATTGTGACTTTTGTCACCGGGCTGCAAAGAGAGCTCTGGCAGGGGAAACACGCAGAAAGAAAGGGGAGGGAAAAGCTTTTTCTTCCTGTCACACTGCCAGCCTGAACTTCATATGAAACAGAGGCTTCACCTCTGTAGCCTGGACTCTGAATCTTTCCTGGTCTCCTGAAGAAGGGGTTACCCTCTACCTCACCTGCCTGCAGAACCTCACTTCAAGTAGATTACTGTCTGTAATTATGAATTGGTAAAGAATTCCACAGTTTTACATGGGTGCAAATATGCTGTTGTTTTGGTATTTTAAAGGGGCATGCAAGGAGATAGAGGTGTTTTGAATGCTGATGTTTTTGGTTGCTGTTCTGGCAGAATATCTAGCCTCCTGGGCTTCTTGTTGCTAATTTGTGTTTCTTGTGTGTACTGTATAAACCCTTGGGTCTATCCTGATAGGGGCTGGGCTGCCACAGCATGTCTTTAGTGCAACAGGATTTTTCTATCTTCTTCATCTGTGATTTATTTTTCTTTTTTTTTTCGTTTGCTTTTTTATAGTGATGTTTTTTTTTCTTCTTTTGGGGTTTATTATCCGGAAAGCCTGTTAAACAGATGTTAACAAATCTTGTGCTGTGTCTCTGTAATGTAATTTACGGTCTGGGCGTGTGCTTGGCATGCCCAGTCCATTTTCTCATCTCTTGAACTGTAATGGGTAATGTCTTGTAGTTCACCTATTCTGTCAGCTACACTAACTTGCAAATGTTAGAGAGCGGTCCAGAAGACTCCGGTAACAACCAGATTCCTTCGTATTCCCTGTTTGTAAAAATTGAAACATCAATGGTAATATAAGCACAACCTTTGACAATAAAGGCAACTCAAAACCTGAATCAGCATTTACCCTACAAAGTTCTATAGAATACCAATGGAAATGATAAAAAGATAAAGTGTTAACCATATATACTGTATATATTGTCAATTACAATTTAAAAATACAAAGTTCAATGTTTTAACACAGCACACCATCAGAAAATATGTGGTATTCAGACATGATGATCAGAAGTGTACTGTACTCTCCATCCAGAGAAAACTCACAAATATGTGAAACGGAGACAAGTCATAAATTAGTGTGCTTTAATTAAAACAGTCTCCTCCAGCCTTGAGAACATGTTTACTGTGTTACCACTAAATGTACAACTGCAGAATTTAACACTTGTGGGAAACTGACAACACCGAATAAATCATGTATAAACGTTAGCAACCTCTGAAAATGGAATAATAACATTTGAGCTGCCGCTTGCAGATGCAGAAAACAGTCCATAAAAAGGCCTGAGAAAGTGATTTTCATGACCTGTGGAGGCAGAGGTTAAGCATAGGAAATGACACAAACGTCTGTGGCTCGGAGAAAACTCATATGGCAATGATAGGGTCGCGCACGGTTACATTGCGTGCTTAATGAAACATCCCGTGACTATCTCTCCAGTACTCACACTGCTCCACAGCTGGGCTATGGAAATCAAGGGTGATAACACTGAAAGCTGGAGTGCTGGGAAACTAGTGAAAACCACAGTTATGAATGGAAGACACCCCAGTTATACAACAAGTACGTTCGTGGATGCCACTGAAACTCTTTCCAGGCCAAACTGACTGAAAACGTATAGATGTACTTTACCCACGTTAAATAAATAATCTGCTCTTTTAACTGTTTTGTTCTGGGAAACCTTTCCTTGCCATTTCTCCATGTTCTAATTTTTCAGAACTTGGCTTTTTATCTTTTGATCTGTCTCTCACTCACTATTATACACTGACCAGCTCTAACAATGTCCAGAGGGTTTCTCAGAGGATCGATTGAGGCAGTGTTAAAGCACCTCACATGGCTGTGAATGTAGGAATTAATTACAGCCTGTCTGGAAATTACCCCAAAAATTAATCAGCCCCATTCCATCTTTGCTCGAGGTCCTTATAAGAGAATAATAACTGGAGTGAAGACCATGGGTGGCGCTCCTTTGAGGTAATTAAAACAATATTGAGAAAACAAAGGGTGATTGTTAAAGTGATTTTCTGTCCTGCTTCAATGTACTGTAAGGTGGGCTTCCAAAAGTCAAAGAGTCTGAGAAGCTCCTGCTATTCAAGTGAGTGTGTGGGGCTCTCTCTGCCCTTGCCAGGATTCAGTCCCGGCTGCTCATGGCCTCAGGGTGTAGCTCTATCTTCAGACAGCTCCACCCCTCCAAAAGACCCGGCGATCTGCTGGGGTACAGTCCCACACAGGAGGAGCAGGGAGGGGCGGTGGGGATGTCGCTTCTGAAACCCACTCAGTACTGGAGCCCTGTTCCCCTGGAACAGGACTGAAACTCTTTGTCAATGCAAACTCTTGGACCAAATGTGCACGTAAGGGAAATCCAAAGCCATTTCATCGGACAATGGGTCACTGTATTGGATGGCAAAGTGGCTTAGTGGTTAGTGCTGCTGACTCCAAGTTGGGGCACCTTCTGTGTGAAATTGATATATTCTACCTGCGTCCTTGTGCTGTTCCTCCTAGTTAATTTCCTAGTCAAATCCAGGTTACTTGGTCTCTTTAAACTGCTCTCATTTGTGTGTTTGTGTACACATGGGTCTGTGCTGTAAAATGGTGCTGGGGTGTTTTACCACCCTTGTCTTCCAGGTTAGGTGCCCTCTAATGACACACCAGTACTGTGGTCAGTTAGCTGCGCCCTCCTGAAAGCAAGTTCTGACCAGTGACTCTTTACTCATCACCTGTCTAGTTTTGGAAGCAACTGGCTAATTAGTATCCAGATTGTGCACTCTCATTACCCAAGACACAAACCAGTGAAAGAAAAAGAAAGAAAACGCTGAAGAAGAATAACAACCCCTTACTGATTATTACTGGAAATTCTTTGGTAGTACGGCGAGAGGATTTTACTGCACTACCAGGAAGAGAAACTGCAGGGGTCCTGCAATGAGAGGTGCGCAGGATTTCCATGCTAATTTGTCTTCTGTTATGAACTTCCCTCGGTGTGGCTTCCCTGTTTTATACACCATTTCTCTTGAGCAGCTGTCTTAACACATATTTAACTGCTGATTTTCATCCGCCTTCTGCAGGGACATAATCTACAATTTGGTCCTGTGTGGTGGGTTCCACTGGTTTCCAATTTAATTAAACACTTACAAGCACTGTCTTTTGAGAATAAAAAAAAAATAAGATATTAAACATTCATTTAATGTAGTTTAAGTCAGCACTATGTTTGTATGAGGCTGGATAATAAGATATACAGCTGCCTTGTGGCAGAATAGTTATCTCCCAATAGCCTGATCTTATCAGATCTCAAAAGTTAAACTAGACTTGTCCTGGACATTACCGAGATGGAAAATTAGGTTTCAGCATTTCTGCAAGTGAGGTCCATCAACCAGTAAGTGGTGCCTCCTTCTAATGAGGCAGAAATCAAAGTTTTTGTGAAAGGTTAGAGGTGCTAACCTCACTAAAGTGCCTGACTAAATTCAGTTCTGGGGTTGAAAATTCTGGTCTCCCTAAAGGCCTCCCTCAAGTCTACTGGTGATCTGCATTCTCACTGCTCCTCCTCCTCTGCTGTGCTGTGACTCTCTCCGCCACCCAGGTGGATGACGTGAGTGTCCTCCTGCATGCAAAGCACTTTGGGTTCTTTTGGGATAAAAGGCACTATACACATATACATAGACATGCTGAGCGCACTGGTTTCTGGCAAATGTTTTTTTTTATATTAATGTGACTGTTTTTTATTTTATTTTAAATTGGCGGGTGGAGATTGATTGCTGAGTAAGTAAACGGGCTGATGTGAGACTGATGACTAGATGCAGCTCGCAGGGCAGAGCAGGATTTGCTGCCAGCAATGCTGGTAGGCAGGAAGTTCATCACGACACCGCTGGCCCGGTGCTCGGCCAGGCTGAAGGTGCACTGGCTGACGGACAGGGAGCCGGCTGGCAGTGTGGTTCAGGAACTGGCCAGGTACTGGGTCTGACTTCAGGCATGTTATCCGTCTCAGAAACAGGCTTGTTTTGCTGCCGGCACTTTCCTAGCAGAAGGAAGCTCAATGACAGAGCACTGGATCATAGTTGGGTCAGGCTTTAAATATCCTGGATGGAACAGGACGATTATCCTTTTAAACCTGGACAAGCAGCCCGAACAAGTCCACTGGTCCCAGGAGACTGACACCCCGTAATAATGGTTTCCATGGAGACTGAGGGTTGTGAGCTCTGCCTCGCCTGGGCGTAACATTAGCACAAATAAAGATGCTGAGTGGGAGTGCAGCCAAGATGCTGTTTAGCTCAACAAGTAAAATAACCAGTGGCTTCAGCAGACTCAACATATTCAGTGAACTCTGTAGAAGCTAGCACAGAACTAGTACAAGTAATCAAATTTAACATACTCTAGTATGTAACAGAAACAGGTATGCATGGTTAACAGTGACATTATACATGTAAAGGTGGAATTAAAATCCTGTTTAGACAGTTCTGCCACATAATATGATCAGACCTACTTAATATTCCCATAACTCACAGCAAATTCTGCTTGCTCCTAAAAAATGTCATAACCTTGAAGTGTTCCTTGTTAGAAACAGATTTGGATCACTTTTTAGCAAGCAGCAGCTGATGTACGTGTTATAACACACAGATGATGACTGGCCTGTCCCTATGTTACTGAAAAATGCCAACAGGGTTCACAGAGCTACTTTCTTATTACTGAACTGGCTGTGAGAGTCTAGCACAAGCTAAGCAACCATGTTGTTGAAGCCAGAACCTTTCATTAGTAACTACCAAATGGGCTAGATGGGCCAGGCAGGTTCCTCTGCTTTGAAACAGTTCTTGGGTTCTGATGGGCCGAGTGTGAGCTTGGGGTGGTAGAGGCTCTGAAGTGAAGAAATGAAGGGGGTGGGTGGATCGGCTCACTGGCGGCTTTATCCTCTGATTTAGTGAGGTTGGCTTCCTCCAGGAGGAAGTGACACATGAAGGAAGGCCGGAGAAAAACTTCTAGAGCTGCGCTCCCTCAGACAAGGAATAACACCTGGAAAGATTTACTCTGTATTTGGCAAGCGTGTTGATTTCAATTTCACGGCTCGATTGGAGCCCCAGAATGCAATAGGTTAATGGGGGAAAGTCTAAATAAAAGACGACAAGTTCTAAAAGAATTAGGAAGATAACCGAAAAAGATTTAATTTTCCTACAGGGGTCATGTCTCCATGCAGCCAATCTGTCATACAAGGTCTTAAGTTTACATAACAAAAAGAGAAACTGAATGTTTCCCACTGGCTGTACTTGGCCTTGACCTAGCGCGCTTCCAGAGCCCATCACAACTTTTCTAGCCGAATTTTGTGGAAAATGAAATTGGAAAGGAAAGGATTATTAAGCAGTACAAAAATCACTTCCATCTGGACAAGAGGGGAGCTCTTCCAGAAACATCTGGAGGAGCAATCTGGTGTAAATAAACATGCATCGTCTTGCTACCCACCTAATAAATAACAAAAACGGCACTTGGGAGTTTTAATCTACAGGTCACTACGGATGTGTACCATGCCTTCGAAAAAAACAGCTTTCAACGTGAAATCTCCTTATGGAAAAAAAACGGTTTAAGTTTGATAATTGTTTTCATAATTCTGCCTTCATTGGTCTCTATATATCACATTTACAAAACACACTTTCAGTGTGAAAGTACTTGAACTGCCATGGTATTTGTTTGGGAGCTTTTTGGGGGGTTTTAGCAAGCCAATTGTGTTGCTAAATAAAACTCTGCTGATTAGTGTCCAATGTATAGCTAGATTTTCAGAGTGATCCTGCTGTCTTTCTCCATGTGTGTGAATATATCCACATCCTCCCATCTCCCCAGTGTCTCCTGCTTGGCTTTGTCTTCCACTCTGGGGAGGGGGGGGATCTGTGTTTTTCTTGTCCACTTCACAAAGCGAACAGCTTGACGTTAATTTTTCTGACACCAGTATATTTGTACAGAAATAGACACAAGTGAGATTTGGAAACTGACTGTACTGCAAGTAAAGGTCAACAGCCCTTTAAATCAACCCTTTTGCTCTTTTTCATGCATTTAAGTTTAGAATTATATTTACCAAAGATTTTTTTTTTCAGTGATGGAGGTACAATTAGATCATTTTGTTAAAAGCATGCTACATAAGAATAATAATATTCCTTTTATTGAGTATTGATCACAATAATGATTTCAAATAGTAACTTGAATTTCCTTGAATAGCTGTTGGCACTAGGTAGTCCCAAACTGGGTGTCTTATGTATAGAATGTCTTACTGTGGTTATAGCACTGGGGGGGGGCTTATCCTAGGTTCTGGTCAGATAGATAAGGATCTGAAGGAGTGATAGCTGAATGTCATGTCCTGTCATTTGCCAAATCGCTTTACACCACACGGTGTCGTGGGAAGCCAGAGCCTGCCTGGCAAGCAATGAGCACAAGGTAGGGTTCACCCTGGACAGGGCGCCAGTCCATCGCAGGGCCAGTGCAAGTCAATCAAGTCAATCACACATGGGGAGGCCACAGTAAAGGCCGAGGGGGGAAATGTGGCCTGGACACCGGTATAACTCCCTACTCTTATTGAGAAAAGACAGTGCCCACTACAGTATAGTGTCCTCGTCACTATACTGGAGCATTAGGACCCACACAGATTACAAGGAGAATCCCCCCCACTGGTCCCACTAACACCACTTCCAGCAGCAACCACAGCTTCCCAGGAGATCTCCCATCCAGGTACTAACCAGGCATGTGAATCATTGTGTAAGATTAATCTTCCATTTCTTTCCCTTTACTTCTCACGTGACCCGCTGGTGTGGGCCTCCACTGTGAATCCAAGAAGGGCAGAGTGTGGGGCAGAGGAACTAGAAAAGGAATTAAAAGAGAGCAGTTCACATCACGAGCACCTTGGTCCCCTTGTCCCCTGTGGAGGTGTCGGGCCGCTGAGACGGCGGAGGGGTGCAGGTATCTCTGCTCTGGGTGTCTGTCGGCACCCCCCACAGCCACCCGTCACTGGCCCTGCTGGTGCCACGCGGCAGGAGCAGATGGTGAGGCTTGGTGAGGCCAGGGGATTTGCCAGCATGCTAAAAAAGCCACGAGAGCCGTCCTGCACCAGCTGAACAGGAGGCCCAGAGCTGCAGCATGTTCATTCTGCTTAGAATCTTCAGCTGTCAGGGCTGAACTCTAATGAGGAGAGAGAGGGAGAGACAGAGGAAAAAGAAATGTTTTTGGGAGGGAAGGAAACAGTAGGTTTTCAGGCTAAAATGGGTGCTGATTCAATACTGAAAAACAGATTGAGAACATAAAGGACACTATAGCAAATAAATGACTGAATAACAGATTGAGAAGGTGATGTGCAAAGTTGTTAGAGACCTGAAAAGAAGTGTAGCTGTAATTGCTACTAAACATGCTTTCACCAAATATTGAGCTCACAGTTACTTCTCTTTAGCTTTTTGCTGACATTTACTGTAACATATCTTACCCTTTGAAGTCTTCAGTTTGAATATTTAGGTCCTTTACAAAATGTCCATTTTAAAAAATCTGCCTGCATCAGTCTGCAAATTAACAAAAGGGCACATCATAGGAAGGGTCTGAATACTTTTCCAAGGCAGTCTACATACCTGTCCGGTACATGCCTCTCCCAGTCTGATGCAGAAAAGCTCATTTGTTTTTATCTTTTCCAGGCCTGATAACAGTGTCATTAAAAATCCCAGGGTGTTTCTCGAAAAGAGTAGGGGTGTAACCCCGGCGTCCTGGCCAAATTTCCCATGCCTCTTAATAATCCCCCTCTATGAATTGGCTACATTACTTTGTTCTCCCCCACCCCCCCACAGCAGGCGGAGCGACGTGCCGGTTGGAGTATTTCTCGATCGCATTTAATGGCAACGTCAGCTCAAAGATTTGGTTCAAACCACCAAATGGAGAGGGGCGTGCCGACAAGCGGACCCTGCTGATGTGGGATTAATGCTAGGATGAGAGAGAAAGGCCTGATAACAGTAATGTAATGTGCCCGTAACAAGTTGAAGAATGTTCAGAACTCACTTTGTTTAGCTTCCTTGCACTGACTCCCTGTGGATTTCAGAATGAAACTCAAAACACTGCTGCCTTTAAGGTCTATGAGCAGTTTGGTTAGTAACTACACCATACATCCTTTACGCTGTACACACCAGTGTGCTGTTTGCACTTTTCAGACTTTTATAGAGTTTCCACTATAAAAAACTACTTTCCACCAAGTCAGCCAGCACTTTTCAATCCTGTGTTTAAACTCATTTTTTATATTCTAGCTTTTAATTCAGTTTTATTTTCTGTTTTTTTTCTTATTTTGTTTTCATTTGTATATGTGTATTTTAATGAGTATATTTATATTTGGGTGCTTCACAGTGCTGGAGCCCTACTGTAGGTTCAATTCTGGTGCTGTCTGTTTGGAGTCTATATGTTCCCCTGTGTTTCCATTTCTTCCAGGTGCGCCGGCTTCCTCCCTCAGTCCAAAGACATAATTGGCCCTGGTGTGAGTGTGTGTGAGTCTGTGTTTGTGTCTGTCTGCCCTGCGATGGACTAGCACCCCCTACAGAGTGTACCCTGCCCTAGGCTTACCGCTCCGACTGCCACTCAGTTGGAGGCAGTGGAGAGAAAATGGGTGGATGGATATTTGCATTTGTATACCCATGTCTACTTGTTGATTGTAATTCAAAAGGCGGCAGAAGAAAAAGTACAGTACAGACAATACAGTACAGTTGCAAGGTGTAATGTTAGAATTTTCCATTTCTCCTGGCATAAAAAAGCTCAGCAGGGATGCTTGGTAAACAGAATATTTAATCTTTCTTCAATGTTTATGAGCCACTGATAAGATACTATAGCTCTCTCCATGCAAATCAAACCCAGACCTTTCTCAACAAGCTCACAAGTCTCTAACGCACAAGAAAATGATGGTTGGAATGACAGCAACATGGTTTCCTTAATCCCAAATATACATAATGCTGTTACCTTCAGTTTGCAATTGGACTGTGGGTGATGTGATGTGGAATATGAAATGCTTAAGGGAAGTGTTGAGCAAAATACAATTATTTTTATTCTTAACAATAACATTAAAAAAAACTCACTGACAGTTAAAGGAGTTAAAGTTCAATTTAAACAATAAAAGTTTAAATCTGTTATACTTTAACTTCAAAGGTAATATGTACTGTAGTTTGTAGCAAGAGAGTAATCAGTAATCAGACTAAGAATGTCAGTCCTACAGTGCAGGACATTCCCTAGAACCCATAATATACAGTATCTGGATGTCTTACTCTGAATTACTTTTATATTTTAACCCTACATTTTTTACTATACTTTACAGTATATCCTAGCATTTTGTTTGCCTTTTAATAGCTTCCCCACATTATCTTGTGTGTCAACAAAAACACCTATGAAATCTTTTCATTAGTAACCACTTCAAGCTCATTGTTTTCCCATTTTGTATATACAGTAATACTCTGCACTATTGTACAGTATATTTAAGATCATCTGACAGGTGTTAATCCAATCTTGAAATTCATCTCAATCCTTTACAACTTCATTTGCTGCTTCTGCAATGGTTGTTTATCATCCTACCTTGATACTATCTACAAATGTTACTAGTTTACCATCTGTATTACTGAGTATATCAGAATCGATATCATCGATAGAAATTATTAATCAAGTGGTCCTAGTACAGATCCCTGAGTTACTTTTAAAAATGACATCACTTCAAACTATCTATGCACTTCTTTATTTTATTTTATTTTTCTATTTATATATTTATATTTTCTCATTTTTAATTCTCCATCCACAAACTGACGATTAACTGAATTCTAAAAGTCTCTGAAACAGGACCAGACTCAAATGGCCAGAGGCTATGAGAGGGAGTATAAACATGAAGGAGTTCGCAGATGTACTGTATGATGGAGTCAGATGTTTTAAAGCCTTAAGAGTCAGTAACCAGACCTTATATTGAAAGCGTGACTTAGTAGGCAATCAATGCAGATACTCAAGTGCAGGACTGATATTCTGCCAATGTCTGTGTGAATCAGGCGTCTTGCTGCAGAGTTTTGGATGTACAGCAACTGAGAGCATTAGGGAGCCTATACAGTAAAGAGTTGCAGAAATCAAGCCTTAGTATTATAAATGTATGAATCAGGCACTCAGCATCAGACATTGATAGAAAATACCTGTTCCTCATGTTCTCTAATGAGCCAAGCATTTCTTCTTGCAGGTGTTTTGAAAAACTTGGTAGGAAAACGATCCTTTACTGTCTACCATTTCATTTCTTTTTCTGATATTCCTTTGACACTTAGGAAAGCTGAGGTCTACATTGAAAAATACGGTATGTCTTTTGAAAATAAATTCTTAAATTCATTGTACCGTCTTTGATAATTAGTTATCATCTGCATATCTTTTGTGGTATATAGCATACTCCTAGCACTATACCTTTAAAATGTTGTTTGATCAGTCTGACCCATGCAGTATGTACTGTATTCTAAGATTATTCTAGCTTTAGTTCCTAACTCTGAATGTTCTTTCTAATTTATAGTGTTACCCTTCTCTCTCTTCTATCTTTTCTGTCTCTCTGGAACGGAGCTTATCCACTAATGTTACAGTCATCTCTATACATCACCATCATTTCTGGTTAGTCATGCTTTCGTGATACCAGTAACATCTTAATCACCTCACTCATGTGGTAGCTTCTATCTCATCTGAGATGTTTCTAATACTTTTAGCATTTAGGGACAATCACTTGACTACCTGGTCTTTTATTTCTCCTTTTATCTTTGTTCCCCAGGTAACCTGATTTTCAGTGTTTAATCTTTGGTTTCTCAATGCTGCCATTCGTATTGAAATTGTCACGATTGTAATCCCTCCTCTTAAGGGCGCTCCAGCTCTTTCACATTTTAGTTGATTTTGTGCACCTGCTCCCTGTTCCAGCCTCCCTACAAAAGCCAGACGCTCACTCTGTTCCGAGCTCTGCATTGGAACATGGACGTCCGGAGGCCCGCCTACCACCGAGTCGCCCTACGTCCGCGGCTCGGGGGGCACTGGCCTCCTATCGGCGTCCTGAACCAGCCGAGTCCAGGACTTGGAGCACCGGGTCCCGTTTCCCCCTTTTTTCCCCGACCCTTCGCCGGATCCCGCTCCGGCTTTTAACTTTGTCATGTCTGTCTTGGATTGGATCACCCGGCTCTTGACTTTTGCCTGCCCTGGATTTCCCTTCAGACTCCCCTTGGACTGTTTGCCTGGACCCCCGAGCACCTTCGTCACGGCCCCCCGTTAATCGACCAGCCCAGTTCCTCGTCTCCTCCCCGTGTCTGTTCACTCCCTTCTGGATTGTGCTGTCTGCATAGGGTCCTGAAAGACGCTTCGTAACAGAAATGTTTTAGGAGTTCTTTGTGGATCCTTGCTTCATGATGATTGGTGTCTGTCTTGTCACACCTGAAAAGATGGCCTTTACCCTGAAAAGTTTTCCAGTGAACAAGAAAACTCAAGCCTTCTTCTACAAACCATGTCCTCATCTATGTCTCATGCTGAAGGATTAACATTTAAAGTTGTTCACTTTTGCCTAGTAATGTTCAGAAAGTTACCCCAGTTTACATTATCTTGCTTCTGTTCTGCAGAGATAAAGATGAGATGAGAAGTCCAACACAGATTGGCTTTATAAGCATCTTTATCTCTAACGCTTTGACAATCAAAATAAAAGCTTTGATCATATTGATTATGGATGGTTTTCGTGCCTGACTTTTTTCAGTGGTGTTTCTATGTTCTCTACTTCCTGATTGCAGGAGACACTAGACCACTGTGCCCATTATGAAGGCTACAGCAGTTTGATTTAATAATTTGGAAAAGGGCTGGATTATAAAACAAATGTCAATATTTATGACGGGCTGTCTTTGTTGAACTGCTTCTGCTCACAGCATCTTCAGGAACACATTTTGAGACCTTTACAGAAGCTCAGCTGAGGGCAAAGATTTCTATATGCAGTTAGCATGAGCTCCTGATCTGAAACAAGGTCAACAGTCTCATGTAAAATTCCAGGCTTTTCAAGCCCTTTCGTTCACATTGCCTCATGATACAGAATATTATAGGAGGAAGAAAATGAAACCCAGAATCCCAAGGTAATAACGCTACACAGTGATTTTGCTCATAAATTGTGAATGAGACATGAGAGAGGCAAGCTAAGGTCATAGGAAGATTGTGTGCACCATATATGAAACATTCTGCTCAATACCAATTAAACTTTGTCTTGGGTGCTGTGGAGAGCCTCTGGATATTGGAAAAACTGGACTTGGTGTGCTATTTTTCCTTAAGAAAAACAGAGCTGTTCCACACAGTGTAATGAATCAATAAAGGATGGAATGTGCCTGTGTTTGGGGTGTAAACGAAGAGTCTGTACGACACAGGCCCCAGCCCACCCCACGAGGTGAGCTGGTTACAGGTATGTCTGCAACATCATTTTTCAGTCTCACAATACACTTTTTTCTGAATTCCACATTCACCATTTGTTTTTCTTACTCTCATCAAACCATACAGCCCCCACAAAACAGTCAACACATCACAACCCTGTGTCTGTCTCATCACAGCTGGCAGCCCACTGAAGCTAAGCAGGTGTGAGCCTGGTCAGTACCTGGATGGGAGACCGCCTGGGAAAAACTAAGGTTGCTGCTGGAAGAGGTGTTAGTGGGGCCAACAGGGGGCGCTCACCCTGTGGTCCATGTGGGTCCTAATGCCCCAGTATAGTGACGGGGACACTATACTGTAAACAGGTGCCGTCCTTCAGATGAGACGTAAAACTGAGGTCCTGACACTCTGTGGTCTCTGTGGCTTTGAGTGGAGTGTCCAGAAAAGCGCTATATAAGTATAAGCAATTATTACTATAATTCAGTCACCCTGGACCAGCAAGAAAAGAAGACCACACGGGTTCAGAGGAAAACACTGCGGAACACTGCCAGCTCCACCATGCTCCAACATATGACCTCACCGTGGTCTGTCACTCATCCTTTCGGTCAGAGACCCTCTGGGCAGCTAGCTAGCAGGCATTGCTCCCATTCACTCTCTCCTGCTGACTTCCTGTCTCTCTCCATTCTCTCTTTCCAGTTGCAAGCACTCATCGTACACACACTTTCAGTGAATCAGCTGCACAGCCTGCCACTTAGCTGGTGGCTCTGGAGCATGTAAGGTTGTTCTCCACTGCTCTCTCTGAGCACCAGCAGGCATCCTGGACTCTGTCCCTTCCATCCTCAAACACCTCCATGGCATTTCTGGCTGACACCATCTACGTCACTGACCTCCATGGCCCTTTCCTGATCTTATCTATGGTGAACCTCAGCCTCTCAGCTACTGTCTCTGGACATTAGTAGCCCCTGCAGCCAGCTAACTAGTCAACCTTCCACATCTCCAACAACCGACATCCCTGGCGACCGATGTCCCAGCAACCGACATCCCTGGCGACCGATGGACCCAGCAACCGACATCCCTGGCGACCGATGTCCCCAGCAACCGACATCCCTGGTGACCGATGGACCCAGTAACCGACATCCCTGGCGACCGATGTCCCCAGCAACCGACATCCCTGGCGACCGATGGACCCAGTAACCGACATCCCTGGCGACCGATGTCCCCAGCAACCGACATCCCTGGCGACCGATGGACCCAGCAACCGACATCCCTGGCGACCGATGGACCCAGCAACCGACATCCCTGGCGACCGATGTCCCCAGCAACCAACATCCCTGGCGACCGATGGACCCAGTAACCGACATCCCTGGCGACCGATGTCCCCAGCAACCGACATCCCTGGCGACCGATGTCCCCAGTAACCGACATCCCTGGCGACCGATGTCCCCAGTAACCGACATCCCTGGCGACCGATGTCCCCAGCAACCGACATCCCTGGCGACCGATGGACCCAGCAACCAACATCCCTGGCGACCGATGGACCCAGCAACCGACATCCCTGGTGACCGATGGACCCAGCAACCGACATCCCTGGCGACCGATGTCCCTGGCGACCGATGGACCCAGCAACCGACGTCCCTGGCGACCGATGTCCCTGGCGACCCCACTCATACATCCCACAGGCTACTTTCAGAGCAGTTCAGAGTGGAGAGTGTTCTTCCCACACACACTTTCCACTCTTCACACATTTCTGCCTTCAATGTCCAGGTCCAGAACCCTGATCATTGCTTTCCATGGCTAATATAAGAAAGAACAAACACTTAATTATCACGTTTATGAAAAATATCAAGGAATAATCTGCATGATGGTAACAAAACATCGACACTAATGTTCATAAATCTTCAGATTTCTAGTATTTATGCAAAACATTCCATTCATAAAATGGTAGGTAAATGCACAGTTAAAATTACCTACAGTATGTTACAGTGCTAATATTAAAGGTATAAGAGCATAAATAAGTTCAGTATGGAGTTTGACATTATACTTTTTTTTAATAAAACAATGTTTACAATAATGCTACCATTTTAACACTGGATACACAATCTTCATTTGTTAATCCAAGAACAAAAAACTTAATAAATAAAATAATAAATTCTGAAGAAAAATTCTGAATAAAACAGAATAAAACTTAATTTAGGTATTCTTTATTGTCCAACTTTTTGTCATGGTATGAGCTATGGCAGGTGACATAAAGTACACCCCTTTCAGAAACATGTGCACTGTGTGAACTAAACTTAGAGGCCAGTTTCTGTTGGGTTCTGCGAGTGTAATGTCACTGCTCATGCCTGGATGAGAGCAGCGAGGTGGTGAGGATTACGCAGGTGCAGCCGAGACAGGCTGGTGTAGTGAAGAGACAGGCAAACACAGCCCAGAGTCGTAGTCAGAGACAAAAGCAATGTTCACAGCCGGACAGATGCAAGGGCAAAGCACACAGGCAAATCCAACAAGGAGAGCCAAAGTAAACAAAACCACATTCGTAACCAGGAGCAAATCACAAGGGAGATCCAAAGGAAAGCCGAAACAAACACCAAGACTGCATGGAACTCTAAGATGGAGCAAGGAGATGATGCAAAGACTCGGGCTTAAATATCCTGTTTCTGATGAGACAGGTCTGGATGTTGACTGCTCACAGGTGGAATACATCTCCTGTTTGAGTCAGTGGTCACAACAACCAGGTGACAGTAGATGACATGGTAACTATAGTCTTCCAGCACTGCAGTGGGAGTGGTAGTGAAAGTAATAAAATAACTTTAAGATTTCAAAAATATTTATTAATGTTATAAAAGTATAACTAACACCAAAAAATCTATTGGAAAAGTTTAGAATATGTTGAATAAAGATGAATCATTTTAGGAATTTTTATTTTCCTATTTTGTTTTATGGTAACAAATCTTTCTTTAAAGACAAACATGATTACAGCAAAGATTTAAGACACAAGCTTTGTGGAGAACAGTTTCTTTGTACCTTCAGTAACACATGGAAATACAGCAGCCACTATGCTAACACTGAGGACGTTTTCACATCTGAAAAAAAAGAATTTAATTAATCTAGCACAGAGGAGCACTGATGACTGAGTATTGTATTTCAGTTTTCATGAGCTATCAACACTGAAAAAAAGATTCACAATTAATATTAATTCCCAGTGTTTCAGAGCATTTCTGATCACTACGTTAGAAATAAGAGAAAGGCATTTCAATTCTGTTTTTTTATGGGTTTTCCCATTTATTATTCATTGCTAAGGTGCATGTAATGAGAATCGTTAGCTATTTTGAATATCATAAACACACGCAATTAGTTCATACACTAAATGTAAAATCTTTAACAACAGATTCTAGGAGTCTAAGTAGTGATCTGCATCAAACCTCTAGATTTAGGACCTTATTCTTCTATGCTAATATTTAAAAAAAAAACATATCGGCAATGCTGGCAAAATAAACATTTTGCAGATTATAATTTTCGCAAGAAGGAGTGAAGTAGAGGTTAATTCAGCATGGAAGAGCCTCTTCTTGTTCCTAATATGAATGCTTGTGACCTCTGTACCTGTACCTCACAGCTTTACTGTATTTCAGCAAGATACTGAACTGTTGCATTATTAGAAACTTTTCTATCGAATATAATATTTTTTAGCACTTTATTCATGGGACTCAAAATAAAGAATTTTCCTCCCTATGTGCCCTGTATAATCCATAGCAGCAACACTGAAAACTCCTGGTTTCTGGTGTCACAATGAGGTAAAATGTCTCTTAAAACTCACCACCTCTGTCACAGCCAGTGACACTTCACAGACTAACTGCATTGGATCTAACTTGAGCCTTCACCAGGAACTCCTGTCATCAAATGTTATTCATCTGGATTACATTGGCCAAGTAACATCAATAGTAAATTGTCAAAAGACCACAAATAACCTTCACCTTTAACTACTGGCACATAACCAAGGCATGCTCAAGGACTTGAGACTCCAAATGAGAAATACAAGTTTCAAAGATAAAGCTTTGAGATTCCAAGCTGGAGTATAGCCCTGAGCACTCCTCTGCAATTATCAGATTGTGAAATTTGCATTGTGAGATGTGATTTATATTGTAGGAAGATTTGTTATGCAGATTATTTCTGACCAATGAGCTTTTGCTGAGCTCTTGTGTTTCTGTGATTTTTCTTTTCACCATTTCAAAAGGTTATTTACAATATGATTCAGCAATTATGATTTGTATTTTTTTTTCACTTGCTATCCAATGCGCTAACATAAATTGCAACTCTAAACAGATAGTTGTCGCAACAGTGGCAGGTTAGGAAAAAAGAAGCCGGACCTTATTCTCTTATGCAAAGATTTAAAAAATACTTCTCCGCAATGCTGGCAAAATAATAATTAATAGAGCAGACTGGTTATAAATACTAGCCAAACAGTTACAAGCTGTTTTTGTGTTTGGTTGTAACCTTTCTCCCTCCTGAAAGAGTTAATGAAGCATTTAATCTTTTCCAGCTTATACCTGGTTGGCATTTTGATGACACCACTGAGAAGTGCCATATTGTCTTGAAGACGGTCCTGCAGTGAGGAGCCATGAATCTAAAATACAGTTGATTACAGCATTCAGCCGAGTAAATCCCTCGGATGTGTACATCTGTATGTTAAAAAAAAATGCATCCAGCATTATGTGTCCCAGCAGGAGGATTTAATATAATAGTTCTCTTGAATATAACACCATAATTTAAATTGCTAATTATAATCGGATCTTGCAAATAAATAAAACATAACCCTTTTTATTTCACATCATAAAAGTTTGCCATAGTAAATTTGTGCAATTATGCAGCTTAACTTGCAGTTGTCATATTAGCACATTAATTCCTCTCTCCCCACATACAGTTCTTTAGCCTTTAGGGTGGCTGTCTTTCCCTCTTCCTTTTTCCCACGATGATGTTAAAATCCTCATCTGCTGTTTCCGCAAAATACCACTGTAAATTTTTCCTACCAGCTGTTTCATAAGTAGGAATTAGCGCTACTTGCTTTGGTGTTGTTTCCTGTTGGGGATGACCATCTTTTAAACTTGAAACATACAGTACATTCTTTAAACATTTAAATTCCTCTATCTTTTTCCCCCAGATATTTTTTTGATGTTAATATCATGCTGTATACAGTACGGACAGGATCAGCATGGGCCATAAGACTCACGCTGTACATGATTACAGTGATGATTAAGGACCAGTTTGACAAATAACAGTCAGACAAATTGCCAAGAGCTTTATAAACTGCTGGATAATGTCTAGTGATTCAAACCATGTGAGGCTGTTTCTCACTGATCTGTAAAGAGCTTGTTGCTTCTGGGTGTGCATGCTGTTTGCAGAGAAACAAGTTTATCTTTCACAACTTTAAAAATGAAAAGATATACGATTTCACTGTGTTTTGGCTCATCTCCTATCTCACACCGAGATGAAAAAAAAAAATGGAAATCTAAACGTATTAAATTGAGCAGGAGGTAAAACTCAAACGTTCTTATTTTTTAAAGACAGAAAAATATTTGTCTTCTCTAAAACACTAAATAATTATGAAAATTTTTCAACACTCCCAAAATCCATCATATCAGGATCCAATACAAACTTGCACAATTTAAAAACATGTAAGATTCCAAGAACACACATTGCTAGAGATTTGCTGTATGATTGCAAAATATGATAAACTAGCTAAACGCTTTAAAAGCATCAATAACTTGTTTTTACTAGGTTTTTGGCTGAAGCTGTTATCGAAAGAAACTTTCATTTGTAACCCATTTTAGGATACAGTATTTGTAACTCAAAGTGTCTTGGTGGAAGAGCTCAGCTGAAGTACTTTACTGAAGTCTCACCTGGGGTTGAACCCCCCAGCCTCCTAAACTCTGCTCCTCAATATTGACTTGCTGAGCTCGTAATAGTGCTACCTGCGTCCTGACAGTGCAGCTGCTATGATTGAGTGAGGAGCTTCTCTATCCATACAAGTGGTTTCAGAAATGGAGCAACTTTATTTCTGAATTTGAAACTGAAAGGTTTGCAAGCAATAGCATGTAAATGGGTGAACACTTGCAAAGCTTAGTCTTATTAAAATTCAGAAACTACGACTCTATCACTTTAAGCATCTCGCAAAGCTCTTTAGTGAAACATTATTATTATTATTATTATTATTATTATGATTATTATTATTATTATTATTATGATTATTATTATCATCATCATCTCTGGATTTAGAATGCAAGTTGTTGGTTATTTTGCAATGTCTTTCTAGTCTGTTACTTTATATACAGTATTTATATACTGTATGGTATATTCCAGTTTGTTGCATTACAATATTTAAATATTTTCATATCCTATTTATATGTTTCATTTTCAATATTGAATATTAAGAGTATGCTTAATATAGTATTTCAATTTTTAAAATATGTTCTTTTAATATTTTGTCACTGTTTCAGAAATGGGATGACACATTTGTGTGGCAGCTAGCACTGTTGCTTCATACCTCCAGGCTCCTGGGATCAATTCAAGCCTCAGGCATCTGTCTGTGTGGAGTCTGCATGTTCTCTGTTTTAGTCTGGTGTTCCTCCAACTCCCTGAGACCACGCTGGTGAGGTTTAATTAGCTGCTCTAAACTGTCCCTCCCTCTGTGGGACCTTACCCTAGCCCTAACCTGACTGTCCTGAACCACTCCAGTCCTGAGTGGGCTGGCGACCTGTTGGTGGGAAATACTGCCATATGTTGTCAGGCCTGCCTTCAGCTGAGGCTCATGGGATGGGCTCCACCTTGTCACAACCCTCACCAGGAGAAGAGTCTTCCTCACATAGAGTGGGTCAAGACTGAAAATTGCCATGAAATGAGACCCATACAGTACAGTATGTCAGTCACATACTGTACCATATACATTTCTCTTAGAGTAAGAAAGTTCTATTTCTGCATACAGCTTTAAAACTTAAATAAACCAATAAAACTTAAAACCAGCAAAATGTAGATAAAATATATGTCAAATAATGTGGAAAATAATGTGTTTGTGCTTGTAGTTCAGGTGCATCATCTGTAAATAAAATTTCTGAGGGCATCAGTGATGTCACGTTACACAGACAAAAAGGTCATTTATATCATTGCTGCAATCAAGTTTGTCTTTTAATAACTCTGTATTGCAACACAAAATAGAACCACTAAAGATTCCTAAACTGATTCATCTTTAGACAAGACATTTCATGTTTCCAACAGATGTTTGATTATTCCTGAAAAATAAATAGTAAAATTTTGAAATAATGAAGTTATCTTATTACAGAATCCAAAAAAGGGAAAAAAATTACCTATATAAGCAAGCTAAAGACAAAACCTACCACAGTATGCCCTCTCTATCACAGTACATTGCCCCCTCTGAGTTTAATTTCACTCAGCACAATTCTTTCTGAGAAGGGGGATCTCTATATCACCATAACCACACATCATAAGAGAAATGTGACAATAAAGTATGCTTAAACTAAGCTTTATTCAAATATTCCTGTGCCTGTATTAGTTTTTTATGTTCATTGTACCTAAAGCTGTTTTTTTTCTTCTTGGTTACAGTTCTAATTTTAACAAGTCTAAAATCTTCAGTGTCAAATGTTAAGATGGTTACATTATTGTAAATAATTCTATTAACAAATATCAAGATGTCCGAATCCATACTGAACTCATGTCTGCTCTATACTCACCTTTAGGATTAGTAGTGTAACACAGGTCCAGAATCTAACGGTTTACATAAACACTCGGAATCTGCAGCTCTGGGTCATCTGTTATACAGTACTAGCTGTACGGAGCGCTAGTTAGGGCTCTGAACCTGGAACTGGAAGGTCATGAAATCAAATCCCAGACAGAAGGCTACTGCACTATCAAGTGATCTACTCCTGAAAGATACAAGGATTCTCCCCATGTTGTCAGGATACATTTGTTCTTGATTTGTTTATCTGATGAAGTGGTATTGAGACACAAACCTTTATGGGTCTCGTGATGAAGAGCAGGTTTATCAAAATAAACCTGTTATCTAGTTCACCTTTATCTGTTTATTGGCAGGGTGGAGAGTGGGAGGGTGTGTTCGTGATAAAATGGATGCCTTTGGTAACCACACTGAAATCATTTCACAGGCTGTGTTTAATGTGAGAACAATGTACAGTACTTACGAACGGTTGAGTTGCAGGGAAACTGTGCATTGCACTATTGTAACAGTGGGGATAAAATCACAATCTGCTCTTTCACAAGGGTTAAAACAACAAGAAAAGGAGCGTAAAAGCAGTGACAGGTGAGACCAGCTAGTCCCCACATGGGCTGGGTGGTCCGACTGGCATTCTCTCGTTTCTCACCTCTCACACAGCGCGAGCTTCACACAAGCTCCTTGGCACAGGTGAACGGAGTGACCGCAAGTGTGGAAATGGTCTCCGTTCCAGCACCACCACCACCCTTGCCGTGTTTCAGATTAAGCCTCAGTGAACCTCACTGGTGAGAAAAAACGAACCCTGTGATGAGTCTGCTACTGGAATTGGCTGCAATGAGGCTCACAATGACTAATTTCCAGCGCTGTCAAGCCCTTTAGCTGTTTCACTACAGAAGGCGAAATGATGAGAACTGTAGGCAACGAGCTTGCTAATAAAAGACATGATCCTGCGGCTCCATCTAGTGGGCAGGACGTGTAAACCAGCAGTTCCACAAACCAGTATTAAATACTATCGTGCACAGGCCACGAAAACGTAACCATTTCCTACCTGCAGCGAAAACACCTCTTTCGGCTGTTCTGATGATGGATTTTAAATGCGTATTGTACTGATAATGATTTTAAGCCGTGCTACAGCAATGCATAAAAAGGAACAAGCCTGTACTGACCTAACTTTCTGTCAAAGCATTATTTCACACTATTATTTCAACATAATTTTGGGAACGTGATACACAACGCAAACGAGCAAATCTGCTCCCACAGAGCTTCGTTAGGGGAGTCGCACACCTCTCAAAGACAGCGGGCTCCACCGATAAAGTCTTGACGCTGGCCGACTGTAACCGGGTCGCCGGTTATTCAAGCGGGGGCCAGCAATTAACTGAGCACCGCCAAGGGCGGAGTGGGATATTCGGCCAGGTGTGAGTGTTTTGGGTTTCGGCAACACAGCGACCCCTGCGGTGATCCAGGTGCTTGCAGGTACGAGGTTCGAGCATCGCGAGTCGCAGGGGGTGTCCGCCTGCACGTTCTCATTCTTTACTGGTGTGGTTGGGGTCTTGCGGCGACCCCAGTTGACTATTCCAAATTTCACAAGTGATTGTGGATTATAAATCTACGGGGGAAAAAAATGTTACTGACCACAGCCTAGCGACCAAACCCAGACTCTAATCAGAGGATGAAAATCCGAAGGACTGGTGGTGTTTCACCCCTCAAACCGATCCCAAAGTTAAGAGATGGAAATCACCGGGGAAAGTAGCGATCAGCGTGTCTATCATAAAATATGGTATTCTAATTACACATATGTAATTCTGGTTTTCACCGACTTCTAAAAAGCGGAAAATTAAAAGCTGGTGGCATTATTGTAATTAAGAACAACAGTATCACCGCACGGTTGTTACAGGGATATGTGTATCATTAAATGCAATTGTCTAATGGTTTCAATTGGCAGCCTCACTGATTAAACCTTTCCAGCTGAGACTTGTTTACCTGGCCAGAATATAAATGTTCAAATGGTTGTTTAGCTTTGAGAATTGGCGTGAATTTATATCACTGATTAGAAGCATCTTTTTTTGTGCATTTTGTTATAAATGAGAGATGATTTCTTACTTTCTCTCATGATTATATGTATATACAGTACCCCTGGTATTTTGCATGTAACTTTGGTTTCTTTCTTAGTAATATTTTTTTAAGCAATGTTTGTAAAAAGAACAATACGTAAACGTTTTATCACAAATAAAGATACAGTATGTCACATTGCTAAATGAAAAGCATGCCTTTAGACAACGTTACAAGACTGCTCTATTCCCGATTCTCTTTCATTACTGTATTTCTAAAATTATTTTTCCTGTTATTCGATGGAACAAAAAGCCATGGGAATGTTCAAAAAGACACAGACTGTAAGAATTGATCCTTGACTGTGTGACGGTTCGGTGCAAGCAAAATCTTCTAAAAAATGTTATTGCAGATGCTCACAGCACAAAACAGAGTTTGCGGTACAGTACCTGCTGAAGGCTGGAAGTATCATAAAAAGAACCTTAAACCCCAGATCCATCCATCTTCCAGCCACTCTATCAAATTCAGGGCTGCAGGGACGCCAGACCTGGCAAGCAACAGGTGTAAGGCCAGATAAACCCTGGACACGACACCAGTCCATCACAGGGTTCACACTCCTACTGGTGCCAGTTTCCCCAGAGCACCAACCCACCCATACAATATGTCTCTGGACTGTGGGAGGAAACCAGAGCACCCAGAGAAAACCCACACGGACACAGAGACAACATACAAACCCCATACAGACAGCTCCCTAGGAATTGAACCCAGGGCCCCAGTGCCGTAAGACGTAAGACAGCGATCATAACCACAACACAGCTATACAATACTGTACTTACTGCGGCACACATTAAAAAAACAAACTTTGTACTAATTGTTTTCTGTGTTTCCACTTTGTACAACACTGCTGCAACAGTCCCATGAGTCTTTTTCCGGTACTGGGAGACAGCTGCATTTCACAAATGTCAAATGTGCTATTATGCTGTTATTTCATATTAACAAGAGCATTAATTTCTATAACAAAAGATTTACAACATTTAGTGCAGTTTACTACAGCATGTTTGTGAAGTAGAAAAATAGCGTTCACTGTGAAGGTGTACAGATGCAATTTGTTAACAGTTTGTAAGCCTGTTCTACTACAGCACCATCTTTTGTTCAGCAGTTTCTGAAATAAAATGAAGCAGCTTGTTAAATAATTAATGGGGTCAATTAACACGCTACAGCTTTGCTGGATTACGTAAAACAAAAGTAATTGTAGGTTTGCTATTTCTGCATTCCTTTGTAATCTTTCTACATGCCTGCTATTTTAACACCTGACAGAAAGCAGATTTACTCTTGTCTGAGATGCGGAGAAGACAGAATGTTTTGAACATGTACAGGTGTATTTCACACCATTTGACTGAAGAAATGTTGTACCAATAAAAACTGAAATCAAATTTGAAAGTCATGCTTTTTCTTTCAAATTTGTTTTTCAATTGGCTAAAATCTTCTTTTTCCTTGCTTCCAGTTAACTTCCCCTACAATTCAGCCACAACAGAGAATTCTATGCTTCTTGGGACCCATGTACTGTACATTATATAGTACTTTCAAATGTACATGCATGTTTTCCAACACACAGACAAATTCAAATACACAATACACAACACACAAACACAAACACAACAGTCTCAAACCCACCACAAGTCATTGTAGTTCAGCTCCCAAATAAATCCCTCCAACAAAGCAGTTTTAGCACAAACCAGTTTTGTCAAACACGAGTTAACATTTTATTTTTGTCCTTGGGGCAGATCTGTGAGTGGAGATGTCTTCTTCTGCCGGTCCGAAAGATGTCTCCCCAGACCAAGTTTCATCACAAAGATCTCAGCTGAGCGAACACCCACTCTCACTTCACCAAAAGGAAAAAAGGACTCTGCTCCTTATCTTTCCAGCAATCAGAGCATGCTTCTCTCATTGTCTACAGTGTCTCACACTCTACAGAGTGTCTCACATTCTACAGAGACATGTGCTCTCTGTCTCAGAGCCTTGGGAGCCATCAACAACTAAAATGCTATTTTTCCCATACTGTCATTTCTTTGAGCATTTTTAAATAATTAAGAAAGGTTACTCCTGTGATGGACTGGTGTCCCGTCCAGGGTGTATCCTGCCCTGAGCCCATCACTTGCTGGGATAGACTCCAGTTCCAAGCGACTGTGTTGGACAAAGTCGCAAGAAGGGTTCCAAAAGGCCAGAGGCCATTCAGCCATTCTACAGTAGCTCACCTGCCTTCTAGTCGCTAATTGATCTGAGTTCATTCGTGGCTAAATTGTTCCCAACCTCAATAGGTCTCTCCTTAGTTTTAAATTCCCCCTTGTGTCATCATACTCCGTGCTTCATTGTTGATTTTGTAGAGAAACAAATAGATTGACTTTGCCAGTGCCTTTGGATATAGTGCAGAATGTAAATCAAGAAAGTTTATGTTAAAACTATGCACTATTAAGGTCACATTTAGAATGTTGTGTACAAGTTTGGTTATCATATTATAAGAAGAAGTCCAGAGAAGAGCAAACATCCATTCAGGGCTTAAAGGAATGTCTTACGCTGACTGGCTTAAGGTATGTAACTTTTTTTTAGTTTTGAACAAAGAGATTACGAGAGGACCAGATACAAGTGCTCAATATATTCAATAAAGCATTGACAAAGTCAGTCTGGCAATCTGTTCACTGAGTGAACAGTGAAACACAGTGCTGAGGACACATGTGGAAGCTATGTGGGTTAAATGCAGTTAAACCGGCAGGCATTTTCTACTGTATACGCGGAGGGCTGTGTGACTGTGGAGCATTGTCCGTGTGCTATTACTGTCCACTCTTAAATAACTTCAACACATTAGTTAAAATGTCTTTTTAACAAAACCGTGTTGATTATTTCCTCAGATCCTATTTTCATTTTGACAATGATGTAATGTAAGACTTATTGTTCTATAATTACTTGATTGAGTGTTGTCACTGTTTTAATGGACAGGCACTAATTAAATGATTTCCCAGCCAACAGATATTACCTATTGTGAGTGAGTTTTGTCTGTCTTTTTCTATGCATACCACTGGTAGAATACCACTGGGCCCTTGAGGTTTATCTCCAGAGCTTCTAGTACTTGCAGAACATTTGCCTTTTCTCTGATAATATTATTTTATACCTACAGTACCTGTGTCCTTTCTCAGCCTGTGCACATTGTTGATTTCTTCCTTGGTACTGTATATCCCAAAGTGGAATTCTAACTCAATACATCAGCCATTTCCCATCCATCACCTACTGGGACCCTGCAAGAGCACAATAGACCCCCACATTCACAGTTATTTCCATTACTGATCTTCTCACCCAAATGTTTACAAAGTTGAGAGTTCTGAGATAGTTCCTCACAGCTTCTTTTTTTGCAGAGACAAGACTGACATCCTTAAAATGTCAAAGTGAAACATCAGCCCTGAAATAATTTTTAAAATAAATGTTATAATAAATATTATTTGCAGGTGATTGTCTCTGCAAGGTATGGGAGGGATTACTAAGAAGACAATCAGTTTGGCAAGTTATGCATTTTTCTTGCTTTCATGTGCTGACTAGACCTAAGTCATTTGTTCCAACATGGACAACAACTGGGTTGTCACCTGCTCATCTAGGACTCTAACCACTCTGACCTCAGATGTACAACTGTGTTGGCCCTGGCTCCTGGCTTCAGGCATATTTCAGAACACTTTCCTACAAACATGAATTCTCTTTTTGCCTTTTTGGTAGCGCTGTGTGTATTTGATTCTGAGCGCGGTGTGAGGTGAAGGTGTTCTGAAAGCTACAGTAGTTCCTTGCACTTTCATGTCTGTCTTGTCTCTTTCCAGGTCCTGGAGTGGCGCACGTGTGCTTGGCGATGATTTATGAGGTGGGTTTGTTACGTTTCACTCTGCTATTAAAAATATAGCACTGCTCACACCATTAAAAAGGACCCTGAACTCCGGGTAAACGTCTCAGCTTTTCGTTGAGATCTCAATTTTATTAGCTCAAAAATAGTTTTGTATTGATTTTGAAGAAAAGTATTTTTTTCCCACTTTTTGTAGGCCACACTGCAGGTTTTGCATAGTCAGAATTTGTCCATAGCTGTACACTGTTAGGGCCTCGTGTATGCTGGGTGCAGTGCCACCTACTGTGTAAGACATGCAAGAACATGCGCAGCTCTACCGAGTTCCTAACAGAATCTCTCCTCTCGGTGGCATGGTGTTGTTGCATAGTTTCTGACAGGTGATGGCGACAAAGCTCCGTGCTGTAGCAGTACTGATGACAAATGCATTAATAGTAGGAATAGGTTTTTTTGCTGCAAATAAGGAATAAAGGAAAATGTGCTCCCCCAGATAATACCAGGGCCTCTGGGAATATCCTACACTGACAGTCTGAAGGAGGTCTTGAACAGAGAGGACTAAGAGAGGACCCGATGCAGTAATCCAGGTGCTCAGAGGCAATGGCCATTTTCAGAACGCACAGTGAAATACAACCACAGGACACAAGTGGAAAATCTGTGGAAGTGCTTTTATAACCAAGAACAGGAGGCACTTCTTTACCCAAAGGGTTGTGGGAGAACAGAACAAGCTGTTCAGCCATGCTGTTTAAACTGATAACCTGACTACTAACTGAAGCACAGTAGTGAAACTCAAGCTCATTATGTTATCACCATTTTAGAACTGACATGCCCTGACTGCATCCTTTGAGCCACAGGACACCCGGGATTCATCACAGGAATGTTGCAGTCTCCCGGGGCTCAGGGAAATGCAGCCGAGAACTAGGGACACTTCTTTATGCAAAGAATTGTAGAAGCAAAGAACCAGCTGTCCTTGTTGTTGAAACTGATTCCCTGGCTTCTTGCCATAAATTATTAGAAATAATCTTCGGATCAATTAGCTCCAAACAAACTAAATGGGCCAAATAGCTTCCTTTCATTTGTAACCTCTCTAATGTTCTAATTTTCCATAATTACAAAGGTTCCTGTATACTTTTGTATACAAGATTAAACCCCTGCCTTAACATGGAAGAAACAGATTAGAAATATCAATCAGCAAAGCAATTCATGCTGTTTGACTGATTCTGACTCAAACAGGCAGCTATGCAAACTATATAAAGGCATAAATAAAAATACTCTATACAGTATTTGTTTAGCCTACCTTACAAAAGACTGTTGTACTGTACATTTCCACTTGAGTAGGTATGTACCCATTCACATCGCCTCACCATGAATATGAAGTTTGTTTGTGAAGATTTGGGTATACTCACAGCAGCATAATTGTCAAGGACGTCCAAAGGGACAAACCGTGGGGAGCAGGAGAGCGGAAAAAGACCCATATGCGTAGCGGCGAGACGGGAAAAAGGCCCGGGCTCATAGTGCAAGGAGTTCAGGAATGCCGTATAGAAACCTATGCCCTCAGGGAGCGGACGTGGGGCGCCCTGGTGCTAGGCGGGTCTCAGGACATCCGAACGTCAATGCTGAGCGAGGACAGAGTGCAAGACCCGGAAATATATAGCCCAAGGGAAAGAGAGGGACAGGAAGGACAGCAGACCGGAAACTAGGGACAGGACAGAGAAGGAGCGCCCTCTGGCTGCAGAGGGCGTGACAATAATGGCTACATGAAACATGTCTTAGTTAACAAGATGACTGTTTCCAGGACATCCTACTGAAGAGTTACTGATTCTTGTTGTTTTCCTGTTCACCATCAGAGGAGTTTGACAGTGCATACCTGTCACAACACAATGCTGTGAAAGGGTTGCTTCTATCAGTACACTTGATGCCAACTCTCAGCTCATGATTCCCTCCATGTGTCTGTCAGTCCGCTTTACTGATGTTAACAATACGCTGCACAAGCAACTTTGCTAGACACCTGCCTGCTGGATATCTGTGTGCAGGGGTAACACGCATGGAAACGCAGAGAAGAAAAAGAGCTTTTTCTGCTGTGAAGCCTTGTAGACGTGTGAGGGAGAGAGAGGAAGGGGAAGACGCAGGACGTGAAGGGATGGGTAAGGAGAACTAAAGACAGAGCGAACAATGTAATATTAAATCCTGGATGTGAAATCTAGGAGAGGTGATTCAAGCTGAAATCTGTAAATGAATGGACAAATTTAAAACAAAATAGTTGATCATTAATAGACGGGGGAAGGTGGGACCTTAGTTTAAGGATAATTTTGATGAGATCTAGAGAGGTAGAATGGGAAACTTTGTAATGTCTCTGATCTTCACTGCTGTGATATGCTGTATTTGCAGATCCTACCAAGTAATAAATTTACTTTAAGTCTTGTGTAGGCATACTTTATTTTTTACTAATTTGATTGTCTTCAGTCTTCAGGCTTCTCCAGGGAGCTCAGACCCCAGTCTTCAGGCTTCTCAATCGAGCTCAGACCCCTCAGTCTTCAGGCTTCTCAATCGAGCTCAGACCCCTCAGTCTTCAGGCTTCTCCATCAAGCTCAGACCCCTCAGTCTTCAGGCTTCTCCATCGAGTTCAGACCCCTCAGTCTTCAGGCTTCTCCAGGGAGCTCAGACCCCTCAATCTTCATGCTTCTCAATCAAGCTCAGACTTTCACATTCAGACATCTCCGGACACCTCTGAAACTGCCCGAGCCTGGAATCAGCCTGAACCCTCTGGGGCTACATGTTCAAGACACAAAACATTAAGTTCCTTCAGCCTGTCAGTGTAGGCCATTCCTTCCAGCACATGAGAGTATTCGTCTTCGCTTCCTTAAACTGCTCATAGAGCACAAAATGGCTTTTTGTAAAATGGTGACGAAAATTGTGCATAATATTCTTTATAGGGCAGTTACTTGCACAGTGTACCTATTTAATGTGACATTCCATACTTTACATCCTTCTTAATTAAAGTGATAAATATCCTAGCATTCTCTTTGCTCTTAATTGCTTCCCCACTTTGCCTGGCAGCTGGAATGTTGTGCCTGTATCTGTCTCATAAGCAAACTCTTCAAGCTCAGTGTTTCCTACTTTACAGTTGCAGTTCTCAGTATGTTTTGCTATCTGCATGCAACACCCTATACTCTTCGATGTTAAACATCCGCAGCCAGGTGTTTAGCCAGTCTTGAATTTATCTAAATCCACAGAGGTTGGTGTCAACCGCAAACTTGACCAGTGTGCTAAGTAAACCAGAATCTAGATCATAGATGTGAATTACTGTAGGAACGGCATTTCAGATTCCTGTAGTACTCTACTAATTACATCATCTCAATTTGAATACTTGTCTCTTTGCTTCCTATTAGAAAAGTGTAATCCAAGTACAAGCACTACCTTGAAAGGATACTGCCTGCAGCCTGTGAATTAATGGATTATTATGGCCAACCTTAATGTACTGTACCACACAATATCATAGCCTCTTTTTATATCTTACTCAAAGAACTCTAACACGTTAGTTGAGTAAGATCTGATTTCTAAATCCATGTGGACTATCCCTTAGTGGTAGCACAGATGGCTCTTAATTTATTTCAATGACAATTAAAAAAGTTTTTGTGTAGCTTACACTGTACGGTTAGTACGAGCTAACCTCTTTTCCAAATCCCATCGGTCGTTCATGGCTCTCGCAAATCCCTACGGCAAGAACTGTTGTGTTTCAGAAGTTGGGTCCCTGTCCTGTAGGCTGTGGTCCTGAGAGCAGGGCTAGAGCTGTTCTGTACAGAAGCTTGAAAACATAATTTCCCATTCCACAGCGTTCCTAATGCAGAAGCGCACAGTACGTTACGGAACATTTTTAACGTTGCCTCTATTCTGGTTAATATGGTAATAGATACGTATGGAATTCCTTGGTATAACTTTGGTATGCCTCTTTTTTTACTGTTTTACGGGGGACACCCCTGGAGCTTTGTCCAAACTGGAGAAACTTTTTTTGGGTGAGCTGACTTTGAAAGATGGTGTGCAAGAGCGGAGGTATGGCTGTGATAGCGCTCGCCCTGGGTTTGATTTTGTCCCTCAGCGCACGGACAACGGAAAGTTTTCCTCTCTTTAAGCGTGCCTTTGTTAGCAGTATCGACAGTGAAGTAACAGGTATTGATAACGCGGCGAGCCCGAGCTATGAAAGTACTCAATCAGGACCCCATGTCAATAAAACAGACCGCGCGAAACAAGCGGCACCGACAGCTCAGGCTCCAGCGTTTAAACCTGTGCAAAATAACACTGAGTTTGGAGAAGCAGTAAGGACAACTGCGGCGACTCCTAACAATACTACGGTTATCAGCTTCCACACTGAAGATCTTGATGAAAACATCGCAAAGGAAGCTGAAGCAAAGGTTGGGGACGAAGAGGCAAAAAAACTGAAAGCATTAGGTGGGCAGTTTTAAATTTTCATTAAAATGTTGCAATTGTCATTTCTGCTGGCGCGCAAGTTCTGCCTGTAATTTTTCTCCACAACCACAGTGTTTGCACGCATTTGTGATACAGTATATTAGGATTTCTTGCATGATTTCTAAGAGGTTCTGTTCCCACACGCGTTCACTCTGATGCCCGGTGTCGGTTCGGTTTGTGTGGGGCTGTTGGGTTTAGGATCGCCGATTCCACAGGCTGTCTGATTTATGGACAACAATGCCTCTGGAGAGCCGCGCGCACTTCGCCTTCTCCGGCTCGCGCGTTTCCCGTGCTTGGCCTCGCGCCTCGCACCCACAAAGACTTCATGTGCAGTAGATGTATAACTCACATTTAAAGCTGCAGATTTTGAGGAGCTGTGGTTTAAGATCAGTAAAAACTTTGCAGAGATTTTTTTCCCCCCAACATGCAGCAATTCTAACAACATTTGTCGTGATATCATAATTGAAATTAATAGCATTAATGCTTTGTTCTCTTGGTCACTACATGAACGCAAGTGCCTTTCTGGTATTTCCAACCGATAACTACAGTATGTTGGCGGTTTGTATGTAAATATTGAAAAAGTAATTTGATTAAAGATAGCTAAAGTTAATGTCGCAAATGACGCTATTATCTTTTGAGCCGTTTTGCTCTTAAAAGGATTGTATGACACAGGGGTGTGGTAGTTAACACTGTCACCTCACAGCGCAAGCGCCAGGGGGCGCATGTCTGTGCGGATTTGCTGCCGTTTTCTCTGACTTCCTCCGAAAGGCACGAACGTTGGTGTGGAATTGGAAGGACTGACCGGAGGCGCAAGTTTTTCCACATCATTTCAACACAAGAAATGCATTTATTTTTTGCTATCATTGAAGGCTTCGTTAAAAGCATGTTAAGGATAATGCGCCTCTTATTTCGGCGTCTTCCATGTCCAGTGAAACAGCATCTCCCAGAACAAGGGGCGCCTAAGACTGTTTTGGTTTTCTTAGCGATACGTGTTTTGCACAGCACATCCACACAATATTTTGCTAGAAAAGTGGTTTGTGCATCAGAAACCTTTCTGTCACGTGACAGAATCCCTCAAAAAAGAGGAGATTCCGCGTTTATCTAAAACTTTATTGAGACCCAATCTTTTGCATCATAATTTTTGCAAGAAAAGTGTGTTCCAGTGCACTGTTGTTCAGTGTGAAGTGGGACCTGTTTCCTTGAGATCTGGCTTTCTCCTGGAAGACCATGACGGTGGTCTTGACCAGACTGACTGGCTCTAGCAGTGCCAGGCTTTGCTCTGATTTCTCAGACCTCTATGAGACCCTTTGCCTCCCTGCACCGACCTCCAGAAAAATCAGAAAAAACCCTCCTTGTCAAACACAAATTTCCGGATCCTGAATTCTCCAGGACTGCAGTTTTTTTCCTGCCATCGGCCTTTCAGAAGCTCTGCAGCAGGGAATGAAAATGAGCTGTGGGACAGGCACGTCTCCTGTGGTGCAGGGGTATTGGTACCAGACTGGTACTAGATTGGTCCTAGTCTTCCTGATCACTATCACGCCACTTGCATGTGTTGAATGAGGTTCCGGATCCAGACAGCATCGTCAGTGCTGAAGTCTCTGGGCCAGGTGGGTGAAAGGTGCAGTCCTGAGTCGCCCAGGTGGGACGCTCAAACACAGAGTCCCTCCGGAGCCTCAGCTGCTGCTGGATGTGTTCCTGACGCCCTGATCGGAATCAGCTGGCAAACACAGGACCTGAGCTGGGAGTGTGAGGATCACAGGATGCTTCAGCTGGATTAGTCTAGGGCTGGCTGTCCGTATGGTATTCCAGCCCATATGGGCAAAGCTGTTTATACTGAGCCTTTTCCAAGTGTTTGTTATTCATCACTTGTGGTAAAATGTTTATTGATTGGAAGAAAGTGATTTGATGGATCTGTAAAATGCAGAAAGCATACAATTCCCCTCTGTAGGCAATCATAATGGATGTCATGGAGAACAAGAAATCCTCAGTATGAAGATTCCTTAGGGCCTTTATTTACCCATTAAATATTAGACATCATCCTGGCTGAGGGCCGGACTGACACCTGCTTTCTTACTGACAAATGAGCTGAAGTTGTTAGTTGTCCTTAGTGGACACAAGGTAAACATTCAGATGAAGCCATTTATCCATGAATGTTTTTTGGGGTTCATTTTATGAGTGTGCTTGGAATGGAAATTAGATGGGCAGAGCGAAAGATCATGAACTGAGAGCTCTTGGGGCAACAGAAGGAGGAGGAACTGTGAGTTCAGCTGGGCTGCACTGTGCTGAATATACTGTAAACAAGGCTCTGAAGAATGAAACAGCACCCTTCCAGTAAACCAAGCTGCTTGTAGTATTAATTGCCCTTGCTTTCTGAGCTGCGCTTTAAAGTCGTTCTCACATGTAGATAAAGAAGAGCTGAGCTGGATCTCCTTCTTCACCAGCGGTTCCCTACTCCCACAGCCTGGACATGCACTTCAAGAGCTGGTGTTGGAGCTGATATCCTGGCTTCTTTCCAGAAACAGCTGGATGAGATTGTTGGACCAATTAACTGCTAAATATCAAATAAGCTAAGCAGGCCAGATTGTCTCCTCCTGGTTGTAACTTTTCTTATGTTCTTATGAGGTCTGTTCAAGTTGAGAAGTGGCTGAAGTCCAGGTCCGTTCTAACCAAGTCTTTGGTTTCATGAGATTTAAATTTATTCTGATTTAGCTGTTTGTGTTTCTTGGCTCTCTGCAGGTCATTTCATACAGTGGCCCTTTTATCTGTAGGAATGTCTTTCCTGTCGGGATTTGTTTTCCTTTATAAGAAAATAGCTTTTATAAGAAAATAACTTATCTTTTCTGAGAAGCTGGTTTTCCCTCTGTAGGCAGTTTAACCCGGAGAACAGCCTGGAGCGTTAAGGTAGGAACGCAGAGGAAACGGGTACGCAAGAATTCTGAAGCCCAGCCCAAGGAACCCAAGAGCCAAAAAGCAAGCTTGCCGAACAAACATCAGCGGTGTATGTATACAGTGGTGATGTGTACAGTATGAGGACTTAATGAGAGTGTGGTGTACAGTGGGTGCCTTCATTAAGTATATCATACTGTACATCATGGTTACAGTATATTAAAAAACGTATCGGTTTCTCTTTTGATCTCAATACTATGGTCTCTGCCTTCACTTCTGATTGTTCAGTCCTATTGTGTTTCTTAAAGTCCAATTCAAAGAGCCTGCAGGTCCTGACTGATGAATCACAATTTTGTCAAGGCAGTAACAACTAACAAAACCTTTCCAGACATTCACAACAAAAACATCTTGCGTGTCTCAGACCGTTTTTCTGTCTGTTCACTTGTGGTTCAGTCTCTTTAGAAAGATGAATAAGAAAGATAATGAAGGAATAAACACGGGTGAAGAAGATGAAAGGAAGACAGATGCATGATTCATCAGTGATAATTTAACCCCTATACCAGGAAATGCAGTCTGTGCTGGAGACAAAACAAGGTTTTTACAGATAAAAACCTGAGTTTCTTGGTTGCTGTATTTTGCTCAAGTGGCAGTTCATCCCACATTTGAACTGCTCTGAATGTGCTTTTTCAAATGCTATAATACTCATGGGAAGCTATTGAGTAAGGGAGTGAATGTTTTTTGTTTACATCTATATAGAACAGAAAAGAATTTGCTGACACAAATCCCCATGCAATTCGAGGGCACTGTGCGATCCGAACACAGGCACCACCACCTGTAAAATAATGGATCTCTGGGTGTGGCCCTTGGGTCTGTCATTCTGCAGTGTGTCAGTATGTTGCATTTCAGTGAAGCCCTTGAGATTCTGCGGTCCCTCTCCTGGCACAGGCATAGTTCTCTGTTGCTGCAAGGGATCACTGGCTGAGCAGCTGAGACACACAGTCCAGAGGCAGGAGGAGGGAAGTGGGGACCGGGGGGCACTGGAATCAAGGGGTCAGAGCAGAGAGACAGAGAGAGAGGAGGAGCCGGATGAATAATTTCCAAGTCAGGAGGAGCCTCAGGCCACAGCTGCAGAGGCATTTGAAGTTTGTTTTGTGGTCATAGCTTTAGCCCAGTTATTTAACCAGTTGCTCACGGTTTCAACATCTTAGTATTTAAAATCTCACATTTGTTTTGTTCCAGATAACAGCTGTTTTTTTAATGTATTGTTCTGTCCCTCAGGGGCAGTAGGATCTTCAGAATTATTTTTGACTACTTGGTTATATTATTGAATTATGCGCTAAATTAGAGCATTAATATTAGGTCCATAATTTGCTTTACTGTAGCGTTTTTCTAATTTTGCTGTTGCAGATGTAATCTTCCCCCACCATTTTTTTGCTACGTTGTTATCTCTTGAAGTGTCAGTTAAGGAGGGATTCCATGTGTCAAAAACAAAACTGCAGCCCGTATCCCGACAAGGAACAGATGTGAAAAACAAGCTCTGTTTGACACAGCCTTCATTTTGTGAACAAAGCTCTGTAAATATTATATTGGAGGAAACATCTGTCTCAAAGAGTTTCACAGTAAGATATAGTCGAGTTTAAGATAAAGGCATGAAGTTTTCAGTGAACAGAATGTTCTGTTATAAATTGGTTGCATTCACTTTAGTGTAATAAATGTAAAACACTCAAATGAAAACCACAATAGACTCTCAGAATACTAAGTAAGGTTCTGCTGGTATTTGTGGACTTAAAATAATACTTTTTTTCCTGGGGTATATTATATGGTTTAAATTTTTCCTTTGAAAACAGAATATTTGTTTTCAGATTCTGTTTTGACTGTAAAATGAGTTACCAAAGGACCACAAAATTTTGGACCTGTGTGCCAGAGGTCAAGATTTCTAGTTTGTCCCTTTAGTTGCGAATAGCCTGGAGTTAATTAACATTGTGGAGTGAGACTGCATTGCTTTAGTCAACGAAATTCAGCTGTTCTCGCAGCACTGTCTCCCTTCTGTCTCTGAATTTGGAATTGACAGTGTCCAATACAAACGACCACTGCAGCCCCATGCTGGCCTCCTTCTTGACCTAAACCTACATAAATGCTGTACAGCTCTCCTGACAAGAGTCCGTCATTTTTCCCGCCTGACGTTCAACAATGGGAATCCTGTGGGATTTGCCCCACACTGTTTCCTCTGAGAGCTTTCACACACTAAATTCATATTATTATGACATTCAGGCTCCATGAAGAAATTACCGTATTTCTCAAGTTAACACTGAAGGTGGAGAAGATGCGCCTTTTTACAAGCACGTGGTAGTGTTGCCTTTTTGCTAGTATGTTTAACAGTGGCTCTGAAGTGCTTTTGTACTATTAATTAAAAGCAATGCAAGGTTGTTAGTGTGCATAATAATGAAGCATGTAGTGTCACCACGTTGATAATATAATAGTCTGGAACTTACTGACGCACTGTTTTATAGTCGATGTTAGATGTCATTGGCTGAGTTTTATTTTTTTATGAATATGCTCTATGAAATTAGAAAAAATATTCTTGAAAACAGAATTCCAGATTCACTCTCTTAAGTTCATTGAATGATTCTACAGTACCTTAGGTTTCGGAACTGGAGTACTAGAAAAACAAGATCATGTGTGGTACCCTGGGCATCAGCTTTGTGTATACGTAGAGCTCAATGTACTTCTTTCACCTGAAGGTTGCTCTGAAACTCTGCCTTGTCCTGATGATGTAGTTGTGCATTAGAAGAAACCTGCCTCTTCTGTCAATAAATATGATTAGTGTTATCTTTTATTGTTGTGCAGTGCAGCTGACATATAACCCTGACCTAATTTAATGTGTATTCTGAAGAGTTTCCTGTGGCATGATGGCAGTGAAACAGATCTCGTTGTTTCGCCTTAACCTGCAAGAGGGCGCTGATACCCTCTAATTCCGGAAATAGCTTCCCGAAATTCCACGTGAGGAATTATAAAGAGGAGGTCCTTGTGGAATGTTAGTCGTCTTCTCTGCCAGAATGTTTCAAAACAGCTCAGGAAAACGGCTACAGTCGACTTTCGGACTTGAGTGGACCAGCAGGACAAGAGCTAAAGTTAAAGACGAAGGGACTACACTGCCCTGATGCAGTTGACCATCCCAGTAATGAACGTTGGGTGACACTAGTGGAGAAAAATAACATCCTTTCAGAATTCCTGACATCTGTCCGTTTTCGTGTTGAAAGATAGCATTTTGTAGCCATCAGTCTGTCATTTGTTTGTTACTGTATGTATCTTTAGATGTTAAATGTCAGTTTGTTGCTGCCTTTCAGATAAAGACAAATTGTACTGTAGGTTGTGCAAAAAAACAATACGCCTGCCCGTGTACAGCGCACTAGGTGTGTAGTGCTGCATACTATTGTTGAAAGATATGAATTTGGATGTATTTACGTTTTTTGTTTGATTCATGAATTAATTTAATTGCCATATGGTACTTATAATTTGGGGATGTTTTCTAACGAGACTGTTATTTAGATCGATTAGATAATCCATAATGTTTTAATTAGTGGAATCGAAGTGTCCATTGCACCTCTGAAGGCTCGGGGGTGTGTCGCCACGTCACGAAAATAACAGTGATTTGAATCCTTGTGAAAAGTACCCAGCTCATTGTGACTTTGGCTGTGTGTTAACGGTGTTCTTGAATAATGGCAGGTCCGGCAGGTGACTGTGCTACAGGGTTGATGCCTTTATAATGGTCCCAGTTATCATGTGTTCTGTGTTGAATTCTCACTGCAGAAGACATGATACGAGAGAGAACTCGGAGCTCTGTTATTAAAGCCAGAACAGAACGATCGAACTTCATTACTTGTTTCCTTTGGTCCTAAAGGCAGTGGTGGCTTTCTTAGGCTCCAGGAGGCTTTCGTATTCTGACTTGCTCTGAAACCCTCATTGGGAGGAAGCGACGTTTTGCTGATGACTGCAGAATTTGAGGCAATGCCTCACCAAAGAGCAGCCGGGCCAATAAAAACCAGATGTGTCTGCAGTACCTGCAGGCCAGTATATTACATGTGCCAAAATGTGAGGCCTGAATCTGCGAATGTTATGAGACTGGGTGAGTTTCCGAGCATGCTGTTTATAAACAGATAAAGCAGCATAAATTGAGTTTGAGCAGAAACCTCTTATCTTGCACTTAGTCATTTCTTTGCCCAAACAAACCATTAGTTATGAAGGCACTTTTCCATTTTTTACAGTTTCTGTGCTGATGTTGTCTCTCCATGGGTAAGATACACCCTCCCCCTGCCAAAATTACTGGATTATTTCACAGTCTCTCAGTTGCTTTATTATTGGATGCAGTAACTAAAAAACTTGTAATACCTACAGTATGTATTTAAAATAGCTGTATAGATATTTATTGACACCACTGGAAAATCCAAAATTAGAGGAAAAACAACAAATGGAATTCACTGTATAGAAAATATGCTGAAAACAATGCTGTTCTTTTTCGATGTAGTGCGTACTGTAGCTTTTATTTGCAAATCTCATCCACACTGTAGATCTGAATAGAATTAGTTAGCTGCAACTTTGATCTGCTACTAATTGAAAGCTCACTGGCTCTGTTCTCTGTCTCCAGGCTCTGCCTCCTCCCAGGCTAAGAATGAGCGCAAAACTCCGCTTTATCATGATGCTTAAAAACAAACATTTCCTTCAGTCCCGAGCAGTTACGCTGATGCAGTGCAGGGCTAATCAACAGCCTCGTTTTAAAAACCACGCGTTTGTTCTACATGAATAGTGCACGTCCTGGGGCCTTCCTGGAGGGAATTCTTTGCCGAAATCTTGTGCAACGAGAGCTGCAGCTCATCAAGAACAATACGTCGTGCTGCGATCCAGCAGGCTTCAAAGGCCAAAGGGTTTTACGGTTTTCAAGCAGCAAATACTGCTTGACAGCAACACCCTGAATCACACCAGCCAGAAATATTAATCTTCTTATGTAAGCAACGGGCTAAAGCACAACCGTATTAACTGACTGCTTCATGTTATTCCAATTATGCATTCAGTGGAGCAGAGAAAAGCGATCACGCTCTTTCCTATTATAGTGCAAAGACTGAGCATGTGCTGGAACTGCAGCACTTAGTGTTTGTGTAGTTTGAAATATGGAGCATAGGAATCTCCTGGTAGCAGAACAATAACTTCGGATTTTATCTGTCTTTTGCCAGTGGCAATGGATTTAATCCCTCAATGTCACCTCGAGGTCAGTCTCCCCGGTGTTAATTAAAAAAAAACTGAGCTTGTGTCATGCTCTAAAGAGGATTTTGAAAGTCGGTGTGATTCTATACTATGTGCAGTTAAGCTAAGGTATCCACTTTCAGTCAGAGGATCTTAATGAGTTTGCTACACTGTAGTTCTGAGTATCTTGATTCATTTCATTGCATTCTAACCATTAAACATTGTATGTTAGTTACAAACAGGCTTGGGGTTTAAAGACTGATAACAAAGTTATGGTGAGACAGAGCCTATCCTAGCAGGCAATGGGGACAAGGCAGGATGCACGTTAGACAGCAGTCCGTTGCAGGACCAACGCAGTCACTCAGATAAGGAGCGTGAATTATAGAGAAGCCAATTATTATATGTGACTTTCCATCCAAGTCCCTGATGTCTCGTGCAGTATTACATATATAAGAGATCTGTGTATTTACAGGTAGGTATATACATGGAAACAGAAGTGAGTTTATTCACTTTTAGGCTGTTTGATGTGGAATCTACTGCTGTCTGGACCACAATATTGCGATCATCCCTTTATTGCATGGAAGTGTGTTGACAAACCAGGAGAAGAGCTTCCTGCCCTTAATAACAGGCGCACTGTAGTCACTGAGGGGCTGAGAGCCCCCAGGTCATTCAAAGAAAAAGACAGGAAGAGGTCTATCTCTCCCCTAGTCCTCAGCAGAGAGGGGGGGAGAGAGAGGGGACACAGGTGAGCGTGCAGGTGAGGGGTTAAAGAACTGTTTACAAACATTACTTTTGTAACCAGACTTCCACGAAGAGCTTTGTTTTTGCTGGATGTTCGCTGCGTTAACGCAAGCTCAAGGAGGAAAAATTGAGATTTGGGAGATGTGTCGATGGCTCTGAAGGCTGTTTGTTCCCCCTCAGACTGTCCGCCGCTGGGGCTGGAGTCTCTGCGGGTGGAGGACTCCCAGTTGCGTGCTTCCTCCAGCGAGCGCATGGGGCTGGGAGCTCACAGGGGCAGGCTGAACATACAGGTGAGTCCCAGGCTTCCGTCGCCGGAGCAGGCCGGCCAACCAGGTTCAACATCATATACTTGTTTTTATTCATACAAACAGCACCACATTTCAGACTGTTTTAATTTCACCTGCATACTGCAAAGTGTTTTACAGTAGGTTGTTGAAATAGTATATATTATAGTTTATAGATAAATCATCTTTAATTGGCAGCATGGGAAGAAGTACATATTGTTTGGTCTATAATAACCCTGGGTATTTTATTGAAAATAATAAAACAATTGAAAACAATAATTATCTAATCAATCCATCAAAGTGTTTTGTCAAAAGAAATAATTGCAAAGAATGAAGATGGTGATGAATAGCGTCTAATGCAATTCTGAAACTCAAGTGGGTAACCTCGAAGACCCTCGGTAGGATGACAAGAGGAAGTCAGTCAACAGGATGGAGCTGAGTGAGCACAGACGAAGACGGAAATCTGAGGAATTATTTCAGGAAAGCCTTCATCCAGCAGAGCACTCATGAATGCTGAAGATGGCGATGATGAGCATGACATGTTGCAAATGTTCTCAGACATGGATTCCTCAGAACAAAGAGATTTCGATCACTTGATCAGGTCATCATAACTGTAGTCTCGCTGTCCTCACAGGCAAGAGACTGCTCAATGTGGTTCTTAAGCTTAATAGATCTCAAGCGTCTCGATGTCGATCTTCATGATGTTCCTGCACCTTCTAAGACGAATCCTTTCAAGTCAGTGATGGTCAGCCCAGGTCTCGCATACTGGTAGCAGCCGTCTGCTGTCCAAGATGACCCATCCATTCGTGTGCTTTTTGTACTGTAGCAGCGAGGATCTGAAGGAAGCATGGGTGTCCAGATCAGAAGATTCCAAAAGATTATCTAGCAGACTCAATCTCTGTCATACAAGAATGTTTCCCCCTGGAAGATGTCTGCCATGGAAACAGTGGGCTAGAGAGGCACAGCAAGCCATAATATTTACTCGTGGAAACCATGAGGCCAATGTTGTAAAGCTGTGGGGTGAGACGTACTCTGGTAAAACTACACGAGGAAAAGCAGCTGAATTTTGCCTGAAACCTGAGAAGTATTGCTGAACCTGATCTGGCATAAATTGGCTGTCTGAGTGCTGGCCCTGCTGTCGGAAGGCGCTCAGTCACCTCTGCCTGTACTGTGTTCTGTCCCGGTGCTCAGTCAGGTATAGAGGATGGGGATCTGTACGATGGCGCCTGGTGTGCTGCCTACAAAGACACGGAGCAGTGGCTGGAGGTGGACGCCCGCAGGCTGACCTCGTTCACCGGGGTCGTTCTGCAAGGGAGGAATTCCATCTGGAGGTGAGGAGGTCGAGTCCGTCTTCACACGCTTTCATTCCACTGAGTAAAACTCACTAGAGCAGGGTAATCTGTGTGGCAAAATAAAAAAAAATAGTGTGCAAAAAACGAATGCTGTTATTTTAGTATATTGTCTGCTTAGTGATTCCATGGAGATTTGCTGAGGAGACATGGTGGGTTTAGATTTTAAACGTTCTTTCAGTGTTCAGAAGTGGTATGCCTCCTGAGATTTTCCCTCTAGGGTTACATTGAGCAGGCAGCACACAGTGACTGGCCTTTAACATAATGTGAGCATTTGAGTACATGAAGTTTGAGTTTGTCAAATAAGAGGGAGCATAGGTTTTGAAATGTGACAGATTCCATGTCTGTGCCTTGTTCCCACTTGTCGTAGCTGGGATTGGGTCCACACCTACAAGGTCCAGTTCAGTAATGATACGTACACCTGGACCCCAAGCATGAACGGCACCCAGGAGGCTGTAAGTACGCCGGCTTTTTGGGGAGTTATCACCTCACCAGATATTTGGGATTTCCGAAGCACTTGAATCACATAGGAATTTCCGTCTGTTTTCTTTTCAAAGTTTGCCATTAAGGCTTTAGCCTAATATTTTGGAGGGTTGAACTCCATCTGTCTGCGTTGGCAGCGAATGAGCAAGTGAAATCAAATTCCACGCTGGAAATATAAAAAAAGAAAAGAACCAAACAGAAACACGAGGTTTCAGCTGCTGGCCCTTCTTCAGGTGTGCGTGAAGTGAGGGATTCACAACAACCGAAACCTCGTGTCTCTGCTTTCTACTTTTCGGAGTGAAATTAACCTTCACTTGCTCCTTTGCAGCATCACATTTTGTCAGTTTTGTCAAATAAGATGCATTGTCAGATTGTAGATTTTGGCATCATGATGCTGGATGATAATAAAACCCACATTTCAATTTCAAAATGTAAGCACTGCCTGCTTTCACCCAGAATGAGTTGGCATGTCTGATGTTGCACAGTGGACAGACGAATCAGAGCTTCTTACTCGACAATGGAAAGAACATGCTGTCGCGTCATTTGAGAAGCAGAGTGTCTGAGAAAAACACGCTGAATGGATAAGTGGATAATTAGCCAACAGCCCTGGTGCTTCTGATACAGAAAAAATCATTGCAAACAGCACAGCCAGCCTGGCCCTGACTTCCCTAGCAGTGGAGCAGCTGGGTACAGGCCAGATGTTTGATTAGTTCAGTTCCCCTTGGCAGCCAGAGAGTCTCACTGGCCAGTGCTCAGCAATAACTGTGGCAGAGCGCGTCTAAAAAGATTTCTGTTGCTTTCTTACCACAGTGCATGCAGCCCTTTCTTAACTTACGGAGCGCATAACCTTATTAGGCCTGGTTTCTGTCAGATTTCTGTTCTCCCCATGGGCTTCTTCAGAGTCTGTAGGAAACATCAAAAGTCAGGAAAAGAGCTCAACAAAGTTTTCACCTCCTCTGTCACTTCTACCATCACTTAAGGGAGAAGCATGGGCTTATGCATAACAGGCAGTAATCATTTTCTACAGGAAGAAAGTCTGTATTATCCCCAGAGGCAATTTGCCTCTTTTTAGAATCATCTGTTGAGCAAAGTAATGGCCATTGGTATAAACCAGAACTCAAACCTCTTTGTTTTTAAATTAAGAAAGGAGAGCAGCCAGTAGAGGTGGTTTTGGCATCTTATAAGGATGTCTCTCGGTCGGCTTCCTCTGGAGCTGTTCCGTGCTCGTCTCACTGCTGGAGGGTTTATCTCTCTCGGCTGGCTTGGGAGCGCCTGGGGATCTCCCAGGAGCAGCTGGAATCTGTTGCTGGGGACCGGGAAGTCCGGGCTGATCTACTTGGTCTGCTGCAACTGTGACCTCACTGGGAAAACTGGAGTGAAGATGGATGGATGGATGTGTCTGCATTCTGGGAGGAGTAATTAGAACTCGTGAAACAAAGGGTGTGAAGGGTTCTCCAGGGTGGAATATGCTTCACATAAAACTCATAACTCATAGACGTGGGACAGAGCCGAAAGATCAGCACCAGTGACTTTCTGAGTTCGACAAGACTTCCCGGTCTGTTCAGACTCCTCACTCCACTGTTCAGATTCCCAAACCAGCAGACCAGGGCGAAACATAATGCAGATTCAATAAAAGACCCATAAAAACATGATCAACGATGGATTATCAATCTTAAAATGCTTAAGCTTTCCTAAGAAAAATAGACGGTCTTGCCCTTTGAAGAAAATAGGGTCAGCGTTTGTCTCCAAATTTAACTTGCAGTCCAGAACAGTCCCTAAATCCTTATACTGTATTTATCAGCCATTTCCACGTTTCCTCCTCCAGATATTTGAAGGCAACATTGATGCAGAAACGCCTGTCCTGGCCGCCCTGCCGCAGCCAGTGGTGGCGCGTTACATCCGCATCAACCCTCAGACCTGGTACGAGAACGGCACAGTGTGTCTGCGCGCAGAGGTCCTGGGCTGCCCTCTGCCAGGTACTCCCTCCCTGCCCGCTGGCCAGTGCGTGACCTCCTGAGAGCTGCCAGACGCTGCGTTTCTCTGCATCTTGGCAGCTGTTATCAACAGCACCGAGAGCCAATCATTATTCCCCTCTCTCCCTTCAGATCCAAACAATATCTACACCTGGGAGAGTGAGCAGGGCTCTGTGGACAAACTGGACTTCCGGCACCACAACTACAAGGAGATGAGAAAGGTGAGGGAGCCTCACAGAGAAGTGGAGAATTTCAGCTGATTCCTACTGTCCGATGTGTTTCATTTGTTTAGATCATATGCTGTATATGTAAGAAGCCCATCGACCCATCCATAACTCTTTATCCAATATGGGTCATGGGGGAGCCAGTCTATCTCAGCGTACACCCAGGACGGGCCTCCAGTCCATCAGGGGGCACACACACACACACAGACACACACACACTCACATCAGGGCCAGTATGTCCTTGGACTGTGGGAGGAAGCCCACGCAAACACAGAGAGAACATACAAACTCCCCACAGATAACGTCCCAGGTCAGGAATTGAACACGGAACCCCAGCATTGCAAGGCAGCTACACCAATCACTGTGCCACCGTGCCACCCTCTTCAGTATTCAAACAACATTCTTTTTCTTTATGAAATAATGGCTTAATTCGGTTTTTATGATCTGAAGTAGTCTTGGTCTTGTTTCTCAGCTACACTGCATAAAAGAAAAATTCTAGCCCTGTTGCTAACAGTCGTATGTACAGTAGCCTAATAGGATGAAATAGGCCTTCATACTGTAATCAGGAACATGAGAATGGCTACAGATGAGAGGAGGCCATCCAGCCTGTCTAGCCTGTTTGGTAGTTAGTAGTTTATTGATCTCACCCAGCATTTTCCACAAGGAGGGCTGGGTATTAGGTGGTGGGGTAGCTTTTTCCAGACTCCCACAACCCCAGACTGTGGCAGTTAGCATCGTCGTGTATTAGCTGTGATGAACTGACCAAACAGTGGCCACAAAAACATCTTTCTGTATGAATTTTGCCTCAACTGGAAAGGGAAAACAGTAACTAAAGTAAAGAAAATCAGGTAAGAAGATCTCAAATCCCAATGGCAGTAGGTGTTTTGTGGCTTTAGTGGATCAACAGAGACTGAGGTCTTCCACAGACCAAATATTTGACCACTGTTTTCATAGGCATGCTTTAAAAACCAGCTTTCCTCACTAAACTGTGCTCAGCGTAATCGTGTTATGCACTAGAAGTCTGATTAGATTCATACACATGACAGTACTAACAACATATTTGTAACTGATTATATATAATCTTGCGTTCTTGGATGTATGTTATTTGACTATGAAATTTTTAGGTCTTATCAAATTTCTTACAAACTATGATTATGTTAGTCACCTCGGACAATAGTGTTTTCTAAATTGTAATTATATGAAAATTAGTTTAGAAAATACAACCTTGTTTCACAAAATCAGGAAATCAACAATGAAACAGGAATGGGAGCGATGGGGACTTATTGTAAATGTGGTCTGCTGATACTGTATATGCACACATTCAGCTCAAAAATATTGAGGCATACATTTGGATACATCAAGATTTTTACAGCAAACAAAACGGCATACGGAGATACTGAGTTTTCAAGATCGGTAATGCCTTTTTCCACTTTCTTAAATCCTGAAAAATGAGGATTGTTTCTGATAGGTGCGGTAACAACAGTTTATGGATTACACTACCAGCAAATGTGTAGTCAGTATTACCTGTGCCAGCAATGACCACAAGAGGGCATTCTATTGATTGTTTTTACTGATCTTTACTGAACAACCATACAGCATGTATAATTCCCATTATGAAGACTCAGGAATTTCACTGCTCTGCATATTTTCATCATGGCCTGTTTGATCATTGTATTAACACTGAGGCATAACTGAGGCAGTTTTTAAGACCAGCCCTGATCTAATCCATTTAGTTTCCTTGACAAATAAAGTGAAATATTGTGCATATCTGCTAACCCTTCCAGTACCAGTGACTTCAGCGTTTCTACAGTGCATTGCAGAAGCCGCGGGAACCCAGATGAACAGTTTGTAACTCACGTCTGTGTGCTTGAAGGGTAGACTACATTGAAAGTACCTGATCTGCTCACTTGTCTTCTGCCAGCTCATGAAAGAAGTGACTGAGGAATGCCCTGACATCACTCGCATCTACAGCATTGGGAAGAGCTACATGGGTTTCAAGCTGTACGTCATGGAGATCTCTGATAACCCAGGGAAGCACGAATTAGGTGAGAGATACGGTTTTTAGGAACAACTGGCGCTCTGCTTGTGGTATTATAATGCAATTTTAGCACTTGAGAATTGCTAAGATACAAAATGTACTGTATACAGTACCTATTAAAGATTCTAAATTCTATCTGAAGATTCAGTTTGGGTTCTGCACAGGGCTTACAAAAGGGTTGAAATAACATAACATAAACATGTAGTTTCATTGGTAATTATTTTGGAAAAAGCCAACATGGACATGTTTGAGTCTGCCATGCAGACATGGTTCTCTGTGTGGCATCAGTTCAGGTCAAAGCTGCTATCGTGACCTGATTCGAACCTGACGCAACAAGGGCTCTGCTCTCAGGGCTGTTCCTGCCACATCCCGCTGTAGAATGCTTGTGCTCCTTTTATCTTTTAGTTTTTGCAAAAACTCCATGGGACATAACCAGCAATATATTACTACATACTGTTGTATAATAGAATACATACTGTGAAATGTTTACTATATAGATTTATATATGGTTATTTTACATTGACATTAAAGCATTTGTTTTGAAGATTCGCATTTACCCTGTTATCAAATTACCAAAATAATAATAATTCCTTACACTTATATAGTGCTTTTCTGGACACTCCACTAAAACACTCAAAGCATTTTACAGGTAATGGGGATCCCCTCCACCACCACCACCAGTGTGCAGCATCCACTTGAATGATGCGACGGCAGCCATAGTGCGCCAGAACGCTCACCACACACCAGCTATCGGGGGGAGTAGAGAAGAGTAATGAAACCAGTTCAGAGATTGGGGGTTATTAGGAGGCCATGATTAGTAGAGGCCAATGGGAAATTTGGCCAGGATGCCAGGGTTACACCACTACTCTTTTTGAGAAACGCCCTGGAATTTTTAATGACCAAAGAGAGTCAGGACCTCAGTTTCACGTCTCATCTGAAGGACGGTGACTTTTTACAGTATATTGCCCCTGTCACTATACTGGGCCATTAGGACCCACACAGACTACAAGGTGAGCGCCCCCTGCTGGCCCCACTAACACCTCTTCCAGCAGCAACCTTAGCTTTCCCAGGAGTCTCACATCCAGGTACTGGCCAGGCTCACACCTGCTTAGCTTCAGTGGTGAGTTTCTGGGTGATATAGACTCTGAGCTATATGCCTGAAGCACATTGACACTAGTATACAGTAACACACGTTCTTTCATTATTTATATTGAGCTCTCTTTCTGGTTGAGAACTCACACTTTCTGTTCTGCGTGTGAGCTCACCACACCTCCATGCACACGCTAATCCAGCTAGCTCATGTCTGTGTTGGCTGCAGTACAAACTAAAATTGGCATATGAGCAGAATCCGTTTGCCAGTTTGGCAGTGGTTAACACCTCCCCTTGCCAGAGCAGACAATAGAGAGAAGCAGGAGGCTGGCAAGCGAGGTGTATATGGAGAAGGTCCCTGTGAAAAAGAATGGGACAGATTCTACTGTACATGCTCATGGAAGAAGTTTTAGTTTTATCACGACACGATGATACAAATCTGGGTCTTTATTATATCAAAATGTCCCAAGGGTAGACAGAAGTGTTGTAAGAGACTCTTAAATTTGCATGCTGAAAGATTTATGTTAGTTTCTAGTAACTTTGTTTTTCATGTATCTGTAAGAGAAAAACCTGTATAGACAGTCCGTTAGCCTATACAGGCATGCAGAAGTCTGTACCTCCTGCTGTATGATTTATTAATAGAACCCTTTTCCATAAAGACATGTGGGAGTCTGGAACAAGCCGATGTCCTGGCTCCTTCCAACAAATGGCTGGTTGAAATGTTCAGCTCAATTAGCTACGAGTGGTCAGATCAGATGAGTTAGAAGGGCCAAATGGTCTCCTCTTGCTTGCACTTTCTCCTCTTGTTCTGAATGCGGGCTCTGTCTGGACTGCCATCCCTGAGCCAGTAGCGGTAGCCAGGAGTGGATGAGGCCTGCGTCCTGCACATGGACGCTGCAGCGCGGGTGCTGGCTGGGCCTGCTCTCCGCCACCATGTGTACAGAGACTGTGGTGCAGTCATGGCGTATCGACTCCCGCTTCTTGTACATTGTCTCCAAGAAGAATTCATACTCATCGTTAAGAAGCTTTTGTCGGATGTAATATACAGTAGGTGTCCTTTATGAACCACATCCAGGTACTGCAGAATAAGGCTTTCCTTCTGTCCTTGGTGTGCTGTAGCACATAGGAATGGTTACAGATGAGAGGATTGTGCTTGTTAGGCTGCTAGAAGCTACTTTGTATTGCTTCATACACAAACACTTTCTGGGGCAAACATAGACAGTAGAAATGGAGATGAATTTTAAAACCGTCAGAAAGAAATGTACAGTAAATAGCCAAACTTTCAACCCACTGTGCAGCCTCCAGGAATTCTGTCCATTCCAGCTGTTATTGCTGTTGGAATTATTATTATTATTATTATTATTATTATTATTATTATTATTATTATTATTATTATTATTATTATTATTATTACTACTGCTACTACTACTATTAAGCGATACTCCTGTCTGGATGTAATGAGGCAGGACCACAGTGGACATGGTTTGACTGAGCAGAGGACATGGTGCCTTTTGCTAATGGCCGTGAGCAGGCCTAACAGGCAGTGTTGTCAGGCATGATCAGAAAGAGGGTGTCCTGGCAGCTGAGCTGAACTCATCTAAGCCACTGCAAGCTTTCTGGAGATTTATCACAACATCATTTCTAACCAGCTCCAGATGAGGTCAAAATATAGACATGAATTAGTCAACATTGAAAACAAGCTTTTTAGCCCTCCCCTCTTTAATACACAGGAATCTTGATTTAAGCCTTGCTGGAAAGGCTGAATTTGGCTAGCAAAGTCATCGTAGCTGTGGATAACACTAAAGTTATTATTTAACATGCATAGGCTTTAAATTGAAGAGAGGATGGTTTAAAAACAACTTTTATTTTTAAAACTGGGTTACTGTATGTTCAGTGAGCTGGATGAAGGTATTTCATCCTTTGAAACAGGCAGGAAAGATGTGTTCATAACCAGTTCTCCAACCAGCCTGAGAACAGCCAGCCCGTGGAGGAATGAGATTAGTGTAAAACCAACTAATAAAAAAGGCCATTGAAAACATAGTGGGCTTTGATTCTGAATATAGGCTGGCAGTCAAACCTTGGGCAGCCCTAGCAAAAAAAAGTGTTTAACCTGCAACTTTCAGGCCTCTGAATCCAAAAATAACTCCAAACAGAAAGTATCACACTACTGCCTTGTGATGCTCCAAAAGCATGAGCTTCACCCATCTCTGGTATACAGGACTAACAGTTTTCATTGCTTCAACAAGGGACAGACATACATTTCTGTGCAAACCCTACTGCAGGCACTGAGGGCAGTGGGCTGGTTCTGGTGGAACAATATATTTGTCTTTATATAAATTGAAGTGGATTACAATTTTAATAAGAAATAATATAATACTACATGTATTTCCCTTTAAAAACCAACCTTTGCGAGGAACTGAACAACTATACTTTCGCAAGAAAACAAATTATTAGAAAATGTGGTATCAATGATTACATCAACCAAACTGAAAAGGTTACTCAAGCTACAGGATCATTCATATAGAAATTAGATTCTGGGGGTTTGTCAACAAAGATTTAGAAAATGCAGGTTTTCCTTAAATAACTTTCTGTGATCAAACACCAACAGAAATTAGCTGTTTAACTCTGGTGCAGTTAAAGAGCTGTGCTCTGTCCCTGTTCAATAAGCCAAATAGTAATCACAGAATGTTATTTAGTGTAGCTTTTCAGAAGATAAAGTTTCTCCTAAGAATAATTCTAATTCTCTAATTGCAGGCAATAGGCATTCAAATAAATGTGTGTATTTGCAACGATTTAGAACTGGTTAATTAATAGAAAACAGAGTACAAATTAGTGGGTGAATACTACACCTGGGAAAGTACAATTAGGGGAGTACCACAGGGGTCTGTACTAGGACTACTGCTCTTCCCAGTTTTTATCAATGACCTAGATTCTGGTATAGTAAGCATAAAGAATTAATCAACATAAACACACATAATATAATAATATAATATAATAAACATGAAGACTTATGTTTATGTTGTCACACCATGTTCATCTTCTGGTCAATGTGAGGAAGCAATAAATAGGCATGTTTAAATTTAAATCAAAGCATGAGATCTTCAAATTGTACAGTGTATTACTAACTTCTTGTTTAGAATTTTGTGAACAATGTTGGTCACCATGACACAAAAAAGATATAGCAAGTGCCACCAGGTATATTTCCGGGCTCTCAAATATCTGGGCACTCCCAGACCAGCTGAAACAATGTGTCTGTGGGCATCAGAAATACGCTTTAAAAACCGACTCCGAGGTAAGTCCTATTCTTCGAAGCCAAATTCAGATTACTCCCAATAATGTCCAAGGCTGTCTTCTTGCAGGAGGGATATATCTCTTTCCTGCCTATGATAAAGAGATTTATATGAGGATTTGGAGTAAAGACACTATTCCTGGAGCCCCGCTCCCTGCGTCTGGGGTCTTACATGAAGGGTGAGCCTGAAGCTCTGCTGGCCTGGATTTTGAGCAGCTGCCTCTGCGCTTGGGTCCCCGCAGGAGAGCCGGAGTTCCGCTACGTGGCCGGGATGCACGGGAACGAGGCTCTGGGCCGCGAGCTCCTGCTCAACCTGATGCAGTACATGTGCCGCGAGTACAAGAGGGGGAACCCGCGCGTCGTGCGGCTGGTCGAGGAGACGCGCATCCACCTCCTGCCCTCCATGAACCCCGACGGCTACGAGGCCGCTTACGAAAAGGCAAGGGGGCGACGGCTCGGGCTTCCAGGATAATCCTGCAGGAGCTTCCTAGGCCTGCTCCGGGACAACACTGTGTCTGCTGGCCCCATCCCAGTGCTGACTGGTCTCCTTGGATGTTAAGGCTTTTATTTACCTTGTTTCTTCTGTCAGTCCTGAGTGTCAGATGTACCCGGCGTCAAGGGTTCTGCTTCCCACAACCTCAGCACCTCAGAACGTTTCACAGCATGTCCTCAACGTGCTCGCTGTGGTTTCTGATCAAACAACCCTTGCTTAATGATCAATTGATGAGCAGACACAGTTCTGTTCTGTTGGGAACATCAGATGGGAATGATGTATTAACTCCACAGTGGGAGTAACTCTGTATCGGACACACCCACAGTGGGAGTGACTCTGCATCAAACACACCCACAGTGGGACAGACTCTGCATCAGACACACATACAGTGGGAGTGACTCTGCATCAAACACACCCACGGTGGGAGTGACTCTGCATCAGACAAGCCCACAGTGGGGGTGACTCTGTATCAGACATGCCCACAGTGGGATTGACTCTGCATCAGACACACATACAGTGGGAGTGACTCTGCATCAGATACGCCCACAGTGGGAGTGACTCTGCATCAGACAAGCCCACAGTGGGGGTGACTCTGTATCAGACATGCCCACAGTGGGATTGACTCTGCATCAGACACCATACAGTGGGAGTGACTCTGCATCAGATACGCCCACAGTGGGAGTGACTCTGCACCAGACACGCCCATAGTGGGAGTGACTCTGTACCAGACACGCCCATAGTGGGAGTGACTCTGTACCAGACACACCCACAGTGGGGGGTGACTCTGTATCAGACACGCCCACAGTGGGAGTGACTGTGTATCGTACACATCCACAGTGGGATTGACTCTGCATCAGACACACCTACAGTGGGAGTGACTCTGTTTCAGACACACCTACAGTGGGAAAGACTCTGTATCAGACATGCTCACAATTGTTTTCTTCTGCAGAATTGGATACATTTCAGGCAGCACATCTGAATGAGGGCAGCTCTGATACTCAGAACTTTGAACAGAGTTGAGGCTTATTAAAAATCCCATTTGACCTCTTAAGCCTGGAAGCATATTTATAAATACAGTATGCTCCAGATAGAAAACTGAAATCCATCAGCTTTTGATTAAGAACATTTCAGGAGCAAAAACCAGAAGACACAGTGTTCCTCCTGAGCAGAATTGGGAAACAGTGTATTATGTAGATGATTTTTTTCAGAATTGCATTTTATTTTTAATAATAATGTTTCTTTATTAGCCCTATACAATTTCTTGCATTAGGAATCCATCTTTTTTCATACCCCAGCTCTTCTCCATGGAGACACAGACACACAGACAGGGAGAGAAGCTTGGGGTCAGAGCACAGGGTCTGCCATTGTACAGCGCCCCTGGAGCAGTTAGGGTTTAGGGCCTTGCTCAGGGGCCCAACAGAGTAGGACTCCTCTGCCAGCCACGGGATTTGAACCAGCAACCTTCCAGTCACAGGCACAGATCCTTAGCCACCGCTCCGCCCTAATCAGTTAATTTATTTCATTATCCCAGTGGTTCATCTCAGCCTTTAACCTGAAACATTTTCCTACATTTTGAAGCTTGTGTTGAAACCAACTGATGTTTCACTGCTGATATTGTTCCCAAAATTTACAGTACTTTGAAACTGTTTATTGGTGATTAAGGCAGCTAAGTAAAATACCTGAAATGTCAGTCGCCTTGGTCGAAATACCCACAGTGTAGGTGAAGCTGAAACTCTGCTTTCTTTAAAGAACAGCTGCGAGAAATACTTGGACCAATAAGCTACAACCTCTTAAAGGTCAGATGGGCTGAATGGTCTCCTGTCATTCCCATTCCTGTGCTATTATCTTCTAAGTTTCATTTTAAAGTCCAGAAAATTAAGGCAGAAAATAGTAATTATTATTACCAGTTAGTAATAGTCATTACTAGCAGAACACAAAAGACAGTATGCATAACCATGAAGAGCAAGGGTATCTTCTGCCAAGAGAAGAGAAGCCAGAAGAATTACTCAATTCCTGGTTTCACTACTCAAGGCCTCAAGTTTGTTAACACAACTCTCACAGCTGCTGGGATCTTATGGTTGTTTTTTTTTTCATCAGAAAAAGAATCTGAAAGCTGGTACCTAATTTATCATAGTGGTACGAAACAGACAGTCAGGTGAACAATGGGAAATCTGAAGACACTGTGGTGGAAAGCTCAGATCCTGCTGCCAGGTGCTCCTGACCCTTGAGTGACTCCCTGCTGTCTGTTCCTACCCCCCAGGGCTCAGAGCTGGCCGGCTGGGCTTTGGGTCGCTACAGCGTCGAGGGAATCGATATGAACCACAACTTCGCGGACCTCAATTCGGTCATGTGGGAGTCGCAGGAGAGGGAGCAGGACAAAACGAAAGCGGTCAATCATTACATTCCCATTCCCGAATACTACACTTTGGAGACGGCCTTTGTAAGTGGCTTAGAGGCTTGGAAAAAAACTAAGGCACTACGCCAAAAAAGAGAGTGTTTTTTTTAAAACTGATTCATTTGCTAAACTCTTTTAGTGAAGGAAATAATCACCGAACTCTGTTATTCCCTTCCCAGTGTTCTGCTTCTCAGTACTTGTGTGTGATTCATCAGAGAGGTGACAGATTTCTAAGTTACTGGTGCGTTACAGGCACTGCATTTCCTGGACCTTGAGTATCTGCTGAGCCAGCAGAGTTCAGCACCGTACCTGCTGTTGGATCAGCTCCAGCTGAAGGGGGTGAAACGACACCACTGTCTTGTCATGTTCATTTGCAGGGGAGGGTAAAAGGTATTTGCTGGTACCAGTTTTATAATGCTAGAAGTGCTTCTGTGTATGAACACATGTGAAAATGCTAGAAAGCCATCTTTTCACTGAGGCAGAATTGCAGTGTTGGAAGAATTGGATGAAGTGGAAAGAATATCCAGTTTTCCTAAGTGCTCTGCTTAATAACCGTATTGAAACGAGCTGCATGCTGTGCCAGCAGTGAGGAAATTGAAAGGCGGTTTAACCAAGTGAAACAGAGACCATATGATACGGCTCTGAGTCATCGCCAGCCAACAACTATGTTTTTATTTGGCAATAAAAAGCTTTTTAAAAAGACATGTTGGGGGTCAACAAACTGTTAAAAATTGCAAGGACACATTTTATATGCTTTTTTATTACTAAGTATCCTGTGTTTCATTGCAAAGACTGCATTAAAATGTAATGAAACTATAGTCCAAGTGCACAACACCAGGAATCTAGTATTTTGTATTCTATAAAGGCACATTTCCTGTCTGCAGGGCTGGCACAGTACCGCTAGCCACTCGCTTTTCTGTGCCATGTGTACAGGCTGTCAGTACTGTGCTGGTGCCAGAAAGATCAGGTTTGTGTGTGTGTGTGTCTGAGGCAGGGCGGGTATGAAACAGTCTGGGCGACTGAGGTCTCACACATCTTTCTAAGATGTGTTTTGTTTTGGCATCTGTTTTTTGCTTTTTACTGAAGGCACGTACACAATGGTTTCATCTAATGTCATAGACTGCTGTTAAGCTCTACCCAGAAAATGTGCAAAATGGAAGTATAGCATAAGTGTAGGTATTGTGATAGATCCCATCCTTAGGGAGCATGACTCAGGGGATTTGTTCATATAAATAACCAAAAACACAGTTTATAATGGGCTGGGGTATTTTACTGGTGTGATTTTAAAGGTCTTCGCACTCTCTTATAAAAACAAAGACACCTTAAAGATAATATACTTACAAAGGCTAAGCCTGATGGCCACAATCACAGTGACACCCTTTTCCAACCATTTCCAATGCTTGGAAAATGCACATTCCAAACCAGTATTCAATTATACAATAAGTGAATAATGCACACCAGAATGAAGCCATGAGCTATGACATTGTGTTTGGCGACCTCTAGTGGCAGATCAATGGTTACTACTGTCCCTCAATGAGACAATCTGTCACCAAAACCAGCACAGAATGGGGTGGTGTTGAGGGCTGAGTATAACATTACACAAAACAGTGGGTGTCCATTCCAGGGTGTACCCCTGGGTTGCACCTGTTGCTTGCCAGGATAGGCTCCAGCTCCCTTAGAGCCCTGAATTGGAAGAAGCAGTTAGGAAATGGATGTTTGCGTGGACAAAGTGAGTTCCCTATGTAGTAATATATCCCCACTTCATATATAATGCATAAAGCTTTTTAAAGTGGTGCCTAAGTCAGCAGCAAATTACATGTCTGTGCAATATCTGTTGTTACTGTTTCAAGTAATTTTAAGATTTATTTTGTAGTGCGCACTAGCTGCTTAGCACTAAATAGGCCCCTTTTACATTCTCTGAGAATTGTACAACAATATTTTTGTCTGCTTTGCAAACAGTGGTGACTAACTCGGCTCGGCCTCACTCATTGTATCTGTGCATTCACTTATTTCCATTCTGCGCAGTAACTTGCACCTCCTGATGGGGCCCCGTCTATCCTAAGTAACTTGGAATTTAATTTTTATCTGTAAACAGTTGACCACGGCACTCAAACTAAAAAGAATAATTAGTAAAATAGTCCCCAATAATTCTAGTACTGTATGTGTTTTGCCATTGTCCAATGCATACAGTATTTCTCGGCAAGTCCCATGAGCAGAGCATTTCTTAAATTGCAAGGGCAATTGTCTTTCAAAAATGCATCTGCGGTGAGTTTTAATAATGTCCCTGAATTTGTGTCAGAGATTGCAGGATAATCTATAAGGTTCACAAACACATGCTTTGAGCATAGTTGTCAACTTACATGTATTGTAAATAATTACATTTGACTAGCTTGTGATGCATTAGGAATAAGTAAAGGGTTAATTCCATAATGAAAGAAAGCACCACATTTGGGCCCTAGAGTCCTCCCCCTTTGCAGTCTGCACACTACAGCAGCTCACTCAAACCTATGATATACTGTATTAGCCACTATGTTGCCCTTGCTAGCCCTTTATTTTCCTTCATTAGGATATTGTGGTCTGATGGTAACACACTGAGAGGCATTTGTGAATCTGATCAAGCTTGTTCATTTAATAATAATAATAATAATAATAATAATAATAATAATAATAATAATAATAATAATAATAATGTTTCTTTATTAGCCCTATACAATTTCTTGCATTAGGAATTCGTCTTTTCGCATACCCCAGCTTTTCTCCATGGAGACACAGACACACAGACAGGGAGAAGCTCACATCCTTACTGCACCCTGGAGCCAGTTCTATTTAGTAGCTATGCAACTGTATGTTCAGCAAATTCTGAAGTTTCTACTTTTCAGATCCACGGGTTTCTGGTGGTTTGGTGAACTGAGAGACGATGCCAACTTAGTGTTTAGCGAAGTATGCTCTTGATAAGCATAAATTCTGAAAAGACCAGAATTGTCCCTCGTTTTTTGTGAGCTGAAGTCTGGTGGAGTGCCAGCATGTGGAAATGAACTCTTGAGTGCCACCTGCTGTTAGGGTTGTCACAACGAGGACTGCACCGGTGCTACAGTGAAATTTGGAAATTTAAAAAGGAAATACAGTGGCTGAGGTGATCTTTTTACATTTGAGAAATGTGCTTAAAACAATCATCTGCCACCATGAGTTCCTTTATATCCCACTCTTAAATTATCCCTATTTTAGGATGTGGCCCTTAACCCTCCACCAATTAACTAATTAAATCAACAATCCACCTCTTGTGACAGGTCAGCTGTAACTCCCACCCACACTGCAGCTGCCCTATCACATGCGTACATAATCTCAATAGCCAAAGTGGGAACCAAACCAACGTTTGTCTTCCTCTGTAACACAGGTTGCCCCAGAAACTCGCGCGGTGATTAACTGGATGGAGAAAATTCCTTTCGTCCTGAGTGCCAACCTTCATGGTGGAGAGCTGGTGGTCACCTACCCGTTCGACATGACCCGCGACTGGGCTCCGAAAGAGCTGACGCCCACTGCGGACGACAGCTTCTTCCGCTGGCTGGCCACTGTCTACGCCACCACCAACCGCGTAATGGCCAACCCAGACCGCCGGGACTGCCACTACGAGGACTTCAAGCAGCACAACAACATCATCAACGGAGCCAACTGGCACACTGTGCCGGGCAGTGAGTACCGTTCGACCGGACCTGCCAGCAGTATCTCAGCATCCACAGCAGCGCTACAGAACATAAGGAAGGTTACAAATGAGAGGAGGCCCTGTGACCTGTCTGGCTGGTTTGGTAGTTAATATTAAACTGATCCAAGGATCTCACCCAGCCAGATGTGTAGCTTGTTCCATGCTCCCACAACCCTTTGTGTAAAGGAGTGCCTTCTGTCCTCTTTTTTAAACGCACTTCCACATACATGCAGGCAATACAGTCACATTATATATATCAGATACTGCTGGACATATTAACTCCACATATTACTTTATACAGTTGCAAGAAAAAGTTTGTGAACCCTTTGGATTTACCTGGATTTCTGCATTAATTACTCATAAAAATGTGGTCTGATCGCACAATAATAGTCACAATAATAGACAAACACAATCTGCTTAAACTAATAACACACAAACAATTGTACTTCCTCTTGTCAGTACTGAACACATTGTTTAAACATTCATTCCGGGCTGGAAAAAGTATGTGATCCATCCATTTTCTGATCAAAAATAAAACTATTTTATAGCACCTATAAGCGAACTAACCCAGCAAGCAGTGGTCATAAGGTGGGGTACAGATGTCTAGGATGCCCTGAACTTTCTAACTCCTTTTGTTTGCATTAGTGTTTATAGTTTATTATTCCTAAAGTCTATGGATTCTTTACTAAATAATAATGGGATGTTTTTTACACATTTGTTATTGACTTTTATGAAGAATTCACATCAAAGTTTGGTGAAAATGAGCACCCAGAGGAAACGCAGGGAGGACGCAGATAGCACCCAGGTCCGTAATTGAACCCAGGGTCCCAACACTATTTTAACCACTGTGCCACTGTGCCACTCTTTTAATAATATGAATATATATTATTTAGATTGTATTTTCTTGAGCCAGAAATTATATATCAAATTCCAAATATTTGCACAGTTTACACACATTAGATAAACTGTAAATTAAATACATTTCAAAATGTCAAAATGTCATGTCATGTCAAAATGAAGAGCTTTTCTGGCCCGAAGAGAAATATGACTGACCTGTATTACAGTATTGTGCAATTGAAATATCCTCTGCGGTTTTGACGTTTGCCTGCTTGTCGATGCTGTGGGCTGTTCGTGCCCAGTGGAAGGTGTCCACACTACTGCTCCTGTGCTGTCGTGCAGGTATGAATGACTTCAGCTACCTGCACACCAACTGCTTTGAGGTGACTGTCGAGCTGTCCTGCGACAAGTTCCCCCACGCCAGCGAGCTGCCCACCGAGTGGGAGAACAACAAGGAGTCACTGCTGATCTACATGGAGCAGGTGGGCCTGGGACAGAGGGTGGGGTCGCGCCGTAACGCGAGCCGGGGGGCGTCTTTCCAGAGCCGGCGCAATAGCATTTACACGTAAAGTTAGAACGAAAACCACGACATTTAGATGCTCAAGAAGCCTCCTGTAAGCTGCCTGAGGCAGGAGCGAGTGCATCTTAGCATCTTCCTTCATCCACTGTGCCAGTTGTTTCCACACTAGATCTTTATTTAAAGTGTTGGGTTTTGATTACCTATTGATTAGTTTTATTACCCCAATAGACAGAATGGGTCATTAAACATACTTCTGCCCAGGGTTGACTGCAGAACCTTGGGTCAGACACACGCATTAGATATAAATTAGATATAAATCTCATTGTTCTGCAGCAATGAGAGAAGCTCAAAGTGTCTCTTGTTGTTGCAGAAAGAGTAAGTGGTCAATATCAATCCTGTCTTTCTCATGGTCAGTTTGGTGTCCCGCAGTCTGTCTCTCCCTGGATTAAAGCAATAGTCTGAGGCAAGTTCTACCTCTCTCCTCTCCCCCCTCCCTTTCTCCTCTCACTCCCTGCCCTCCCTCCTCCTTTTTGCCCCTCTCTCCCCTCCTCCCTCCTCCCTCCTCCTCTTTCCCCCTCTCTCTCCCTCTCCTTCTCTCACCCTTTCTCCCCTCACTCTCCTCCCTCTCTCCTCCTCTTTCCTTCTCTCCTCCCTCCCCCCTCCTCCTTTTCCCCCTCCCCCTCTCTCCCCCTCTCTCCTCCTCTGTCCCCCTCTCTCTCGTCCCCCAGGTGCACAGGGGCCTTAAGGGTGTCGTGAGAGACAAGGACACGCAGGCCGGCATCGCTGACGCCATCGTTTCTGTGGACGACATCGACCACGACATCAGGACCGGTGCGCTGTCATGATCTGTCTCATTTTCTTTTTCTTTCTCAGAAATTACAGCCGTGACACATTACCAGCCTAAATTCCCTTTCGTTTTAGCATTTCAGCATCCAATCGGTTAAGGTACATTTACAGGCTTCCTGACCCTGTTAAGTATTTTATCTAGCATTGGTTCTGATTCTTGCAGGGTTGGGTATATTAAGGCTTCATTGGTTATTTAAGATGCAGATCTATTAAAAAATTAACACATAATCATGTAGTCATCTTCAGCATGCTCATGGTAATTACTATATAGTGAATTTATATGGAATCTGTACAGTACATAATACATTGTAAACCTACTGTATATTGCCAGTCCTACTGTTTATCTTAAACCATGTCTTGGATACGTATTTGTAATGTGTGTTATCATCCGGTTTAACCTTAGGGCACAGCTGTATTGGTCAGTTTGTCCCTTGTTTGTTTTATCACTGAGCCCGGATGTTGTCCTCTCTGCTGCTGCTGCTGTTTCTCCTCCAGCCTTCGACGGGGACTACTGGCGCCTGCTGAACCCCGGGGAGTATGAGGTGACGGTCAGGGCGGAGGGATACATCCCCGCCAAGAGGATGTGCCGCGTGAACTACGAGGGCCACCCCACCATCTGCGACTTCGAGCTGAGCAAGACCTTCAAGCAGCGGCTGCGGGAGATCCTGGCCAAGGGAGGGAAGGTCCCGCAGGACATGCAGCTGCGCCTGCGCATGCTCCGGCTGCGCAAGCTGAGGGCCTCCACCAAGGCCATAAACCGGCGGCGCCGGCAGTAGCCAGCCTCCTCCCGGCCGGTCCCAGGACACGCCGACGGTACCTCCGCGCTGCGTCTCATCCACAACTTGTTTTTAAATCGAACCAGAAACTGGGCTGTGGAATTGACACCTTTAATCCGGCATATCAGATGGGATGCACTGTCGAAACCTGACCAGCTAGTGAGCTACGAGGCTCTCGCGCACTCGGGGGAACTCCCCAGCGGCCAGCGTTTCTTTGGTGCCTTTTTACACCAAGGGTCGCGGGGGCCTGGAACAAGCCACCTGGTCATGTTGTGGAAGCCAATAACCTGGCTTCTCTCAGGAAGGAACATTTTGATCCTCGGTTCAGACCCTGGCAGACTAGATGGACCCAATGGCCCCTTCTCGTTTGTAAACTTTGTTTTTGTAAAAAAAAAGAAGCTGAAATCATGTAGAGTTCCTTCCTAGTAGGCCAAAACATCTTTTCCAAGGAGACTTGCGTAGGACGTCCCAGCGGCCCTTCAGTCCTCAAAGCGGAGGCCAGACCCAGGAGGGCTCCTGCCCCACTTGGTTGAGGCAGATCTGACAAAAGTCTTACACCACCCCCCCCACTCCTGCCCCAAATCATCCTTCAGTCAATAACCTTCTAAAGGGCTCTGATGAAGGAAGGGTAGCCAGAGCTCTGTGTGAGAAGCAGGGGGTTTCGGCCAAGGGGTGCGATATGCAGCCCCCAAAGAGACATCTTAGCTAGGCTTCCACTGAAATACTACTGCTACTGTCTGTAGATTGCATGAACCACGCATGAACCACGCGTCCCTGTGGGTCTGTCTCTGCTCTTCATGCGGTATAAAATTAACACAGTGAAATATGTTGCATTTTAATTACACAGTTTAGCACCAGTCCTCATCCCTTTTCAAAAAAAGTGTTTGAATCCGGACTCATGTGAAGTGGACTGTCTCCTCGAAAACATCCCAGGCCTTTTATTAAGGAATGATACATGATTCATACACCTCTCCACTTTAAAAAAGAAAAGCCCAAAAGAGTTAAAGAGAGGGTAGTGGAGAGTTAGAATCAAATAGCAGAATTAGTAGAAGTTCTGATTTTTTATTGAATAAAAATGTGGGAGGAAAGATTAACTGTGCCGGTCTGTCGCCCTGAAAAAGTCCCAGTGTGACAGATTGGTATTTGGTGAATCAAAAGAGATACGAGGTGGTTGCAAAGAAAGCAAAGTCTGTTTAAAGATGTGAAATTCGCACACACGAAGAAGAGTGCTCGATCCTTACAGTCTGGAACTGGGAAGAACATTTAATGTGGGATATAACCTTTTAACAACTAGACAGCACAGGTCTGTGTTACTTTAGTGTGTGCATTTACTTTAAGCAAGTAAAAATAAAAATGCTGGCATTCTCAGTCTCTTGCGAGTCAAGTGGCATATTATAAAGGAATCACTAACAGAGCTTGGTAGTGTATACAACCATGTTCCTTAAGCATTTATCTTTCCAAGTCAGTCCTGCTTTAGGGGGTTATTATTTTGTATGGAAAAAAATAAAAAAATGTTATGTTAAACAAGTCACATTGTGTCTGTCATGTGTCATGTGCCTACTTTAGAGAGAAAATGGTTAATGCAACTGTTTGTTCAGCTGACACTAACTCAGAGAGTCTCTCAAGAGTTACAGTTACATCCACCCAACCTCAACTTATTTCTGCTCAAGATCACAGCGACCCAGGGCTTGTCCAGGAAACATAGTCAGGACTGCACCCTGAACAGAGACTCCTGCCTGTAGCTGTTAAAAATAAAATCTTTAAAATCATATCTTTAATAGGTTTCTGTCATTCTTTGTAATATTGTACTTTGTGGAAGATCAACACTGTGAAAGACCCTTATTCTACCAGGGTGGTCCCAGTGTCTGCATGTAAAAAATCTCATGATGGCAACAAGACGTTAAATTAAGTGCTGGAGGCTGTAGGTTTCAGCCTTTCAAGGCCATAAAAGACCAAAGATAAAATCAGCCTGCACAAAATATCCAACCCCTCTGACACTGTGCATACCCTATTTTATACCAAGTGCTTAATTGCACACATGCTGAAATATGAATTCCTAAAACCTGTATCGATTAAGTAATCTTGTTTAATCCCTACTCTTTTTTAATATTTAATATCACTCTTTAACTCACAACTGGCAGCCCACTAAAGCTCACCAGGTGTGAGCCTGGTCAGTACCTGGATGGGAGACCGCCTGGGAAAAACTACATTTGCCGCTGGAAGAGGTGCTAGTGGGGCCAGCAGGGAGCGCCTGTTTTACAGTATAGTGTCCCCGTCACTATACTGGGGACACTATACTGTAAAACAGGCCCCAGTATAGTGATGGGGACTAACCCCGGAATCCTGCCCAAATTTCCCATTGGCCCTTACCAGTCATGGCCTCCTAACAATCCCCCTCTGTGAATTGGCTTCATTACCCTGCTCTCCTCCCCACTGAGAGCTGGTGTGTGGTGAGCGTACTGGTGCACTATGCTGTCGCATCATCCAGGTGGGGCCCCATTACCTTGAGTGGAGTGTCCAGAAAAGCGCTATATAAATGTTATTAATTATTATTATTATTACTGTGCCCATTTACAATAATTTAGAGGCCTATAGGAGCCTGTAGTGGCGGTGTTCTGTAATTACACCCTTTTGCTCCTCAGGCCACAAATACATATTGTATGTATCATAATAATAATAATAATTGCTTACACTTATATAGCACTTTTTCTGGACACTTCACTCAAAACGCTTTACAGGTAATGGGCAGCCCCACCTGGATAATGTGACGGCAGCCATAGTGCGCCAGAACACTCACCACACACCAGCTCTCAGTGGGGAGGAGAGCAGAGTAATGAAGCCAGTTCAGAGATGGGGATTATTAGGAGGCCATGATTGGTAAGGGCCAATGGGAAATTTGGCCAGGACGCCGAGGTCTTTTCGAGAAGCACCCTGGGATTTTTAATGACCACAGAGAGTCAGGACCTCGGTTTTACGTCTCATCCGAAGGACAGCGCCTGTTTTACAGTATAGTGTCCCCGTCACTATACTGGGGCATTATGACCCACATAGACCGCAGGGTGAGCGCCCCCTGCTGGCCCCACTAACACCTCTTCCAGCAGCAGCCTTAGTTTTTCCCAGGAGGTCTCCCATCCAGGTACTGACCAGGCTCACACTTGCTTAGTTTCAGTGGGTTGCCAGTTGTGAGTTGCAGGGTGATATGGCTGCTGGCTGGTATAGGATGAATCTAGCATCAGCAACATCATTGTTTTCCTCTAACCTTAATGAAAAAGGACAAGGCAGCTGAGGAGGAGTTCAAGGCAGCTGAGGAGAGAAATTCTGGAGACAGAGCACAAGTACCAGGGTCCTGAACAGGATGCAAGCCAGTGAATACTTTTTCATGTAGGATTTAAATAGAGAAACCAGTCTTCAGTTCCATAATTCCATAATTACTGTAATTACTGTGACCTCTGGAAAAAATGCTCATGGATTTGACTGTACTGCAACTGTGTCCATAAGCAATATTAGCAGAGACAAATTTACACAGCCAGACGATACCCCGGCATATTCTACGCCACTGCTGTTGGGTGACATAGCAAATAATCTGATGCCAATTTCCTGAGAGGGGCTTTTACTTCACATGTCTGATACTTGTCTACCAAATACCCATCAAGACATTCCTGTAACTCAACAAGCAGGCAGCGGCTCTGAACAAGTGAGAAATTAACTAGTGACTGCATCTTTTTTGGACTTCTGTCCATTTTAGGACGAGACAAAAAAAGTGTATAAAATAAAGTGTTTTTTGGAGATCTAGATGGTTCCGATCCTTTTATCTTGATTTTTCTGTCCCATGCAAGTTCAAAGACGGAACAACAGTCTCCGTAACTGAAAGGTATTTGCTAAGAGTGAAAATGTTTGCCTGGGAGAAACAGGTCTGGGGGGAAACAACGATATTTACTCCTTGTAAATCCTAGATTAACTCTCTGTTCAGAACTTCATTGTATTAACAGAGATTGCAACGAAAAAGAACGAGCGATACGTCCATCATCCTTTCTGCCCGACTGCAAACGATGAAATAAAACGTTAAACTACTCGAGACATTTTATTTTTTTTATTTTTTTCACGTTCACAAAGGACTCCGCTTTGGCTTCTCTGGCCCCCGGGGGGTAAACACACAGGTGGGCCTGGGTTCTCGGATTGAAACTCCTGCTCTGTCTGAAGTCGAGCTGATGAACCCGTGTGCAGTGTTATCCCAGACGTGACGTGCGGCGGGGCGAAGCGGCTGCTCCTCGCGGCCAGGCGAGCCGGTCACATGACCCAACAAGCCCGTGTGCTCCAATAGGAGCGAGGAGGAGAGCAGGAAGTAAGGAGGCGTTTCCGCAAATCTGAGCGCTGCCTGCTTACAGTGTGTGTTTTGCCAATGCATTCATCGGGAGGAGGACGTGAGATTTTTTTTGCTTATCCTGTGATTTACTGTGGGAGGCCAACTGAGGGTGTTGGCTGGTGCCGCTTTGCTGCCGCTGCTCCGCTTTCACTGTCGCGACGCTCAAGGGCGGACCAGCGCGGCGGCCGGGTAAGTGTGGTCGGGGGTCGCCCTGGGGGCTTGCCCCAGGTAAGGTCACGGCACCCAGCGCCTGGCTCCTGCACCTCTGCTCAGCGTCGGCTCGTATAGGGTCTAACCTGGCGCACTGGGATACACGTCTAAGACACCGTTTCTGGGTAGGGGTTGTTAGGTCCGGCTTTCCTCCTTAAATGTAACAATCTGAACGTCGGACTCGGGGGTGCTAAAGGCACATTCCTGGATCGTGGGTGGACGCTGTGTTGTGAAATACCTTGTTCAGGGCTGACTGAATTGCTGAAATAAATCATTCAAACAATTTTGCATTTTAATTCACGAAAAGACTTCTGAGGTGAATTGTCCATGAATGACTCTGTAGAGTGAATGGGTATTTAGAAAGAAAACATTTCGTCCTGTCGGTTTTGTTTCCAAAAGAGCTTGTCAAGGTCACAGGTCACAGGTTGCTCAATGACAGGTTTACAGCCGGACTTTGTCCTTTAGAGCACTGTCCTTTGGTTTAGAAATGAGCAAACAATTCCAAAATACCTTGTATCTACGTCACAGTTTTAAACCAAAAAGATCTCGCAGTTCTTACCATATAATTGCATACAGTAGGTGCTTCACCTTCCGCTGAGTGTGAATGTACAGCCCACCTGGGTGACGCACAGCAGCCCCACTGCACAGCCCATCTGGTGGAAACACGAGACCTTCACCATTTCAGAAAGTGGGCCACATTTAACAAGCGCAGAGAGAAGCTTTGGCCAGGACTCTGGTGTTAACACCTCCGCTCTTACAAACAGCGCTGGGAGATCTTTAATGACTCAGTAGTTAGGATGTGGGTTTAACTTCTTACCTGGAGGACAGCACTACCTACAGCTTCCCGATCTTCCATGCCTGTTACTCTGATTACGTGAGATTGTGAGTGAGGATTTCTTGTTGAGAGATTTGATTCATACTGATTTAACAGCCTGAGCTGTATTGTCCATTGTCACTCTCTTTTCATTTCTGCAATTGAGAGAAATGAATGACTCCCTTTTCTAGACATATTTAACATTTGGAAACCTAATAATTGTGAATGGTAATAGTGATATTGACTGTAGTGTGGCTAGATTTGAAATTTTTTAGATTTACATTTCAGAATCTCAGCGGGTGGGAGTGAAGGGTATTTATTATGGTCATTTAATTGTACATTTCTTCCTTATTGGGATGTGATTATAGTGTCCTGTTAAGAGTATAAGAAAGGTTACTAACGAGAGGAAGATATTCAGCTCATATGGACTCTTTGATAGTGTGCAGTAGGGTCTCATCTAATCTTCCCTTGAAAGAAGCCAAAACTACAGCTTCAAGCACCTGGCTGGGTAGCTTGTTCCCCAGTCCGGCAGCCCTTCGTGGATAAAGAAGAGCTTCTTTTCCTGGGTTTGAATACACTCCCACATACAGTAGTCTCCGTTTGTGTCCTCTTGCTGGTGTTTCCCTGTTCATTGTGAAGAAGCCCACAGCGTTGATGTTTTGTTACTATAAAAATGTTTTGCAGATGCACGGAAAGAGTATTTTCAATTGTAAATGTGTAATATGTCATAGTTCAGTGTAATGCACAAGAGTTTAGTGCAGAGTTACAGTTTAGTGGTTCCTATGGTGCTGGAAACAGATGAGAAACGCAGGAAATGGAGAATACTACAGAAGCACTGCAGGGAAGCTTTTAAAGGCGTAAGACACATAGTGATATTCACTCCTGCTCCTGCAGTCCACCAGAGTTTACAGGCAACTTATAATCCTCAGTGAAGAAAGATCAGGGAACAGTAAACAACTGCTGAAATGAAATCATTAGGAGTAAAGGGTGGAATGAAAAGCAGAGCACATGTTGCCCCCTTCAGAGGTGAATAGCACAGCTAGAGGGGTTTTATGCTTTTGGAACTGGCCTATTGTGCATCGCTGCTGGGCGAATCCTGGTCTCGGCTGGCGAGTAATGAGTCCTCTCGTAGACGTCTGTTAGGGGACTGTTAAGCGATACATTTACAAACTGAACAGAGTGGACCTGAATTCACTGTTTCCATTGGTTTCTTCATGTGTATTCAATTGCTTGTGAAGGACCGATTCGGTCACTGATGCAGAGAGTGGTGAGTATAGGGGGTTGCTGATTGAAGCTTGTTTAAGACATGGGGTTCTAGATTCTGTGCAAAGGAATTGATGAGCAGGACCAGCTTTTGTGTGTAACATGTCCTGTTTGCTGGTGTTGTAGGAGAAAACTCCAAGCAAGGTTTGACCCGAGCAGCTGCCTAGAATAAAGCTGAAGCAAAGGTGTGTTTTCTTGTTGTTGTTTTTTTAAATACTTGAAAGCAGTTCTTCACAGCTGGCTAAGGTGTGAAATGAGCCATATTTTTTTAATAAAAGAAACGCATACTAAATCTGGCATGTCCTCTTGTTTGATGTGTTTAAGACTAGGTGTTTTTTTTTATGTCACTAGTTGTATGCTGTGAATTTTAAGCACTATTATTTTGATAATACTGACTTTTCAGCAGTGCTGAAATTACTTTTCTGTATAGACTTCTCATATTAAATATTTAAAAGAATGTTACTTGTTTAACTGGATTTCAATGGAGAGTATGTTTAGTGTGCCTGTCAGTTTCTTTTCACTCTTGTATTATCGTTAAATAACATTTTTCTTCACAGTACCCCAGATATGTCTGTTTAAAAATCATTCTATTCAGGGAAGGACTTCAACATCTTGTTTCAAGCTGCATGAAATTGTTCTATATTCAATGTCATCTAAACATGTTAATTCAGCAGGCGAAGATATCCAAGTTTTCATATGATTTTTCTTTTATTCCACGAACATGTTTTTTTTTACCTTAAAAAGTCATGTAGGAGTAGAATTTCCATCTTTTAACCTCTAGATGTTTTTCTGACTCAGGTAGTAGACCTGTGACAATTCCTTTGCAGTACAAACACAAGTGCAGACTGTGCCGAGTTGGAGATCAAAGTGTTGGGTGCCATTGTATGATCATTGTGCACTCCCAATAAAATGTCGTAACTTCTTGCCACAAATATCAGAGTGGCTTCCTGAGCCATAAAATGTACCTTCAGGACTAGAAGGACTGTTTTCTAGCCGTCCTTGATGTTTCAGTTATGTATAACTAATTGTTACTTAGGGGCAGGTGTATATAAAGGTTTGTTCTAATTAATAAAAATGTGACTAAATAAAACTGTTACCTCATTTAAAACATGCATGATATGATTATTGTTGGAGGCTAAGGAACACACCACACAAAGAGTGATAGGGTTTATAGAATTTATTCATTCCTTCATTTAAGCAGATACCGTAAGTCAATTTTAAATAAATTCTCATTTACAAAAATGGCCTGCGGACCCAGGTATACAGCTGGGCAAACAGACCTCCTGGGGTTTGAATCCATGACCCTCTGTTCATGTGTCAAGAGCCCTGACTTCTACTTCATAATGCTGCCTGTCTTCATGGCGATAGATGGGCATTGAGCTGAAGACACAAGGAAAACATCAAGTGCTAGTAGTTAAGAAAGAACAGGTTGTTTTACTTGTTACCTCTTTGGCTGGATGCCATGGGCCTGGGATCCATTGTTTGTAAAGGTTTTCTTCAGCTGAAGGAGTGGTTGAATATAACTGCATGCAGTACCTGAATGAAACTTTAGATATAGAGGCTGTGTTTGACTTGAAATGTTGAAACGCAGGTAAATTTATTTATTTTTATCCCCAAACGAACAATGTAGAACAGCAATTCTTTTTAATTCCACTCAGTTAACACTCCCTTTTTGTAAAAAAAAAAAGTTTATTGTGCCATATAAGCTTTCAGTCTGATTCAAAGGAGATTTACCTACAGAAAGACATCATTCCCCTCTTGAGAGATTTTGCCATTAAACTATTGAAAATAATTTTAGGTTTTAGTCTGAAGAATTACCAGACTGACTGGTGATTGGAGCTCTCACGCACATGAAGTAGTTAATCAGCTGGTTAGCACTGTGAGACACAATTTCTTATTCCAAAGAAGCGATTAATTATACCAGTTGTTCTAAGAATAATTTATTTCAGAGGGCTTTGGAGAACTCAGTTCTCACAACAGCCACCCACTGCCCTGTCTGACTAGGCAAAAGCTTTGTAACTAAATTCTGTTTCTAATCATGTCCCAGGTATGGCCAGCCAATCACCTGTCATTCCACAAAACAGTATAAGCTAAATTATATTTAAGAAGAATATTAACTCTGAATGCCTTTGCTAAACAGAAAATTATATCTTCTCTCTGGTTTAAAAGTTTCAGTACGAGAGAGAGAACTTTGTCATTTAGCAACACGATCGGAAAGAAATTTCTCTGTTGCAGGTTTTTGCACACAAGCAATTCAAACAAAAGAGCAGTCATCTAGCTCGTTAGGTAGTAGATAATCCAAGAATCACATCCATCTTTTTCTTAAAAGAACCCAGAGCACCGGCTTTAATAACACGACTGGGTAGCATGTAGACTCCCGCTTATCCCAGTCATGAGAAAATGCTTGGTATTAGAAGCACTCTGGTTATCTCATCCTGATGCAGGGATAGATGCTCTTGTGTGGATTTCCCAAGCCTGATGCGTGTGTTTGGATGATCTTGTGCCTTCCAGGAAGGCGTCATGGCCAGCTTCCAGATCCGAAAGTACCGGGACGAGGACTACGAGACGGTGAAGGAGATCTTCACCCTGGGCATGAGCGAGCACGTGCCAGCCGCCTTCGTGCACCTGCTGAAGCAGCCCCTCCCCCAGATGGTGCTCATGTGCGTCTTCTGGGCCCTGCTGGCCAGCTCCAAGTCGCTCGTCTTCCCCGTCATGGCCGTCACGCTGCTGCTGGCGGGAGCCCGTCAGGGGCTGAACTGCATGTTCAGCAGCTACATTGAGCAGTGTCTGCGGGAAGACCTCCGCGACATTCGGAAGAGCTACATGGGAGGCCAGGACTCGTGCTTCTGGGTGGCGGAGAGCGAAGGCGGCGTGGCCGCCACTGTGGCCTGCTGTCCCTCCGAGAGGGAGCAGGGGTGCTTGGAGCTAAAGAGGATGTCTGTGAAGAAGAGTCACCGGGGCCAGGGCATGGCCAAGGCCCTCGCCCAGACCGTGGCGGACTTCGCCAGGGCGAGGGGCTACGAAGCCGTGCTGCTGGGCACCTCCGTGGTCCAGTACGAGGCCCAGAAACTCTACGAGGGAATAGGCTACAAAAAGACCAACGAAACCCTCGTGCCAAATCTTGTTGGTAAAGTGACCAACTTCACGATTTTCGAATACAGGCTGGACGTGTTGGAGAGAGAGGCGTAGGGGGAAAAAAAAACAACTGGCTCGCGGTCCGTCTCCTCATTTCAGGACGCTCTGGGATACAGGTGGCTTCACACCTGCTCATTTGAATTGTGCGGAATAAGATTCAGACGCGAGCTTCCATTCTGATGAGAATTATTGGACCCTCCATTTAAGTCATAAGTTGTGTATGTGACTTATTAAGCCAGAACATGAATCCTGTGAAAGATACTCTAGTCATTCTTGAGTTTGCCTGCTAAATCATCAGTCAATATTAATTGCTCAGTAGCAAGATGACAACTTGGCGCCTGTATTAGAAATGTGTAATAAACTTTATTAGGGGCTGTGTAGGGGCTGAAATCTCCATTACTTCCTAAGCGGATGTACTGTAAGCATCTGAGTGTTTTTAATACAGGGTCCAGAAGGCCGGGCCAGTTAGGTGATTTATGAACAGATGTGAGAAGAATACTTCAAAAGCTCTGCTATTTGCTTTTTGTATTAATGGAAATATTTTTTTCAGTTTTTTTTTTTTAAATAAACATTTAACCATGGCCTGTAAAAACGTATGATACATTTTCTCTTCATTCTTGATTTCTCTTGATGTTGAAGTATTCCTGCAGTGTTCCAATGTGTTCTGAAATAGCTCATGTGGGTAGATTTCTTTTCTTCTCTTTTCAACATGGAATAAACCTTTACATGTTCTGAAGGAGCCCTGCACTGAGCTGAGGGTGTCTGCTGGTCTCCATCTCCAGATTTGCTTAGATAGTGTTTAGAGCCTATCGGGGACGAGGGCAGATAAATATATAGACCATTGTTTGAACAAGGGCCTTCCTGAAAAATCAAGAAATCATGCATGCATGGCAGGGAGTGGTGCTTCTGTTTGGCTCCCTAAGGGAGAACAGTCTACAGGAGCCATTGTGGAAAGGGCTGGGGAGTCATGTGGTCTCTGTTCCTTTAGTGGCATGGCTACCAAAGCTCTGGCCTGTTGAGGCACCGAGGCTTGAATGCAAAGATCAGTCACTTACATTAGGTGATTTACTCAGTGTTTGCTCATACTCCTAGTTTGGTATCATCTGCAAATGTAACTAGTTTACTAGTTAGCCCAGAGTCTGCTCTACGTCACAACAGCAGTGATCCACAGATTGTGTCACCCCAATTTGAGTATTCACCCCTTATCTTTACTGTTTCCATTTATTAACTGAATCTCAAGCCAAACACCCAGGGCCCTGTCCCAGAATGCTCTGTATTGAGAGAATTATTCTTTTTATAGGGAATTAACCTTTCTAAGGAGTCTTTCATTGGAGTATTTTATTGCCTGCACTTCCTCATAATCCTCTGCACGTGGTTAAAGTATTGTTCTGCTGTATTAGTCGTCTGAGCTGTCTGCTAACTGCCTTGCTAGCTGAGTGTGTTTCGTAAAAGGCGTCAATCTCTTTGACTGCTAGAAAAAAAAACACACTTCACCTAGAGAATATTAATTGTTAGGAGTATTTTTAAAAGCTGTGTTTGATAGCACATCATTTGTTGTTGCTTCTGTTTCATTTACTTTTAATGTAACTCAAATCAACAGCAGGTACAAGACTTTATAAACACCTCACCAACCCTGTTCTGTTTTGAAATTTTGCTTTAGTTTAATTTTGCGTTTAGTCATCAATTCAGAAAGGTAGTCTTGAATTTTAATTTAAATCTAAGGCCCATTCAGGCTGTAATGGGGGTTCTTGTCAGTGCTTGAAAATCAATTAGCACTGTTTTCTCTTTATTTCATGAAAGTTATGCAATCGAACACAAGATCAGTTACAACAAAGAGGTGTCATCATTTTTTGTTAGTATGTGATTGATCCGAGAATCTTCTCCAGACATTTCTGGAGGAAAATTGGAGTATCCATTTTCCATAATGTGTTGTTCAAGACTCCCACAACTCTTGGTGTAAAGGACTTTCTTTTGTTCTTAAATGCATTTTACCTTAAATTCCGTATGTGTGCTATGGGTCATGTTTCACTCTGGAGTCCTAGACTCCTTTAAGTTGATTTGTGAATGACTTTGAGGATTTGGGGTACTTGAATCAAGTCTTGTTGCATTGTCTTTGTTCAGGGCTAAAGTGAGTCAGTTCCTTTACTCTGTCAGTGTAAGAGATTCCTTTAAGGTCAGCAATAAACCTGTCCTTATTTGGACTGATTCCAGTGCAGCTACAGTATGTCATTCATGAAGTGTGGTGACCAAAGCTCTAAAATGCATATTAAGTCTGTTTTCTGCTTTTTGATTAAAAATAGTACAGCATTATCATATTATAGAATGCTTTAAATACTTCTCTTCTATTGTTGTTCTTTCCAATTCAATAAGAGTCAATTGTGAATCGGTAACTATTTAATATTTTTGTGGGGCTGGGTTGATATGGAGGGATGTTTTCTGTTGACACTGTGGAGCCACAGGAGTATTATGATCATTATGATCAGATAGAGTTGATGCTGTTTGGTTCACAACTTTGCCTTGTTCCAGATCGGGAGATAAGACATTATTAATGTTAATTGCAAACAAGCAGTTTTTAACAAAAAGAAATCAAAAACGCATATTCAGTATTAGGTTTGTATTTATCAATGTCGAAATTCTTCAAGAAAAGAGTTTTTTTTTAGAAAGAAGGACAGAAAATAAAAGGAAAACAGTCTCATTCACCATGTGAGATTAGTGAGATTCCCCGTTGTGAGGCGTGCACTGTATTTGGTTTGGCCTACAAATGTTGTGTTTGTCATGGTGTGACAGTTAGGAGGCTATCAGCTACTGATAACTGGTGTGTGGGGAGTGTACTGGTGCACTCTGCTGCTGTTGCAATGGGTGCAGCTACACATTGGTGGTGGAGGGGAGTCCCCATTACCTGTAAAGCACTTTGAGGGGGGAGTTCAGAACAGTGCTATATAAGTGTGAGGAATTATTTATATTATCATTTAACAATCCTCGTTTTTTTAGTAACTGAAAATTGTAGAAATCCTCTCTCTCTTTCTTAGTTCTTGAATAAAGAGGGACAGCTGCTGTTCCTAAACGTTATATAGACTCACACCACAGACCCTACTCATGGTTCCTTCCACCTGCAGAAGAACAGACTGAGCTCTTGAATAGAGAAGACTATGAATCTTGACTGACTTCTTAAAGAACTGTGCAGAAGTTCGACCCAGTAGCCTACAGAATCAATAGTGCAACACAAATCAAAGCACCAAAACTGAAACTATTTGGAAGTGCATTTAAAACGAAGAACGGTAGGCACCCCAATACACAAAGCGGTTTGGTGGTCTGGATAAGGCTACCCCAGCCCTGATGTTAAAGCTAATGCACTGGCTTTTTTCAGGATAGGGCTAGATGATATTGGCAGGTTAGTTAGCTTGCAGTATGAATAGCCTCTATTTGACATTTCTTGTCTATCTGAACACACATCAGTTATTATGTAACAAGTAATACAAATATTTAAGGTAGCACAAACATAAAAGATAAAAAGCTTATTTCTTTGTGATTTATTAAACAAGGAAGAACTGTACTAATGATTGAATAAAAAGTACCACTTATAACTACAACGAATTTAAAACAATATCAAAACTTCTTTTTTCTGACAATGTTTGAATTTGTGATTTGAGAATAAGCTTTGATATGTTAATGAACATCTTAAACCCTCTTTACAGTATCTTTACAGGATATTCCTACAGTTTTTTCTTGTCAGTTCATTTAGCTATTGAGAATCTGTGAATTAAATTTGAAGACAGAATTACAAGATCTATTGAAATATTCTTGTTGGATTTGAGAACAAAACTTTAGCCAACAATCTTTGCATGACATTTGTTTTCACTTTCAGTTTACTTTCAGATTTGAATAAAAATATCTAAGAGCCTACTTGCCCCCCTGTGCTGGAATGAAATGCGCACTTACTTTTCCATCTGAATGCCAGCTGTTATAGAGAAGAAAAGTGTTCCTTGTCTCACGGATAAAAGAAATGAAGACACAAGCTGTTGATTGGGTAAAGATGATCTGGTAAGCAGAGGGAGTGGTCGGAATATTCTGGGTGGAAAGCTTTGAACTTCACAGTAGGTTAGGAAGAAGTGAGACAAGACACCTTAATCTATACGACAGGATTTGTGTGCAACATCCCTGCACTTCATCAACTCCTCTCTTCCTGTTTTCTGTGGGTTTTTTGCTTTGTGTTATTATTATTATTTGCATCCTGACCGTGTTTTTTTTTTTTTTTTTGGTGGCTTTGGATAAAAGTGTCTGCCGAGGGAATCAATGGATGTGAAATCTTGGGACACCCAGCTGAATGGCACTTTTCCCAGGAGGACTCTGTGGCCGATGGGGGAAATTGGCACCGCATGCCCCCGGAGTGGTGGGCCAGCAGTGCTCCTGGGGAGACCCGTCCCAACATCACCGCCTGCTGCAGGAAGCCAGAGCACCTGGCCCAGCCTCTGTGTGACCCGCCGCTGGAGACGGCGATCTCTTCCTGTTCAACAGCTGACCGGGCGGAAACCAGGGGCCACGAGGCCCATCTAGCCTGTTTGATAGTTAGCAGACAACAGATCCAAGGATCTCATCCAGCTGCCTCTTGAAGGAAGCCGGGGAGACAGCTTTAACAAAATGGCTGTGCTGCTTGTTCCAGGCTCCAGGAGAGGATATATCTCACAGTCCTTTCCATCTTTATGATTTATTTTTCCAGCATCAGGATCTTACAAACCAGGGTAATAAAAAGAAAGAAAAAGGACATGTAACAGTCTGCCAATGAAAAGTTCAACTTTTGTTGACCTGCCAACGAACGTTCAGTTATTGGTAAGGTGCGACAAATGTGGCTTTGAGGGATTTATAATAATCATCATCATCATCACTTAAAAATTCAAAATGTTGTATATGTTAACAGTTATACTGTATGTGGTGCTTCCAGTGACTAAACAAAGATTATTTGAATAGCTTGTTGTCTATGGTGTCTATGTGTTTTCTCCACATTACACATGATTCCTTTAATATCTTTGTAAAGTGATCACATTACTCCTATCCTGGAGTTCTTGCACTGGCTTCCTGTCAAGTTTCCTGTTGACTTAAAAATCCTCATGCTCACCTATAAAGCTCTGCATGGCTTGGCACCTCAGTACCTGTCTGACCTATTATCGCCCTGCTCCCCACCTCGCAACCTTTGCCCTTCTAATTCTGCCCTCCTAACTGGCCCCTGAGCCCGTCTACACTCTGGGTGACAGGGCCTTCTCCTGCTATGCCCCCAAGCTCTGGAACTCTCTCCCCAAGGATATCAGAGAGTCACCTTCTCTTAACTCCTTCAAATCCAGACTCAAAACCTTCTTCTTTAGAAGAGCCTGTACTTAACTGTTCCATTCTTCACCCCTCTGCTTTTCTTAGTACCACCATCCATGGTCTCCTCTGTATGTTGTAATTGTGTTTTATCTTGTGTATTCTTTTTATTTATTTGTTGTCATCCTGTAAAGCGCTTTGAGAAGCCATCTCTAAAGGTGCTATATAAAATAAAGTTGTTTATTATTATTATTATTATTATTAAGGAACAAGTAATAGGTTTATTCCATGCTGAAAAAAAGAAGAAAGAGAACACAACGTTTCAGCCGTGGAGCCTTCTTCAGGTGTGAGAGAGACAGGGCAGTAGGCAAAGGTAAAGTAGCGGGAGAACAAAGGTTGGGAGGGAGGAGGAGTGAGAGGCGGGAGCAGGGGACAGAAAGAGAGGCCAATCAAGAGGTGTGAAGTCAGAATGGGTGCAGAGAGGTGTGAAATGAAACTTCCAATGAATGGAGAAAATTTAAAAGAACAGTAATCTGTCGTTAAGGGAAGGGAGAATGTGGGATCCTAGCTGCAGAATAATTTTAGTTTCGGTGGTCTTTCTGATGTATGAGTTCGGAAAACCGTCTTTGAGAACACAGACGGAGAGATTAGTGTGGTTATTATTATTAATACTGGACAGAGTATGTATTGTGTTTTCAGAGCTTGTTTAGCTTAATACCTTAGTCACCTAAGCTATAGCTCTATGTAAAGACTCAAGAATAGGACAATATTTGACAACAACTTGCCGATACAACTTGTATTTTTGTAACTTCTTTAGAAGAGCCTTTATTGAACTGGTTCTGTTCTTTCCCCCTCTGCTCCTACTGTATTTAGTACCACCATCTACAGTCTCCTCTGTGTATTGTCATCATGGATATCTTGTGTTTTTTTGTTGTCATTCTGTAAAGCGCTTTGAGAAGCTACCTTTAAATGGGCTATATAAAATAAAGTTTATTATTATTATTCATTGCACTTGTGCATATGATAAACTGAACTAAACGGATACTGTTTATCATCTTCGATGTCAGCTAAACCTTTCCTGTAATTGCTTTTAAATTGTATTTAAGTTAAGAATATGGACAGTTTATTTTCAAGACAAGCGAACTATCTATTCTTCCATAATTTGAGGTCTAGAAGGTAAATGTGTAGCGCATGGAGTTACGTCAACCAAAGTTAAAAATACAAAATAGCGGGTCATCGACTCTTCTCAAACTTTATAGCCGCCCGCAACTCCTGAACCCAAGTAAATACCCCGTATCTGCGCATGTGCGTCAAGGGAGGTGGCCTCGAAGAATGCCTGTCTGAAATTAAGACAATTTTCACACAAGCCGTTTTAAACCAAAATACATAAAAATAGCGTATAAGTGTTAAACCTGTATTTATCACTGGAGTTGCTTCAAGAAAAGAAAGGTTTAAAAACATTACGTCCGGAGCTGGTTCAGGCAGCAGTCAGGCGAGCCAAAGCCAGGCACAGGAAGTTGCTGTGACTGTTGCTGCTTGGTGAATTGGAGGAGAGAGAGAGGTTGATCTGAATCTTAATTTCAGGTAAGAATGGTATGCAATTAAAAAGAAAGGAGGTCCAGCGAATGGGGGACACGGCTCTCGGAGGCAGTGGGGGTATATCTGGAAGGGGACAGGCTCGGGAGCCAGCTGGCCGGCTGTCCGAGGGGAAGGGAGGTGCCGGCTTCAGGCCCGCTGATGTGTGGACTGTGAACACTGGGTTATAGTCCCGGGCTGGAGGAAGACGGGACCAGGGTGTGCACCCGGGATGCTATAAATACGAGCGGTTTTAGGGAGAAAACTGACTGAAATTATTTCCAGTGTAAAGAAGGAAAACGCTTTTCATGCAGTTTTTTTTCCTTTCCATACAGTGCTACATCAAAATGAGTGTTTTATAAAAATGAGTGCATATAAAAACGTGGAGGGAGCTTCTGTAGGCTATTTGATCATGGTTTAAAATGGGATTAAGTTGACAGACAGACAGACAGACAGACAGCATTAACGTGTGTGAAATTACGTACTGTAATGGGGGGGAACGCTTCTCTTTTAGATCCATTTGCCTTTTAAAAACAAATCACGTTTTATTTTTGTAATTCTAGTTATCCACCGTAGAAAGAACTGCAACCGCATAGAAAGATATACTACTGTAACAAACACTTTATGTTGTCTATGTAATTTTTATTTACTATACAAATCAATTTGGATTTATGAAAAGGGTCGCCATATAAAGAATGGGTAAATGTACTCCATAGAAAAAAGAGCTGTAAACACGGCGTTTTCCTTTTGCTAGAAGTTCAGCATTGAGATGTGGTTGTATATACTGCAGCAGCTGGGGCAGCCACAGTATTTGTGCTCATGACATATAGATCCATTTTGATTAAAAAGGAGTCGAGGCGTTGCTCTTCCTTGACAAAGCATTGACACCACGGACCCGTTCAGCTCTGTATAACGTTTGGAGTGGAATCTGCTGTGGAATTCGTGTTTACATAAGTTGACATTATTACCTTTCAAAAGCTGAAGGATTAATTAAATGTGCTTTGTGCAATATTGGCTACCCAGTAATATAACCCTCTCCAATGAAAACATTCTTCATGGATTTGTTGTTGCAATACTTTTGCTTGTCCCCAGAGGGAGCCATTGTGCAGCCTAAATGTACAATAGTAGTTTAGTATTAATGAAAGCTTCTGAAAGTCTAACTCCTGAAATAGTGAGGTATTGAATAAGTATAATGAATATAGTAGGTATTGCTATCAAATGCGTTCGTACTAGTACCATCTAGCAAAGGTTCTGAAATATGTACATTTTTACAGGATCATTAGTTGTAGTATTTGGCTTCTAGAAAAGAGAATAGTTTTTACAACTGTAAATATGCTGCCCTGGTTTTTAAATGTGTGTAGCTGCTTCATATCCAGGAAAAATACCTTTTTTGCATTTACTGCTTAATGGGAAAAGTGTTTAAGCACTACAATTCTCCACTTAAGAATTTGATGTTATTAAAGCAGTAGATTCTCCTGATGTCAATCTTATGATTCGTAGGTTTGTGTTTATAAAAATAATTCTTAATTGTGTGCTTATATTGGATAGTAGCGCAGATTGTTAAAAGGTATATATTTTCAGATTGCAGTTGATATGATTTGGTCATCTGCTTTCTAGACGCAGTTCCTCCTCCTCGGGTTACAGAGATTTGGAGATGATGTATCGGTTCAGTTTATTTGCCATACACACAAGTGCAATGAAATGCTTATTTGCAGGTATGCTTCCATACGAAGACATTAAAGGAATCTCTGAAAATATAAACGGAACAGCAGCAGCAACAAGAATAAGTTAAATAACATACAACTTTAAAAAGTCAAACTAGCAGTGTGAGAAGACAAGAAAAACATCAGTGTGAGCCAGTGGCAGGGGTAGAGTAATCAAATAAAAAAATTCAGTAATCAAAACTAATCTAACTATGCTTGTGTACATCTATTGTTATTACATTAGGGTATTAAGATACTTTTTGTAGCCATGTAATGATTTGCAATGATGATTGAGGTAAAAGTTTACCTGTTCTACCAAGTAAACAACATTTTAAAAAAATGAACCATGTTTGAAAAGGTCCTTTGACTGGTATTTTTCTTTGCTTCAATAGAAAAAACAAATAAGATGTCGGTTGCAGGGTCCTTTCAGTTGTTCTGATTTTGCAAGTGACCATGATTCTGGTGTCTAAAAAAAGACCTTCACATTGTTGTGTGTTGATAAAGAGTGGCACGACAAAAGATGTACCTCTGAAGTTACAGTTGTGAGAAGTGCTTTGGAATCATCTTTATTCCTGCATTAGTGGCACCTAAAGTGTGATCTTATCTTCACCTAAGTTATAATAAAAAATAATTATTTTTTATTATAAATATAACACACAAACAATTGTACTTTTTCTCGTCTATATTGAACACATTGTTTAAACACTCACTGACTGTGCTGCAAAAAGTATATGAACCTCCAGGATAATGACCTCTGTTAGAGAAAGTAATGGATTTAGTCATTCCAATCAATGAGATGACATTCAGGTGTTTGTCTGAGATGCCCTGCCCTATAAAAAAACCCCACAAAGTGTGGTTCCCAACAAAGTCTGCTCTTCACAACACAGGTTTGAAGTGAAATATGCCTCCATCAAAGGAGGTTTAAAAGGTTGAAAAGGGTTGCAAAAGCATTTCTAAAGACTTAGGCCTCCATCAGTCCATAGTCAGGCAGATTGTGCACAAATGGAAGAAACTCTCTACTATTGCTACTCTCCCTAGCAATGGTTGTCCAACAACAATCACTGTAAGAGTGAGCTGTACAGTGCTCAAGAAGTAACAAAGATCCCAACGATAACAGCTAAGGATCTCTAGGCATCTCTTGCTCTGGCTAATGTCTGTGATCGTGAGTCTACAATAAGAAAACCGCTGAACAAGCGTGGTGTGCGTGGGAGGATACCAGGGAGGAAGCCACTGCTCTCGAAGAAAACATTGCTGCCTGTCTGCAAAGTTTGCGAAAGACCACCTGCATATAAGCGATGTTATGTTTGGAGGAAAAAAAATGTATACTAACATTAAAGTCACATCCTAACTGTGAGCCTTGGTGGAGGGAGCATAATGGTTTGGGGCAGATTATATCAGCAACTTCTACAAGAGCATGTCAGGGTATGTATCTGCGATCTGAAGCTTAATAGAAGCTGGGTCATGCAACACAACTATGATCCTGAACGCGGGAGTAAATCTACCACAGAATGACTTAAACAGAGGAAATAGCCAGTTGGAACTTCTAAAGCAAGACATTCATGCTGGACATCCCCAACATATCAGTGAATTGGAACAGTTCTGTAAAGAGGAAAGGGCCGGAACTGATGTGCAGGACTAAACAGCAGCTACGGGAAACACTTGGTTGGGGTTATTGCTGCTAAAGGAGGTTCCACTGGTTTTTAAATGTGAAGGTTCACTTACTTTTTCTAGCATAAACAGTGAAAGTTTAAATAATGTGGTTAATATAGACATGAAAAAGTGCAGTTGTTTGTGTGTTATTTCTTTAATCAGTTTGTTATCTATTAAAATGACAGACATGAAGATCAGGTCACATTTTGGGAGCAATTACTGCAGGATTACAGATAATTCCAAATTTTTCTCACCACTGTAGGTGTAAAAGCAAACTGGTTGAAAAAGGTCTGGATTTTGCAGAAACATTGTATTCCCACAAAAACCCTCTTGCTTAATGCAGTCCCTCATAGTAATCGATAACTTCACTGTGTTCCTTCTTGCATTATGTGTAATCTCTCATTAATTAATTCATTAGTCAAGAATACATCACAAGAGTCAAATTTAATGGTGGTTTACTCTCCACTGTCATTATAAAGGAACAAATAGAGGTTAATTGCATGAGGAAAAGTCAAAAGGAGAAAAAAATATTTTGAACTGTGGAGCTTTCATCAGGTGAAGGGCCTTCTCAGAAATCTCCACAGCCAGAATGTTGTTTTTCTACACTTTATCGGATAATTATCTTTTGGTTCTTTCTTTAATGTTTGCATGCTAATGTAGCTCTCAGCTCAGACTTTCCCTTTAAGCATTTCTCTCCCATGTTATTTTAAAATGTCTCCTATAAAACATTTGACACAACAGTTGTCTCCTAAAGTGGGCACAAAGCCATTAAATAAAGTATCACTTGCTAGAGGAGATCTGGTGCCTATTTCATTGTGCTTTTGTCAGTTTGCAGTTTGTAATTGCCACCAACAACGGTCTTTCCACATTCAGAACTAAATAATGTACCTTATCCTTTTCCCTGCATACTGTATAAGGTATGACATTATATGTAAGTCTTATTGTTTAAAGATTGTGGGGATCTGGAACAAGCTACCCAGCCATGATGTTGAAGCTATCCTGGCTTCCTTGAAGAAACAGTAAAATGGGGTGCTCAGATCGATTATAATTAATAGAGGGATGATATGTTGGAGGGCCTCCTCTTGATTGCATTCATTTTTATGTTCTCATATTTCTAAAGATGCAGTAGACTCTTGCCTTTCTCTCATTTCTGAATTTCAGAAGATTTATTCCCCTATTTTGGTAATGCAGAATAAACATTAAAGCACTTCTTATGTTTTGGGTTTTACAGATAGGCCCAAATCCTGAGTGTACCATATTTTGAGCAAATGACAATCCTAACTGGAGAGGTCAAGAGGTTAATAGATACTTCAAACGGGGTGCTTTGCCTGGTATATTTAACAGATGGAGAGCCAGGAGTCATTTCCTTCCTGTAACTGTAGTAACACAGCAGACTCTCTGTATGGAATGCTGTATTCATCCTGTTTGCCTTCTACTTCAATTTCTTTTGGATGGAACCACTTTAAGTAATTCAGTATACTGTATGCTTTTTGATCAGACATATACTTAAATGTCCACTGTTTCAGGAATTCAGCAGATCATTATTGCAGTCTAGCCATTAAGGACCCTTCTTTGCACCCAAAGTGCACAATGTAAAGAAATGTTTAAGGGAGTGTGTATAACTACAGAGCTGCCTTTGTTCAACATTATAGTTCTCTTCTCACCCACTGTGATTTTCAGAGTATATACTTGATGGGATTCCTTCTCAGAGATATGGTTTTCTCAGGAATATTTATATCCAAGTTTTTCTTCCTAAAATGTTTCTGTTTTAGTGTTGTCTAGTCTCAAGTGAATCCTTGCAACTGCACTGGCCCAGCCCCCTGTATTTTATTTGAATATGATCTAATTTAAACACTGATAATGAGATTGACCCATGCACAATGAAAGAAATGCAGTTACTGAACCTTTCATCTAATGCATATTCAGAGGTGTGTAATCTCCAGTGTGTTAAGGCTCATATTCATTTTTGTTTTGCTGTGAGTCATGCAGAGCTTATAATCAACTTTAAAAATGTGGAATCTGCAGGTAACCGTGTATGCCGTTAATTGCTGTACCATTGTACAGTATCTTCCTTTGTTGCTTTGTGTGGTAATAAAAAAAGAAGCATCCAAATAAAAAAAAAAATCTGGGCTTGTTTTGTAAGCGAACAAGTAGAAGAGGTATCATTTTCATTGTGACTGAAACTGACAGGCGCAGTAGCCTTCATCTTGAATCTGGAGTTGAAATGGAGCTCTTGCCATGGCCTGAGCTCACCCAGCTCTTGTGCACATGATGATTGGCCGAGCACTTTGCACAGTTTAGACAAAACTGACTGCTGAAGCCCCTTTCAGACAAGCATTTTCTCTCCTCACTAGTGACACAACAGACAATATACTGTATAGAAATATATAAATGTAGTGTAAAATGCTACATTGAGAAGTTTTATAGCAATTTAAATAACTCTATAGCTGTCTTATACCACTCCTACACCTGTCGTGTCCTATAGTAGCATTTGCACAGTGGTAAAGGAAACTTAATTGCTGAAAATATTGTAATTCGTAAGGAGCCTGTTATTCAAAGATTTATGAGGTTGCTTTAATATACTGCGCCTGTGGCTGGAAGGTTGGCGGGTTCAAATCCCGCAGCCGGCAGAGGAATCCTACTCCTTTGGGCCCCTGAGCAAGGCCCTTCACCCCAACTGCTCCAGGGGCGCTGTACAATGGCTGACCCTGATCTGACCCCAAAAACTTCTCTCCCTGTCTGTGTGTCTGTGTCTCATGGAGAGCAAGCTGGGGTATGGGAAAAGATAAATTCCTAATGCAAGAAATTGTATATGGCCAATAAAGCAACATTAACATTAACATTATACTGTTTTTCAATTTTTGTTTTTCTAATGCCATGGAATAGTAATTTATAACTCTTATTTATTCCAAATGAATAGGCCTAATAGTTTTAATGCCACATCTCCAGTCATTTTAAAGACTGGTCTGCTAGTGCATGGTAGCGCATTTCTGACATTTGCACAGCAGAGGGTGCATAATAACACATGATCACCATGAGAAAATAAACTTGACAGGTGTTGCAAGGAACCTGTTTTGCTTAGTATTTTGTACTTGACTGGGGCACAGTGGTGTGGTGGTTAGTGCTGTTTCCTTATAACTCCTGGGTGCATGTTCTCCCCATGTTTGTGTGCATTTCCTCCCAGGAGATTTGATTGTTTTGAATTGTCCTGTACTGAGGTTCTATACAGGATGAGAGGAATGTGCTCTCAGTCCCTCCTCATGGCCTGTGCTCCTGTGACATAATACTGCTTTCCATGAACCTCGTCAGTAAAAGTAGCTTTCTGATAATTGATAATGGCTGCATGTATTGTCCTGGAAACAATACTTCCAAGTCAGCCATTACTTGAGTCGTGACAAGCACGTCTTCTTCGCTGCAGCACATTCTATTGACATTGATTCAGAGTTGTCATAGTTTTAAGATTTTTACATAACAAACAACTGCCAGTGAAACCATATTCATGAGTTTATATCAGCAATCTGCCAGACCTACAGTGGTTTGACTGCCTGTCTACTAAAACATGAGTGGCTGTATTGTCCTTTAAGTGACTTTAAATTTTGACTGTGCAAAAGGCAAAGATAGATTGCCATTATAAGAAGAATTTATACAATGTTATATATATAAAGATATATAGATACTTGTGGCCCAGCGCAAACCATCACAATCTGTTGGAAAATCAAATGTATTGCAATGTGCAGTCTGTGTGACGTAATGATTGATCTTGTAATAGACTCGTGCTGTAATAGCAGCTTGGTGACAGTTTATGAAGGGGTTACTCTAAACTGCGAAAAATCAGCAGGCTGGTGAACTTCACTGCTATTTCGAACGAGAACGATGCCCAGTCTAGAAACAGCAGAGAGCACCCTTTGTATGGCATTGATCAGATCCCATCGGAACGAGGCGATGAGCCCCCTGTTCAGCTGGGACCTGAGATGGATGGATCGATGAGGCTGGAAGGGGACTAACCTTGCTGTCCTTTCCAGACTGTTCCCCTGGATACCGCTGCCGCACCTGCAGCCCCCTGGTTGCCATGGCGATGCTTTGGGGCTTGAATTGAACCACAGGCGAAAACAATATATGCACCCCAAAAAACGCAGCTCCATGAGGTGTCCTCTATGCGGCGGAGCCCCTGGGCATTCTTTCCTTGGGGTGCCTCGGTCCCCCTGCTTGCAGCCGGCCAGAGGCCACGGCGAAGGGTAACTGCCACCTTCCCGCCGGCTGAGATGCCAGAGTCTCCGTCTCGCGTCGTCTGATTTTGTGGTGCTGCTTTCCCGCTGTGTCAGCCGCTGGGATCCGAGGCTGCTGTTCTCCCGGGCTGTGCTGATGCTGTGAAACTGGTACAGCACAGGTTTCGAAAGCGCCTGCTCTGCCTTTTATCTTGTTCTGATGGGTCCTAAGGCCAGATTGGTTGCCGGGGGCGGTGAGGGAGTGGGTACCGCAGCGTCCCTGCATCCAGAGCAGCGCAGGGCTCCAGCAGCAGGGTTTTCAGTGCCACCTCAGAATCGGTGTCAGTGCAGGGCCGCCTCGTTTCTTAACCCTGTGTTGTACTGTGTGTGTTTAAAGGAGCAAAATCCAAGTTTATTCTCAAACTGCCTAATAGGAACTCAGAAGGTGCTCTGAAAAAAGAGAGATGAGAGATGACATGTCTAGAGATGAGTCAGCAGTCTTGTTTTTAGAGTTCGTGTCAGGTGCAGGAAGATGACCACAGAGATGCCTCCTTTCCATCTTTGTAGGCTGTAAAGGAGCAGGTAAAGGTTTATGCCTTGCTGAAAAGAAAAGAGACACAAGGTTTCAGCCGTGGAGCCTTCTCTTTAGGTGTCACCTTTACCTGTTCTCTTTTGTAGCATGCCAGGCTGAAGGTCTGCATTTTAATATGCCAATTCACTACCATTAAACAGATAAAAGCTTCGAAAGCCAAGAGGAACCAAGTCTTCTCTTTGTTACCTTATAATTGCAGTGATACCCCTAATTGTTGATAGTAAACCCAATGAGAACACATTCTGGGCTTTCTTAGGTTTCCTCTTTATTGGGGTTTGGCATCATCAAGTGAAAAAAGAGAACCTTTGCTCGCTTATAATAATTAGTCAACTTTCTGTTATTGTTTTAGTGAGGCATCCATATCTCATTAGCACTTACAAAGACCTCTGAGACACACCGTCTGAATATTGCCATCCAATTATTGTCACGGTTTGATCTGATACAATTTTGTGTACAGTGCCCTTCATGCTCGGGTCCCCCAAAAAGCAGGCTGGGTTGGCAGAATGCCCCCTTGTTTGCAACCCATCTTAGGTTATTGTGAAGGTGCCATAATTGTTCCAAATACAGAGCATAATGAAAGATTCAGCACTGTTGACCCAGCTGGTACTTATTTGATTCTTGAGCCCAGCTTCTTTTTTACTTGGTCTGTAAAGCTCCACAGTCTCCTAACCTCTCAGACCCCATGTTTGAATGAAGACCCCTATAGTGGAATAATGAGATGTTAATGGGACCACCTTTCAGACCTGCTCCTTTTGAAAGACTTGGCTGAGTGACAAAAAGAAATCTGAACAGAAGCAAAGGAAAAAGCACTGCACATCCAACTTAAAGATGGCCAGTCCTTGCCTTTTGTTTGTGCCTGGTCGCTAGGGCTGCTGCATTCAGGCAATGTTTACACTCCCTGGGTTATGGGTTTGTCAGCACTCCTTTCTTATTGCTTTGAGGAAGAGGGTTTTCAGTGTTTGCTTCATTGAGGAGCACATTACATAGGTGAGCTGTTGGAAACAGACATCTGCCTATCTAAGTATTTCTGGTGAAAGTTCTAAATGATGGTCTAACAACAGATAACTGTGTTTTCGATAGTGTTCAGATCTCCTAATGTCCATCCTTATGAACTGTTTCTGATACTAACAGCTGCTGAAATTTCAGATAATGTGAAAAAATATTCAGATATTTGAAAAAAATATTTTTGCACCAGATGTTCACTGGAACTTGAGGTTAGAAAGAAAGATGTTTGGCCACAGTGCAATGAACAACCTGAAGAAAGCGAATTAATATTCAAACCAGGCTAACATTACAGAAGAAAATACCATCTGAACAAAGCAGTTCTTTGCAGGACTGTATTTAGTATTTTTATGCATGTGAAAAGCTCACAGAATTCAATTTTATGATTAAAAAGGCAATGTTGCCTCATTTCTAGGCTTGGTATTATTAAGCTTAACACTAAGGCTGGAAACAGTCTCTAGAACATGTGATGGAACGTCTTTGATGTCAAACCTTTCATACATACAGTATATCTTCTAGGGAAAATGATCCAGGAGATAGTAGTGTTCTGAAACAACCTCTTTCATGCCATAGTTTGTGTTTTATCTGGGGCTTTGGATGTCCTGATTTTTGTGTTGTCATGTGGCAGTGTCCCAGGACTGAGCTGAACAGAAAAGGAACTTGGAAAATTAATCTGGGGAAAGGGCTTGTCTTTTTGCGTGTTATATATACATATACATACACATTCACATTGTATAAGATCTCTAATCAGTTTTTTGGAGAAAGTTTCTCTCGGTAATTTCATACACTGCTGTTTAAAAGACAGTTATCTGTTTTGTCGTAAATCTTTGTCATGTCATTCTTTACTGATGCAGTATTTCCCTACAAATTCTTGATCTGTGTAAAAATGTTTTTTGTGTAGCTGCAGTTTTCACTCCGCGTGTGTTATTTATCATTTGATCACAGCTTTGGATAAGCTGGGTCTTCTTCTTTCTTGTCAATGTGGCTAATAACAGGCTGCCACTCTGAGCGATAATTTCCAGCCTTTCTTCACCAGATGTGGCATGAATAGAAATATTTGGCTGACAGTAATGCGACTGGGGGGCCTCATCCTGTAACCTCCTTTGAATCAATTTGTGATGTATTGTATTTTCTTGCAGACCTTCTCTTTATAGTTGCTTTAGTTTGTTTTGTGGGTGTTAATTTTATTGCATCCCATCAAAAAGATATTTTTTTATATTCCAAGGGTAGACAGCTGCTGTGCCTAGCTTTGTTATCAGTTTGCTAAGTTTGTTGTGCAGTGGCCCTTCCTAACCTTAGGAGGCAATATGCTAGCTCAGCCTCTCTGAATTTCCTTATTAACTCTTTATCTGTTGTGTAAAGCCCTTGCAGGGGCTGCATTCAGTGCGTTTGTAACAAAATGGCGAGTCCGGTCAATTGATTGATTCACACAAAACCACCACCTGGTTAAACTGCATTATGTGTATTCGGAAGAGCCTGTATGTACCGTAGGCACATTCATGCAGGCCCGTTTTTGAAATTCAAAATCTAGCTTCATGGGGAAAAAAAATCAACGGGTTGTTTTTCGGTTGTTTCTTTCCTGATGCAGCACTCGTGTGAATGCCACAGCACGCACAGGTTTCTAAAAGAATATTGAAACGGGGAATTAGGCTCAGTTTAAAATGGTAACAAGGAAAAAAGAAAGGAACAAAAAGGCCCAGCCTCTCACATGAGAAGAGCCTTTCTGTGGAGGCTGCGTCGTGGAGATTTGCCGCTGGAGTGGGGGACTCCTGGCGGTAGTGCCAGCGACAGGGCAGTGAGCAGGCAGGGGACTGGCTGTGGCAGTCTCCACGCGGGACATCAAAACAGTGTCCCTGCCTTCACCTTCCACGCCATCCCTCAGGCTGGAGAAACGGCAGGAGGGGGACGGGGGCTCAGCTCATTTCCTCCATCAGAAGCTGATCTGCTGGCTGATTGAAGTCCTGCAATTGGATGGAAAGGAAGTAATGAGTTTATTCCACCTGAGTAAACTCATGAATAACACCTGAATAACATTTTTGAGAACCCGATGATGGTTTATTTTTGTTTTTCTAATTTTAAAAAAGCACGTAGTTGATACACCCAAAGTGTGCAGCCAGAGAGTATTAGCTCACTTTGGGTTTAAATTGTTAGTGCCTTTTTTCATTTTGTATTATCTTAGATATGTATTTTGCAGTGCTTTTTTTTCCCCAGTTAAAAAAGCTGTTAATAGAAAGATATTGTGCGGTTTGTCATCTTTTTAAGCACATGATTTAAAATACCTAAAATAGTTCCATCATTTTTCAAGAAAGGGATTTGGAAAATATTAAAAAATAATATTAGAGGTTAGATTGAAAAGGAATCATAAAATTGAAATAGTATATTTACAGTCGTCTTATTCTTGAAAGGAATTGTTCCCAGTAGCTGGGTACACTGTATGAAAACTTCTGACAGATGTGACAAGCATTATTTCCTTAGATTTGAAACTTGCTGTGATCTTCAAAATAGTGGCAGTGAGAGGACCCATAACAAATTAGAAACAATTCACAATAACGGGCATCTGCTTAATGTTTATCACAGTACTCAGATCTCATCACTATAACCACTATAACCACTTATCCAATTCAGGGTCAACGTGTCTCAGAGCCTGTCCTGTGAGCCCTTGGACACGATACAGCCTAGACGTGATGCCAGTCCATCGCAGGGCGCAAACACACCCACACGCACACCGGGGCTCATTTTACAGACCAGCTTGTCTTTGGACTGTGGGAGGAAACCTGAGGATCCGGAAGAAACCCACGTGACCGCAGGGAGAACATGCAAGCTCCCTGCAGACAGCAGCCCAGTAGTTGAACCCTGGGCCCCAGCACTGCGAGACTGCTTAATATTTCTATCCTACTGAATTATTGGTGAGGCTTCTATTATGAATGAAGGCTGGTTAATGAAGTAATGCAATAGCACCTTCTTCTTCAATAAAATGTACACAGTGGCATTGTAGCCGGCATCAGGAGTTCCCTTGATGCTGTATTTTGTGTACTTGGTAAAACCAGTGCTAGATGAGCTCTGCTTCTGGATGTTACACAGCAGGCGTTAGGACCCAGTTGGTCGGAGACAGACAGCCCTCCTGCAGCAGGCAACGCCGGCAATAGCGCAGTGCAATCTTTCAGCAGATGCTTTGACATTAGGTTTTCTTTTTATAAAAACATAAAAGCCAGCCAGGAGGAGGAGGATTCGTTTTCATACTAGACCCTGATCGAGATACGCCAGAGATGCTGGAAGCTAAAGGCCTTGTGTAGAGAAGTTGGTGATCCAGTCTGCTTGAGTGGGATTTGAGCAGCCATGGTCTGATCACTGTTAACACAGACAGAATCATTGAAACATCACCACAAACAGGGACAGGGATAAGAGCATACGCCAGCTTTATAACGGCAGAAGCAGCATGGCTCAAACTAAAAGGCACATGTATAGTCGGGTGAGTAAGAAAAATGATTGAATGTTTAATGAAAGGTGTGTGAACTTCTGGGTGTTACTGTCTGCCTGTGTTTCACAGAGCAAAACAGGATTGCTGACAACCAAGGGCTTTTAAACCGGGAACAATACAGTGGCATCATCAAGTCCTCTTTTACTGTGTTCAGATGTTATTTTTCTCTGGTTGTAAACAGATGTCAGCTGTTCATTTCATAACTGGGTGTTATAAATGTATGTTCTCTGTGTTTTGGCTTGGTTCTCTAAAGAGTCAGATAATTAAAAAAAAAGACAAGGCAATAAACTAGTTATGAGCTGCTTGATGGATTGGGGGAATATTTCCTATTTTCCTACAGAGACTTTCAGTTAGTACTTTTGAAGTGTAGCTCCGATTTCAGACTTAATTTCAGGCAAAGACTTTTACTACTGTGTGATTTGCAGATACTGTAGTATGCAAGTACACAACTTAAACTGTTTCAGTAAGCGAAGTCTGATACTTCAGAGATAAAGTCAGTGTAGGTGTACTGTAGGCCTGTTCCTCGCTATGCAGTGACATATGGATCAGGGTTTTGTTGAAGTCACTGTGAATTGCACAAATATGAATGTAAAAATCAAATTCCAGAGTTCATATGTAAAGAAGTACTGCCTAGGTCTCAGAAGAGCCTGCACAAATATTCAGATAAGAGGAAAAGTGAGTGGAAATAAGACATTTTTGTCTTATCTGTGTTATCTGAAATATCTGTGTACATAATTCATGTTCTGCTTACCAGGATTATGAAATTGAACCATGGTTTTAACTGGAAAAACTCTTTCACAAGCACAAGTCTCATGAAAATGTTTTTGGGATGATTGTTTTCATTTAAAAGGCAAAGTACTACAGTACGTTAACCATTATGAATCGTGTATGCATGCATTACTTAGTTACATGAACTTTGTGACATCCTATTACAGGTTTTAGCCTTACCTTATGGAGATGTTCTGGGCCCTGCCCTGTGTTTCAGTGGGCTGTAGTCACTCAAACATGATCTTGTTTTTCGATGCTGATTGTCCAGTCTTGGGTTTTGATTCGTTATAATAATAATACCTTGCATTCTTGTTGCTTTCTTCCTCCCAAAGGATCCCATAATACTTAACACATGGAGGGGGACTCACTTCATCCAGTACTCAAGTGCTGGACCCATCTTAGTAACCTGTGGCAGCCATTATGTGCCGGCAGCACTGCTGCACAGCCGATTCAGGCCGGATTTACTTCAGCAGCGAAGGTGGAATTTAGGGATTGCCATTAAGTCGAGAGTAGAATGTAGCCTTACTCTTACAAACTGGTCTTTAGTGTCCAACTGGTCCAGATTTCATTTTAACAGCTCTTCTGCACGATGGCATTTCCTACACCTTATGAAGAGCGGGAAAGAGCGCCGCCTACTGGTCCCCAGGCACCACTTACAGAAGCAGCCTGGTTTTCCTTGGAAGTCTCCCACCCCATTGCTGTCCAGACTCAGCCTTGATTAGCTTCTGAGTTGCGATCAGATCCACCTACAGTACATGGTGGTGGCATCCCCCCATTGTCTGACCCTGTTCCACAAGTACTGCTTAAAATGCTGTTGTACACATGCCCTATAAGAAGACGGATATTAAAAAAAGAGTATCTTTCATGCCTCGTGATACCAGCTAGTAGGAATTATTATATATGAAAAAGCCATGCTTTTGTGTATCACCATACTTAAAAGCCCCGACTAGCTCCGCTGGTAGAGCATGATCTCAGGGTAGTGGGTTCGTGTCCCACGTGGGGTGCAAGGTTCTCTAATAACCCATACTGGGCAGTGGCAGTATGGGGGGGCGGTGTTGGTGGCGGAGGACCACGTTTCCGTGACAACGGCAACAGTTCTCGCACTATCTGCGCGGAAGAAAGGCCTGGTGATCTACTTCCAGGTCCTGCCAGAAAACTCTATGGATGGTGACGAGGGAGCTGTCCACAGGGTCGCCATGAGTCGACACCGACTCGACGGCACTCCCCATCCTTACTTAACATGTGATTGGGGTCATCTGCCAAACCTGCTACACTTTAGTGCCTTTTCATCACTTCTCATACCTGCTGATATTATCTTTTGATGGGACAGATTGTGCCACCTGTAATCATTGCTTAAAACAAAAGAGCTACTGACCTTAAGGAAGAGCAGCCTTTATATGGATGTTTAGAATATAAACTGTACTGTTTGCTCACTGTGATGTCTGTTTTTTCTATCAGTGGCATTGCTAGTATTGTAGCATATTCCCAGTGTTGTTTGGAATGATCTTTTATTGTGAGATAGTGTACCAAGTCCAGAGAATAGTTGTTACAGCCCATTGGTTTTGATAACATAATGTGTTGCAGATGTTTGGTGGTTGAGGAAATATTCTATTATGCTTAATGTTATGTGCATTGTCTCCCATCTCTTAACAAAAGAAAACAAATAGTAGTATAGTGCTATAAGTTATACAATATATGTAATGATCTCATCTGTCTGGCTGTTTTACTTAGTCAGAGGTGTTTGCACCATCCTGACTCATGTGCCTAAGCTGCCAGGTTTGCTAAATCTGAAATATCATCATTATCTGGTCCTGCTTGGACCTCAGGTTTTCACTTTTGGCAGGCATATTGTGTTAAGGCCTGCGCTGAAATGTTTGTGCCTGTGCTGTGAAAATATACAGTGTGGATCTGTTTATTTTTTGCGTCCATGCTAAACAGAAAAGACTGCTAATTTTGTAAAAGTGTTAGAAAATTAATACAAAAACATGCTGAAGTATAGATAGTTCCAGACCTGTATTATCCAGTGCTGGCCTGGTAAAATTGTCATGCTGACTTGGGGCTAGGTGTGATCAAGACCAGGAGATGCTTGTTTCAGAAGATACCATTGTTCACGAGGGCTGCCTATCCTCACATTCAGATTAGTTATGGGAAATGAGAACCATCCTTGTCTGCTATTTGTAATTTGAAAACAGAAGAGTTTTTTCTTTTTTTATGTAGACACAAGAAAATATGACAGCTCATTCACATTGGCCTTACTCATCTTGAACGTTTGACTACTAATAGAACATTTATCCAAGAATATAGTCTTGGAAGAACCTAGAATGAATATCTTCGTCCACAATGTGCTCGTCTGCTTGTTTTCTGCACCCACAAACTGTTTGCTTAACGACATGCCTTCTGTTCTCTTTTTCCTGAGTACATTTATATGTTTTCCATATTTTTATGTTTTTGTTCCTGCAGCCGTGCTCTGTGTTGAATTTGAAGTAATCCTTTGGGCTTATGGTTTTGAGGGTTTTAAATGTCTCAATCAATTCTTTTTGCTGTAGGCTAAAGAGGTTCAACTGTGTATTTGAGGCAGTTCCATTTGCTGAATGTATCATGAATATCCTGATGTTTCTTAAGCTTTCAGTTATTGATCTGTTGCAGTTATCCTTTAAACATATTTACAGGAAACTGACCTTTTGTTCAGTTGCAAATATTATCTGATTGAGACTTTATTCAGCTTCTTAACCATCACTGTTGTATTAAGTGTTTTTGTTTAATGAGTACATGTTTGCGAGTCTGAAATCCTTATATGAGTTTCATGTATTTGCTCAGTGCATGAAGGCCTTTAATGGAGAGACATTTTGTCATTTTTCAGGCTTTTGGACAGTCAAGTTTAGACATGCGTTTTCCTGAGTCTCGGGTTTATGATAAACAAGCCTTTTTGGTTGCAAAATCTGTGCTTTTGCTGAAGGTTAGAATGAACATATTTGGCTATATCTTGCGAAACCTGGTTTGAGTACTGAGCAGCATCTGCTCGTGCAGCCATGTCTGTCCATCCACCTTTGAACCGCTTTATCCAATACAGCTCCACAGGAGAACTGGAGCCTGTCCTGGCAGCACCAGGCACGAAACAGAGTCCACCCAGGATGGGTGTCAGTGTGCTTAGGACATTTCCATTGGAGCCATGGATATTTCCATGTAGCTGGAGAAAATGAGTACAGTGCACTCAAGTAAGAAGTGGCCTGTACAGATCTGCATGCTGATGTTGTTCCTCTATGTTGTTGCTTTACTTCCGGTTTATAACGATACTATGATCCCATTTCTAAGAGTAGGGTGTTAAATCCAGTCTTGGCTTAGTTTCAGTCTGGGCCTAAACAATCTCTTGAACACTTCCGCTCGATTTAACTGCAGAGGAAGCCTCTCACTCCCCCCCTGATCGGCTGTGCGCTGGGGCTGCTGGTGCAGAAGGGCTGCTGTGTAACACCAGGGTGGAAGCTGCACTTCAGCTGTGGATGAAGTGGGACCACATCTACTGTATATATGTCAAGTGCTTTGAGATCTTTTGAGTTAAAAAGCACACTGTAAATGAATCTAATAACATGGTATGAAGAAAACGAAACAATCCAATTGCTAGTGTTGAGAAAACAATGGGAATATCAATGGAACTGGATCCATATTGATCTGACTAGGAGCATCACGGTGATGCAGTGGTTAGCGCAGCTGCCTCACAGCGCTGGGGCTCTGGGATCAATTCCAGACCAGGGGTGCTGTCTGTGTGGAGTCTGCATGTTCTCCCCCGTTCGCATGAGTTTCCTACCGTAGTCCAAAGACATACTGGTAGGCTAATTGGCTTCTCGGAAAATTGGCCTTTGTGCAAGTGTGTGTGTGGCCTTCGATAGACTGTCCCCCGCTTTGTGCCTGCTGCTTGCTGGGATAGACTGCAGGTCCCCCTTGACCTGTAACTGGATGAAGCAGTTAGAGAATGGATGGACGGACGATGTGACTCGTAAGGTAATTCCAGTATGGCTCTTCATGGACCAAGCAGTTGGGTGAGTGTTAAATGTTGAGTGGATATTGGTTGTTGCTCCACTGCTCCCTGCAGTGCTCTCAGTTGCAGCAGTCAGAAATATACAGGCAAGCAAATATTTTTTCAGTGTGTTCCACTGAACAGCGGAGTCCATTCCCAGGCTGCCTGTTTGACCATGGTATCAGGAGCTGTAGAAAGCCACCTAAGCCTGTACTGAATCTTACTGCTAAAAGTCTATATTACTCCTTTGCTATTTTCTTTGCGCGTGTGATTTCTTGAATTGTTGTGTGTGTTTGAGCTTAGCTCAAGATGTAAAGCCAGCCTTTTTTTCCCTGAGCAAACACACCAGACCAGTGCAGCTAAAGAGATTTGCTGTTTTTCATACATCACTATCAGCAGACATGCTTGCACTATGTGACTTTTACACACCCGGAGAAGGCTGCTCTTTTCAGCAGGGAATAAACCTATTTCTTGTTCCTATAACTATTTTATTTTTCCAAAAACACACCTTTTGACGCTCAGTATAGGAAGTAGTAACCCCTTTAAGCTGCTTCGAAAAAATGACAGCCAAGTAAACTTCTAATAATGATCTTAATATCAAAGTTCTGATTTGCATTAAAATGTCAGAGACAAATTCTGATTGAAACCAGGAGGTTCAATAATGAGTCCATGAGATTTGTAATGAGTACAAATCTTTAGAACCACAGACACAGTAATGGTGAATATCTTGTTGGAAAAACAAATGTTTCAGAATAACACTCTGTTAAAACCTAATTACAACATTGAGCTGTAATCAAGAAGGACAAGAAGAGAAAACTTCTTTATGAACGGAGACGCAAGAGCTACCCAGCCATATGACTAAAGCTGATACTCTGGCTCCTTTCAAGAAACAGATGGATGAGATTCTTGGATAAATTAGCTACTAACCACTACCAAACGATGATCTTGATAGGCTTATTTAAGGGCATCTGTCTATCAGAAAGCCAGTAAGATAACTATAAAAGAAGAATGAAAGGGAGAAAAGTGTATATTTTTTCTTTGTATATCTAACAATAGTTCATATGAGAGGCTGATTCTCAGTGTAACTTTCTGCACAGTGTGATATAGTTCAGATCAATAATAATAGCAGCTGCTAGGCATGGCCAGAAAGACACTGCCAGAGATGGTCTAGCACTTCGGAGTTCTACAGTGATGTCACTTTTACTTCTTTCAAAATGCCTTCTGAATGGCAGCCTGCAGGAAGACAGGGAGGAAAACAGTCAAAATCCCTTCATAGATTAATGGTAGATTTTTAATTTTGTCAAGAGTTCATAATTTGCCCTGTGGTACCAGTATTTCAGAATATTACATGAGGTAAGTGTCTATGGTTTAAATCTAAATTTAATGACGTCTTGTTGGCTTTTTAAATGTGATTTCAGATTTGCATTTGCACACCTTGACCTGTGCAGCCTGTTGTGTGGGTCTCTGTATCTGCAATCTTACAAACCAATGAGTCTACAGACTGAACACAAGCTATAAGTTTTAGTGTATCTATTTAAAGACTGTCAGAGTTCTTCTGTGTTTCTTGAGAAGTTGAATACCCACTTGTGGTATATTGTATCCTTGTAACACAGAAAATGGACAATTCTCCCACGAATTTCAGTTTTTGCAACATCCTTTTTTAAGGTTTCTTACAAACATTGGGTTTGATATTGACCTCATTTTGTTTTTCTCTATTTAAATCTTTTTTATTTATTTAGGCATTTTTATATCTCGCAGCCTTATTCCTTATTTTCAGCATGCTGTAACATGCTGTACTTTGCCATAGTCTTAATACAGTTCGTGCATTGACTGAACTTGGCTGAACCCTGGCACTGGTGAACTTCTCCTCCAGCAGACAGTTCGTCCTGTCCAGCGCTGAATGTGTAGATATTGGGCTTGCAGAAATACAGTCTGCAGATCCTTGGAGCTTTACTGGGACAGAAATATCGTTGTTTAATAGCTCAAGTGACACCTGACACGTTGTCTGTGTGAGACGTGAGCAGCTCCAGATGAGAAGGTGCTTGGTGTGGAAAGATCTTCGGCTGGAAGCAGTGCGGACTTGCTGCCGGCCAGGGCCTGACCTGACCGCTGTGCGCTCTGTCTCTGCAGACCCCAAGCAGTGGGAGCGGCAGGATGAGCTCGGACGGGGGTGTCCGACCGGTCAAGGTGGGCTCCCGCGTGGAGGTGATCGGCAAGGGCTACCGGGGCACCGTGGCCTACATCGGGGCCACCCTGTTCGCCACCGGGCGGTGGGTGGGGGTGGTCCTGGACGAAGCCAAGGGCAAGAACGACGGGACGGTCCAAGGCAAGAAGTACTTCACCTGCGAAGAGAACCATGGCATCTTTGTGCGCCAGTCCCAGGTAACCCTTCCCCTCGTCCGTCACTGTGTCCTCAAGCCCCCAGCGTCTGAGAGAGACCCACAAGAGCTCTCTTAGATCTTCTGATAAAAGCCTTTTATCTTCCACAGTTCTCAGTTCTAAGTTACAGTCTGGTTTTGTTTATAGAAAAACCTTTATATTAAAATTCTTAATGTAGAAGTACCCTGAACGCTTCTGCCACGCCCGCGCAGCCCAGAGTTATTCCGAAAAAGATATTAAACAAGCCTCTGCACCCTCGCCGTCAAGCAGTGTTTCTGAGTCATGTTCATCCCGAGGCACACCGACTTAAAGCTAAAGAGTACCTGGCACACCTCCCTACAGTCACATACACATAACTCACGAGCTCTTGAACGTTCTCAGTTTTGTGGTTACACCACAAAGCTTCCATATCTATAAATAATATTTAACTTGTTGATGTTTTTATTTTGCTCGTGTTTGACTGTTCTCCAATTCCGCGACCCTCCTGTCAATGTCCGGAGAGACCCCACCGTGCCGCGGGGCAGCGAAGGAGAAGCGCCGCTCGGCGGTCTCGGCGGCCGGACATGTGACACGAGAGGGGCCACTGCTGTTCACAGCTGGCCGATGTACCAACACTTCCACCTGAAACAGCTCCTAAACCTGGGACCTATACAGTGATGTTCTTTTGCTGATTAGTGGGATGCAAGTGCGTTTGAGGATTACAGAGGAGAAGCACTGAGGAAGCTTGCTGCAGGTGACCAGTGCATACAAAAAGTGGATGATCCTGAGCACATCTTTGAGCTCTGACTGCAGCTTGAGAAAGTGTTGGTTGTTCCCATCACAGCACACGCACCTTTTTAGAAAAGCATGGAGAATGATTCTCCTCACGTTTCTAGAACAGTTCATTGTCCATCGCAGATCTTCATTCATCTCTGTTGCTGTTTTTCATAGAATAGGATTTCCATCGCAGCTTATTTTTTTATCTGATTCTTCATTTTTTTTACCAGGTTGTTGTTGTATTCTTTAGAACTTAGAATAGTGCCCTTTTCTCGTAGAACAAATGTGTTCTCTTTTTAGCTTCTCTGTTACCAGTAGACACGCATTACAAAAGAATTATATCATTAACACTAGTCTTAGGGAAATGTAGAACAAGGCCCGGAGGCTAACCAATTTTGATGTAATAAATAGACGTACTGTACAACGCCGGCTACGTCCTTAGTGCAGTGAAGTGAAAGCAGGTACAGTATACAGTATGCTTGGGGTGAAAAATTGCTTTCCATCGGACTTCCATACGTTATGAGTGGGATTAAGCACAACATTGTATAGGTTATTGAACCGTTTTTTTCAAGACTGAATGTTTGGTGAATTACACGAAAAAAGATGTGGTGCACTGAGACAGCTAATCTTTAAAGCCCTCATCTCTGCAATCAATACAGCCTTTGCCTACTTAGGCGTTTCACATGATGCATTGTTTCATTAACGCAGATCACAAGTTACTGCATTTTGAAGAGAACTATGTGAAGTGTTATTAATGGTTACGGAATATTGATTAGTGGTCTAAAAACAATGCTTAATTTACCCACTAAAGATTGGCATTTTTGTTTAGTTTTAAAAGTAGTACTATTTCCAGAATATTCCAAATAATTATATACTTAATAACAACTATAAACGTAATCATTTTCCCTGTTATCCCCTGTTGTAAAAGAGTGGAATAGAGATTGATCTTTTAGGTTCCCTGTTGTAAATGAATTGTTTTTTTGTCCTGATAGCTGGCCAGCTGCAAACACTTGCATGACCTGTAAGGGAAATTTGAGATTTTTTCAACATTTTACTCCTTAGTAGATCATTCTTCTTCTTAATGAACTTCAATATAATTTTGAATTGCTTTTCCATTTTCTAATGAGTAACAATTTTCTTGCTTATAATAAATGCCTTGTTTAGTGCTAAAGATGTACTAAATATGTTAAATTAAAATATGTATATGTGTAAATGTTGAAAATAATGATTGATCATTAATATTAATGATAATAACATTTCATTAATATTATTTATAATAATAACAACAATGTTTATTTAAAGCAATGCCTACACCCATTTGTTTCAGAGCAAAGTAGTTTGTTTGCCCATGAATAACGTAGCTCCTGCATTGTAAATTTACACATTTAAGTTGGGGATTAAATGCATGCTCCTGGGATAATCTCTCATCTTGAGGGTTCTCTTCTAGAAGGAAAAAAATAAAAATACATTTTAGGTATAACAATGTTTTATTGGTGAATACCAAAGTCTTGCAGTGATACCTCCCAAATGCCACGATTGTTTTCACACAAATGTCTCTAACTGGAGAGAATGTAGAAGAGGTCATCTGAAAATGCCATTAGCAGGTTTAAGGTCTGATGTGTTTTATTTTAGGATAAGATGCAAATCAAATAATAGGGTACACACTGTATACATGGTGTTTCCAGTTAGGTAGATGGAAATCAGATCACCTCATGTCTAGTAAAAATAGTTAGGTTGAAATTGAGAAACTGCAGAGAACAATTGGTAGATGGGTTTTACCTCACATGTCCAAGCCATCTAGAGCTTAAAGTGTAAGGTTTTTTTTTTTTGGTTGAGGCAGGTTCACACCACTCTCCATTGGAGTTTCCGTTTCATCAAAGTACATCAGTATTTCAGACATCGGTTTCACTGGTCACTCTTTATATGTAAAACCTTTCAAATGACCCATGGACACGATTCCCAACATTTACTCTTCCCAGTGCAGGAGATTCTTTTCTCATTGTTAAGAATTCAGAATTAAAAAAAGTCTGCGATAGTGGGGTAGTCAACACATGACATGGTTGAAGGCTGAAGATCCCCTGGACTGGAGCAATTTCAATTCTGAAAATAAAATGCAATAAAAAAAATAGAATCGGAGGTTATTCTTTTGAAAGTAGTATTTTCTTTACAAAATGTATTTTCTTCTTTGTGAAATTCAAGAGAATTTTGAACAGCTTTTCCATGTCCAAGGGGTAACAATTTTCTCATTTAAGAAATTAAAGAAAAACAGTCCGGTAGATGATCATTGATGCACCATTGATTCTTGTGGGTATAGCAAACCCAGCCCCCTAGTACAGACCCTCCATCCTAGCTGAAAGGAGAATGTCATTACTCAGTCAGAACTATTACTTTGCAGAGTCAAGCAGATAAAAAGGTCGCTGGCACAAATTGTTGATATTCGTGTAATGAACTCTACCCGTAGTTCAGCTATGACATGATAGAGTTCAGTATATCAGACATTTGTGTAGAACTTGATACTACGATAGCTATGAGGCTCGATGCCCTGCCTGGGATGCATGCTTTTGGACTATGGTAGAAAACCGGAGCACCCAGCAGAAACCTGTGTGAACGTGGGTAGAACAGGCACACTGCACACAGACGTCAGGCCAGGTCCAGAACTGAGCTCGGGGCCCCACACTGCGAGGAGCCATGCTTATCACTGCACCAGTGTGCTGCCCATCTTTGTTCATTTTTAGAGCTCTTCTGAAGCACTTGTTTGACTGTTTTAAAGTTTCCATATTTTGAGGTCTTCAGAAAGCGTTTATTTTTAATTATGTAAAACCAATTTTACCTCTTTCAAGAAATACTAACAAAAAGGCTAGGTGGGCAGAATTGTCTCCTCTCGTTTGTTACATTTCTTGTATTCTGACGAGCAAGTATCGAGACCGTCAGTTCTCTGTGTCACCCCAGCATGGCACTTCCTACAGGGTGGTGTTTCTGGATCAACTGGCAAGATAAAGGGGGGCGGGTTGCCGGCAGACGGATGTAGAATCTGGGCAGTTTGCTCTGAATATGGAGGTTCCATTAACATACTGGGGTTTTGTTTTTTGGAAATCCTGGGCCGGAGGAAAGACTGCCTCCTACTGGTCGACCATTATCCTTCGCAGAAGTGACCTGGTTGCTGGTCACAGGGTTGACCAGGTCCTGCCTTGCTGAGCTTCTGGTATCTAATGTGATTGAGCAAAAAGTTTGTAATGCTCCTGCCTGGGATTGAGGTTTACTTGGTTTTATTTCAGCTTTCCCTGTTCGGGCTCAAGATAAAATGCTTAATGTTCAATTTAACCCTGATATTTCTTCTCCACTTGACATTTACACCACCATGCTCTGTCTTGCACCGGGCAGGAATGAAATATGACAGCCCCTGGCAGAACAGCTCGCCTGCACACTTGCACTTCAGCCAGTTCCTTTCCAGTGGACGACTAGATACAATTTATTTTGCCCCGAAGTCAGACAGTAAAATGCTTTGTCAGATATGTGCTTCAAAGGGATGCTTTATTGCAACATTCCCATTGCTACTGAATCTCAGGTTTGATACCCAGCCTTTAAAAATAAATGTAAGGAAAAAATAGAGAAAGAAATTGTTTGTCTATTTATTCAAAGTCCTTGTGATACAGCGAGTCCTTTAATAGGGGCAGTTGATTCCAGAGGTTGTCTAGGAGATGCAAACCATTGATATTCTGCTTTCTTTGTCCTATAATTACTTGTTCAAAGTAAAAATATGCTTTGACAAGTAGAACAATTAGTATTGCTTATCGGAACATGTGCATTGAGTGTTTCCTGCTGCCACAATTTTAGCTTTGGACGTGCCTCTGGCAGTTTAAAGATTAGTGCCAGTTAACAAAGGCAGGCATTAATTATTGTATTTGATTTTAGATATTGTCAAATGCCTTTTGATAATGTTTAGGCCTTTCTTTTTAGGATATTGTGCTTCAGTGTTCGTGTTTGGGGCTGGATTTACCTTTCAAGTACAGTTTTCCAGATTCATTATGGACAGGGTTAATAACATAAACATTGGTGTGACTTCTCAGACTCAAAGTTCAAAGATATTAACAGTTAATTGATATTAACTATTGTTAATTGTATGACTCTTACAGTCATATAAAAGATGAGTAAGGGGACACACAAAAACTGATTTTGCTGTTGTAGCAAGTGACCATAAAAAAGTTGATATAAATCATTATTTATTACTGGAATTTTGAAGCAACAAAAACATGCAAAATTGAGTAGTAAATAAAACAAAATAAATATCAATCGGTGCAAACTGACTAGACTCTCAGACTCTTACTGGTTAACATGTAGCAGTCTGTTGTATCTAGACCCAGGCTTCCTCATTCACAGCTCTTCACATCCATGGTTATATTAATCAGATGAGGGGATTATTTCTCAGCATAAACCAAACCTTGAGAAAAGTGGATTTCTTAAAAAGATAGGTCTCATGTTCAAGGAACTATTTGGAACTATTATCAAATTGCACGTACTATAAGTATCCATTTGTACAGTTGTTATTCATAGGAGCACAATAAAACTTGAAGTCCAGTTCTGAAACAGAAAGTTTCCAGTTGAAGTCCAGTTCTGAAAATGTCATCCTAACCGACCTTGTTGACCTCTGTTTTTAGATCCAGATGGTTGATGATGGAGCAGACACTACTTCTCCAGAGACCCCAGAATCATCAGTGCCCAAAGTCCCCAAACGAGGTAATGAGGCCTGCGGGAGCATAGCTTTTACATGTCTAACCAGAGGAGAGAGGTGATCGACGTTTCATGTCCTGTGTATTGAAGTTCAGAATACGGCCTTGCTGAAGACTGGTCCCAAGGTGCTTGGGAGTCCAGAAATATTCCCAGAGCGCACAGAGTCTTGCTGGTCCTCCTTCATTGTGTCTGCTTTGTGCTGTAAACTCCTGTCCTGCGTGTGTTCGAATATAAACATTGCTCATTTTTTCCACATGGAAGTGTTGAGTATTTTGAGTCTATGAAAAGTAACAAAACTAGTGATATTAACAATGTTCACACAGTGTTAGTGATTTAGGGTTTAACGTAAGTTTTAACATACTGGAATAAGACAAAAAGCGGCATTATTCCCTGTAAGGAAAGGGAAGCAGATTTTGATTTTGGAAAAGGAGATTGTACCCCAATATAGCTGGAATTTTAGGAATTCCTTTTGTGCCACAAAACATGCAAATTACCATTTTGCAGTAAATGTTTAGCTCTCAACATGATAAAAAGATAGAGAGCAGTAGAAAAAATACGATAGCTGTTCTGTGCAGCGTGAGGTGAGTGTGCAGTGCTGCTGCTGCTGACAAGCCAGCTGATTGCAAAACAGGCTGCCTGCCTGCAGTACCTGCTTGAGCCTTACACGCACAGTTCATACTCTCAAATCTCCTTTGCGTCACTTGGGGATTTAATTGTGTCTGTGTCTTCAATATTTGGCCTGTTGCATTTAATTTATTTTTTTAATTACAGGCTAATTGGTTTTGTGTGAGGACAGGATACACACAACAGCACACTTGGAGCCTGGTGTTGTTGTACAGTGTAAGACAAGGGTGCTGCAGGTCAGAGCTTTGTCATGCTGCTACTGTGGGAGTGACTTGCTCTGCAGGGCAGCCATGTGCTTTAGCTTCAGTCTTTTGATAGGTTTTTGCCCAAAGTTCAGTTTTATATTTCTGCTGTTGCCAGACTGTATGAATGCCGCAGGACCTGCTACTGCACAGCAGTGATTATCAAATAAATGTATTTTTAGTTTAATAACAAAGGAGCTGCGTCAGTTATAGATATTGTTGTCACTAACTTCACAAAGGCCAATTAATATGAACTATAATGTATACAGTGGTCTTTATGCTGCTTTTTAACTTTTCCCCAGCTGTGTTTTCTGGGATGGCCTCTAGAGCCAGAAGAAAATATTCAGCTCTAACCTTTTTCTCACTATTTGTTTCACTGTTGGTTTCCATGGGGACCATCAAGGCAGAGAAAACAAAAGCCCTTTTCAAGATTCTCCAGGAGGTCTGCTGATGTAATGTTCTTCAGCTGCCTTCGCTGCCGCAGTGATGTCAGTCTTCTGTCGTCTTAATATTTTCTTCTCTTTGGAACTGTTGTTGAAAGATTTAGAAAAATAATAGACTGTGGCACAGTTCAATGACATTTTATGCTTAAATTGTTGTAGGTTTGAATTCTGAGTATTTTTTTTAGATTTAGGTCTATCCCTTTGAGGCAATAACTGCATGAAATCTATGACAACACTAGCACGCCAAATTCTGTGTAATGATATGTTTTTCCAAGGTTTAAATGCTGCGGCTTGGGTTTTCCTGACTTTTTTTCTTCAACATGTAAAATGCTGCTCAATTGGATTTAAATCCCTTGATCTCGAGATTGGTTTGACCTAAAACTTTTCCTCCTGATGAACTCCTTGGTTGAAGAGGCCATGTTCTGGCTCAATGTCGGGCTGCATGGTGAAGTCCCAGCCAAGAAGTGTGGAAGCGTTTTCTTCTACATAAGCAGACCAGATGTTTCTGTGAATTTTAGAAGTCATGCTGCTGCTGCCATCATCAGTTACATCATCAATAAAGGATTAGATGGTTCCATTGGCAGCTATACAACTATGTTACCTCCACCATGCTTCACCGATGAGATAGTGTTCTCTGGAGCAGTTGCAGTCCCTTTCTTCCTCCACATTTTAACCTTTCCATCACTTGGGTAATGGATTCTCCTGCTCCTTGAAACCTTGTCCAAAACAGTACTGGCTTTTAAATCTTTTTACTCCCTAACAAATTCTGAAGCTTGCATATTTCCGCCAATATTATACTTATTGTACTTTTAGAAGACACCTTTGGTTTAGTAAAGTAATAAAATTAGAAAGGAAAGAGAAATGATCAAAAGGACAAGTCATAATTAAAGAGGATCTCAGGGCTCTTATGGTCTGATGTATTTAGGAATGCCTGGCATTCCATGGTGGCTGCTGTTGCCATGACTACCTCTAGTTTTGCTGCATTGTCAGGCTTTGCAGTTTTCAGCCTCCTTGTCTGTACAGCTCTCTCACACTGACGGGAGGGGCTGCACGGTTTCATCTGTTGTCAAGCACTGCACTAACAGAGCTCGTTTACCTCTGTTATGTGTGGATTTTTAACAGGGAAGTCTTAATTAAATATATCGTTTCAGCATATGCCCATGCATATTTCTCTTTTTGATACTTTTCTAGGTCAGTAACTATAACAAAAAAAGTCTACTTCCCCCTTTTTAGAGTTACATTATCTACATTTCTCTTTTTAAGCAAGAACTTCCTTCCTTTCAGCAATTGTGTACTCTGAATGTGTTCAAATTATGGAAAGGATTTTCTGGTAAAAATGATCTTAAATGTAATTAAATATTTATCCACGTTGTTAATGTGTTGTATTTATTGTGTAGCTGATGACTTAGAACCATTAGTGTGGATGTGGACTGTAAAAGGACTTGTTAAATTACAGCTGTGCAAGGAAGGCAGCTTCTGTCTGCTGTTGATTGCTCTTTACTTAGCTAGTAGGTTTTGCTTGGAGCCATCTAACCCTCTATTGAGAGACAAGAATGAACCCTTTCTGTAATAAAGCCTGACGATCAGCTGATGTTTGTTTTGTCTCTTCCAATTTGATTTAACAAGAGTCTTTTCAACAGATCGCATTGGACTGCACTTTACTGACATACTGTCCAGCTGATTGCATTGTCCCCAAGATAAACACAGCAAAGGGTCTGAATGCTTAGGCGGTCATGACCTTTTCTGTCTTTCTTTCATATGAATTATGTAGAGGGTGGCATTGGGGTGCAGTGGTTAGTATTGCTGTCTCAGAGTGGGGTGCTATTTGCATGGAGTGTCCTCTGGGTGCTCCAGTTTATTTCCACAGTTCAACAGCGATGGACTAGAGTCCTGTAATGGGTGCACTCTGCCTTGTGCCCTTTGCTTGCAGGGATAAGCTCCAGCTGCCTTGTGATCTGAAATTGGAAGAAGTGGATAGAAAATGGATGGATGAATGATCTATTTAGTCCTTTTTCTTTTTTGGCTTTGACTGTGGGGAGTAGGTTGTGTACTGTATATAACATCAGTTGTGTGGACCTTCACAGGTTTAATGCCCACAAGCTTTAAAGGGTCTTGATGCTTTTTCAAGGGGAGTGAGTACGAGAGTAAAAGCGTCCATACATTTTCCCATAAACACCTGCTGATGATTTGATATAGTGCTCTTTATGATAATATGACCTGTTTCTTTTACCTTTCACAAGAATGAAACAAATGAAAACATTCTGTGGATAATTGTCCATGGGATGCTTTCAAAGCTTTCTTTTTCAAAAATGCATCTACAGTATAATACTCTATTTTTTAATGTATTTCCCTTTGTAAGTAAACATCACTGCCAGTAGCTGTCCTATGCAGTAATGCCATTATTGGGTCCAAAAGAAGGTGTTGGAGTGAGAGGGTGCAGTGAATGTGTTTGTGGTTCAGAAAGATGGTTCACAAATCCTTTAACCTAAAAGCAACCAATCCAAACATTCAACAGAATCATTGAATACTGAATTGCAAAATCCCCTTCCTTCCAGCCCACCTCACGTTCTTGTAGTTCAAACACATAGTTTCCTCGGAGAGACACTAAGTCACCTAAATTAAAGGTAGATCAATCATGAATTTGTGTGTGAATGCTGCAGATTTGAATGTTTTTTTCAAAGCTGTTAAAAGTCATGAGGTTATTTCTTGAATAGTTGAGTGCTAGTGTACTCCGTTGTGTGCTGTATACAAGTTAGAAAACATTTGCAAACTGTAACAGTGATCTGTGTTTTTTTTAATCTTACAGAGCTTTTGGAAACGCCTAAAACAAGCAAGCTGGTGAGTGAGAAAACTTTGCTTGTTTGACAAAGGTATTTTCTAATGTGTTCTTTATAAAATTGCTTCACAAGCCTGTGCAAGATTGCTTACGGTGTAATAACTCCAGCTAGCTACTGTTTTATCCCTGAACATCCTGAACCTGCCAAAGGTAAGTCACCTTGGTAAAGAGAACGAGACTTGGAGTTGCCTGCTGACTTATTGGAAACACTGTCCATGAAACATTATATAATTAAAGCCTGGTGTGTGCTGACTCGATGTTGACTTGGTTTGGTGGTCTCCCCGTTTGCTGTCAGTCTTTTCAGTCCTCCTCCGTCTCTCCTCTTCTCCTGATCTGTGCTCTGGGACACCAGGGCTGGACGGAAATCCTCCACCTTCGCTTCTCCCTGACCTTCCCCCTTGGCCAGGCCCCAGTGGACCTTATCAGGAGCCTGAACTCCTTGATAGTGCATCAAAGGCCTTTCTTATTGATCTCCCTTTCAACCTGCTCAAGTTATGTGTTTCTTAGGGCTACCTGAGCCACTTCCTAAGCAACAAAGCTACTAGGCTATAAATTGATCGATTGACAGTGTCTGTTGACCTGTGAAACACAGAGTGAATGTGGCAGTCATTATCTGACTGAAGGTCAGAAAATGTTTTAGCTCTAGATTGAGTGCAGCAGTAATGCAGATTTGAGGCCGAACTGCTAAGAGAAATCTTTGAGTGGCAGAAAGATAACTGTACAAGTGCAGTAAAACAGCTGTGCCGAAGGTTGCCAGATGCTCTTACTTTTGTGTTTGCCCAATTCCTAATCTCTGCATGTTGGCAAGACTCTGCCTTGCAGTTACAGCCAATTCCACAGATGCAGAGTGAGCAATTTGTGGACGAGAATTCAGGTCACAGAGAAAGATGTCAACTGCAGCTGCTGCTCAGTGCTCTGTATGTACTGCTTTATTACTCCAGGATTTAAAAAGTACCCTACCTATGGCAACTTCCAGGCTAGTGATACAGTCACAGACATATTGTCACACTTTATTTAAAGCTGTTACTAATTTAATTAATTGTGTTCAGCACAGGGTACCAGTGCTAATGTCTTCAAGAGAAGATCACTTTATTGGCCGTATACAATTTCTTGTATTAGGAATTTGTCTTTTCACACACCCCAGCTTGCTCTCCATGAGACACACAGACAGGGAGAGAAGATTGGGGTCAGAGCGCAGGGTCAGCCATTTATACGGTGTAATGTGAAACCAGAACCAATGACCTCCTGACATTCATAATCTTCAGCTTGTTAAAGCTGTTTTACTGTCTTACTGCTTTAATTTGGGACCATTTGCCTTTATATTGACTTATTTTAATTATTGCAAAATATCTCAGATTTTCAACAAATTCAGAAAATCAACAAATTAATTCTTAATTAAGATATTAATTTCTTTGTTGCAGCAGTTATTAATGTTGTTGTTTAGCACTGTAGTGCTGATATGATCTATTATGCAGTATATCCATATTAGATGTCTGCTAGAAATGACAGACTAATTTTATTGCTTGTCAGCAATATAAAATAAACCGCATACACAGTTTTCATAATGTTGCATGCCTTATGTCCAGTGTGATTATTTTATTACTTTTAAGTAGTCATAATGCAATCACGTGATAAAATAAGCAAGGAACATTTTTGTTTATTTTTGTTCCACTAGAGGGGGTAGTGACACCTTCTTGTTGTGGTCATTTGGTCTGAGGCTTTCCTTCAGTCTCTGCTTGGAAATGAGTGGCCATCCAATGGGTCCACAGCAGAGCAAAGATGCAAATGCATTTCTGAAACTCAAATGAATGGAGAGGGATATGTTCCAGGTCCACTCCCAGCCAGAGGTTTTGAACCCCTAAATACAAAAACACTTTATTTGTTGTACTTTTTTGTTGTATTTTTTTGTTTTGTTATTTTAGTTGTACTGAAAAACATTTCTAAACTAACTGTTAATGTCCGACAGTTTCATGTAAAATGTAAAGGGGACAGTCGTGCCCACAGACTCATCTGGACGCCACTTATAAAATCTCCCATCCAGTCTTTTCCAGGACAAATATAGGAAACCATTTCAGCCCTTTCGTGTTGTTAGCTATCAGGTAAGCTAAGACATTCTGTGGATGTATTCAGTAGGTGGGGGTAGTGTCTGGAGACTGTGCTGCTGTACCGGCCAGTGGTGTCAGTGTATATTGTCTCAAACACTTGGGGCTCCAGCGTGTCCACCTGCTCTGGGATTCACAGTAGTTTGGCATTTTTGGAATGAGTTCAACAAACTCTTCATTCTTTCATACATATACTATATATTATTTTAAAAAAGCTTCCCAAGCACATAAGAGAAATTTTAAGTAATTGTAATATTATTATTTGAAGAATTGATAAGCAAGTGCTGGCAAGCCTGGATTTATAACCTCACTGAGACCTGAGTGCACTCTGTGATTGAAGATAAAACAGTCTTTTTGTGTGGATTGCTGTTTGCTTTGTTTCTGCTCAATCATTGCATTTCCACTCGCTACCTCCCATGTATGCTGGCACAATGTACATAGTTAATTGCATAAAAACATAATGTAACCGTAGAAACAAAAGCTGAAGGGAGAAAATTACTATTATTTGTAAAGGTAAAAGTTTTTTTTGTTAAAAGTAAAATAAGTAAAAAAGTTAAATGTATATTGTAAATTTGTAGAAGTTACATAGTGAGGTTTAAGTAAGTGCTTCCAGCACATACGAGTAAGAAAATGATGTTCACCAATGTGATGAGGTCACTTGGCTCATCAAGTCATGTGTCTTGAATCTTTCAAGCCCCTCACTCTGTTCCAGTGGTTCTAAACCTTGAAACACAATGCCCCCCTTCCAGTTAACACAAAACCACAAATAACCGTCATTGACTGTGAAGCAGGTCTTACATTTCTACTTCTAAACTGTGATAAACGTTTGGTTAGAAAAACGTGGTGTGTATTTTGAAGTTGGTTTGTGTAGAAACCTCTCACGCACCACTTTGGATTCTTGTACTATATGCTTTACCTGGCAGTACGTGGAAGATCCTCTTGGACAGCACTTCCTTCACAATTTACATAGACAGCTGTGAAATTACAAGTATACGTGGAATACCGTGATGTAGCTGTGAAATTTCAAGTTTCAGAACAAATAACTTTACAAAACTCCGAACTGGAGTGCTCGATGGTATACAGACGAGTCATCAGAAATGCCCTTTGTGGTGCTTACAGCTTACTTCAGACAGAGGCTCTCTTGCTACTTGGGTGATGATCAGTACATAGTGCCGCATGAACGGTTGGGACTGAATTAAGAGTCACTTTGATCGTTATTACCTGGTACACCTGAGTGGAGAAATGTTATTCATTATCGAGACTAACAAGTTTTGTTTTAAGAGAATATTTCAATAGGTTAAAATATCAGTTAAAAAAGATGGATGTATTGTGCTGGTTATACAGTATTACCTTCTTTCTTTCCAAAAAGATTATAACTTTTTTTGTACATATTCTTGCACAAGAAACTCTTTCTTGATGATCTTAATGTAAGTCTCTCTGTATTGCTGTTGACCAAGACGCACTGCATCTTCTCTTGCCAGCCAGAGACAGCACTAAGTAATCACAAAGCTTCCATAATTCCAGTCTAACAGCAACCTCTAACCTCTGACCTTTGCCCTCCCAACCATGCAGCGAGGAGTGAAACCAAAAAAGGTGGTGCATGCTTCTTTTAACGTGTATCATCACAGACCATCAGGCTGCATGACAGAGCAACTCCATCCCTTATCGCCATGTTACTGTTGTTAACTTCTGCTGTCCCCTCATGTCCATGCGTGTGTATGTTCAGCCACTTTGTGAAACCAACGATAACACAAACAGCATGTGACTCCCTGGCATGTTATGAGCTCTGCCTGCGCAACCGTCTGTGATCATCTCCAGCCCAAAACATTAGTAGGTGTATCACGTACATGGGCAGGTGGGATTTTTAAAAAAGCTATCGGAAGCAGAGAATTTGTTTTATGTTTTGAAGCTTTGATACTTATGGGAAACACTGCCAAGAGGTTAGTTCTGTATCTTATGCACCTCTATTTTGAAAAAAAAAAACACATTTACCTGAGATTGTGGGCATTTTACTAGTGTATGGATTACGAAATGTCGGGCTTTGTGTTCTTGAGGCATGTTAAAGAAGCAAAAGCCTTTTCTGTGTAAACAGAAATGTTTCCAAAATAGAAAAAAGACCAAAACGCTTCCCAAGAAAAAATACATTTTGAATGTACTTGGTACATTTATGTTTTGTGGATTTTGCCTCGCATTTTTTATGCAAAAAAACAGGTGTGCATTCATTAAACACAAATATAAAGAACATTTTATTAAAAAACATTTATTAGTTTATTTGTGTCTGAAATGGCAAAAGAATATTTGTATATGCGCTAGGATTTCTGCTCTTGATAAAAGTGTCTAAATATTATAATATTAACTGCGGTGTCAGAGTCTGTGAGGGTGGGAGATAGGCAGAATGGCCTAAACGGAAAGATTGGGTTTCTCCTTCGGGATGGCTGGAGATTTCTGTGGGAAGGCCATAGTGCTGCTGCAGCACTTATTCCTTCCACCTTCAGAATCCTCCTTCTGAGAGAGAGGGCGAATGCACCTCAACCCCAGCTTGGTCACCACTTCTGACAGGGAGCAGAGCTCAGAGTGAGATCTGGAAAGCGATAGGCGTGAGGAGGAAGATTTGGACTCTGTTCAGGACCAGGTGACTGTTGCCCGATGTCACAGGCTGTGACAGGTGGGGATGATGGCGTGCCCGTTTTCTTCCTTCCTGAGCAGCTTCTCCTGCCCTGCCAGTCCGCGGAGCCTGCGGGCCTCTGTACGTTCCTACGTCTGCACGGTGTGCGTCCTCTGCCTGCCTCCTTTCCTCCTGTCCGCTGCAGGCTCTGTCTGGCGTCTGCCTCTCGTTCGCGTGCGCGAGAGGTACGGGGCTGCACCAGGGCAGCTTGAAAGCTCCATGGTTTGTGTTGGTCTGTGGAGTGTGTGGCTTTTACTCCGAGTAAACTGGAGGAGACATGCAGAGCTGGTCTGGGTGCACTCCTGGGAGATCTTTCACTCTCGTATTGAGGTTTTTCTTTTCGGTCTTTCATGGGTTGTTCCTGTTATATCCTATTATTTGTTTGGTAGCTTGACTTAAGTGATGAGTTCTATTTGTTTGCCAGAAATGACAGAGTGTTCAACTGACCTTTTAAAAGAGTGTGATCATGTTTTTGTTTTTGTGAAGTCGGGTAGTAGGCTTGTAATATTTGCCTCGTGGGACTTGGGTTTCTCCGAGAGCAACGAAGGCTGTGTGTGAGAGATCAGCTCGGGCAGACCATAGCCTTTTCATATCTTAACACCACAGCATAAAAAGCTTGAAAGGGCAGTGTTCAGGAGCAGAATATTTAGGAATCATGTCATCTTAACGCTTGGGTTTGGATGCAAAGCAGAATCTGAGAAGGCTTGTTTTACTTTATCTTTAATGTAATGTATTCCTTTAAGTACGTCTGTAGGTACTGTTCTTACAAAGCATTTGGGCCAGATTTCCTTTCAGTGTTTTTTTTTCTCCAGAAAGCAGCATGTATTGAATCCCTCACTGTGGGTAAATATGAGTCTGAATTCCCTGCTGTCTGCCTTTACTCTCTTCTGAGGCTGTTTCCTTGCCAACTACACCCCCTTCTGTTGATCCTCTATAATGCTCCTCATGTCTTAATCTGGGAAACAAGTCCTGCATGTTTCATTTCTTCCTTGACATTTTGAAGTGGTCCTGCTTCAGGCTCTGTGAGAGGTTTTTATGGGTTGAAGTTGTGCTGAGTACGTTTGCTTGCAAATGGGATGATGCAGTTGAGACCTGGGTGGTGTGACTGCTTTTTCTTTTGTTGCCTTTGTGTAGTGTCCTGCTGCAAAGTAGATCGACATCCCAATCTTGGACTGAGAGGTCTAGAAGATATTTTGGAGGCAGAATTAACAGCCTAGGAAATTATTTCTCCTTAGCAAATATCTGCATTTTGTTATATCATTGAATAGTGCAAAACAAACAAACTAAAACAAAGCTTAAGAACAATCTTTAGTGAATCTGTAGGATATGCGCTGTTTTCTTCATCCCTTATGCCATTCTGCTTTTGTTCAGACTGATCTGAATCCTGAATTTCAAAGCATTAAAGAATAAAATGTATTCGGTATTCATTTTTGTATATGAAAGATGAATAAAATTACATTTCAGTTCTGTGGAATCAGTTCAACTCAAGGTCATCATAGGATGCTGTGTTTTTTCAAGCTGCTGCAAAACCTAACCAGCTGTTACTATTGTATTTTTCTTATGCTTGTCACATCCTTATCCATTGTCTTGCACTAAAAATAAACTATCCAGATTGCAAAAAAAGTTAAAAGTGATCAGGTTGCATTACTTTGCCGTGCTAATGGGGCTTCACACTGTAATAATATCTCTCACTGCACCAGACCACGTCTGCCCAGAGCTGGACAGATGCTTCTCTCTTTTTAACAGTATAGATTTTCCACCTTCTGTCAGTGAGCACATTACAGAACCATCCTACGGCAATATAATAGTCTTTGGGAAAAAAAAAGGTTTTAAGCTCAGAAGCTTTTGTACAGGACTGTGCTTGTGCAAAGTAAATCTGTCTTGATGAACAATATAGCTGAAAGCAGGCAATATTCTGGTCTCCCAGCACAGCCCCATTAGCAGGGTACTGCTAATGATACTGATGCTCAGGGAAACCCCCGTGTGTGTAATAGGAAGTTTCATGAGTATCGGCACAAAGGAGCCAGGCTCCTCCACTTCTCTCCCTGTCAGCCCACGTTGGGCCTCTTGCTTCTTATATCTATTTTTGTGCCTGGGATTTAAAATAAAAAACAAAACATCTTGACCTTTTAACTTATCATCATGATAGCACAGGCGGAATATCAGATGCCTTACAATAGATTAGGAATAATACAAATTGCTTTGCTATGAAATCACTCTGGCAATCCATTCTGGTTTTGGAAATGTCTGTGTCATGCAGTCTCAGTTAATATACAGGAGCTCTATAATAATAGGTGCTATATATATGATAAAAAGGGTGTTGGGTTTTTGCCCTTATGGAAAAACACACTCTTTCCATCATTTAAATTATGTTGGTGTTGCATAAACAGATGTTATAAAGCATTTAAAGCTGCTTTCTGTTCCCCTCTGGTAATTCCAAAGAGTATAATATGTAAATTAATTTTTCACTGCAGATTCTCACAAGTACATCAGAGTAGCAGTGTATCTGTATTTGTGCAGTTAATGCTACAGTTACAACACTTGAAGATTTTCCTGACATCTGAAATGAATGGCTGTAACCTTTCTCGCATCTCAAGGTTAAATATGCATTTTCTTAAATGATCATTAATAAATAAAAACAATTCTAGGGTCCTAAAATAATTGCTTTGACAAGTGTGTGCAATGTGCAGCTCACAGCTCAACCCACAAAAATAATCGTGCAGGTCAGAGTCCAGCCGAGCAATATTATGGTGTTGATCATCTCATAATATTGGGCCGTGTGTCGATCACTTAGGGCCAATAATAGAGTCAGCCCGCACTGTGTATTGGCAAGCAGGCTGCACCAAGGGCTTCTGCCCCAGACGTCTTTGCTCTCAGCCCACGCATATGTCACAGGCTGTTGTCCCCTGTTCCATTGTTTTGGGAAGGGACTTGTGTTCCATTCTAATTAGCTAGCAAAAGAGCTCGCAGGGTGTTGCTAGGATACAAAGGAGCCTTGCATCAATCCTGCCCCCTGCCCGCCCCCCCCCCCAGTCTCCCTCCCGAGCACAGCAAAGCTGCGAATCAATTACTGGTGCAATCCTCTCCTCCTCTCTCTGCTCCCTGTCTCGGGCGGAGCCGGAGAGGGAGGGGGGCCGTGGGTGGTGATGTAATGTGAGCGCAGGGCGGTGGTTGGAGAATCGCGGCAGTGAGGCAGAGGGGCCGCTTGCTTGCGAGAGCAGGTGCAGGGCTGCGGCCTGGGGAACGGCAGAAGATGGCACGGTTCTGATTAGCCCAGCACCGTGGCGGATTGCTCTGGGAGGGAAGAGGGATCTGTGAGCAGCTTAGGTGGACAGACAAAAGGTTCACAAAGGACAGGAAGGCAAAAAAAAATCATTTCCCCAACCCTCACCCCCTTCAAAGGGTCCCTGCAGCCATTTGCAAGCTTTTTTTTTTCCCCAGCATCTCCAGGCTGTGATACTGTACCTCGCAGAACCTGAGCCGTTTTTTTGGTGTTTCGTCTCTGTCTCTCTGAATGTGATTGTCACTGAAGGTCTTTCTCTGTTTATTCCTCTGTGTATTTTATTGCAAAATGATGAGGCAGACCCCAGCTCCCAGGAAGGTACAGAAATGTTACATTTACTGTTGATTGTCATCCATTCATTGTTGATGTTGCTGTTTTATTTGTAGCTGTTTTAATGAGATTTGAATGGTGTTTCCATAGCTCTTTTGTTATTGTTTGCTTCTTTCATCATTTGGGTTTTCTTGCACTATTCTTGTACTTTTTTTCTTAAGTCTTTGATTTACGAATCAGATACCATCACTCGATCTTTGATTCCATTTTCATGCGTAATTTAAGTTGGAACATTTAAGTGCTGATGGAAGTGTTATGTGCAGTGTTTTGCTTTCATGTGACTTGAATCATGCCTGTCAGGTGTAGCTTTGTAAGTGTTAGATAACTTTTGATTATACTTTAAGATTACAAGATATGTTTGATAATAATGGCAACATTTCATTGTTTGTTTTTAAGTAAGGTATCCTCATTGCAGTTTAAAAATGTTTTTTTAATTTTGTTCTGGAACAGAACCTAAACAGCTCAGCTAATCATTTTTGCCTCTTTATATGATTGAGATGTGTGTTCTCAATTTTAATATGGACTTTTTTTCCTTCAGTGTTTGCCTTAAACTTTAGGGTGTTTTTAACATTGGAAATGCTTAGGCATCTAAGGATGTGGCAGGTGTTGAATGTTTTGGTCCGTATATTGATAGATTGTGTCAATCATTTTCATCCTCAGCAGGAGCATTGCAGTCCAGTCAAAGATGTCTAGGACATAAGTTTTATTGTGCTGTTTTTAAAGACATGTTTGGCATTTGTGCTAGTGTTTGCTGAAGCAGAACACCTTATGTTCTATTGATCAAACATTACTGTCAAAGGCTGATAAGTTTAGGTTGAGGCAACATCTTATTGAGGAAATGGCAAAGTTTGGCGGGGTTACCTGGATGTTTCATTCCAATGTGTGATTCACTTCCAAAAAGTAAGAACGTGTTTCTGTGAAAGCTGGTTATGATCTTTAAGAGACGTTGACTGTTACAAAAAACAATGCGTTTATAATCACCTTATTCTCTTTCAGTCAACAACTGTTGTTTTTTGTTCTTTCAGTTGTTGACAGAAACATAGAATAAGTGAATATTGAATAGAATAGAATAGTGAATAATATAAACTTAAAACACTGAATGGCTTTGACCTCATAAAAGCCACACTATTTTTGTTTTCTGAAGCTTGCATTTATTTCAGAGTATTATATGGATGCACTTATACCCTAGTTTGAAAAAGTAATTATCTTTACTTCCCTCTATTCCTGAGGCATGTACCCAGTAACAGTTTATCGTATATCAGCAGATCCACAGTTATTGTCCAAAGCTGTGGAGTGTGGGATGGTATTACAGGAAAACATAGTTTTAGAGAATTGACAATAGAGCAGTTGCTCCTAAGGCTGACTATTCAGACTTTGCATAAAAGAAACTACAGTCTTGAAGAAACTACACTGTAGTTTCTTTGAGAAACCAGCTGGGGTGATTAAAAACCAATTATTGTACCAGTCTGTACAGTGCCAATGAAAGCTTGGTTTGATCTGGGATATTTGTGTTACTTTCTCAAAGAAAAGTTTTTTTTTTAGTTATTGGTAATGATGCAGGTATTGGTAATGGTGTCTCTTTCAACAATAATCTTGAGGAGTATGCTGATAAACTGTAATCTAATTCATTCAGTTTGTAAGAGTTTCTTTTTCAAAAAGCCTTATCTAACTAAAGTAAAACTAAAATGTATAATCTGCTTAAAGGAACTTTTAAATTCACACTCTGCAAGACTGACCTGACAGCCTACGACATTATCGTTATTGTTATTCTTTCAAATTAAGAAAGAATATGTGAAATCTAACCGTAGTGGAATTTCCTTCATGGATGTGTACCACATTTTGAAAACTTCAGTAGAGACCTTACAAGTGACTATTAACACTTTCAGCAGTCTTAAAGATATACCTAGCCGTTGTTTAGTTGGGTAATGGTAATGTTTTATTTACAATTGAAAGGCCATGAGGAAGACAAAGAGGCCAAAATGATTCGTGCTGCCTTGTATAACTTGTTATAAAGACAGACAACTCTCTTGGCAAATTTATTCAGCTTGTACCTGAGGCTTTCATGGTGATGTATGATGTACTCAAAGTATTACTTGGCCTGGCCGGTCTGGGCTGAGGAATGCCTGCTTTGCACATTTAGCCACATTTAACCACGACGATGTGTGTCTGTTCTCTCGTTCTCCGGTGACTGCTGGCTTTGCTGCTGGTGCTGCTTGTGTCTCTCTGTGTGTCCTTTCCTCCCTGTGTGACTCTTTCCTCTGAGCCTTCCCACTCTTCTGCAGACCACCACCAGGCGCACCAAGGTGAGCTCTCGCCCGAGCAAGGCGCCCCGCGCACCGGCCTTTTCACAGGCCTCTCTTAAATGCCAGTTTTCAGGACCATTTCACAATAAATAGAAAGATCAACAGCATCCGCTTTGAAGTGAAAATACGAATCCAACCTCAAGATTAACGCATGAAACATGCATTTGGCAGAAGGTTTGAGTATATTTAGATTTACTTTACCTATAAGCAGCGCATGCATTTTCCTTTTGGTTTCTAGGTAGTCGTCCATGATGTAATGTACCTGCTTTAAGCAGATGTGGTTACTGAAGCAGGTGCCCATATCTGCAAATGAGGAGGCTTTGATCATATCCAGGCTGTCCTAGCTGAGCATCCTTTGGAACTGTGCACAAAATTTATTGGAACCTTTTGTTTTTACTGTCATTGAGTTTTTAATCTCAATTGACATGGAAAGAAATGCCTATTTGTGTTCAGCTGAAAGCAGAGGGCAGACTGAGCCTGCCTCATACTGTTTTCATGCCAAGCCTAATTTTCTCAGAGTCTTGCTGAAGATACTGTATGTGTGGTGCTGTTGACCCTGCAGTCCAGATGACAGCAAAAAACCAACCAAAACCAACCTCTTTTTGAACGTCTGCTGTGCATTTTGTACAAATGTGAATGAATGAAAATAGTATGAAACTAATCCATGTACTAAATGATATATACAGTATATGAAAAATTATTTATTTAATGTAACAGTCTTTCAGCTTTCAGCAGTGTACTGTGTGGGCTACCATTTTAGCCTGTGTTGGGGATATGTCCCGAAGGTATTATTGTCATCTTAATAATAGTAAAAACTTCACTTTATATAGCAACATTAAAAAGTAACTTCTCAAAGTGTTTTATAGAAAAAAAAATCTTTAAAAGGATCTCGCAGTCAATACTTTATTCCATTCAAACAATTTAAAGCTACCAAAACTGCATTTGTTATTCAGCAAAATAATGTTAATAAACCCATGCATGGAAACAAAAAAAAAAGCTTTTTACAGATGAAATAAACTACCCTTTCTCTGATGTGGATAAATACTGTAGCAAGGTAGACCATGAACTTCTAATGCACTTTTGCACAAATGATGCTTTGCAAAATATTTTCAGATTTATCATCAATTGTACTGCCCACAGCTGAGTGGCGGAAAGGAAGCGAGATGGATTCTATACCTTTGTGCTGTTTGTATCTGGTGCTCCTTACGGAGCTCAGCAGTCCAGTCAGCACCCTTAATTAACTGGCCCTCTCTTCATACAAGAGACCTGATCTAGTTCATTCAGTGTTCCCCAGGGCTTCTCCTGCTCTCTGTCATTCCTCTTTTTTCAGTTTGCAGGAGTAAAGGGCCAGAATGAGTTACGGTGAAAGTTAAAATGAGAGCTGCTTGTGGGGGCTTTTAGTCGTAGAGGTGACTGATCGACAAAGCAAAACCGTCACATACAGCAGTCTCTGTTTTACGTCTGCCACCACTTTGTCCAGGTTACACTTTACATCGGAGTTTGGTTTTCACCGATGTGTCTGTGTCAGTAAAGGTTGCTAGAAGGTCTGCCCGTCAGCAGGTGGACGCACCTGCGTTGTCGCTGACGGCCTCCCCCTCTCCCTCCTGACTCCACAGCCGACACGGCCGTCCAGCTCGGCGGCCTCCAGCGGCACGGCGGGCCCCTCGGGGTCGGCCTCCGCCTCGGGGGGCGAGATGAGCAGCAGCGAGCCCAGCACGCCCGCCCAGACGCCCCTGGCCGCGCCCGTTATCCCCACGCCCAGTGCCTCTCTGCCTTCCCCGGGGGCTCCACAAGCCCCCGGCCCTAGCAAGGTCTGGTATCCCGCTTCCCGTTTACATTTACTAACATGGGAAAGACTGCAAATGGGAGGAGGCCATTTGGCCTGCTGAGCCCGTTTGAGAGTTAGTAATCGATTGGTCCGAGGATCTCTCTCCAGCTGTTTCGTGTAAGAAACCAGGGAATCAACTTCGACAGTGTGGTGGTGTCGCTTGTTCCGTTCAGTTTTGCTTAAGTTAGATTCCTTAGAATCCTGTGCTGTCCAGGAAGAATCTCAATGTGATCTCAAATGAGTTGTGTTTGTCATGTTGCTCATGTTAAATCAATTTTTTGTCTTTATATCTGAAGCTGGAGGTTATCCTTTTGGGGCCAGGTATAATGGTGTCTGTTGTGATTTCATGGAGGCACGTGAGGTGAGTGTTTACTGACTTTGATTTCGTATGGATTTCTGTAGGAGGAGGAGGCCCTGAAAGCACAGGTGAAGGACCTGGAGGAGAAGCTGGAGACCCTGAAAATGAAGCGCAATGAGGACAAGGCCAAGCTGAAGGAGCTGGAAAAGTACAAGATCCAGCTGGAGCAGCTGCAGGAGTGGAAGAGCAAGATGCAGGAGCAGCAGGCAGATTTGCAGAAGCAGCTCAAAGAGGCGAAGAAGGTACAGTACCTCACTTTCACTGTGCATTGTCTGACCTCACAGTCCCAAAAGCTGTCTTCAGATACTAATAATTACAGTAATTGAGCCCTGAGATGTTTGTGCTTGTTATTTATGAGGAGGCCACTGATTTTAGTCATGGTAATTTTTCCCTATTGAAAAAACTTTTTCAAAGGGGAAATGTCAACTAAGAATCGACCTGGCAGTGACACTACTACTCAGGAGGAAGCTTTGCTCTGGCTTTACACCATGTGCAAAAATTTAGCACCTTTTTCCTGTAGTGATACTTTAACCTGACAGTACAAATATAATTAAAGGACATCATGTCATGTAAGAGCTTCCCAGATTACAAGCTGTGACTTGCATGTTATTCTTCCTAACAAAGAAGAAACACACAGCAGTGTGTATCTTAGGATAAATAAATACCTTGCAAAAACAATCTCATAGAGAGAGCACAGGACCACGGAAATATCTTTGGAAAACATAATAAACATACTTTAAGCAGTACATTAGTTTCTGTGTATTTATATATGTAATATATATTTATATGACCCAATATATCATGGTCATTTGTAAAAAAAAAATAATAATATTTATTATTATTATATATATATATTTATATGACCCAATATATCATGGTCATTTGTAAAAAAAAAAGAATTTGAACCTGTGGGTTTATATGAATAGCTTTTGCTGTATTACTTGCATTGAATGTAATCAGAGCTTCATGTGGGTCTTAGTGATATAGAAAGGGGAGTCTAAGTGAACAAATAACACCAGAGTTTGGTGCTTGTTTAGTTTATTCAATAAACAAAATCATCCATCATCCAGTGTCCCTGTGTGAAAAGGTTAACATCTCCCTTAAATTCGTTAGCTAGTTGCACCACTTTAGCTGCAATAACTGCAACCAAATGCGTCATGTAATTGGTGATCTGTCTCGTATCACTGTGTAATAATTCTGGCCCATTCCTCCATGACACTCTGCTTCAGTTTATCAACATTTCAGGATTTTCTGCTGTTGAGGTTCCACAATTCCTGTAAGAAAGGCACTTCCCCCAAAAAGGGACTATCAAAACAAGTGATGCAAATCTGTTAAAATCTGGTTTATTCATCTTCAAAAAGTTTTCATTTTACTTTTCTCTGGATACTTTTCCTTTTCTTGCCTCACCTGTGAAAGGGTTGAAGATTTATTCCAGTCCTTGCCTGTCTTTTACCATATTACCAGTTCTACCGTTATTGCTTTTTTATTGTCCCTGTGCCTCTTACAGCCCCACGTCTTATCTAACGCAAAGCACTGGAAACAAGCATGCATTGATTAGTTTGCTCAACAATCTGCACATAATGACTGTCTGCTGTCATGCTCAGGGAGTTGAGGCAGCAGTACACATGACTGCTCATTGCCTTCTCTCTTTGAGTGGCTACTGTGACATCCGGGATGAGGCTTGGAATGGCTAAAAATAGTGTAAACAAGCCTTCCGAGGACGTGCTCGGCAGGAAATGCTCTGAGATGACGTGATGCCACATCCAATTCCAAAACATCCAAAACGTAATTCCAGAAAGTTTTGTTTTGTAATTTGAAGGTTCCAGTGTGTTTTTCCTGTATTTTTTCTTCCGATTTTGGAAAGCCCACTTTTTATTTCTCTTCTTGCTGTGGCAGCACTCCACCTAGTGGAAAAAAAAACTATTACAGATCCTCGGATTGCAAAGCTTAACTAATTCTCACAGGGTTTGCTAACCCCTGGCTGTTCTGATATGCTGCCGAATGTGAGTGTTCAATCTCATTCGGTTTTCAATCCTGTAAATATAGTGTGTCTTTATATGAGTCCTTAAAGCGCAGGCTGAATAATGCAAGGCATTTTCATTTCTGCAGTTGCTTTTGAAATACCCGGACGTTACTTTTTATGAAACTCTGAAATTGCCAAAATATCATTACACTTTCTACAGAAAGCTTCAGAACCTTCAGAAGTATCTTCAGATTAAGGGCAGAAAAAGTGAGAACTGAGCTGTGGTCCATGTGTTGAAAAGGAGACCTTTGGAAGATGGGCAGGTAGAAAGAGTTGTAAGAACTCAAATTTCTGTGTGTGGTGTGCCAACTTCAGAGAGGCAGGGGCACCCAAAGGACTTTTGCTTTGAGCCCTTAACGTGTTTCAGGAAAGGGTAAAGTGGAACAGCAGGGAGAGAGATGTGATGATCCTCACAGTCCTCACAATCCTGAGGGTCTGGGAAGATGAAGTCATCATAATGTCTAGAGAGCCCCGCAGAGGTTTTTGTAAAAAGCAGCAGGGCCTCTGCAGAAAAGAAAAGGAAATGTTGGCATTGTCTGTGCTTTTGATCCCTTCAGGAGGCCAAGGAGGCCCTGGAGGCCAAGGACAGGTACATGGAGGAGATGGCGGACACTGCCGACGCCATCGAGATGGCCACACTGGACAAAGAGATGGCAGAGGAGCGTGCCGAGTCTCTGCAGCAGGAGGTGGACTCCCTGAAAGAGAAGGTGGAGGAGCTCACCATGGACCTGGAGATCCTGAAGCATGAGATTGAGGAAAAAGGTGAGCTGCGCCCACAGTGAGAGCACCTGGGGGCAGCCAGTGCATGATCTGACTTGACCAGCATGTGGTGATGGGTCATGTTGCCACTGAAGGAGAAGGAACTCAAGACCTCGTCTGCCAGATAGGCCCTGTCTGATTCTTATAGGTTTGATGAGTGTTCAGTGTTCTCATTAATGGATACAGGTCTCTTGTTTACAGTCATACTTTGATACATCTCCTAAATTACATCTGCCATCTACATGACTGATGTGGTTTTGAAGGCATATTCTGGAAGTTTTAGAACTCACATCTGAGACAAGCTGGTCAATCAATCAATCAAGTTTATTTATCAAATGGACAAGAATACAGCGTGCAGCAGTAGTTGCCGGCAATGAAATGTCTTTTCTACGAGCTCACCGGGGTGGATAAAAATCACAAAATTAAAGTTACAAAATAAGGTGACGTAATAATAGATAATAATGTATTTGAAATTGAATAAAATAAACTCAGACAAAACTCAATATAAATAGAGCTGTATATTATGTCTGCCATTACATATCCAGAGATACTGTGTGGTGGAAAAGAGATTGATTTTTGAGTTTGTGTCATCTGTAAAATACAGAAGAAAGCAGAGTTGTTGACTCTCACAATCATTTGCATTACCCCATTGCTGAACTCTTTACAACTCCCTGTAGCACATTGTTACTCAAATAATCACTGTTACTATCCTGTTCATCTGATTACTAATGCGGTACGTTTCCCAGGGGCTTCTGACACATGTAGTGTTCAGTTCAGTTCAAGGTGCTTTATTAGCATGACCGATAGGTACAAGTAGTGTCTAACAAGCATCAAAGAAGATGAGTTTTCTTAGATTGCATAGGCTGATGAGATGAGCCTTTAATAAAGGGAAAGGAGAAGACAATAGTATGAGTGTGTTTGGGTTTGTTTTCTGATAATTAAAAAACCTGTTTGTTTACCCCACCATTCCACTTAGGCTATAGTAAAGTGTTTATAGTATTGTTTTTCTTGTCTTAGATTTCTGACATTCGTTTTCAAGATGTCAAGCTGTGAGTGATGGTAGTGGTTTTTAGTTATCATTTGAAGATATTTCTAGTTTTCTTCTGTCACTGACTTTTTGTGCTCCTTTGTAGTTTGGTATTAAACTTGACAAGCTGTGTTAATGTGATCTCTCTTTATATACATACAAGTGAGTCTATTGCAGCACATAAAAACTATAGTATGAGGAAAAAATGAATTAACTTCTACTATCTGACTCACATTTGACTGTATTTTGTAACATTTCCTATGTTCATATGAAACTTTAAATTGATTTGCTTGATTTGACATTATTTTATCTTTTTTATCTTTCATGAGAGAGGTTATAAACCTTTAAATTCATAAATGTATTCAATAATTGATTAGAATTTTAGGAGACTTGTTTTGCATGCATTAAAAAGGCTAAGTTAAGTTTTAATGAATGCAAATATTTAAAGTGTGTAAGAGTCTTTCTGAAGGCAGCAGAAATGAATTTAGGAGGCAGTTCTAGTCTGCTTCATTATGAGGTTGCAGAGCAGTGATAAGGTTTATGTTACTATTCACATCCCTGGATTTGTCAATGTGACGATATCTTCAGTGACTTGGGGTCTCCGTTCCAACAGGCTCTGACGGCGCAGCCTCCAGCTACCATGTGAAGCAGCTGGAGGAGCAGAACGGGCGCCTGAAGGAGGCCCTTGTCAGGTCAGTGTTGCTCACGTCAGGCTGGGCCTTGAATGATGGGGTGGCCGCATGTCTGACTTTGACCTCAGACCTCTTATGTTAGAATACCAGGCTTTTTAAAGCAAAAGCCATTAGAAGTCACTCGAGCCCATCGTCCGCTTTGTTTCAGGCAGCAGGGTGGACTGATCCCGTGGCGGGCGTCCCATCCAGGGGTGTTCCTGCCCCGTCCCCTGTGCATCAGGCATTGACTCCAGGTTGCTGCAGTGATTACTGGGGCTAAGCGGTTTTCCAAATAGAGGACGATTGATGGCACTCTTTGGATGGACAGCCAGTTTGCTACGTAGTAGAAGTCTGGTTGCACCTCCAGGTGCTGCCTTTTACAGAGGCGTCCTTCTGGCCCCTAGTGCCCAACCCCCCCACCCCCCCCCCCACCGGGCCCGCCGCGAAGGTCCTAAACCAACCTCCTCGCCCCGCAGGATGCGAGACCTGTCTGCCTCGGAGAAGCAGGAGCACGTGAAGCTGCAGAAGCAGATGGAGAAGAAGAGCTCGGAGATGGAGGCGCTGCGGCAGCAGAGGGAGAAGCTGGTGGAAGAGATGCAGCAGGCCGAGAAGACCATCGACGAGCTGAAGGAGCAGGTCAGAGGGCCGGAGGCCTCGCCGCCCCGCCTGGGCTCTGCGTGCTTATTGCTGTCCTTTCTTTTGCTCCATTCATATGTATACTTCAGACTGATTTTTCTTTTTTGGGTTGTCCACGATAACAGACGTCTCGTTGCCACTAAGAACCGTAGATTGTTAAACTGCCACTGATCCGTCAAGTGTGACGAGACAGACAAGACTTCCGGTTTATAACCTTCCTGATGATTTAAGTGCATCTTCCTGAAGCTTCTGTTTGAGTCCAGAAATTCAGCTCTTCTAGACTGTCAGTGTAGTTCATGCTGTAAAGTAACTGGTCTTTCTTCTTTTGATCGATATCAGCTCAGCTCATTTTTTTACAATGAAGTGATTGTACACAATATTCTATATTCACTACATAACTACATTGAAATTGTGTGGTTATGTCAGAGCTTCTATTTTGTCCATTTAATAATAATTCCTTACACTTACATAGCACTTTTCTGATGTACATCGTGTAAGAAGTATGTTCATAAATCCAGTACTCATGCGAAAGCTTTAAACCCCTGTAGGTTGAACATGCTTGAAATAGAGTCAGTTCCTGTTGATGCGCGAGATTGCCGGCGGTGACAGCTCACCTCGGATCACCGGGGTTGCTGGTGGGCGCGAGCCCGTGTGGTGCTGACGGGGCTCTGGGGTTCGCTCTCTGCGCAGGTGGATGCCGCCCTGGGTGCCGAAGAGATGGTGGAGACGCTGACGGAGAGGAGCCTGGACCTGGAGGAGAAAGTGCGAGAGCTGCGGGAGACCGTCAGTGACCTGGTGAGCCCTCCACCCCCCGGGACAGCGCAGAGCCAGGGCCTCGCCTGTTTGGAAACTCTACAGCCGACTGCAAAAGAGAAATATGGAAAAGAGCAGAGATGAGCACCTCCTGAAAGTACCTCCTGGCGGAGCGGTGGCTCTGTGGCTAAGGATCTGCGCCTGTGACTGGAAGGTTGCCGGTTCAAATCCCGCGGCCGGCAGAGGAATCCTACTCCGTTGGGCCCCTGAGCAAGGCCCTTCACCCCAACTGCTCCAGGGGCGCCATACAATGGCAGACCCTGCGCTCTGACCCCAAGCTCCTCTCCCTGTCTGTGTGTCTGTTTCTCCTTGGAGAAAAGCTGGGGTATGCAAAAAGACGAATTCCTAATGCAAGAAATTGTATAGGGCTAATAAAGAAACATTATAACATTATAACATTAAACGGATAGTGAACCTGGAGATTACTCGGTTATGAGCTTTTGAGATGGACACATTTCCTGTGAGTTGCCGTGTGCCTTAGAGCACAGCAGGGGATAAACGGGCTAATGTGCAGGGCGGACGGGTTCCATTGCACCATGCGGCTGTGCTGTCTGACTGGCCCGCTGTCCTGTCGTTTCGGGTCCTGCTTTGATAGCTCCTCGACTGGCATCCTGCCTGTTGGCTGTCCCTCGCGCTGCGGAGCGAGCGCTGCGCGCCGCGGGCCTGCCGCGTGGCTGGGCATTCTGTGCGAGTGACCTGCCGCTGTCCGTGGCTGCCCGCAGGAGGCCATCAACGAGATGAACGACGAGCTGCAGGAGAACGCGCGGGAGACGGAGCTGGAGCTGCGGGAGCAGCTGGACCTCGGGGCCGCCCGGGTGCGAGAGGCAGAGAAGAGGGTGGAGGCGGCGCAGGAGACGGTGGCTGACTACCAGCAGACCATCAAGAAGTATCGGGAACTGACCGCACACTTGCAGGTGAGGGGAGAACACCCTGCCCCAGCCTCATGAAACACACTCATGTCTCCTACGATGGATCTGGACTGCAGGTGTGTGGGAGAGCACTGAGTTGAGGTCCAGGTTTTCCATCCCAATACTGACGATGCGGTTTTGTTTATCTTCTGAGATCTCACAAAAGTCAGGATATAGGGTGATAACATTGTTGTCAGTTTATTGTTTTTTAAACCCTTTAAGGAGTGGTTAGCACAGCATGTACAATGCTTAGAAAACTTTGGTCATATTTCTTAAAATGCTTAACGAATGCCACCATCTAGTGGTGAAGCTGATGCAAAAATGTAAGAATACACTTCCGTCCTAGATGGGCTATGCCCATCACCTACAGAGCTCTGAGCACACACACATCACTGTGTTTGTCCCTGTCAGAGTGCTGAACACACACACTTCTGTGTCTGTCCCTGTCAGAGCTCTGAACACACACACATCACTGTGTTTGTCCCTGTCAGAGTGCTGAACACACACTTCTGTGTCTGTCCCTGTCAGAGCTCTGAGCACACACACATCACTGTGTCTCTCCCTGTCAGAGCTCTGAGCACACACACATCACTGTGTCTCTCCCTGTCAGAGCTCTGAGCACACACACATCACTGTGTCTCTCCCTGTCAGAGCTCTGAGCACACACACATCACTGTGTCTCTCCCTGTCAGAGCTCTGAGCACACACACATCACTGTGTCTGTCCCTGTCAGAGCTCTGAGCACACACACATCACTGTGTCTGTCCCTGTCAGAGCTCTGAGCACACACACATCACTGTGTCTCTCCCTGTCAGAGCTCTGAGCACACACACGGCTGTGTCTCTCCCTGTCAGAGGTACTTGTGCACATATGACTGTGTCCATCCCTAACAAAGAGCTGTATAGAAATGTGGTTTTCCCCATCTCCGTTAGAGGGCTGTGCACACATGGAAAAGACTGCACCCATGCTTGACAGAAAGCTGTGGTCACATGCAGACGGCTGTGCCTGCCCCCTCCTGAGTCCCTAACTGCGTGCTGTGTTTTAAGGAGGTGAACCGAGATCTGATGAGCCGACAGGAGGCGTCAGTGGAGCAGCAGCAGCAGCCCCCAGCTGAGATGTTTGACTTCAAGATTAAGTTTGCAGAAACCAAGGCATACGCCAAGGTGAGTGCTGAGCTGAGTCACCTAGAGCTGGGCACACGCTGCTTTTCAGCTTTAGAGGAGGGTCGAGTATTTAGAAAATAAAGCTGTCCTCAATTTCTTGTCAGGGTTATAAATAAAAGAAGGGTTTTGTGCAGCATTTTTTATGTTATTCAAAGAAGAAATTGCAAAAAAGAAATTGACCCTCAGTTTATAACCTCACTGTTCTTCATCCAGGTTGGTTAACCATAAATCATTTTGGGGCTCTGGTTTGGATAATTTTCTGAGCCTTTAAATAAAGAATCAGGATCCTGTATTTTATTTTAATCTGGAAGGATCATTACTTGATCTATTAATAATAGTTTATGAAAATTTGGACTGAAAATAATTTTACTGATTTCTTAATTACTGACCTGTTATTACCTAATTAGTCACCTTGTTTCACCCACATCCTAAACACTGGAACAAAAGCTTCATGTATACCCATGCCCTCTGCGTTCACAGGCTATTGAGATGGAGCTGAGGAAGATGGAGGTGAACCAGGCCAATAGGCAGGTGTCTCTGCTCACGTCCTTCATGCCGAACTCGTTTCTGCGCCACGGGGGAGACCACGACTGTATTCTGGTGCTACTGCTCATCCCCAGGCTCATCTGCAAGGTATACTGGAGCTCTGCTTGAGAGCTTTGGTACCCTCTCTCTATTCACAGCTTATAACTGTCTGCAAGAGCCTCACGGGGTGTCATGAACGGGTCATTAGAAAGGTTATTAACGAGATGAGACCTTTCAGCCCGTCTTGCTCGTTTGGTTGTATATCATGGGAGTTTAATAGAATGCTGTCCCTTGGAATGGAGCAATATCTGTTTTATAACGAGGTGCCAAGCATTGTACACATTATTCTAAATGAGGTCTAACTAATGCCCTTCTTTAAATTTTACTCTGCACTATACATCCTAACACTCTTTGCTTTTTTTATTCCTTCACCACATTGTTTAGAAGATATAAAGGATGTGTCAGCATTTACACCATCGTCTTTTTCATGGGTAGCCTCTTCAAGGTCAGCGTCTGCTGCTTTCTGTCCTTTGTTGCCTGCGTGTAACAGCCGCCGGCCAGGCGTGTGCCCCGTCTGGGCCTCCGGCGCGCACCTCCGGCCGCAGCTGCGGAGAGGCTGCTCTGACCCTGGCGTGTGCGTGTGCGTGTGTGCGTGTGTGTGGCAGGCGGAGCTGATCAGCAAGCAGGCCCAGGAGAAGTTCGACCTGAACGAGAGCGGCGTGGAGCGCGCCGGCCTGCGCGGGGCGGCGGGCGAGCAGCTGAGCTTCGCCGCGGGCCTGGTCTACTCTCTCAGCCTGCTGCAGGCGACGCTGCACAAATACGAGCAGTACGTACAGTACCTCCCGCGGGCCGGGCTCGCACTTGCTGCGAGAGAGCATTTTAACAACCGTTTTAAAACTAGTGTTGGAAAAGTGAAATATTAATAAATCAGATGCAGAAAAATATACCGTGATAATAAACTTTTTAAATGTGTTCATCGGGTGATGTTTCCCCTTGGTAGGTACTAAATGCAACTCGGCCGTAGTGTCTCTCCTTTTTGAAATATGTAATTATGAGTCCTTTTTCAAAACTGACACAGTTTTTGTTTTTTTAAATTTTATTTAAAATTAAAACGGGAAGTAAAGTTGCTCAATTTAGCTCTTTTAATGATCCAGTGGGTTTTTTTAACGTTTCGTCGAAAGGGCGATAGCAGTCAGGGAGAGCTTGATCACCAGCATGTGGCCACTAGATGGAGTACTCATACAGTACATGAGAGGCTGGAGGCTGGATGTGCTAGTTTGGTGTCTTAGACCTCCATATTTCAGTTTAACACCAGTGTTAAACCTGCTGTGGTGACTGTTTGGTACACTGATACTAAAAACCCTGGCTTTTCATCAGTGCCTTAAACCTTCCTTTTGGCTGTTTTTTAAAGATGAAAGAGTATTTGGGATTGTGTTAGCCCCTGTACATTTTTTCACTAACACGTGATTGTAAAGTTCGGATGCTACGTCTAGCAGCTGTCTCTTTCACTTTGCAGTATGATTCAACAGACTTTGACTGGTGTCTGGGAAGTGCTTCAAGCATTATTGAGTTGAAATTCTTATAGAATCCTCAACATATGAGCAGCTGTTTTATTCCTTCAGGGGTGATGTTAATGCTATTTTATTACTCTGGAATAGAGTAAGAGGCACACATTTGTTCAACGGTATGATTTTTTGATAACCTTGTTTATCCAATAAAAATGTTTTAATCTTTAGTTTTTCCCACATAAGGTCAAAGTTTATACACGAGCAAGATGTGTATCTCATGAAGTGCTTATGATTTTTTCAGGACTTTTAATACCATTTTAAACTGAAACGATCAGTGGCTGCACACTGTTAACTGTTTTGTTCCTAGACTGTGGCGCAGCTTTATGTTAGCAGGTTTCATGTTTCTCCTTAATCTGGAACATCTTCAGGACTTTCGTAGTGTTGGGGGCTTGCTGGTAGAGCAGGGTGTCCTCTCGGTCAGCAGGCTCTGAGCTTGGTTCTTCCTGCCCTGCAGAGCTCTGAACCAGTGCAGTGTGGAGGTCTACAAGAAGATCGGCCTGCTGTACCCCGAGATGAGTGTCCACGAGCGCTCCCTGGACTTCCTCATTGACCTGCTGCACAAGGACCAGCTGGACGAGACCGTGCACGTGGAGCCTCTCACCAAGGCCATCAAGTACTACCAGGTACAGCACAGAAAAACCAGGGAGGGACAGTGTAAGCGAAGTAGTGATAGTAAACCACACTAGACCATCGCCTTCATAATTCCACCTGTTATCTTTATGGATTCACTCGCCACCGATACTCAGTGGCATCTGTCTGTCCAGCAGAAATGTCTTCCATACGTTTGTTTTACTGGTGTGTAGAGACGGGAATAGCAGCATTTATTGAGCCAATAGGTTTCACATTTTTGTAGAAGAGAACTGTGCTTGTCAGCTTTGTAGAAGTGCAGGGAAAATGGTTTGTTTGTCTTGTGGGAGAGTTTTCATTCCATTACTGGTAATGAAGGTGAGATAGTGAAAAAAATCCCACAGTATGAAGATGATTTTACATTTTTATAGAAAATAACCCAAACTCATTTTCCAGATCTTGCCATAGGTTTCAGTTAACACCTTGCAGCCTCTTAAGCAGGTTTCTGTACGGAAGAGCACATACATTTAAATGTCCTGATTGTAAACATGATCACCAGAACAACCAAAACAGTCTTTTCCTTGCCTGCCATTATTTATTCATCTTGATTTTTCCTTCCTCACACTGCCTTAATATAGAGAAAAATGAATTCAGTAAAAACTAAACTTAAGTAGCATATACAGTGCCTTGCGAAAGTATTCGGCCCCCTTGAACTTTTCAACCTTTTGCCACATTTCAGGCTTCAAACATAAAGATATAAATTTTTTATTTTATGTGAAGAATCACCAACAAGTGGGACACAATTGTGAAGTGGAACGAAATCTATTGGATTTTTGAAACTTTTTTAACTAATAAAAAAATGAAAAGTGGGGCATGCAAAATTATTCGGCCCCTTTACTTTCAGTGCAGCAAACTCACTCCAGAAGTTCAGCGAGGATCTCTGAATGATCCAATGTCCTAAATGACTGATGGTGATAAATAGAATCCACCTGTGTGTAATCAAGTCTCTGTATAAATGCACCTGCTTTGTGATAGTCTCAAGGTTCTGTTGAAAGCGCAGAGAGCATCATGAAGACCAAGGAACACACCAGGCAGGTCCGTAATACTGTTGTGGAGAAGTTAAGAGCTGGATTTGGATACAAAAAGATTTCCCAAGCTTCAAACATCCCAAGGAGCACTGTGCAAGCGATCATCTTGAAATGGAAGGAGTATCAGACCACTGCAAATCTACCAAGACCTGGCCGTCCCTCTAAACTTTCAGCTCAGACAAGGAGAAGACTGATCAGAGATGCAGCCAAGAGGCCCATGATCACTCTGGATGAACTGCAGAGAACTACAGCTGAGGTGGGAGAGTCTGTCCATAGGACAACAATCAGTCTTACACTGCACAAATCTGGCCTTTATGGAAGAGTGGCAAGAAGAAAGCCATTTCTCAAAGATATCCATAAAAAGTCTCGTCTAAAGTTTGCCACAAGCCACCTGGGAGACACCCCAAACATGTGGAAGAAGGTGCTCTGGTCAGATGAAACCAAAATCGAACTTTTTGGCCACAATGCAAAACGATATGTTTGGCGTAAAAGCAACACAGCTCATCACCCTCAACACACCATCCCCACTGTCAAACATGGTGGTGGCAGCATCATGGTTTGGGCCTGCTTTTCTTCAGCAGGGACAGGGAAGATGGTTAAAATTGAGGGGAGGATGGATGCAGCCAAATACAGGACCATTCTGGATGAAAACCTGTTGGAGTCTGCAAAAGACCTGAAACTGGGATGGAGATTTATCTTCCAACAAGACAATGATCCCAAACATACAGCAAAATCTACAAAGGAATGGTTCACAAATAAACGTATCCAGGTGTTTGAATGGCCAAGTCAAAGTCCAGACCTGAATCCAATCGAGAATCTGTGGAAAGAGCTGAAAACTGCTGTTCACAAACGCTCTCCATCCAACCTCACTGAGCTCGAGCTGTTTTGCAAGGAAGAATGGGCAAGAATTTCAGTCTCTCGATGTGCAAAACTGATAGAGACATACCCCAAGCGACTTGCAGCTGTAATCGCAGCAAAAGGTGGCTCTACAAAGTATTAACGCAAGGGGGCCGAATAATTTTGCACGCCCCACTTTTCATTTTTTTGTTAGTTAAAAAAGTTTCAAAAATCCAATAGATTTCGTTCCACTTCACAATTGTGTCCCACTTGTTGGTGATTCTTCACATAAAATAAAAAAATTATATCTTTATGTTTGAAGCCTGAAATGTGGCAAAAGGTTGAAAAGTTCAAGGGGGCCGAATACTTTCGCAAGGCACTGTAAGTTGGCCCTTACATGAAATATCAGAGATTGATATAGACCTCATTAATTGAACACGTAAACATTTTTACTACTTTCACACATGCCACATCTCTCCTCCCCACCCCATGCATGCTGGCACGATCCTCTACGGCTTTCCCCTCCCAGACAAGGGCTTTATTATTATTACTTTGATCTCTCTGACATCATTAAGGACACATGAAACACTGCAGTTCTTATAAGACAGTAAAGTGCATGAAGAACAAAGTGTAGCAATACACAGAGAGGGCTGCAAACACCCAGTTTCCTCTGATTAGAAACAAATGTGGTCACCTGCCTTGCCCTGTGCAGGGAGGCAAGAATTCTCAGTGCAGTTTGGAGCAGATTTGTTTATTACGATAACCTTCGGAGAGCTATGTAGAGAAGTAACAATGCACTCTGCACAGGGAATTATAGACATTGCTGAGTGCCTTTTATACATTAACTGCAACCTTTTTCATGACTGTATTAAGAATCTAATGTTGTGTTATGGAAAACAGTCTATTTGAAATAGATATGTCTTAACACGAAGAAGGGGTGCATTCAGACACGGGAATACTAACTCTACAGAGTGTTTACAAATTTTACACATTCTTCAAGGGTCTTAGCCACCTAAATAAGGATCCCAGACCTACAACCAGTGAATTACTTTTTCTACACCTGGATTACATGATACTGATTTGCCATTTTCAGTAAATCATCCAGCCACACTTATCTGTAATCACTGGACCACAACCTTCAATTTACACATCTGGACTGTCATCACCACTGCCTCGTGTCCTTTTCCTGTAACTGTTTCTCTGGCTAATAATGAAATCATAATGTGGGGAAAATCCTCATAAAATTACTTCTTTTACAGATGATTTTTATGGCAGTGACGGGAGAGTGCTTATTCATTTAAGAACAGTAACAATGTGGCCCATTTAGACCATATGGTCGTTAGTTAATAAACTCAAGGATCTCATCTAGCTATTGGCTTTAACAACTTGACTGGGGACCCTGTTCCAGATTCCCACAACACTTTGGCTAAAGGAGTGCCTCCTGTTTTCAATTTGTGCCCTCTGGTTTGTGTTTCACTGTGTTTTCGTAAGAAGTTGCGTTACCTTGGTCAACGGCATCCATGATTTTAAATTCTTGAATCGAGTTCCCATGTGGCCATCTCTGTTAAAGACTCAAAAGGTTCAGTTCCTATCTTAAACGTCCTTTCCTTTTTCATGACAGTGATAGCTTATTTTATCCTGTGTCTTTCATGGTGCCTCTTTTCGCAGCACTTCGTAGTAAAACAGGCAAAATAGCCAAAAAGAGGGAAGTATACCCAACAGAAAGCAGTCATTTAAACAGATTTAAAGGCTATTGCATGAAAGAATTTAAGAGTATTTTTAAAGAGTTGGCTTGCAAGATCTTGTATCAGCCTGGAGATCAATCCACAGCTTTGGAGCAGCAGAAATCCTGCTATCCCAGTGTCCTGAGCCGCATACTGGGAATTGAAAGATCGGATAAAGGCTAAGAAAGTGTAGGTGCAGAGTCTCTAGATGTTGCACACCATTAATAGTAACATAACGCTGCAAAGCAAGACATTTCTGCTTTCAAAAATATCTTCATACACAGATTGTTTTTTTAGCATATAGCTTTATCTTGTCCCTGGAAGATCAAATTAGTTTTTTTTTAGTTATTTGTTTGTTGTTGATAGTTGAAGCTCTGTTTTTAAATTTCCATTCTTTATTTCATATCTGCAATTTATTGCAATCGCTGACCGCGGCCTGTCCCTCCTTTTTGAAATTTAAGTTATTTTGTTTCTTGGCAAATGTACCCATGAAAAATGAAAAGAGATTGCTTTCTCAAGGACTGTTGGGATTGACATTGACTCATTTCCAGTACATATGAGAAATCAGTTATGAAAAGAAGCAGCAATTCAGTGTAACGCAGAAGAAATAAGAATCACTTTATTTCACAGTATTATTTTCAGCATAATTTGTGTAGTTTCCTTGGGGAAATTGTTGATATTAGAACATGTAACTGTTCGACGTGACCTGTTCAGGACGAACACCCCAGGGCAGAAGGAATTGCATGAGTTGGTTGCAGGTCACTACCAGTTTATCTTGTGATGGTAGTGCATTTTTTCTCACCTAGATCATTCTGAGCATGCCAGCTCATACTGCTGTACTGAGAGGCCCGTTTCATGTGCAGGAATATTGTTCCAGGCTTAGCTGAGCTGTTCCTTTCAATCCTGAGAGGCCTGCCTTGTGCAGGAATATTGTTCCAGGCTTAGCTGAGCTGTTTCCTTTCCCTGCAGCACCTGTACAGTATCCACCTGGCTGACCAGCCTGAGGATTGCACTATGCAGCTGGCTGACCACATCAGGGTAAGTGCATAGCCATCAACACCATTACCCTTGCAGCAGTCTGCTAGCGAGGCTGCAGTAGGAATGCACCATTTACTCTGTGGGCTTGAACATATTTCAAGGTTCGTATTCAATGTTTTTGCTCTGTTAATATAAACTTCCTAACTTCAGAAAATGAGGCTAGCTGGATAATTGGATCTGGTTGTAGGTGTTGACAAGGGGATAACCCTCTTACTGAAGATAAGCCCCTTCCTGTGTTTAATTAAGAGCACCATATTTTATAAGAGCTTGTATATTAAGAACATTTCCTCTTAGAAGAGATGTTTAAACATATTGAAGATAGTACTCATTTATCTACTTTACTTGTGAGAGTGGTATCCTAATAATTAGAAAAAATAATGTTAAGGTTCAGAATGTGTAAGTCAGATTTTTTGTCTTATGTATATGTTATTGTGAGATGGTGTATGGAAGATGTACTGCCTTCATTTTAATTTCAGAAACATTGTTTACTTGTGGCTTTTTGGTCCTATTCTAACAGCTCTGGCTTCCAGTGTAAATGAGTGTCAAAATTTCTTTTCTGGTTTCAGTTTACCCAGAGTGCCTTGGACTGCATGGCAGTTGAAGTGGGCCGACTGCGGGCTTTCCTTCAGGTGGGGTTTCTTCTTCCTAGCTTAAGTGGTATATTGGTGTCTCTGAGTTATCACTGTTCGCTAGTGTGTTCACACCCTGCGATGGACTGGTGTCCTATTTAGGGTGTAGGTCCGTCTTGCTCTCTGCGCTTCCAGCTTAAGCTACAAGTTGCTGTAGCTCATGTTGGGATCAAGTAGCTTTCTGATCAAGGACAGATGGATGACTTTACTAATTCGTACTTCTTCTTAAAAAAGAGACACCTTGATACCTGTCGTGTTAAACGCATTAAAGATTTGAGGAAGATTACTTTTGTTTCTCATTCAGATGATTATTCATCCTGTTTTAACGGCTGATTTTAGATTGTTGGACCAGTTTCCACCATGGGAATCTAAGACCATTAAAGTGAAAGTCTGAATGATTTTGTACCAGGAAATGCCAGGATTGCTATGACAAAAGTGACCAGATAATCAGTCTGCTCACTTATGACAAGTCTGAAGCAGAACGACCAGCAGAATAACACAAAGAAGCAGCTGGACCACTAACAAGCACTGGAGAACTATGAAATGGTTCTGTAGGTGGACAGATAAACAAAATTCAGCCTCTTACAGACACAAACCTTTAAATTTTTTACTGGCACAGGGACTGTTCAAAGCCTGTAGGGGCCCAGGACCAGTCTTTTTGAGACACAATGTAGGGTGAGACCTCCTGAGAAAGAGATGCAGGATGTTTTCCTTCAGTCCACCGCCATCGATAATATATTCAATTTCATCCCACATCTCCCAGTTTGGGGAGGGCTCTTTACCAGTATTTCATGATGTTCTTCATTTGCATGTTCACTTTCAACACAACAAAGCAGCAGGGGGTGAAGGAATCCACCTTGACATTTTTAAGCACGGTGGACAGGAGATTTGTGCTCAGTGATTTTAAGGAGTCGGGATTTTGACAATCTTCAAGAATAAGGACAAATAACAACTGTGAAAAATATAGAGGAATCTCTGCTATGCCTATTGGGAAGGATGATTTTAGGACTCTCCCTGAGGTGTCTCATTTCTCTTGATAATGAGCTTCTCCTGCATTCCTAGCGTTGGTCTCAGAGGCATGACAGGCTTGACTTTAACAGTCTGTCAATTACAGGTACATGAAAAACGTAGGAAGAGCTCCAGTAGCTCTGCTTCTCATTCTTTGACTTGACAAAGGTTTTGTGTTCCTTTGAATCCTGAGGAACTCTGGGAGATCATCATCAAGTATAGGTTACTTCAAAATTCATGCATCTTCAAATATCGGCTGCTGTTTTGTGTTTTATACATGCAGTAATGCTTACAAATGGATATGTCACATAGACATTTGAAGTCCAGACAGGAGTTAACCAAGGATGTGTCATTGCACCCATTTCTATTTTCAGTATTCCAATATTCTCAATGTTTTCAGCACATTGCTCTGTTTGATTACAGACAAGCTTCCTGCTGGAGTGCAGCTGAATGGAAGAATAAATGCAATGACCCTAATAAACAGTCCACAACTAAAACCACTCTAAATTCTGTCATCACATTCCTGTATGCTGATAATGCGGCAGTATGTGTTCTTCATAGAAATTAATCTCCAGACAATTGCCAACATATTTACTGAGGGATATGAGAAGATTACACTTAACATTCAGTCCTCCATCAGCCAGCTCCAAATGCACACGTCCCAACACCATCAGTTCAGTTCCACAGTGAGTGTCTGGAGAATGTAGAGCACTCCCTATCCCTTTACAGAAGACTGAAAAAGTGCAGTCTTTGGCCCTGTGTTTGTAGGATGTGGGTGTTTGAGGATTGCGCTACAAAAGCTGAGTCCGAACTGATGATCTACTGGTCCATCGTCCTTTCTGCTGCATGGAGCTGAAACACAGACACCATATAGGAAACGCTTATTATCACCGTCGTTATTTATGAAAAGTTTTACACATCGAGTGAGAGGACAGCTGCACTGACCTCAGTATTCCCTCCCAAGAAGTCACCACAAACGTTGAAGCCATGATCATCTGCTGTCAGCTCCGTTTGGTTGGTTGTATTATTCTTCCTGCATAGCCAAGGCAGTCTCACCAGCAGAGAGCAGAAATGTTTCGAAGATATGCTATAAACAAACAGGTAGAAATTAAACATCTGTTTGAATTCTAGGAGGCTATGGTCCTTGACCAAACCAGATCGGAAAACTTAGGAAGCAGCCCATTTCTTTAAAGGCCCAAAGGTATCAGAATGAGAAAGCAAAGGGGGAGTGTTGATGAGAGCTTACCATGACCTCATCACACAGTACGAGACCAGATGTCTCCCAAGACACCTGCTTAGCCTGCCAGAGAGTGTGCGGTCCTACATCAGTCAAACCAGTCTCCTTCAGATTCATGGGAGATGATTAACCTCAGCTGTGGGAGAAGGCCAGTGAATGATTGAGAATGTATTAAAATGAATTCATACATAAAAAATGCTAATGTTAGCAAACAGTGTTTTGTAATGTGGATGTTTGATTTCCATTTTATTGCCATTTCACAGGATGCAAGTACAGATTTTCATGTTTAGTCCATGGTCTCGAATATACTTCTACAGTTTCTAGTAAAACTGCACTGTAATTGTTTTATTTAGCAAGGCTGAATCAGTAAAATCTGACCAAGAAAGCACATGTGCTTAAACACAGTTATGCTTCTTTTACAAAATGTAATTGACCTCATGAAATGTGAGGCACACATAATCCGCAATGAGTATCCATAACTAATTAAGCTGCCTGGAGAACTCAGGCACACAAAAATCTTCCTGAACTAATTAAAGCAATATGTGGGGGTGAGTTTACACCGTGCAGTAACTATTGTAAAAAGTGCTTTTCAGTTGCACTGAATTGTATAGCTTACAATTCAGCATACAATTCTGTTGTATGGGGTGTATTTGTAATATTGTACTAGAAAAAATTATTGAGATTATTGACGTGTCTTATGTTGAAATAGTAGTCATTAACAAAATGAAAGCCATAACATTTTAGATCAGTAGATTATGGCCGTGCCAATGTTAAATGTCTGATTATGTGTGATTATTGTCTCGTGTAACTCGGCAGCAGGGTGGGGTAAAGAGCTCTAGACACCGGACTGCAAGCAGCTTCCCTCGGCTTGCGCCAGTGAAAGCCCTGCTGTATAAATTATTCTCAAAGCCAAGTGTCTTCTCCGTTGACGTGGCTGCTAGAATATAGTGGTAATAACCGGATGTGTCCTGGGAGGATGGGTCTTTGCCGAGGTTTGTGGTTTGATTCATGGTTTTAAGATCCACAGTGACCTTGGTTGTGAGCAGCAGGTTCCCTTTCTCCCCTGCAGACAGGACAGGAAGCTGCCGGTCTCGCCATCCTGCTGAAGGACCTGGACACGTCCTGCAGCGACATCCGGCAGTTCTGCAAGAAGATCCGCCGCCGGATGCCAGGGACAGACGTCCCCGGGATTCCTGCCGCGCTTACCTTTGGGCAGCAGGTACTTCACCAAATCTCAGAGCCAGTCCAAGCGGCATTTCCATAGCACTGATCATGCCGAACAATGAAGTGTGTTGCAACACAGCATGTAGGCAACATACAGCCCTTTAAATATTAAGAAAAACATCACAGTATAAAAGCAAATATGTTCTTAAATGTTCCTGGTGTCATCTAACGTAATATAGAAATAAGTCAGTCCCACATTCTTTACATTTAATTGCTGCAACTTCATAATGGAAAGGAGCTTCAGAAGGAGTGTTTTCTAAGAATAATAAAAGGTATTTTCCAGGGTTAGTTTTCCAATTTCCTCGAACACGTGGTTTAAGTACCCTCTGCCGGCATTCACACCTTTTTTTTCTTTGATATTATTTAGATTTAGTTTTGGGGAAATCATCTCGTTTTTAATCTGCACGTCACATACTGTACCAATAGCACTAGGATCATGGAAATATCTGCTCAGTTCATCAGTGGTCGGAGAGTTTTTAGCGGTGGGAGTTGTTCCTCACACGTGACGAAGCGCTGGTTGAGGACTTCATCCAGTGTAAGCAGCAGAGCTGCAGCGGCAGTGAGTGACAGTAGGTGTTAAAAACAAAGATCACCAAATGACATGGGAACGTTAAGGGTGGCTTTGAGTGGACAATTATGATCACAGGTAACTGACTTTTGAGGCTCATGTTTTGCAAACAGTTTCCAGCAATTTAATTCTCAGCTTTTCCTTTACTTGTTTCTCCAACACATGGTATAATCAAGTTGGTACGTCTTTTTAGTAATCTTGCTGAGGTAGTATTTGTGAATGAATGACAAAAGTAATTTACTTAGCAACTTTTTTGTATTCTTGGGTACTGCAAGTACTTTAAATGGAAATATTTTCTCCCTCTAGTTCTTTGCAGCCTTATTGAAGACATTTTGAAGCAATAAACAGTATTTTGTAAAATGGGATTTTTATCCGGGATTTCTAGATATAAAGGAAGAAAGCAGTTTATAAAACCCAGGGTCACTGCATTCAGTGTGTTTTTAATTGTAGGTCTTTTTCAGATGGCTGTTGATATTTATTGCTTGTTTTGTTAATTTGTAAGCAGCAGTTAATCCTAAGTGAAAGATATCTTTTTCATTTTCTTTGTTGGAAAGAGATCATAGAAAGTGTGAATCATCCTCCATCCCCTTTTAATGCAAAAAAAACAGTTTCCATCTGCTGTACTTAAAACACACAGTATCATATCAGTTGTAGCTGAATGGGTCGCGATGTATCACTACCTGTATCATTGAGCTAGAGCTGATACCAGCAGTACCAACAGTAACAATAAAGGCAGTCCCAAAAAATACGTCATTTAAAGTTGCTCCTTTTAGGCTAGTTTTTTCTGGACATGTATTCACCATTGCAGTATTTTAGGCATTCCTTTTCACTAAAGCTGTAATTTCTGAATAGACTTTGAAGATGCTTCACTAGATCTGACAATGGCCATCTGTGTTTATTTTATAATGTAATAAACTGAAAACATAATATAATTAAATATAAGAGTTAACATAATTTACACCTCTAAGTAATAAGTAGTTATCAACTTTTATTGGAAATTCACATGGCTCTCTAATTTGCTGCTGCATGAAAAACATCTCAATGTTTTTGTGAATTTTCTCGTATTGGATCAACAAATGTTTTTTAATTGTCCTGTAAAAGATGTAGTACATTACAGAACCAAGGAGGACCTATTGATGAAATTGAGACAAATAGGACTTTGCTATCATTTTAATCTGTTCTGTCAGTCTGTCTCAGCTGATCTGAGGAAGAAGTGATGTTACCAGCTTTGAACACAGGGCTGGGTATCTGCCTCCAGATTCCCACAAGCCTTAATGGCAAGATGTTCCTCCTGTGCTCAAAGGTTCTTCCTTGTATGCTACACTTGCATCCTCTGATTCATGTTTCACTGTTGATTTTAAAGAGGTTGGCTGGGGTCCTTTGAGGATTTTGAATGTTTGATTCAGGATTCCTTTTTTTAGTCTTCTCTGCTTAAGACTGAAAGCATTCAGTCCTTAAAGTCAGAGCCTGAGAATGTACCTAGTTGCTCTTTCAAACACATGATGTGGTATGTTTAGTTCTTCATAAAAGATTAATTCTCTAATTGCAGGTCATAGGTATTCAATTAAATTAATTACAAACGTGTATACAAGATGTAGATAAGTGCACTGTGTTACATGCAGGAAGCTCAAACATGAACTATATACCGTATATTAAAGAAGGAACACTGCATTTTTTCAGCTTCTAGACAATGTTGGTAAGCAATACAAAGGCAAACAGTGTTAGAATGTGTTAGGATTAATTTAAGGGATTTTGTTTATAACTTTAATGAACTAGAAAGATTTATTTTAGAATTAGCATTCAGTTTTGGTCACCACAATAGAAAAAATATATGTTGATAATCTAATGATATTCCTAGCAGTGTTAAAAATATTTTTTCTTTGACTTGTTTCCATTATTCTGTAGGACGTGTCAGCTGGTAGCACAGTTACCTGGTTTCTTGCATTATCCAGTACCAGTGTGGGTGTGGAAGTACCTTAGAGAAAGTGCTGTATTACCTGTCTGTCAGATGCATCCCTGTTCATTCTGCAAATAAGCACCTGGGTTGTGGGGGGCACATCGTCAGGATGCCCCCCTCTGTGCTCTGGGTTTAACAGCAGCTCTGCGTGGTCCTGTCCCCTCCTCTCTCCCCCTCGCAGGTGTCGGACACTCTGATGGACTGCAGGAAGCACCTGACCTGGGTGGTGGCCGTCCTGCAGGAGGTGGCTGCAGCCGGGGCCCAGATGATTGCTCCCTTGACTGAGCAGGAGGGGCTGTCGGCCCTGAAACTGGAGGACTTGGCCTTCAAGGCTGCAGAGCAGGTAGGCAGCGCCCCCCAGTGGTGTGGAGGGGCCTTGCGTTCCTGCTAGTTTTGGGGTGCCTGTCATCCCAATTTTGCGTTTTTAAGCATTGTACCTGTAAACATTGGATTTGACACACAAACCAAAAGGGTGAAATAGTAGAGATGTTGCATACAATGTCTGCTTATGAGCTTCACAGGGGCCTACAGTATAGAAGAATATGTGAGAATTCTGAAAATGTAGGGGTTGTTTTTGTTCCGTGTTAGGTTTATGCTCAAAAATAATACAAATTGGTTCTCAAAAAGCTTGTCTTTAACGTATGGCTTTATTGTCTGCTTTGTTAACATGCCCATGTATGTCCTCACTGATTTTAGGACAGAAAGAATATTCTGCAGGGTCCTTACTAAGCCAATAGATTTACATTCTGTAATACGAAAAGCAGTTTCACCCTATACATGCACGTTATTGAAAGCTGAAAATTGCACTATGTTTATTTCCCAGTGTTATTGTCTACGTTCGTGTGTCAAACCAACTGTCTCTTCCCTGCAGATCTACGGCTCCCAGGGCATTAACCCACACGAGTGTCTGCGCCAGTCCTGCAGTATTGTCATTGCCACCATGAACAAGATGGCCACTGCCATGCAGGAGGGAGAGTACGACGCCGAGCGGCCGCAGTACAAGGTCAGGAATAAGGAAGAGGGTATTTTTAAAGCACAATATGGCTCTGTGGCTCAGGATCCGCGCCTGTGACTGGGAGGTTGCTGGTTCGTTTCCCGCGGCCGGCAAAGGAATTCTCCTCCATTGGGGCCCTGAGCAAGGCCCTTAACCCCAACTGCTCCAGGGGCGCTGTATAAATGGCTGACCCTGCGCTCTGACCCCAAGCTGCTCTCTCCCTGTCTGTGTGTCTTATGGAGAGGGGTATGCGAAAAGACAAATTTCTAATACAAGAAATTGTTTATGCCCAATAAAGTGATCTCTCTCTTATCTCTTATCTCTTAGCGGCAGAAATGTATGAATGAAACCAACTTGTTTTTCTTCAGTGGTGTTTGGTGCATTGCTTCAGTGTGCTGCTCTCTAGGCTGTCCAGTCTGAAGCCCCTCCTCTCCACAGAACCCTCCTCCAGTGGAGCTGAGAGCCGCTGCTCTGCGGGCTGAGATCACTGATGCCGAAGGCCTGGGGCTCAAACTGGAGGACAGGGAGACCGTCATCAAGGAGCTGAAGAAGTCTCTCAAAATCAAGGTGAGCTGAAGCTCTTCATTGAAGAGAAGCACTGCACCCCTGCAGGAATGAAAGGCTGCTACTACAGCTCCACTTATCATAACACAATATATTTAGACATTATTCAGTATATGTAAATATAAATATATGTAAATATAAATTTTCAAGATGATGTCTCAACACTGCTGTACTACCAAAGGATTTGTTTCGACTCTCACTTTAATACAAATGTAATTTTTTTTTGTTTTACTCATCCCTTAGTGAGTGACCCTTACATTTTATGGTTTCAGCAATTTATGATTTGAGGATTTGGGAAAAAAAGGGCTTTATCGGGTGTGCTGCTGCACATCTTGCTTCCAATTTTAACAAATCTCATTTGTGCAGTATTGCAGAACTGCAGTCTGAGCCAGCACTCCTTAAAAGCACTTTAATTGGATATCACTAAGAAGGAACTTGGTCTTTTCCTCAGACTACAGGCAGAGTTATCCATAAGCCTAGACTGAATTACTATTTTTAAAGCTGTAGTAAAGGCATTTTCACTGACTCAACCACAACGAAATCTTTGAGAATATTCCCACTATTAATACGAAGTGGTGGTGACAAATGCTATTTCATATTACTGAAAAAACAATAGGGGCCTTCTGTGTGCTAACTATCGGCCCATCTCTGTGCTTGCATGTAGACTTGATGCTGACATGACTGAATTGATTCATCAAGATTAACTGGGATTTATTGCAGCTGGAATGACAGATATTTAATTAATGCCACCACTGGTGTCAAAACCCCATCCACAAACTTTTAGATCCTGAAAAGGCCTTTGATCACATCTAATTTAATCTGTTTTTAAAGCTGCAGAATGAACAGATAAACTTAGGGACTATGCTGGTTATAATGCTAATGTAGTGTTTGAATGAAAGCTTTATAATACTTACATGTTTATTTTAATGTGTACCTTAAACTATAAGATGTGTTTAGATAATATTACATTTGTTTTTACCAGATGTTACATTTGAGTAAAACGTAATTCCTACAAGATTACTATTTGTTCATGCTTGTGTGTGCTTGAATCCAAATGGCCTGGCATGAACCTCCCTGCTGTTTTTGCACAGGGAGAGGAGCTGAGTGAGGCCAATGTGCGCCTCAGCCTCTTAGAGAAGAAACTGGACAGCGCCTCCAAAGACGCAGATGAACGCGTGGAGAAGATCCAGACCAAGCTGGACGAGACCCAGACGCTGCTCAAGAAGAAAGAGAAGTAAGAGTCGGGTGGGGGGGGGTTGTGTTGTGCTGGTGATCCAGGCGAGTCCACAAATACACAGGCCAGGGGGTTGGTCAGGGGTCAGAGCGCACAGGGGGAGAGAGTAGCCGTTTACACTCAAGTAGGAGGCGCATGATGAAGTTAACGTAAAAAAATATATAATATATAATAATAGTACCCTGACCAAGCTAAGCCCACCCAATGGTGACAGTGCTCTGCTAATCGTGTACCGTGCCTTTCGCTGAATCCAAAGACCAGGTTCAGACTGACCTCATCCTGCGCTCTGAGCACTGTTAATGGGAGTCCCTCAAGAAGCAAATACTACCAACTTATCTCTTGGTCTTTAACTAGAGAAGGAGAGAGTGACAGGCCAGTGGAAATGGAGTATGTTACAAAATTAAAAAGCAGAACTCAAATAAAGACGGACAAAGCTAGGTGCCTAAGCAGGATTCTTATACAATTTGTGTTTCTGTCCTTGCTTTCCCTCTCTGCTAACTCCCACTCTTATTTCGATTTTATTTATTCAGGTAAATAAAATGTTGCGTAAGTGCCCTTTCTATCTGAATTGAAGTGTACCTTATTAAGCTTGGATGCCCAGTGCATGGAAACCGGAAGACACGCTCTGCTGACGCTGTTCCCTCTCCGCAGGGAGTTTGAAGAGACTATGGACGCTCTGCAGGCCGATATCGACCAGCTGGAGTCGGAGAAGGCAGAGCTGAAACAGCGCATCAACAACCAGTCCAAGATGACCATCGAGGGGCTGCGAGGTCCCCCCGCCTCTGGCATCGCCTCCATCGTCACTGGCCTGGCAGGGGGTGAGTCTGCCAGCTGGCGGTCCTGAGCACTGCCGTCCAGGGGCTCTCTTACACAGAGCCGAGGACAGGTCTGTGGGCTCAGATGGAGGAACCAGAGCGCCTCTGAAGCTGTATTCAGGACTGGTCCTTCTTCTGTGATCCTTCACATGCATAACAGTTGACTTGTGTCGATAAAGAATCTAGCTCAGGAAATCCTTCACAAAATTAAAAAAATCCCCCAGTATCTCAGGTACCTCATAACCATGACTAAGCTGGTGCTTGTTATGATTTTTCATTTAGAATTAAAAAGTAGTTAATCTCCTACTATAGGGAAGAACTATCAGGAAAAGTAACACTAAGATCTTTGCTATGGATAAATTTCCATTTCTGTGCAGCACAAACGTATGTGATTATTTTGCGATTATGAAAATTAATGAACTAAGTAGCCTTTTCCAATGTAATAGTAACTTAAATGCAGAGTAATAGGCATGCATCCAAAATCCTACCTTCATTTTACAGATGCGTACACTGAGTTAAATGTTTTCATATTGATTTCAGTTTAGCATTATTACATCTCCAGTTCTATCTTCTCTTAATGGTAAATGCCAAACCCAATTATGACATGCCAATTAATGAGTCTTCACGTGTTTCTTAGGCAAGCTTATGCTATGTTTTAATCTTTTTTGTATCAAAGACTATCGCTTCAAATATGCTTCTAAACTCTGCTTCTTAACAAGCTATATTCTGCATTATCACAACACAAGAACAGAGTCTCCACCTAACCTCTGCTTTGATTTAACTGTCTTTCTATATTCCCCTTCTCCTCAATGCTGTCCCCTCTTCAATCTGCAGATGAACAGCAGAAAGGTATTGTATCCATTGCCAGCTATAGTTCATCTGCCTGTCATCACACCTGCCTGCCTCTGCCCCCCCAGGGGAGTCATGCTGTACAGTGAATTTCTCAGTAGCAGTGCTTTAATAAAATACACTAATGGATAATACTAAGTAGGGGTATTCAAAGTACCATATTTGCATGTTGAGATGTTGAATTTTGCTTTACAAAGCAGATTGCATGTTGGCAAAAGTTTCCGCATTCTCTTCATTTTTGGAAAGTAAAATTAAAATCATACAGGTGCTTCTTTTAAAAGCAACACGTAGGTTCTTTATTTTCTGCCAAGGTTGAATAAGACACTGTCAATGGTTGAAATTAATTCACTTCTACCTAAAGTGAGGACATTTTGCTGTTTCAAATGGTCTTAGAGTTCTGTTTATCTTCAAAGGTGAATTAGTTCCTGTGACAGATCTAAGTTTGAGTGGTTAAGCCACAGAACTGATGTTTCTTGTTAAATGTAGTCTGGGTTGCACATGTGGCTCGACTATGTGCTAGCATGTTTTCTAGAATAGGTGACTTTCTGTGCTGAAGCTGATAGCTGTGGTCTATGCATGACCCTTGCGAGCAGACTGCCAAGTGAAAAATGTCATACTCAGTGGCCTTTGAATTAGAACTGAATATTGGATTTCCACCTGGTAGTAGGTCTGAAGCTCAGTGACCTGTGGGCACCAGTCTCCGCGCTCACTGGTTCGTGATGGAGCTGGAGCGTGGTGATGCTCACCGGGATGCGTGCTGTTCTTCACAGGAGGCACTGTGCCCGCGATGGGGATGGGTGCTGGCCCCATGCAAGTCATCGACTCTCCTCTCCTTCAGCAGCAGATTGAGGCCCAGCGCCTCAGCATCAAGAACCTCAAGAACGAGAACAACCGTCTTAAGGTAAGCAGGGGCTCCCAGTGCAGAAAATTGATGGCCATTGTAAAAACTCTTTGACCCGGCCTCTAGCTTGAGAACAACAATAATTGATATGTTCCGGATGGAGCCTTTTGTTCCATCACTATGTAGTAGCTGATTTCCTATGGTAGCAAAGAAATAGCAGAGCAACTCCAGTTATGAACAAAATCCGTCAGCTTTAACTATGAAAGAGAGGAGCTTTCAATGCCGATAATTGCGAGGTTAGGCTCACCTCCTCTGTCCGCATTTTGCAGATAACAATTGACAGTAACACAGCAAATTGACAGCAAAGTATATTTTGATTGCAAAGTCATTCCAGCTCATCCCAGGACACTCCCAGGTATTCGCAAGCGCTCATGTGCTCTTATCTCTCCGGCCAGTCCTGGACTGGCAACCCAGCCCCACGACTTCTGAAATATCTGTGGGACCGCGCAGAGCTGGTCCCTTGTTCCGCCGCCAGGACAGAATCCGCTGTCTCCTGGATTGGTGGTTCAGCTATCTCTGGAGCAGCTCCTAGAGAGTTGTTCTCGGCAGGTGTGGAGAAGATTTCATGTCCCAGGCTGGGGGCTACATAGTTGCAGTTTAGACAAGATCGTTTGTCAATGAAACTTTCTATATAAGAGAGGAAAACTTTCTTGCCATACAGGACAGAATATTACAGAGAGAATATTCTCAAGTAGAAGGAGCTGAGCTTGAACCCATTTCTTTTCTATGCCCTGGTGACCCCTTGGTTTCAGTTTGAAGCAGTCCAGCGGGGTTTGAATTTGCTTTTAGGTCCAGGTCAGCTCACTGCATGGTGCTGTGTGTACACATGTGCATACTTATTTATTCTTATGAAATTATAATTTTGCCAGAATTTTGTGTTGAATGTCAGTTATCCAGATGTATCGCAATGGAGATGTGATAATTACACAGCAGTGCAGATTACTGGCAGTTCTAAATTGAAAAACAGCCGAGTACATTACTTCATATGACATATCAGCAGCTGTGTGGTCCTGATTTATAACTGAGACTAATGTTTTGAATGCTTCTTTAGAAAGAGGAATGTGGTGTTTAACCTTATGTTCAACTTGGCACTATAAGTACTTGCCAAGGGTAAAAACGGAGTAAGGAAATTCAGGAGGTAAAAAAAAATCTTTAAGGATTTTCTCACTTCTTTGTTTTGGCACAGTACATTGTCCTGGAGTCTCTAATCGCTGTGCCGACCTGCTGAGAGCTTAGAAACCGATTGCTGTGTTTCAGTTAGCTAAACAGATGTGCAGCTGGTACAGCTGCAGTCCAGTTCCTCCGTAGCACAGGGAATACTGGGCAGAAAGTAAGTGTGATCAGCTGAAAGTCATTGGTAATACAGATATACTCACACTTTGGGCCCACAGATGTTCAGGGTACATTTTCCCTGTCAACATTTTTGTTTAAATGTCTTGTGACGCACTCTGAAAGTTGCAGAGTTGTAGTCACTTTCACTTTGTTCATAGGCATGTGTCATTCATGCTTAGTTTTTTTATGAATCTTGAAGAGACTGCTGTCGTTGAAGAGTATTTTTAGTTTTATGGAATACCTGGATCACTTGTTTTCCCAGTTTGATCGAAGTCAGAGCTCCGCTGTCTGTGACGGCCTGGTGTGAGGGTACATTGTGTCGCCTGTGCTGCCTGCCTCAGGCTTTTGTGTGTGGGTTTGTCCACTTGACTGCAGGCTGAGAAGATGAGCACCCAGCTGGCCTCCCTGCCGCCTCTGTGCGTCTCCAAGCTGCCGCTGAAGGAGGGCGTGAGGACAGAGGTGCTCTCCAGTGCCCTCTACCGCAAGACCAACCAGCTGCTGGAGACGCTGCTGCAGATGAGCGCCAACACCAAGGTGGTGGACATCACCGGCAAGACGCCAGGTGAGGACTGCGAGTGGAGAAAGTCCAGGGGTTTATTGCCGTATGTGCATGTGCGTTGGAATTGTTGCTGACACACACGGCTCAGCTCAGCTCCTCAGGCCAGAGTCGAGGGGTTTTCTTTGGATGGGCTATTGAGAAAAGCTCTCCCTGGCCTGTCGTGTGGATACAACATACACAAGGTGTCTATGTGTGGGTCCACACCTGTAGTTAATTCCAGATACAGGTTTAAAAGGTCAGTGAACTTTCCAAAACTTTCCAAAACGCAATTCTGAAGTGGAAAACAGTGGATGACAAGTAATTCATTAATGGTCAAAGTTAGTGGTAGTTTGTCTCAATATTTCTTTCAGTCGTGTGAAAGCATGTTAATATGGTGGGTAATACTGGGTCTTGGGCAGGATTCTAGGCTAAGGCCCCTTTCTGTGTAGCAAATACACTCTTTCTTCCCTGTAAATGACCCTTTTCAACCAAGGAAGGAAGCAGGGCAACACATTTCATTAATCCATGAAGCTAGGACAGTTCTGTTTGATCATTTATTTCTGACTTAATTTGCAAAATTATTGAAAACTCGTGTATAATTGGTTTGTGGTACTGGGCCGTTTTAGTCAGCTTTAAAGCATGAGAAGGTCTCGGATAAGTGTAGCATTAGGGTGTTGTGAGGGCGTCTCTGGTGAAGAGAGTGCAGGTGGTGCAGGGGTGCAGGATGAGCTCACGATCCGGGGGTCACAGGCGTGCTCGCTCTTGGCCAGCTGTGCAAGCAGTGCTGTTCTTCCAGAGGGGTGTGTTCTTCTCCAGCTGGCACTGGAAACGTCCCGCATGGCAATCCGTTGCCTTTTTTGGGGGGGGTTTAACTGTCAGCCAAGACTCGAAAATGCACAGTCAGAACAAATATAAAATATTTGGGGAAAAAAGTATCTAAGAATCACTTCAGTAGCGGTTGCTTAGTATGAGGTCGGTTCCCAGTATGCGTATTCCTGTTCCCTCCACCAGTGCTTGTGGTGGGCCCTGTGTGGCAGCGGGGGCTTGACTGCTGAAGCAGGTTTGCGTTGTTCTTTTCAATGGGCACAGTACTGATCATCCCCTCTCCCTTGTCCTGCAGTGAGCCCCAGCGTGCAGCTGCTGGAACAAACGGCTCGCCTCAAGTCCCTGAGTGACACGCTGGACAGGCTGAAGGTAATGCAGAAGCTGGAAAAATAAACTGAAATGGCTGGGCAATTAAATTTAAATTGCTCTCAGCTACTAAACTGCCGACAAGCTCCTCTTGTTTGCATCCTTTAATATGTGCTGGTGTCTGGCTCCAGCTCACTGTCATTTGGTTGATGTATTTGCTTCAGAACAACTCACAAGGGATTGTGAGAAAATTCATTGGATTTACCAAAACCTAATTCTTGGTATGCTCGCCGTTTCTTTATTTAATACCACAGACGTTAGTAGATGGTTGTCTGTGAGTATTACTGTGTTGGGTTGAGGGGTAATCACAGGGTGGCATCAGGTTGATATGCCTTCTCAATGGACAGTTCTGTCGTTTGTGTTTCATCAATGACATTAGAAGAGTATTGACGTCATTTTTCCACCTCAGGATGAAGTTGTGGAGCATGTGGTGTCACAGAGGCCAGGTGGTCGTGTGCCCTCAGACTTCGCCACCTTCCCCTCCTCATCCTTCATCAAGGTGAGCATGAAGAGATGACCTGCAGCGCGCTGGCTAGTATCAGGAGTCTGGCACCTGGTTCTGACAGCCTGCCTCAGTCTCGTGAAACCTTCTGTTCATAAAGTACTGCATTATCAAGGGATAAGATAAGATTTTATTGTCCCCTGGGGGAAATTTTGTATGGACACCCAGCACTTCTGTACATTGAAATAGGATGCAAAAGAAAAAAAAAGAAGAGAAGAAAAACATTGCACATCAGTCTATTGCACTTGTACAGTATAACACATAGCAACATGTAACATTTATAACACATCACAAAACATACAGTATTGCACTCAAGTGGGTTGTAAGAGTCAAAATTGTGTTTATCCTTGACATTTGCGTTGACAGCTGTAATGGATAGTGGAACAAAAGAAGGTTTGTATCTGACTTACATTTGGGAACCCTAAAACGTTTGCCAGAAGGAAGAAGTTGATATTCAGAATTGAGGTTATGGGAAGGATCTGATATAATTTTTCCTGCCTGTTTGATGAGGGATTTTTCTGCAGGGAGGGGTGCTGTTTCACTCCCATGACCTTCAAAGCTGTCTGGATGAGGCGGGTGATTTGCGATTTAAAATGAACCGATAGATTACCAAACCACACTGTAATCCCATATACATAATGCTCTCGATTACAGCACGGTAAAAGAGTAGCATTGCTTCCTGTCGAACTCCAAACACTCTTAGTCTTTGCAGGAATGGATGTAAAAACAAATGGCCATTTTTTAAACTCAGAGTCAATGGGAAAAAAAGTACTTGCTGCAAGTGACAGTGAGCCCAAAACCTCTGACTTCCATTGCTTTTTTAACGATTGTTTAATCAGTAATTATTTAATTTGGGATCATTTTGCCTTTTCCTTGGTCAAACAATCACTGAAACTGATGACTTATCAAGAAAAACAGTGCAGGCAGCATAAAGGGTCTTTGTTGTGCCTCTTGATCACAAAGCCAAGAATAATTTTCATGTGTAGCAATCTGATATCTCCTGTTAAATTATTTTAACTGTCAGGGATGAAATTTAAACCAAGCAAGGATATAACAAACAAAATTCAAATACATATGCAGAAAAATAGATTTTAAAAGTCTTAACATTATGCAAAAAACATAAAAAGTGCTCTTTACAAAGCTGATGGTGAGAGAACATCAGATAATTTTTTTGGGTTAAAGATCTTAAGCTGTGACAGAATATAAAAATATTATTTGCCCTAATGTTATGCTACATGCTTTTCAAAAGGAAAACTTTCCTGCTTATTACCTTGTCTTGAGATGTCTTGCAGGCTTTTTGAAACATGGCTAGCTCCTGGAGGACTAAAATGCTGTGCTCACAAAACTATACAAAGCCACACAAGCTTTCATCTTGAAAACGTTGTGCAGGGTTATATTCTTTTTTAAACTAAAAGTACAAGATTGCAGACTGGAAATATTTTTCAGAGCAGGTGTTCTTGAGTCTCACAAAAAGAAAAAAGTGTGAAGCACACAGTGCCTTATTGTTCAGTCCTCTGAAATCAAAGCTTTGAGGGAATCGGAAACACCAATGTGCTTAAGTATATGGACATATTTTCCTAATCTCCCACAGTGCTGCAAGACAAAAAGCAACTCTGAAAAGTGTTTTAAGCCATGCAATCTGGTAAAATTGTATATTTTAGGATTCTTCTAGGTATTTTCTAGCGGTGTTGGAAGAAGTCAGTGTTCCAATCTGTATCAACAAAACAGCATTGACATTTTGCGAGAGAGACTTTATTATGCCCAGGGGGCGACTTGTTTTACAGCAGCAGATGGTATAAAGAAGACCTACTGATAAAATGGCCCCTTTTTTTGAAAATAGAATTAACATCTGCCTCAACATTTGACTTGCAGTCCAGCGCAGTCCTCAAATACATGTTTTTACCTACCACCTCCACTGATTCTCCCCGATGCAGGTTTGAGTGAAGGTCTGAGGGTTCTTCCTGAAATCAGTTGGCATGTCTTTTATTCACGCCAAGTGGCAACCCCATCTACAAGTGGTCCAAGTCATCTGCTTGCAGCAAACTAACAGTAACAGAGTCGGCTGCAAATGTAATTGTGTGCCTTGAGTGGTGATAACTCTTACAATCCAATCGGTTGTTCACACAGCAGAGTTAGGGAGACGATACACATCCCTGGGGCGAACCAGTGGAAGAATACAGTGTATTGGCCTGAGTTCTATCAGTAAGGAAATCAGTAACTCTGCCCACAACATTAAGATCAATAACAATATTAGAAAATACCTTAGTTGCCAGTAAATAAGGATAAATACAATAAAATACAAAAAAAAAACACATTCAATATATCAACATATCCTGAGTCTTATTTTCCTCAAGATGCTGGAGGCTAAGGTCAAGAAGGCATGTTACATATTGTGGCATTTTCCACACCTCTGTCTGCCCTAAAAGAAAGTTTTCATAACCAGTGAGGTGAGGGCTGCTGTAATCATAGGGGATTTGACTTTTGCCACTAGGACCACAACTGATGCTTTACAGATCCTAGGAACCTTTTTCTGATTTCATGACAGTAGGAAAAAACAGCAAAAAATGCCACACGGCTGTCTATAACAAACCTTTTCAAAACCCTACCCCCAAAAGAAGCAGGACCAGGACACTTCCTCTCTCTAACATGAATTAACAATTTACAAACCTTAAAGTTATAGAAGTCAAGCCGAAGATAAAACTGATTCAATTAATCTGCATAGTCAGCAACTGTTTTTCCACCCCACCCCTTCTTACACATTCCCACCACGCAGAGCACAAATGACCTTTACCCATTTCACCCTCCACTCTATCCTCATATCTTGCTTTAGCCAACTTAATCTCACCTTTAACATGCTTTTGGAGCCCCCCCTACTCAAATCAACATCCCCTTGGTGAATGTTTTTTTATTCCTGTTTAGAGCTGATGAGAGAGATTTTGTCACCTGGGGCGTGTCATTAGCGAATACAAGATTTTAGAGCAAACTACCACATAACTAGTAATTGTTCGTCAAGATGAGAACTTGAATGCTTGAACGTGAGCCAATCAGTGCACTGCTAGCAGTCCTGCAGTCGCTGCACAGAGTCCTCGATCCCGATCAGAAGGCCGTGCGCTGGACTTCACTTCTCTTCAGAGCAGTCTTGTGGGTGAAAACCACTCACACGGCACTGTGGTCAGGTGAACCCGTGGAGCTTGAACAGTGGATTTATATGCCTCTCACTGATCCGGAACACAAGTCCAATATCCTGTTAAGCCTCATTGGACAGGTGACACATTCATGAGAACGAATAAGTGACCTTCGTAGGGTACAGTGGTTTAGATCTCCCTTGATAAAACCAGGAGCACTGGGGAAGTTGTTTTGAAAATACTGAACAGTCCGGGCTACTCTCTCCGCCGACTTTATTACATTGAATATAGACCCCACCTACACAAACTTGAGGAGACTCTCTCTGGAGGTAAAATGGATGCAGTGGGACTGATAGGGGCTGGACGTCAGGCTTGTAAACACTTCCTCTCCTGACCACGGTGTTGCGCCAGCGCTTGTGTCCGAACAGATACCTCTCCCATGACCCATACCAGTCATGGGCATCTTGCTCCCAGCGCACAGCCGCTCCAAAGCTGTTGGTTTGCACATCGGTATCTTTATCCTGCTCTTTTTGCCGTGTTGCTGTGAACGCCAAAAGGCAGGCATCTCCGTCCTCTGGTAACCATTTGGCCTGGGCTCGCTGCTTGTCTGTTTCACTCCGGAGCGGTGGCGTGTCAGCCAGGATAATGGAAGGAAGAGATCAGTACGCGATTTGTTTAAGTTTCTTGAGTCTTTGGCACACACCGCCTTTCTTTCCTCTCTCTCTCTGACGTGTGTAGATGTCTCATTATCAGTGTCAAAATATTCATTGTGCTGTCTCAGCAGGAAAGCAGGAAAGTGAATACTTTGTTGAAAAACCTCAGCGTCTCAGTATTGGCCCAACAGATGTTCCAGACTGGATTGTGTTCTATTTGATTGGCTCACTACCATCTCTAAAAACTTCCCCAGACCAGCAAAAAATAGTCCCTTATAAATTTAAACTTGTTTGCTCACCAACTATAAACTGAACAGTAACACGAAGAAATAAACCAACAAAGACGCTACTGTACAGAGAAGAGATTGCTGCTGCCGGCTGCGCTGTGCGGCACCCTATCATATGGTAGTGTAAAGTGATTATAGTAATATGATGAGCACCGTATTGCTGTAATATATGAATGTTTACCCCAGAAATGAAGGATTTGAGACAACAGTAGTAGGATCGGTGGTACCGGTTCCGATGTCAATGAGACGTTTCAGCCTGAGCCTCACTGTTGTGTCTCTGCAGGCCAAGGAGGAGAAGAAGGGGGACATGGTGTACGTTGGGAAGGTGATGGTCCCGTGCCCTAAGGGACAGGAGCAGGTTCACAAGCTTGTGCTGTCGCAGCCGCAGCTGCACAAAGTGCACCGGCTCCTAGGCTCCTAGGCCCCCGCCAGGCCCCCGCCAGCCCGGCTCTTCCCAGACCCCGCGGGCTGAGCCTGTTCTCCTCCACAGCGCCGATTCTTCAGAGCTGCTCTTCACAGCACCCCTCAAGTTTGGGACCACTCGGATTTCGTCAATATAGTTCAGCAACATAGAGTTTTTTCTTTAGAAGTAATTTTAGCGAACAAAATCGAAAAGAAAAATAAAATCTGCGTTATTCATGAAACACCATCATATGTTTTTAAAAAGTTTCCCATCGCCACAACTTCAGATTTAGTCTAGATTCTACATTTTTACTGAATCTTGATGTGAACTAAATTGTGAAATTGTTTAATTGATGTGATACCCATCACATCTGTTATACTCTGTTTAGTCAAAGGGTATCTCAGAACTACTCATAACAGTGAAAATGTACTTTATTCTTTATTCCATGTTAAAAATACTCATTGGCAAAAAAGTCCTTTATGTTTCATCAGAGGCCAGGACATTGCATTCCTGAAAATGTCTTTTCAGCACGTTATACCACCAGTCCAATGGCTTGTCTAGTTAATGGTTATTTCCATATGAGTGGAGGTAGCTGCATCTGAAACTGAAGTTATTAATTTATTTACTGTAGTCTTTTTATTTGAGAAATGCGTTCATTTGTTTCAGAAAAGTGTACTGATCATAAGAGTGTTCACTCAAGCAGTTGCATGGAAAAGGCTAAAATCCTTGCTTTGTGTAGGAAGGGTGTTCCTTATGTCTTGAATGAACTTAAGTATTTAAGTGACCAGATTTATTAAGTTGATTCTTGAAGGAAATAAAGCTGTTAAGTATTCTTATTCACCTGGTGTTTGTTACGCAGCCTCAAACCCTTGTAGTTCGATTCAAGTCTTTTGAAGTTGAGATTTTAAAACTAAGCAAAATGCTTTTCAGTTGCATGGCACTTATTACTAATTGTTAAGCAGGGGTGAGCTGACATGGGAGGTTTCCTTTGTAAAAATCTGCAAATACAGGATTATTCAGTTCACAGTTGTAACATTAAAAGATGGACATGTGCAGTATTTACTGTACCTTCATAGTATCTTTGACTGAAAACTGCTTCCTTTGTCTGTTCAGTAGCTTCACAAAACAGAGGATAAGAAGATATAAAATTAATAACGCTTCATAGGGAAATGTAGCACCACAGCACCACATTTCATTATGAGTAGTCTACTCCACTGTAGTTTAACAGAGTAGATCTACTGAAGGCTCATTTTTAAGTTTGACATGAAAATGAGAAGTCACTATCAACATTCAGACTGTACACATGACTTTCAGTTATATATGGAAAACTGTTTTGCAGTCTGTTTAATGGTCTTTGCCCCTAGAAAAGTAAGGTTCAGTGGTCTTACAGTGGCCACATTCAGTGCTCTCGCAAGTCATGAGTTTGACACAGGACAGCTTTAAATCGGAATCTCCAGCAGTATGATGTTTGTAGTTGACAGGGAAAAAATGCATAGGTTGCATAAGTACCTATGCATAGGTAAAACATGTATAACACTGTATCCCTTAGGTTAATATTTCTTTCAGGGTAGAAGATCATTTTGTATTCAACCAACACTCTGGGCTGAGTAAAATGAGAACCTGCAGGAGAATGTCTAGCGATTCTCTGGTGATGAGTAAAATGATGCAACAGCCTTAGATAATCAGCTTTTTCAGTAAAGCCTTATTAAGATGTCTTACTCTTCGATATTAGATCATTTGTATGTACAGTAGCACGTTCCAGCATACGTTACACTTGCCAAAGAACTTTTCTTTCTACATGCCCATCTTTTCTTTGTTTGCAGCTTATCACTTCCATCAGCTTCCTAATACTGAGACAGCACTGACTGCGTCTGAGATTAGATCAGCAAATTCCTGATAGCAAGCCCACCTCCCATTCCCATGCCTCCTGTGTGTGTGCATGTGCTGAAGCACTACATTCAATATGGTGTATCTTAGACCACACATTGGTCATGCTGTACTGTAACCGTACACTAATAATAAAGATTTATTATTAAGGAGCACTGTGTCTTTTTTTAATAAATTGAGACTAAGATTTATTCAGTAGGACTTTTAAGAGACTTATTTCACTGGTGAACAATCCCAGCTCCACTGCCTTTACAGGCTTCCTGAGACCTACCTGTCAATGTAGTGGGTATCCCTATGCTATAAAGATTACAGCATGTATCATATTCTGCAATACCAGCTCAAATTACAATATATTGGGAACAGGCCAGGTTGGGTGTTTGAGAAACAGTGTTATTCGGGAGATCCAGCTTACACTGTGTCTGACTTTGTAAAATCAAGACTTACCAATTATTTTTGTTACATCCAACTGAATGGGAGCTTCTAACCTTAGGAGCTACAAAAAACAATGTTGAACAAACATTTATCTGGTCTTTAATTTACAGACAAGACATGCTTCATTGCATGCTTCATTATATCAGCTCTTCAGTTGAAGCACTATGATATTCTCTCAGTCTCTGAAACCTATTGTAGTGCTGAAGTCCTACATGTGAAATCTTGTATTCCAGTTTTACTTCCAAATTCTTTAACTCTTTGAACACCTATATTTTTCCATCGTGCTTCCTCTTATAGGGCTTGTTGTTCTTTCATCAGTGTCTGGTCTCAACATTTGTTGAAAGAGCTCTCTTTCAACCATTGTCTGTCTGCAGCTCATTCAAGGAGAACAATCTTCCTACAGATATCCCACAACCCAGGAAAGACTCTTTGTTTCCTGATCATACAGAAGTGCTTCAATTCTTGTGCCAGAGCAATAGATTTCATCAATAAAGATCATGTCCTGAAACAAATGCGAACATTGAAGGGGAACATCTAATATTCTCCTCCTCCAGCAATGTCAATGCAAAGCCAATGATGTAATTCTTGATTTGCCCAGACTCGCAGTCACAATCTGTCAGTTAAAACTGGCCCAGCTTTGACTATCCAGGAGCAGCTCGAAAAAAGAAGCCACAGCTCATCGAGTTATATGGGTGATATCCTATGGCAGGAGACATGTGACCTCCGTGAAATCTCTGCTTTCAGTGTTGGACAAACAGAGGGTCTCATGGTTGCTGATTAACTTGGAGCACTGTTGTTAGCAGCACTACCACTGGCAAATTACACAAAATCAATGGTATACAGCTCCAACAGCAAACAAAATTGATGGAAGTTCTTCAACATCACATTTGTTCTATTCAAGTGTTCGCCAGGTTTTAAAAATCCCAAATTCAATTAAGCCGGGGTTTTCATGGAATCTGCTGGGACCAACAGGGGAAGCTCCTTGAATCTGCTGGGACCACCAGTGGAAGCTCCTTGAGTGCTCCTACAAACCGCGAATTTGAATTGGACAGTTTTCTTGCAGGACTGGGAGCTGTTGTAACAGACAAAAAAGCTTATTGCATGCAAGGAACAATAAGATCAAAGTGTTGGTCGGAATATACAGTAGGTACAGAAATTCCAGTTTATATAGCAAAACTTCAGCCGTTTCTGAAGCAAATTGTTACCATGGTAATGGGGGGAGGTCACCTGTGGTTGGGCATTCCCAAGACCTTGACCACTTTCATCTTTCCTTAGTTAGGGAGGCTCTGTCTTGCACTTGGATTCTCTTATCGGTTACCTCCCATCCCTGCCATAACTCAAAAGTGCTTAAGCATGGAATGTCTTGTGTCACAAGAAATCTTTGTGCAGAAAGAAATCAGTTAACCCCTTTTTCACATCTTATATCTTTCTTCGGTAGCCCAGAACAGACGGTATATTAACATAAATGCACACTCATTAAAATCTGACTCATATCTTTTTATTTAGCTGCAATAGACTATTTTCATAATGGAAAGAGGCATAATTTTAAAATCTCAAGTACAAGAATAAACCGGAGGTTCACCATCAAATTAAAAAGCAAAGAGCCTCAGTTACAAACCGCTCTATGCCACAAAGGGCATCTTATCAATAGTCTTATTTCTTATATGCTAAGAAAGTTTTAGCTTTCTTGTTAGTTTCTTTTAAAAGGAAAACTGCCACACTCTCACACCTGAAGATGGCTCCACGGCCGAAACATTGTGTTTTCTTTCTTCTCTTTTCAGCTGGAATAAACCTCTTACTTGTCCATTTGCAGCCTACTGATGCTGCTGCTGCTCTCTACCTCAATTGTTTAAATATGCCCAGGTCAACAGTAATGCCGGTATAGAATAAAATACTTGATAGCATTTCTTTCAATCACTCAGATTTAATATGTAAACTTATCAAAATAGTAATAATGAGCATCACCAATGTCCTTTAGTATGTTGTTTAAATTGCTTTTGGATATCTTAATACAGCTACTCAATTGTTCACGTAGCCCAAAGTATATTTAAAGAATAGTGTTTTTTTTACAAGAATACCGTATTTGAATAAATACCTGAATAAATTAAAATGAACTCTGGTATTTTTTTCCCTGGTACTGGAATAAAAGAAAAAGAGCTAATATGCTTTAACAGTGAATAAACAAAAGAGCAGCACTGCATTCAAGTTAAAGAATACTTAATCACGCTAATACAGAAATGACTGTAACATATCAGGCTTTTCCTGGATCATGTTTACACTACTTTCCAAGAAAAGCTAAACAAACGACTCCTTGTATTTTCCTGGATACGTCTGTAACCTCCTCGTTTTTATAAAGGCGCAAAAAACAGTCTCCCAATCTTGTGCAGATTAGTGGCCTACATTAGCCAGTGGCAAATGAAAAAGTTATGTTCCCAGGGTCAACAGACCAAGCGTCCCGTCCCAGAGAGGCCACATGGGAGTGGCATGCAGGGCAACATCTGGAAGTGATCAAGTTTAGCTGCAACACAGAGCAAAGACTTTAAGATATGGAATACTAAACCATGAGAAAATGTGCATCAGAATATGGAATATAGACGCACATTAACTCTGGCTTCACAGACAATCTTGATCCACTTCCGTTTGCACACAGAAACAATAGGTCCACATCTCCCTTGCACTGCACTCTGGTTTGGCTGATTTAGACAATATGAACACCTTCACCAGGCGGTGTGCTCAGTCCCCCGATCCACTCCCAGTTCACTGTGTGGCTAGACACTGCTCCGACTCCATCCTTCAGTTCCCTGACGACACTATCACTGTAGGTCCGATCACAAAAAATGATGAAACAGAATACAGGAAAGAGGTCAGGGACTGGTGGTCTGGTGCCAGGACAACAACCTTTCCCTCAACGTCAGCAAAACCGAGACACTGGTTGTTGGCTTCAGGAAGCTGGGAGGTGGCCGTGCCTGTCTAGATCAGTGAGGCTGCTGTGGATGTGGACATCTGACCTGGCCCCATCACATAGACGACGTCATCAGGGCAGCACACCAGCGCCTCCACTTCCTCAGGAGACTCGGGAGATTTGGTGTGTCTTCACAAACTCACGCATTTCTTCAGATGCACTATACAAAGCCTTCTCAATGGATACATGACAGGTTGGTATGGCAATCACTCAGCTGATGACCGTAAAAAAAAAAATTACAGGCGGTGGTGGAGACAGTCGAGGCCGTCACTGGTACAGAACTCCCTTCTATCCAGACCATCTTCACCCTGCGCTGCCACAGAAGGGTGAATGACATAATCACGGAGTATAAACCTCAGACCTCCAGGTCCAAAGAAAGCTTCTATCCCACAGCCAAAAGACTCCTAAACTTCTCTTAAATCCTCCCCTGACTTACACTACTCTGTTTTGCACTGAACTGAAAATACTGCCACTGCTGAATTTCACACATTTTGCATATGAATTTTGCAAAGAGCAAATCTTGCACTCAGCTGCTACCTGTATCTAAATGCTGGTTAAAATTATAGCTGCTACTCTGTTCCTGTCTTGAAGAATTGTAATATCATTTGTGATGTTATTTTCAATGTCAGTGCTATATCATCCTTTATGTCATTTGTCATGTGAGGAAATCACGCAAGTAAACTTCTCATCATACTCAGGTACATATGACAAACTTGAACTTGATGGTACTTTACTAAAAAAAACAATCCTATTTATTTAAAATTTAAGTCGCTTTTTAAATGTTTTCTTTTGAAAAACTGTTTCTCACATTCAAGAGCGTTTAATCATAACTTGAGCTCATTAGTACATCTATGAAGATAATGCAAGCAGCTTAACTCTCTGCAATTTACAGGAGAATTAACCCCCAGGTGTCTCTCAACAATGCCTCACCTGATGCGTCATACAGTCACAGGCAAGACGAGATGCAAATCCCCCTCTGTTTGTCAGGCGTCTTTTGAGAGAAGTGTCCATTCAGGTCATTCCTGTGCTCAGTCCGGACCGCTGACTGGCCTGTAAACCAGCCTCTTCTGGAGCTGTGGTGTGTTAAGGCAACTGCTTTCCCTTACAGACCTTGGGATTTCACACTGCGGAGCCCCTGAACCAGAGCTGGGCTTCGTGGGGTTCACTGCCACCACCAAGAGGTCTCAGGGGTTAAAGGAAAAACACAAAATGCAAAACAGCAACCATATACTATCATAAAAATGCTTTAATTATACATGTAATTGACACAAGGCCTGATGGCCTCAGAAGAAAATCAAATGTATATTTAGAAGAAAATTGGGACAGGGTTCTGTATTTGTCCCTCCAGTCACTCTAGCCTGAATAGCCCACTATACAACAACCACTTCCACATTCTCCATACGAACACAATTCCCTTTAGCTACAGCATGAAAAACACACAAACGCCACCCTTTTCCAAAATTTTACGCATTTTCCATTTCTGAAGTTAACAATGATCAACTTCTAGTTTTGACACCTGGGATCAACACAGACCCCGGAAGGCATGGATCTGGCCCGATTTGTACTTTAAAGGCACAGAGTTATCTGCCAGACAGGCTCATCTGCTGAAGTTCGCAAGGTTTATCTGAAATGGAGACAGAAATGGTAGAACTACGCAGAGGACAGCACATGCATTTCCTGTAAAAGGAGGTATAAAACACTGGGCATGATTCACACACCCCTGTTTTCAGAACACAGAGCAGCTGTTAAGTCTAAACATTTATAAGAAATCACATTCTGCAAATCAAAAAGTATCTCATGATAAGATAAAAATTCTTAAGTGCAAAAACAGGTAATCATACAGCCAAAACGTGTAAAAAAAGTTTGACAATATAACAGAGGTGTAAATGATTCTCAACACAAAGCTGGGACAGGTGTCCGTCTGGCCGGGACACCCCGCTGAGTCAGCACCTCCAACGGGAATGAAACCCATGCTGGCTGTAGGGAGCAAACTGCCTCCTGGCTGGTCTCTGCCTCATCACACAATGGTTACTGGTCCTAACCTGAGTCAGCTGCAAATGGCAAGTATTATAAACTCTCATCCGACTGAAATCTGGACCTGTGGATAGAAAATGACACCGAGTAAGAGCAAAGCTTAAACTGTTACTAACCCAATACAGAAGGAAATTCACAGCTCTTCAAACCCATTGCAAGTGTGATCCCACCAAGTAAAAAAAAAACCATCATGCTATCAGCACAGTGTGGAGAATGCTTTTACACATGTACCGTATTTGTACATTTCCTGCACATCTCTGTTCTTTGGCTTCAAATGGGAGAGCTGCAGGATGCTTTACTCCCAGATCCATTTGAGCCTACTGCAAAGTGAAGAGCATCGCATGCATGTACAAAAACAAACTACACTGAGCATATAAATAGACATTTCACAAAATCAACACCAAGAAATTAGAAATCTTTCCTGGAGCAGATGCACTACCATTTTGTTCAGGATGCGGATGAATATTTGTCATTAGCGGGGTTGATCAGCAGGGGCTCTGGAGTGAAAGGCCATTCGCATGCGAGGACAGTGCTTGAAACAACACAAACTGCACCAGGTTCGAGGTGTACCCGTCTATTCACAGGTCTCTGATGCCACGCTGACACACTTCCTCCCATAAGTTTACAATGCAGCTCAAGTCTGCTGATGAAGTATTTTGTCAGGGGGTGGGTCAACACGTTACTGAATAACAATTAGTACGTACTGAAGCCAGGGAGGGTGTAAACATTATGCAAAAATGCTCGGTGATCCATTTTTTCAGTATGTTTTTCATAAATAATAACCCAAGTGCATATCAAAATCACAAACATGCTTTATAGTACTGAAAATAATTACTCCAAAGACTTACTGAATGAGGCTGTGTTTCAGTGGTGCTGTACTGTATGCCTACATGATTGGTCCTTCTCACTCCTTGGGTTTTAATACAGGGATCACATGCAGCCCAGGTCAGGCTCAGACTGCCTCCTCTCTTTTGGAAATGCTCTTATGTCCGTATTAAGATTCCTGACTCAAGAACAGTGGTCATTAAATTAATCAACCCTCTTCCTTGAGATGCGCCACTGTTGTCCTTCTCCCCACAGCAGCGAAGAGTGCCAGCTAAGAGAGCAAGCAATTGAAATGCCTCAGGCTCGCCTGTCCTCATGCACTCTGCTTTATCAGACAATCGTTGCAATGCTGGACGTGAAATCGGGCAGGATTGCACAAGAGATTTTTTTTAGACAAAAGAGCTCATGTGCGGCATGCATAATTATTTTTCACTCGTGCAGCTTTTCCACGGTGCACTTTATCCTTAAAAGATTTTAATAACACATCCACAGAAACAGTCACTTCCATTAAACAAACCACAGGTGTGAGTGTAGTGGGGGCTGGGGAGGGCTGAGAAATCCTATTACACGTGTTGCATTGTTTCTGGCTTATCTCATTACTGTTCTGATGTTCCTTGTTAAAAACAAGAGGTCTAAAAAAATATAGGGGTGAGAAAAATGCTGGAGACGTTCATTAACTGCAGATTTTAACAATCCTGAACATAAATATTTCACAGCATTTTCCTCTATGCCATTGCTTACCTGGGCAGCACATTGCCTGTCTGTACTTCTCCTCGAAGCTCATGTATCCAGTCACAAACTGGGGGCCCGACGCTGTACCAACCAGGAGAGTGTCCTCATAGAAGAAGGGATTGAAACTGCTCTCTTTGTTACAGGTGCCATATCTGAACGCCAGATTCTGGCAACTTGAATTTGGGTCCGACACTGGTCCTGAAAACACAAAATGGCACAGGATGAGTGGATGGAAGAGCTCTCCAGCACTCTCCAAGCTCACTTCCACCTCGCTGCCCTGCCCTGTCGTCAGAAGCATCGTGAACACCTCTTTGGGGAAAAGGGACTTCCATCACTCCTTCAGAGAAGCTCAACACATCCAGTTTAGCTTTCTCCATCCAAACGAGGAGTCTCTAAAAGGCTGTGATAAACATGAGGCTAACAATGTTAGATATGTGGAATCTGGTGTTGAAACCCCCAGTGCGACTTTACTAGTGCGGTTTGAACCCGTCAATAGACAAAGAAAAGTATCTCATGCCGACATGCTGAAATCGGGAGGGTTAAACCAGAGCGCTGGGCACTGTATCTTTACTGAAACGTCAATGAGAACGCACGAGCTGCCAGCTCTTTACCATCATAGTGAAAGGCGTTCATCCTCAGGGGCCGGCCATGCTGGCTGGCGTGAGCAGACTGCAGTCTTTTCTCCTCACCGCCGGGGAGGCCTGGGGACGAGCAGCAGGCAGCAGCTCACTATCATTACATCAAGATCGCGCCAAGAGAAGCCCTTCTCACTCTCACATCAAAACTGTAATATCGAGGTTAATAACATTGGCTTGTGATCAACCCGACAGTAGGTGTGGGCGGCACCTACAGCACAACTGGAAAACAATTTTACCATGTTGTGTCCCTGTAAGTTCCTGAGGAGAGATCTCAATTCTGAAGAACCGAAAAGGCTGAACTTGGCGAAAAAAGGCTTCTTCCCCAAATGGAAGAACAATGGATCATTTCCACAGTGAATCGTGCACACTGGATTTAAAATGAAAACTGCACCACTGTGCCATTGAGACGTAATGATTGTACAGTATCATTATTTTAGAAAACAAACACAAAACAATAACAATAAAAGTAGTGTGCTGAAGAATGTGACTGGAGATATTCTCCGACTGTGCACTGCCTCAGCGTGTCAGCGTGACAGTGATGGAAAGAAAGCCACCCAGCTCTTAGGAATGGCACTTCTAGATACATGCTACTCAACACAGACATCTGCATGCACATTATCCTCACAATGCCCAAACACTGCATCGTTAATGGAGGCGTAGAAGCAGAAAACTGAAACTCACTGTAAGCAATGATATTTCTTCTACACCTCCTGGTGGGATGGCAGTAAAACCATCGAAAAGTCTAACCTGAAGGACTGGTGAGGAATCAGCTGCTACCAAACAAATTAGCTTGTTGGAGCTGGATGGCCTCATCACAGCTGTGACCTTTCTTATGTTTGCTCTTGGAGATGGATATAAAATATATCTCGTGTTCACATGTAATTTCTCCTATGGGAAGTTTCTGGGAGAGTAAATTAATTTTGAAGAAAAAAAAACTAGGAATAAAAACACCAGATGCAAAAAATGGCAATGTATGTCAACAGGATTGCAAACACTAAACTAAGCTGAGTGTTTACCTGAGCCAGATGCTGGGTCCAGATTAGGCTGGTAAGATGGCAGAATGTTGAATTGAAGGGCACCAGTAGCTCTCTCAGTGTCATCAGCATCTGAGGAAAACAGAACCGTTCAAACCAATGCTTTCAGAAAGGAGAGTGCTCTTTGGATGTGATTACCTTCGTGATAAACAATGAGCAAACATCCTTTAGCAACTAGTGGCAAGAGAGGAGCATGTGAGGATGTGCGTGTAAAGGGTCAGAAAACTTAAAACAGACACATTTAAAAAAAGCAGAGATCATTGAGTCTGCTGTGTATGGAAACCATTGCCTTAGCTAACAGACCCATTAGCTCATATGCTAAGAAACCCTGTCACGGAGAAAATAAACTTGCAACCAAGGGATGCCTTCACTTCAACAGAAATGGGTCTTAGCAACCAGGAGCCTGCCTCTACAGAACCAAAAAGGGTGAATGATGGGCTGATGTCACTGCATGCGAAGTACCTTTGGTTAGGAAGCATAACAGCTTAGATCCACTTATAAGGCACACCAAATGAGGGCTCCTGCTCCAAACCATACAGTCCTCAAGAATACCTACTGCAGCACTTTGCAGAGATAATTCATTTCCTGGTCCATGAAAAGGATGCCAGCCGAACAATCGCGCTGGGCAGGAATTATTCATTATGCTACAGTGATGCTAATATTTCATCCCAATTTTGACAATTCATTAGGACTCCAACCACTAGCCCAAGAAGTGCTATTAGTGCCAGCAAAAGGCAAATTACTAAGGACAGCCAGGGATTTACTGCCAGTTCACCTCCTGTGGGTACAGGTGAACAAAACCGTAAAGCACACTGTTGGTTTATTTTCAGAACTGGGTTCCTAATCATGAAGGTCGTTGCTATGGAAGAAAGTGAGATGTCATCACACGGTGGAATGGAATATGCTACATGCAGGGAATTGTGGGTAGCAGGGGCAGGTGGAACATACCATTACAAGTAATAAAACCTCCCGGCACTTTCACTCACTAAACACTCCATAAATGTGTACAATGTCTTCTGCTGCAACAAACACCTCTCAGGGTAAAGCGATCCATTTGTTTCATTTGCGAAGAACGTCAACAACATTCCTCTCCTATGGAATCATTGCCATAAAGAAGTACCCACTTAGTCACACTTCACACAGTTTAATTCTACCATTTTCATTTTACCTACCTTACTATTTGTGCATTATTAAACAGTAGCAGGAAGTATCAGATAACTGGAACAACCTTGTCCGTGTATCTCTGCACCATCATCTTATATTCAAAACTATGTGAAATCCAATGATAGCTGCTACATCTGCCCAGTATTCAACACTTACATTTTGAATTCATATTTTAAAATGGGCTTCACGCAAAGAGGTATTTCTGAAGGAATTTAGAGAAACCCAGATTTATGCTAATGCTTTTGATGTTGCTTGTGAACTTTGTTTCCAGTTTTGCAAAGTGTTCAGGCATACCTCAGCCTGAAAACAATGCATGAATACACAAATACATAGTAGTCTGTGCACTTTTTGCATAGACTACCATTATTTCACTACTACATATTTATTGCGCTCCACAGTGTATTTATTGTTCTGGTTGCTATGATTTATGATGTTTGTAATGTACTGTCTACATTGTGTGGTGTTGTCTGCTGCACTGTGTGTGTCCTGAGAGATCAGCACGAATAACAATTCCCATGTACATATACAGATGCCAATAAGCTCCTCTACTACTACATCCACAACACTGAGTAAATATTAATGGAAACTGAAGTAGTTCAAGTAGGCGGCTGTGTCGGCACGCATGGGCTGCAAAAGAACCAGAAAAGGTTTATTTTGTGCTGAAAAGAGAAGAAAAGAAACAGCGATTCAGCTGTGGGGCCTCCTTCAGGTGACACCGGGTGACACACCCGAAGAAGGCTCCACAGTCGAAACGCTGCGTTTCTTTTCCCCGCCTTTCGTCGCTCCTATTCCCGTCAACGCTGGGGCGAGCGATCCCACAGGGCCGAGCTCCGGCGCGCTCACCCCCGTCGGGCAGCCGCACGCCCCAGGCCCCGGCCGCGTGGCGCAGCAGCAGGCAGCTGATGTGGCGGTGGGCCGCGGGGCCCCAGTGCACGCCGTCGCCCGTGCGGTGCTGCAGGCGGCGCCGGAAGTGGAAGTGCAGGTCCAGCACGTCGAGGCCGTGGCGGTCGGCCAGCGCGGCGCTGTAGAAGTTGGCCTCGATCACGTCGTGGCGCAGCGTCTGGCTCAAGTGCTGCACCTGAGGGCGGGAGAAACACGGGGCACCACCGGCTCGGCCTTCCGCCAGACCCTGGAAGCCAACCCCAGCGACGGCTGCTTCAAGCCCATTCTAGATATCGCAGAAACTGCAGATTCCCCAGTCAAAGAAACGTCAGAAGATTTCCAATACTTCGTCCTCCCTGCGATAAAACTGCTCAATGAATGTACCCGTAGGTAGCTGTAGTCCCCCACTACCTCTTTACTGATCCATTTACTTATGCATCACATACTGTTGTGGTTTCATGCACTTCATGTGATTTTATGTGACTTTAGTGTTTTGCTGTTTTGTGTTTCTGTACTTTTATGGGAGAAGCCAAAGAAATTTCCACAGAAGCAGACAATAAAAAGCGTTGAATAAATCAACCATTTGGATTTATATTGGCCTGGATAATACCTGGCAATAAAGCTTCCCTCTCATTCCAAGTCATTTTAATATTTATCAATGATTTCAAGACGTACATAAATGATTTTTCTAATTGCTTCAGTCAATTCAGAGTCGCAGGAGAAGCCAGTGCCTATCCCAGCAAGCGACGGGCGCACAGATACACCCTGGACAGGACGACACACACGGACACACATACACTTCCTCACCAGGGCCAGTTTCCCCAAACCTAATTAACCTGAATGCCTTTTTACTGTGGGAAGACACCAGAGCACCCAGAGAAGACTCACTCAAACACCACACAGACTCCACCTCCACTGGAAGGCAGTAATGCTAACCACTGCGCCACTATACTCTTTGCTATACAGACACTGTAATCAAAATTCTGCTTGTCACAGAGAAATACTTTCTAATGGCAAGCTGAGGCAATATTCAGATTAGATGCAGAACATGAAGACCTGAATTACTTTAAATAATGGTTTCAAGGATCCCTGCTGTAGCACTGCTACAATTTTATATCCTATGACATTATGGCACACACATCAAATGTGCCAGTGTTTACCAGCCAGAAAATCTACAATTATTCTGGAAACTCAGATGAAAAGCGTGTTAAAATAAACCCTGTTTTTTTTTTTTAATGCAAGCTTACAGAGAGTCAGTACATCAATCTATTATCATACTTCACAGACACTCTGCTTTTCAAAATATCAGCTATTTCTTCAAATAAAATCCTCAACTTGCATTTATTTTCCTGTTATTACAGCAGAGGTCCTTCAATATAATTCCTCAATGCAAATTATCTTTACAAAAAAAAAGGTAAAAGCAATTTTGTATAAATGTCCAGAAATTTGACTACAAATATTGCTATTTTAAATTGTGCTTGAAAAGTCTCAAGTACAAGCAAGTCAGACACAGCTTTCCACAGAATGGTAAAGGTTGTCAGAGTGTAGTGTACTGCAGTACCACACAATGGCGGAGCAGTGGCCCTGTGGCTAAGGATCTGTGTCTGTGACTGGAAGGTTGCCGGTTCAAATCCCGCGGCCGGCTGAGGAATCCTACTCCGTTGGGCCCCTGAGCAAGGCCCTTCACCCCAGCTGCTCCAAGGGTGCCGTACAATGGCAGACCCTGCGCTCTGACCCCCAGCTTCTCTCCCTGTCTGTGTGTCTGTCTCCATGGAGAAAAGCTGGGGTGAAATGTAATGTTTCTTTATTGGCCGTATACAATTTCTTGCATTAGGAATTCGTCTTTTCGCACACCCCAGCTTTTCTCCATGGAGACAGACACACAGACAGGGAGAGAAGCTGGGGTGTGCGAAAAGACGAATTCCTAATGCAAGAAATTGTATACGGCCAATAAAGAAACATTACATTACAATCAAGACAGGAGTAACAGGGGACGCTGCCTTTGATGTATGACACCTGCAGTGTAGCCACAGATTCAGCCTAGTAAAATTGCCGTTCCAACACAAAGACGAAAGAAACCAAATCCATTTTGCATTGCACCATGCTGAAAATCTGACCACTCTATACTGATCAACATCACAACTGAAGCACAGATCTTTTAAGATACCCATAACACTAAAGAATGGGTATTAAAATCCCCGTCATAAAGAACATTTCAGAAAATGTAAGCCCTTCTGGCTAATAGCAAATTCCTGGACAGCAATATACAGGATTGCTTTTACCTTGACCCGTGTTTTTTTTTTTAATGTAAAGGTAATTTGGACTGAAGAGTTTATATTGAAGAACATCTGTTGCAACAACTGGAAAATAAATTGATTTTTTTAGGTTTTTATTAGACGAAACAGCTGCCATTTTGAAAAGCCTCGGCCCTCCGAAGCGCCCCGCCCCTTCACTGCGCACGAACGAGCAGCTCTGCCACGCTCTGCCACGCTCTGCCACGCTCACCTCCGGCACGAGGAACCCTCCCGTGAGCCTCCTGCCCAGGGGCATGGCCAGGCTCCACAGCACCAGGCACTCCGGGAGCAGGGTCTCCTTCAGCTTCCTGAAGAAGGTCTGGAGGTTCTCCAAGTACTCGCTCATGGAATTCGGACCATACCTGCGCCGACACACAGCAGTCAGCTGAAAGCCCGAAAGGCACGGCACCACCTCCCTGCCATATGTTAATGAGCGGTCCTGGTCGACAGACAAAACAGTGTACAATATGCAACAAAACAAACCATATTTAATAGTTTGCAAACTACTGAAAACACTTGAACGCCACAGTAGGAGAAACATACAGTACACTCTGTTTCAGTTTTTGAAGGCTTTGTTTCATTTTTATTAGCTTTTAAGTATATATATTAACGTCCCGCATACCACACCGTGTGCTTCCTTATTGATTTATTTCATTTTAAATTATTTTCCAAGCTAAAACAGCTTTTGAATGTGTACGCACAGCCTAGTGATTATGGTTGATTGAACCCTCAGAGTTTCAAAGGCTTGAGATACAATGTTTGACAATGTGATTTAGCAATCTTCTTGATCCAAAATATACATAAATTATTTATTATAGTAATTTTGAACCTCCAATTATTTCATTTTGTATTGCGTCTACCCTCCCCCTACTCTCTGTATAGAGTCTCCAATTACTTGTCAAGCTGACTTCCTCACTGCAAACCTAACCGCAGCACTTCGGGACCACGCGGGACCACGCGGGACCACGCGGGACCACGCGGGACCACGCGGGACCACGCGGGACCACGCGGGACCACGCGGGACCACGCGGGACCACGCGGGACCACGCGGGACCACGCGGGACCACGCGGGACCACTGCGAGCCGCTGCAGCTCTCCCCGACAGTAGTGCCACCACAGGCGCCTGAAGGCTAATGGCTGGCAAGCCCACCAGCAATCCAGCAGCACCTGCACTGCGCAGCTCTGCCAAGGGAACTCCAGTCCCGAAAGAGAGTGTTTAAAAACTACACAGCTTTGCACGATAGTAAATACCATTAACTATACTGTTACTGTTATTGCCAGTTTATAAAAAGACTGCTTATATGTTTACAAAGGACTCACAAATATATGGCAAAGCTCTGCATAAATGGTAACTGTCCATATTCGTAAACTGCTATCTAAATAACCCAGTTTATTTCAGAAAGTCAATTAATTCTGTCCAAATGCCCCTTGCGTTCCTGCTCACTGAACAGAATTTAATAAAGATTTTTCTAGTTCAAGTACTCCAATTCACAAACTTGTTTGAGTCACCAGTCTATCCATCTATCCATTTTCTAACCACGTCATACAATTAAGGGTCTCAGGGAAGCTGGAACCAATCACACAATTGGAGTAAGATGGGGTACACCCTGGAGAGGAAGACAGTCCATCGCAGGGCAGACACACAGACACACACACGCACACACTTGACTCCAGGGCCAATTTTCTCACAAGCCAATTAATTAACCTACCGTCATGTCATTGGACTGTGGGAGGAAACCAGAGCACCTGACGGAAACCCAGGCAAACCCGAGGACAACATTCAAACTCCACACAGGCAGCACCCCAGGAATTGAACCCAGGGCCCCAGAACTGTGAGGCAGCAACGCTAAACACTTAACTTGAAATTCCCACTTAACCTTAAAGCATAAGGCTTTAATTTATGTGGGGTATTCCTATTTTCTTGCTGGCTGGTAACCAAAACGAATAAGAAAACTACAGATAAAACAGCATTCAGATAATCAGCTGTAATCAGATTACTTCATCTGAAAGCAGAAAGAGAAGAACAGACATGCTACATGCAATAAGACGAATCAGAAAGATCGATCTCAATAAATGCATCAAGAACTAAAGACTATTGGTTATTGTAACTCTACATGTTTTACATGCCTTTAGTTTCCAATCCAGGTAAAATCATATCTCCATGGCCATCTGGAACACTAGTTCTAACAACTTCCTCTCATCAATGCCGAGTAAAACTAGAGTGAGGTTCGATTCTACAACCAAGGGGAATTTCCCCAAATCTGAAATATCAATCATCCTAAAAGTGGAAAGATTTTATACACAGATTCAGATTGCATTCCGTGTGGCGGAAAGAGGTTTGAAACTCCTGCTGGAAGGGGAGAAAAGACCTGGACACGTCCCACACGCAGGAGTTGACCACGAGCACGTCCGGCTGCGGTCCGGCCCGGAAGTCCGCCAAGATGCTCTCCATGTAGCGGGAGTAGATCCGCGTCAGGAAGTAGAAGCGCACCAAGTGGTGATCGGTGCGGAACTGGCGGACCTCCCTGTAGTTCGTCCCATTGGTCATCTGGCTCTGGACACCTCCTTCCACCAGACAGTCCTGCTCAAAACTGAGCTCTCCCTGACATGCACAGCCAAGCAAAAAACACTCCATTCAAATTACATGCTTGCAATCAGCCGAACAGCTTTAGAATATTTTCCCCCTATTACCTCTTAAAATAATACCAGCCCTCTTTTAAAATAAACTACTCAAAACACCTTAACCCTTTCCCCCTAAATGGGGTCAGAAGAGAGAGTAAAAAAAAGCAATCATAGATTACAGACAATTTGCATAAATTAAATCAATATATTCCTGTCTTGTTTCATCACTGCTTTAAGATCAACGGAAAAGGACTGGCACCCAGTCCAAATGGGAGAAACATTTTGTCTCCCAGGACTAGTAGGTAATAGGGCTCTTTACCTTGCATTTCAGCTGGGCCACCGACAGAAAGCTGTCCTTCTGTAGCAACATCACAAGGTCTTTGTAAACTGAGCGCTGAACTGAAAGTTAAAACATCTGAATGTATCAACAGAGTCACGCAGTTCATGCACAACAGTATGAGTAACTAGTTAACTGATGCCAGAGGACCTTTATTAGCTGCTAGTGACATCTGATGTTTAGACTTCTGAGCCAAGGCTGAGTAACACTTTGCAAGCCCAAAGTAAGGTTTTAAGAGATCTTACCCTGGCTTGTTGCTTTCCTAAAGCTAGCATGATGTGCTCTGTGCTGCTGTCTTGGCACAGTGCTGTCTCTCTGATGCACAACTGAAAACAGCCGTGTGTTGTACTGCAACAGTCAAGGCAGGAAGTAATACGATACAAATGGATATACAGAACAAGGATGTATCTATTCCGTAAGTGCAAAAATAAACATGGCTCTCAAACAGACTTCAGAACTAAACATTCAAGATGTCCATAAATCTGCAAAATGTCAAAATGAGCCTCCTTGCTGTGCTACAGGGTTGAGAGCGACAGAGACAAGACAGAGCCTGCGTTGTGGTCCATCTAGAATGAAGTCCAGAAGAAAACAGAGCTGGCTGTGCGAGAGCCTTGAATACATTAGCTTGGCCATAATTAAGTACCAGCATTGCAGCGAGAGTTCTCTCCACCTAAGGAAACACTGCAAATAGCATTTAACAGGCAACAGCTGGCAATGTATGTTTCCGATTTATACAAGTGCTGGAAAAAACATATTGCTTCTCTGTTTGCCAGTATACAATAATGTTTAGAAAAATCATTTTGCAGTTGCTATCTAATAGTAGACTCATGTAGCTCATAAAGCAATACTTAGAATATTGTAAATCGATTATTAAATGCTGCACAGAAAAAAAAAACTGCATTTTATTTACAAAAAGGCAAAAATGTGACCGAATTCAGATGGGCACAACTCCTTTTGTTGGATCTGGACCTTGAACCCCCCAAAAAAAGCTTTATTCCAAAATCATTCAGTCAATGATAACCGTCAGCATTCAAAAGAGAAACTCGGAAACTCTACTTATACAGCCCGAACCATGTCAGCACAAGCTCAGGCACTCAGATGCTTCCCTGCTTCATTCAAGATGAACACAACTGGCTCCAGTGCCAAAAGCAGCCTGAGAAGCCTAAACAGAACTGAGCAGATGGTGAACCTGCCCTGTTTAGTGCTTAGTGTGCTTGGACTCAGCCAGAACAAGACTGGAAGTGGCCGTGGAATAGGGCATAGAAATGGTTACAAACCATTACAAACCAGATTGGCCCATCTAGCCCATTTGATAGTTAGCAGATAGTTGGACAAGATCTTCGGATAAATTGTTTTTGAGAGAAGCCAGGGCACCAGCTTCAACCACATGGCTGGGTAGCTTGTTCCAAACTCCCACATGTGGAAGTGAACTTAAAACTAGAATTGCAATCTCTCATATGTTCTAAAAAATATATTTTCCACTTTTTGGAAATATGGAATCCTTTATCTTTCTTAAAAAAAGAACTATAATTCTTATTGTTAATGTATTGATAATGGGTTCCATTAAAAACCCATTGGATCATGGATCGTAAAAACAATATTCTGAATGGGTATACATAACTATCTGGTTATTTTCAAGATGCAGATCCTATACAAAAATATAAAAAATATATGGCTGATAGTTCAATAGATTATTGATTTAAAATTGGTTTATTAAGACGCAGTGAAAATAGTCTTGTGTTGTAATAATGGCTTCGCCAAAATAATGATAGAAGGTTAAATGCAAATCTGGACATGGATGGCAGAAATAATACTCTCAGTTAGTTTTTTAACATTGCTACTGTAAAAACACACTCCCTCTTCATTAGATAATGCATTTTCTTTTTAATATTAGTGTTTCTGGAAATGGATTTCTATAGGAAAATACTTTATTTATGTTTTACCACAAAACTCTGAAAAACAGAATCCTCTCTCTTCTTAATATTTGAACTAGGTTGTGTACAAATCACTCACTTCAGATGACAGAGGTGAAGTCCAGATGAATTATACCGGATTGCATTTCGGAAACTGTCACCAAACAAGCGTGACTGCTCCGTCCCCCACACTACATCTGCCCCCTGACTATCAGCTCGCCTGCGAGGCCAGACATCGATGTCTGTTCTGCTGTGCGCATGCGCGCGACTCCAGCCACGCTCTTTCAGTGCTGTGTGACTGAAGGAGACGAGCCGCTGTACAATCGCCATAAAGAAAACCACTCACTGGAGTCCCCAAGAACCACCACAAACTTGTTGTGCAGAAGATGACAAGCCTGGAGTTGTCTCACTTGCTTCATGCCTTCTTCCAATCCAGGACACTTCAAGTAAGAAGCTAAAAGACACTGCAAAATAATAATTAATATATTTATACCTTCGTGGTGTTCCAGCACATAACAGAGAATGTAATGGCAAGTTCTAAGATCTATTGTGAGTGGTTGATGAAAGGTTAACATTATCTAAGAGATTTCCTCCCCACCCCAAGGAAGGGAAACTGTGTTCCTTTCAAATGTCTCCTTTAGCGATTAAGATAATTGGGACAAAGAAAAGGCCTGTTCTTTCAAACACGACATCCACAGCAGCACCTAAGGGAGAGTTTTACTATAAGAAATCTATACATAAAGCATATTTCAGGACACCAAGAAACCTTCAGAGGATCACTAAACTAAACTGAAGATAGGAGCTCCACATCAACACCTTACACTATGCCAAGAAAGAAGCTGAACTGTGGTGCCCATTTAGAGACCAGAACTAAATTAGTAAATGCATCCTGTGGAAAAAGCCAATATACTGACTTTTGCCAAAGTCACTCCTTTCCTAACTTGCGAAAAGACCTATAATGAAATGTCTGCATGCAACACTAAATGCAAATACCATTCCCAATTAACTATTCCAAATCACCTTTTAATTAAGGTGCTCAAAAAAGTGGCTTCACTAAGATTTTTACAATGTCTGCAAGGACGTGTCTTTGTCATTGAAACTTCTGCCAGTGCTACACACAAGCACAACCAGAATCATTTAGCACAGACTGGTTTAAGCAATTAACCCACAAATAACTGAATAACTACAAGTCTGAATTCAAGACTGCTCTGCAATCATGACAAAATTACACTCAGGAATTTAAATCCGAACATAAGGTCAACATACCTGTAATCCAACACCAGAATTACTCAACTGGATAAATGGATCATGCCCCACAACTTTATTCCTCAGCACCAGGGAGTTTTATTAATCCAAAGGGATCTTGAAAAAATGTATATTTCCTTCTCAATCATCGTGTCAGAAATCCCGGCCTTTTTCTCTGCTGCATTCTTAACTAAACCCTCCCTACATGACTGACCTTGACAGCTTTTACAGCCCCAGCAGTCAAAACAGGCTTGGGTGATAACAGGCACTCCTACACCAAAAAAAAAAAAGTTATAGTTTATTTGTAATAAAATAAGTGAAATCAACTATTTATAGAACTTACTGTGATTACTATAGCACTTCCCCAAAGAAAAAAGATTCTGAGATGGAAGTGAACGTAACCTCACCTCTTAATGGCAATTCATGTTACTGTCATACTCTAAGCATGATGACTTTTGCTGCTGGGTTTTCCTACAGGTAAAATAATCTCTTGTCCAGTCAAAAGTAGACATAGAAATCCCTAACTCAGATCATGCTTGGCTGCATTCATTAACAGAAACTGTCCTTATGGGAAGACGTAGGGCTAAAGAATATTTCAACCAGTGTAAAAACTGTGACAGCTAGGTCAGGTGATTTTTCCCATTTTCAAAACCTGTGTAATTAGCCCATCTTTCTCCCCCCTTTGTGCATCTTTTAATTTTTCATTTATTGTTTGTTCCATTTCAGGAAATTAAAAATGTCAAATAAAAACCTCAAGTAAATAAGAGCAGACCTATCTTCCCCACTTTGTCCCATGGATCTCATCCAGCTGTTCCTCAAAAGATCAGAGAGCACCAAGTTCAAGAGCTTTGTTATGCAGCTTGTTTCACACACCGACCACCATTTGTGTAAATCGCTGGACCTCAAACCAGTAAACAAGTGGCTCCACCAGTATAGGGTTGCAGAGGTCTGGAACACGCCACTTAGCCAATTCTTCTGAAAGGCAGATGCTGACTTCTTTCGGGAAGCAGCTGGATCAATCAATCAATCAACAATTAGCAACAAAACAATTTAGAATGGCTTTAAGGAGCTCTAAAATCACGGGCTCGAGCTTGGGGAGGACATGTCACCAGCTAACAGTAACTAGGATTAGTTTCCAAATTCCCCTGTGAGTCCCAGAGGGAAGAGGGGGATGAGTCAGCTAGATCTCTCTCAGCAACACCTGTGGCCCTCTGGACTCTTGAAGGCATGTGGTCCTGCCTCTGATTAACACAATCCTCCTCCAATCAAAAATGAATTTGCTGCACAGTGACATACTGTCTATGAGGGACACACCTCTCCTCCAATCAGCATTGAACTTGCTGCACAGGGTGGTATTGCCTGTGACATGTTAAAAGATAAGTGCCTGGAAGAGTCTGCCCAAACTTACTCTCTTCCTTGTGTGCTGGTTTGTTGCTGGAAGCCGAGAAATGTAAAACCTGAAAACCATACAATTTGCTATTTCAAATAGGGTGAGAATATAAAAAAAAACAATTGGAAATTCTTAACTAAAGGAAAACAAGAACCCCCTGTGTTCTGTCGCTAAACCTTAATTTCTGTCAGTGTGCTTGTTTGTTGATCTTGAAAAAGCCAGTTGGTTTAAGTTCTCCCAAATCCTTCCCCAATTCTGAATATTCCTATCGAGTCTCCTTTTAATCACCTCTGAGAGGGTTAGGGCATTGTAGGAGCAAATGCACTATCACAGTGGAAGAGTCTGTCTGATGATAAATAACCACTGGTGCCACGATATTATTATCCATAAGAGTGCGCGTGAGTCTGCCATCAAGCTGCTCAGCATCGCTTTGTGTCCTTCTATTCTCGAGAGTTCTCACAGTGTTTTATAACAGTTGTTTACATCCACCCTAAAGCGAATGTAGAAAAGGCATCTGAAACTATTTTTGATGTTAACCAGAAACTGAATGCTGCATCCCCAGATGCTCCTAAATTCATGTTAGGAGATTTTAACAGTTGCACGCTAAAAAAAGCAAACAGAGTTTTTACATATTATCAATATTTGACCTGCCCTACACAGTTGAACGGAATTATCGATCGTTGCTACGGGACAATTCCAAATGCCTACTCTTTCCTCGCAAGACCTCCACCTAGCAACACAGTGCTTCTCTGGCCAATCTGTCAGCTGCTGTTCAAGAGAAACATGCCTCAGACAAGAACAGTACAGCTCCAGGACAAAACCAACTGCGCGACTACAGCATTGTTTTGACTGCATGCGATGGGATGTGTTGAGAGACACGTTGAAGGATACTGATGAACATGTTGTTGTAGTACCGGATTACATTTCTTTCTGTGTAGACTCAGTAATTCCTGCCAAACTCCTTAAGGTTTTTCCCCCCGATAACAAATGTCGGGTAATCAAAAGCCTCAAATATGTATTTTTTTAAAAAGAAAGTGTCTTTTTCTCAAGGGACAAGGAGGGCAGTTCAGAAAAGAGGTGAAAAGGGAGATCAAGAAAGATACTGATCAGTCTGAGGAAAAAAAAGAGAAGGCCACCACTACAGGTGATATTGGGCATTGGGGCGGTGTGGTGGCTCTGTGGCTTATGAACCGGAAGGTTGCCAGTTTGTATCCCGCGGCTGGCAGAGGAATCCTACTCCGTTGGACACCTGAGCAAGGCCCTTAACCCCAACTGCTCCAGGGGCGCTGTACAATGGCTAACCTTGCGCTCTGAACCCAAGCTTCTCTCGCCCTGTCTGTGTGTCTCATGGAGAGTTGGGGTATGTTGGGGTAAAAGACAAATCCCTAATACAAGAAATTGTACATGGCCAATAAAGTGATCCATCTTACATCCTTGGCCAATCTCTCTCAGAAAGGTCATGGTAATAGTGCTCCTGTGTTTGATCACATGGGCAACAGCTGGCAATTGATTTAGATGTGTTTTATACCCGTTTTGAATCCACAACCACCTAGCAGTAGTGCTGCTTTTCCAGTATCCAAAGAGTTTATTAAAATCAACATGGCAGTGGTGTTTGAACCTTTTAGGAGAATTAATGCAAGAAAAGGTGCAGGTCCAGATAATGTGTGGAAGAGTTCTGCACTTACCGACTCCCTGCAGTTTGCATACAGAGAAGGGAGAGGAGTGGGCGTCACGATACTTCCATCATTAAATCTGGTTTAACAGCATCTTGACCAAGCAAAGGCATTTGTAGGGATCTTATTTCTTGACTTTCTGCTTTCATACATCAGTACAGAACAACCACTGATGCCTGCACAGAAACTCTAAATACAGTAGATTCTAGATGTCTTAACAACCAGGTTTCAACAGGTCATACTGGGGAAATGAATCTTTGACAATCACTGCACTTCTAATGGATTGGCACAAGGCTGCCCCTCCCTGTTGTATATTTGGTACACTAACAATTGTAAGAGCAAACACACAGAGATCCCTTTAAAATTTCTGATATAACAGCCCTGGTCAACCTATAAAACACCCAGAAAATCATCACTGGCCCACTCTAAACAATTTTACTAAATGGCATGATGACTTATGTTTGAAGTTAAATGTTAAGAAAACAAAGGAACTGAATATTGATTTTAGTAAAAATGCAACACTTTTCCAATTAATAAATCTCCTGTAATTAATGGTCATATTGTAGAGGTTGTCAATGACTACAAGTACATGAGACTGGCCACAGACAAAAAGCAGTTGTGACATTTACAAATATGGCAATTTTTGTTCAGGAAACCATATAAGCTATTTTAAGGTAGATAGAACTATTTCAACACTTTTCTCCCAGTGCTCCAGTTTCCTCCCTCAGTCCAAAGACATTCTGCTAGATTATTTGGGAGAACTGGCCCTGGTGTGAGTGCTTGTGTGTGTGCCCTGCGATGGACTGGTGTCCCATCCAGGGTGTACCCCACCTTGTGCCCGCTGCTTTCCAGAACAAGCTCCGGCTCCTCCTGGACCCTGAATTGGAGGAAAGAGAGAGAATGGATGGATGAATTGTAAAGCTTGTTTTTAGTAACCTTAAAAACAATATGCATCAGCGTTAGTGTTAATTCCTGTTAGTGCGCCTTCGTTTTACAGCACGGCATTCATTCCTATAAAGTGTTTTGTAACGGGACTGGTTGGGTTCTCATTTTCTCAATCGAGGTCGCGCTGTTCTCGCAGGACCGAGCTCGGCTGCACTCACGTGTTCGCGGCCAAAACCACGTACGAAAGTGCGACCGATTCTACAACCCAACCGAAAGTTCTTCAACTCCCAGTGGCCCTTGAAACCACCAAATAATTATCTAACATTTTAACTTTAGAAGACAAAAAAACGACAACTCTTGTCGTCAAAACTTCTGCATATCATTCATATTGATATTGCATATCAAAAGCCGCAAAAAGGAAAATAAAATATGGAGAACGCCCTGGATATTCCCTACCCCTCCTATCCGCAAAGACTATATACAATACATATCATATCATATCATACGTGACATTAATAGTACAGTAGAAATGCTTAATAATTAATCATAATCATTGCTTGATTTTTTGCATCTCTCGTTTTTGTTTAAAGAATTACAGTAGAATCCTAGGCACATACGATTTCACATAAAAATCAAGTAACTGCTGACCACAGAAATGCATAAGAAAACAGAACATGCATTAGAACTCACACTTTTGGGAAAGTCTGTAGTGTTTGCAAAAGCACTTGTTTTTCAAAACTCTAGTGACTCGAGCAGCAGCTCAAATCAGGTGTAGAGCTTCGTCCGGCTCATTAGACTCGACCAATCGATCGACGTGCTCTCCGCCGGTCGGCCTGCGGTCTTTGGCGGTAACTCTGGGAAGTAGACCGCGATTTTGAATTAAAGTTTGTTGATGGCGCTTGGTTTCTACTGAAGCCGACAAGTAAATTAGGAATTTTCACGTAATGTTTAGCCTTGAAAGGTTCTGTATTTTGCTAAATTTAATTTTTTTTTCCTGTAGTGTACCTCCTGGTCTTTTTACGCTTTTACTCGGTTATTTTTTATTTTTGGTGTGAAACTTAATTCTAGTGATTAAATCGGTCAAAGCTGGTAGAAATGAAGACGGGTGTCAGTCGTCAGTTTAAGTTTTAGAAATACAGTTTCAAAAGTTCAAATAAGCTTCTTAAATAGAAAGCAGTTTCCCCGATTTTCTGACAAGAAATACTCTATATACAAGTGCTTTCTGCACACAGCCCTACATACAGTATAAAGTATTGTCTCCTGTCACTGTGGAGTGATTTCTTTTAGCTGATGCTTTTATCCAAAGAGATTTACAGTTTGTGGTAGCTTTGCATTTTGGGGGAGCATATTTGAGTCATTTGCCGTGATTAAGAATATAATACGTTTCCTAAACGGGGACTTAAACTCAACCTTCCAGTTAAAAGTCTCTACCTCTCGTTACGACTCTGCACTGTTGCCTGTGTCGATATTTAGGAAAACAGAATTCTCTCCCGAGTTTCAAGAACTGTTGCATTTTGAGATGGAATAATGTGTTGCACAAGGAGTAACTGAGGTTGCACTGCAAGTGTGGTGTGGTGACATTTCTTTCTCTTCCATTTATACGCTTATTGGTCATCTCTCATAAGAATTAGAGCATGGTCATTATTTTTCTTTTCTACACATCAGGTGTGAAATGAAAAAAATGTATTTGTTCTTTTTAAATGAACAAGGACCCATTGTTCTTCAAAATGCAGATGGCAGATCTCCAATAGTATCAGAGACTTCCCCCGCAATCTCATTCTTGATTTGCATGCAAACGTACGCATTGCTATCCAGGTCAATAATTGTGTCTTCATGTGTAGACATATGCATTAATCCTGCCAAGGCCCCTTATATTTGTTATTAAGAATGACATCATACTCCCAACTTTAATCTGCAAGAAATTGCTGGAATATGAACATTGCACATTCCGGATCCTTTCACTTTAGACACCCTCCAGGAAAAAGAGGGTGCGAAGGAAGTAAGGTGACTGTCCAGCTTTTAAATTTCTTGATATTGGTTATGTAATTAAATTGAGTGTACATTTCATTCAGTTCAGCACAATTTGCTCTCTGTAAAAAGAATGAACTACCGCCAACATATCTTCCATCTTCATTAAACAGAACAGGATACTGGGGCTGGGGGAAACAGAGATAGTTAGAAGTCCTGCATTTCTACATATTCAAGGCCATTACTGAACAGGTTGAAGACACAAAGGGAAAAGTGCCACATACTTAGAAGGCTTTGATAGTGAAGTACTCTGCCTTTACAGTGCTCATTGATGATTTTGAATTATTCTTTCTCTGAACATTTGTTTACCACTCTTTGGGGGGTTTGTACAGATGTTTGATTCACCTAAATCTGTCAGGTTAAGGCATTGAAGAAATATATACAGCACTAACTTTAGAGAAAAGATCTGTATTTTCATTTTTCAGTGAAAATAGTTGACTTGGTTAAAATGTGCCATGCATAGTTTTTCATTCTATCTTATATGGTAGGATGTAAACCCTTATGTTTGTAAATCGTGGCTGGAAATATTTTTTTTAATTTTGTGTGCTTTCATTTTTTTAATAGACATTTGTCTTTTCAACTATTGTCTTTCAGTTCTCCACCATAACATTCTTCATGGAAGTTTAAAGAGGTCCAGTGCCCATGCTAGGGTAATTATGAGGAAATTGTGGTCCAGAGGGGAAGGGCACCTCTAACTGGTCCACTAACACCAATTACAGCAGCAGTCTGTTTTTCCCCGAGGTCTTCCATCCCAGTATAGACCAGATACAGCCTTCCGTAGCCTCTGTAATCTAACAAGCTTGTGCTGTAGGGTAGTAACATATTGTTTGGTTCCAGATGACAGAAGATACTTTCCTCATTACTGAAAGCTGAATCTGAAAACAACAGATTAAACTGAAAACAATGGAGAAGGCAGGGAATATCTCCTGAAATTAGCAAGGCTTCAGCAGTTTCCTTTAAGTGATAAAATGACAGGTTGAAGTGTATTCAAAGGCAAGAATATTTGGAATCCTTTTAAATTGCAGCAAACTCTTTTCTCAAATGAGTCTAAAGAGAAACAGTGCATTATTTCATTTGGCCTGGCACAATTGCCTGCTGCATTAGGATTTAAAATTTCCTTCATCTATTTCAATTTTAGTAAAACATGGCAGTGCATTCAAGTGTGCATTTTTTCATTTCTTTCAGATGTGATGCTCTGCAGGAAGCTGAACCCTCTCAGAATGATACAAGGTACAAGTATGACATATGAGCTGTAGAGCACTGTAGTGAAAAATCAGATACTTCATTGTATAAAATGATCATCATTTACTTATTAAATCTAAACTCAGCCTTTACTATTAAATACCCATCTTTTTTATTTATATTAATTAATAGCTACCTCTGTTTTATGAATGGTGTGTACAATTACATTGGGTCCCTAGTGACGATCTAGCACAGTGGAAACAACATCATACATATTGGTGCCAACTCAATGCTGACCAGGGTGAGATGGTGTGAAGTGATGTGTCACTTCATCTGGCTGAAAGCAGCGAGTAGGTTGATTTTAGAGCTAAGGCACTAAAGAGAAATTAATACTCCATAATTCTCTGAATTATGTGTACTTTTTCGTTTTGAATTATGGCACGTGTTCTCTATTTCTCTGCGTGTTCTGTCCTTGGCTATGGCATTGGAGTGCTTTATGAGCTGTGAAAATGTAGATTAGATCAATTAGATAAATGGGGTATCGTGCTGTAATTGTATCCTAAACTGAGTCGTTGGGATCAAAAGTTGTAACCAAGCAATACTGAATCTCATTCACTTGCAAGAGCTTTGATCAATGAAAGTCTTGATTCTTTCCCACTCATACCTTTAGGTTTGGGGAACATGTCAAAATCTGATGCCCAGAGAGGCCCAGATATACAGTAGATCACGGAAATGCTCACTTGACACCCCAGGTAGGGTTAGTGTCAGAATTAACTCACTATACAGAATTTTTTTAAGCTCAGTGCTGGATTTTGGGGTCCAGTCAGGTTTAGGGCGGGTGGTTTTTTAGTCTTATTTGATTTTTTTTTTCAGAAACTCTCTGGGGCCTGGATGGTGCACCAGTGTGGTGTATTTGTATTTAATTGCAAGAGCTTAGATCAGCGGTCTTGATTGTTTCTGACTCATCTGTTTTGGTTTGGGGAAAATGTCAAATCAGTATACCTATATATATATCAATTCTGCCTAAGCAGGCCCTGAGGGAGATCAATAAGGGTGGAAAAATTATTCGTTGTTCAATGTCATCTAAGCTTTCTTTTGCACAAGCAAATGCCATTTGCTTTGCTGCCAAATTCCCAGATGTTTACTAAATTCCTCATGTATTTATGGTAATCCATGGTGCATCTCCACAACATTGTGTTACATGTCTTCCTGTAGCACTTACAGTGACTAAGACTTGACTAGATGTCATGCTAGTTGACTAGATGCCAGTGAAATGCGGACAATAATGTAGAATGTTCAGGTTTCTTTAGTAGATGTTGGCACTGCTTAGTCAAATTAGATTGTAGTGATGAAGATGATATCAACCACTTCAGCCATTCCTTGTGGCTTGCACATTGTAAGAAGAATAGGTAGGGTGTTGGTTGATCTGTATTTTGAGTATCCAATAATTATTAGACACAAACACGCAAAACACATTTTATCAGTCACTACTGGCTTTCATTTAGCACATAGTCAGTTTCAATTTTAGATACAATAGTCAAGTAAAGAGTGCTTCAGACAAAAAAAAAATATTAACAAAAGCACCAGTTGATCCCAAAGCAGAAGCTGTCTGGGACTTTTAAACTGTACACGATTTTAGATCTCCCACCTGTAGATTGATTATCTGGCTAAAACGGGATTAAAAGCAGCAAGCTAGTGCTCAGTCTTTCGATGTGTTTGAAAAGTGAGATTGTAACTGTCAACAGCTCCAGTGTGCAATAGGTACATATAGGACAGAGACTCCTGTCTGAACTACATTCCCCAGGAAGCAATCCTTAGTCACCTGACTAATTGGTAGAAGACAATTGGTCAGGTGATATATAAAATATGGAAGCTGTGGCATCCAAGGAACTGGCCCAACCCTGCTGGATGGAAAGTCAAGAGATTCCCAGTTGTGTGTTCGCAGCAGGAGGTTAAGTGACCAACTGATGAGCCCAGTGACACGGGCAAAAGTTTCTTTTGATCTCAGAGAGAGATTTATCTTTTGGGGTGGACAAGCAGCTTAGGTGCCTGGTTACAATTTTGGAGAGTGAAAGAAGAAGTTGAGTTAGAGCTTGGATGAAGAGCCTGGGTTTTGTTTTCTTCATTCCATGTCGAAGCAGAGTGTTTTCAAGTGCCGAGGGCCCTGAATCATGCTCCAAATGAAATGGGGGGATCAATGACATAAGGTGGCAGTGGTGGGACAGTGCCCTCTTGTGATGATAAAAAATCTTCAGCAGAAATGAATTCTGGAAATACGCTGGAATGGCTGCAGATTGTGAATGTGATCCAGCTCAATTCTAATGATGTGAGCTTTCATCATGTAAAAGAACCCTGTTTGTTTCTGGGAGCATGCCTCGGTGACTTTTTAACATTTCATATTAACCAGGAACAGATAAAGAAAGAATCACATATGGATAGCTGTTGCACAACAAAGGAGACCATCTTGTTCATGGCCATTGTTTTATAAAATAGTACAACAGACTTCCTATTTATTAAAAAAGCATTTTTACAGTGATTGAATACAACTAAACTGTAAACACATTTTCATTTCCCTGCTGAAAATGGGATTCTGATACAAACTTGGTCAAGCTTCACAGCCTGCAGAAATTGACCAGGATCTCTGGCGTGCTGCTGTGATGGATTAGAAAACCTTTGTGTCCCAGGACTGAAAATCACTTCCTTCTTAAAGATATATCCTGGTAGAGTTCTACAGTACAAAAGTTGTGAATAAGCAACTTGATTGTCTGGGCTTGGCTGAACTGTATACTGTACATATAAAACAATTCCTAAGTGAAAAGATTATGATGGGACCTGATGCAGGAGTGGGAAAACACTGACAGTCGATCTGGTGGAACAGTGGAACATCTGTCAGAAGACACAAGGGAAATCTACATGGAACTGCATTTAAAACCACAAACAGGAGGCACTTCTTTACACAAAGTGTGGAGGGAATAATAGAACAAGCTGCCCAGCCATGTTATTGAAGCCAAAACCTTGGCTTCCTTTACGAAACAACTGGATAAGGCCCTTGTATCTTTTAGCTATTTGTTAGGAAATAAAGAAAATGAGATTGATGGGCCAAATGTTCATGTCTTGTTTGCATTCAGGACTATTTAAAAACATTCATGCACTTTTCCATTCTGTCTATATACAGTCATAAAGCAACATAACACTCAAGCTTAACGTACTTCTTCCATGTCCCTCTCCTTAATAAGCATGGCAAGAGAACGGGCAGTTTTTCAACTTTGGCACCCAGGTTCTTATGCCATTGTTAAGCAATGGTGAAATTAAGGATTAAGGACCACATTACGAAGTTCCCATTATTTATTCTTTTATAGAATGTATGTATTCTCTTTTTCTTTAAACCTGGTTTAACAAGGTTTCTTGGTGCCCAGGTACTTTTGGTGATGTCCAAAACCTAAATATTTGAAAACAAAAAACTTGGAAACATTTTGACATTTTCAACTTCTTGTGAAAACCCAAGTAGTGTCAGTTCTTAACATTTCATTTTTAACTTTTTTTAAGGATTCTTCTTGTTTTGAAATCATTCACACAAAACGTGAGAACAGTTGAAGTGCTTAAATTGTAAGAGCACATTTCATTCAAGCTGAAAGAACAACCTTTTACAAAATTCTTATACTCCATCGTACCACATGAACTGTTGTTCCTCAGCAGAAAGATAGCTCAAGAGCCATAAATGACCATTTTTACCACCACTTGGAGAAAAAACCCAAATATTTTGATATGTGGACTAATAAAATGGAAAGGGTTGCACCTCCATAAAAGATCATTACAGGACATCTCCTGTAATGCATAAACCAGCAGTGCAGCATTTTAAGCTATTCTGCCAAAATTGCCAGAAAAAAAGTGTCCATTTCAGCGCAAATGACAAGACCAGTATTGAAAACAAAGTTTTAAATCTTAAAAAAATAAAACACGGTAAAGATATACAATAGGCCCAAGTTTGAAATGCATTCTTTTCAACATGGATACGTTGACAAAATCTTCAAATTGGGTAGCCAAGCTGCTGTGGACTGACAGTGCGTTTTATCCACCTGGAAGAGCTTGAATGTAAATTGAAGGAGAGGCTTAGCGAATGGCTGAAACCGGTGGGTTTTATAAAACTGTTCAAACCCTAGTACAGTAACAAATCGCGCAAAAAAAATGCAAAAGGAAGAAGTCTTTGGCACACAACACAAACATCTTTTTTAAAAAAAAAACTAGCTAAAAATCCAAGTGATTGGCACGTGGGCCCGCTGGAGTTTGCCCTCTTCAGTGCAAACCCATGTCATCTTTTGTGGGACAGGCATGTCCGTGAGATTGCTGGCCTCCTGGGGTGGGGAGGGTTGCTAAAGATGTTCAGTACTGATCGCTCCGGGTCCCCTCCTGCTCCCCCACAGGCACACGCAGGTCAACAGCTGGGGAGGCTCGACAACTCCTGCCCTCCAGCTGTGCTGTTGTATAGTGCAAATAGGCTGATCGCAGTCCTGGCAGGTTTTCTCTGAAGGTCATTTTCGAAATGGGGATGAGGCTGTGCTCAGTTTGGCAACTGGTACGGGTCTACAAAATAGAGGAAAGAGGAGATAAACCGTGTTGCTCTCTGCGTCAGTTGCCGCTACTTTAGTCTGTTAAACCTTGTAATGATGACTTTATAGAGCCACATGCCCAGATTCATGTAATATGCCAGCAATTTTCTTCTCGATCGCATAATAAAGGGTTTATTCAAACTTAGAAATAAACTTTTCTGACAAATTCACTATAAACATTTGTTAGTATTTGTTAGTTTTTTTCAAAGGATTCATTAATTTAAGTCAAGAGGTAACCAGGGCAATGAGTTCAAGGTAGGATACACCCTGGACGAGACTCCAGTCCATCTCAGAACAGACACAGAAACACCAGGGCCAATTTTCCCAGAAGACAGCTAACCTACCACTATGTCTTTGGATTGTGGGAGAGAAATCATGCAAACACGGGCAGAACATATAAACTCTGGAAATGAACCCAGGGCCCCAGTGCTGTGAGGCATCAATGCGCATCACCCTTTTAGAAAACATGAAATTGCAAATTTGTTGTGAAGGTAGATGAGCAATAAATTAGCTGGAAAATGTTTTTTTTCCAGTTGTGAGAGCAATAAATTCTATGCTAATAAAAACACTTTTGTATTGAAAGTCTTATGATCCATGGAGAGTGCATGCTTCATTGAATGGCTCTCTTGTGCAAAATGGATGCCTTACAGAAAAGGAAAAGAAAAAAAGATGAGAAACTTACTTTTGAGGTGGTACTGGCCTGAAAAAGATAAAATAATTAATATAGAAATGTTATTGCAAAAATCATTTTACATTAAAACTAACTTCAGTAGAGTGTGTGGTATTTAATCTGACAAATAATGTACACATTTAACAAAATATCGACCACTGGCCATGGTCCTGAATTGACATATATTGAAGAAAATGCTTTAAAAGCTGCTAAGAATGGGAGTGAATCTTTTTCAGTGTTTAGTTTTGAGAGAACAAAACTTACAAAAATGTTTTAGGACATTTTTACAGTACATAATCATTTATTTTACTTTTAAAAAATCTAGTAAATGAAAAACAAGGGGGATATGCCCAGTAATACAGCCCCAGATCTAAATATCTGAACTCACTTGACTGGCTTAGCAGGGGGAATGGCAGCTACTTTGCCCACAGGTTTGGTTGCTGCAGGTGGCATCATCACCAGCAGCCCGTTGGCAGGCTTTGTGAGGACGGCTCGAGTCGGGGAGGGGTTCAGGGGCAGAGGTCTCTGAGGCGCAGAAGCCGACAGTCTGGGCTGCAGCTCCGACACCAGCTAAACAAGGCAGAAGATTTAAGAACTGGAGTTATATTGATCAGTCCCTCTTTTGTTCGGCTTCTCTTCTTTCAGTTTTTTCCTGCAAAACTCCACTCTCTAGCCACGTGGAATTAAAAGATAATCAAACATTATGGAAAGAGATGATAAAAGAAAAGTGGCTTGTCATAAAATGGTACAGTAAGTGATGGGAGAGAATCTTTGCTTCTACAGTTTTTGCATATCCTCCTAATTTGTAATTTGCAACAAATATAACTAACAGAATATAAATCACTGTTATAAATTAGCAACAGCAGTGGACCCACTACAGATCCATGTGGTACTCCACTAATTACAGTGATAATTAATCAGCACAAACTTTTATAAAGAGCTATGACACCAGCCATGGTTCCCAATGGAGAACACCAACACACTCATGCCCCTGAGAAACAGCTTCAGTTTTTAAACCGGGAGGCCTGTTGGTTGTACAAGTTCAAGAAGTCAAGCAGCTGACATACAGTAAGCTGTATAAATTAGGAGTCTAAAACAGTCTTTTAAATTAAATGAAAGATGCTTATAAACAAACATTTGTATCTCAACAACAACAAAAAAACTTAAGCACTTTAAAATGGTAAATCTACACTAGCCCTGTTACCAATTACACTCGTACTGATAGCCAGCTGAATTTCTGAATGGCATGTACAGTACCAGCCCCCATCACGAACAGGGATTTCTGGAAGATACTGTGGTGGACTTACCAATGGTGTGCGGGCAGGGCTGACAGGTAGTGGCTTCTTTGGAGGGAGAAGTTTGTGCACGTGGTTTGGGGTCTTGGGGGGCGTAGCGGGGGGCTTGCCCAGCGGCAGGGCCGGCCTGGGCGCCTGGGGGCTGGGCGAGGGGGCGGGCCGCAGGGGGCGGACGATGTTGACAGGCTGGGACCCACTTGGCCCGGGAGCAGGTCTCAGAGGCACCGCCTCCTTACTCGTGTGAGGAAGCTGCGAAAGCAAAGCTGATGAGAAGCGAGCCGTGACAGCCGGTCACACCCCTCGTTTACCACCTAGGAGGTGTAGGGAACATGTGCGCTGCCTTTCAGAGGGTGTGCGAGGCAGCCCAGCGAGGCTGGAGATGTCGCACAGCAGGGCTCTGACTGACAGAGGGAGGGACTGTAAAATGTTGTGTGTGTTGTGTGTTAAATAAGACTGTCTTTATTTATTATTATGACTTAGATGAAGATCAGATCACATTTTAGGAGCCATTCATGCAGAAATCCATATAATTCCTAAGGGTTCACAAACGTTTTCTCACAACTGTATATGCCATCCTATACTATAATTTCCCTAGCTTGTCACATAATCGTTTTCTTTAAAATAAACAATGTGATTCCTATTGATTTAACCTTAAGCACGTGCAACATCTTAACACTGGGACTGGTGTTTTGGTACATTTTGCATTACAACTCCTGTAATTGTTTTTCAGAAGGATTCTTAATTTTATTGTGCTTTCTGCATGGCAGATGTCAAGAAACATTAAGATAAAACTAAAAAAGAAAATAAGGCATAATGATAGTAAGTACAATAACAGAGATTCCAGCAGATGTACAAAGAGGCCTGTTTGAATTGACATCCATTTTCTCTTAAGTGGTTGTGCAATGTGCGAGTCAGATTCAGCCCTGTAATTTTTAGTTCCAATGTAAATAACCATTGATTTCGTAGTTTGAAACTCTCATTCTTTGTACCACCTTCTGTTAATTACAGTTCAATCTCCTCCCATTGACCAAACGCAAAAATATTGAACATGTGGGACTACAAGGCGGGTAGAGGACAGACTGACCTTCTTTGAACTGCTTGTTTTGCCAGATGACCCCATCACCTTCAGATGGAATGGGTGGCTGAAGTGTCCGTTTTTTATCTTCTCATCAGACACATCCTTCTTCCTGAAAGTGAAACGGTAAAGTAAATTTAAGTTGTCCACCCATCCCTGTGGATCCGCCATTAAGTGGCAAAATGCCACAGTGTGAAAGAAACGAATTGACTTTGTCTAAAACAATTTGCATCTGCAGGTGAGGGTTTCAGTCTCACTCTGGTTGTAGGTTATTTGGTAGATTCTGGGTTAGTCAAATCACCCAAAGGACACGATTTCTCCAGATGACATGCCAAGGGTCACTGGATACAACAGCTACGTTTCTCACTGTAAGAGGTCCCTCCTTGACATCCGAGGCCCAGTGTTGGTACAGAATGAGAAACATCATTGTTCAAGTGCCAAACTTATCATGCATATGTTTCAGAAATGTTCCATCTTTGCATAATATGTTTCGCAATAAAAACACACATAGAAGAGGAGGCCATTTGGCCCATCAAGCTTGTCTGGTAGTTAGTATTAACTGACCCAAGGATATCATCCAACTGTGTCTTAAAAGAAGCCAGGGTATCAGTTTCAACATCATGTGGTAGCTTTTCCCATTCTTCCACAACCCTTTGGGTAAATAAGTTTTAAATGCACCATCCATACAGTTTCTACTTATGCCATCTTATTCGTGATTCACTATTTTTTGGGATGATGTTCATTGGGTTGTCTTTGTCAATGCCTTTAATGGTTTTGAACACTTACAGTATCTTCTTTCTCTGTAGAACTGCTAAGGGATGGTTTGCATTAGAAGTGCCCTTCGTGGAGAGCTGGCAGTGCTTGCGGAGTAAATACACAAAAACTTTAAAAGAGTAGAAGTGAAGAACATTATGGTATCAGCATTCCCAGTACACTTCTGGCCAAGTGAATCAGGAGAGATTAAGTAAAGAAAGGAACTGTGGGGGCTTCCCGTTCAGCTTTTGCTTAAAGCCCTCCAAAAAGAAGAAAGTGTCTGAATTGAGATTTCTTGTTCATTTTACCATATGCCACATGGAGATAGATCTCAGTACCTCAACAAGGTACAGCAGGATGCCAATCGTAAACTACTACAGTACCTGCTATCATTAGTGCCCCTTGCTCTCCGAGAACGCCACTTATGATAGGGGGATGTCTTGATTTTGTAGCAGTAAAATGCTGTCAGCACTCCAGGTAAGACCACAAGGAAGGCAAAGAGCAGACCCGCCACAAGTCCATGCTGACCTGGAAAAACAAGCCCGACACATTCCTGTACCGCAGCATTGGAAAAGGCACTACTGTATTTATAGAGACTTAGAACTATAAATATCTGTATTTATAGAGACTTAGAACTATAAATATCTTCCTCACTTTACTACAGGCGGCTTGCAGTGGACTGAAATACCAATTGTGAGAAAGGCATGTTCAGACAGGGTAAGAGCTCTGCCCTGAACTGCATTCTCCAGGCAGCTGTGGTGGGTGTCTTGTCACCCCTCAGTCACCTGACCAGTCGTTGGAAGGTGACTGGTCAGGTGATGGTTTAATACCAGGAAGCTGAGGCTTCCTGAGACAAAGAGAGAGAAGAGGACAGAGGAAGTGCCCTGCATGGGACTGTGAGTTCTTGATATTGGGAAGAGACATATTTTGTGAGCTTCCAGCTTATGAGTGGTAACTAAAGACATGTGTTAGCCAGAAGCTCAAAGAGCAGACAAGCTTTATTTTGTTTGCCTTGTGTCACAAATAGAGGGCACTTGTCTTCAACCTTATGGCTGCATTCTGCTTTCCCGGAACCCGCCTATAAAAAGATTGATAGCTTCTGTATGTTGCCCTACCTCCAGGGACTTTGCTTAATCTGTTACTAAATATTTACCAGTTCTGTCGAAAACAGCAGCACTTCTTCACAACACATTGAAAAGCCATTGATACTGCATTGACTTACAGGCAACACTGTAGATTATAGGCTGTAGATTCCATTTACAGTAGAAATGATTTATAACCAGTAATAGATGAATAGGGCATTAAAAAACTAGTAGTAACGGATTCATAATAATTAATAACACTCATTAACAAAACTAAGATTAAACAATTTTGTGCTAATAGCTTTTTGATGCATTATAAACTGTCATTGCAAACCCTAAGCTGATGGTACCAGTGCAGGCATTTACCATCTAAGAATGCAACACCTCTTCCATGCACTCTGATTCAACCATGTTTCAGTGAATTCACTTACTGTATGTCTTAATCACCTGCTAGTAATGCAAAAATAGCCTCTATTTTCTCTGTAAAAATACTCATGATGATGATGATATTATCCGGTCTGTCCGATCCGACTATCGGCGATTCTATAGGCCATCTCTCGCCACGCTTTCCGGTCTTGGAGCTGTTCTATTCCTAAGCCAGTGTCTGTTTTGATGGCGTCGAGCACCGCGTTCTTTGGCAGCCTCGTCTTCTTAAAAATACTCATATTTCAAGGCAAATCCACAGCTTGTGATTTTTTTACATTGCTATTACAAGCAATAACGCAATAACATTATCCTTCCATTCAATTTCTTACTGTTTTATCCTGTTCAGGATGGAGGAAAAACCAGAGTCTAGTCTGTCAAATTAAAGATAAAATAATAAGGACATATTTATTGGTAGAGAAAGTGAGGGGTTATTTCTGAACAGTACCAGTATGCTATGTTACAAGGAACTGGAGAAGCGCGCTGTGGACTTACTGTAGTACTGGACAGGCCCACTGTCTATACTGCCTCCCAGACCAGGCTTGTCACAGAATGGAGGAGCCCAGCCTGCATTACAGTGGCAGTTTCTGTTGCTGTTGCACACCTGAAACAATGGACACGTCATTTCAATGAGTGCTGATTAGACAGGGTCTCTGCAATTTGAGTTTGAAATTTGTTTCTACGTAGGCATCGTGTACATAATGCAGACAAATGATTTCATTTAGCAAGGTTATTGTTTTGATATGAGCAATGTGTCAGTATAACTGAAGAGATGGTATTTCTGTTAAAATTATTGAGCTGATTAATATAATGGCGAAATGCAAAGTCTATTCTATTTTGTGGGAAAGCACTGCTGTATGTGAAGCCTGTTCCCTGAAGGAACACATCACAGAGTCAGTCTTCACCTGGTTCTACTTAAGACAGCTACTGTATGTTAGTTGCAAAATTTCAGAAGAAAAGGTTTCAGTAAAAAGCTCTCAGCAAAACACTCCAGTTCTTTCAACAGCATCCAGACTAATTTAATTACCTTAAGGCACTACAAGAAAATGTCAAATGGATGTAAGACTTGCACAAATGAGACATTTTGTATACTTTAAAAACAGCAGAAGACATTCTTTAGACTACAGTGATTGTTGAGCATAAACTAAAAAGTCTTGCACTGGCCTTCTGTTTCTTTGGGGTCTTCAGAAAATTCCATGTAGGCAAAGAAAGGATGGGTGGATCAAGAAAGCTCTTAGTTTCTTGTGTATTTCACATTTTTAAGTAGTGACTCACGAAAAAATGGAGCCCTTGCCACTACTGTCATCACAGAGCAGCAGGAATGATATTATTTTCACCATACGGCTCCCAGGATCTGGGATCTGTGTTTCAACCTTTTCTGTAGAAGGGAGCAGCTCCCTAGGCTGCCCCTCCTGTGAGAACACTAGGATAAAGAGCAGCCTGTACGAAGAAGTCCATTCAGTCAGTAATGTTACTGAAGGCTGCACCAGGGACCAATGCCAAGGGTTGGGAACTGTGGATCTACAGTAGGTCATAGTAACTTCTAAAAACCACTAACTACACCATACAGAATGTATATAGCCCACTGACATCAAACTTCTAATAACCCCGTTTTATCTCTTCTATTTTAGATGATTCAGGCAAGTATGTAAAAAAAATAAGAACAGCTGCTAAAGAGATGAAGCCATTCAGCATATCTGGCTCATCTGTTAGTAGTTAATTGATCCAAGGATCTCAATTCTTGCCTGGGTGTCAGCTTCAATAACGTGGCTACGCTTGTTCCAGATGCCCAGAAGCACCTGGTGTCACGCCCTCTGCAGCCAGAGGGCGCTCCTTCTCTGTCCTGTCCCTAGTTTCCGGTCTGCTGTCCTTCCTGTCCCTCTCTTCCTTGGGCTATATATTTACGGGTCTTGCACTCTGTCCTCGCTCAGCATTGAGGTTCGGATGTCCTGAGACCCGCCTAGCACCAGGGCGCCCCACGTCCGCTCCCTGAGGGCATAGGTTTCTATACGGCATTCCTGAACTCTTTGCACTAATGAGCCCGGGCCTTTTTCCCGTCTCGCCGCTACGCATATGGGTCTTTTTCCACTCTCCTGCTCCCCACGGTTTGTCCCTTCGGACGTCAGTGACACCTGGGTAAAGCAGTGCCCCCTTTCTCAGTTAATAAACTTCCACAGAGTTTCCACTTGTGTCCTGTGGTTCGTGTTTCATGATGACTTTGTCAGTGACTTTGAATACTTAGATCATGGTCCCCTAAAAGGTCTCTTCGAGATCAAAAAGGTTAATTTCCCTCAGTCTGTCAAGTGTAGCAAACTGTCCAGTATAACCTGCTGCTTTCTTAGCAAAACAGTTAGCAGCTGAAGCTGCTAGGATCGCATAGTTCCCTTTACTGGCATGACTGGCATACTGAAGGAATCAATACACAATCACACGCATTTAAAACGGGCTGCATGCAGAGTGGGCATGCTGTGGGTGGGCGTGTCTGGGGGTGGACTCGCGCGCAGTGGCGGCCGTGTACCCCGTGGTTGTGGCACTGGGAGATGCAGCGCTCCAGCTCGGAGAAAGAGGCGTTCTGGCAGCGGCGATCATGACACACCTGGCGGGAGAGAGGCAGCAGTAGCTTGAGACCCGTCTGCTGTCCCGTGGGCAAAGCTTAGATTCACTGCAGTTGAAAGAAGCAGTTTTCATTCCTTTCATTAAACCTAAAGCTTGTGGCTCATGTTGTGTGATCTGTTTCTTCTTCTACATAGATTAGCATTTAACCTGTGAGCCAATGTTTCCTTAAACACAGCAGCTTCTGAAAAGGGCTGATTCTTTTAAGAGCCATAGTATTTAAGGCTCTTGGCCAGGTCATACTTGGCTTTGTTCTCAAAAGGCACAGCTCATTAAATAAAGGGTTACAGTATTATACAGTTGGACTGACTGGAGTATTCAAGGTTAAAATCTCTCTCAGCAACAGAAACACAGTACACCCCTTCCTCCTCATTCCATGGTTTTGCATGTTCACCGTTTCTGGACAGGCCTACCTGAGAGCTTCTCAAAGCTTCTGGAACACTCTCAGGTGCTTGAATGTTCTAGAAGACTCCTGGGTTCCTGAAGTTTCTAGAACACCCTCAGTGGCCTGAAGGTTCTCTCACCGTCTCTGAGGCTGAATTCAGACTATTTTTCTCCACATTACCCATCGACAACTCTCCCATTTCATCATACCTTCCTGAGGATGACTGTACCCCATAACCATGAAGGTATGTGCTTTTTATTTATTTTTTTATCATTATTTTTATTCTTTTTTTGTTATTTGGCTTAAATGTTGATGTACACAATGTATTGAGAGAGAGAGAGAGCTTTTTTCCAGTATATATTATTTTTATTATCTGAGGACAGTTCAGGAACGTATCTTCAGTGCAGAAGGAGCACTGGGTGTGTCTCCAAGGCAGGCGTTTGCCTGTGACCCTCTGGTGGAGGGTCTCTTGCCCTGTGCCCTGGTCACCTCTGCCCGCCTCAGGGAAATGAAGCCCGTGAACGTCCCGCGTGCCGCGCGGCGCTTGCCTTGCCCTCGCCACACTTGGTGCCGGTCAGGACCAGGCCCGGGTCCGGCAGGTCCCCCTCTCCCTCCTGGGTGGTGTAGACGAAGGTCCCTCGGCACTTCACCTCCCTGCCCTTGACGCGGATGGTGGTGTCGATGGGCACAGCGTTGGTCCCCTTCGGCTTCTTGGCGGCGCTCTGGCACTGAATCTTGCCGCACTTTGCATCGCTGAGCGGGGAGAAGGAGAAGAGAAGAAGCACATGGGCGCGGGTCTCTGGTCTCGGCTGCTCAGCATCCTCAAACCCCCTGGGCTCGAAGGGGAAAAAACAGGATGATTCTGAAATGATTCTTTTCTTTTTTTTTTCCGTATCCTCGGGTGGAGGCAACGATAACAGACGAGTGAGGGGGAAAACGGGCCGAACAAAGCCACGACACGCTTCTTCTATGAGACTCGCCTCTTCTCGCACTTCATGTAGTTCCCCCGGCTGTCCTTCCCACAGTTCCCAAAGGCGTTCCCAGCGGCATTCACATCTTGAAAGCAGGCGTCGGGGGCTGGGGCAGCACCTGGATCAAAGACAGCCAAACAGCGGAACAGCATTCAGCCTGCTTTCCTGGAGAGACACAAAAGCTCCAGCAGGACGGGCGCAAGCTTCGGGAAAAAAAATGGTTCTCTCTTCTATCCACCTCCTTTCATGTCCTGAGTCTGCGCTGAGGGAGTTCTGACTCTTGGATACGGCTCCGTCTGCCTTCTTTACAAGTGAGAGGTTTTTGAAGTTTTAACCATGTTTTTCACCTGATTTTCTTTTTCTAGGTTTTCTACATGGTGCAAAGCGTTTCATCATCTATACTCAGGGCCCTGCAAAGGTGAAGTAGCTGTGTAGTGGAAAAAAAAATGACAGGAATAAAAATACTTTCATGAATTGGCCAAATGGGCCAGATGTGTTGAAAGGCCTCGTCTCGTTTGTAACCTTTCTTATAATCCTGTAAATCAGTGAGTAAAATGGCGAGATCTGTGACAGGATCCGCAGAACTAGGCTAATGGCAAAATCTACAGCCTACAGTACATACAACCTCTGTGACTGTAACCATCTAAAAGCATCAAAAGGCTGTTTTGTGAGGAAAAAAAAACATTCCTATCCACAATGTTCTCACATTCGTTAAACTAGAATTTCCTAAAGTGTTAAAGAACAAGGTAAATGAAGGTGCATATGGAATTATTGTTTCCAGTTACTGGCATTTGCAACTTCATTTTTAAAGTGATTTCTGTATTTAACCTAGGACAGATGTGTTCAGTAAAGGATGGGTTATGGGTTGTTAATATAAAGCAAAAGCTGTAACTATCATTTGTAATAGCCTAGATAGGATGTCTTATGCTTTAGCAATATACCGAGGGCTGCAATAAATGTAAATGTGCTCTATTTAAGCACGGGTGTTTTTTTTAAAAGGGTAAAGTGCGCTTGCTCGTCAATGACGCTGCAGAAACATGTGCAGCTGTGGCACGAAGGCCAGCCTGAAGCCGCCGGCCTACCGTATCCCCACAGCTGGAGGCACTGCTGCTCGTGGGTGAGGCACATGCCGTTGTAGCAGTAGGCGTGGCCGTACTGGCAGAGGGAGCCGTCGAGCAGGTAGACGTTGGAGGGGCAGTAGGGCGAGGCTCCGGTGCAGTACTCGGGCAGGTCACACGCGCCCGCGGGCTCGCGGCACATCGTACCGGCGCTTCTCAGCTGCCAGGGAACGGGAAGGGGTACAGTATCAGCCGAGGGACCTGAGCTCATCCACAGCAATCAGGTCGAATTCTGTGTTTTCTATGTCTGCAGAAGCAGGGTTCAGGTACCTTCAGTCTTGTAAAGATATGTATAGAGTAGTGCAAACGAGTTGTGTTGACTTACAGTACTCAGTCTTCCACCTGGTTATTACTACAATAGCAAGCTGTGCTGGAGAAAGGTACTGTAGATTTCACATGACGTGTAACACTTGGCATTTCGTGACTATAGAGGGTGTAATTATTGTTAATTGCTACAATTTGCATGCATAGTCAAATCATTGTTAGGACCTGATACAGTAAGTGAGTGGTACGTGTTACTTTGTAATTACACAATGTCATTATTTTGTAATGGTAATACACTAATCCCTCACATATAAAATCTTCAGTATGAACTTTTACCAATTTAAAATACAGGGTAAATGTGTAACCACGCAGAGAACAGACCTATCTCTAAATCTCCCTCAATTAGGCTTCATGGTGCCAAACGGCTAAGCTGTAATCTCCACACAATTGTTTGTAATCACATTGACATTTGCAGAATAGTACACAACAAAACATAATTCTATACCACTTAACATCCATCTGCATGTGTTTTGCTGGAACTGGTACAAAACAATTTTCACTCTACAAGACAATTAGATGTACCCTAAAGTAAGTCTAAACACACTTTTTAATACTTACAAAAAAATGTAAATTGCATTTAAATCCATTAATCAGAAAGACATGATATGACAGACTCTTAAATCTTTTAAACCCAGATAATAATTCATTTCTGGGTTGCTGAGCATGGTTTTATATGTTAAGGGGCCACTGGAATTAACCATGGGCACAGCTGTCCAGAGACCTGTGAGATGTTTGATGGTAAAAAACACTTGAGAATCTTCCCATTTTTTTCCTTATGGAAGAGTAAAACATAAAAAAATAAAAGGCATACTGTAGGTAGGTTAAAATGCAACACAAAAAGGTATCAATAACTATGTTCATGGTAAAGAGGTACTGAACAATGAAAATATTTAATGATTTTATGTTATTCCTACACAAGAATTCACAAAACTGGCCTCCCTTTCTTGCTTTCTTTAGTGCCTTCCCTGTTATTCTGACACAGTATCCGTAGTATCAACTCTGCACTTGTTTTCCTCTCTTCCCTGCCTGTTCTATCTGCTTCTAAACAGAGCAGAACAGGCTCTCTTATCGCAGGATGTGCCCAGTGTCAACACAATAGCATTCTGGCAAGAGAGCTCACTTTCAGCATCTTACCTTCATGGAACACTGTCTTCCACTTGTCGCTTAGAAACAAAGGCAAATTGCAGCCTCGCTGCGAATACAGCGCAGCTGACAATGATGAAGGCAAATTACAGCCCCACTTCATTTGATGCACAGAGGTCTGAACTCCAGCTCTCAAGAACCCTCCAAAATTGTTATTATCGTTTGGACTGAACCCTCAGTGCTACTGTTTGTTTAATGGGCAACTCTTTTATTTTTTGCAGGTCTAAAGTTCGTTAGGAATGTGGTTTTTCAGAGCTTCAGTACTTTCAATGTCCTGAAGATATTCTATAGATCAGCAGTAACTCATAACTCAAATAATCCCGGTATTAAATGCTACTCTTGTCGCTTGTAGCCTAGTACTTCAGGAAAATCCTGGAATGTGCACACACTGTAGCAGTACTTTAGGTCCCACTGAGGAGCAAAAGGAATCATATTTCCTCCTATTTTATACTGTATTTCCAGATGAATACAAGGTATTCAGCTAGGTTATTATTTTTGTGAATTCCATGAGGGCTCAAGAGAAAGCTAGCCCAGGAGTGCGAAAAGAAGAACTATGGAAACAGCATAAAAACAGAGTAGGCAGAAGATAAGAATGAAAAGAAACTAAGAATTGGGATAAAAGTACAGTACCTTGCAGCCCTCACAGCACACTCCGTGAGCACACTGGGCATCTCCCTTCAAGGTGCAGTTGTTAGCGTTACAGCAGGAGTTGGAACATTCCTGGAAAAGAAAATAGTTTAAAAACCGAAATCTGCCAATTTGATGAACATCAACATGTTTTAAGAAACACAGGTAGTGTATTTATTTGCGTCTCTCTCTCTCTCTGCCTCTCTTTATTTATGCTCTGAACATTGACTACTAGGCTCCACAGCCGAAACATTGTGTTTCTTTTCTTCTCCTTTCAGCAGGGAATAAACATTTACTTGTTCCTACTGTATGGAAAGTTGAGGTTATAAACAGATTCTCATTTCAGCATTTCAGCCATCAGGAAATGATCTCAATCATTATCACTGGGTGTTCTTGTACCTCGATGGATCACGTATAAAACTTTTGGCCCACACAAAAGGTGATTTTCTTCCTAAAGTAAGAAATAATAAGACCCCACTGAAAATAAAAGGCAGCTCTCTTATACTGCCAAAGAAATCTTTCAACGTGTTGTAATGGCTGTTGTAAGGTCAGTATTGTCAATACCCAAGATGCCCTTCCAAGCAAAAGTGTTTTTTTTTTAACCAGGAAAGGAACTTCAGCTGCTGCTTGTGACTTTAACCAGGTTGAGCCACACATGCTGGGTGGTGCAGTGGGCAGGAGTGCTGGTCCGGTCACCTCTGGTTCTCCGCAGTCACACTCCTCTCCCTCCTCCACGAAGCCATTGCCACAGCGCCGGCCGCCCACCAGGTCCTTCATGTTGGGCATGTTGAAGAGGCACATCCCCCCTCCCTTCCTGAAGTAGTTGTCCAGATCCCTCCTGCTGCAGCCGCTGAACACGCGGGGGAAAGGGTGCCTGGGGGGAACAGGGAACAGCTTCTTAACTTTCCTCGGAGCAGCCGCAGGGAGGGGGGTGGGCGAAAAAGAAAATTCCAAAGCTCTGGCCGGAGCAGAGCCAGGCATCTGCTTGCAGACACCGCCCCGATTAGGTACTGTGCCTGACACTGCGGCCCGCTGTGAGCGCAGCCAGCAGCCGTGCCGGCTCCAGGGCGGGAATGCACCGGGAAGCGGGCGCGGATCTCACCCCGTGGCGGCCGCCATGACGCAGCCGCCCTGCTCCGGCGTGGCCTCCACGCAGCAGCCGTCGTTGTCGTGGCTCATGCCGAAGTTGTGCCCGATCTCGTGGGCCATCGTGGCCGCGGCTCCGATGGGCAGGTCCGAGTGGTCCTGAAATCGAGGTCATCGTCAAGAGCTGCTCGTCTCGTCCGGCTGAGGGCTGAGACAGGAGGAGCCACTTCGGCTGCACTCCGCATTGATATTCTTCTGCTGTATTCAGCTTTCTTGGTCTCAGAAAGGTTCTAATAACTGCTGTCTTTTTACTAAATGACCTTTTAGCTTAAATGCCTTCAGTCTTAAAAAAGCTGCTTTTCTCATTGGAGTATCTGCGACTTGTGGTCAGGGGCTCTTCACCACTATACTCTCAGCTCTTCAATTTCTGCACAACTTCTTCTTAACCATTACTTAAAGTGCAATTTCTTATTTTTTATTTATTTCAATGTCTACTTAAAGTGCAATTTCTACTCAATGCAAACCACACCATTCTCATTTCACACAAGTCCAGGAATGGATTCAACTTTCAAATACAAAAAAGCACATTTTGCCACTTCACTTTTCTCTTCAAACAGTTGAAGTATATTTGGACTGCAGTAGTTCAAGTAGGGAGCTGCGTCAACATGCGTAGGCTGCAAACAAACAGGTAGTGGGTTTATTCCCTGCTGAAAAGAAAAGAAAGGAGCCTTCTTCAGCCGAAACATTGTTTCCTTTCTTTTCTTTTCAGCAGGGAATAAACCCGCTTCCTGCATGTTTGGACTGTTGGTAAAGACAAAAACCGCTACCGCACATTACCTAGGTATTCAGATCTCTGACACCTACCACGTTGATGCCTCCTGAGTTCTCATGGCTGCACATGCCCTCCAGTGGAGCCATGCCAATGGTCGTACCCTTAAATATGACACCCCTAAAAAAGAACAAGTCACACCTTTGTGGGGGTCCACTCCCAGAGGTTTGAAAATACAAAAAGTAGGAGCGTTGAACTTCAATATCTGGTATTGATTGCGCCCCAAAGCATTCTGGGGTGAACTGTAAGTACGGAGCAGAAGCAGACAGGGGGGCTGTGCCACCACACGGGATTCTGGGACATAACTGTGCCACTGGTCCGCGGATGAGCAGGGGACGGATTGCTGGTAGGCAGAACCAGTTCAGGACTAACGAGGAGGAGCTTTGGGCGGATTCAGGCAGCGTATCCTTCGGTGATGCAGGTTACTGCTGCAGAGCACACTACCTTAGTCTGAAGGCTGCTCAATGACAGAGCACAGGATCGGTGGCGGGGTTTAAGTGGAACTGGGATTCATGGCCTAAGTACCCCTTGATTGGTCGTAGGGAACCGGGACAAACGGCCCGAGTGAGCCCCAGGCGGAATGCGTCTCCTTGTGGGAACTTAATTGGTTTTCCGATTAATCCAAGGGCTGTGAGCTCTGGTTCACCCAGGCTTAACATAATCAATTAAAGTGACAAGTTAGGTGCGTAGGTCATTATTTATTACATTAATAAGAAGTTGGGAAAAAAAATATTTTATGTAATTATTACTTTACTAACTGTACACATGCTATACTGACCACATAAATTACTAGAATTATTTCCCCCAACCTTTAGTTTTAAAATGTAAATCCCTTACACAGATAACTTACAGTATACCTGTAATCAATTACATTTTACAAGTAATTTTTCCAAACACTGATCACAAAGCCCATGCTATATCTGAAGTGTACTATAATACAGGGAGTGCTGTGCACATAGAGAGCTACAGCAAATGCTGTTTTTGGAATGAAGCCAAAGTTACTACAGCCTGAACTGAGAAAAAAAAATTGATAGGGATCAGTAAGCTCAAACCCCAGGATTGTAGCTCCTTCCTGCAGAACACCGTGAACTGGGGAGTGTTGGGAAATGACAGTGTTGAAGACAGTGGTGCTCAGTGGGAATTGTTTAGATACAGATCAGCAGACAGGTATAAGCTATGGGCTGACAGGAAGAAGCTGGTGGTGAACCTGGAGACTTACGTGAGGAGCTGTGCATTGTCATGTTTCCTGCGTGACTTGAGCTTCTGTCTCCACTGAAGGAAGGACCAGAGAGTGGCGTTGGGCTCATCACTCACCAAGCACTGGTCCCTCTCTGTCCATACTTCCAGACCAATGAGAGGCACCCGGATGTTGAGGGACCTGTAAAACTGTCCTCACACAGACACAGCGTCTCAAAGTTCTACAGGTCACAGATCATAGTTCAAGACTTTGAACCACATACTGTCATTTTAGCCTTTAACACTCTTGCCTACAGCGCAACATGGACTCACGCATGATGACCACTGACAGGAGGTTGTGAAGTGACCCAGGCCCTCGCTAACTATTTCTCCACCTATGGCTCCAAAAAGTGCAAGTGTGCACAGGAAAGTAATGCGAGAAACACAGATACCGCTGGCTTCATTATTGGAAGCCAATTATTAAAAAGATACATGCTGAGGTGAAATGAAAAATTACAGAGCGGGAAAAAAAGTAATAAATTTCTTAAAATAATATGAGTGACTCAGAGGAATCATACTCATTCCTTACCTTATCAACATAGTTGGCAATTTCCATTATCCTCTGCTTTGTTTTGTGAAGGTCACTGTTTTGCCTTTTATACTAAATCAAAATAAGATGAATTCATAAGAATATGACATTATAAACAGTGCAAACAGAGTTCTTTTAATAACTGCTTAGGTGATAAATGTAAATTCAACAAACAAACAATTATCAATTAAAAGTGCAAGTTCTTGTGTTAAGAAATATTCTTTGCAGAATCTGTTCATCCACTCTCTTAGACTTAAGACATAATGACTACACTTATCTGACTATGGGAGATGGATCCATCACAGCCTTGAAAATCTGCATATTCTGTTGCATTTTATGTTGAATTACAACATATTTTAATCTTTTCATAAAGTAAGGTCTAAATACAACCATTGAGTTTGTTTTCACCAAAGTGAAACTTTTCTAATAAACCAATTAATTAATAAGAATTAATTAATAATAATTAATAATTTTTCAAATGGACAACCTATGTAAAAGTTGATCTCTTAGGTAGAAATGATTTTTTTACTTTCAATCAAGTGAAGATCACATCGACTCATCAATACACACCAGAAGTGTGTAAAAAGTGTAAAAACACATGATTTGACCCTGAATATTAAGAGGAAAATCAGTCATTCTGTTCTAGCAAAAAACAGTGTGCTTACCAGCATATTATCAGCAACAATAAAAAGCTCCATGTACTTCGTGGTACTCCAGACATTCCTCCTCACCTGTGAAGAGGAATTACAGCATTAATGGAATTATTTTGCCTTCCAAGTTGAAAACAAAATGCTTTTCAGCTACCTCTGTCCTATCCTTTCTATCAGCATTCATACCCCTGACCTGCCAACAGCTTCAAATGTTTCTCTCCTTCCTCTCAGCTGTAGTTCCAAACAAATTCTCAATCTACAAAACAATTTAGATCTTCCACCTATACTCTTCCTGTTTGGCATATCAGGCTGTTTGTCAGTGTGAAGAAAAATTTAAGCCACGCACTGAAGACTTTAGACAGAGCTAATGTTTTGCAAGTGTCAAACTTAAGAGCTCAGGTTATAGGTGCAAATACACATGTATACAATAGGACTGCATATACAAACTACAGTGTTCTGTTTCCATTTAAACTTGAGTTCTTTACTGAAAAAACAGATCTGACATGACTAAACACGATGACAATATGTGCTTTTTAATAAACATTTCACAGAAATCTCCTGAGGAAACATCATTTCTTTGCTAGGGGCAGCGCAAATATCTGGTGATGCTACTGTATGTAACACAATGCACACATTCGGGTTAGTGTTCGGGTCAAGATGACGGGTAGATTCAGGAGTAACTGCCGTGTTTGCAGTGGAGAAAAATTAAAACTGGTCACGAGGAATCCACCAAGAAACAATATCAATGCATGAAACCTTTTAAGAGATAATAAAATTCATGAAACCTATCAAAAAAATGCAACAGTGCACAACAGTGCACATATTTTGTGGAATGTGATTTGGTGCGAGGACGTCATGAAGCGTTCGCGCTGTGCATAACCTAGTCCTGTAACAACACGTTAATGAGCTCTACTATCCATCTGCAAGGTACCATGACTGATGATTGCAAAGAAGAACAACAAGATGGGGTGGTAAGTTCTGGAATGTCAAATCAGCTGGTTGCATGTCTTAATGTCAATCCTGTATCCATTCTCCAGCTGTTAGACCTCATTAGGATGGCTGGTAGGGTTAGTGTACAGCATAGCTGTGGTATTCTACACATTGTGTCCTTCGAGATGCCTTGTGGGAGGTGCTGGGGGAGAATCTGACCAGAAGTAGCAGAATGAACCCAGTGGAGCTGTGGAGCAAGCTAGGGTTGCCATGGCATCCATTCATGCATCCACTCACCTGTCAGTCAGTGCTAGTTGCCAAGGATACATAGACAGGAAACCTGTACCACCCACTGGCAATATACATCCACGCCCGCCTCAGGTGGTTCAGGATGTTTAAGATCTATTCTGATACCAGCATTAAGTTTGTTTTCTCTTGGACTTTCGACCCCACTTTGTTCCAACCTCGACTTTGGATTACCCCTTCATGTTTGACTACAGTGCTCTTTCGATTACAAACTCAGCTTGCCTGCCTCAACTTTTGTTTTGTTCTACCTCTGTGTTCTACTCGGCTACAAACTTAACAGTGCCCCTGCCTACGGCCCAGGACTGAGTTTGCCTACACAACGCTGGCTTGCACGCCCATCATCTGCCTGCAGCTGCTCTGTTCCGTTTCCCTCTCTCGCCCAGCACGTGAGTTCACTTTGTGTCTCACAGCTGCTGGTTAGTTCCACCCAAGCAGCGAATATGACAGAATGGATGATTTGTTTAAAGTTAAAAATGAATGATGTCTGTAAAATGCAGATGACAGCAATCACATCAAATAAAGGCTGAAAAAAATCTGTGAATAATTTGGAGTCAACACCAACATGTTTCTTTCTGCCTTATGACTATTCATTCTGGGATCTTAATTCTTCCATGTTGTTTGTTTGTTTGTTTATTTATTTATGTTCCCTTTTAACATAAAATATAAAAAGTTAAGTGTCTCAGTATGGAACAAATTTCAGATTTCACTCAAGGATAAAACATTTGAACCTCTTCACTTCAGGTCTTATGAAGATTTATTATTTGGTGTTATTTGGTGAGGTAGTGTGAACTGCCTGCTCTCTTCAGTGCCTTCTGCAATTAACACATTCACAATGACAGTGTGCAGAGAGCAGCGTCTTCAAGGAAATGAACCTTGAAATCCATAAATATTAGTACTTCAGTGTACCAAAAAAAATCTGCCTAACTCAGTTTATTTTCTCTTGAAATAAAATGTCTGTGGTTTAGTTGAGTTCATTAAATGCTTCAAAAGAAGTGACTATGCATCGTGAAACATTTTATCAGACTGTCATGAAGGCCTGAATAAAGCAGCTCTCAGAGAATAAAAAATATAAAATCAAACAAAGCATGCATTCAGAAGGAGTCTCAAGTGTGTGACAGATCTCTTTTTGCCGATTGAAAAATCAGTTTTATATTTCTCATTAAACACTTCTATATGAACTAAACAGAAATGCAGATCTGAGGTGCTTCTGTCTTTCATGGCTGTATTAGAATAACACGTCTAGTACTGGAAAACCTTAGTCCTGAAGATCTTATAGTAAAGAGTAATTTCCATACTTGAGCTTAGGAGATCAACCTCCAGTTGATCCCAGTCTCTGCAATGAAACTGACTGAGACAGTACTCTGGATAGTACTCTGGTCCATTGCAGAGTTGCCCCAGGGCTAAGCGAACAGGAGGGATTTGGGTACTGTGCCTATAGTAGGTTGAATTAGAGAGAATGTCTAACCCACAGCGTCACAGTTCACATTAGAAGACCCTGAGTTAGAAACTCATTTTTTGCAATCTTTGTAACTGCTATATTCAAAATACTATGGTAAAAGAAGGAAGATACTCTTCATAGTTTACCACAAGCTCCTTATTGGCATGTTCTTAGAGGTTAAGCAATCTAAACTATAAATGTGTTCAGATCTTACAAGCAGAGACTAGAAACTAATCTAATTAAAGTTGAATATACTGCAGACAGGCAAATAAAAGTAATAAAGTAAGTTTCCTTTCTGCATAATTAAAATATAGTTGTATTCCCTGTTTTCTTTAACTGTACTCCTCCCAGTGCTTTTATCTATAGTGCAAATTACCACCTTTATTTCTTTTCTCCTGTGTTTCATGACTTGAATATTTAATGAACACACTCAGACATATACATAAGCCCAACCACTCAAAGTATTTGGAAAAATTTAATATAAAACCTAAAACCAGTTAAAAGGACTTCTGAAGTGCTTCTACTGTTAGAATGAGTACAGACTGCTAAACACCACTCCGTGCTGCTTGCTGTGGGTCTCACAGAGAGCCTTGAGATCGCTGTCTTTATTTTTTTTAAGGCAAACTCCAACCATGGTTTTTGAGAAATCTAAGGGTGATCATATTTTCATTACAAAAGATGTCTAAGCTGCTAAGTCTAAGGTGCTTTACTGGTCAAGATGACATCTGACCAAGTGTTTAGTAACCAGTTATTTAAAGGTGACCACTAAAACCTGCTGAGTTAAGAACATGAAAAAAAAAAGGTTACGAACAAGCCGCTTGGCTCATGGCGGGGAAGTGATCTGGGATCTCATCCCGACATTTCTGGGAGGCCAGGCTACCAGATTCAACATCTTCGCTGGATACCTAATTCCATGCCACTGGCACCCTTGGCCTCCTGAAGAAGTGCCTCCTGTTAAATGCACTTCCAGGTCATTTCCAATGATGCCCACTGGGGTGTTGAGCCCCTCCAAGACCCCCGAGGTTGCCAACCCGTGTCATTAAGGTAGTGCTCTGCCTACTCCAGCACACTGTGTTGGGGAACCTGTCTCAGCACTGTACCCTTTGATGCAAAGGCTGAACGAGGCTGGCAAGGTTGGCCACGCTGCCCACATGGTGGGGTTTGTGCTGCCCACAGGTCCCGCCCTCCACCGGCACGTGCTCCGTCCTGTGCATGATGTGATGGCGGGATTCCAGCCCTCTGATTGGTTCCAGGTAGTAGCTGTCATTGACATTCAAGACAATCAGGCCCCTACACAAAGAGGGAGGCAGAAGAAGGGTCACAGCACTGCACAAATGTCCATAGCTCTGAAAACTCTTCGGCGAACAAGACAGCAGCCCTGACGTGCTCCATCAACTTCATTTTTGCTTGTCGCCCATTTTCTAAAGGTGAATACGAACTGCATGATAAGGCCAGTATAAAACACGTCTGTTCAGAGCGCTGCATGCCACCTCTCAGAATGACTGTGTGACAGCTTTAACAGCAGTATAATTAATTCAAGCGGTGCGATATTAGTCTGTTCCCTACGGATTTAGTGTTCCTTTAAGTCTTACTTGAGTTTTTCCTTTGTACAGTGTCTCTTATATAATGTCTGCAGCAATAATGCCTTATTGTTAATCTGTCTTGAAGTTTCAAATGAATAACAGGATGTAGGCTAAACGTAAGCTGCTGAAAGCTGCTTGCCTACAGGTGAGAAAGGTACAGAAACCACACTGCAAATTCCAAAATTAAACCTCATTCTGTGGTTAGAAATGTGATAAACTAAAAGTCTTCACCCATCCGCCCACCCCCCCCAAGATGATCTTATCTCTTATAGATGCAAAGAAAAGTCACCTGTTCCAATGTGCAGATAAAGAAAAATAAAAATCTTACATAAAACATAACTCATATTCTTATTTAAAGGTTTATTGGATTATACCGGAGTGCACACAAAAATTAAGCAGCTAAAATATTTATCTCCTGATTCAGGAATAAAAGTGTGGATTTGCTTCTACTGTAGGTCAGATTTCTAAGCCCTGAAAAGACGACATTTTGAATGCGCAGCTTCTGGGAAAGTTATAAGATGTGCTCAGATAAAGCTAGAGCTCGAGAAAAGTCAGGCATCCTGATTCCTGCACTTCTCCCTGCGGTGATTCAGCAGCGCCGCTGGGCAGGAGGAGAGGGAGGGCTGAGCACGAGGCGCTGTGGCCTGTCCAGCTGACTCTGGGCTCCGGTCCGTCCTTCCCGAGCGCTCCCCTGCTGCAGGAACATGCTGGACACATCTGGCCCCGAGCAGCACAGCTGCAGCCGAGTCTGTGCTCGATGAGCACAACGTGGAGCACTCTGCCCCAGCTAACAACACTGACCTCAAACCCAGACTGCGACTTCAGGACACCCTACATGCTTATATATAAACACACGTGTTTTTACAAGACCTCAGATGGCACTTTTTTTTCCTGGAAATATATCAGTTGTTGAAAATGAAAATTAATATCAGACCCCTCTGAAGAGGACAGCCCATGCAAGCACTGGCTCTGAGTTCTTTAGGAAGAATACAAGGCATAAGAGTAGAAAATGTGAGACTTTTACAGAGTTGAAGAAGAAGAAGGCTTGTGTCGGCACTTAATTTCACTTGAAATTAGGGAGAGGGTTAGGGTTTCTGCCATAAGATAAATGGGATGTTGAAAAGGTGTTCCAATACTCTTGGAAGGGGTACCGCTGTACAATAAATCTGGTTAAACAAACTATCTAGGTGCTCTCTGCTTAAGGTGTTTTAAATGGTTTTCAAACATAAGTCATAGGAACTTCAGGCTTCATGACAATGAAGTCATGTTACAGAAGGTTACTCTTTTGGTGTAAGTGTACTTATACAGTATTCATGTATTCACTGACTTGCTAATGTGATGCTGCCATGTTATTTGTGACCTGGGAGCCTCTGGGCTTTGGGTATATCTTTATTTCTTTTTGCAGCTTGCTGGAAAGCTGTCCACCCCCTCACATTAACTCAGAGAAAAGAAGCAGCATTTAGAAGGATAATGAGTTGTATTCATTGAACATAACCTCCATGTGTCAGTTTGTTATGTAAGCTTTATAGTCTTAATAAGGAAATATTTCACTTTGTCAATATGTACCTGTGTCACACAGTGTCCATTCATCTTGGGACATCTCCCAGGACTATTTGAGTCACCATCTAAAGGGGACATCTAAAGGTCTTACACGGTACCAAATTGTGGAACAGAAATAATCATTATTACTAATTTATTTGATTGATGCTTTTATCCAAAGTGGATTACATTTCCACCTATTTATACAGGTGGGTTTTTTTCTGAAACTAACTCTGGTAAAGGACTTCGCTGTGGGGTACAAAAGCAGAATCTGACCTGCCACAGCCTTCCAGTTACAAGACCAAAACCCTTCTGTTCATGAAAGATGCCACGGTGCTCTTTGTGAAGAGGAGGTGTAAACCCCACTGTTCTGGCTAAATACCTCTCTGGGTTTGGGCATTCTGGCCTCGCTGAAGTTCTTCCTTAATTCACAAGGTGAAAAAGTCCTTCTTCCCTGGCTAATCTGATGTGTGCCGGGGGTGCACCTGTATAATGGCTGCTGTGCCTACCCCACTGCTCTTCCGAGGTGAAGTACGAGCCCTCCTAGGTAAGGTGTGTTGAGATCCTATGGAATGAAAAGCTCTACAGAAATGCAATCAGTCAATCTGGTTCATGTGGTCCTTGAACGCATTGTAGTAAGCAGTTCCCCTAGGAACCAGCACGACGTGTGATGCCTGTTGCTACCTGATCAATGTGCAAGCCGTGCTGATTAAAACAAAATTACTCTGTGTTATTATATCCGTCATCAAAATGCACACGAGCGCATTACTACTATTACAATTAGCATTGTAAATAGGGAACACTTCAGCGCATTAGTCAGAGGCTTCTTTTATTTCCTTTTATCAATGCTTTATCAGGGAAAATCAAATACACTACTCATAATACCCTCTAGAGGGAAGTATTTAACAAAGAAGAGCACATATTAAATACTGTTTTCTTACTTGCAGATCAATCGTTAAATGATACATTGAGGATAAGAAGAATATATTGTAACGCAACGGGGGCTCAGGCGGGCGCCCTTGCCGCATTAGGTCGGCCCCTGCACCGTCCGGGGTTCGAACCCGGGACTTCCGCGTCTCTCTGCAGCGACCTAGCCCCGTGAGCCAAAGAGAGATCTCTCAACAGCCCAGTAGCTGTGGTCCTGCTATCACAGGGAAGGGCGGTGACGTCACCTGCTCTGGTACGCCGGCTCTTACACAGTACCTGTCGGCCGTAAGCGTTACACTCTCCCCCGCTTAAATCGCCGTCCCCGGCGAAGGGCTATCCCGCCCCGCTTCTGACACCAATGTAACGCAACGGGGGCTCAGGCGGGCGCCCTTGCCGCATTAGGTCGGCCCCTGCACCGTCCGGGGCTCGAACCCGGGACTTCCGCGTCTCTCTGCAGCGACCTAGCCCCGTGAGCCAAAGAGAGATCTCTCAACAGCCCAGTAGCTGTGGTCCTGCTATCACAGGGAAGGGCGGTGACGTCACCTGCTCTGGTACGCCGGCTCTTACACAGTACCTGTCGGCCGTAAGCGTTACAATATCATAACCCCGATTAAATATATTTCGGCTGTATTCTGCATGCAAAGTGACTTACAGTTAATAATACTTCTTACAGTTAATAAAATGCCCTTCTCAAGCCTTTCCGCAGATCTCCCCTTTCTAGACCCCAGCCCCGGCCCCCACCACCCCCCCGGACCATTGATGGGCTCCCAGCTCTCACTGTAAATACGATCCTGGATTCTCGCTGGGTCCGGGGCAAGTTTCAATACCTCGTTGACTGGGAGGGCTGCGAACCCGAGCAGCGCTCCTGGGTTCCTGAGAAGGACATTTTGGACCCTCAATTGATTACCAATTTCCCCCGGCGTCTGTCCAATCGATCCTCTAGGGCGTCGGGGGGGTTATGTTTCGCCACGCACCCGGAGGACTCGTCATTCCACCTCGCATTCCCAACGGTTTCCAATTAGCCCGTTTATCCCAGCATATTTAATGCTGCTTCGCACTCTCCCCTGTGCTCAGTATTAGGTCTTCCTGCGATTAATTAGGTCTTGGTTTTTGGCTTCCTGACCCTGGTTTGTTCTCCGACTACGTCTCCTGGTTTTGTTTTGGTACTTTGACAATTGTTCTGGCTTCGACTCTCGGCTTCCTCACGGCTCTGCTTCTGATTTTGTACTTTCGCACCGGTTTGTATCCCTTCGGCTTTCGGACCTCGGGCTGTTTAATCGACTACGCCTCTGAAGTCCGTCCTGATTATTCTGCATAGGGTCCTCATTAATATTCCGTAACCGTGTGTTTTGGGACTATGGGAGGAAATTGGAGCACCGGGACACCCCCATGACCACAGGGAAAACATACGAACTGCGGGCAGATAACACCCCAGGTCTACAATTTAATCAAGGCACCCAGCATTATGAGGCATCAGTGCAAAGCTCTGTGCCACTGTGATGCCCCACTCTAAATTTCCTCCACGTTTATAATGCTAAATGGAAGTCTTTAACTACACTATATATCCTTTTTAGTGAAAATCTGTCCAAACCCCTGTCCCATCCCCACTCTCTCCAGTCTGTGAGAGCACTGTGTCCAGATGTTTTATTTTTGTTTGTCGGGTGAATGATGACCGCTCGGGTTAATGAACCTTCTTGCAATGTGCACAGACTCTCAACCTCCTCAGCAGAACTGAAATACAGTCAGAGTACTAGTGAATTCTGCATTGTACAAAGTTTACGAACTGTTATTGAGATGAACAAACCTTATGGGAAAAATCTCTTGGAACCAGGGCACGCTGTTATTGAGAAAAAAATCACAATAGCAAAAACACGAAAGTATTTTATTTGTCGGGCTTTGCTGACTTTGCTGTTTTTTTGGTTTTTAATAAACTTGGATTGTGTTTAGTCTGCTACCAAGCACTAGCAATGAAAAAAATGCCTACATTTTCATACATAAATTTCACATTTCAATAAGACCAGATGACAATGTCTTGGCAATAACAATATCTTTAAACACAAATGAGTTATGAACTTCACAGCACTAAACGATGCAGGGCCTTTGCGTTTAAAATGTTGCGTTTTCATAGAAGACTAAAATGCAAAGACCTGCAAATCCAAGTAGTAACCCCAACGTGAAGCCAGTTACTTCATGGCATGACACGTGCAACACCACTTTTCTATAATTACTGAACAATTAAGCAATGAGGTCCAGGAACATTGGTTGGAATCTAGATAATAGGGCCACATTAGGACACCAGGAGCCCTGAAGCTAAGCCACGCTGTGGATAACTAACCAACAAGATTAATTATCTGTCCTGAATTCCTGTTTCCATGGTTTTCTACAAGGAGAAAAATAATTGACATTGCACAAACACAACACATTTAGATTTCCCCCTTGTCTGAATGGCCCTTTATTTTACACAAAGAGGAAACAAGATTTCTAAATCTCATCCTGTAATGTAACAAATGGCAAATGCTAAGTGCAGGAACTTGTTTACAAAGTTAGCGTTACAGCCAACTATGCCACCCACAACCCTTAAGGATGTTAGGATCCCTTTGTCCCTGTAATAGGTTCTTTAAATCTCCCAGAACCACCAGTGCTCCTACAGTCCAGCACCAGACAGTACATTTGCATAAATCCCTTTTTTATTCAATGCCAGCAGCCATATCACCCAGCAACTCACAACCAACAGCCCACTGAAGCTCAGCAGGTGTGAGCCTGGTCAGTACCTGGATGGGAGACCTCCTGGGAAAAACTAAGGCTGCTGCTGGAAGAGGTGTTAGTGGGGCCAGCAGGGGCCGCTCACCCTGTGGTCTATGTGGGTCCTAATTCCCCTGTATAGTGACAGGGACACTATACTGTAAAAAGGCACCGTCTTTCGGATGAGACGTAAAACCGAGGCTCTGACTCTCTATGGTCATTAAAAATCCCAGGGCACTTCTCAAAAAGAGTAGGGGTGTAACCCCGGCGTCCTGGCCAAATTTCCCATTGGCCCTTACCAATCATGGCCAACTAGTAATCCAAAGATCTTTTAGTGGAATGTCTAGAAAAGCACTATATAAGTGTAAGCTATTATTATTATTATTATTATTATTATTATTATTATTATTATTATCCTCATCCTCTAATAAGTACAATACTCTTCACTGTCTACCCCAAAATACAGAAACCAGCAACACAAAGCATTTCCCAGAGACATCCCTATTCAGAACTAGTATATCTAGTATTTCTTAAAGAAATACATTTGCCTGCCATGATCTCTGCTGAGTAGACAAAGCAGTACGAACACAAGTAACAGTCTCTGTGATAGCCAGGCTGTACTCGAAATCCTCCCACAGGTTCTGCTCTGTTTGCACTCTGTCTGTTCCCTCAATACCAGCTCTCCAGGCCTGCCCCTTTGTTTCTCTCCCCCAGGAAATCAAAATCCAGGCACAGGTCCCCAGTTCTGTTGCTAAGGCCTCCTTTAGTCTGCAAGTGCTGGAGCAAATGGCTTGTTTAAGAACTGTCAGTGTGCAGCTCTCCGGGTGTCGTGAAGCCTCTGGCTCCTTCACTTCCTTTCCCTCCCGATCTGTCAAATGTGACGTCCAAACTGGTTCAGCTCCACCACACCCCCCCATGTGCCTATCCTTAAGGATGGTAACAGTTATGTGCTCTTAAATGTGTGCTACTGTACCTGTCTCCTGTCCCACTGTCTGTGTTTGAAGACTTTGACTAGTGGGAGGAAACAGACACACAGGAGAAAGACAATACACCTACACTGGCAAAATCACTAGCTACTATATATGCAAATTCAGTTAATCACAGCCTATACTGTAAGTCTTTGTCCTTCCTCAACTGCTGTCACTCTGTGACAGTACCACAGTGGACGCACGCATGACACGATTGCAGTGGGTGTTTCAGACTTCTGAGAAAACAGTAGACGTCAGAGTCAATACCATCTGAATTCTGAAAGGCCATTGAAAACTACCCCCTCGACCACGCAAGGATTCACGGGTAATACAGACACAGAAGGAAACATCTTCAGAGAATCTGTACTGAGTAGGAAGATTACATCAGAGTTCGCTTAAGTTCAAAATGAGATCTTCAAGAATACCCAGCATGACATTCTCATCCAGTTTTTGGTGTAATGCAGGTGTTAGGCTTAAAGATTTTTTTCTGCCTTTCAGTAAGACAAAGAGGATAATTACTTGTTTACTGCACCTATAAAATGTGTGGCTATTTACAAAAAAGTGACAAAGGAACAGGGAACAGATCAGCCCTATAATTAACCATCTTGTTCGGCAAATCTTTAAAGATGGGAAGAGTCTATGGTTAGAGCGTGGAGGAGGTGGAAAGTCCGTGAGGAGCTGTTATAAGGAACCATTTGGGAAAAAGTGGAAACGGCACATCTTTCGATTCCACTTATTGTACAGGAACGGAAGCACTCAGAAACTGAGTTTTGGGTTTCACTACTGCTGTGTTTCCTGCAAAAAGAGGAAGGATCTGTAGAGAAGGGATTTGATAATCCTCAGCCGGCCCTTCAGTGCTTACCAGAGCATCCAGTGGCTCTGGGGACCATAGACACCCTCCACAGAGGAATTCTAAAACCACTGAAAGAGACCTAAAGATTCTTTCCATTTCTTTTTTTTTTTGTTTTAGAATTGGCAATTATTTCTGTTTAACCTGAAAATTTGGAAGAGACAACAGTGTTTTCATGTCTTGATTCACAGCTACAAGCCCCATGATCATGTAGAGAATGAGGAAGTGCCTCGTCTCTGCCCACCTTGGAGTCAATCGGCTTTTAGCACATCAGAGGCGGCACCGCACCATACTAGAGGTTCAGAACTGAATGGGGAAAGGCGTGTCCCTCACCGATAGCTCTGCAACACCCCAAAAGGCCACAAGAGGTCACTGTGTCACTGAGAGTCAAGAGAGCCCAGAGCAATCAAACCAGCTGGGGAATCCTAGTCACAGTCAGCTAGTAACCCAAACTCATATCTGCGATCATAGCGCCCCCTGGAAGGCCTTGTATCCTTCCCCATCTAGTTCTGTTTGCGTAAAAAGGTAACTAATAAGAAAATGGCAGCATTTTGCACTGCATCCTAATATAGAAATATTTTAATAAAATAGTTGAATGGTCATCTTTCAGCTTAAGAAGAAGAATCTTTATTTTATAGAGAGTCTTTAAAAGTTGCTTCTCAAAGCTCTTTACACTGTGTAAATAATTAAAAAGAGAAGAGATAACAGAATAAGTAAAATTATAGAAAGGGGTTTGAATTAATTAAAAGCCTTTCTGAAAAATAAAGCGTTCAGTGTGGATTTGATTGAGTTTAGGGAACATGACTCCTTTCAGTCTCTGGGGCTGGAATTCCAGAGCTATGGGGCACAGCCTGGGAAGGCCCTGTCATCCATGTCTGAACAGGAGACCAGAGTCAGACGAAGTACTGAGGTGCTAATCCATGTAGAGCCTTAAAGGTGATTATATCTGTTAACTATTTTCTTTACCAATAACCGAAAATCCTGTGCATGTATCGTTGCTTACCTGAAGCCAGTGCAGGTGCTCAGAGCTACCCATGAGTCTGTGTGCCCCCTGACATGGCCATGATAGAAGCAGTGATCCTGAAGGAAGAAATAAAAAAATAGTGTTAAGGTCACACTGGAGCCCAATAGTACTATACAAGCACATTCAACATTTTACACCAGTAATGTTTTTTTTATGTAATTCACTACAATGAAATCTATAACTACACACCTCCTTCCTTTGCATCAGAACAGCTTTAAGTTTTTCTCATTCTAAGTTGAAAAGATGCTACATTCTGTCTACTTGGCTCTCTTGAGTGGTAGCAATCTCATCAACCTTTTTTTAATAAAATAAGTTTAAAACGTCATCCTTCTCAGATCCCACTGTTTCTCTAAGCAACACTTTCTGGGGTTCATTCGGGCATAGTGAAGCTCTTATAACATCACCTGATCTACTGCCAAAGAAGCATCCAGGCTAGAAAAATCAAAGGATGTCTAAATATTTTGACTAAATATGTGTAAGTACTGGCTGGCACGATGCCGCAATGGTTAGGATTGCTTCCACACAGAGCTGGGCCCCTGTGCTCAATTCCTGGGGTGTTACAGTATCTGTATGAAGTTTGTTCTCCACCTGTTTGCATGGGATTTCAACAAGTGTTCTGGTTTGCTACCACAGTCTAAAGACGCACAGGTGAGTTAATAGCCTTCTGGAACAACTGGCCCTGGTGCGAGTGTGTGCATGTTTCTCTGTGTTAGTCGCCTGTGGTGGACTGGTGTCCTGCCCAGGTTGTGCCCTGCCCTGTGGACATTGCTTGCTGGAATAGGCTTGTGCTGCCCCGCAACCCTGTACTGTATGAAGCGGTTAGAAAATGGATGGATGTATAATACCATGACTTACTGCAGTGCCTTCAAACACAAGCACATATTCCCAAAACGTTTTCTGCCATACTAATTTCTGAACAAGAACAACTCCAAAATGTAATTTGAATTGCCTGTTTTTGAAAGATGTGAAAAATAATTATGTTTTTCGCATTTAGTTAGCATTGTTTTTTTCTCTTGAAATGAAATTACATTTTTTTTCATCTGTTCTCTTGCTGTTTGTACTATATAGAGTGTCAGTCCATGTAAATTACTGATTCCAACAAAAAGATTTCAGAAAAGATTTGTCAAAACTAAATGACAGAAAGTGTATCAGTAATGTGTTCCACAATTGCTCCCTGAAAACTGTCACACACAGTTGCTTCCCCATGCAAGCTTTTAAAAATATCTTTTATGTGTCTTTTCCACAGAGCCAATTTTGAATGAATAAATTGGTATGAAAAATATCAAATGAAAAAGGACACAAAAATGTAAGATTAGACAGATCATATATAATCAGATACACAGCCAGTAAGGAACTACTTCACAGAAAATTACTCCTGCCAACTTTGACAAATTCAACCACTATATTTTTTGTACCGACATTTTAAATGAATGAGGTAAGTAAAAAAGAACTGGTTAACTAATGCTTTTAACACTGGTGTATTTTCGGAAACAATGACATAAATTGCTATAATTAACAAGAAGCTGCCCTGTAATTTAACACAGCTGTATTATTTTCTCAGAGAGAAACTGTTTGGCCAGGAGATGCCTGTTGTTGAAGCTGTCCAGTTGAACTGTGTTCCTCCAGACTGGTCAAATAGCCAAATCCGGGGCATTCCATACCAAGAAAGGACTATACTGGTAGCGTTTTCAGCATTCCATGAATTGCTTTGCATTTACTACACACTTTTCACAAACTTCACAGCTGATGGATATCCACAGAAATATTTAAAAACTGAGGTCATATGAAATTGCTGTTCTTCAAACCTTATGTTCACCAAATACAAACAAATGAAATAAAAATAAACCCAAAGAATGTTCTTCAACAAAACGTTAGCAATAGGTTTGAAAAAGTGGTTCTTCTGCAGAACATCCCATGAACACAGTATTGCAATAAGCAATCTCTGTGACTTCAGGCGATAAACTGTACTCAATACAAACAAGCTTTCATCAGGCTTTTGTCATATACAGTATTCAGTCTGTTGTACAGATATGTCAAGTGGTACACTTTTTAGGGTCACTCCCACCTTATGTACCCACAAATCATGAAATCCATACATGTTTTTGATAAATCTACCAACATCCTCTACCTACCGGAAACAGATGACTAGTTTAAGGATTAACCCACCTTAGGACCCATAAACACATCAAGGGTAATGACGGTATGCCTGCAGATACCTGACGACACCTTCAGCTACAGCTGAAGCAAAGTGCTGTGATGCTAAATTGTGACCCTCAGGCCTTGCTGTGTCTGTTGAACACCAACAGACAGTGGGTTTCTTCACCTCACATGACCAACTGCCTTGTCTTCTGCATTTGTTCCCGATATTATTTTTAATAATATTTTTGTAGCTAAATGCTTTCAGGAGGTATTTGTAACTGTTTAGGGCGTGGTATTTATTGTGTTTATAAGATTTGGGTTGTTGCAGAATACGTGATCAGTACTCCCACGCATTCCCACAAGACTCTTGTGTTGCCATTCTTTTTGTTTTACAACACCCTTTTCCCAACTGTTTCACTTCATTGATATTATTCACTTTTCAATATTTAAAAGAAGATCAGCAAGAAATGACTAGAAGGGCCTTTTCCACCCTCGTTGTTTCCAATAAGGCATCCTTCTGTGTCACTCCAAATGCTGTAAAAATGACAGGACCTGGCTATTTACAAAAGAGTTTGTCTGCTCACCGGGCCATGAAATTAGCTGATTTATTAAAGCTACAACTGTGCTTAGACTGAATAAATCTATATTAGCCTGCAATGTGAGGCTGGCTTGGAGGTCCTTTGCTCAGAGTGTGAATGCAAGAGGATTGCAAGAATTTAATCTGACAGTTTTGAAGACTGAGGACACACAATGTACACCCAAGGCATTACAACATGAGGGTCACTGCAGAATCCACTTCTCCAGAGTAGCACACTACAACTGTTTGCGAAGGAGGCTGGGTTTTAGCTGTTAAGTTACTGCAACTGTTAAGACTTAGAAAGTCTTTCTTCACCTCCTTGAGCCTTAAGCCAGTGGTTGAAGAACTGCACAAAATATGGCTGCCCTGTACCAAGCTACCTGGAAATTAGCAATTCAATGACCAATAATACAACAGTTGAAGCTGACTGCCTCAGTCAATAAGACAGAAAAAATGGCAGAACCCCATAAAAATTTGGGATCCCAGAACAATATAGTAATATGATGAGCCATCAGAGCTAAGAGCCACACTACCCCCCCCCCCAAACAAAAACATTTAAAAACAGACATTCAGAGTACACCCACAGTAGATGATTTATCTAAATGAAAGAGGAAGTTGTGGTCCCACTGCTTTACTCCTCTAACCACTTCTCCCAGATGTTTCCCTGCAGTGGAGTGCGCAGCAATGCAGCGAAGTGCAGATTCGTGGCATGGATGTGTGGCTAAAGGTCAAAATGTGTAGCCAAGCAAAACTGCATGCGGCCCACTGATTCTGAAGAAACCTTTGCTCTCTCTGTTTGTATATTGACATGAACTCTGTTCTTTCTAAAGTGCTCCTGGCAATGGAATTTAATAAAGATCTCTTTTTAATGAAACAGTGTTTTGCACTGATATCACCCTGGGATGATGTACAAAGACAAAATGTTAACATTTAGCCTAACATTTATTACGATAAAGTTTTCCACTCCATAAATATCTCAATGCAAGCATCTGCTTAATTCCTCCACTTTCCACATGCTTGTCTGTACATCAATTCAATCAGTTGCTCCTAATTAAGGATTTGTGCTTTGTTGATTGATTAATAGTATGTGTGCAGTAAATGCTCTACCTTCAGATTCTGCTTGTGTTCTACAGACATGGCAAAATCTCTGCTCATCCTTGGCAAATAATAAGAATAATCCAGTTGTGTTGGCAATAATATTGTTATGTCTGGAGAGGTGTCATGAAATTTAAAATCAATGAGTTCCAGTTTACTCAGTTGCAGCTGAGCTTAAAGGCTGGTAAACAAAGGATAAAAGAGAATCTTCTGGTTTACTCTAGTTAATTAACTCCTTAATAAATCATTAAGGGTCTTCAGCAGATCAAGGCACAAAAATAGAGAAACAGAAAACAAACAGAAGAAAGTAGAGAATTAATGGAGGGTGAGAGAAGCAAGCCAGATGAGAGAGACCAGATTCTTGCTAAATAATTTGAACCTTGTTAAAGAGCTTGATTTCCAGAGGAAAAGAGGAAATCCAGAATTCTCTATCTTGGAATCCTCAGGCTAAAGATGTCCTTTCCTACTTGGTAATGTAGTTTAGAATAGGGATATAGATTACCATTCACTTTTGGAGTATAAGGTGGTAATGCTGATGTGAAATTTAAGATATTACAAACAGTAAATCCAGGGATGCCTAATATAAGCCATTTTATTAAGTCTTGTGTCCAGGTCTTGGTTTATTTTCACTGCAGGCATACTATTCTGGAGAGTTCCAGGGCAGAGAGACAATATGACATGCTAGACTCAATTATCGTGGCTGTGCTACAGCAAGTGACCAAACAGCCAGTGAGGCCCTCAGTGACTGCTTAGGAAATAACAAAAGTGATATAATATCTCTTCAATATTGCTCCATCACTTTGAAAGGAGACCTTGGCTGCCTGTATAGGAAAATTATTGTCTTAATTGTCTCTTATATTTGGTTTGGGGCAAAGGGATTGTATACATACTATATCAAAATGCAGAGATTAGAAACATAATGCATTTTCAATGCAGAGAAAAGAATCCAGAGAAAAGAGAAACATTAAATTGACCATACTCAATATTGACTACAAATATATATATTTTAATTTAATTTCTGTCATTCTTATTTTCACAATCTTCAAAAGCTCACTATTTAAAAAAATAAATACGCAAAAGAAAACAGCAAGAAAACAAACAAAACACTGATTTCTGTGATGAATGTTAAACATTTAAAATTTCTTTTAAACAAGAGGAGGCCATTCAGCCCATCTGGCCCATTTAGTAGTTAGTAGTTAATTGTTCAGCTCTTTCTTGAAAGAAGCCGAGGTATCGGCTTCAACAGCATGGCTGTTCTTTTGTTCCATTCTCCCACAACCCTCTGAGGAAAGAAGTGTCTCCTGGTTCTGACTTTAAATGTACTTCCACATAGTTTCTACTTCTGCCCTCAGGTGTGCATTTTAGTGTTAAGTTTATGGGGCTGAAATTTCAAGAAAATGATTAGCAGCTCATATGTCAATGAGAAAAAGAGACTTAAATATTCATGGACGACAAAGAGCAGAAAGTACAGATGCAACCGTTCGAAATGCCTCACAAAACTCATTGACATGGTAGGCTAGGTGCGCTATACTGTGTTGTGATTCGGCATGCTGAATTACACTGCCCAAAGAATCTTCACAGGCCAAAGAAGATTGATAATTGGCACTTAGATGTTAGTCTTCAATAGGTGGTGTACTGGATTTTAGTGAAATGGTAGCTTCGTTTAATCTGTTGTACTACTTCTTTAATTCCACTTAATATGGAACTAATATGTTTTTTAAACTTCATTAATTATATTCATTTCTGAATTCAAAAAAAGCATATTTATTTAACTGGTAGTGGTAGCTGAAAATAAAGAATAAAGAAAGGTACATAACTGTATTTCTACTTCTTCATAAATATTTTCTGCATCGAATTCTTGAACTTGGACACTTGATGTGGTTATTTTGTGGGTGTTTCTGGATAATAAAAAGTCTGGTGTTTCATTGAAACCCTTGCAGACAATTGAAAAAGCTACTCTACGCTTGTAGTTTTTTATTGAGCTCATCCAAGCATTGGTGGTTCAGTGGTGTAGGTAGGTCCAGGTTCAATTCCTGGCCATTGCAAAAATTGTACAAAAATAGGGCATAATAAAGACTCTTCCTCTGATAACAAAATATAATAAATAATACGTATACTACCTTTTACATGATTTGTATATAACACAGTATGTTAAATATTAAAATAATATTAATAGTAAATGAAGTAAATAATAACATTAATGAACTTCCATAGTGTAGAGTTTGCAAACATGTGAATACCAGTTCACTAGTACTACTGCTCCAACCAACCCTGATTACTAGACCAACAATTTCCAGGATGCTCGGAAAGAGTAAGGGTATTTAAAAATGCACTAAAACAAAAATTGCAATCGAGGTTTTTACATGTATGTTTGCTTTTAAATACTAATCATTAAAGCCACTATGTTTGTATGTATATGTGTTTCTCTTATTCAGTTCTTCAATTTCTCATTTAGTTGGTTGCTTTGGACTTAAATAGATTCAATTCACTTCCGTTTGTGAAGATTTGTGCAATTACAAGTAGTGGCTATAAGACCACACAGTATCGTAATGTATTTAAAAGCAGATAAACATTTATACATAAACAAAAACAAAACAGAGACAGATTAAAATACATTTTTACAATATACTCTGCTCAAAAACATTTATGCAATATAATTTTAATGATCTCCTGGGATCTAGATGAAGGCTGTCTGCAAGTACGATGCAAATCAGTAACAGAAACCAGACATAAAGGAAATAACTGGTTTATGGGTCAATTTACTGTACATGACACATGGGGGCTGTTTCACAAAGCAGGTTTAACTAATTCGGGATTTTCTCAAATTATCTGGACAGAATTAAACAATAACTGAGTTCAGGTTAACTTTGTTTTACAAAGACAAACTCAAGTTTAAGTTATCCAGTTAAAACAATCCAGGTTTACTCAATCTGACTCACTGCATGTTCACATCAGTTCAGTTAACAAGGAGGGCCGAGCATCACATCCTTCATCCACACCAGCACCAGCAAAACGACAGTGAAAGAATGTGCATTTGAATTAATGGGATTATTGCTCACAGAACTTTTACAGTGTAAAAGGAGTTTTGCGAAGCCAAGATAGCTTCTCCTTATCTATAAAGACGATTCCCATTACGAATGAAATATCTCACGAAAAGAAAGAACAAACTGTACAATTGTCATTTATTTTGGTTTCCTTATATCATTTAGATTGTATTTGACCAAAAGGACAACAGGAACATTGCTTCAGTGAAACAAGAAGCTGTGAATATTAGTGAAAATTAAGAATATGCATATTGAGGACTAAAAACACTCATCTGTGAATCCGCAAACCAAGCATGCAAGATGGTCTTAATGTCTTCCTCTCATCTGTAATGTTACTTGCGCTTTTTTGTTCTTAGAAAGAAAACCTACTGTATACGATTCCCATCTTGACTAGTATAGATAATTGTAGAACACGTACAGTATCTGTCAGAAAAAACGTTAGTTATATTTATTAATTTTATTTTATATTTATATGTGTCTAAAACTAGATTCCATTCTTTGGCAATTATCCTAAGTATACAAAAAAAATTACCGCTCTTTTTTGAATGAACTGGTTTTCTTCAGAAATGGGAAAGACCTGGATGCTCTCCAGCCCTCATACAGTCGTGTAACTGTGACTGGCCACCAGACCAGTTCCCTGCTCCTCCAACAAACTGTGAGGCATTCCCTTACACTGCAGTAAAGAACTGCAGACTACGCTCCTTTAAAGATGCCATATTAACACAACACAATCAAGAGCCAGATACAGTTTAATCTGTGCAGCTCATTCAGCCATCTGTTTTCATCTTCCCTGTAATTATCTGCGTAGAACCTACTAAACACTCCTGTAATCTCTAACAACCTTTCAATCACACAAAATTTGATTTTCATTTTTACCTTTTCTGACTTTGATTATATCAAGTATACATAATGTTCCAGCGGAAAAAAACTGAGAATACCCCTAATAATCATCGGTTGATTTTCACTGGTGCTCACTGACATCCATGGAGATAATATGGAACCAGTTATCTTCTCGCAAGATGTGAAATCTGCCTTTTGGATTACTGATTTCCCGTCATTTGCCTGCCACTAATTTCAAATTTTTATGGCAGTCGGACAAGTTATGACGCATAAGGTCATGATGCACCAGAGGCACATGCACCCATAACCATGTGTCTTGTGAGGTCACTCACATAGGGCTTTTCCATAACACAGCATGCAATGGAAAATGCCTGGTCTGCTACTACTTTTCAACCCTTGACCATTTATAAGAAATAGCACATGCGGAGTCATTCCCACTACTTTTGACAGAATGGACCATTTGCTTGGAATGTGGCAAATTCTTTAAAAAAAAAAATTAGAATCACCAATTATTGCTTGTTAACCCACCCAATTTAGAACAGTTCATTGTGTATTTACCACTGCAAGCCACCTCACAAGGAGAGAACGAAGAAGCACAAGCTTAGCATGGAAGGTTTGTGGAAGTTCAACTCTTTCTATGTCACATGTTTATTCCTAATGCAAACTCCAACCCCAAAGAAAGGCTGCAAAATATATCCGGAGCTAAATCCAAAAGCCCACACAGCCTAGTCCCATTTTAAGTCCCATTACAAACACAGCAGTAACATCAACAGAAGGCTACTCTTAAGGGGAATCCTTACCCTAACCCAAGCTCCACTCTGAGGTTACCATCAGGCAACTGTTCAGTTCATTTTGAAATGCATTTCAGACTAGTAATATAACTTGTCTTTCATCATGTCACAGGCTCGGCTTTGACTTCACAAGAGGCTGCAGCAGTCGCTGTGTGGCCCTGATGACCAATCTGACTTCCACTGGCTGCTCTCAGCTTCCCCACTACAGAATCCTGGTTACAGTTGGCTAATGATCCAGGCTCAAACCTGCAACACCTAGACTGCAGAGCTCCATGACCTTGGCCATAAATCTCCACCTATGATTGGAGGCTGAGGATGACGGTTGAGTCTGGCACTGTATGTATTATTTATGTGTACATCTGTGATCTAGATATTGAATGAATCTTACATACTGTGTATGAAAAACATTGGCACATCTGATCAGATACTTATAGGTGCATTGAAGAGGGTGATTGCTTTGAAACAAAGGTACTAAACTCCTACACATAATTCTATGCAAGTATCTTCATAAGAAAAAGAAAAATGTTTTGCAATAAATTTGTCAAAACATTGGATGAAGATCTTTAGGGAGAAATGTTGGAAAACATTTTGTAGAAATGAAATGAGTTTGCAAAGAACATGTGTAGGAGTTTACCATAAATACACGCCAAGGAATTTAGTTTCATATCCTAGTCCATTTTGTGCCCTGAAACAAAAAAGTGTTTCACCAAGGGGTTCTTTTTTTATTAATAGAACTTAAAAAAAATCTCCAGGAAACACAACATGTAGATGTATATCATGTAATGATCAATGAACTGAGTCATGAGGAGGGTCTGCTCAAGGCACAAGATGAAATCCCAGAGAACAAGCAACGAGATGGGTGTCTATGAAACAAGAAACCCAATCCTGTACGAGTTCAAATCTGGAGCAAATTGTGCTTAATGAGTCACTTTCATTCCAAATTCAGCTGACCCTACACCCAGCATTGAAAGCTAAGGTTGGATTGATAGTAATTCACTTGGAATTTATGACTGTTGTGACAAATTAAAGAAACAAATAATAGGGTGATATCACGTGCTGGAATGAAAAAGGGGGCACAAAAATCTCAGCCTGCTTGTTCTTCTGTTGCTGTGAGTTTACCCAGCCTTTACTTCATTGCCAGTGTTGAGGCCAATGACAGAAGGCACAATGAACTGTGCAGTCATGCTGCAGATGCTGAGCCAGCAGAGGCACTGATGTAAATGCTGTCCTTGCATGTGTTAAGCTACCAATGACCAGACGAGCAAAATGGCCAGAATACCTACTACCAATAGCCAGTAATCAATACAGGGCATGTTGGTTAATAACTGTCTATCATTTTAAAACCAGCACAGAGGAGGATTCATGCTGGATCTTTCCCATGGAGTATATCTCCACTTGCAGGTCTCATTACTCAACTCTTAAGATTCTTTAAACACATGGAAAAACTATTTCAACCATGACTGCATTCGTGTAATGTCAGCAAGCACATTTATGTATTCAATTCAATCATACACACTTCTTTCTGACATCAGCATGATTTAATGTGGCTGTTTTTCAGTACTTCAGAGCAAGCTGTAGTAATAGAAATATTAGTGGTTCTGTTTACCCAAGTCTGTGCATTGTATGGTGTCAATATAACCATGCTGCGATGTTCCATAAACCCTGCTCCAGGACCAGACTTGCAGAAGCTGCTGGGTGTCTGATCCTGTTTGATCAGAACACGGGGTGAGCCCTATGGCCCAGACATCACAATTCAGCTCTGGGTTCCACAATTAACCAACTGTAACCATCACTCTCCATGCAGCGGCGTACAGTATGACTGCCTGCGAGGCTGAACTAACTGCAGTCAGCTAGAATATCCTCAGCCTGCCATACAACGGCCAGCAGCCGGTGAGGCTGCAGTCATATCATTGTAACTCTCTGTGGACACTGGGGTGTGTGTGTGGGGTGAACAAAGGCGTATGGCTGGACAATTTACGTGTTGGAGGAATCCTAGCACCAGCTCAGGTTGCTGTTTCTCTTGTAGGAAGGTTTCTGAGGTCAGCGGTGTAATGCAGTGGACTTATACAGTAAGTATATGGTTGCTTCAGCAAAATACATCAGTTAAACTGGATTAATTTTGTTGATCCTTCATAGGAAACTGATGAATGTTTGGAATGTATTATACAAACTTGAAAAAAAATCTAAATTGCACTTTACAACAAAATAGATAAAGCTGTTATAGATGACACTCTCCTGCCAATACGAATATGAAAAGACACTGCACAGCATATTTTTAAACTGTTGTTTTATGTGGTAAATATATAATTCATAGCACATAAATGAGCAGAATGAACAGGAAAAGCACTAAACCACAAACACCTTTCAAACTTAAATGGAAATGTATTTTTTTTTGAGAAACTGGCAGAAAAATGAAGCCTCATAGTGAACCTTTCAACCAAACTTGGGTTCCTACAGCTACTGGATATTCTATAGCTTCCAAAAATAATACAATTTTAAAAGCAAATTATTTGCAATTGTGTTGGAAAGAAACTCATCATCTCATTGATTAGTAGGGTTTATGGTAAGTTTTAAGTTACGTGCACACTTATATTTCCATATTTACTGTTTCATCACCATAATATAATCCTGAACCTTTCTTGACTCACACTTCACAACAGGTGAGAAACACAAGTTCCTGGATATGAAGTTTCCCGTCATAGCAGACCTACAGCACAGTCTTAAATAGATTTCTGCACAAAGGTTAATATTCATACCTTGTATTTTTAAAAAAAAAGATCCTACACTGTAACAGAACCCTTAAATGTTAGACTTAAGCAGAGCCATGAAAGCCATATGACAAGACTCTTGAATGTTTTTTGTCAGGGAAATGTCAACCTATTCCTCATTTCAAATTGTTGCCAAATAGTTTTTCTTTGCTCGACATTTTGTAGTGCCAGGTATACTTAGCAGATTCCCACTCAAAACAACCTACAGTACAGCACACAGAGTTTCTTTCCATAAAGGAATTTTGAGTAAAACAATCACTGTTTCTAGAGTACTAAATTGTCAGTAATATGAAGACACGTTTGTGTTTTTTTGCTTTGTCTCAGTCACCACAGCTTCATTAGTTTTCTTTACAATCTCAAGGCAGTCCAACAGTTCCACAGTACTGTATATGATGTAAAATCACCATTATTGTAAATTATTATATGCAATAATGGGTCTGGAACAGATTGGATGGACTCTATGAAAGGAATTTAGAGGAACGTTATAGGGCAAAAGAGAAGCCATTATTATGTATTATAAGGATTTACTGGGACATGATACTGGTCTGGACTGGCGGTCAGGTTATATGCAAGTCTGCCTGAACTCCACACCCTGGGTTTCACCTTCACTGAGAAAAGCGTGATTGCATGCAAAAATAACTACTGGGATCTGCAATGCAGAATAAGATACTGTAATATGACAATGTGGCCTGACTGCAAATGAATCTGGCCCTATAGTTCTAAAATGCTTCAAGTTACCTTCCACCCATACATAGTCGAGGGCGTTGCTCATCCAAGGTCTCGGTTTTCTAATTTTCCTGTCATGACATGTCATTTGCACGAAGCTTCTCCCTACTGATAAAATCTAGAAAATGAAACATTTTGCTGCCAGTTTACTGTAAAGACCAGAATGAAACATCAGGCATTAAGGAAGAGAAGCATGCAATTGATTATTCTTGTGTTCTACTGTATGTGCTAGAGAGGTAAATTCTTGTTTGCTAGATTTAGTTTTCTGATTTCTGACCAATCTATTTCAATATAAAAGTTTTTTCTAACTGCTGTTTTTCTCATTTTAAGCGAAACAGGCTGCCAGTACACCTCCACACTGGGATTAAACTGATCTTTTGATTATGAGGGTCATTCAGGAATACTTAGAAAAATACAAAGGCCCAGTTATTATGGCGTCACAGCATGAGGAACATAACCACCTAATAAGCTGGAAAGTAAGCAGGAGAGCACAGATTAAAATAAAAAGCCACAAGGCTCGTGCTTCCTCCCTTAAACAAACACATCCATGGGGTTCCTGCAGAATCACTTTCGAAGAAAGAACATATATAGCAAGAAAACACGATGTGAGAGAGTTTGCAAAGGCAGGGGTCTCAAATAACATGAGATTCCAACAGTGTGTGCTATTGCGGTTGGTGGGGGAGCATTTCAGAGAGAGTGGGGCAGATAGTAAATAAATAGACAGCCGGTGTGGGCAAGCCCCTAGCTTCATAATGAGTGTTTCACTTACTGTGTAATTTGGCGTGATTGTCACGGGTACCCCATCCTCAGTATAATGGGTCTCTGTGAAATCTTGGCCCAGCAGCTGACTGCAAGAAAGCACAGATAAATAAAAGCAGTGTGATTCTTTTTATAACTCTCACTGAATTTATTTTATTGCCAAGTAAAGAAAAAAATAAAATTATTTTAGCGCAATATGTGTTTATCATGTTGTCAGTCATTAGTACAAGACACATAATGGAAATGTCATTCACTTACACAAAAAGGAGTACTATTCCAAAGCTCAGTACATCAGCTTTTATTGCTACACTAGACTGGCAAACCACCACTGCTTTCCAAAAAGGTTTATAGCAACAAATAAGCAATGCATTTGTTCAAGTGGTTCACACTGTAATTAAACAAAATAATTGCAGAAAGAAGAAGAAGCGATCTTGTCTGAAGGTTTTCTGAACGCACAGTTCAGTGAATTGATAGATACACAATGCTGTTTTCCTCCAGATAAGATTCTAACAATAATGACAAAAACAACTTTTATGCCTTCTAATTAAACTCCTAACAGCAGGATTACAGCCTCTAACTGCCAGACCGCTACTGGAGGGGGAGGGAAATATGAAAGGTATGAACCATAAAGCCTTGATTACATTAAAAAAATACACAAAACACCTACAATGTATACAAGAATGTACACATTCTTTTTAAGCAACAAAATACACACCGATGATTAAGAAAAAAGTATACTTCTCCATCGCCCCATATCAGACTGAAAAAACAACAAAACCCCCAAAAAACAGACATTAACAAAGCTGCCCCGGTCTTTGAAAAATCTGGCGGCAGAAAGTTGAAAGATCAGAAGCAGGGCACGAGTTGAGAGTCAGCCCCTGAGCTCTGTTTTTCTAAGAGATGCTGGTGTAATGTCTGGGAAGAGGCCCCAGTCTGCCTCACAGCTGGCTCTGAGATCTGGAGTGGACTCACACAAGAGAACGTCAGCGTTATCGTGTCTAAGAGATGGCAGACGCAGTCCCACTCACGATCCATGTAAGGCTCTGCTCAGAGACACCAGGGGAAACAGAGGGAGCATTTACACTTAACCCAGTGAGCACAGAGAGCCTGGGATATACTGGGAGGAAAATACTACAGGGATGGGGTTGAGGTCTAAACAAAGTATTCAAGCATGATTCACATTGGCTTCCTCTTATGCCAAGCTCATTATTCTGTTTCTGAAAAAGTGCTTTATTAGTGCAGTCAGACTTTGTGCATACTGTATGCAGGATGGGATGCATAACATAAAGCAATGATTGTGGAAAGATGTCTAACTTTTATGTCAGGAACAGAGCTAGTCTCCATCACAAGTACTTATATTTATTTACTCCTGTTGCATCTCCTCTGTAACTATTTGAGCTTCTTGATGCTCATCTCCTATACCTGCCTTCAAAGCTGCTGCCAGAAAGTCCCTAAGCTGTGTGCTTTCATTGCATATCCAACACAGTGATGCCTATTCATGGCAACTGGGGTTCAGCTTTTCATGATACAGATACAATGAGACCTGTGTTTTCTATATATTGTCTGTCTGACAAAACATGGAAATTGTGTGGGGATTCCCATGATGATCAGATGTATTGGAACATGGAAGTTGTCTATAGGAAGTTGCCAGTTAAAGAATGATTTCGTAAACACTTCTGCTATCTGTCTTTCTCTCTCTCAGGGTTCATACTGGGTGCACACTATATAAAGGATCCATTTTTGTAGTTACCATGCGACAGTTTAACATCCTAAGGCTAACACACGTCACGTACATTACAAAGAAAAGAGAACTGCACATTTCCTGCTCACGCTTCAAAGCTGCTGAATTCTGAGAAACACATTCACTTTGCAACTTCTGAATTGGTAGATTTGACAGGGTTGTAAAATAAAAGCATCTGACTTCATGGTTTGAAAACAAGAACACCTCACAATGTCTGGAGAAATTCTCATTTATTATGCGATGTTGTGATGTTTCGCTGTCTGTAACGAGCCCGCAGGGGCTGCTTTGCATAATTTCAAGATGGCATTGCCAATCTTACTGTTTCTAGCTCTCTGGAAAAGCAGGAGGAAGAAATAAGAACCTAACAAAAGGAGCACAGAAAACAATAATGACTTGTTTGCATTAAAGGTCACAGCAGACACGAAGCATGTGGAGACATTTGCTAAAAGACAGCTTTTCAACATCTTGCTGAGCAAATGCTTCCTACAAATTACCTGTTATTACAAACCAGTCTGTCTGTAATTGTTACTGCACATTCCAAACTGCTTTCTTTATTTTAGTAGGAGAAATCTGGGTGACAGGTTATATCTACATGAACAGACGAATGAATTGTGTTTGCCATTAAAATAAATTAGTTTCAAATGTGCAGTAAGATTCCTTTAATCTAATGTTTATTATTGTATCGGCGCCATGTGCTACATAAGCATTTTGCTTTATAGACAGTATTAGGTTTAACAACATAAACATGCAAAAAGCCATTTTCTCTTCCATGACTGAATTTGTGCAGCTTGTGTTAACTAAACTTGATTTACAATGTGTGTGGTAAAATGGTTTAGCTAATCAAGAATTTCTGACAAGTTTACTTTATGAATAAAAGCTCCACATCCCATTGGCTGCCCAGATGTGTGCAGCTTCATCATTTCTCTCAACAAAATCTACCTGCATCCTCAGGCGTTGGTTCTGATTTTCATTTTATGGTGCATATCTTTAAAGAAGACGTCGAAGGCACTGTAAAAACCCTGTAGAACATATGTGGGGCATTTCAAAGCCAAGACGTTCAAGTAGATCACAACAGACAGATTCATCTCCTACTAATCCTCTCTAATCTAGTATTATGTTGTCTAATCATTTGCGGATTTAATATGCGGAGTTTGGAGACCAGTCACTCATTCATTCTCACATGCCATATGCCTGTTAGGCTTCACTGCTCTCCACCCCTGTCTTTTGTTCTCCTGTGCCTTATTTATCTGCTGCTGCCCCTGTCTCCCTCATAGCTGTAGAAGCTCCCCAGCCGAAACGTGTTTCTTGTCCTTAACTTTCAGCGTGGAATGATGCTTTACCTGTTCCACTTCAAACTCAAGATTCTCTTCTTCCTATTCCAGGGAATTACACACAATGTCAGGAAAAGGTCCGAATTACTTACAGGTAATTCTTTCAATATTTTCTGATAAATCCATGCATTCACATAGGACTTTTCACCTCAAGGTACTTTACATACTGATGTCACTGACAGAAGATTGGCACAGGAGAAACGTGCTGGGCTCATATTGCAGAGGTTTATGGATAAAAAAAAAACATTCTCTGCTGTGTATGTTTGCAAGCAGCCATATAACCCTACAACTCTCAACTGTCAGCCCACTGAAACTCAGCAGGTGTGAGCCTGGTCAGTACCTGGATGGGAGACCTCCTGGGAAAAACTAAGGTGCTGCTGGAAGAGGTGTTAGTGGGGCCAGCAGGGGGCGCTCACTCTGCAATCTATGTGGGTCCTAATGACCCAGTACAGTGCCTACAAAAAGTATTCACCCCCCCTTTTCACATTTTATCGTGTTACAGCATGGAACCATGATGTACAGTATTTAACTGAGAATTTTTGCCACTCATCAACACAAAGTACTTTGTTTCTGTTTTTTTATTTTTAATTAATTAGTAAAATGTCTGGATTTCTTTTCACTTTGACATTATAGAGTACTTTGTGTTGATGATTGGCAAAAATGATCAGTTAAATATCATGGTTCTATGCTGTAACCCAATAAAATGTGAAAAAGTCCAAGGGGGGTGAATACTTTTTATAGGCACTGTAAAGTTACGGGGACACTATACTGAAAAAAGGGCCTTACGGATGAGACGTAAAACCAAGGTCCTGACTTTCTGTGGTCACTACAAATCCCTTGACGTTTCTCGAAAAGAGTAGGGGTGTAACCTCCTCCCCACTGAGAGCTGGTGTGTGGTGAGCGTTCTGGCGCACTATGGCTGCCGTCACATCATCCAGGTGGGGCTGCATATAGGTGTTGGTGCAGGGGATCCCCATTACCTATAAAGCACTTTGAGTGGAGTGTCCAGAAAAGCGCTATATACAGTTGTGAGAAAAAGTTTGTGAACCCTTTGGATTTCTGCATGAATGGCTCCTAAAGTGTGATCTGATCTTCATCTAAAGTAAGTCATAATAATACATTTGTTCTTATTTAACAAACAACACCCACAACATTTTACATTGCCATATCTTTTTTGAACAAATGGTTTAAACAATTAAGGTCATTGATGGAAAAAGTATGTGAACCCTTATATTTAGTAACTCGTGGAACTACCTTTATTGGCAATAACCTCAACCAAACTTTTTCTGTAGCTGGAGGTAATCTGGCCCATTCCTCTATACAACACTGTTTCAGTTCATGTATATTTATGAGATGTCTTTCTTTACTGCCTGAGATCACGCCCCAGCATTTCAATGGGACTGAGGTCAGGACTCTGACTTGGCCATTCTAAAATACAGAATTTCTTCTGTTTGAGCCACTCTGTTGTTGATTTACTCCTGTGTTTTGGATCATTGCCATGTTGCATGACCCAACTTCTTTTGAGTTTTAGATCACAGACAGACACCCTGACATTCTGCTGTAGAATTTCCTGATACAACTTGGAATTCATTGGTCCCTCAGTGATTGCCAGCCATCCAGGCCCTGAGACAGCAAAGCAGCCCCACACAATTATGCTCTCTCCACCATGCTTCACAGTTGGGATGAGGTTTTGGTGTTGATATGCAGTGTTTTGTTTTCTCTTTCTCCAAACATAATGCTGTGTACATTTACCAAAAAGTTCAAATTTTATCTCATCTGTCCACAGAACATTGTTAGAGCAGTGCTGTGGAACATCCAGATGGTTGAGACGTGCATCAATGTTTTTTTTGGAGAGCAGTGGTTTCCTCCGTGGTAACCTCCCATGAACACCACTCTTGTTCAGTGTTTTTCTTATGGTAGACTCATGAACACAGACGTTATCAAGTGTAAGAGATGCCTACAGATCCATAGCTGTCATCCTAAGGTTCTTTGTCACCTGTTTGAGGATTGTACAGCGTGCTCTTGCACTGATCTTTGTAGGACGCCCAATCCTAGGGAGAGTAGCAACAGTGTAGATTGTCTTCCATTTGTGAACTATCGGCCTGACTGTGGACTGATGGAGGCCCAAGTCCTTAGAAATCCTTTTGTAACCCTTTCCAGTCTTATGAGCTTCAAGAACTCTTCTTCTGAGGTCCTCTGAAATCTCTTTTGATCGGGCCATATTGCACTTCAACAGAATTCAATTGTGAAGAGCAGTTAACTACAATTGTGTGATATTTTTCTACGGCAGGGCAGGACAAACCGACACCTGAATTGATTGGAACACTTGACTCATTGATTGGAATACCTGATTCCAATTACCCTCTTTTCAAGATGTCATTATCCTAGAGGTTCACATACTTTTTCCATTAATGACCTTAATTGTTTATTTATTATTATGACTTAGATGAAGATCAGATCACATTTTAGGAGCCATTCATTCAGAAATCCAGATAATTCCACAACTGAAAGTGTAAGCAATTATTGTTATTATTATTATTATTATTATTATTATTATTATTATTATTATTATTATTATTATTATTATTATTACATACAGGAAGGGACCCAGTATGTCCATCATTAGAGTGCAGCCCCATCCATGAGCCCCGCTGTACAGCACATCAGGTGGAGGAGTGAGAAATTTGTTATATCCAGACATAAAACTTGCAACACAAGAAATTTCTTGATAGCAAAGTATTATCTAGATTTTAGCAAGTACGATCTGTAATGGGCTCACTCTGAAAAGTAGCTGGGTCAAGATATGCACAAAGGGAATTGGGGACCAAGGTTTTCAGAAATTTAAAGTATTTTCTAAACTTATCTAGTAGCTCACTGGAGCAAAAGGGGAAAAATTCTGTAATCTGAAGCACGTCCATTAAAACACTTGCTCTGAAAGGTGCAGGTACAGTACACTACCAAGTCCAAGTTATTAAAAGGTGTAGCAATTTAAAATTCCTAAATCATGCATTAAGTTGGGCTGATGATGTTAAAAATAAGAGCAATATAATAACTTCTAAATCTTGCAAATAAGACATACAGAAACACAGTGAATGTCATGCCAGTAGTGAAGTGAGGACATGCAGAGGGTGTAAACTGGAGGTAGATGTCTGTGAGATTTTGAAAGAATGGCAAATCAGAGACAAACAAATCACTGCAATCACCAAAACCAAAAATCAACAAAAATACACTGTGCCATATGTCTAAAGTATATTCGAGTAGGGAGCTGCATCAGTATGTGTTGGGAGCAAAGGAATGGGTAACCATTCCCAAAGGACTTTCCTCATGCCTGAAAAAGGCTCCACAGCAAAAACCTAGGGTTTTTTTCTTTACTGTTCACCACGGAATGAACCTTTACCTCTACCTGTGCCTAGAATTAAATAACAGATAATTAAGTAACAGATAACGTTTTTATTTCCTGTATGAAATTGTAAGGATCTGTAAGGATGAACAGATCATCGACAGGTTCTTTATCTCCCATCTCTAAGTGTGTATCTTTGTCACTCATACTTTCGGGTTGATTCATTTCTTACATCCTGTACCGTTTGTCTTCTGTTGGGGTGCTGGTTGTTTTTGACACTTTTTGGTGAACCACAGTGTTTATTTTACCCAAAAATAGTTTCTTAAAAACAATTTCTTGAAAAAACATTGACTTGAAAGCAGGGTGCTGGGACAGTAAATCTGGGTTGAACATTACAGTGACACCCAGACAGGTAAACACCAGCAATTCTTGGAGTGGAATGGCTCCTTTGAGCAAAAAATGACAGAAATCCCCCTAAATAATTCAGACACCACTTCATTGGGATATTGAAGAAAGAAATCAAAGCATCTGAGGTTTAAATAATCTTGTCTTTTAAATTACCATTCTAAAAATCACAGGTTCAGTTTTGTCAGTTACAAAGCATTACCCAAACCACCCAGATAAGATAAGATTTATTTTCTGCAGAGTAGGCTGTGATTCTGAATGTCTTGGGCAAATAAAAAAAAAAAAAACTTCATAGAAGTCAATAATGGAATAGATTTTTCATTAATATTGCACATAAAGGAAATTAAATATGATTTGTACAAATAATTTAAAATGTTTTATTGTGTTTAATGAGACGGATAAACTGGCAAAAAAAGCCTGTAATGTATTATTCTTGTTTGTGTGTCTGAATTTCATATCTGAGGAGATGCAGCATCTTTTGTTAATAACGCAGAAATCCACAGTAAAATAAATTGATTCATCATCCAAGAAAGGAGCCATGGATTTCAAAACAACAAAGAGATGAAAAGACTCAAGTTCAGCCTGGTAAAAGTTTTCTTCATGAATGACGCAGTGAAATACAAAAGAAAGAAAATACACTGAATGCATCAAATGCAGGTCAGGCCACTGTATGAGAGATGTTAAGATTTAAAAAATGAGAAACATAGATGTGAAAAGGCTCTTGAGCCCATTAGAGATGGCTGGAGCCCTGTAATCCAAATTATTCCAACACATTATATTGCCATCTTTTGATCATCTTTGTGCTGACTGACAAATTGAAGTTTAGTAAATCTAGGTGAATTAAGGTCTTTTTTGGTTTATAAAAGAGGTTTCTTGTCTTCATTTTGAATTGTCTTTTCATACTCAGTTTATGTCAAAGTGCTCAGCAGTGACTGCCCTATTGTGAAATATACAGTATATACAGTATATACCTTCCTTTGCTTATTGCTATTTACCTGACCCAGTTAGATAAGCAGATAAGCAAATATGGCATGCTGAAAAGAGAAGAAACACAACGTTTCGGCTGTGAAGCCTTCTTTGAGTAACATCAGGTGACACACCCAAAGAAGGCTTCACAGCCGAAACGTTGTGTTTCTCTTCTTCTGTTTTCACCGTGTAATAAACCTTTACTGCTCCTTTGCAGCCTACTCATGCTGACGCAGCTCCCTACTTGAAGTACTTCAGCAAATATGGCAGCCCTACCAACAGACTTGGAAATTGTCGGTTTAGAACCTGCTTGTTTTAAAACTAACTTAAACATAAACCAGTGAACAATGTGATCTAATCCAGACCACATATATGTACCTCAAAGGCATTTTATGCAGTGCATTGCAAAAGTATTCCCCACCTTGTAATGATATTCCGATGTGTTGAAATAGAAATGATGCACATATATTGTTAAAGGCTGAAGCAGGTGACAGTGGAGGTGTCTCTAAGAGTCTAGACCTAACACCTAACTAGTGTTAATATTTTCACTTCCTAGAGATCCAAACCATGGGATGTTCACTTAGTTGTGCAGGGTATAAGACACACTTATCAAATGAACCTTCTGGTTTACCTTTGTTAATTAAGTTCTGGGTAAATGAGTAAGAGTGTCAAAAGTGTAGGATAACTTGTGAGGAATTAGGGAATAAATTACACAATTAATGTTTAAATTAGGAATGTGGCAGATGTAGAGACCAAGACCAAGAGATCAGAGGAGGTGTGTGAGTCTAGAGCTGGTCAGGTAGGCAGAATAGAAGCAGGGGAGATTGGTTTGCTCAGTGAACAAGAGAGAACTGTTTTGCCTGTGGATAACACTGTGAAAGCCCACTCTCTGTTCTTTTTGGATAATGGAGTTGCAGGATTAGAACAATCGACAGTAAAATGTGCCACTGCCCAAAAGATGGTAGTTTTTTAAATCTGCACATAACCCAGACCTCAAAGGTATTGTTTATAATAAGTATACAAATGTATGTACCCCCTTCTGATGATGTTCTATTGTATTGAATTTGAATTAATATATACACATTATTTAAATGAAACCTGAAGGCTCAAGCTGAACACTTTTATGAGGGTGGGAAGAGTATGAGTACTTGAAAGAATCATAATTTGAATTCAGAATTTTAGTAGAAAATCACAAGGAACTCAGTTTCTCACCATGCTCAGAGCGGGTAACACTGCCCTGAAGATCAGTCTAAATCTAAATCCCATATACGAGCCAGCCCATAATTCACCCATTATGCAAGCTGTACTTTTTATGTGAAAGACACTCAGAAGAGAAGTCACATTGGGAGGCTGCAGTCCAATCAAATCTAGTCAGGTGACTGCACATATGATTCAGGAAACGCATCCGCTAAAGTGGGGGGAGGGTTTCTTACTCAGGCAGTCAGTTAGATTAAGGGCATATTACTGACTTTAATATTATTAATATGTGGGTGACTCAACTGCTTGGTGCAGAGAGAGAAGAAAAGGAAGACTTAAAATACCCGTCTCTACTTATTGTGCTCCCATGGAGTATGAGAGACTTGTGCAAGTTAATAAACACTGTTGACAAAAATACTCGCTGACGATCGGAGTTAAGGGGAGTTGGGAATGCAAGTCTGGGAAGGGTAATGGCAGTTAAGTCCAATTGGCCTCAGCTGTTCTAAATCAGACTCATTCTTGATGTCATTTTGTTCATTAAAAAAACAACTTTTTGTATCCCTCCTCCACCCCACTGTCATTTCCTCACTCTGCCTGTCCTGTGCCAGAGGGTTCACCCTCAACCAAGCTGGATCAAGCCAAGTCTGCTCTGACAAAAATAGTCAGTAATCTTAAATACACTTAATTCTTCAATACACTTAATTCTTGGGTTTCGGTATTCCATGTGAATCAGTTTTTGTGACAAAATAATGAACATTATCTGTGAAAATGGGTGACTATATCTATGCATTTGTTGAATGAGAATGTAGTCATTCAAGAATGAACTCTGTTCAGTTCAGAAGCACACTAAATGTTCCTTCAGCACTACCTGTGGTGCTACAAAAAATATAAAAACATAAAATAAACTATTTGACACACGGGGACGGGCAGTGAAAAACCATTATTAGCTGAACAAGTGTTGATGCAATGAAGGAAAACTATAAAGTCTAAAATCTGAGCTTACAGAGGAAATGAGAGCTTCTGTATATGGCAAAAATTAAAAACAAATGCTCTAGGTGAGATGCCATCACATCAATGGCATAACAATAAGACAGATGCAAAACTATACATTAGTTTTCAAAATATTAGGCAATGTGATTAACTCTGTATACAACAGAGCACCTCAGTGCAATAAATGCGATATTTGTGGTTATTTTAATTTCATGGCAAAGGCATCTTTAAAAAATATTCAATTACCTTCTGAGTTTGAGGCTGTCATTCATTTAGACTTGACAAAAGAAGGTTATCAATGGTGTTTGCTGTTGTTCATATTTAAGAACAGTAGGCTCATGGCGTTGGGGTTTAATGACTCATTTCAGTAGTGCTTTATGGTTTACAATTGGAGTTGAACAAGTGGCTATGGCCACTAATGTTTCATCTATCATTTACAGTATGAATAGAGCACGTGGACTCTGTTCCTCACTCCCCATATGTGTGTTGAATAATCCTGCAGTGACAGCAAACAACAAATAACAATAAGAGAGCTCCTTCAAATATACACAGCTCACGAACACATCTAATTGAATCTAATTGAATGAAACTTATGGAATATCTAATATGTCATTTTAAATAGTGTTGCATAATTTTAAACAGGGCAGGTAAACTGCTGACCTCATATAATTACTTTTACTATAATTTCCACAGAAAGCATCCCAGCATACAAAACAATAATTCATAACGCAGAGAGCGACAAGCACATCCACAGCTCCAGTTTACTCTGCTGTTCCGGACCTGTTATTGCTCCTCAGGCACTGCTTTCATGTGTATTATTAGACACTGTAAATAACCAGAGGGAAAAGACACATTGCAGCCCAAAAGGATTGCTATTCAGTCCATCACATTCTGAGCTTCTTAGCAAACACTTGAGCCCAACCACTACATGCATGTCATTCTGTTTTTTCTTTTATCAGCGGTAAACACAGCCCTGACAGGGAAATAAATGCATATTTTTATGTGGAAAAAAGGAAAGCATATGAGTACAGCACAAATGCCAACAGCTGAGAGCAACACTTTTATCCCTCAGGCATTGCTATGTGCACATCATTTATTCCTTTATTTATTTTAGCTGTTGAGTCACAATCTGGGGACCTATCTCAACAGCAGGGAGCATACTATAACAATCTGATTAAAGCACCTTGCTCAAGAGTTCAACAGCTCTGCCACACCCAAGATTTGAACCCCCACCGCTCTATGCTGGAGGCCACAGCCCTAACCACTGCTACACTGTTTCCCCAGTTGGGCTGTTGACATATTCTTAATATGAGAAAATGGAAAAAAAAAAACTGCCCTATTTGCTAAATGAAAGAAGAGCTGGTTTTACAGCTCTATTGTGAGATTCACCAGCCACTACAATCCAGATGGTATTTGGCTCTCTGCGGTTTTAAAACTCTTTCTTGGCTGAAAATAAAAAGAAAGTTTGATTTCATTTCATGGTTCCACACCTCCCTTTGCAAGTTATTTTTTGAAGGATGAGGAGCTCAAGGAATGTGCCCTAGAGAGAGGACTCAATGCTGCATCAAAGATTAACAACCTTGTACATGCAGGCTTTGGGTACATTCATCTTCTCATCGGCATCTGCAGAGAGTGGACCTTCCCGTCAACAGGAAGCCACCTGCAGCTGCGGGAACGTTTGAACTGATAGAATAGGAAGTGGCACAAGCCTGCCTCACAAGCCTGTTGTTTAACCAGCAGGAAACACCTTTGGCAAAGTAACACTTCATAATGAAAAACCGTAGCAACTGTCTAGTTCCTTATTTTTAAAAAGGAGAATCAGAAGGTATTGTTGCTCAAGTAACAAAATGCTATGAAAATGAAATAATATTCTCAGTGTTCTTACGAATTAAGTTCCTATAAAATTTATGTTTCCTCACATTCTGTACATATATATCAATTCGGAGCTGCCAGTTTTTTTCAGAATGTGTATCAAAGCTGATGTTACCGGTAAGCAAACTGTGGTGCACTGTGGTGTTTTGGCATGCCGCGTTTCACACTTCACTGCCCAAAGAAGATCGAAAGGTGGCACTTGTGGTGTGTTAGATGTCAGTGAAACGGTAGTTTCGTTTAATCTGTTTTACTTCTTTAAATCCACTTAATATGTAAGATACGTTATGGAATCATTAAACTAAAAGTTAAAATAAAAATTCCCAAATTGTAATACCGATTCCAAATGTTGTCATGAATATAAATATAATGTATTTATACAGATAGAAGTGGTAGCTGAAAATAAAAAGCAAGGTATATACAAGGTATGAACAGATATAAGTTATACTATATAAGTATGCAGTACCCAAGGAAGCAGAACCTTGGATTTCTGGGAAAGGCAGTTTTTCCCCAATCAATTTTTCTTGAGTGTTTTATACTTCTCTTCCTTCTCTGATTCATTAATTTCTTAATCATAGGTATAAAAAGGATGTTTTTGTTGTAGGGCTCACACACTTGCATGGAGAAATCTCCATAGTATAGAGCTAGTAAAATAGAGATGCTTTTAATCCTCACAGCCTCTATGTTTTATCTTAAAAGTGACTATAAATCAGTTATTGTGTTAAATTAAACAAATTTCTGGATAGTTGTATTCAGTTATTAAAAACAATGACAATTCTGAATCAAATGGTGATTCAGTTTATCTATTAGTTGTTCCTACTTTTATTTCTAATATTAACACACCGTGACAAATAAAAATAATAAAAATGTCAATACAGTATGACTATGATTTATTATATTTAGTTTTTATTAGTGACAATCTCCGTTATTCCCAAGGGACAGCTTGTTAAAGAAATCATAGCGCATGAATTGGCTGGAAATAGAGCCCAGACCTCCTACATGCCAAGCAAGAGTTCCACCACTGACCCGCCAATGCGCTGCTCTGACTGGATGACTGAGTGTGGAGGAGAGTGGGCAATGCAGTTTCTTTTTTCTTGTATTTAATACCACGAGCCAAATTAAAAACTACAAGCATTACTTAGTGATGGTTTTATGCAATCGGAAGTCATATTTTTACTGAAACTGCAAAGAAAGATCAATATAATATAGTAATATTATATATAAAGAAAACAAATAATTAAAAGTACTGATGTTGTACAGGAATTGCTTGCAGGGGAAGTGAAACCAAATGCAAAGTGTTTTTCGAAACTACGATGTGAAAAAAAACTAAAAGGCATATTATAAATCCAATACATTTTGTTGTAAATATTGCAGTGTGGTACCCAAATGTGGTTTCTGCTCTTTAAAATCTCTGGTCCTCATTGAATTTTTATTGGATTGGGAAAAACCCGGAACGGCAGAGCACAGACAATAACTAAACAGACATTAGTATTTTCTGAAACTGGTCTATTTTACACATTTCTGTACTGCATCCTTGTACTGTTTTAAAAAGCAATAACATCAGGGAGCATTATGGATCTAAGTACCATTTAGTTCAGAAAGCGACCTGAAATACACAGAAACAATATTAAAGAAGAGGAAATACATTCGGTGAAAATGCCACCAGAATCCCCTGAATTAAATCCAATAGAGATGGCTTGGCACTCCATCAAAGATTACATTTCTAAAGATGGCAAAACCAACCACAAAGCAAGAGCTCATTACAGCAATCATCAAAATCTGGGATGAAGAACTGAAAGAACAAATGTGCAATAATTATATTACCAGACTTTCATGTTCTTCCAAATATTGGTGAACACAAGGCTGCGGAGCACTCAGAAAATTAAAATCATGTCTGAGGTGAGAAGATGTTGTAATGCATTAATTCTGTTTTATATTATCAGTTTATACTGTATGTAGAATTGTTAGAATTAAGCCCCTGGACGTTTGTGAACAACTGTGAGTTAATTCTCTTCTACAGACTGCTTCACATATTCTTGTGTCCTGTGTCACCAAATTAACACATAAGGAAAACAGAATGTCTGTGAACTCATATCTTTGTTTTTTTTTCAGTTTTGTAAAATAAAACATTAAAATTAGTTATGTGCATGCGGTCTGGACGTAGCTCTATTGATCTCCTCCAGCTTTGTTTTCTTTCAGTGCTCTGATGTTTATAAAACCACCATTGTAAAGTTTTTCAAAAAATTTTCCCACATTTATTTGAATCCCACAAACTCAAAATAGGTTACAATTTATGCATCTTGTATGAATATTGGATTAAATCTTTTTAAATTAAAAGAAAAACCCTTTATTTAGACTGACTTGTATCTGCAATTGACAGTATGCGACTGACAAATTTATTCTAATCACTATTCAAAACCTAGTTTAATCGGGCCTTTTTATTTTTTACATGTGTATCATAATTGTATTTAATGAAATTGTTTGTTGCTACTACAGTCTGCATACATTTTGATTAGCGCACAAAAGCACTAATGAGTGAATAAACATTTAATACTGTGCTGATTTGTCTGATAATCACACACAGCTGCTGTACTTTAAAGATTTACTGCACCAGTTTTACTTGCAGTTTACTGAGTTGTGCAGTCCAGCATCAGATTATTCGAAAAAATAAAAATACTATGATGTCAACTAACACCTTGTGCATTCTAGATGGCTGCACCTGTGTCACCAAGTATTCCTCGCTTGGGAAAACTGTGACACTAGGCCAGTGGTGCACAGTTACTTGGGAAAACTGTGACACTAGGCCAGTCGTGCACAGTTACTTGGGAAAACTGTGACACTAGGCCAGTCGTGCATGGTCACTTGTAATTGTAGGCCAACAGAAGCTGTGGTGGCTCTGATAAAAGACAAATGACTCAAATGTGGGCTCAGAGAATTCTGTCTACCTTCCTTTCATTCTCCATTGTGGGCAGCCACAGTGTTCGTAGGTACTGTATGAACCAAGATCTGAAAAATACACACCTGCTAATCCAGATTAGGTAGGTATAACAAAAATACTGTCAATGCCTAGCAGAGACATTAGTAATTAGGGAACAACCAACTGCATTTCAAAATATTATCATACTTTCACATCAATATAAATGTTTTAGAAATACAAAAAAAGAAAAGAAAAGTTACAACACTGACATGACACTGGCAATACTAGGGATAATTATAATTTCTAATAAATATAATCTCATCATGCTTTTTTCAAATGATTGTTAATGTCTTGTGTTGATTTTATTATTTTACATACAGTACTCTAAGAGAAAGAATGGAAAAAAATAGGCTCTGTTAAGAGTGTTTTGGAAAACATGCAAGACGGGGAAAAGATAAATAACCTTTTTAGGCAAAACAAACTACACTGCCTGCCAAACCAAAATCCTACGGTACACGTTCACTTAAATGATTAAAAGAAAATGTTGCTCCTTGAGAAAAACCTTGGTGTGTCACCATCTGTCGGGAATCAATGAGTGACCCTCTGTCCCTTTCTAGCCCAAAACACTCCTGGAGTGAATCCTGAAGTGATTAAGTCCTTTTCCTGTGCAGAAGGTCATTAAGCCTCATTGATGCTCACGTGTAAACATGCCTGAGAGGAGTATGCAACTCTGGCAGAATTATTTGAGCACCTGCAACAAATAAGGGAAAGAAGGCAGCTGTGTAGTGCATACTTGTCAGTTCCCCCTCAGAAAACACAATCAAAGAAAATGACTTGATGAAATCCAACTGAAGGCTTTGATGAGAAAATACCAACATAAAATGTCCTGAATGGCCTTCCTCCTGCAGACAAAGAAACCTTCAAGTGCTACTAACATCCATAATGAATCTGTCTGGATCAGACAATTACTACCATTATTACCCGTAGTAAATTTGCAGTGTTAAAGTTAAAGGCACTCTAAATGACTTAGAGTTTTTCCAGATGTTATTCTTAAGCACTTAAAAGTGATAAAAGAAGTGCATTCCCTACAAAACAAGTGTTAGGGTCTTTATTCATTCAAGTGTTATATTAATTATTCATGAGTACAACAGGTCCTCTCCTACACACAAATATCAGAAAGTCAAATTAAAGGAAGTTTGCAATTAATGCTATAATTAATTACAAGACAATGTATCATGAAATTATTATTTCAATTATCTGCTTGACTAAAACACTCCTGCCAGCTGGCAGGATGAACAACACTATTTCACTCAAGTGTCCTAGGCCCTAGTCTGAACAAAGACGTTATATATAAAGTTGTATTAGTATAGGATACTCACAGGTACTAGGATAGGCAGTTCAGATAAACAGAACTCCAGGTGCTGATAATATTCTACCAGCTGAACTTATGTGAACAAGAGTCTGAAAAATACTGTATTTTTCTGTTGTTGGGGGTCTGTGGTCAAACCAGCAAATAAATGAATATACTGTACACAAGTATAAACCCATGACAAGTATTACCTTACCACCTTGTAGAGCCTGATTTCAACAACAATAACAATTCCTTACATATATTGCATATATATATATATTACATATATTGCACTTTTCTGGACACTCCACTCAAAGTTGTTTACAGGTAAATTAGGACAGGACACAGGGGTTAACGCCCTTACTTTTTTCAAGAAACATCCTGGGATTTTAACGACCATTGAGAATCGCGACCTCGGTTTTATGTCTTATCCGAAGGACGGGCCTTTTTTACAGTAGTGTCCCCATCACTATACTGGGGCATTATCAGGTCACCTCTTTCACCTCCAGATCATTTATTAAAATGGCTACTGCATGTCAGTAAGGTGGAAGCTGCACTTCAGCTGTGGATGAAATGGGACAACATCTGCTGTATACTGTACATCCAGTGCCTTCAGATGAAAATCTCTCTACAAATACAATTTTTATTATGAGTCACTCAAGACAATTAAATTAATGTAGCAACTATATATAAAAAGGATCCAAGTAATTAAAGACCAAGTATTAGTTAAATATTTACTATGACATGCAAATTTAAAAAATAGTTTAACTTACATACTACTATTACATGTAAGGTTATGTAATTGATAATTAGAACTACTGTAAACTAGTGGGCTACAATATACATATCTTAGATGACAGTATACAGAAGAGGTATGTCTTGTATAACTTGATTTCTTTGAACAAATAACATCAGTAACAAGTACAAATGACGATATTATATGGTACAGCTAGATTCTCAGAATACTTCTGATAAAGTTCCTCGCAAAATACTGATTATTAAATTGCAGACAGTCGCCATGTCTTGTATTAAGAGCTGGTTAATAGAAACAGAGTACAGATGTCTGCTCTAGCTGGGATGATGTCATTAGTGGAGTACCACAGGGTTCTGTATTAGGACCGCTGCTCTTGCCGGTTTATATCACCTATTTAGAATAGAATAGTTAACAAATAATACTGTAACGCTTACGGCCGACAAGCACTGTGTGTAAGAGCCGGCGTACCAGAGCGGGTGACGTCACCGCCCTTCCCTGTGATAGCAGGACCACAGCTACTGGGCTGTGGAGAGATCTCTCTTTGGCTCACGGGGCTAGGTCGCTGCAGAGAGACGCGGAAGTCCCGGGTTCGAGCCCCGGACGGTGCAGGGGCCGACCTAATGCGGCAAGGGCGCCCGCCTGAGCCCCCGTTGCGTTACATTGGTGTCAGAAGCGGGGCGGGATAGCCCTTCGCCGGGGACGGCGATTTAAGCGGGGGAGAGTGTAACGCTTACGGCCGACAAGCACTGTGTGTAAGAGCCGGCGTACCAGAGCGGGTGACGTCACCGCCCTTCCCTGTGATAGCAGGACCACAGCTACTGGGCTGTGGAGAGATCTCTCTTTGGCTCACGGGGCTAGGTCGCTGCAGAGAGACGCGGAAGTCCCGGGTTCGAGCCCCGGACGGTGCAGGGGCCGACCTAATGCGGCAAGGGCGCCCGCCTGAGCCCCCGTTGCGTTACAATACCATGATACACATGTTGCAAAGTAAGGTTTAGATAAAAAAAATCAAGACAAACTTTTTTAGAAGAATGTTATGAAACACCATCTTAAAAAATGCTACTGCTTGCTCAACTTGGAAAAAAATGTTAAGGAAGACCAACCTTATCTAAGTCCATGCTGACTATCAACTAGGACCTTATTTCCACATAATGATCCTCTCGTTTAGAGCTTCTCACTGTCTCCATAACTTTACATAAAACACAAATGAAATGTATTGATTTATAAATACAGTCATTTCTGCTGTTACGTGTGTTTCTATAACAAGGTTTGGCCATTTCCAAAGCGCGGGTGAGTCTTGGGTAGATCATGACTCAAGTATACTGCGACTAGTCATAGCACAGAGTAAAACAGAGTTGGCGCAGCAGCCTCAGCGCAGCAAAACGTGCTTGGGATGCTGGGTATTCGCTTACATCGGTGTCAGTCTTTGGCCAATCTGTATACGCCGCAATGCTGTGCATCTTTTTAGTTCTGATATATATATTCCCGTTACAGTGAGTTGGCAAGGTTATGAAGATGTTATAAAGTGATCAGAAAGAAATGAAAGTACATAATCTTCACTCAGCAATGTAAATACTGATGCATACTGTATGATGTCTTGATTTGTGCCTTATTTGATTAATTGTTTGCTCTCTCACCCTCCTGTAGTGTAGAATCTCACCACTGTAAATATTGAAGCTTACCACGCCTTCTGTTTTTATCTGTTTTATCTGTTTGCTCTGTGGTATTACGTGGGGGCGTGTCCAGTGTGGAGGCGGAGCCCTGGAGGAAGGGCGACACCTCGCCTCTGTAGCTTTCCCGGAGGATGTCCTAGAGGATGAGCCCTAGCTGTGAAGGCCCTATAAAGACACAATGGACGCCCCCGGAAGGGACGAGCAGGACCACCCCCAGAAGGGGAGTATCATTTCACCAGCAATCCCGGAGGGGAGAGCACCCTCATAAGGCATTATTCTTCTTTTTCTTTTCTTGTTCTTTTTGCCTGTCCTGTCACAGGTCTCTTCACCGGGGCAGACACACACTGAGTTTCTATTTTTTTTTTTTTGGCCTTACGCACCCTGCTCTACCAGGCTGGACCCTGTTTAATAGGCTACGCCTGGCCTGGAGGTCGCGCCGCAGCAGCACACCTTTCTTTTTGCCTTTGTGTTTAATTTTCACCCTTTTCTGGTGTTATTTTCGGTCCCTGCTGACCTCACCCCAGTGCTTCTGTCCCCCAGTTAGGGGAGTTGACTATTACCGGTGTTCGCCACAGCTCCACTCACTCCCACACTGTTACAGCTGGATTATGCAGAATAAATTCAAACTAATAATATGAACAATTACTATAGAAAAATACCTCTATTACTGTGAATCCACACTCTACTGCCTAAAACCTTAATTCCCTTCGAACCCATGGTTTCTATAACACGTTTATGTAACAGGATATTTTCCAGGACACAGCTATTGCATTATAATACTGTAAGAAATGGACTTGGTTCCATTTGTATTGTGTGTGCAACATTAAAAATCCTTCAGTTAACAGGTAATACACTGAAAGATTTCCTGTTAGAATTATACAATTATACAATCAACAAGCAATACCTCACTTAGAATACTGTGTAGAATTTAGATCATGATGATCACGATATTTAAAAAATATAGAATGGAACAAATATATTACTGAACTTCAAAGAATGTTTTCTTGTTTCCATTGTTTCAATGAGGGGGCATCATTTAGGTATTCAGAGTCCTCAAGGTCAAAGTCATCCCATTGGACAGACACAGAGACCACTTGAATACTGCACACAACATTTAATACTGAGAATACAAGGCATTGTTTTACACACAGGCTTGTGTGTGTATGGAAGAGGTCACCCAGCTATGCTGATGAAGACCATATCCCAGCTTCTTTCAAGACTGAAGGCTGAATGAACAAGCAACGACAACTACAATGAAATAATCCAGTTGTTCCCTGGGACAAGAAATAAAAAGCAGTGCTCCACACCTTGCCTTTAAAATTGAAAAAAAAAGCATTTTAAACTATAAATAAGACAGGATTTTAAGAAATAAGATATAGGTGAAATGAATAAATAATGAACTTTAAATATTTATTATTGTGCTATTTTTCCAAAACGCTGCTGCAGGATTTATTTATGATTTATGTTAAAGTTCTGTAAAGATTTGGTCCTTGGAGAACTCATTAACAAAATAAAGGTCAAGCAAATATGCCAGACTTTCCAAATGACTCCACCGCATGACAAATAAAAAAGGAAATACTGGCCATGGGACAGTGTCCAAAACAGGAGTCCACTCAAACACAGCTCTTGTAATGGGATGAACAGAAAATGGATTTATCTCCAAAAGCATAATAGGACTCACTCATAAATAAAAAAATATATAATTGCAGTTTTACTTAATTGGGAACTCACCCCAGTCGTACTGGGTGTTTAAGTCTATATTAAGGATCCCATGTGAAATACAGTAATGCAAACATCAGTCTCGGCTCATCTTAATACCATTTACCTAACATGACCTTTGAGCCCCTTTTTAGATATTTTCAGATTCTTTTAAATTTTACATGAACTTCTGTGTACATGTTGGAAATTTAAAATACTTTGAAAGTGCACACCACACACAGCCTGCCAACTCTCCATTACTTACAGAGCACGGCTCTACGTTTCCAGTGAATCACAGCAACCGTCTGATACAATATCCTGTCTACAGCAGACAGCAAGACTGCAGAAAACAAAGATGTTTTCATTTATATAACAATTCAAAATTTGTTTTAATGAGCTAGATTTATTTAAGCGGTTCAAGTGGGGAACTGTGTCAGTGTGCCTTGGTTGCAAAGGAACAAGTTAAAGTTAATTCCATGCTAAAAACTTCACACCTGAAGAAGGCTCAACATCAAAACATTTCTTCTGCTTCTTTCTACTCTTCACCATGGAATTAACCTCAACTTGTTTGTTGACTTCATTTACACTTTTGGTTGGGGTGGGCAATTTTAGACTGAAGCCATGAAAATATGAGCTTTGAAGAAGTCTTTTATGGGCATTTTTCAGACTGGATTGGAGTACCAATGAAGGAAGGATATTGAGAAAAAAAACACTCCAGGATATTACTGGCTTTTCTAAGCCAAAGCTACAAGGCCAGCAGTTATTTCTCCCAACATTTCCTTTACTGGCTCAAATCCAAACTCGACTCAACAGAAAGGTTAGGCCGTTCTGTAGTATGTTACCTCATCCAGCATCCTCCAGCTGTTTTCAATGTAAGACTGGAATGACTGATTTCCTTTCCTCTGTTTTCCCATCAGGAAAAGGACTGCTTATGAGTGTTCACACAAGTAATATGTCTCTTGACAATGTGTTATGTAAACATAACAAATGCTTAGCTTGGCACTACAACAGTACTCAAGAAATTTGTGTAAAACATAAGACTTGCATACTTGCATTCGTATTTTAGTGCTAGATTTTCGCAATTGAATATTCATGCATTTTAACTCTTCAGCTGCATTCAGGTTTACTGCAGGCTGCTTTTGTAAACTTTCACAAATAATTTTTAGTTCAGTTAAAACTGGATTCATATAAAATATTCCAGTATTCTCCCCGTATTGCTGTGTTTTGTATGAAGTTCAGACTTCCATTATTAGACTCTTGAGTATTTTCTGCCAAAATGAATTCATAAATATTAAAATAAATTAACTAGCTGTAAAAGTTAGACCTCTTAATTGTTAATTGTCGAAAAAGTAATTGTTTCAAAAGATATCCCATTAACTGAAAGCTGTGTGAAAAAACACAATAAAGTAAAATGTAGCAATGCATTTAAAATTCCTCCCACAAACTCTGTAATTGAATCACTTTGTGGAGGATGAGGTTAAAACATATTTCTCCCACAGAAGCAACGAATAAAAGCATTTTATTCATTTTTATACATTTCAGTGTCTGAATTGAATTTGTAAAATAAAAATCCAAACTTATATCTAAAGTATATTTTTGTACACTGGAATTAAAACTAATTTCTAGACACTCATAAGAGCGCACCATAAACGGAAACAGTGATTTCAGGTTACTCTTCATTCCAGCCAGTCAAGCTCAAAGATTCAAGAAAACTGAGCTGCGTTAAAGTAAAAAAACTGCGTTTGTAAGGGTCAGTTCCAGCAACAGTGCGGAAATAAAAAAACCTCTGTTGTTCTTGGGATCTCTAGCCCTTTCTTTAGTGAGGCCCTGAAGATCACTGTCATACAGACACACTCTTACGGCAGCCTGATGGAGCTGACACCTCCAAACCTGTGCATTCATTGTCCTTTTATGGCTGTACGACAGTCCAGTCCGCTTATGAGGTTTTTGTACTAAGTCTATAATAATCACCGCACTGCAAAACTGTGGCTGCTTCAAGTTGTGCTTTTCTGTTATGGGGGAAAGGGGTGAATCATTTTAAGTTTGATTTTTTTAACAAGACAACAAGACTGCGAGAAACAACTACTGGTTGATGCCCTGAAAGAAAAAGAAAGGGACATTTCAAGAAAGCGGACGATTACAGGCACGAGCCCACTCTCGCGTCACACAGTGAGCATACATTTATGCGTGCGCTATCTGAACAGCTTTCGCATGCTCTCCAGTTGATACTGGCACTGCACGGCTGGCACTGCACCAAACTTTAACACGAGCCAGCCCTTCTCCATGCTGGATATCCTGCAGGGATGGGCTCAGCAGGGTGCTACAGAGGAAATGGAAAAACTCCATCATATGCAGCCCTCCCCCCTACTCCCCCCGCAGAGCACTGAGCAACATGCTCATTCAAACGCATTGGAACCCAGCTTGGCTGACCTATTTTCAGCAGCTCAGCCTGACCACCTGCTGAGCTCACCGCTCCTTGCAGTGCGGCTCACCTTTGTTCCGGATGGCGCAGTGTGCACCCCAGCCAAACCACTAATCCCGTCGTGCATTATTTACAATCTTCCCACATCCACAACCCTGGAAGAGTGTTAACTCCTGTTTGGGCAGTCGTGACAAATTTCAACGAGGAGAACACTGAGCTGAGTCTGTCTCAGGAAGCACGATGTGAAAATCAGGCCCATTGTGGCAAGCACACAGCTGATAGGTCTTCGACATAATTCCAGGTGCAAGCACGCTGCATCTGGCACATGTCAGTAGAACAGAAAGCAATCCCAAAGACCACTGTCTTGAAGGCTGGGAACTGGGGCTCTATGATGCAGATCTGTGATCAGGTGAAACAGATGAGCCAAGTCTTAAAGGCTGTCTTCTAGACAGGTGGTGGGTCTGAACAGGGACCTGAGGATATTCGAGATTTCACTTTCCAATTTCAGTCTCAAATTTCAGTTTTCCAATTCAACTAATCAATTAGGGTGCTGCGACAGCATGCTTCGGCTGTGAAGGAACAGGGAAAGGTTCAGTCTGTGCTGAACGGTAAAGGAAAGGAAATAAGCACAATGTTCAAGTAATAGGTTTATTCCATGCTGAAAAAAAGAAGAAAGAGAACACAGAAGAGTTAATATATTTAACTCTTCTTCTCTTCTTCTTTTTTTCAGCATGGAATAAACCTATTACTTGTTCCTTTGCAGCCTACGCATGCTGACGCAGCTACCCACCTGAACTATAAGCACAATGTTTGCAGCCTTCGTCAGGTGTGAGGACATGAAACACAGGAGCATGGAATGAACCTTTACCTGTTTCTAATTCAACTAATCATTTGCCGATCTGCAGAGGTTTAACGCTGTTTTACGTTTTTCCCCGGGCTGTGTAAAGATACCTGCAAAACACCACAGTCCTCCGAGATATTAGTTGTGACCCACTGCTTGAAGAGAACAAGAGATCAGGAAGCCTATTTTGGGCTCCTGTAATGCTTCTGCTGCCAAAAATGACTGGAGTTGAATGTCAGAGTCCATAGCATGGCTTCTACAGTAAGTGGTGACAGTATCCCATGAGCCCTGCAGCAAACAGCCAATATATTTAACTCAGCTTGTTCCGGGAACAGGTTTCAGCATCATCAGATTGTGCCTTAGCATTAGTTTCCAGTATGTTTCCAGTCAGACAATAAACCAGTTTGGGTTACCAAAACCCTTTCAACCCCAGATGGACATGGCCAAATATAATTTTCTTCTGAATGCCATGAAAATCTGAAACAGTTATAATAATTATCCTTAATAAATTGTACTATTGAGTAATTCAGTTGAAAACTGGAGAATGGAGACAATCTTTCCTATATCTTTCTCAAAGTCTGATGCCACTAAAATAGGCCAGCATTATCAAAGAGAGTCTGACTCATGGTTTTCAGGTATTAGGGTGATACAGAAAGAATGTCTCACAATTAGATACACTTGTTAGCCTTGCAGTCCTGCTGACAGTATGTTTGAACTGTTTAAAACAGGCCTCAGAACTCTGTGTCAGTATCAAAAGATAAAGTATTCTCAGATCCACTCCCACCCACTTCACAGTCTATTATTGGAGACTGAAGTATACACTGAAACTTTTCTTTCATCACAACTTTACAGATCACATTTAAGGCCAACAGTTTAACATGGCTTTCTTTGGGTATAGAAAAACATTCACATTCCGGGATGTATTTGCCTACCACAACATGGGTAGTCACATGTTTAATATAATCCATGCAGAGACAAGCATCTTTTTTATTCTCCATGATATGCTCACTTGACCTCAATGACCTGTCTCTGGAAATTCTCCCTTTTCTAAATAAAAGCGTTTGTAGTCAGGTCATGTGGTTATCAAATTAAGAGCAGCAACACTCAGATCTGGAGCAATCTGTATGAGAACACACACAACTGTTCTCATACACCACAACAAATCAGCAGATAACAACAGTGCAGTAATACAAGGCTATAATTCATACTATTATACCACAGTGATCATGGAGGAATCGTATTTATTTCATTAGTGTGACAAAGCTGTTTATTAATCTCAGTGTAGGCTCCACAAAGCAAAGTAATGTGTTAAAGTAATGAGCTGGAATTGTGGACAGCATTCTATACTGGGTTTAGCAATGTACAGTATTTAGATGTATTCCACAGATATAGATAGATAGATGATACTTTATTAATCCCGTAGGGAAATTGATGATAAGATCACTTTATTAGCCATATACAATTTCTTGCATTAGGAATTTGTCTTTTTGCGTACCCTAGCTTGCTCTCCATGAGACACCCAGGCACACAGACAGGGAGAGAAGTTTGGGGTCAGAGCGCAGGATCAGCCATTTATATGGCGCCCCCGGAGCAGCTAGGGTTAAGGGCCTTGCTCAGGGGCCCAGCGGAGTAGGATTCCTCCGCCGGCCGCAGAACTTGAACCAGCAACCTTCCAGCCACAGGCGCAGATCCTTAGCTACACTGCCACCGCTTGGTTATACAATATTGAATATCATACAAATCACATATATCTAAATATCACTACAGGGGAAAATTTAAATCCAATGCAAACATACGTACAGTAACACAGCAAACAATTTTTCCTCACACATTAATTAGATGAATAAGTGAATTCTTAATGAATTAATTGGATGAATTAATTAATTCTTAGCGATCATGCCTGGAGTTTAGTATAAAGAGTAGCACACTAGACATTTCCAGTCAAAATGAAAGCTTCTATGTTAATTCACCAGAAAAAAATATTAAAACCGTCTTAGTTAATTCATTTTTATAGCATCATATCATATCATTTTTATTGGAGGAGCTCCTGCCATAAAACATCTCCTGGCCACACAATCTGCAAAATACTTGCAACTTTAAAACAAGACAGAAGCCGCTATACAGCATGCCCAGGAAGAGAGTATTAGAGTCTCCTTAGCAGATCACACATTCACAATAACTTTATTTCCTAAATCTGCAGACTTCCGTAGCCAAGCACAAAGAAAGAGCCAGCGTCCCTAATAAATCTATGCTGAGACAAATCCCCAATGGAGATTTGCAAGGACATTCTCCACAGTTATGAAGCTGCTGCTGCAGATGTACTACTAAAAAAAAAATTTTTAAATCATTAAATCCCAATGGCTTTTAGAAAACTCCTGTGAGTATGTGCTATGGACAACACAATCGTCCTCATTTCATTTAATTCTTTGTATAAGAAGGGCTATAGAGATGGCTGACCTGAATGACTGGTAAAGAGCCGTGAAGTGTCAAATCAAGTCTCTGCTAAGGAACTACTGTACCGTCCACATAAGGGGCCACTTACCATACCCGGGCAATTTCTTTTCAGACTGGAGGGAGAAATGATGTACGCTCTCATTCTCAATAAAAGTTTGGGGTGTTAATTGCTGAAGACAGTGGCCAAACAAAGGGGCACCAAGTATGTATATTGAAAGCAAGGGTTTCCACACAAGTGTCATGTGTTAATTAAGCAAGAGCAAGTAATATCCCAGCATGCTTACAGTAATGTACGGTACAAAAATGCTGGACAGGCCTGGTTATCTACAGTATATATAACTGCATGACTGCAAGAGGAGACCTCAGTGACTATGAAAGAGGGTGATTGTTGGGGTGCATTTGGCAGGAGTTTCAGTGACTAAGACAAGAACATGATGCAGCAACAATCCTTCTCAGCAAAAGAGCAACTGCAGGTTCAGGTACTGTATCTGGTGCCTGTGCTTGGCCGAGGAGCCAGTGGGGTGAAGCCGCAACCTGTGGGACTATGACTGAACCCCTCAAACTCAGAACTCCTGCAGAATGGCGTCTAAGATGTTGTCAGTGTGGATCTCCCAGGGAAATCATCTGCACAGGGCAACAAAGGGCAGAAACGCACGTCCAGGATCACAATACCCGTGGATCAGTTCAAAGTGCAAGGCAGGTGACAGGTGAGCCACTGCAGATCAATTTCAAGCAAGAGGAGAAGCAGCCATTTTCATCAGAAACAGCCCACCAAGACCTCCACAGCGTTTACAGAGTACAAACCCTTTAAAAATGTATGGCATATTGTGGAACAATGCCCGAGACACTGATTTCTACAGTACCTCCATCAGCCAAGTGTGAGTTGATTGAGTTTCTTGTGGAAGAATGGTGCTGTGTCCCTCAGGATGCTGGCAAACTCTGTGCCACAGAGCCTTCAGGCTGTATTGGCCACGTGCCATGGCTGATAAGTGGCTTTACATTGGTGTTTCTATTTTCTTTTATGTCTTGGAGAGATGGTTAATAATGCCACAACATCGCCATTTTCATTAACAGTTATTTGTGTTATATAACAGGGGCTGAAGGTAATGTGGAGGAATGTTTACTAATATCTGAAGGAACAGAAGAAAAATAACACAGAGATTATGAATAGGTTTGGGCAAAAATGTCCTCTGTTGTAGTAAGGATTGTGTTTCCCAGAGAACAGGAAAGTCAGAGAGGGGGATGGAGGAAGGGTTCAGCAATAATGAGGCAGACAAAGCAGCAACAGTAAGTAAAGAGCTACTGTGATTACAATGCAACAGAGTAAACTCTTCAGGTGTGAGTCTGTGTTCGTTGCATACTGATAATGCAAGTCACTCTGTTTGTGTGCAGTTGTGCAAAAATGTAAAAAATGCTGTGCATCCAGGTAATTCCAGTCTATGTGCAATGCTCAATGTGTGCAGATCGTGTACCTTTACTCTGAGTACTGTCTGGCCTGCTTGATGTTGGCACAAGTACTAATGAAAACAAATATTCTGGTAGCCCCACATAAGGGAACGGGCAGCACTGTGTGCGAACACAGTCTCGTTGATTAGATATGCTACCACTCCATCCTAGGTGCGTTACCAAAATACTGAACTTGACAACTGGGGAAAAACAGAGATGAGGGCTCTTTCAAAAACATCTTAACAATCATTCTCAACCTTGTTTTTCCTTTTGTCCTACTCTGCACCCCATCCAGGGGTGGAGGGAGGACGTGAGGTGCCCTCTAGTTCAGCTCCTGCTACAGAAACCAGGTGCAGAAGAATTGGAGCTCCTGCCCGTTTAATGGCAGGAAAGATTTTGCTTTCAAAATGTATTCTGCCAAAAAAGAGACATTCTCTAGCTCTGCATTTAGCACAGCATGGAAAGTATGAGCCACCCATATACTACAAAATCCCCTGGACATGGAGGAAACTGGTCTCAAACTGTCTAGAAGACATGTTAGCTACTTACTGTAGTGCGGCAATTATTTTAGTATAAACACAAAAAAACATTTTTTTCTATACAACCAAGAAAATAACTGGCTCAGCTGTGGACTTCTTACTTTCACATCCCACCCTGCAGTCAACAGCTGCCACCCATACCCATGCCCAAGAGCAGAGCCGCGCTGCCGAGCGCTGCTGCTATCGCTGAGCGCGCCGGCGGTCGCAAGGGAAGAGGACACTCACTGGTTGCGCTCCACCTGCAGGATCAGCTCTCTGCCCTCGGCCATCACCGCTACGGCTCCCGCGGCCGGGTGCTGCACCTGCAAGAGTGAGAGCACAGGACGCCCGATCAGCGGCAGGACAGACACAAGGGCGGAAACGCACACGAGTGCAGGCAGCCCAGCGTCAGTGTGCCACTGCACACCTGCGTGCCTGAAACAAGGTTTGACACAGTCTCTCTTTGTTATTATCACCCCATCCGTCCATCCATCCATTTTCTATCCACCTCTTCCAATTCAGGGTCACGGGGAAGCCTATCCCAGCAAGCAACGGGCACAAGGCAGGATATTGCCCGGACAGGTCGCCAGTCCATCACAGGGCACACAGAGACACCAGCGCCTGGCAACCCAATAACTTACTAGTAGGTCTTTGAACTATAGGTGGAAACTGGAGCACCTGGAGGAAACCCACTCAGCACCCCAGATCCCAGTGCGAACCACTGCCCCACCATGCTGCCCTATTATTATTACTCCTACTATGAAATGAGGCAATACACATCTGTACACTGGATACTACTGCCGAGTGGACCTTCTGCAGGCTGGTCTTTGGTAATATTTCCACTGTGGGGGCTGTAGAGTTGACAGCGGGTCCAGTCTGGCTAGCACAGGAGCTGACTGAGATTTCCGATTGTGAACGTGAGTTTGCCCCACCTCATCCTCTTTCTCTGTGCGGCTCAGTTGAAAAGAAGCACATGTCAAACCGCTCTGGAAGATGCTCTGTATCACCCTTAACAAATGACTTTCTTTGCCTCATTGCTGAATTGTCTTTGCTGAGTTTCAGCCAGTCCTAAATCCGTGACCGGATTAAAAGAATAACCCAAAACTGAAAGATTTTTTATTTGGCTTAGTGAACTGTTTTTGGTAATGTTTCTTATGTTTTTGACTATAGCACTCAATGTCAATTAATTAATGGACTGGAACATATACTGAGACAAAAAAGAAAGTCAACATTTTCAGGAAAATTAGCAACAATATTATATTATTTACTGCTAAAATCTAAAAAGAACGCAAATATCTTGCTATTTTTTAAATCTGCAAATAAAATCTTATAATCAACATTACTTTATAATCAAGTAAAATTCCTTCATACAGTATGTAATTTGAATAAATTCTGCACTGACTAGTGGCTTGGAAGAGAAATACCAGGAATTGCATTTTATTTATATATATATATTTTGGTTTTGTACCAAAACCAAAGCCTCAGCTACAGTTAGCTTTGCGATGGTGTGACTTAAAAAGATTTTGGCCAACAGTCTCAAACCGCCTCTAATCCTGCAGTCTTACTTTACTGACATGAAGCAAAAGAGCAGATAGTAAACAACAAAGACTCTGAAGGAATACATACACATCGCATAATGTAGTTTGGATTTACAAAATAATGGGTTTTGGTACTGAGTGACAGTGATGAAGCTGTTAGCACTGCTGTCTTATAGCTCGGTGTTACCAAATTCACAACTATTTCTTCTGCAGTCGTAACATCTTAAAAAGTTCAGGGTTGATGATATTTTCCCTTTAAATTTCCTATTAAAAAACAAAGGCAAAAATGTAAGGCCCCAGAAAAGTTGTGTCAAATTTAATTAATGTACATCAGAATTCATAAACATTGGTTATTAACAGATCAGGTTCCTTGCTTCCAGAAGTGAGTGTGACTTATCGTCCTGTACTGGTATCTTTCATCCTTCAGCTTGTTAAGTGAACATACTGTATTCAGACACTCTCTGCAGTAGTGGAGGTTGATAGGACTGTCCAATAGCCTTTTGAGTTGGGAATTCTTCACGCCACCAATTTTAAAAAATATACCACTCTTTTTCGCAATGTTTTTTTTTATATATTCAGGAATAAAACATTTGAAGGCATACCAAAGAGTACTTTACCATTGGTAGGTATTTCACTGGCCCTGGTTTTCCCCCACTGAGACTACACCACTCTCCTCTACCCAGACACCAAGAAAGTGCAAAAGGATTTATCAGTCTTAATTTAAAAAGTAAAAACTGAAATACACAGTCCATGTCGCTCCTGGGTCCTTCCATGTCCAGTGCATTGATGCAGGACTGTGGTACAAAATAGTTTCATAAGAAACACAACTACTGAACAGTCCTACCCTTTCCCACCATTCAAACAGTCAATTTCTAAACTGAGACAGGTTTGGTTCAGAATGGGATGATGGGTTATAAACAGGAGCAAGACCCAAGCCTGGGAGACGGGGGTTGTAGTCTAACTGAATACTAGTTACTTCCTGTTCAAATGCAGTGGAGAGTCAATGTAATTAATCTGTGACTGTGGTGAAGCAGGCCCCTTCAGACAGAGCCGGAACAGCTAAAATTAAACATCACATCTTACAGCAACAGTCTGAAGGGTTGGGCTTATTCACCAAACCCTGCCATAAGAGAGAGAGAAAAATAACATACATTTGTCACATGTACAATCTTTCCTAGAGCCAACACAGAGAACGTCCAAAGTAAATATTGTTTTAGTCTTTATTTATCTAAATTGAAGCTGACTAGCTGAGCTGCATAAAACAACCATTCAGCTGCAGGAAATCTGTTCTCTCACAGGGGGTTAATATGACACTGTGTGAGGTGATTAGTTGAACAGTTGACTGCAGGTTTGCTTACTAATTAGCACTGCAGGAATGATATCATATTGATCCCCCTGGAAAAAAGAGGATACATACTAATGTGTTCGGGTCTTAATGAATTTTAAAAGTAAATAATAACTGATAAGTACAATAAATGGCATTTGGCATGTACGCTGGCACTTGTCACTCTTCCATCTGGGAAAACCACATGTGTGTTGGGGCACTAGTTTTGGAAATTCTGGACCAGAGGGAAGAGCACCACCTACTGGTCGACCAACCCCATGTACATCAGAACCCTGGTTTTCTTTACGGGTCTCCCTTCTCAGTGCAGACCAGATCCAGAAACCAGGATGCTTACCTTCTGTGATCTTAGGGGACCAGCCTACAACGAGGTAGAACTACTGCTAATTAATAATAATTAATTAATAATTGCTTACACTTATATAGCGCTTTTCTGGTCACTCCACTCAAAGCAGTTTACAGGTAATGGGGACTCCTCTCTACCACCACCAGTGTGCAGCCCCACCTGCATGATGCGACAGCAGCCATAGTGCGCCAGAACGCTCACCACACATCAGCTATCAATGGGGAGGAGAGCAGAGTAATGAAGCCAATTCAGAGATGGGGATTATTAGGAAACCATGATTGGTAAGGGCCAATGGGAAATTTGGCCAGGATGCCAGGGTTACACCCCTACTCTTTTCGAGAAACGCCCTGGAATTTTTAACAGAGAGTCGGGGCCTTGGTTTTGCGTCTCTTCCGAAGGACGGCGCCTGTTTACAGTATAGTGTCCCCGTCACTATACTGGGGCATTAAGACCCACATGGACCACAGGGTGAGCGCCCCCTGCTGGCCCCACTAACACCTCTTCCAGCAGCAAAGTTTTCCCCAGGAGGTCTCCCCTCCGGGTACTGACCAGGCTCACACCTGCTGAGCTGCAGTGGGCTGTTGGTTGTGAGTTGGAGAGTGATATGGCTGCTGGCTAACATAATCAGATAAAATCAAGACTCCTTCTCTAATAATAAGATAGATTTTAGGAAGAATACCAAGATAGAACATCAGCAATATGCAGAGATGAAAAGTCAGCACCACTCTATCATTTCTTTTTTGCAGGTATTTTCACATCTGTAGCTCAGGAGGAGCTACAGTACTGTCCTTGAGAAAAAGCCTCACAGCTGCAGAAGAATTGGAGCTCCTGCCCGTTTAATGGCAGGAAAGATTTTCCTTACAAAACATATTCTGCCATAAAAGATACATTCTCTAGCTCTGCATTTAGGACAGTATGGAAAGTATGAGCCACCCATATACTACAAAATCCCCTGGACATGGAGGAAACTGGTCTCAAACTGTCTAGAAGACATGTTAGCTACTTACTGTAGTGCGGCAATTATTTTAGTATAAACACAAAAAAACAAGGGCAACATTTTATTTCTATACAACCAAGAAAATAACTAATTTTCTGAAAGGAATGTTTATTTTCTGGTTTGAATTTTACATATGGGAGTTATATGTTTAAAGCTTTAAAGACTGCAAGCTGAGGAAAAGTAAGTTGAATTTTGCAAAAAGATAAAACAAATATTACAGAATGTTACATGTTATATGTGGCAACAGGAATAAAACCACGAATTGATGAAATAATAATAAGAAAGTGCCCTCAAGTACAGTATACAGTATATGCAACCTTGTGAATTAATTTCTGTCAATCCAGGTCTCTAATACCACAGAACACAGGAGAGATTTGAGTGATCCTAAAAGCCTTTTCTTTTTACAGAACTTTCTTCATCTCTCACTTTTTTCAAATGTTATCAGCATACTTGACATGACCACTGTGTGGAAGCTACAAAGGGCTATTTAGTTAGTTCCAAAAGTTTTACCCAGCTACAGTTTGATACAGCCCGAGTCCATATTTAATTGAGCTAAGGGCCTCCTTATCTGGCTTGTGTCAATTCAGTGCAGAGATGTTTCTTATTTCTTGTTAGTCGTGAATACAGGACTCTCATATTTTATAGGGGTTTTGTTTTGTACTGATAGTATTTACCAGTGTGAATCAATATATGTCTTTTTTAAATGAAAAATACATACAAGCAATGGCAAAAATCTCCTCTTTCCGAATTTAATCTCCTCTTTCCTATATGAGCTGTCAAACTGCCACATGAGGGTTTTAACTAAGTCTCATACAGTATATGCACGGCACTCAAGATCACAAGGTGCTTTCCAAGATCCTCTGTTTTAACCCTATAGAGTTAAACTACATGGATTGGTCAGATGGTGAGAACTTCAATGACACTCCAAGAAAGTCCTCAGGACAAACTAGTCAGCGGAGATCACACTAATTTATTGCAGGCAGGACTGTGTCGGAGACTTTCAAAGATCTTATCATATGTCTCTCGCATTGTTTTCTCCCACTCTGATTCAGGGATGTCCCTTTTGTACATGTTATACTTTGAACAAACACTGCGGTTCTTCCTTTGCTAAGCTTTGGAAACCACAGTTAGGGAGAACTTAAATTTCACTCATTCAAAATTACCCAGTGAAACGTCTTTCAAGTTTTGATCATCTAATGAAAGACATTTTGCATAGCTGTGGAAGCCAAAAGCAATTTATTTTACTCTGTCCCAAAAAGCTACAATTCTGAAAGTTTCCATCTGACCTTTTTTATATATCATTATTAATAATCGTGTTTGAAACATGGAAAGCAGAGCAAAAGGATTCAGAGAAAAAAAAGTTTAATTTAAAGAGACTTCTCTGGTATTTTCTCACAAAGCCAGAAACATCTCTTTTTGATGTTTCATACATTAAAATGCTCTTTAATTCTTTTTCCTTATTTTAGTCACTTGAAAAATCTTTAGGTTATGATGAAGAAATGAGTATTTCATTTTCACAGACATTTGCACAGTGTCTTCCAAATGTATTCATACCCTCAATGAAATAGGAATTATAAAAAAATGTCTAGCAGATTCACAGGCGGCATGGTGGTGCAGTGGTTATCACTGCTGCCATGTGGTGCTGGGGCCCTGGCCTCAAGTCTGGACCCAGGGAGCTATTTGAGTTGAGTTTGTATATTCTCCTCATGTTTGCATGGGTTTTCTGCAGGTGGTCCTGTTTCTTTCCACAGTCCAAAGGCATACTGGGAGGTCAACTGGCTTCTGGGAAAATTGGCCCTAGTGTGTCTGTGACAGCCCTGCAACGGACTAGAGTCCTGTCCAGGGTATGCCCTTTGCTTGGTGGGATGGGCTCCAGGTTGCCCGTGACCCTGAATTGGATGTTGTGTTTACAGAATGGATGGATGGATAATGAACTCACACACTGCATAATGTGACTTTCTAAAAAATGACACTGAAAAGACACCTCCTGTAGTGTCCTGTGAGGTGCTGGCCCTCCTGGATGGGGGGGGGGTAGACCATTCCTCCAGGCGGAATTGATATAGGTCCTTCTTGATCTCAAACTCTAAATAATGTGCATGAGATGGCCAGTTGAGAACATTTGTTTCTGTGCAGTTAACACTGCTTTGGACGTGCCCTTTGGATCAGTACTGTAATATCCATCTTGGGCCAAGTCGAAGCTTCCTAACAGAGGGACCCACATTTGGCCAAAATGTCTTGGTGCATTTCAGAATTCATATTTCCTCCAATTGTAATGAGGGCTCCAGGACTCATAAAGCCCATTATTTCACACTGAATTCTCATGCTTTCCTAAATTACTGCTGCCTCTGGTGAAATGAGATATGAGAAGGGTTGTGTCTGTTCCGGTCTCTGATCTCAACCCATTTTTTTGGCATTCATTGATGTAATTAACGTGTGGCTACAGCTCGAAAACGAAACAAAAGGCTTCTTTAAATATTTGAAATAATTGCAAGTGTCTGTATCAATCAATTGGGTGCTGTAAGATACAGGAGGTGTTCACACTGCTGTAGGTGTGGAAAGGAAAGACCAGAAAATAAGGAAAGTTCAAGAATCTGGATCATTTGAGAACAAAGAGGTAATTTAAGTCATTTGGATTGTGTTATTACAGTATTCATGTGTCCTGCCTGAATAAGAGATGATTTATCCATTGCAAAACATACTCTAAAAATCAATCAATTTCACTTCTGTTTGACATACCTTGGTAGATTGTATCTTGCCAAAAGATGCATCTTTAGTCATCTATAATTGCTTTCACAAAATGAGACAGTAAATTGCACTCTAGAGCAAAAAGCTTTGAAAATCCCCTGTATTGTCCCATAAGTATTTTTTTTTTCAATCTCACTGAGATTCGCATTTCTGGTCGATGCACTGACTTCCTATTTTTAGCGCACCCAGGTTCCGAAGTGACTTCTGAGAAATGAGTTCTGCACTCTGCCTTCAAAGTGCACTGAAGTGGTGCTGTGTGCATAGGGCCATGTGGCTCAGTCACCCTTCCCTACATCATTGCCTCTGAAGGAGTCACAATGTAAGCTATTCTTTCTCTGTCGCTACACATTGATGCCACAGAAAACCGCAGCCTGCAACAATACCAAGCAGCCACAAAGTAAATGTACTCCTGGATACAAAAGTGAGAAATGAAATAGCCCGTAAAAGGGACTTCTTTCACATTTAGTTCAAACCTTTTTGAAAAGGAAAGCAGTGTGCAGACTTTGCCCCAGTGCAGCTGTTTTTATTTCAAGGTCCCATAATCTGACTCAGTGCTTCCAAGCCCAGTGGTTCTTGGCACAAAAGACTTGGCAGCAGGCTGGACATTGCACCCTCTTACAGACATCGCCGGATCGATGAGATAAGCATTACGCCTGAAAAAACAAATCACATAAAAATGATTCCAAATACCACTTTTTCAGGCTGGCATGTTGCACTGTTGACAGCATGAATTAGAACCACAGAATGCAGAGTTTTTCTTTTGGACTCGAACAGTACAACAACACGGATAAGGAGATGGTTATCACTCAACCACTCAATCACTTATTTTATATAGCCAATGCTATATAGATTAGAAAGTGAAAAAAATAAATAAAGATCCTTCAAAAATGCTATTATAGTACAATAATGTATTTTAAAAGAAAAAACATTTGTTTACAATATTAATGCAACTCATAGTCTAGCTGTTAAACTGTGCACAGAAGAGCACTTGCCTTTATTATCAGTAACTGCAGAACATGATCCCATAATTTAGTACCCTGAATAAATATGCATGAATATGACAAGAATAGAAGAAAATCTGCAAATGAGAGCTAGTAGTTTGGCCCCCTTTTCTGGTTTGCTAGGTAAGCAAACTTAAAATAAAAAAAAATCATCTTACTATTTCTTAAAGAAGCAGGGCACTCAACCTTAACCACATGGCTGGGAGGGGGTTTTGAGATTCTCACAGCCCTTTGAGTAAAGAAGCATTTCCTATTTTCGAATAGTAAAATTGCTTTTTAGTTATCAATTTTGATGCCTTATCCTTGTTTCAAAACAGTCCCTGGAAATGACCCTCTCTGGACAATTTAGGAGCTTGTACACATGGATCAAGACTCCTCTCAATTTCCTTGGCTCCATCTAGACTGAGGGGATTTAGCTTATTTAACCTGCAAAGCAATTACTAAGTAAATGTAATGAATATTTTCTGACTCAAGAAACACTGTTTCCATGGATTACTGCTATGAGTGGGGATGGAGCACGAGAACATAAGAAAGCCCATCGGCCCATCTGCTGATCTTATCTAGATGTTTTTTGAAAGAAGACACATGGCCTGATGTCCACTTGTGCCCTCTGCCTTGTGTTTCACTGTCCCTACAGCGAAATCTGCTGGGCTGATATTGTACTTTTAGGATGTTGAATACTTGTATCAGGTCCTTTTGTAGCTTTCAGTTCTAGAGATTTAACCTGTACATTCAACTTCAGTATGTTCCTTTAAAGCTCCAGAATGCATCTGGCTGTTCTTCTCTGGAGTGATTCCAAAGCAGCACCAAAAGGCTGAGCACATTAGTAGCAGCAGTCCAGCAGTAAGTCGAATGCCACTAAGATTCGTTTTAAAAAAAGACAGAAGTAATAAAATTAGGTTAGAAACGGTCGTTTTGTTAATTTTTTTCTACAGTACATAATAATAATTCTGGAACATGGATGTTTTGAGTAGTGTATATACCACAAGCGTTTGCGTCATCCTACATTTTGATGGTTACATTTTCTTTTATCATGAGTGTTCAGTTAAATCAAATCCTCTGCAACAAATGACGAACATAAGAGGCTCTTGCAAAATCTGCGGAGGGTGCCGAGGGATAACATAAAAGCCAGCATTACCACTGGCTAAAGGCAGCATTCACAAAAACACACTTTACTTGCAAAAAGGCTTTTTCTAGGGGTAAACACTGCTTTTCCTGATTATAATAGCTGCCTGCCCTTCAGTTAGCTCCCCAGCTCACACTGAAGAGTTGGAGAGCTTTATATTTACTGTATGTAACATTTCCTCTGACTGAACCAACTACGTTCAGCTTACAGACACAAAACCTTAGTCATTAGCTAATTATAAACTCATTCACATACTCCACTTCTCACCAGAACACAAGCTCTGTCCAGGCTCACAAAGTTGGGCTCACAAAAACTCTAGAAGTTTGTAAACTGTTACTTATGTATGTATGCAATCTGCAAGGACATAAAAGAAACAAGTTCTGATTGCATGAGCCATACATGTCTGCAGTAGAGGAAAAGTGATTTATCTGGCACAAAATAAGAAAATAACCAAATGCAACAAAATGAAACACATTAAAATTCAACTCACGTTTATGGTTTTCCATTACATATGAATGCTAAAGTCCCATTCATAGGCCACTCAGCACACTCCTGTGCTGCCTTTTTCTTGATTCACAAAATCAGAGCTCTTCAGATTTAATCATACTATAATTTAATAAAATAGCAATAAGACAGTGTCTTTCTAGAGAATTTCATAAAATGTGATAGTGCAATCATAATAGCATCACACAGAGCAAAGTCATACAGTTGTCCTAAAAAACTGAGTTTCTGTGGCCTGTAACCAGGTTCTGTGACCAGGTTTCGTTTCAACAGTCCAGTCATTATGCAGTTCTGGTGATACTATACCTATGGTCTCAAACCCTTTTCCAGACCACTTGCTCCAGGATCAGATACCCAGCTTTCCTTAACCCTAGGGAACAAACATTAGAGGTGAGAACCTTATGGTATACCTTGTACTCTCCTATAGAAGTAGTGTTGTTAAAGTCCCCCTCCTCACTGTTAAAGTTTCCACTGACTCCAGGCTCCCAATAACCAACCTTGGAACATCTTTCACTCTCACCTCTTGGTATACCTCACTCCCAGCTATTACTGCTTCCTCTGAGCTTTGTTCAGGGGTTCTTGTCCCCTGTGCATAAAATCATTATAATCTCTTCAGAAGTCATTGTGAGAAATCACTTAGTCTTCTTAGTGACATTTAGAGCATCACAAGCCATGTGTAGCTAATCCAATCCGTGATTCATAGCTGTCATCACAGCTAAACCATTCCCAATTAACTTGAGAAAGAATGTCCTTTCTCCGAATTTCTCTTTAATCCCCCATCTTTGTAAGAAAGGTTCTTAAAAGACTCAGTGTTAGGACGTTCACATCCCCGAAAGGACGATTCACCTGTGCCATCCCCTATGGGCTTTCCATAGCAGTCAGCCATTTTGCCTCTTATGTGGCCAAGAGTAGGAACTGAGCCAAAATGGCTTCTGACAGCCAAGTAATTGAACCCAGGTTTGCCTGAGATATATAAACCCTTTAGGCAAGTCTTCTTCTCAGGGATGTGGAGTTTCTAATATTGAGTGTTTTAAGAAACTTTCTTACAAAGATCGAGGAGTTAAAGGGAAATTCAGATAAAGGCCGTTCTTTCTATACAGAGTTATATCTCAAGTTAATTGGGAACCTGAAAAGGTCCTTACTGTGTCTCTGCCTTGTTGATGTTTTGGTTTGTGAGGAGAACCACACTTAGCCTGCATTCGGCAGGCAGAGAATTACCAGAATTGTCTTGTTTTTTCTTTAGTTGCAACCATGTAACCTTCCAGATACAAATGATTTAAGACTCTGAACCATAAATTCTTCTGTAGAAGAGGGACTAGTGTTGTACTGTCACATAATAGACATCTGATCATGAACTGTTTCAAACACGTGAAACATCATGAACACGTAACACAAGTGATATCTTCTATACTTAAACTATTGTATCACTGATCATTCAACCCGGAGTCATGTGGAATTCCTCACAATTGTTTAATCCACAATTTCTTCAGTGGATAAAACTGATGCTGGTCTACTCAACACAATGATGTTATTCAGTGTGTCACCCCGATCTGAACTGTGCATTATGTACAGCATAATCTGGACAAAACCATATCTGAACAAAACCACACTAATTCCAGTTGAAAAGATCTAATTGTATCTGCTTAATATTTATTTACTGCGCATCAAAGGAAATGCATTGCACGTAACTAAAAAAAAAATCACAAGGTTATTATCTAGAAATAACACTTTGTTGTCGGTACACTAATATTTTACTGAAATGACCTAGGTAAATTAATTGAAGAGATGAACATTTGTCAGCAACAGGGGGTTTACTGGCACAGTCTTGTAGTGTGGCCACTGCTGGAAGCCGTACAAGCTGTACATCTGTGGCAGTACGTCAATGCTGTCTTGCGAGTTATTGTCCCATTCCTCCTGTAGCTCCTTGACAGGATGTGCCAGGGTCTCTGAGCCCTAATTTCCACATGTTGCAGCGTCTCAATCTGCAAGCAGGGCTTCCAGGCCATAACTCTCAAATGCCCATCGCGTTCTTCTGAAATGTTGTCCTGACAGGATGACTCTGCAGGAAGGGCAGTAAATGAGGCCCCACGATTTGATGACTGTAGAGCAGTGCAATAAGGTGGCCATTAGCAACAACAGGCGGATTTCATACTATCTCCCAGATGCTCACACTCGGACCATCCACGACAATGAGCATATTTCTGCACAGCGGCACCACACTCACAGACATCCTGCAGGATGTTCAACACAAAACCATGATTCATCCCCAAAGAGGAATTGGCTCCAATGTGGACAATTCCACCTGAGATGTTGCTTGTGTTAACACCTGGGGGAGATTATGTGACTTGTGGTCTTCTAAAGCATAGCCTGTCTTTTGCCTATGTTTGGCTGTAACATCTTACCAAATTAGACATTGCAGGCCATGAACACCCCTAGTGTTCTACAATATATACAATCTACAATATATAGATGGCACAAAGGTGTTGTCTTGTTAAGCAGTATATATATGTGTTCCTGTCTGTGGATTTTTTTTTCCATGATTTCCATCGGGCTTGGCAATCAACAACTTAAATTGTCTCATCTGTGCCCAATCAACTCTCACTGATGAGGTGATTTTAGTGCTTAACAGTTGAAAGGTACTTGAGTACAGCATGGTCAGTCATGAGTGAATAATTAATGAAAATTATGCTTATAATGTAATCAATATACAAAACACATACAAACTTTTTTTTCTAAAAAAAAACGTGTATTAATAGTGATGTCTTTTAATGCTCAGTATTCAGTGTCATCCAGATTTATTCATACCCCTGAAAAAACAGGAACAAAAACAGAAAAAGGTACAGATTAAAAAAGTCTAAAAATCTCAGTATAAAATAGCAATGCACAGAGCAAGTCACATTCGTCATAACATTCACAAAACCCAATGGTCACATTTATTCACTGCTCTGTAGATTGTATTACGTAAACCCTCCTCTGACAGGGCATACACTGACAACTGACTATTCCACGTGGCAGAATTGCTGTAGGACCGGTCAAAAACACTCATTTTATGTTCAGTTCACCCCAAATGTCCTGGTGTTTATGATTTCTCCTATCTCAACAAGGGCTCAAGGACCCATGGATGACAAAACAACCCCGAAATGTACCCAGCTCCTTGCAATATCTTACTGTGGACGTGAGTGATATGTTCAATATTCATCCCTCAGTTCTCCTCAGAAGAGGCTGCTTGCTTGAGACTCAGCCACGAATGCCATGAAGTTGATGTCGAATGGCAGTTTGTGATTGTGATCTCCAACTGTTGCCTTTGGATTTAGGTTGCCTCCCACACCACTCGTCTCATAACTTGTAGTGACAAAACAGACCTGTGTCTTACTGCAGGCAGGGTTGCCACTACATCAGTAGCTTTCAGCTTTTCAGATTCTTTTATTGCCACTGACATGAACCGCTTGCAAACACGCACACGCTCCCACTTTCTCACGAGCCCTACTCACCCTCACTCTCCTCTTGGCCCTCCCTCACTATTGAGGTTTCCCCGCCGAGCTCCTCTACAACTTCCTTCTCCTGGAGACTAGCTTTTCTCTCGTCTGTCCTGACTGGCTGTTGACTCCTTGCGACCGTTCTCGACCACGACTTTGCCTCTCGTTTTTGGATTCGTTTTTGATTCGGAACCTTATCTACCTCCTGACCAGACGCCACTGGAGGCTGCTTCTCACAGGGTCCTGCCTGCTCCAGCCTGCTCTTCCCTGACAGCCATCTCCAACGTGTGGACATCACTGACAGTTGACCTGCTGTTTTCAAAGAGGTCTTACAGTATATTAACTGAAACCATACTACTGCAGGTTCCTCTGAGAAATGTACAGTATATGGATCTGTGCATCAAATTAAAATCTCAAAAATTCAAAAGTATATTTAATCCTTAGAACAATAGCAGAAGTCAATTTATTTTGCTTCCTTATCTTTCCTCCTGCTGGAACTTTTTTATTCCTCACACCTGCTCATTTCCTTATTGAAGTAATCAGGCTTGATTAAGTGACAGAAAGGACTTGAACTGACTTGACCATCAACAAGACTTCCCCTGGATTAGCTCTCCCACAAAAGGCTTTTTATCAACAACTAGTACAACTAGTACTAGTACTAGTGTTGTTCGCTTTACGTGATGCTGTTCCCTCTCTAGCACAAAGAAAGAAGTGTTAATGTATGCAGTTCAGTCAAATGTTTTTGCTGTTGGTGTAATTTAAATGAACGTAGTACTAGACATCCAGTCTGCATTTCATATACAATTCTTTTCAATTTGCTCAACAGGTGATAGAACAACTTGTAGATTTGGGGCTAATTTCCGATTTATTCTGAACATTTACCCACGCACACAGCTCCAGCTCATGAGAGAAAACTGTAAGAGCTGATCAAGCTATATATAGTTGCATAGCTGGGCACATTATAATTAACATCAATATCGCCACCAACCATTAGCAAACACCCACATGTTAGAGCCCAGAAAATCTAGTCTACAGGTCTAATGAGGTTTTCATAAGTATTACTCTACCAGCTGTGAGATGGAATTCACAATGCCAACAGAAAAAAAGTGGACAGTGCTAACCTGTTATTAAACTCTGGCCATCTTCTGACTATCCAAAAAGTGTTATTTCCTCCATCTTAAAAGCGATCTGCTTCTAAAAAACTAAATTCAGCCTTTATGAAAAAATATATACAACGTGTGGTTACCGTATTGACACCTAAACATATTAAATTGCACTATTCATTTCTCTGTGCAGGTGGAGAATGATGCTGGCAGCACTGTTGAAATTACTCTCGTCTGAAAAGCTCTTTGAGGTTGCTCAGACTTGACAAGCCTCCCTAATTGTTTTTCTCCCCTCTATCAGGTGCTGTTAGCGGAAATAGCTGTCTATCTCAGAAACCTTCTTCCGTTTGTCCATCAATACGCCCTGATGACCGATAGGTTTGAGAAGCAAGTCTCGGGTGAAATCATTGTGCCTCTCCCATTTCTGCATCTCCTGTGCTCAAACAGGTCCTAGTGGCGAGGGAATCACATGTGCAGCTCAAATTCAGGCAATAAGTTAAGTATGGCCAAGGACACATTTTGAAAAGACTTTCAAAATGTAAGTTAAAGTAAAAATGCTACAAAATGTCAATCTATTCATATTTACATAACCCACTAAGATTAATTAAATCCACACTTCTTAAACAAATCTTTTTTTAACAGATTGTTTATGGTAAGAACTACCATTGGGACACTCCATGCTCTAGTCTGTTTTCCCTAACAAAGTGGCCAGGCAGTATTTACATTCAGTAATTTGTGATTATTTGAGAGAGTTTCCAATTATAATTCCTCTGTATTTTTAACATACTGTACGAAACTGAACCAAGGCCAAGTGACACAGAAGCAGATCTGCATAATTGATTTGGTGAAAGATTGGAATTAAACTGTGATATAATATTTAACACAAAAATTCTCTGGAAGACAGGAACGTCCACCTCATGTTGCTTAAGCCTCTTCTTTAATCCACATATTGTTCATTGGCATGTTCATTAAAAAGACATGCTCACAAACAAGCTGGCAAAACGTTCAGAAAATAAAGAAAGGTCTCGAATCTGAGTCGAAGTCACCATGGCTCATGTCTGAGCTATGATTCTCCAGTCACTAGTCACCATGGAAGGAGTCCACATCACAAGACCTTGAAATAAAGTGAGATTCAAAGAAATCCTCAAACACCAGTATAGCTTATCTCTTTTTTGTTCATTGATGGATGCCTCCCTTTCCTAGAGGATTATGTTCTTCGACAGAAGTTATTAAAGCCATACCAAGGGACAAAAAACCATGTTTTTCTCCAAAATCACTTCACGTAGTAGCACAAAACTTGGATCACAAACCATACTCACGTTTTGCACTGGGTGACCAACCAATAACCCGTCTCATATCTCTGAATAGAAAATGATGCAAATAATATAATTTATTTAAATCAATAAATTTAATATAATATAATATAACAATGATGGTCAGATTACCATATGTGTAATAGCATGTTACCAGATGTGTAAAAAAAAATGTTACCAGATGTGTAAAAGTTTTGACAGACAAAGGCTGCAGGCTTTGTTTCTAAGCCTCTGGATGAAGGCTGCATTCTGTTTAGATACAGTATGTGTGGAACTTGGTTTGCAATGGTTTCTCTACAACAATGATGTCATGCACAGGCCTCTTCCTTTCCCAGCACATTCTCCGAATCCTTCGGTGACCAGCTCATGTTCATGGGAATAGGGCAGAGATGTCTGGAAGGTGCTAGCCACAACCAGGCACTCAGATGGCTGTTACAAATTTGTCATCAAGTCTCAGCCAGAGTTGAGGCTCAAGTGCTTTTCAGCTGCTTTGACTGTGAGTGGGTTGTCCTTTGCAGGATCTGCTCTGCTCGTTCCTTCCAGTGATGGCACGAACAACGCAACAGTCCGAAGTCACCACTCCCAGCTGGACTGCCACATCCAAAAGATCACCCGTTACGCAGCCAAAAAACACAGGAGGGAGAATTATAACTTGGTTTCTGACAAATCAGGACCCCCTTGGACAGTTTATAATGCGGTACTGCATCTGTGGCCTAAGTAAAATGTAATCAGAAAAACGGACATCCTGACAGCATCCACCAAATCTCTCCCAAGAAAACAGGCAGTGAATGTCCACTCATAGGAGGACTTGAAGTTACATTCAATCAAGAATTCAACAAGAGTGTAATCAATTTCATCCCGCAACACCCAATTAGAGATGATCTTCGATCTGTACCGAGACTTGAAGAGGCGATGTAATTCCCATTAAGCATGCTGGACAGGAACTAGTGTTATATCTCATTATACAGATCTCGAATGAAGAGGTAATGCTGAATGATTTCATGAACAAGAACAATATTTGGAAATGACAAAGTGATCTTCCTGTAGTTTATCGTGGGCAAGATCATTACCAGATTTCTCCTGAACTCTCATTCCTCTGGTTGAAGAACTCCCTCCCCGGTTCAGTCCCCCTAGAAACTTGACCAAAATTATTTTTACAGCCCATGACATACAGGAAAATTAATTGGGAGGAGCTTCTCTTCTGAGCACTGTTTGACTTGGCAAGTGTGTTTGACCTTGTGTATCGTGAGACCCCCCTCTATTATGGATATCTTCCAAAATTTGTCAGCATTTTTCACCTGCTTCACAATGATATGTGGGCAGAAATCCTTACTTAAGGACGATTATATGGCCCTTTGAAATCTGGACAATAGTCAAACAGTAGAGTGGCATTACCCCATCTCTGTGGTCAATATGAATAAGCAGCATTTAAATTTGATTAAAGATCCCTGCTGGAGTGCAGCTGATTTACTGAGTGAACGGTAAATTATTTAATCTCCAAAGACTTCAGTCCAAAAGTAAAACCAGCCAAGCTTCAGTCACTGAGCTCCACACATTATTCTGCAATATGTGCCCTGGCAGAAATGGACTGGAACAGTACGGAGGTACAGTAACTGTGTCACTGAAAACTGAGAAACACCACCATATCACTCTGCAACTCACAACTGGCAACCTACTGAAGCAAAGCAGGTGTGAGTCTGGTCAGTACCTGGATGGGAGACCTCCTGGGAAAAAGGTTGCTGCTGGAAGAGGTGTTAGTGGGGCCAGAAGGGGGCGCTCACCCTGCGGTCCATGTGGGTCCTAATGCCCCAGTATAGTGACGGGGACACTATACTGTAAACTGGCGCCATCCTTCGGATGAAACTTAAATCTGAGGTCCTGACTCTCTGTGGTCATTTAAAATCCCAGGGTGTTTCTCGAAAAGAGTAGGGGTGTAACCCTGGTGTCCTGGCCAACTTTCCCATTGGCACTTACCAATCATGGCCTCCTAATAATCCCCATCTCATTACTCTGCTCTCCTCCCCACTGATAGCTGATGTGTGGTGAGCATTCTGGCGCACTATGGCTTACTAATTGTAAGCAATTAATGAAGTAATTAATTTTCAAATTCTAGTTCAATTTGCCATTTGCAATGCAGCAATGGTAAAAATTAACAGATGACACTGTCTGCTTCCCAAAGTCTGTGGCCAATTATAAGCACAGAACATCCTGCAAACAGTGTCTTCTGCAGTAAAAGTCAGAGAAATGCAGTATTGTTCCCTCCACCAAGTTTCAAAACAAGGACTGGGAAACTTAAATACTCCAGTTTAGTAAGAGGCTCTTTAGTCTAAGAGTATAATACGTGCTTAGGGTGTGCGATGCAGGATGCATTTCTTCAAAGAGTTGTGTGAGCGTGGAACAAGCAACCCAGCCATGTTGCTGTAGCTGGTACCCGTGCTACTTTCAAATTACTGCAAATAAGCTAGATCAGCCCAAAGACCTCCTCTCGTTTTTAGTGATATTACTGTTAGTGTGAATTAAACATTACCAAAGGTTGTACCAAAGGGTACTGTATGTATGCAGGTTGTGATTTGCAGACACTTGCACACAGTCTGCCATAGTACTTAATATAGAATTTCTAGATTATTTTGGACACTTACAGCATGTAATGGAACAAATACTGTAGTACTCTGTCCTTTAGTATCAAAGTCTGAACTCAACTGGCTACCATGGGAAGTACTTTTCCATCAGGCTCCTAAAATTGTAACATCTGATTCATGAACTTGGACATCTTAATTTAATATAGCAGCATTAGGCTTCATTAGAAACATAGCGGAACTTGCCTGTTCACCAAGACATCATCATTGTAAACAACTGATACATTTATCAGACAGGAAAACTGGAAAAGGATGTATTTTGACTAATTCTGCCTGAAAAAAATAAAATTCTACAGTAATACCTTTAAACATCCACACCCAGGGTCTGATTTAAACAAAAGATTACGTTTGAGCCTGTATTTAAATACTACAAGCCTGCAGTCTAATATTAAAAATACACTTGATAATTACTATATTAAGAAACAGTTTGTAATAGCCAAGTGGTATGCAGTAAGACCACTGCTTAAAGACTCTCACTAGGGAGAATATACTGTACAGGCCTCCAAGACTTCTGCCTGAGCAAGCCCTCGGTCTGCCGGTCCTGGGGAGAGGGGCAGACAATATACCCTTCTAACAACGCAAAGATTTGCAGGCAACTGACAAGCAAAAGGCACACTGCTGCTCACTGGACATTTGTGTTTAGTCAGTTATTTTCTTTCTCCTGGGAGCTTTTTACCATAGTGGAGTAATCTCATAGTTTGAGTTTCAGATTTCAGATTTCCTTGTTACACTAATCCCTGCATAGTTGGAGGGGAAATAAATGTCAGTTATTCCACAGACAAATCCGACACTCGGAAATAGTTTCCTTTTCGTACATGTATATTTATACGGTGCGAAATGACACAGTAAGAGAGGTCTGGTGACCGCGTGGGTGTTTTCTTCAGAAGAAATTCACTAGTTACAAATTTTAATGCTACCTACTGAGATTTGGCAAAAGGATTTGAAAGGATACATTTGGATTTTTTTAGTAGGCAATTTTACAATGTCTTCCTGCGTTATGAATCTCTTTTCAAGTGTGCTGTGTCCTCGCCTACTCACTGTTTATCCATAAAGCAAGATTTGTGCAGCACATTTTGAATTATTATGTGGAACCTACAGTAAAGGTCAAATGTAATGTCTGAGAACAAGATAACAAGACATCGTATTAATGATTCATTAATTAGCAGAAAAATGTTATTAATTTGTATTCATATATATATAGTATACTGATGCACAAGAAAACTGTTCTTGAAATTGAACATTAAAAGGCCCATGAAGACATAGCGGATCTGTTTTACTTGAAAACCAATGAGTACTATGGTTATTTGTTTTGCTGTACTTTTTATCCTTGTGATGGACATTTACTTAGTCTACATCACGTGGTGAGTGAAGCAGGCTCATTGTCTGCATTGTCTATGCCGAGCTGAGCGAAAATAGCAAATTAATTTCAGCATACTGTATATAAAGCCCATAAAAATGACAAGGTTTTCAATCAGACTAGAAAAGGGGAGGACATGATAATGCTCATCTGTGTAACAAATACAGGCTGTTTGCTGCCGGCGGAATTAAAGACAGGCTTCTCATGCGAGAGATGTTGTCAACTGAATGAGAAGCTTTCCTTCAGTAACTAGCAGACATGAGCAGGAGTCAGAGTCTGACCTCCCCCCGCTACAATCTCCCCATTCATGTCCTGAATCTCGAGAACTGTTTCTCGACCTTCGTGGCACCAGAATGAGACACACCAGGATGAAACACAAGGGCAAAGCACGAAGGCTGGACGGGAGCAAATTGCCAGAGAGGTGTGGACTGTCATTGAACACAAGAAAACCCTTGGTAGTCCTTGAAGCAGCCTGCCAATGGTCACACTGCATACTGATGTAATGATGTCAGGGATATATAATGAATTTAAATCAGGGCTTTGAATTCTTGTGGTGCACTTGAGATTAAAATATTTCGGTCCTTCACGGTGTTCTGCACTGGGACATGTGAAAGACACAGATAATGGTGGCTGGTGCTTGGGATCATCTCAGTTCTGCCTGGTAGTCCCCAATTCTAAGCCCATATCTTCCATGCAGCAAGGTACTGTATATAGCCCACAAGGTGACACAAGTTTTGACCAGGAACAAGTAATAGGTTTATTCCGTGCTGAAAAGAGAAGAAAGAAAACACAACGTTTCGGCTGTGGAGCCTTCTTCGGGTGTGAGCTTTCTTCTCTTTTCAGCATGGAATAAACCTATTACTTGTTCCTTTGCAGCGTATGCATGCTGACGCAGCTCCCCACCTGAACAAGTTTTGACATTTCTGCTCAGTTTTCATAAAATGGCATCCTTCTTTTTTTCTAAAAAAGTGACGTCATTCTGTGATACACGCTGTTTAACAATTACCATAGAGGAAACAGTCGTAAGAGTGGAGAGCTCTAGCAACCTCATTTCAAGGCTGGTCTGCTGCCCTTGGCTCACAGACATTCAACTCCTTTGCTGTGCAATCCAACTTTGGTGGATTTCAATGCAAAGTCAAAAGACTAAGTTACTCACGCTGCCACCAAACAGGATTCCTGACCCATGCAGGTGAGCTGTTGTGTTTATGTACATTTCAATATTCTGTGCATTTTATCCTCCTGCAAGTATACAGGCTTCTGACACTGACAAATAATTCACAGTATTTTCACAGCAGCCACAATTCCCAGAGCTACAACAGGCAGTCATGCACACGGAGAATATAAGGAACACAGATGCAGATGAGTAGCATATGGACGCATCTGTTGTTTAAATTACAGCTAAGCAGACAGTACGTTTGCCTTAGAGCCAGACAATCCTAGGTCAGCTCTGCTCAGTCTTAAACACAATGCTAAGAAAGCTAAATACCATCCCAGCATCATCGTACACATCTTTTATTCATGCCAGTAACTGCCTTAAAACTTCAGCAGGATAACTTTCCAAACTGTAAAGGTTCAAAGGTCTGGCTGTAGCAGGCGACTACCTGTAGGTGCAAGTAATGGTAAGATTGTACGGACTCTTCACTTAAACCTGGCTCTGGAATTTAATACGGCTGTTGAGGGAAATATGAAAAGCATGGCACATTTTGCACTGACACATAAAGCATTCAGTTTCTAATAGTAAGGCAGAGTGATTTTAAGACACAATCATAAATTGAACAGTTCAAACCTGGCCTCAAACAGCAAGTCTTATTCTATTCTGCAGATGTCAACAGGCCCTGCAGACATTATGTATCAATTCTATACAACCAAGAAATACCGCAGTTGGTGCTCCCTTCGGGCTGCCTTCAGTGTGAAACACTGTAAGCAATGTGTAATTAGACACAAAAGTACTGGGAGAGACAACAAATGAGCTAGATGGGCAGATTGGTATCCTGTCATCCACAGCAGTTCTGATCTTTTCATGAATTATTTCATATCAATCCATATCTGCAGAACCTGAAATGATTTTTAGGTCCATAAAATTTCAGAAAATCAATTTTGGATTTTTTTTCCTTGCAGAAAAATGCAGAAATGAACCGAAACACAGTTCTAGAGTTTTTCTGCACCTTAACTCTGTTGTATAATGAGGGCGCTGTACAAACAAGATTGCAGTCAGCAGTCCGGTTCAGATGGGTGAAGGGACTGAAAAAGGCCAGCTCTTTAAGAATACACGATGACTAGTCAGGCAACGTTTGCTTCACAGTTTCTGTCCAGGATCCTTGCAAGTACAAACTGCAAACCCAGCTAATAGCAGACATTTCTTGTGGTAACCCTGCGGGCACTGAGGCACGCAGGGCTGAGACACTGGAAGGTCTGAGCTCCAGGTTACCAGGCGCCCATGTGTTTTAAATTGTTTTGGCCTGTGATCACTCTGTAATGAAAGCCAGATGACAGAGCAGGGGAGACTAGGGCAGTCATGGGATTAAAACAGAGCTCAGTCGTAGGGGAGCCTGCTCCTCATGGCATGAATGGACGCAAACGACATTCTGGGCCAGAAAACACTGACTTCATGCAATTGCCCTCAAAATAGTCTTCACCCTGACTACTGAGTATGGTAATACTCCGCTATTTTTAGTTAGCTAAGCCTAGTAGCTGCCTTGTATAAACACACACAAGATAAAATTTGTCTCATATTTCGTTAGTGCAAAGGCAGAGATATTGTGACCATACAGTATGTACTGACATGTTTAATAGTACGGAGCCACTAAATAGCACTATTGGCATAGCATGCTCCACGTAATGTGATGGCCACTGATAGGAAAGAGCAGGGCTCTGCAGAGCCTGTCACCTCTCTACAGAGGTCAACTCTGATTATGTTCAAAACGCAGCAGTGCAAAAAGAAGGAAGAGTTCTGCAGACATGTCAGGCTTCCCACTAACTGGGACAGAGAGAAGTTTTCAACAAAGAAAATCTCAAGGGGAAAGCAATAGATATGCAGCAATCCAAGTTAAGTAAGGCACTTTCAAGTAAGAAAGAGGTATTGATACGTGGCTGTGTCCATTGGGAAACCACAGTCAGATTACACTATAAAGAAAGCCATGGAGAAAGTTGTCGAAATGAACACAGCCACGATTTTATGTTTTGAGACTTTCCAAAATCAAATGGTGCCCATGTGATTGAGGCCTTCTGTGCTTTGCATTAATATCTGGCTCCTAACATTTTTACACTGTCTCTCTCAAGCATCTTTCAAAAGGGAGTATACTGAAATCTATAGCATACAAATTAATGTTTTTTTGTGGATTTCTGCTACAAATAGCATTTCTCTTGGGTACAAGGGTATTCCAGAAGCTCCATTTGAATTCAATTAGTCAAGTCTGCATCGCCAAGATACAGAGGGGAAATTTATAGGCTGCTATATTCATGCAGCTGTGGAGTGGAAACAGCATTAAGATCCTGAAGAAAGTGGCGCACACAACTGGAATTAAAGTGCCAGTGGTCACAAAATAAATTGATTTCATGTTTAGGAAATATTATTTTTAAAATACTGCAAATCAATTGAATTTTAACACCATAAAAAAGAGTTTTAGTCTTGTTAATGGCTTGATTACCACCTTGCAATAAAAAAAATACAATACCTTGCACACAGGGGTCACCCTTATTCCATGGAAATATTCCTGTATTGTACTAAGACTCCTGTGGAGAGCTGGACCCACACAGGGGCAGGTAAAACTAGAAGACCAGTGAGAAACCCCCGTGCAGAGCAACATGAAAGACAACAGTGAGAGAGAACTTGCTCCTTTTGAGCGGGAGGCACTGGATTCTATCCATCTATTGTCTAGTTGTGATGCCTGGACAAGCTCCAGTTCTCCTGCATCAGCACCCTCCATCACCACGGCACTCATCAGGGCCACCTCTAACAAGATCAGGCCAGGCTTATCAACCTCGTTAAGAACCATTCCTCAGGGCTCTGACATTGAGTCGGCTCACAGGAGTGTGTGTTTGTTCTTGGTGTCAGGCGTTTCCAGGAGTTACTTTCCCAGTTCGCTTCCGGTTCCTGTTTGCGACACTCGCTAACTATCTATCACCCTATCTGTATAGATATCTAACTATCATCAATAAAGTCTTATCCCCTCCTGTCTCCAGCCCAAACCTGATCACATAATAAACTCTGTAATCTTCACTGCTAATCGGACTCGGAGAACAATCACTTCGCCAGGCCCTTTTTCTTTCTACCTACGGCCCTGGTGTAACACTAGTGCCCCCTGCTCTGTGTTTCACAGTTCATTCTGAGGAAATGCCCTGGGTTGACTGTGCACGTCACCTGCAATGCAGAGTAACCCTTGCACAGTCAACCCAGAGGACTTACAAAGGACCGCACAGTAACCTGTGCTTACTGAGAGTCGCTGGCTGGGATCGGCACGCCGCAGGACCCATCCACTGCTACCCTGCACAACTTTCCCTGCCAGGGCAAGCATGTCTCATTGCCACCAGCCGCCCTTTCACACACATCTGGAGGCGGCCCCTACAGAAGGGAGCACGTATTCTGAATTTGTAAGGAAGAGATGCAAAGGCTAACAACCCCATTACAGCCGCTACTGGGCCATTGACTTATCTTTGTTGCTTAATTTATTGCTGCTGCGTGATTATGTTCAGCGACAGCAGATGCTGCCTCTATCACCCTCACTTTCTCTTTCCATCTTCTTACACTTACACCACGGAGCACACCCGTCCCAATTCATTCCAACAGCACGAAAGCGGCCTCTATCGTGCAGAAGAGCTCTTTCTCCTTCTGCTAGTCGATTCGAACTGTGTCTGCAAGTGGTGAAGCTAGTGATATCTGGACCACTGATATTGTTTCGGTCAGGCAGCGAGCTTTGAAAAAATAATTTATGCCATAACATATGAGTGTTTTTGTCATGGTGCTTTTGTTCAGAATACAGAATTGCTCCTGTAACCACCTGGAGCCAGGATTTCTACCATCCATTTTAGTTACTTTTGAGCAGAATGCAGGTTCATAAAACTCATAGTGTAACATCTGCCAGTTCTGCTTCTAGAGTTTCTCAGTGTTGTAGTGAACACGCCTGGTGTGCATCTTAATTATTGCCAAATCCTTGTCATCGCAGAGTTTCAGACAATCTGCTGTCAGCTCTTCTCATTAACGACTGAAATTGTTAGAACAAAGGATACATTACTGTTTTACTTTCAGTGTGTTGCCTACTCTGAAATCACGTTTCTCAGTTTGTATTTAGGGTTGATTGTGTTAATGTCCTGTCTTCCTAGAGAAGAAAATGATACATTTATTTCTAATTAATGACTGAATCAGTAAAATCTGGCAGATAAATTGGTTAAACAGCGAAAGTCTAATTATTACACCTAATGGAATTAAAAAAAACCATGGTTGGCTGTCTCAGGTTTACAATACACAGTATGTGGCTGTGAAACAGAGCTTGTCCAGTCATATATACTGTATACAGTATCTGAAACATACATTAAAATGTGTTTGAAAGATTCAGTTTTCAAAAGAAATACAATACAAGTATTAAAAATTGAATAATCTAAAACACAAGCTTTACTAAATTCTGCACATCCAGGTCTTAAACAGTGATTGCATGTTGGAGAGAAGAGCTGTGTGTCTTTAAAGCAACACTTCATCACAATGACAACTGAATCGTCAGATTTATTAATAACTGGATTTTCTAAAACTGCCATTTTTAAGTCCTGCCATTACTTAAAAAGGCACTTTTATTTTAAAATCTGCTTCACAAACGTTTATTTCAGCCCAAAGTGGTTATTTGTATTCAAAAGAATGGCATTCTGTTCTGAGCTCTGAGATCCCTCTTCATTGTGAACAAGTGACAATCACAAGTTAAATGCAGTAAGACTTGCTATTACTCTTTCTTAGCTGTAATTTCATCATTTAATGTCTCGTTTTGAAATGCCAAGAAATGTCAAGGATTTTGACATGTCCTTTTGTGTGTGTGTATAAACACCAGCTGAAAGCAGAGCGAGGGAAAAACCTTCCAATGCTTGTTTCTGTCTGCTGCGGTAAGGCTCATGGTATAGACATTACAGGTATTGTCATTTAGCCAGCATCCGACCTGAAACTGGGCCCCAGCTGCTCGTCTGGTCCGTCCCTCGGAGAGCCAGTATGGAATGAAGGTTTGTCCTCGGAGGTCCCCTGCCAGGCAAACAAAAACACCAGGATTACTGGACAGGAAACAGGGAGGCTTTGGTGTTTCTTGATGTGCTCAGTACGTCTACCTGCAAATGTGGCATGAAATTCAAAGACTGTAGTGCTGGCTCGTGCAGTGCATAGCTGATACTTTGGTACACTGAGAGAGACAGGTCTTTTAGATAATGTAATGACCTGAAGCCCCAGCCCCTGTGCAAATGGTCTTACTACCAGCTGTGATGAATCAGTATCCAGACAAAGTGCAAAGTAATCACAATGAGCTGAAACTGAAGATTTGACAAAGTTATACAATGTTATTTGGCGATGTTATACAGACACTCCAAGATTTGCTAAAACAAATCCCTAAAACACGGTCTTACAGTGTATTGTCTCCCCCTGTATGATCTCAATATCTCAAGCTAATGAGCTATTGATACTTTCTCAAGTTAAATGAACTGTTACTTTAGAATACATTTCCATGAAACAAAAAAATTGACTTTTTTTCGTGCTTTACTTGAATGTGGCCTTACATGCCCTGTGTAATACCTTCAGAGACGTGGCAATTCAATGCAGTGCTTTAATTTTTGAGTCCAGGCACTTCTTGTTGAGTCCCAGTACTTTATAAGGGTTCACAGAACTAAATAAATCCTCTAATAGCTCTCCTACCTACAAATTAATCATGTTAGATTCACAGTACATCTGATTATATTCCGCAAGGCTGAGCACTCTAACATGGATGTGCTTTTTAAATACGTTAATACCTTGAGTTGAGATCACAAAAAATTGTGAGCTTGTTGTCTGTCCAGCACAGCTTTTTTATCACTTCCAAGATAAACTGGAAGAGAGTTCTTCTCTGACAGAATATGGGGATCGGTTTTTCTCTAATTCATCAGGATAAATCCACAACCAAGTGGGGCAGATTTCTGTTTTTACAATCCATGGCCAAATACGGGGCTTCTCAGCTGTGATATTTATACCAGCGAACTAACAAACTGTTGCCATATTTTACCAATTATTTTTAGTAATTGGGGGAAAGGGGGCACCAGCTCTTTTGTTGCACCTCAACTATGACAAACCAAATGATCATTTAGAGACATCCCTAAATGATTTTACAGATATCTTTTAATATATGAAGAGATCTCGAAATCATTTAAGACACATTTACATATTTTGATATCTATAAATATTTGAAGATATCTTCATACGATTTGGTAATCTGGCTTGCGTATTCGAGCACTGGCTACGTGTGTTGTAATTTGTAATCCTTTAGGACTATTGTTATAAAAGCTGTGTCACAAAAATAAGTGTTTGAAACATTCCTCAAAGCACACATTCAGTATGTCTTAGAGTTAGGGCTGGAGTAACAGTATTAGGGTTAAGCTTCACATTAGAGTTTGCCTTATTGTGAAACCTACAGTACGTGTTGTTGTACAGTTTTGGGTAATGGTCATAAAAGGGTTCTGAATGTTGTTAGACTAATATTTTATGAAATGATAATACACAAGACCTTCTGCGTTAGCAACCTTTTCTCATTTATGAGTTAAAGCTGTAAGAATCTGAAACAGATCATAGACAGGGTGGGAAAACAGTATTAGAAATCCTTTTGCTATATAAGGGAAAAAAGAAATTCTCATGGTCTAAGCCGCATATTTTGGTATATCTTAAACAAAGAGGATGAAGTCATTATAGCATGTGTTAAATTATATCTGTGCTAATACAAATAGCTACAGTACAGTACAAGGGAATTGGTTCTTTTTTGTTCTTAAGAACAATCAAGATTTATTTTTCTGGGAGTCAGGAAAAGCTCACTAAATGGGCTATTGCAGCTATTGGCCTTACTATCAGCCCACACAGAAAAAAACACAGCCTGTACAAAGGAAACTTTGAAAATGAAAAACTTAATTTTATATTGCAATGGTTCCAACTTTGACTTCCATCAAGTTACACGCACAAAAACGCCTTTCTTCATCATTCAAACAATGCTGACAGCTAATGACAAAACAGAAATATTGAACCACCTCAAAAAAACTATTTTTAAAGCATTAGACTGTGATTATCAAAATATGGTATTATAAAGATGCTTAAAATACTGTACTCTTTATTAGAAATATAGGTCTCAATATGGGAATCACACATCACTTTGTAAATGATAAGGCAGTGGGTAATTGCCAGTTGTGTAGTGATCATACAACCTAAAAGCCTGTGGCTTATTGTGAGAGCCATTGTATTACCGATAGTTTGAAAAATTGCTGCTTGGTAGTTTCTTCTTTAAATAGGTATTATTTGGCCTCAAAATGTTTAAAATGAAATTAAACAATGAACCAGGACTTATTGTATTAGCCTGGTAATGAAGACATATATTTAGTACCATCTTTTAAAAAAAACATCCATAATTGCATCCTCAAACACACGTCCAACAGTTCGTCCTGTCCCACACAGCGTCTTAGACACTGCTAGTGATGCATTTGCTGGTGAGACGAATCAGTTAGAAGGCACATTCAGAAATGCTTTAGGGGAATGTGCGCCAGAAATAATTCCTCCATATGTGCCACACAACACGACACGACACCGTCCCAGTGACATGACAGGGAGGAGGTGTGAATTTGAGGTCATCACGAGACAGCTAACAAACCAAAGAGCAAACTCTAGGAAGAGGGAAGTCAGGTGAAAATGATGAAGGACTTGAGCGCTCAAGGACGTTCTTGCAGCTCAGAAACCGTGGCCCTGACAGGTTTCTGAGCAGGTTCTATTTTGCTGTATGGCTTTCATGCAGGTTGTTACATTGTGTTGTGTAGAGTTTATAAAGGTGTTCTTAAATTTTTTATTTATTTATTCAAACACTAATGAACAATCCTAACAGAAACAGGAAAGCTGCAGAACACCCACACATCGATTTAACTAAAGGGTCGCGATTCACTAACTAAATTGACACATTTACTACATGTATGAGGAAACGCCTGGACGCACAAGCCAACATTAGGTCACTGTTAAACATTTGGCAGGTGCTGTGCTTTGATGTCATTTCCGAAGTTGTACCATTTGTTTTCCAGGCTAAGCACCTTTGGGAAGGTGTGGATTGGCTTCATCACTCTGCTCTCCTCCCCACTGAGAGCTGATGTGCGGGAAGCATTCTGGAGCACTATGGCTGCCGTCACATCATCCAGGTGGGGCTGCACACTGGTGGTGGTGGAGGGGAGTTCCCATTACCTGTAAACCGCTTTATTAATTACAGATCCCAGGGATGATGGTTTTAATTTATTGAGGCCTTTACTTTGAGGCCCAGATGGATCCTTGGGGATCCTTGAGCCACTGCGGGTGATGGGGTTCCCAGTCATGTGACAGACATCGGCCGCACACTCCTTGTCTGACAGGGGCCTCAGTGGGCGGCGGCTCAGAGGAGTTCGGTGAGATCTGCACTTCATAGACGGAAGGAGGGTGTTCATGTTGGGGACCTTGGCTCCTGCCGACTGCAACTTTAATTCACCCTCTAGGAGATCGCAGAACGCACACAGCTCCGTGTCAGGCCAGAGGAAGATGAACTAGGGTTGCAGGAAATTAGGCTTTCAACTGCTTCCAATTTTGCTCTTGGTATTAACAAACAACTAAAAAACATTGACGCACTGGGAGATTAAACGTGACTAATAAAGTATAGTCAAAAGCATGAAAAAGTAATCTACTACAGTACAAACAATTTTAAAAAAATGTATTGATAAAAACTCAAAACCAAAGTATTGGTTTGCACCTAGCATTTACAGTGGTGATCAGCTTTTCCTCAAGAAATGGATCTTAAGTCCTTCATGATTTACACCAGCACCAAACCCCGATTAATTGATAATCTGCAGGGATTTCTGGAAATATGGGGACTAACATTGCTCCAAGATTCATTTGAAATTATCTGAAAATGTAAATTTCAGAAAGATATTAAGAATGAAATGGGAAAATATGAAACATATTGTATCAGTATCATTTATACTGGATCTTTATAAATAGTGCCAAGGAATTCTTACTGTATATATTTCCTTACTTGGAAAAACTCCTAATATTCAGAAACTACTGACTTTGCTGTACATGCAGTATTCAGATGCCCATGAGAGTATTATTATTATTATTATTATTATTATTATTATTATTATTATTTAATACAGCCCAGCAATGTGGTCCAGAGCTGTTGATCAGTTTCTGCAGCTTACTCACTGTTGGATGCTGACTCTTGCTGGAGATATTGGCTTCACAGATAGTCATGACGCAAAGTCTGGGCACAATCAGGGAGACAATCCAGCAATTTTGAAAAGGCTATTTCCTCAAACTTTGACTTAAACCCTTATGCTACTGGTACTCCGGAAGTCTGAAAAATAGGCTAGAACAAGGCAACATAAAGAAGCAAACTTGCTATGACTTGCTATGAACAAGGGTGTTAAACCAAATTAAAACCTGAGAGACACTGATATGTATATGTCATACAACATACTCCTTGTCGTCTTAGTTTGTGTTTAGCTGGGTGAGAATTCCTTTTATGCTGCTGAACACTGGATTATTAGGGTATCATCTTTCCCCCGCAAACGCGTTGCTTTTAAAGTCTGTTGTGCCCATAAAACGAATCAATTAGGAGCTCAGGTTCATTCAGCCTCTTCCCAGTGCACTATAATACAGAATTAAGGATGCAAGCTGATTGTTTCATTGTTTCAAAAGGTAGGCTGGTGTGTAACAGCTGACAACAATTCTAATTGATCCAATTTTAATTCTTTTTTAATGACAATTTGTGACTAGCCCTCACAGCCATTTCTTTGGGTTTTTTTGTATCTGTGTTATTAATTGGGTTAAACGAGGTGTGGCTCAAGAGAAATTGTCTTTAAGAATGAAGCATTGTGTTGTGGCGTGATTCAACTGCACAACGTGTTGTTTGTTTTGCATTACAAATGTACAGCTAAAATATATATGCACTTGCTTTGTCTTTCCTCAATTTCTGTGATATAATTAAAGAAGACTGTTATTTAATGTCCTTCCTGTGTTTGCATGAGTTTCCTCCAGGTGCTCCGGTTTCCTCCTACAGTCCAAGCACACACTAGTAGATTAATTGGCTTCTGGGAAAACTGGCCCTAGTGTGAGTGTGTGTGTCTGTGTGTGTCCTGTGATGGACTGGTGTCTTGTCCAGGGTATGTGAGTGTGTGTGCCCTGTGATGGACTGGTGTCCTGTCCAGGGTATGTGAGTGTGTGTGCCCTGTGATGGACTGGTGTCCTGTCCAGGGTATATGAGTGTGTCTGTGTGTGCCCTGTGATGGACTGGTGCCCTGTCCAGGGTATGTGAGTGTGTGTGTCTGTGTGTGTCCTGTGATGGACTGGACTGGTGTCCTGTCCAGGGTATGTGAGTGTGTGTCTGTGTGTGCCCTGTGATGGACTGGTGTCTTGTCCAGGGTATGTGAGTGTGTGTGTCCCGGTATGCCCTGTGATGGACTGGTGCCCTGTCCAGGGTATGTGAGTGTGTATCTGTGTGTGCCCTGTGATGGACTGGTGTCCTGTCCAGGGTATGTGTGTGTGTGTGTCTGTGTGTGTCCTGTGATGGACTGGACTGGTGTCCTGTCCAGGGTATGTGAGTGTGTGTCTGTGTGTGCCCTGTGATGGACTGGTGTCTTGTCCAGGGTATGTGAGTGTGTGTGTCCCGGTATGCCCTGTGATGGACTGGTGTCCTGTCCAGGGTATGTGAGTGTGTGTGTCTGTGTGTGCCCTGTGATGGACTGGTGTCCTGTCCAGGGTATGTGTGTGTGTGTGTCTGTGTGTGCCCTGTGATGGACTGGTGTTCTGTCCAGGGTGTACCCCATCTTGCACCAACTGCTGACCGAATACAGGCTCTGGCTTCCCCGCGACCCTGTACTGGACATAAAGGTACAGAAAATGGGTGGATGTGGTACAAAAAGCCTGAGGTTTGTTTCTAAGGAAGGCATTGTGTACAGAAACAAGTCCCAGTATTCTGAAGATTAAAGGCAACTGTATGTAAACTCAGTATCCTAGTTCAAAAATATTTTTTTCCTGTCCTTTCTTACACAGAATATGAGCTTTCAATTCAGGAAACCAGTATGGGTGTGTTCATGCTTAAGTACTGTCAAAACCACTCAGACACAAGAGTAGAACTAAACTGTTCATTTCCTCTATAAGAGGTTACAGTTTGCTTTTAAATATAAGATCCCTTCATGAAACATTGCATCTGGATGGAAACAAATGATTTTAATGAATAAGCAAATAATATAATAGGAACACACTTAATTGTTTATACTTATATACTGTAGCACTTTTCTGGACACTCCACTCAAAGCGCTTTACAGGTAATGGGGACTCCCCTCCACCACCACCAATGTGCAGCTCCACCTGGATGATGTGACGGCAGCCATAGTGCGCCAGAACACTCACCACACACCAGCTCTCAGTGGGGAGGAGAGCAGAGTAATGAAGCCAATTCAGAGATGGGGATTATTAGGAGGCCATGATTGGTAAAGGGCAATGGGAAATTTGGCCAGAATGCCAAACCCTACTGTTTTTGAGAAACACCCTGGGATTTTTATTGACCACAGAGAGTAGGGCCCCAGTTTTACGTCTCATCCGAAGGACGGCGCCTGTTTACAGTATAGTGTCTCCGTCACTGTACTGGGGCATTAGGACACACACAGACCGCAGGGTGAGCGCCGCCTACTGGCCCCATTAACGCCTCTTCCAGCAGCAACTTTCGTTTTTCGCAGGAGTCTCCCCTCCGGGTACTGAACAGGCTCACACCTGCTGAGCTTCACTGGGTTGCCAGCTGTGAGCTGCAGGGTGATATGGCTGTTGGCGCACTTATCTATTAAACTTAACAGATTGAATATTAAACCCATTAACTCAATCAATGACTATAGGTATCTATGACACCTCTTACATCACAGTATACCACAGTCTCTGCTGAGCCAGTGAAAGTATAGAAACCAGCCACCTCTGCAACAGCATCAGCACCCAGTACACCTTGCAGCTGTGGCTGCTGCCCCTTTTGAGCACAATAAGGCAATCAATGAAAGAGGCTGGTACATGCAAATTTTGCCGTATGTTATTTCCCTGGAATGTCTACGCCTGACATTTTAATAGCCTAAACAAAACCAGGAAGACAGAGGAAAGTGTGTAATTTATCCACTTTTTTTTTTGCAAAAAAGCAACCATGCAAACTAAAAGGGAGAGATAATTTTAAATTCACCACAATAACATAAAGACTTTTTGCAGCGAGAGTTATCTCTTAAATGACACATTTTGAAAAGAAACAGCTTTTAGTTTTTCTACTATAATCAGCCAATTTCCTTGTCTTTAGTGGTAATCCCCAATAATTTCACAGAACTAATTCAATCTACTTGCCACCAGGGAGTCGAGATTTGCTTACAGATGGCGTCTCCCTCGATAGCCAACAATATAGTGTACTGACCTTCACATTTCTGCCACCTGCAGGGACATTAGTGATCTCAAGCCTCAGTGTGCTGTGGCTTGGATGCACTGAAAGGTAGGCTGCTGTTGATGTCGCCCAGGGGTTGTGAAAGAAAATGTGTGAACAGCTGCACACGGCTCTGGTGTGCTGACATGGTGGGTTAATTCCACCTGCAGGGCCACAGCTGAGTGTCCCTTCAAATGGAAGCTGGGAGCACAACACTGACCCAGGCCCCCATCATCCCCCAGCCTCCTTTAAGTCATTACTGTGTCTAATGGGCTTAATGGAGATTTCTTTCCTTTGACCTGAGGTTTCCAATTCTCAGCCCTGAAGTTCTCAGTTTTGTCCAGACAGCATTAATGGTATTGCAAGTCAAACATTCAAGAATGCGGAAACATAAGAGAAAAAAACCTTCAAAAAGCCCTTAATGGACCTGTAAAGCAGAGCAGCTCTATTTTTGTTCCAATCAGGGGTGTCCTAGATCTCTTCTCCTCAGAGGTGCGCTCCATTAGAGATCAGTTTCACAAAGTGCCAGTGCTGACATCTTACAGTAGGTTATCCTCAGGAGCTCCAAGAAGGAGCCCCATTAAAACTGCATTGTTTAATTACAAAGGCCTGTTCTTGTGGACAAAGGGATTTAAAAGTCTTTTAAAATGCTTTCAGTAGGGTAATTTAATGGCTATTCCTATACTTTGCATCTGTACTCCATGCAGTGTAAGCAGCCCTTGTACTCTGTTCTTTGCCCTGCTCTTTATGTTATTGTGGTGAATTTAAAATTATCTCTCCCTTTTAGTTTGCATGGTTGCTTTTTTGCATTGCTGAGGAACCCCATGAAAACAGACACGACGTGGTGCCAAAGGTACCAATCCAACTCGGACCCTATCCTGATACCAAAGGGTGCAAGGTGAGCATATATCATGGACAGGACTACAGTCTTTCACAGGGCACGCACACAGATTAATCCCCGTGGGCTTGGAAAGAACATGCAAACTCCACACAGAAAGGTTCTTCATGGACCAGAATCAAACCCAGAACAAAGACCTGTGAGACATTAGGAATAACCACCAAGCCATGATCGTGCCCTGTACAAACCATGCTCCACCTCACTCTTTGGGTTTTACTGCAGTTTTTTGTTGGCCTTGGGTGGCGAGTGAGTTGATTAGGTTTTCAATGTTATTTTATAATATAAAAATCAGAATCCCAACAGTGCAACTTGGTGTTTATGTCACAGGGTTCATGGTGCAAAAATGATGTCACTCCCTTGGGATATAACACTGGAGTCACTCACGTCAGTGACCTGGTCTTCTGCTGGGGCTGATACAGAGCTGCCTAGCTCAGATGCTTAGAGATACGCCCAAAATAGAAGTTTGAATCAGGGATCAGAGGTCAAACACAGCACTGGCAACAACAATTCCCCCCATGAATCTGATTTTTCTGGTTTGAGAAATCCTGGCTGACGTAAGACCAGAAATAACATTACACAAGGAGGTCCCTGAGACCTTCGCAGCTCTCCTCTAGGCATACCTGACACTGCTGAGGCTGGCTGCTTTGTCCCTTTGCATTCTGAATACTCTAAACGTAGAGGAGACAGTTTAGAAAAGAAAAGAAAGAGATTAATTAAGAAGGAAGCACAAAAGACAATGAAATATTTAGAAATGCATCATGACTGTACCACAGAAGATGAATATAAAAATCGCTTAATATGCGCAGCTTTCACAGAATATGAATTTAATAGAATCTGTATATACTGCATGCCCTGAGAGGCATTCATTTTCGCAGAGTATCGCAAGGCTACCCAAGCCAAGGTCATCATACTTGTATATTCTGTCTGAGGCCTTGATCGTTTTAGGAAAAAAAGAAATCCATTTTTAAACCTTTTAAATTTTATTCTCACAAAACACAGTTACCTTCACTTGATTTAGAATTCGCTAAAATCTTGCATAAACAGCACTTGAATTCTGATACGTTATTAGCAATTGTGTAACTCTTCCAAGAGATTTTTGTCCAAGCTTCCATGGCAGCCCAGAATCCTGCAGCACATGTGCAGGGGTTGATGTGTAGCAGAATTATTCTTAGATCTTAGCGGGGAGGAGCTGGGAGGAGACTAGCTAAATGCAGACTTTAAGAAAATGCTAATACATGAAAATAAGAATGTTGACATCCCTTTCAGCTCGCAAAAAGAAATTGCTGTGAAATTCCCGCTTCGTCAAATCCAGACTCATTTTTCAAGGACATTAATGGAAAAAAGGGACAAACACAGGGAACAAAAGGTTTTTTGGCATTACACTGGTCTGCTGTTCATCAGTTAATAAATCTTTCAATCCTGGCAACTTCGGTTCCCCACACAGTACACTCCTGGAAAGAGGTCAGTGGAGATCTTTGTTTTGCAGAGTATGTTGGAATGACAGACATGCTGTTAAAACCAATGAAAGCCGTGTGCATGGGTGGTGTCTGTTTTTATGAGCCAAGCAGGAAACATGCTTCAGAAATATTATGAAACACAATTCACAGGAAAGATGGGTCATTTATCTCAGGCAATCTTTTACAGCAATCATAGTACATATACATTTGATTCTTTTTTGGTCGTTTTCCATAGCGTGATGGAAACAGTTCTCAGAAATGTTAGAGGAGACCCTGAGTGACGTGCAGGAATGTGTTTGCTTGAACAAGTGAAGAAAGAGGGAGGGCAGCACCTTGAGCTGAAAGGAGTTAGACTGATGAACGTTGACTGTAACAGCACAGATTTACATGAGGTTAAACAAGGATTCGACAGTGAGGAATGAGCTTGGTGAAACCTCTTGGCAATCTTTTACAGTGGAACGCTGGAAAGGGTCCTAGACTTGCTCCTGGAGGTTTTGGGGTTCAAATCCCTGGTGAGCCACAGCTGCTGTTCAAGTTATTTTTCCTGGATGGGAGCAGATATAAGTCACTTTTATTAAACACAACTTCCAAATAAGTGAGTTAATCATCTGTATCACACAGAAGATTCACATTGGTGAGTAAGAAGCATTGTTCTTTTTGTTTTTGTCCTGCAAAGTTTTACATCAAAGCCCTAAGGCTGCTAAAATGTAAAACACTCAGAGCACTTCAGGCCTTTTTTGACATCTGTCTTTTGTCTTTATCTGGCTGTAAAAAAAATGAATCCCATCTACCAGTTACTAGGGATATACCAAGCGAGATCCATCCTCCCATTTTCCGCATGCCACTGTGGACTGCTTCTGATTTTGCCATATTTTATATTGTGCTTCATTTTGTGCAGATTGACAATGAAAAGTGAAACACAAGGGGAAACGATGTGGAGGTGCTTTTAAAATTAAGCCCAGGAGGCACTTCATTAGCCAAAGAGGTGAGCCCAGACCCTGGGTACTTTCAGGAAACAGCTGGATAACATCCCTGGATCAATTCTCTACTGACTATCAAAAAACATGTCTTTGCGCAGTAATTTACAGCTGTTGCTATAGCTCTGGGGTCTGAAGTGTTAAAAGAGCACAAGCAGTCTGACCTTGGGCAGTAGGAAGGCCTCAACTGTGCAACACATAATGACACTGCCACAAACTGGTGAGTATATGACATCCAGTTTAGAAAAACAAAACAAAAGACAAGACCACAAATGACTCACAGCTGCATTTGAATGATTTTACACGATTTGTCTTTAATCAAAGATAACCCGAGGAAATACAGTACTGGTTAAGCTTACATTCACAAAGCACGGTTCTCAATTTCAGGGGTGTCGAATTCTACTCCTTGAGGGCCGGATTCTCCACTGACTTTCACTTCCTCCAGCCTCTTCCCTGACTTCATTAGGTTAACTGTTCATTACATACAAAAACCTAATGATCCTTTTGAAGTCTCAGATTAATTTATGGGTGTAGATAGTGCAACTTGAACTGTAGGCACATTTTTAAATCACAAACCGCATAAGACTTGGAGAAAAAATAAACAATTTTTTTCAGAGCTTAAGGCTAAACATCCATAATGCCCCTTGGCCCTTTGGGACTGTAATCAGACCCCCCTGCAGGAAGAAGTGTGAGAATGTAAAGACCACTGTCCTGAGCTGGTTGATGAGCTGGTAGCTGCTTTCTGGGGACTGCAGCAATCAGTGGAAATCGCATAATTCAGGGTTAAAGCAATGGGTGACAAGCACCTTTGCACCCTGCACAGGGGGAACTGAGTGAAGACTCTCTCCAGAGAGAGTCAGACAGTTGTTTTATCAGTAGTCGTTCAACGGTCGGGAACTGTAGATATCTTCAATAATGATCCCATTTCTGTGATCTGACATTTCAATTTAAAAGAAAATGCAAAACATTGTGTTGCAATCCTTGTATGATGTCAAATACATGAACAAATATTATTTTAGAAATTGGCTAAGGTGCAGTGGTTCTTGATTTAGATATTATTATTATTATTATTATTATTATTATTATTATTATTATTATTATTATTATTATAGCAATGCAAATTAATCCTAGAACCATCTTTCATTACAGGCACACCAGCAAACATTTAACAACACACACACAAAATAAAGCTGCAAGTACTATATAAGTTTTTTTAATAGATCTTCACATCTTGAATCTTATCTGTTGGTATAAAGTACATCCTGTACAGTGCTTGAATTATCAGAAGGAGGGATTGTTACTTTATTGGTAACAGTTAAGAGGTGGTTAAAGTGTATTGAAAAAATCTTACAAAAAATATAATTAATTTTTATCTAGACAATTTGAATTAATCTCAACCACCCACCATGCGATGCTTGAAAGCATGTGAACCCTTCACCTTTCACGTCTTATACTCTAAGATTTAATTAAGATAACCAAAATATTGGGAAAACACACAAGAATATACTTTATATTGTTTCATTATTTATTACATAAAACATGTTTATTTATCAAAAACTCAATAGTCCCTGTGTAAGTGAACCTTTTAATAAGTGGTTGTACATTCTTTAGCAGCTGTGATAGCAACCAAATATTTCCTATAGTTACTAATCAATTTCTCACATCTGCTTTAAGGAATGTGTGCCCATTCTTCCTTACAGAACTGCTTCAGCTGCTCCAGATTTGTTGGCTGTCTTGCATTCAGGTTTTTCCACAACACTTCTATTGGGTTGAGATCTGGACTTTGACTCGGTCTTTCCAAAACATGAAATTTCTTCCCCTAAATTCTTTTCTTTGGTAGATTTGCTGAACTGCCATTGGTTGACCCTTTTTCTGTCCAACGTCGACACATGGACAGAGGTCCGCCGTTCTTCTCCAGAATATTGTGGGATGACTCTGGATTCATAGTTCCCTCAATGATGGCGAGTTGTCCAGATTCTTGGAGAAGCAGCCCCAAACCATGACACTCCCACGGGCTTGCCTGTCAGTGGGATGAGGTTATTTTGTTGCTAGGTTTTTGGCAAATACTGCATTTGTTGTTGCAGCCAAAAAGATCATTTTTAGACTTATCTGTTCTTCCAATCTACAGGATCATCCAGATGGTCTTTTAGAAACTTCAGATGAGCAGTGATATTCTTTTTCAAGAGGAAAGGTTTGCTCCTGGCTACACTCCCATGTATGCCACTGTTGTTCAGCGTGTGTGTAAACCCTTCCTTTTAGAAAAGGTTTGATTAAACAAGGATTTCATAGTAAAAATGTAACATTTAAATAACTACTTTAGGCATTCAAGCAGCTCAGTACATATGTGCACAAACACTTAATACATTCTAAACAATGTTTCTTTGAAACAAAAACATTTTTGTAATCTTTATTTTCACTACAGCCATATTTGACTATGAGAGCTGTTGTCTTGGAAATGACAGAACTAACTCCACAGGGCCAAGTTCTCCCAGAACTTCATGAGCAGCATCCTCTAACACGATGCTTCTTCCTGTCTTTTATGCATTAATTTTTTATCTTGAAAATTATGTCACTACTCTCATTAAACTTTTAATTCTGGGACACCAATTATAACTTAAAAATGCAAGGAAGTGCAAGACTGAACCACATCGCTACTTGTAATGTCTTTTTCAGTCTTTTGAGTCAAAAACAGTTAGCTGTAACATTTCTCTTCAAAGTGCATCATAATCATTTTGAAGATGAAAAACTCTTCATATCTGTTACAGAGCATTGCCTTTAAGTTTCTCACAGGCTGTTTAAGCCTACAGACAAGGGATTCCTGCCTGTTCTGGAAGAGACCAGAGCTGTTGCACTAGATCTTGTCATCACACAGTAGTGAAACTTAGCTGAACAAGTGGCCACTGAATTTCCTGTCACCTCAGCAGACGGTGGATAAAAATAATGTGTTTGGCAGAATCTACAGTAGAGGAATGTACCGAAGAAACACATGCATATTATCTGTTCGTCTGTCATCATAATTACAGCTTGAGGAAACACAACAGAAATAACAGCCAGCTCTGATCCACTGTGTTTAAACTGGCGTGAATAAATCCCTCCAGGATCCGTTCCTCCTCAGCACAGCAAAAGGACACACAACTTTCACCACAGTCAGACAAGAAGCAACAGCTGCTTCACAAATTCTAATCACTGAACTGGACAAAGGTAGCACTTAAAACCTTTATTTAAATACGGTACTTTTTATTGCTGTTAGTTATCATTCCTTTTATGCATTTTATTAAAATGATATGATATATTTTTATTCATTATGCTATGTACAGCAGTGGTCAACAACAGAGCTGAATAACAGGAGGTCTACTGTGAAAGTCATAGGCTTTCATAGTCATGGGCATAGTCAGGTGTATGACCATGACTGGCAGCAAAACAATCTGCTCATGTGTGACACTAGCTTTGCACCACCAATGCGTAGATGCTGCCTGGTGGGACTCTGTCCCATTTCTCCCATTCTGCATGGCCAAGTATCTGCCTGTGACTGATCTCTGAGACCTTGATTCCACACGGATCCCCCAAGTATTTAACTGGGCTCAGGTCTGGTACCTAAGGTGCCTATGGCATACCTGACACACAGTCTTCGCACGAGAAAGCGATTGTTACACAAGCAGCATGAAGACACAATCCTGACGTGTCAGGATGAGCCTGAAGAAGGGCGGTGAGGGACTTGATCAACATAGTGCCTTGCAGTCGGTTTACCATCAATCACTGGAATCTGAGTCTGTAATGACTATATCAGCCTGCACCGGCTATCACACTTAGTCCTCGTTTACCTCATTCTGTTGCATCACTGGACCCTGGTGAGCACTGGTCCCCTGTGTGGTGGTCTGGCCTGAAAACAAAATCAGCTCATCTGCCTCCTCACCGATGAACTGCTGACACGCACTGAGAATGCAATCAGACCTGGAACATCTTGCCAGGTTAGAAATTGCTGGCAATGAACAGCACAGATGGCAAGCGACTGTGTGACAATCGCAGGAAGGTACAGGTCTCTTGACAAGTGTGGCATATTACTTCCTTCCCTACACATCTAACACCACACTCATTCAAGGCCCCTCAGGACAATTCCAGATCACCCAGATGGCATCTTGTGCCTCCAGCAACCTTATTTACTGTATCTCTTGCAGTAAATGCCCGGCCATCTACACTGGAGAAACAGGAAGGAGACTTGGAGACCGCTTCAGAGAACATGTGAAGATTAAAGATCTCTCCAAGCCCATTGTTTCTCATTTCACCTCTGACGGCCACGACCACTCTAATCTCTCCGTCTGTGTTCTCAAAACAGGTTTTCCGAACTCATACATCAGAAAGACTACAGAAACCAAAATTATTCTGCAGCTAGGATCACACATTCTCCCTTCTCTTAACGACAGACTACTCTTCTTCTAAATTTTCTCCATTCATTGGAAGTTTCATTTCACACCTCTCGACACCTATTCGGACTTCACTCCTCCTGATTGGCCTCTCTTTCTGTCCCCTGCTCCCGCCTCTCACTCCTCCTTGTCACGCCCTCTGCAGCCAGAGGGCACTCCTCTCTGTCCTGTCCATAGTTTCCGGTCTGCTGTCCTTCCTGTCCCTCTCTTTCCCTTGGGCTATATATTTCCGGGTCTTGCACTCTGTCCTGGCTCAGCATTGACGTTTGGATGTCCTGAGACCCGCCTAGCACCAGGGCGCTCCACGTCCGCTCCCTGAGGGCATAGGTTTCTATACGGCATTCCTGAACTCTTTGCACTAATGAGCCCGGGCCTTTTTCCCGTCTCGCCGCTACGCATATGGGTCTTTTTCCGCTCTCCTGCTCCCCACAGTTTGTCCCTTTGGACGTCCGTGACACTCCTCTCTCACGGCCTTTGTCCTCCTGCTACTGTACATTACCTTTGCCTACTGCCTTGTCTTTCTCACACCTGAAGAAGGCTCCACGGCCAAAACGTTGTGTTTTCTTTCTTCTTTTTTTCAGCATGGAATAAACCTATTACTTGTTCCTTTGCAGCCTACGCATGCTGACGCAGCTCCCCACCTGAAATATTACTTCCTGTGTCCTTCTCTCTTGTTTTTCACCAGGCATGTCATTCAACAGGTTAAATCATCTCATCGCCCATGCCACGTCAATACTCGATCAAAATGCTGCCACATTACTGTCCTCCACAATTTGGCTGCTCACATTACGAAGAGACAAAGTGATGAAATGTCATTCATTTCTTATGTCGTGACTTCAGGAATGCAACACATTCCTGCCTTTGCCCAAGTTGTTTATGAGACTTATCAGTTATTTTAAAGTTCCCATGACCAAAATTATGACCACAGTTTCCAGTTCATCATCATCAATGTTTTCCCTCTTGAGTCTTTTAAGTACAGATTTATCAGGAAGGTGCCTTATTGCAAAATTATGATGACAGATTAACATTTGCTTTGGAAACTTCATGGCTAATGGTCTTATATTTCCCCACTGGTCACACTATTTATGATGCCCACGAGTAAACAATGTCTCAGAAAGCCGATTAACCCCATTAGTGCCTTCTTTGTAATTATCTGATGCCTCACAGTCTCTGCCCAGAAACATTTATGCAAGACCATAGCCTTGTTAGAGTAACATGTTTCAATTAAGACACCAAGAGGTGAATACTAAACGTAAATTAAAAAATATTTTTTTCATAATAAAACATTGGGAGGCACAGTGGCACAGTAGTCAGCACTGCTGCCTCACAGCGCTGGGGTCCTGAGTTCAGTTCCTGGGGTGACATCTGCATGGTGTTTGTATGTTCTCCCTGTGTTTTTGCATGGGTTTTCTCCAGGTGATCCGGTTTCCTCCCACAGTCCAAAGAAATACTGGAATACTAACTGGCGTCTGGGAAAATTGGCCCTGGTGTGCTTGTCTGTGTTTGCGTGCTGTCTTGCTTGCCAGGATGGGCTCTCATTCCCTGGGACCCTGTAGAGTGCAGTTTAATACCAGCGCCACGTCTCCCAGAGACCTCTTCACATATCCAGCAAGGAGAACAAGTTCAGCTCATTCTGGGGAAATCCAGCAAGGTGAGCTAATACTATTTGCTCCTTTCCTTCTGTGGAATCTCACTTCTGCAGCATACTAATTAACTAATCAAGCCAGGTGTGTCTCACTTAAGGTCATGTTCGAACAAAGCCACCTCTTTCGTCATGACTCCAGTCTTTAAGAGAGGTGGAGGGGCAGAAAGGGGGCAAGAAGGAATTGGTGATTCCCATTTAAGATAAGGGAGCTCTAATTTATACGTGCATTTTTAAGACCCCTGTTCTGTTATTATATAGGGTCCTTTGGGGACGTTGTTATCCAGTAGTGGACTGCAACACTGTACTTTCTTTTTACCTCCAAAAACCTTTCTGCCCAAAATTAAAAGGCAGGTATAATTTCAATTGAATACACGGTAGAGGCTGAAGGCATCTAGTTCTATGCCATTTCATACTGTATGCTCTAAAAGCCTTCCGGAACAATGACTGCTCACTCTATTGATACCACAGACTGATTATCATGGGGGATGAAATACCGCTTTTTATTGAGTTGCCTGACAGCTCACACAGAGATGAAAATTGAACAGATTCATTATAAGGTGCTTTCTTCTTAATGGCGTTCACCATACTCTAGTGTACACATACAATATGAACATGGTTTCAATTTCAAATTGAATTTGTTGTTCAAATTGAGTTTTTGTAACTACTGTATCATGATTGAAATCTGGTTGTTCTAACAACAGCCAGATAATCCTTACAAAGTAAAATAATTGCTCCTTGAAACAATATTGGACCCCAGTACTGAACAGAGCTAGGGCTTGTAAAGTCATAGTTGGCCTCACCTCTATTTATCTAGATATACAGTATGTGAGTATACAGTACATAGCAAGTCTATCCCTAAAACTATAAAAGCATCTGGAATCATAGCAAGATGGTTGTAGGTTCAAGTCCTAAATGTGGACACTGCTGTTGTGTATTTGATCAAGGTGTGTTACTTTAATTGCTCCAGTCAGCCGAATGGTACAAGAGAATGCATGGTTAGGTCCATTGACGAAGATTCTTGTATTCGTCATTTTAAGTTAAAATGGGTTACGCTCTGACTTTTTACAGTTACAGAGGATACTTACTTACTGTTAACCTTACTATAAACCCTGCCATAATTTACAAATGGATCCATTATTTGCAACATTTCCTCACTGGCAATACTACCAGAGGTCTAACTGTATGTGTTGGGCCAATACATCTTTTCAATACCATCATTCAAGATTCAAGAGCAGGCAGGAGATTCTACTAGTAGGTTCCACTGCCTGCTACATTCCCCAGAATGCTGCAGGGAATGAGCTGCTGCCTTTGGTCACCTGATCTTCTAGCAGCAGAGCCACTGGCGCTGCAGAGCAGCAGAGCTGTACCTGGGTTTCTTTGGCTGATCTCTGAGGCCGGCATAAATGCCAGTGTGTTGTGATATGAAAAGAAGCCACAAACAGGCTGATCCATCCAGTCAGCATTCGTTTTCGTTTTCAGCCTTCAGCACCAGGCCAGAGGAAGCATTAAAAGAGAATAGGGCTAGGGGCCCATTTAGCAGAGGATCTACATCTTGTTTTCAAATTCAAATTCAAAGAGCTGTGATGACTGATTACAGCTCTGCCAAAACAGATACAATTAACACAAAATTTACAGACATTTACAGTTCATTTTATTTGATATTTACATAAAACACATAAGACATTATTGAGAGAAACAGTCACTCTCTGTTCTTCAGGCCTACAGGTTTTCAGTGTGACTTGTGTGGGTGAGAACCAAGTATTATTATACTAGTATGAATGGAATAAAATCGAATTTTAAAGTAGGCTCCTACTGTTGCCATGCCTAAGGCCTTCTTGATGCTTCTCTTCAGTAAAACGGGCAGTATATGCAGTTTCCTTAAATCTAGACTTGAAGGTTACATTTGTTAAAAAAGCACTAGGCACCATTCAGTGACCTCGCAAGATTATTATTTTTGCACAAGTGTTCATATGAACCACTGGAAAGACAAGGGAAACGAGAGGCAGAAAGTTATGAGCGGTTTAGAAGATTTTCTGAAAGAATTTCAAAGGGTAAATAGAAATTATGACCTAATAAAATGTGTACATGATTCTGTTCCCATAGCGTCTAGATAAGAGTAGGTCACTGAATGAGCACTCTTGGAGCCTTTCATGTGCTGACACAAACATAACATAACCATGAGATGTACAGGAGACGCACATTCCTCTCAGACATTACTGTAGACTGGCAGACATACTGTACAGTATGCAGGTGCCCAAGAAGCCATAGGTGCTGCTGTTGTCATGTGACGCCTACTCCCAACTCCTAGTGTCTCATCAGGAGACACTGAGCACAACTAGCGACGAACACTTGGAAAAAACCTAGCTGCAGTGAGCTAGTGAACTAATGGTCTGACTCAGGCTCAAACCCAGCATTGAGATCTGGAAGTCAGTTTCTCTTAGTACAACAAACACAGAACCTTTAGGTCAAAGTCTTAATTTTACAGCTCCATTGCAAATTAGCAGCCTTTCTGTTCTCTTAACTCCATGGACCTGAATTTGTCAATTCAGTAAGGTTTCCATTATACAGTATAATAAGAGGCTTGATATACCCAAAACAAAGGAGGGCATAGTGTAGAATACCTTAAAGCTTTTAACATGTGACTGTTTACAACAGTTTCCACAAGTGAAATCTTCACTTTTGGAACTGCTAATGTCTATATATTTCAAGAAAAAACACTGATAGAAACTAATTATTACTCACAGATCTGGACTGTACTAGAGCTACTGTACATGTGCCAGCAGAGTCTGAAGACTCTATGTACACTTTTTATGAATGTACAGAGTTTATGAATGTGTACACTAAGTATTTACATGAACTAATTAAACTACTGTTGAACACCTTTTATCTTTTTTTTTACAAAAAAGGTATTTGGAGCTCTGTTTTAGAATGCAAAACTATTCACACCATTTTAACAATCCTGATGCTGTGAGAAGCCCACATTGGGCATGGTCTCCTAATGACAAAGAATCTTTGCAGAAAAGTAGGGAGAACCAAGCCTTAATTAACATTTCCCCTTTGACACCTGCATTAATTACCAGCCTCTGATGACTGGAGCTCCAGTCTCTTGGGTTTCAGCACGATGTGGTGCAGTGTCTACGGCACTGGTGGTGAAAACAGGCCACAGGCCACTGGTAGACAGACTCAAGCTGATGAAGACAGCAGCAAAAAGAACCAAAATTCCTTCTCATGAGACCACTCCGGAAAACCCGCACTGGGGTGTGTTTAATTAGTCTCAGTGGAGTTCATGTCCAGTATCTTGTACCTTTGTTCCCAGGTCTTTATCCCAACATGTACTGAATAACTTGCTACACTTACGTGGCCTGGCAGTGGAATGTAGTCCATCTGTCCATTATCACCCCAGATCTGTCTGATGTCAATTTCCATATCTGCCTGCCCCTTTGCAGTCTTTGTGTCGAATGACTAAAAAAGCAGTGAATGGGGCTGAGTAAACAGATCTACCAGGATCTCTGTCTCAACTATACAATATTCTGAGGTGTTTCAGATCAAATCGGACAGTATTGATAAACAGGTAACACAAAACACTGGTGTACAGAACTTTACACATTACATAATACAGATTATTTTGCTATCTTCACATCAAAGATTGCTAGAGCCCAGCGCATAATTAAAACAGAAGAGCAAATACATCAAAAACAACCAAGTAATAACATTATTTCAAAGCAAGGTGGATCATTTGTGATTTAAAATAATTCAGTGTATCAGTCTGCCTGATGGGTAGTGAAACAGAAAGCCATCTGTGAGAGGTACAGAGAAACTCCAGCTCCATATGTTTTGAGATAAGATGTAGAGGCTCAGGGTTTACAGATTCCAAAGAACATCTTGAAACATATGGAACCAATAGGTCCTGAAGATAAGAGGGACTGTTGTGCATGGAAACCTCTGTAATGATGGCTTTAATGCAGGAGTCATGTGATGAGAATGACTCGTGTGGGAAAGGGAGCTGCCTTCTGCACAAGATCGACCCTCTGACATGTGGTATCAGAGAGGGTACCAATGGGAATAGTCATGTTCCAGAAATGTGAACTGTACTAACATCTCCATGTCCCTCACATCCACCAGAGACATTTCGTTCAAGTCCTAATTCAGATCTTTTTTATTCTGTTGTAACAGATAATAACAGGATTTAGATAAGACTTAAATGATGCCCAGAATCACAAGTGTTTTCTACTCTGGCAGACAGTAAAAGAATTGCTATGTAAAGTAGTGTTTATTAAGTACATTTTACCAAATCCATTTTGATACCAATAAGCCAGATTGTAGCCCCTCACACCTACAGTATGTGATCCAGTATGTATTTATACACACACACAGCCTGTTGTGGAAAAGAGACATACTGAACACTTCAGTATCACTTTTAGCAGCCTCTGTTAGGGCTTATTTTGTATTACTGCCATTTCTTTACTTCCTGAGAGGTTCCTGAGAGGGCTAGCGCTCTACTTGACCTGAGGCACAAGATTGCTCTCAAGACTGGTTTGGAGGTACCCAGCAGTGGAGTTCAAAATTAACCAATATGATCCTAGTGCTCTGTGCTGAAGGTGCCCAGTTTCAATGAGCGTCTCTTTTTCTAGACTGAATCTACAGAGAAAAGGCCGGAAAAGCCACAGATTGTCCTGTTCTCTACCTCAGCAGGAAATTGTTGTCCTTATAACCAGAGAACACAACAGCTCTGTGGTTCTAAAGGAATGTCGGGCAGTTAAGTGGGGCAATCGAAACCCTTAAATACAGCAGGGTCTCAACCTCTGCAAATTTTACATTCGTGATTTTGCTTATTTGCGATATTTGGTCTGGCGAACGCTGACTTGGATTGAAACAGAGCAGAGTGGGATGAATCCAAGCTGAAGATTGTTACAGTAAGTCCAACTTTTAAATGAATGTAGCAGGATAGTGAGACGAATCCACCTAGTGAGTGAGCCTTTCCCTGCCTCTACCAGCCTCCGCTTCTCAGCCTGCTCTCGCTTTTGTGTTGAAACTTTTCTTCACTTTCAAATAGCTGCAGTTCAAAATAACACCATGAAAATATTTCTTTAATCTAGACATTACACAGATCAGACATGATGTGGTTCCAGGATGGATGGGCTCCTCTCCCTGAGAACTAAGCTTGTAGCTGCCCTCATGAAACAGTTAATCTCTATAAGCTATGAAGGGAAAGCACAGAAACTTACAGAGAGAACAAAAAAAACAACAGAAAAAAGGCGAGAAAAGTTATCTCACACAATGACTGTCTTTCCACTCCATTTTCTGATTGCAGAATTGCATCTGTTGGGAGCACTTTTACTGCAGTCAAAATAAAGTTACAAGAACTAATTTCAGAGCTGGAACATCAGAACCGACATGGTGCCTATACTGCTGCATTCTTACTGTAGTCCAAGAACTGGCACATGGTATTGGCACTGCTGCCCTGCGTGAAACTACCTGAAAGGCTAATTCAGAAGAAGGAGGCTGAAATCTCAAAGCTGGTTTGGACAACCAAAATGGATGAATCAGCCCAGTGAAATTTCTATGGAAATAAACAAGTGCCCTATGACTTGACATCTCAAAACAAGATTGGGAAGGAACTTAAACCACTAGAATAGAACCACTGGTAAGCAATGAACAGGAAAGAAAGGTCAACTCCTGACTAAACATCCGGAACATGGACTTCACATCATCAACACACATCAACCCAATATTTTGGAAAACATCCAATCTAAGCACTGGTACTTAATCGACTATGTCAATGTTTATTGCCAGGAGCACAGAGATGTCCACATCACTTCAAATATGTCAGAACTTAGAACTACTGGACCAATGTTCAACTCCAATGCTTGGTCATAGCCATCAAACCAGCTCCCCTACGATGGTTTCAGGAAAAGACTGGAGGTTGCTGTCAAGTAAGACCTCTTCAACCCACGCTGTGATAAAGTTCAACCTCAAGCAGCGATAAAGAAGTGTTTGGGGTGTCCTCAAGTAAAGCAGCAAAAGTGACAGCAAGATGACAAATGGATTCTCATCCAGGCAATATCAGGACTGGTTTGACAAGACTGATTTAACAGGATTGGTTTGACTGATAAGATTATAAACCACAACCTCAAGTTTTCATTGAGCTGAAATTCAGATGAATAAAAAAATTGGATGAAAATTCAACCACGTTTCAATCAAGATGTCATTAGGACATCAACTGAATGACTTCAACTCCAAGCATAAGACACTGAATCATTAAGACATCACGTCAAAGAGAAGTAAAGACAAAGCAAAGGATTTCTAGCCTTCCACTGGCATTTAAAATATGCTTGAGTTTTTCAGTCAAAACCATCAAAACAAAAACTATAGCCTGAGCACTCAGAAAGTCAGAGCACTGAGCCCTTTGAGACCTACGGATGGAGATTTGATTAAAGAGAGAGAGGAAATGATAAGGAAATACCAGCTGAACTCTGGGATGCCAAGCTTGGACAATCTTCAAGAAAGGAGACAAGTTCAACTGTGGAAATTAAATAGTCATCGCCTTGCTGTCCATCACAGGAAAGATTATTGTGAGAACCCTCAAGAACTGTCAACTTACACTTGTTGAGGAGATTCTCAGAGGATATACTGTAAATGTTATTGTTTTTTTATGTGGTATGTCTTCTTAGTTGTCAAGGAATTAAAAAAAAAATATTTCCTACTTATTCCTTACTTCTACCTCCTTAAAATGAAACTGAACAAATCTGACCCATCCGAACACAGTTAATGGAGCAACAGATGCTGCTTCTTAAAACAAAGAGACAGTGATTGACAGTTTATCATTTGATGAAAGAGGATTCACACTTTTAAACATAAAAGCTGGTTAAGGTGTAAGATCTCTCCAATTACAAGAGCATCGTCTTGTGTGGATCTTTCAGAGGGATCTGACCAAAATAATCCAGTCAGACTCTGGAAAATAACATTTCTTGTATGGTTCCTAGCTCTGAAATATCTGGTCTAGGACGTGGGGTGGGCACCATCTATGACATCTGCTTTTCCAGAGGCTTGGACAAGGACTGCGTTTTGATTTTTAAATTTCGCCGCTAAATTGCTTTTTCGGAAGTGAAGAGAAGGGTGGCTAATGTCCAACTCTTCCTGTTGAACCTCACAGTGCACTCAATCCTAAATGGTGGTGGACAGGGTTTTCTTCAGTACAGGAGTTCATTAGAACTGAAGGACTCCATCTTATGGAACACCGCTATTTTTCAAGGACACTATTATTCCCTGTGGCATTCACTAGTTATAATATATAAGTTCACTTTCTTTATTAGTCCATACTTTAAGTTCCATATGGTGGTGTTATTTGAGTTATTTTTCTGAGTATAATTTGAAAACTAATATTTCAGGTAAAAGATGTTTTCTATTGCAGTTTATGTCCCATCGACATTAAAACTAAACTTAATTTGATCTCCTGATCAAATCCCTGCTGGTAATAACTGAATTTGTTGGGATACTGGGTGCAGTTCCCAATGAACTCATGAATCATATACTTGAGAAATCGAAGCTGTATGTCTGATCTAGGTGGAAGATATCTGGTGTGTGTTTAGCCCCTTGACCTTTTTTTTCCATCCACACATAAATCATATTGCAGAACTGACTATATTTTTGCCTCCCGATCTGTTTTTTTCTGCGGTACACAATACTGAGATCCTTCCCAAGTTGCTATCAAGCCAATTTCTGTAAATCTTTACTGACAGGTCTTCACATGCCCCCTGCTGGTGTTTTAAACACTCCGTTATAACTAAATGAAATGTTCTGAATGCAATTTGAAGCTAAATTGTAGAAGTTTATTTACTAGAAACCATTAATCTGGTATTCAGTTCACTTTCTCTTCTGCCTCGGCACTGCACTGGAAATCAAACTAGTCAGAAAGTAATTACATTTGCTGCTTGGACACTATGCCAAATTTCTTAGACATAAATCTAGGCAGAATTATTACTTTAAATGAAGCAGAGGTTAATCTGACAATGACAAGTTGAAAGAAGGAACAAAAACATGAGGTTTCTGCTGTGAAGCCTTGTCAGGTGTGTGGGAGAAGGAGGGAAGGAGCGATATGAGGTGGGAGAGTCTTTAAGGAAGACAAAAGTGCCCAAAGAAATGGAAATCTGGGAGATGATTTCCAGATTCTAAATGGGAGTTTGTAGACTAATTGATATTATCTGATATCAACATAATTACGTAGAATCGCCTTCACTTACTAAACACTTATCTATACTTGATAAAGGCTTTGTTGCCAAAATTGATTTTTTTTGTCTGTCTAAGAAATGCGGCAATGGAAAATAATACACATTTTGAATTGGAGACCTCAAATGTTAGTGTGATTTCTGAGTGGCTTTTCATCGGCTCTGTCTTCTGGAGACCGTCAGTGTGAAACACAGAAGGAGGTCCCGCTGAAAGAAGGTTGGGGCAGGGGGGTGATCGAAGTGTGGCTCGTGATTTATGTTGATACACAAAAACAACAAGAGCTGTTCAGAGAAAAACACGAAGCGATGCTGGAGAACAGTTCGAAACCACAGAGCCATTACCTGATCTTGAGGCACAAACCCTAATTATCCCCCAGAGCAGCTGGAGAAACAGCCGCTGAGCTCTGTCTGGAAGCAGAAGCTGAAACTGTCTCCAAGGGATCTTTGATCAATCCGGGCCTAAGGTGGGATTCATGTCCATGACCTGGCAATGAAGTGACATTTGTGGAAAACTGGACTACATGTCAGGGTAGCAAGAAAAAGAGTCCATTATTTAAGCCCAGACACTGTGAAGATTGTCTTGTGTTTGTTAAAGACTATTTAGTCCAATCTGTTGCCTTCTGGGAGAGTAAAATAAAGCTTTCTGGTGAAGACATGAACATTACTGTTCGCTGCAAGGCAAACACAGTATTCCAAGAAAAGAACTGCAAAACATGAAGGCAGAAACATTGTGATCAGCAAATGACATTAGTAAGATTGTTCAAGCAAAAGGAACGACAAATTCCGACATATATCAGCTCATTCCCAAACCCACAGTTCCAACGTCCATTCATCAGCTGAGGCTAGGTTGGCCCTATGTCTTCCAGCTGGATATTGGCCTACATCCTGCACATTCCACAGCTGGTTGCCTCAAAACAATAACTAGAGAGGGCTTGCATGGCTATCTTGATGTGCAGACTTGAACCCTATTCGACTATGTGCACATTTATCCAGGATGAGCCAGAAAGCCTTCAAATACAAAGCACTAAGTGAGAAACCACAGAAAATGCCAAAGGCCTTATCAGCTCTTATAAAAAGTGATTGGTTGAAGTAACTGATGCTAAAAAGAACCAACAATGCATTAAACTGACGTGTTATTTCTGCACAAGTAATTTTCCTGTTCTAGTGCAATTACCATTATAATGGGAAGCAGATCTCTTTGGATATTGTTGCAATTCAAAAGTATGTTTTTCTTTCCTCCTTTAAAGTTCACTGACTGTGTTATGACCCTAGCATTACATGCTGAAAATGCACGCACTGAACATTGTGGACTTTAGACAAATGCTCAATAAAATTACAATGTTTTTCACATGACACCTTTAATTTGTAGGGATCCATCAAATGGATTTATAATGCGGCACGTTGCAATGCAAATTCCCACATCTTTTATAAAATGAGATTTGAAAGCGGTGGTTTAAAAAGTGTTTCAATGAGTTATTTAGCTCAGTGTCCCTAGGAGAATTATCCCACAATTGTACTCGTTTAAAAGAGGTCTTTTTTTAAAACCACAGAGCACTTCATCTGCGATGAGTGGGCATTACTGAATTATCGGCAGGTAAGCCAGCACTGTCTGCCTACAGGACAGCATGCAATGTGAACCATTAGTGCAAATTCACACTGTGCATTAAATTCCAGCACTGTGCACACAAATCGGGGTGTTTGGACCAGAATCATAATAATCATATTTTAAAACCAACCGCAATTAAACAAAATGCAAATCCTGTCTCTGCTGGGACGCCAAACTGTTTTATGTCAGCTGTTCACCCATGGGAAAAGATACACTTTTACGTCTTACAGTGCCTGTACAAGTAGGAAGTCTGGAATTATTCATATTATTTCCAGAATACGTGCATTGCTCCAGTAGATATGCAAGGATTCAAAATGTCTCACGTTGTTCACGGCTCAGTTCAAGAATGAAGGGGGACCAGCCAGTTCTTACTCTCTGGCAGGGCTCCAGTCAGGTTTTGACAGAACGACCCCGTGTTTCAACTTGCAGCTGAAATGAATCTGAAATGAACTGATAACAGACCATTTCGCCCGCCCTTGTTGTTAACACCTCAACTTAAATTTCGGATTAATTCCAAAGTTACAATAGAAAAGAAGAACGAGAAGACTTTACATTCTAGCACCTAACCCAAAGTACTGTGGAAAGAGCAGCTTCAACTCTCTCAAAACTCATGCTTGGTAGCTCTGTGTCGTGCTAGTTGGCTCTTAAAAAGACACGCTGAACTGTAACTGAGATGTTTTGTATTCTCAGTCTATGAATTTGGCCCACAGCAGAATGTAATATAATAAAAATGTATCTGTCTATATCTGTCCTAGTTCCTCTTTGAAAGACAAAGCACTCCATTCCCATCCTTTTAAGGAAGTTGCAATCACACAATTTCTAAAGTTCGATCGGCTGCATTTTTAAACCTTTTATGTCCTCATAGAGACCATTCCGAACATAAACGGAGAACACCGTATTTGGTTAAATTAAAAAGCAACAACTCTCTGCTTCTGAATGCAAAATCTGTTGTACAAACTTGTGTAAGCTCAGAAGCAACTGGTAGACAAAAACGAGGACTTGGAAGCAATTTCAAACTTGCAACTACAGTAGACAGAAACAAGCTGAGCTCTGTACTAACCTTGTCGTTCTCTGGTGTCCCCGTTCACAGTTTCCAGCATGTTGTTCAGTAGTAGAAGGAGTAAAAACATTACACGAGGTCCACATTCTGTTGGAATTGTTTTAACCTTTTTCTGCCTGTGTTTAGTGTACATCCCTGTTCTTCTAAGTACCGCTATTCCTTTCTGCTGTCGGTCGCTCAGAGCACTGATCACTGCTCAGATGTGCGCTGTCAGAAAGTTGGATGGTGGGAAAACCAGGCCTGGAATTCCAAGGAGCTGGGTCTGTTTTCCTCCCATCCTCCCACAAAGACACTCACTTTGCGAGTGGGAATCAGAAGACTGGGTTTCTTGTATGAATGCGGGATTTCAATACAGGTTGACAAAACAACAGACAATAATGAAGCCCCTTATTGATTATTGATCCGTTTATAAGATCATGCATAAGTTTGATCATGCCCTCTTAGGCGTCTTAGGCATTGACAGGAGAAATAAAACCCCACAGCGCTAAAAGTAGTGCCCTTCTAACATTTTACTTAGTGTTAAAAGTCAGTTTGTGAAAATGGATGATTTCCCCAATTTACTAAACTGTTTATATTGCCAATTTTTAGGTTAGTCCACTCTTGATTTCCTGCTGGTTTTTGAAAATACGATCCCTTTCTGTTTGTAATACAGTATGAGAAATTCTTAACAGGTTGTACAGTAGCTGATACTGTATTACAAACAGAAAAAGAGCTTGCTGTTTTAACGTATACATTTGTATACGGTTATTGCGGACATTACATAAAGTACAGAAGAGATCTATTTTTAACTCCCAGGGGCTGAATTAACACAAGTCGATCCGATCTGTTGCCTTCCCCAGAAGGGCACGCATAATTACAGGAAAAGCAACCTGTTTCCTTATTATTGTTATATTATTAATCATACTTAATAAAATATTGTGTTTTGTTCCAAAGGCCCTGCCAGGGGTCTTTAATCATTATCAAGGATTTAGGAACTGATAGATTTATTCAGCCCTTGTGAGGAAGTGCACTTAACTTCTGTACTTTTAATGGCTAAATGTTCTTAAACATTTAATGTTGTCCCGCATTTAATGTACTACAATGTACCTGGGAAGTTTGTAAAGATCTGCTTGTTAACATCACGGTTTCAAGTTATTGATCGTCATTGCACTAAAGCTAATAGAACAGCACAAGTGTTTACATGAGATCAAAGTTAACTCACATACAGTATTTCCGATACTACTCACTGTAGTCCCAGCTAGAGTCCTGGCAATAAGCAGATCAAATGAGTTTCTTTTCTCCTATTTATAATCATGGCTAATGAAACCTAATCATTACCCATCGTCTTAGCTAATGAAACACATCACAGCCATGGGAAATTCAGGGACAGCGGGTTCACAAGATGTGATGAGCCAGCTTGTTGTCTCTCCTTGTCAACACTCCTCCACCCACCCTTACTGACCACGAGACACCTAATGTACAGTACGGAGACACGGTCAGCAAAGAGCTCGTATGACAACACATTGGACACTATTGGAGCATCCACAAAATCAATGAACAGCAGGAACTCAAACTCCTGTGCCCCCCTGCTAATCTGTGTTCTGAACTCCGGACACTTACTCCAGTTCAGTTGAGTTCTTTTGTCATTTGGACAAGTGCAATGGCATTCATATTTGCATGTATGCTCCAATGCAAAGACATTAAAAGAATCACCAAAAACATCAAAAACAGACAGCAACAAGAACAACAAGTTGAAGTTGTTGAACATACAGCTTAAAAAAAGTCAGACAAGCAGTGGAATAATAAAAGGTTTGTAGGAGTCTGGAACAAGCAGCCCAGCCACGTTGTTGAATCATGTTGGATCCATTAGTACTGGAGACTGGCCCCTACTCATTTGTAATTGGTGTTATGGTATATTCTTTTGTTTTTGGTTTTTTTCTCTGATATCAATAGACCTAAGAACTCCAATAAGCTTTAAAATGATATTTTGGCTGAATCTGTGTTTTTCTATTCTGATGGCAATGATTACTGGCTATTCCAGTTCTTTATTGGGAACACATTAATTTGATTGTTAAGCACTTCTGTTTTATTATACAATTGATTAGACTAAATGCATTTTCCTTATTACACAGTAAAAGAGGAAAATTGACAACACTGAACTGCATAGACTTTTCTTATATCTTTCATTTAATGGACATTTACCATCACTGAACCATTATGCATAATGCACAATATTTTTACAAATGTCTTTATAGAATTAAGAAATGTGTCTTTATTCCATCTTGAACAGGTATTTGAAGTCTGGAATAAATAAATGCATAGCCTGTGTTTCATAAATTTAGGAGTGAGAAAGAAAATCAATACTTTTCATCAAATCTCAAGAGGTTTATGAGGTTCCCATGAAACCACATTGAAACTCCAAGTGCTTCACAGTTCATTATCGAAGTTAATTACTGAAAAATATACACAGAGCCAAATAACATTACTGAAACTAGAAGCAAGCTGTGGTTAAACACATCGGATCACAGCAATGCAGTGTGCATCACTCACAGTTTTAGTTTTCAAATCACAAGCTGAATCATATTCAGAGAAAGATGGGAGAAATCAACCAGGTTTGGGTGAGTATACTTAATTTCCATTGAGATAAAAATATTTCAATTTTTTATAGAATCTACAGCCATTCAGTCCCTCTTAGAGAAAGCTGGGTTTCATATTGTAACGCAACAGGGGTTCAGGCGGGCGCCCTTGCCGCAGTAGGTCAGCCCCCCACCGTCGGGGGCTCGAACCCCGGACTCCCGCGTCACTCAACAGGGACCCAGCCCGGTGAGCTAAAGAGAGATCTCTCCACAGCCCAGTAGCTGTAGTCCTGCTATCACAGGGAAGGGCGGCGACGTCACCTGCTCTGGTAAGCCGGCTCTTACACAGTACCTGTCGGCCGTAAGCGTTACAATATATACTGAGAGGCATTAAAAACACAACAAATTCTATTGCTTCCAATATGCATTTATTGAATTCGTAACACTTCCTGGAGTTTACAGTATAGTATATTATACTGTATATACTGTACAACAAATATCTAAGAATGCAATTATTAAAGATGTAATAGGCTTATAGCTTTTCAGCATGGAATAAACTTACTGTATTACTTGTTCCTTTGCAGCTAATGCATGCTGACGCAGCTACCCACCTGAAATTGGAAAGATGCTACATACAAATGAAGGTTAAAGGATTATTTATTGTACAAAAGGAAATTACACAACAAAGTGTGAACAAACACAGAACAAAGACCCAAAACCACAGTCTTCATACAGCTAAAAGTGTGCAGCATATTAATATGTTTTAATTAAATTAAAACATATGGTTCATTTCTATGTCCTCTGCACATGAAGAACAAGAAGTCCTATTGGCATACAGAAAATGGAAAGAATTAATAAGAAATAATGTTTTAAAAGTTTAATAGTTTAAGGCAAAAAACAGGCTTTTTTAAAAAAAGCTTTAAATATGAAATCATATCTTAAGGAAGCTGAAAGCTGCTCCTGGTACCATTTCACATCTCTAGAAATCTACAAAGACATCTTTCAGTAAATTAGTGGACTTTGATTTTGAACTGCAAGATCCTGAGTATGGCTTTTTGCAGATGGGCAGCATGGAGGCACAGTAGTTACAATTGCTGCCTCACAGCCTGGAGCCCAGGATTCAATTCCAGAATTGCTGTCTGTGTGGAGTTTGTATGTCCTCCTTGTATGTTTCTGTGGGTCTCCTTTGGGGGCTCTGATTTCCTTCCACAGTCTAATCACACACTGGTAGATTAACTGGCTTCTGGGGAAACTGGCCCTGGTGTGAGCGTGTGTGTGTTTGTGTCTGTGTGTGCCCTTCAATGGACAGGCTTCTTGTCCAGGGTGTCCCTTGCCTTGTGCCCATTGCTTGCTGGGATAGGCTCTGGCTCCCTCCCAAGGCCTGTATAGGAAGACGAGGTTAGAGAATGGAGAGATGGATGGAAATGTTCAGTTGTCTTTTCAGACCGACTCACTTCAGTAACCTGTGTGATATTCTAATAAATTAAAAAGATTAGCCTGTAGTCCGGGGGCAGAGCTGCTAAATAACGTAAAGGAAAAGGGCAGAGAGCAAAATACAGGGGATCCTACAGGTTTGTCTTATTCAATTCAATGTCCTAGTTCCTTTTAACATTCATAGTGTTAATGCAGCGTGCTAACAAGGCTGATGTGTAGATCTTCTTGAGTTAAATAATTTTATTTCTATGTTAAGTCTCAAGTTTATGTTTTATACTGAATTAATTGTTGTTAATCTTGCCGTATAACTTACAATAAATATCTGGGATGCTGCGTCTAATTAACAACCCAGAGAGAGGGGTGCATGGTTTTTCGGGAGAAGATCTTCCAAGGACAGTGATCTCTCAGTCCTCACTGAGCGGGAGACTGCAGCAGCACTGCTACTGTGTTTCACAGGGGATGTCTCACGCAGTGAATGTGAAATATTAATATAACTCTCCCCCAACAGAGGATACACTCGAGCAGATATTTTGCCTTGGAAAAAAAGACAGTTGTGTCTGATCTTATGGTTTCACTGTATGGTGGCCCAAGACACTTGTAAACCTACACAACATTATCTTTTAGCAACAACAGTAATTCAAATATCAATCCTTCATCTACTGTAGCAGACCACAGAGGAAGAAATGTCTGCTGTTTACATTCCTAGAGAAGAATCCATCTTCTAGTGCTTTACGGTGAGATAAAACGGGAGATGTTTTTTTCCTCCTGCAGAGCATCTCTTTAACTTTTTATGAGGCATGATTTCCACATAGTTCCCACAGTTTTCAAGTCTTTTTAAAATAAGTTAACTATTTTTAAACGTCCACCAGGAACAAAGTTTCCCGCTCAAACCCATCAGTTATATTTCCGCGCCGGTACCGGCACGTCTTAAAATAACCACGGCGATAGCAACAGCAAGAGCAAACCAGCAAAACACTCAGGACATGCTTTGCTTTGTGCTCAGCCTTCGCTGACATGAACAACTAAGCATTCACTAACTCTGACGTACAGTGTAAGTATTTTATTTTAAGGTTTGGAGGACATTATTTTCAAGAGCTTGAGAAGATGGCCAAACTTAAAAAAAGAAAAATTCTTCGCAATCATCGGTAGATTTTTGTTTGACCGGATGAAGGGTTTCTATAGCAACACTCTAATAGGATAATCATGTTTTGTACTTATTCCTAACTGTTCATGTGGCGCTCAGGATGTAACAGTGCTTAAAGAAACCAGCCACGCAAACCTGACGCAAAGTAAATGACAGCTGAGCGCTCTCAGCCTCGAATTGTTTTCAGAAGCATACACAATAAAAAATCCAATAAAAAAACTGTTTCAAGGTCAAAATATATGATGTGCCTTACCTGGGGGCGTTGTACTTAAGTGATTTCCCCTGTCACAGTGTTTTTCAGTAGTAAGGACAGATTTACAAAGACATAAGACCCTAGGTAGGGAAAAATAAATATTTGTCAGGGGTAGTCGAAAAGATAAATAAAAGATGTAAATATCCAACGTAAAAATGGTACAAATATTAATATATTGCACAAAAATACAAATTAACATCATGCTGACATCATGTTACAACAACACATTTATCTGAGAGTAGAATCTGAATCCGCAAATGATGTAGAGTGAAAAGAAAATCCATACAGATGGGGACAGGTCAGCGAGTGCACAAACTTTTCCCAATCACAGAGATACATACTTCTTTATTGCCCCTTCTTCTAAAACTAAATGAACGTTTTGGTCATTTGGTAACCCTGTTCTTCACTGATTTTATTGTGGGAATCAGAATAAATTCAGAAGGGAACGGGGATGATATTGAATTTGAGTTTAATTTTTAAGAAGTGATGGATTTCTCTAGGTTTTCCTCTAATCTGGAGTTTTATCTCCAGAGTGTGTTCCCCAAGGCCTGAGACATCTCCAGACTCCTATCATCACTCTCCTGAAGAAACTGATTTACAAGTGTCCCTAGGGTCCCTATCCTCTGGCTACACCCATCCGCAAACAACACATGGGATCATTTTCTTTTGGAAAATAGCTTGCTTTCTTCACTCATTTGTCCATAGTGTCATCTGTAAAATATACAGTAGTTTACCAACTCCAGATACAGTTCCAACGTAAAGTACAAAAACTTACATTTTCTACATTTAAAATTAACCATTTCATTTTCTACTGTCTTGTTTTGCTTTTTACTGAAAGTAGGTTTCATGTTCCAGGCAGAAGAAGGCATTACAAATCATATAATATTTATTTTGAATTCCAGCATAAGGGAATTAATTCAGTACTCTGTATGTACTGCGGACTACTACAAAGTAAAGGTGAAATATGTTTCTAGGCACTTAGTGTTTTGTGCAGCATGTTTTGGAGATGTAAGATTCAAAACAGGAAAATAAATACAGGATATACTTAAAAATCCACTTTATTAGTGAATGGCAAACCTCTCACACTGTTGCTTACAAAGTCTGAGATCGGGGCTTTCCTGATTTTTATTGTCCTTCCCTTATTTTTAAATAAAGGCAAATGAACTACAAAACCCCCAAACGACCTTTCCGGCCCCCTGGTGGAAAAGCAGGGCCGATTGGCATGCTAACCACGTCATGGCTCTTCTCCTGCGCTGGTCTTTGACAGGTATAATGATGAAGCACCCTGGGTGTGCTGCAGAAATAAAGCAGGCTACAAGCTCAGCGAAGGCTTAATTACCTGGGTGGCTTTCATGCTATAATTGGTAACAGTGGTGAACCGGCAGGAGGGATGCTTTGTCTGTCTCTGCCTTTGAGCCACCGTGAGCTGAGCCTGTAGTGTGTGGGCATTAGCCTGCGTCTCTGTCCCAGTCCACACTCTAAAGAGCTATGATATCCAGCTAGCTTAGCTTTAACACACGGCTGAATCTACACTGCTAGCTCATGGAAGGGTAGCCAAGCTTTTGGTGGGAGCTACAGCCCATTTAGACCCAGTGTCTTTTTCCTCATGAAACAAGTGCAGAAAATAATGCACAGCAGGGGAAAGTGAGGGAAAACCCAATCAACAAATAGCCGGGGCATTTTGGCTCTTCATACAAAAAGAAAGACATGAATAAGAATAAGAACAGTAAACCATGGCCTTATATCGCCTACTAATAACAGGAAGCTCCAGACATAATATGTGGAAGGAAGCAATACATGTACCATTCAGAGCAATGCAGGTTTGGAATATGATGTGTGTCTGGGATGGGGGACTGCCTTCTATATTTATGCTGAGTTTTAGAATAGCAAAACATTGCTGCTGAGTGTCAATTGTGAACATCCATCCATTTTATAACCATGTTGCACGGGAACAGGAGCAAGCAAGGATTGAAGCCGGGGAGAACATGCAGACTCCACACAGACAGCACCCCAGGTGCATAATCGAACCCAGGGCCCCAGCGCTGTGCTGCAGCAATGCTGACCACTGCGCACTGCACAACCAACTACAAACATTAATATTTGCATTAAAAACATAAACCCTTTATTACCATATTTGCATTTCTTTTGCTTATCCAGGGCCACTTGTCTACATTGTATCATTTTTAACACCAATACTAAAAGAAAATGGCAAAAACAGTACTGTAGTGAGTTAGCGACGCAATAAAGGACTGCGAAACCCGTTAAATAAAAACTAGTTTTCAAACAAGGCAAACTCCAGAGTTCCATCATACTCCAGTTTAAAAACTTAGTTAGAATAGAACAGTCGATAATATAAAATTTAAGGACCAAAACTAGATTTCAATCTTCGGAGGGTAAGCACCTCAGTACCTGAATCATTTACCAGTTGTGCATTAGTGTTCTGATCAGAAAATGAGTCCCTGGTTCCCCCTAGTGTTCATATGAAGAAACTAATTTTAAAACTGTAATTTCCCCAGGATTTTCTAGATTATGGCCAGCAGCCATATCACCCTGGAGCTCCCAACTGGCAGCCCACTGCAGCTCAGCGGGTGTGAGCCTGGTCAGTACCTGGGTGGGAGACCTCCTGGGAAAAACCAAGGTTGATGCTGGAAGACGTGTTAGTTGGGCCAGCAGGGGGCGCTCACCCTGCGGTCTGTGAGGGTCCTAATACCCCAGTACAGTGATGGGACACTATACTCTTGCAACGCTCTGTAGAAAGTGAAGGGCATGACAAGGCACAGAAAGGCGTCATGGCCACCAGCTGCAACCAAGGGAGTCTCCGGTCATGACGACTACTCGTAGCGGTGGACCCAGGCTTCTGAGGTCGAGAGAGTGGGACTGCCCCAGTGTAACGCTTTCCCACTTCAAAAAGCTCTCCCACACAGGTTTCTTCGTGGAGCTCAACTTCCAAACAGATGAGCTGACAATACAACCATCTAGAGAATAGGAATAGTTATAAACGAGAAGAGCCCAACCAGTTTGGCAATTCAAGTAAATAAAATGCTGAATTTTGATGATAAAGTGATGAATTTCCATGATGTATACCCGGACATCTCAACAGAAGTTGTTTGATTTTTCCTTTTGCGCTGTACGTCCTTCTGGAACAAGCTGTCAGCACTGCAGGCACAAAACCCTCATTTGCAGCACAAATTGAAACATCAGTGTTGTTGGAATGCCTCCTGTGAAGCCTACCGGGAATCACAGCTATGAATAGCCTCTTCCATCATGAACCCCATCTTTGAGCCTTTGAGTAGACAATAATACATCTCCAGATTTCACACAAGCCCCTGGCCAGACTCAAGGAAGGTGAGAAGCGACTGTAAATTCTGTAAATTGGTCTGCTTTGCCAGCACGGTAATTCACCTGTCATGCCAATAAAGGCCCTTGCAATCTGAATTTGTATATAATGCCCCCTTCCCCAAACGTGAAAAAGATACTGGCACCTCTGACAGCTGACGAAAGCAGGCTTTTGACACAATAAGTATGGTACTTGTTTCATGCCTGGGGTTTGACACTGTGAAATGTTTGTTTTCCTTAAAACAACTCCATGTGCTCCACCTTTAGAAATTACAAACCACATGCAGGTATTCAAACTAAACATATTTTATTTACAGGTGTTCTGTTTTACCAGTGTTACAAATTCTGCTAGTAAAAATATATTTCACAACGAAACATAAAACATATAAAATGAAACGTATGCTACAGAACATTGGAGTGCACATGGTTTTCAAGCTAATGAAACAAACACTTCTACAGCAAAAACATCATGTAAAAAACTAAGTAAAATTCCTTTGTGCCTGCAATACGAGTCCAGATGATCAGATCCATGTTGCTCACTGCACTCCAGTCTGTTTAGATGGTAGTTCATCATATTCACTGCCATGGAGTTTTCCGACCCAAAACCCGGTTGGTGATTTTCTGTAAGAAAAACAGCTACTGTGAATACAGCAGCTGTATCTGTTTTCTGTCATTCCCAAAGTTTCATGAAACTAGTCATCTCAGGATTATTTTTTCTCTTGTTCAGTATTTGCTCTATTTTATTTGATTCAATATAAATCCTAATTTAAATAAACCTATGTTGATATTTATAGGAATAATCATTAATGTCAGCAAAATTTATTTACAAAAAACAGTTTTATATAAATATCGTCCGCTGGTTTTCATTCTAAATATTCAGTGCAAACTGATGGCTTAATTGATCTGTTCAGATTGTAGTATAGATTGTTTTTTGCTTGGTCTTGAAATATCCTACTCTTCAAGTGTACCGTTTTTAACTACTTTCAACATATCCATACAGAACAACATGCTGCTTCTCCTCAACAGCTCTTATTAGTTGATCAACTGATGGTGAACAGACATCGCTGGGAATAACACTGTATCAGACAGGCCTGCAATGGACATTTTACCCCCCGCTTAACAGTAGGAATCATATTTTTACTATATACAGTACAAGTTATAGTTGTCGTATCTATCTATATATATATACCTGTGCATTAAAAGATTACAGCATTCTATTATTATTAGATACCAATAGAGAGATTACAAAGGTGATTTTCTTTTGTTAACCAGGCTGATTCAGTTATTTTCTCATGAAACAGACTTTTGACCACAGAAAAGAAGTTCACGTTGTCTGAAGGTACATGAAACACACAATTTTCTTCTTAGACTGCCACAATACTAACTTAGCAACAATTCTGCTTTTTTTTCTACTATTATCTACTTTTGGTGTGCATAAAGGCCATACAGAAAGGTAGGCTTAAAATTATTACATCTGAATCTTCCTTTGAAAAATACTGCATGACATTTATTGAAAGCAATCCCACTCAGATACTGAGATTTGGATTAAATTAAAGGAAACGTTTATCGTAAGCATTTTGTTTTTTGCCTAGAACGTATTATATAGTACTGTATAGTACTGTATTACTGTAAGTCTCTTGCACAGTTTATTTCAGTTCAGTTAATCTATCAAAATGCACAAGTGCAATGCAATGCTTATTTGCATGTGCACTCTGCTTAAAGCAGTCACAGCCTACCCTCTTGTAGAGGTCTGCCTTGAGTCTATAGGACCGATACTCTGCCCTCCTCCTCTCTTCCTCTCGGCGCTGCTGGACCTCGGGGAGCTGAGCGTACTTCCTAAGAGAAGAAGAATATAAGAACACGAGAAAGACTTGCAAACGAGAGGGAGCCGTTCAGCTCCCCGTTCTCATTTGTTCACTCAGTCGCTAAGCGAATCTCAAGTTTCGCCTGTGTCTTAAAGGTGGCCTTCAAGAGCCTGTTCCAGATACCTACTACTCTTTGAGCAAAGAGTTTCCTACTCTCCAAATGAATTCCCTTTCAGTTTCCAATAGTGACCCCCTGTCTTTGTTTTACAACCAAGCATGAAATAGACTCCTAGGTTGAAAATATCTGTAACCGATAGAATTTTATTTACCTGGATCAAATCTCCTTTTACATTCATCTGTTTTAGAATGAAGAGATTTTGCTCCTTCAACTTATTCAATTTATAATTTCCCTGAGATCAGTTCTCTGAACTCTTTCTTAGTCTATATTTTCCAATATATTATAGTAATGTGAACAAAACCAACAGAACTACAGTAGTGCTTAAACATATCTTCCATGAATTTCAAGTCCACGCTTTTTGTTACACATCCAAGTCTCCTGTTTATTTTAATACCTTACCAACATTGTCTTGATGCGGACATAGAAAAAGTAGCATAAACACCCAGATCTCTTTCATGTGTAACGTCTCGCCTCTCCAAAGCACCCATGCAATGTGCATGGTGTATGCTCCTTCTACCGGTGTGGATCACTTTGCTCTTATCTGTGATTAATTTCATTTGCTCAGTGTTCACCCAGTCTCTGACTTTGTCTATGTGCTTTGTAACTTCCTTGCCACTGTTTCCATTTGTCACTCCCCCTTATTTTAGAATCATCATCAGTCTACTAACTGTACCAGAATCTAGATCATTGATATATCTGGAAGAGCAATGGGATCCTGGAACAGATCCCTGTGGTACACCACTACTCACATAAGAGAACATGTTTCATATTCCTTAACCAGTTCTCTCTCTGTGTATATAGATTACATTGGATTTTATTTTGAAAATTAACTTTTCATGATGGACCTAAACAGTAGCTTTCTGGAAATCTAAATAGATGTTATATACTTTAGTGTAATGTCACTGTTACTTGTTTGAAGAATACTAGCAAGTTAGTCAAGGTCTTGCTTTTCTTTATTTTAAAATGACATTGTTGTCTATTTATTCTGCTTATTTAGCACTAACCATCCAGTAGCAGGAGTGGTCTGCAGTTTCCTGGTTCAGTTATGTTTCTTGTGGATTTGTGTTACATTTACAACATGAGAAATGCTACGAACAAGAGGTGGCCATGTGGCTCACTTGGTCCAAAATCGGGATTTTCCAGTCTGTGGGCACTGGTCTCATTCTAAGTGAGAAAGTCTGATCTTTTAGAGAGACAGAACTTTATAAATAAGTGTGACTTATAAATGACTGAGAACTCATGTTCTTCTTTACATGAAGACTGAAGTTAAAAATTGATTAATAAAAAAGGATTTTAATTCTTATAAACAAGAATAGAAATGCCTTTTTTGCATTTAAAAAAATACAGAACAAAATGTTTTTTCATTATTCTTTTTGTTCAATATACTTTATATTTTCCTGATTTATTCAAATAAATCCCAGAAGTATCCAGGACTGTACTTAGATACTGTAGATGCACTTAAAATACTTTTGAATACATGTGTAAATTGTAAAATGTGTGCATGTATCTGGGAATCTTTGGAATTTTACAACCTACCTTTTAACAAGTTCCTGCCTTCCTACCTTTCCAGAGGCTAACATTTCTGTCTTACAAAAGAGGCTGACAGATTGCATGCAGAGATAAAATGATAACAGTGAGAAAAAACATGACCTTATAGAAATATGAACCACTCAGACATTGTATTCTTAAGGTCAGCAAAAGTGAACTTGTTTGGAATAAAATTAATCCTTGTTAAGTATAAATTTAACAGATATGGGTACTGCCACACTGGTACCATACTGTTGTTTATACTGTTACTGTTATTGTATTTACTGTCTATTGTCTTGGCTGCTGTTCTATATATATAGTGCACCTGACGGACTAATGAGAAACACTTTTCATTATACTATGCACCTGTGTAAGTATAATGACAAATACAGTGGAATTTAATTGAATTGAACTTGATGGAATACAAAAAATGTTAGAATTTTGAACAATAATAAACACCATAAAGGGAAACAAGAAAGCAAAATGGAAGACTTACTGTTTGGATCTTATGAACATCTCTTTCTTTGGAATGGCTCTTTTCTTTTGTATATGAAGTTCTAATAAAAAAAAGAAGTTTTGAAAAAAACTATATCACAAATGTATCGGCTGTTTTAGAATCTTTAGTTTGTCCTGAGCAAGATTCTTTTAGTAGGACCCAGGTTCCCATTTTGCTCGCTTTGTGACTTAATTTTATGTAGAATTTTGTATTTTCAATGTCTATAGAGGCAGGGCTTTAGTATCACAGACATATAAATATCTCTATATAATAGGGTAAACATTAAACAGTGGTGTACTTTATCAGTTTGCCTGTCTTATTAAGCTTGCTGCCTGATTATTATTGTTTTAAGAAGCTGTGCATGAGAAGTCAAGAACACGAGTATCATGCAACACAGTGTTCCCTAACTATAGTATATCATTGCATAATTATTGTTAATTTTTAGTATTTGCTTGCAAACTGATTTTGGTTATTTTATGTCTTTCGTTTTATCATTTTAAAGCCCCGTATTTCTGACAATAAAAAATATATATATATACAGGCACTTGCAACCTTTTTGTTTCTGGGTTTTTTGACGCTTCGGTAAAGTAGGCGACACTGGTGGGCCTCACCTTCGTGTGGCTGCCTGTTGGGGTGAGCGACTCCCCAGGCTCTTCTGGTTCCCAGCTGGTTAAACAAGTCCTCTCGCTCACTGTCAAACACAGCTTGTGTCCTCCTCTCCTCTGCCAGCAGCACCAGCCTCTTCATTCGCTCTCTGGATCGAGAGATGAAGTCTGGACGGCACATTGCAAGAGCTTCCTGTGTATGGAATGAAGAGAGAGTCCCCCCCATGTTATAAGTTCAAGATGGATTTGCCTCATCTGATACCGAAGCACAGACAAACGCATTTATATATTGTTGCACAGGCACTTGCTTGTGGTGAGAATGTCACCCAATATTATACACCTTTTTCTCATCATTGAGCTAACGAATAGCACATCCTCAACCTGCCTGGCAGTCGGCACAAACGCAGACCGCAGAGCTGTCAGGATCCACTAACACAGCGAAGTGCAGGGGATCTAGTCTCCACAACTGCAGCTGCATCAAGAGGAAGTTTAGTAAACACAACCTAACAGTACAAAAGAGTGACAGCCAATCTTACACACGTTGCAGCCTCTGTTTATAGTTACAGTGTCACTGGCAGCAGTCATGAACTCAGGTATAAAGTAAAGAGCAAACATTCACTGGCAAACTAGGCGCAAGCAGACCAACCGCTAGCAGAGCTTTTGAGTCCCTGGATGCTTTGAGTCCCTGGATGTGGTGCTTTGGAGGCCACCAACTGGGATGTGCTGTGCGAACCACATGGGGACGACATAGACAGCATGGTGGACTGTGTCACTGACTATATTAACTTCTGCGTAGACAACACCATCCCCACCAAAGACGTACACTGCTTTTCAAATAACAAACCCTGGATCACCAGCGACCTGAAGGCTCTTCTGAATGACAAGAAGAGAGCCTTTAGGAGGGGAGATAAGGAAGAGGTCAAGCGTGTACAGAGGGAGCTAAAGCAGAAGTTAAGAGAGAGCAAGGATGCCTACAGGAGGAAGGTAGAGGACAAGCTGCAAAGGAATAGGGTGAGAGATGTATGGAGCAGCATGAGAGAGATCACTGGCTTCAAACAGGCTGGGGTTGCAACAGAAGGGAACCTGGAGATGGCCAACAAGTTGAACCAGTTCTTTAACAGGTTTGATTCTGGGTCCTCTGTGGCGCAACACCCATCCCCCCACAGCCACAAGCTCCCTAACCCTTCACAGCTGCAACTGCCCAACACCTCCTCCATCCCCCCACAAACATGGCCGCCTACAGATACAACCCCCGACGGCTGCTCACCCACCCATCCCCCACAGCTGCCACTCTCCAACACCTCCGCCATTAACACCTCCGGCACTGAAAGCACTATGAGCATCATCCCCCGGGCCAGGCTGACCATGACAGCTGACCAGGTGAAGAAGGAGCTGAAGAGGCTGCACGAGGGTAAGGCCACAGGACCAGATAACATCTGTCCCAGAGTTCTGAGGGCCTGTGCTGATCAGCTGAGCGGAGTGCTCCAGCGACTGTTCAACCTGAGCCTGCGCTTGGAGAGAGTCCCGGTGCTCTGGAAGACATCATGCCTGGTCCCGGTACCAAAGAAAGGGCGCCCCTCTGTCCTCAACGACTACAGACCAGTTGCACTGACTTCTCACATCATGAAGACACTGGAGAGGCTGGTCTTATCCCACCTGAGACCCCTGGTCAGCTCATCACTGGACACCCTACAGTTTGCCTACCAGCCCAGTGTTGGTGTGAAGGATGCGATCATCTACATGCTGCAAAGGGCCTACTCACACCTGGACAGGGCTGGCAACACTGTAAGGATCATGTTTTTCGACTTCTCCAGTGCCTTCAATACCATCCAGCCCTTACTTCTAAGGAGGAAGCTGGAGGAGATGCAAGTCGATGCCTCCATGACCTCGTGGATCACTGACTACCTGACGGGCAGACCACAGTCTGTGAGACTTCAGAACTGTGTGTCTGAACTGGTAGTGAGTAACACAGGGGCACCTCAAGGGACAGTTCTTTCTCCATTCCTCTTCACCCTCTATACTTCGGACTTTAAGTACAACTCAAAGTCATGCCACCTGCAAAAGTTCTCAGATGACTCTGCAATTGTGGGATGTATCAAGGGTGAGCAGGAGGAGGAGTACAGAGGACTGGTCAGCAGCTTTGGGGAGTGGTGTGGGGTGAACCACTTGGAACTGAATGTTACAAAGACAAAGGAACTGGTGGTAGATTTCAGGAGGAAAAAGGTCAAACCTACTCCTGTCTACATCCATGGGAGTGGCGTGGAGATGGTGGACTCGTACAAGTACCTGGGAGTGCACATCGACGATAGACTGGAATGGTCTAAGAACATCGAGGCCATCTATAAGAACGGACAGAGCCGACTTTACTTCTTGAGGAGGCTCAGGTCCTTCAATGTGTGTAGTAAGATGCTGCACATGTTTTATCAGTCGGTGGTAGCGAGTGCCATTTTCTACGCAGTGGTGTGCTGGGGCTCTGGGATTAGAGCAGTAGATTCCAAAAGGCTGAACAAGCTCATCAGGAGAGCGAGCTCTGTCATTGGGTCTGACCTGGACCCCTTGGAGGTAGTGGCTGAGAGGAGAATGATGTCCAAACTAGAGGCCATCATGGACAACTTCTCCCATCCCCTCTATGACAGGCTTGCAGGAATGAAGAGCACGTTCAGCAATAGACTGATTCATCCACGGTGCGACAGGGAGCGCTACAGGAGGTCATTCTTGCCGTCTGCCGTAAGACTGTACAACGCATCCACCTTGCGTCTTGGCAGAGGCAACAGCGACAGTGACCTGTTTCTGGACTAAACGCATATACACATCTACTGCTACATCTGTTCTCTTTCTTTTTCTTTTTCTTTTTCCCGTTTACAACCACTTTTGTGGAATATATGCCAGGGACCTGTGCAATACATTTATATTTATATCTATGGTTACATCTATATTTATATTCATACGTGTGATACGATTTTCTGTGTACTGTTCTGTTCTAGTTTCCTCTTGTGTGTCCGGACTGTGAGTAACTCTTGTATTGTATTGTATTGTATTGTATGTATTGTACTATTAGTATATAATTAGTTACACTGTGGCTGTGTTGTGTGTGTTAAGCTGCTGTTGCACTGCAATTTCCCTCAAGGGATCAATAAAGTATCTATCTATCTACATCATATGATCACTTGAAACCTTAGTCAACCCACAGATGGAAGAAAACCAGAATCTTCTTTGAGCTTTTCGTCTCACTCAGCTTTATCTCGATTTCATCCTGTTAGCCTTGAAGGATTTTTCTTTTTCATTTAATGTCTCTATTGGATTCCCTACAGTATTTATTTGCTACCAATAACAACCAACCTATTCATCTTGCCCTCCCTTATGCTACTGTAATCTAGTCTTTCTTGCGGTAGTGCCATAAAGTGTAGCTTCAAATGTTTTATTTTAAACGTAGTTTAGAAGTGAAAAAGATGTTGAAAAAATGCATTTTATTAATAATGTCCACACAAAGTGGTAGCAATAGAATCACACACAATAAGCCATACAGGACAGTAAGTAAGCTAAATCTAAAATGTGCCAAGGATAATAAAATTGTAACGTTAAATTAATTTCTGTGGATGTGATGTCATCTCTTGTAGACCAGGTGTTCCTAGTTTACATGGAGGTACCGCGATGATAGAGCACAAACACCAACCTGAAGAGTTATACGCACGAGGGAAGTGGGCCACTTGGCACCCGCTCCAGGCTCTGTGATGGGCTGCGCCCTGCTCCTCCGGCTGCTGGGGACTGGAGCGTCCTGGACCTGCTTCTCTCGGAGGGGCTCCCTCCAGGGCTGTGCTCTAGTGTAGGGTTCGAACCAGGCAGGGCCAGGGCCCGACACGGAGCTGGGTTGGTTCTCTTTCTTGGCCTCGGACTTCAGCTCATCCGCCGGGACAAACCAGGACATGCCTGAGAAAGAAGAAGAGGAGACTCTCGAAACTCTAAATTTAACCTCCCAGAGAAAAATAAAAGAAAAACATTAAGGCCCTGGGTCCGAGTGCACAAAACTCTCTCCTTTTGAACTCTGCTGTGGGAAACTTGAAGTCAACAGACCTTGAGTGTGGCGCTGTGGATTACTTTTCTTTGTCTTCTTTTCATAGAGGAACTGCTGAGAGTTTGAGCTGGTCCTCTCATCTCTTCTTGCCTCCATGTGGCGCGAGGCTCCTGTCTGTTCTGCCCAGGCAGAGCCCGGTGAAGGGAATGTCACGCCTACATCTCTGGTGTTTTTCTTAGTGCCACTGTTCACAATCTCTAGATCACCTGGACACAGTGGAAATGACCATTTCAGCACATGGTTCTCTGTGACACCGAGAACGACGCATCAATAGCATTTTCAAATGTGTATAGGTTTTAAAGTTACTCCTTCAGTAAAAAAAATTATCTGAGTAAACTCTGTACTGAAAAATTTGTGATATGATCTCATGTACTATATAGTCCTGTGCATATCAAGAACAGGTACTTCTTTTGTTTTGACACTACAGTCAAAATGTGTCGATAAGGTGCAAATGTATTCCACGCTGGAGGCGGACACAATATTGGAAAAACCTAACGAAAAAGGACTTGGATTTTAAAGTAACCAAATTGCAATGAAAAAGGTTTACGTTATAATAAACGTCTTAAAAAAGCGACATGCGAGCTCTAACAGATTTTGAAAGAGATCAAATATTTGGTGCCAGAATTGCAGGTACATCAGTCACAGAAATGGCTCAAAACTTGCGTAACAGTCTTTCAAGAAGGACTGAAGCTGCTCTGAAGGCAATGGGTGGCCCCATTCCATAATATATCGCTTCCTGTTTCTGGATTTTGTCCACCCCTATATGAATAGACAGGGTTCTGCTGAGGGGTATACAACATTATCACTAGTGGAAAATTATCTAGCACATTAATTTTACCATACATTTCAACACTATAAAACAAATATATAAAGATAATGCAGAAAGAATACCTCTCCCTGCTTTGATAAGTACTATCCTTTTATTTCTATAAATACACTTACCTGCCTGTATTCCTTTATTGAGCAACTTAACAGTTTTCTTGTTTGTGAGAACACCTGATGGACCTCGGGGCACAGGGACTGAACAGGTGCTGGCTGATACAGAGTCAGGCATTACCTAAAGGCAAACAAGCACAGGACCAAATGTAGGATTGCACTTACTTAAAGTAAATTCCATTCTTGAGCCACGGCGGCTCATCGGGTTTCTGTAGTGTTAAGCACTCTAGAGAGTATAAGATTCCTCCCTATATGGGATGCCAGAAACGAGCATACGTATTTAAAAATGCAAAATTAAAAATAAACTTAAAAAAGAAGGCACAGCCTTCAACACAGGGCAGAAAGCAGAGAGAAGAATACAACAACCATGCTTTTATTCTTGTGAACAAAATAAAACGATCAATCACTTACCGTTGACTCCTCTGTGCTACACAGTGACGGACTGGCTGTGTCAATATGTTTTTTACTCTTGCTGGCTCTCTTCTTTGGCACTGACTTCTTGTGCAAACTCTCCTTCTGCTTGTCAATAGCACTGTACAGCTTGTTTAGGCTGGGGTTGACATTTACTCTCTGAGGTCCAAAGGCTCTGATGAGGCGGGCTGTGTCAATTGTGGATACAGTGCTGCTGGTTTCTGTGTGGCTGCTGTCTCCTGACTCTGTTTGGATTGCTACATCACTTTCAGACACTGTATCACTTGTTACTGACTCCACCTGCTCTCTTTCCGCAAGGTAAAGATGGCGACTCAAGGGGCTAGCTGTGGAAATGTCCCTAACAGGCTTGAGAGTTTTAGATGGTTGGAGTGCTGTTATCTCTTTTGGCTCCACAGACTCCTCCCCCCATGCCTGTTGGAGATGGCTTTCTCTGTTTTCTCTCAGCCTTCTCATTACTTCCTCCTTTTTCCTCTTCTGAGGTCCATGGTCTCTATCCCTGCCCTTGCCAGTCTCCCTCTCAGAAATAAATGAATGATGACAAGGGTTGTGAAGGAGCCTGGAAAGGCGATCAAGCCTTTCCAGCAGGGACCTCTCTTTCCCACTGGGATTATTAAGTTTCACCAGGCTCTGTCGCGCCTTAAACTTCTCCCACAGCTCATCCAAAGTGTTACTGTTGTGGAGAGAATGCTCAGAAGAGACCTGATCCCCTCTTCTAAGAGTGTTATCCAAGTTTCTCTTAGTAGCCAATTTATCCCTGGACAGAGGAGAAGGGTTCTCCTGTGGGATATGATTCCATGATGCTCTGGTTGAAGTGAGGTTTTCTCTTTCTAACCCCTGATGGAGGTGTAGTTCCTTCATGGTGTAATCAACTTCACCTTCTAGAGAGGAAAATTTATCCTCTTTGTGCTTTCTGCTAAAAGCTAAGTGTTCCCTGCTGAATTCTCTTTCTGGTCTTCTGTGTTCTTCACTAGGATGGCTAGCACCCTTAGAAAATGTTCCACTGAAAGAAGGACTTCTGTTCTGTGCTGTTGTTTTGCTATGAAGCTCATCAGCACTCATTTTCTCCAGAAAGCCCTGGTACTCTAAACAATGTATTGGATGTCTGGAGTGACCTTGATGCGTATATTCAGTAAGTCTTTGTTGCCGATGAAAGGCTATGTCTGAACCTAAAGTAGAAGCAAAATAAAATTGTTTTTACTACTGTTCCACATGCACATAATAATAAAATAAGCCATCCAAGTCACCCTGAAGAACTACAATTGAGGAACACAGATGTACCACGTCTAAAAACATTAACATAAAACACAGCTGGAAATGAGAAATTACAAATGGAATAGAAAATAAAATATGCTAATTTTGAAAACTTCTAAGCTTTAACTTGTATCTATATAACATGTTCGTAGTGTAAACCGATACAAAGCATTCGATTTCAGCACAGAAATAAGGTATGCAAAATGCTTGATCTCTACCTGTGTTTTCCTCCCATCTAGTTTTAGACTGTGCTGTCTTGCTGTAGATACCCTCTTTGTGCTTGGCTGTGACGTCAATGTCTACTTCCTTGTTCCTGGCACCCAGAATCTCAACAGTGAATTTTGGTGGAATAGCATCATCTGAACCTGTAGAAGACCAGAAAGGAATGAGTCTCTAGAGTAAGAAACGGCTAAAAACACCCGCATGTGTTTTGCAACCCTTCCAGCTCAAATGCAACCCGGCTTGTCTCAGCATGAATAATTAAGTTGTCTTTCTGTCTAAAATTTCAAAGTATACATTACAAACTAATGCTCTTTCCAATGGTCCAAACGGGACATTAAAATAAGGAGATTAAAGAATTTTATCACTGAAAATAGGTCTCAACACCGCACTAAATATCACAGAGGTATGAAGCTTATTTACATCTCAAAAAGGCCTGTACCTGGATGGGAGCTTTCCATGGTGGTGTCCGAGTGTGTCTGGGAAACCTGAGCCCTGCTCTGGGGGATGTAAAAGACCTTCTGGCTCCCACGGGGCTTATACGGCACCAGGACAGGCTGAGCTGCAGCGCAAAGAGCATCACAAATGCAAGACAGAAGAAAACACCCTTACTCAAATTACACAGCTAAAATACAGTTCACAAAAACACAAAAGTTCAGCAATATCCCTTCTTGCCCAGCTTCTACACGTAAAATATACTTTGTACGTACAGTATGTAGCATGATTTTATGCTAGAAAACGCAATAACTACTTATGTGTTTATATAGTGTGAGCTTACACTGCCACACTCACGTCAATGCAAGTCTGCAGTACAATGTGAAAGAGAAGACAGTCATTTGTACGGCGGTGGTAACACATTAGCATGGAGATGACAGCAAAGTAGAATGCTGGTCACTCTTCTAACCTCTTTGTACACCGTTTGCAAACTAATAAATGGTAGTGTTGCCTTTATGTTACAATGCCTTTAATGATGGATTTTAATAAAAATAAAATACAAAGAGAAATGAGTGACTATATGATGTCCACATAAATCATTAATGTCATCCAGTTTTGAGTACACATCGAACTCATATTTTCTGTAATGCTTTTAAGTCATTCAAATAGGGAGCTGCATCAGCATGCTTAGACTAAAGGAACGTGTAAAGGTTTATTCCATGCTGAAACGAGAAGAAAAGAAACACGTTTCGGCTGTGGAGCCTTCTTTGGTTTTTCTTTTCTTCTCTTTTCAGCATAGAATAAACCTTTACACGTTCCTTTACACGCTTATAAGTCACCTCAAAATAAGGCATAGGACAAGTAAATAAATGAGCAAACAAGTCCTTAATTGTTTAATGAAACATATGGCCTATGATATTTATAATAATAAAATATGCACAGGACTCCTAAGTCACAAAGTTAAGATAAAATCCCTGATTCTATGATAGTTATAATTAGATCTACTGTACCCAGTAGACAGGGTATTCTCAAACACATTGCTGTATTAGAAGGAAACCTAAGAAATTTTCATACCTGATGTCTGGACTGGTAGGTCCTGTGGCTGCTGTGCAGGTGACCTGGACTTTGAAAGGGTGGAGCTAGGTCTGGTGGACTCGGACGACAGGCCAGGTACGTGGGTTGTTATCTGGGCAGAAGCGTCTGCAGATCTGGGCTTCATTTGGCCAACAAGCATATTTTCATTTAAATGTTGCCTATAACGTTCCTGATTTTTACGCAAGTGTTCTTGCCTCACTGTAGATTCAGGACAGTTACCACGCACTGTTTGTGCGACACGGCCTCTGACATGACTAGTTTCACCTGTAATCGGAGAGTGTGTATCATATATACCCTCTGTCGACTGCGTACCATCTGTGTATGAATGTCCTTGAATTGCTGAGGGTGTATTGGTATCTGAGGGGTTTTCAGAAGCAGACGTCTTCAAAAACTCAGCATAATCACTCTCTGGTGGAAAAGTGCCAAACTGAAAATGTCTGTCATCAGTGGACATAGATTTTTCATTGGATGGTTTGGGTGACAGAGTCACATGAACATATGACAGGACTTTTTTGGTGGGTGAAGAGACTGAAGAAGAACCAGAGGCAAATGATGAAACTTGTAAAGGTAATGCACTAGGCTTTAGACTGGCTGATGCATTTTCCTCCAGGGCTATATTAGGGGTAGATGTGGACAACTGTCTGTATCGAGTTGCATTTACATGAAAATGTGCTCCGGGGCTTTTGTGTACAGCATGCTGAAGAACGACAAAAGGACTGTCATTAGTGGTGCCAGGAGAGCCTTGCCTCTGTTCTTCTGTCTGGCTGCCACACACTTCAGGAGGTTTCAGGTCTGACCTGACATGTGCATCAAATCCAAGCTGATAGTGATGGAAACCATACCCTGATGTAGAACACAGGGTCAGATCATCCTTTCCAGAATTTACATCAGGCTCGGTTAGTGAATCAACTTCACCTTGTCCAGTACAAGCATTATTTCTTAAGCAGACAGGGTTATTTGAACAGAAGCCTGACTCTGAAACTGCCACAGGCCTTTGTGTTGAGGAAATGTTCTCGACTTCACTGACAGCGTCCTCGACATCAGTGCCTGAACATTTTCCCGTGTATGGCTGCCCCTTTCCAGGGCCTTGATGGGAATATCTGACTTTTTGTACTTCTTCTTTTGTTGCTGTCAGGGGCTGAAGGCTGCCTGCTTGTCTTCTGTCTAGCTCTGTGAGCCTTACAGGTTCCACCAGAGAATCCTCATCTCTGGTGACACTTGTGTGGTCAGCCACGTCAGACGCGCGACTCAGAAGGGGAGAGAGGGATGCAGGAGAGGGGGAACGCTTACGGGAGGAAAAGGTGATGGATACAATGGGTCTGCCAGTTTCATGGGCCACCTGCTGAGACGCACTAAGGCCCTCTCTTTGAGCAATTTCTCGAATACGTGCCTCCATATCCTTGCGAAGTGGAGTGTGGAGCTCCACACTAGTGTTGAAAGGATTGCTGGACAGTTTCTGCAGCTGACTGGAGATCTGATGCTTTGCAGTGTTCAGGGCACAAAATTCTTCTGTAGGTTTCAGTGAAGGCAGCACCCCAGTAACTGCAACCGTGCTAGATGTGGTATCTGAGTCAGTATCTGTACTCCATTGGCCCTGTAGTGCAGACACGTAGAACATGAACATATACTGTAAATACTGTACACAATTCTTAAATGGGACATGCAGTTATAATTGTCCCACTGATTCTGATTCTAATGGACACTGTACAGACATTTTTGATGATCTGGGCACATAATGAGAAGTTGTTTGAATGTACAAACGACAAATTAAGAAAAAAACTCTTACCTTATGCTTCTGAACTCCTCTATAGTTTATAATATGATGAAACACTCCGAAAATAAAAAAGCACTTATATGTTCTCTCAGGCTAATGTAAACACACAGAGTGCAACGCCACTGCAAACCCATGCTTTAAATTGTCAAGGGAAACAAAGTGACCTCGAGACATATCATTAAAGGTTCCAGTTTTCAAGCAACGCTGTTCACTAAACCAATATCAAATGCCATACTTGAAAGGCAGGTACCTCCCCCACACGTAGATGCAAACAGAGTAAAAATGTAAGCATGCTAAGACCAGCATTTCATCCTAGTTATTACCTTCAGACTGATGCTAATACATTCCATATAGCAGAACCTGTTACAATAAATACAATATAAATTAATTTCTGAAAGTACAGTATAGTCAGCTTACGAAGTTTATTTTTGTTATTGTTAATAAATGTTATGATGTAAGTGAAAGCTGGATGTGACGAATCAAAATGGAATTTTATTAAGTTCTTTAGTTGTCTTCTCTACTGATAGAGATGAGGTTTCCTGCTAATTATTATATTACCAGGCTAATTATAGCAATGGATTATTATGAAGTCCTGGCATTTAACCAAAACACTGGAAAAAATACTTTTCTACCCTAGAAATTCCTTAAAAAGTTTTATAATCAATACTCGTGCTTCCTACAAAACAGTCATAATGAATCAAGAAGTTCCTTAAACTTTCTAAGGATACCTCAACCTGGTTAAGTGTACTGAAAAGCACTTGAGTGGTGCACATCACAGAGGTACAGTATAACTGGCTCAGATTCCCTCCAAAACACATCTTTGTACCATTTACACAGATGTTAAAAATAGTCATTAGTGTTTTAAAAATAAAAAATTAGGAATCAAAAATGTTATTTAGTCGGCCAAAGCTACTCTTAATTACCATACACAAAAAGCGTGACTAAAGGGCTCATTTTCCTCATATTTAAATTTCAAACAAAAAAACTGTGATTGATCACGAAACCCCTAAATAATAAGCATCTGCTTTAGCTTGCTGTGAGAGGGAAACTCTCAGGGAAACTGACTATCAGTGGGTCAAGGTGAGACATGTCTGGACATATTCCCTTTGTCAGAACGGACAGGCTGTTTATTCTGCGTACCTGCTCCACATTAGTATGAATGGCATATTCTTTTTCTGCACTGCTTCATACTGAAAACAAGCTTAAATGTAAATTAGACACAGCAATGTCCTTTTATGAGCAGAATGTTTCATGGTATAATAACCCGTTGCTCCTGGCATGGACGTCTTCGTTTCAGTCTCTTTATGTGAAAATCCATTTAAAACCAAGAAGAGGAGGCACTTCATTACTCAAAGGGCTGTAGGAGTGTAGAACTAGTTACCCAGACATGTAGTTGATCTTGATAATCTGGCTCCCTTCAAGAACAGACTAGACAGTATCCTTGGGTCAATTAGCTATTAACAATCAAATGGGCTAGAAGGGCCAAATGACCTCTCGTTTGAACTGTTCTGACTCTACAAACACAGCACAGCTGCCTGTGGATATTACTGGTGGTATGATTATACTATATACAGAGAATCAAGAGAAATCTATCACTATAGTAACATGTATGACTTTAGGCAAATAAAGTACGCCGCTTTTAACAGTAACTAAATTTTGGCATCATTCTAATTTAACTGTGTTACACTTGAATGGCTTACATAAGTACTGAATCACCTCAGCAGTGAGAAAGATTAATGGGAGCAGGCGATGAGATGACTGAAGATGTTGAATGTCAAGCATGGTTTAAATCAAGAAAAACACAGAAAGGATCCAAAACATTCCACTATTAAAAAGTGCAATGCCACTGTGCTATTGGCACGGTGATGGCTGGATTAGTTCAGCACATTGTCACCTGGGGCATTCACAGTTGCAAGTTCTAAGTCGGTGAGACACTGCAGTCAGAGAGTGTGTGAGAGAAGGGACACGATCACAACTCCTTCGCAAGACCAATGGGGAGGTCCAGGAGGGTGCAGGCTGGGCAGGAGTGTCTAGCCGCTACAGAACTCAACCTGTAGTGATTAAATGCAATCTGACTGCATAGCACTACACTGATTAAGACATCACTTGCTGCTGTTCCTGTGGGCTCATCCAGACAGGAAGGGAAATGCACGCCCTTATGCTACATGAGTAACAACAGCTTTCTTGTCAGATGACAAATGTTTTTAATGTATAATATGTCTGACACTTCTGTACAAAGCGAACAATGCTATGAGCCTGTAACTTTCACACCAGACTCCCTGTTGATCAACCTCATCGATAACAAATATAAAAATCAGCATAATGAATTTGTCCATGTTATGTTTAACGTCAGTGCCCTACAAAAAAGTGATTTTCTTTGAGAATTTCTCACAGGTATAAGTGATATGTGACGTTTGACACTAAGCATAAATTGCTTGGACAAATGATGTCATAAGTGATGTTTGCGTCCGTTACAATCAAGACAGTCCAGTATCTGAAAAATGGTTACCTTTATTGCACCACTAGGTTTCTTTGTGTTTCGTAAGAGCTCTGCTTTGATTTCTTCTATTTTCTGTCGATCTTCCATATTCAATTCCAGAGGCTCACACTGCTCTCCAGAAACCTTTAGTTTAATCCAGTCTGGAAGCACAAGAGAAAATACTGGTGAGCCAACCACACTAAGCTAGCTTTGAACCAAGCAGAAGAGCTTTATTGTAGATTCCTAGTTGGGCAACATGAAAGAAAAATCCACAAACTACATTTATTTAAGACAGGGGTGCTACATACAAATCTTAGCAGTCTGTTTTTGACACACATGTCCAGATAAAATTCACCTGTCTGTTTTTTTACCCCCGTGACCCCCTACCTTCCAAAAAGGGATCGTAAACTTTGTCCATGCGACTAAAAAACTTAAAGATAGGAAATGCTTTTCCAGTAAGAATCAATGGAGCATAGTAGGGTTAGAGACCATGAGTTACACTAAACGCATGTTTCACTTGTAGTTACCCCAAAATAGTACAGTACACCTACATTTCTAAACCATTTTTACTCATTTTTATCTTGACTTATTAATCATTAATTTAATTTTTAATTAATAAATCAATAATTTAAAGCATTTTAAGCAAAATTTAAAAACTTAACTTGTTCATTAGACCTTACCTTGAGAAGTGGCTTACATTTAACATCAGCCATGCAAAATACGAGATACAAAACCTTTTCTACACGAATGGCGCTAAGCCGAAAACAACATATTATAATCAAATCCTGGATTTTTTATGTATATAAACAATATAAGTGCATCGATGTAGTGTACCTAATATCTTGTCAGTGTTAGTGTGGGTAAAAGTGTATCAGGAGGACTAACAACAGGGACCCCCCTGTACTTCATTTGGAAAGGACAGCGTATCGGTATGGATTATATCTGACAGCCATGTAATGATGCACTAACACATCTTTGTCACAGCATGTTGTTCTGCCAAGACAAATCAGGCACTGTCTTGCTTATCCTACTCACCTAAGAGCATCAGAATTCATGGCTGTGTAACTGATAGGACTTCATATACATTAGAATTAAGTTATACGTTTGATTTCCAATACATCATGCATAATAGCGCAACATATTTGTGCAATTTGGGGATTTGCAGTTAAAAACAAGCAGAAATAAAATTATGAAGTACAGTACTTCCAAGATGGGAATTTATCATTTTACAGTACTACTGTATGTAGAGTTAATCTGTATTGCCATAGCACCATACCGACAAGAACAACTTTACATAGTAAAATACACTTAGATTGATTAATGAAAATATTCATTTTCATTCATTCAAAATAGCAGCATTTTTTTTCTAGAAATATGTAGACTTATCATCACATGCGTTGTTTTTTCCCCCCAAAGGTACATATTTATTTGTAAAATGTTTATTGAAAAACTGGCATCCAAGTAAAAGGACACAAGGTTGTACTGAATATGAAATGTTCAATCACTGATTGAAAATCTCCTGCCTTGTACTCTAATACCAATACCTGCCACTCACACCTGACTGAAATACTCTAACAAATCCAAACAACGTGCAACTGGTAGTCATTCTAACATTGACTAACGGTACACTTCTCTATAAGCACGTTTCTAAATTGTTACACGAAGATGAAAGTTAAGAAATACATGTGGTAGATAAATACATAATATCTAACTTGTATAAACTTGAAACAAAATTGCAAATCAAGGTAAACTGACACATCTGCTGGTAGTTTTTTATAAATTATATTAAAATGGAATACCAATTAACATAAAAGAATTGAAACCACACACATAAGGAAAATGCAGATACCACCGTTTAAAATGCGGAAAAATAATCTTATACTGTGAATGCACCAAACGAAATAGATATTATGGTAGGGAAATATGATATTAGGTAATCTGTTTCACCTCCTCCCTAGAAAAGCTTAATCTTTATAGCTGTGTATGTACTGTTCCCTGGCAGTCCATACCACTTAACAAAAAAGCATAATATGCTATCACAAGCTACAGTATAGTATATACTGTACAACTGTATTAATTTCAAATATGTTTGCCTAGAAAATTGTAATGTAGAACAAATTATGATCTTCAAAGCTTCTCGAAATCTTCATTAGTTTTTGAAATAATCTTTAAACTGCACGATACAATTCTCAATAATGTCTAAAAATATATACGTTTAGAGGTCCCAACAGGGGGTGTATATTAATGCTCATTTAATGATTCTTTGTCTACTGTTTCCAGAGTTCCAGAGAAAAAGAACAAAAGCAATTTACCTTTTCATAGTACATGCATAACATATTACTGTTTTGGAACAAATAATATTTATTATACTAATTAATCATAAAATGGTATTCTAATGGCTTAATCCACTTTTGCAAGTACTGGATAATGATTTCAAAACAGTTCCAGTGCCTGCTCCCCCAGCCCAGAAAACTCCCGCTCTCCCATCCCTACCTCGAGCTCTGCGCTCCTCCTCGTCAGCCTCGCTCACAACGCCCGAGGCCACCGTGGCCGGCGACTCGTTTTTCAGGAGAGCCGCGACGCGGCCCGCCAGGGAATCCACACTGCTGCTGTCTTCGCCTGCGGCGGCCCTTGCCCCTTCCCTGCCGTCAGAGGAGTGGCTGCTCTCTGCCGGGACTCCATTCACAGAAGGATTTGGTAAAGCGAGCTCAGGTGTCGGGTCCCGATGGCGGTCCCCAGCGTCCACAGCCTTGATGCTTGCCTCTGTGGAATGCGCTACAGGACCAGGCACTGAAACCACCTTATCCTGAGTGGCCTCACTGCAGCCTTCAGGCTCAGACCTCCTCACATTTTTGGCTGTGAAAACAGAGCATGTACGCCCCTGTGTGAACTCTTTTGAGGCATCGCTTAGAAATGTTGATTCTGCAGTCTTTACACTGGAGACTCTTTCGTGCTCTGCAGTAATTACAGATCTGCTGGCAGATGCCCTGGGTGACTGTAGTACCTCTTGCCAGGAACTGCCTTTCAGCCCGTCTAATGTGAGCATGGAATCGGAGGAGGACTTCCTCCACAGCAGTGATGAGTGGCTCTCATGATTTTCTTCAGAAGAAGCAAGAGAATCGTGGAAGCTGTCTAAATTCTTTTGCAGAAATGAAGAAAGGTCTTCAGAGCCTCTTAAAGATGCTGAAGGCGAGGAGAAGGAGGACCTTCCTGACACGATGCTCTCTGCCTGGCCCAAAAGTTTTCGGATCTCCTGCAGGGTTTTAGTCCCAACAAAAGAGTCATTCCCCAGATCCAGGCTGCATCGCGGTGGTGTATGGGTGACCTTTGGAAAGTAATACGCTTCCTTTTGTTCTGTATCCTGAGGACCAGTTTGCTGTTCGTTCTCTGCAAGAGAGGAGGAGGAGGATAGACTATCGGGAGTGACGCACATTTCACCAGGCTGAAACTGACTAACACGCTTTTGCACACGTGAGGAAATCACATGATCACTGTTGCCATTCAAGCGCTGCCTGGCCTCTGAAGATGAAAAAGGTTCAGCGCTGATGGTCTCTTTGCATTGTGAGGTATCGTCCGATGGCTGTTTTCCTCGAAGATCCAAAGAGCGATCCAGTGGATGGAAAGCCGTCTGAAGGCTGCACTGACTGACAGGTTTGTCTGAAGAAGACTCAGCAACGTTCTGCACAGAGGACTCAGCGTGCAATGGTGATTCACGATCTACATCAGAACTCAATGGCACAGACAGGCTAGTAGAGTTCACAGAAAACAAACTAGACTGTGAAAAGTCTCCTTTCGCAGGACTGCCACCTAAAAAAAGACAATAATAGAGATTAAAATGTGAAAATACAGTTAGATATCTAATCTGCTATGCAGTGCATATGGATTTTTACTTAAAACTTAAAACTAAAATCACATTTGCACGTTGCACAACAAAGTTGTTACATACAGTAATATGTAAAAAATGTTCAACATTTTAAAATAAAGAAATAATTTCTCAATATATACTTTGTTTCACCTTTACATGAATGAAAGGTTCTTCAACAAGAACCTTTGGTGAATACCAATTCATTACATTTTGATTAAATACTAGATATTAGACATTATTTAGAAGCCTGAATATTTCATATTCCATAACATCATTGTTAGCTGGTTTTGCATAATGATTTCTAGCATAAAGAGATGGATTTTAATTTAATTGTAATGGCCACTGAATGCCACAAGACAGATCATGAAAACCATTTCTGGGCTAGCGGTTCTGAAATCAAGGTTATGTGATTTCAGATACGAAATAGTTCAAAAAGAGTGATTATTAATAATGGGTAATACATCAAGGTATGATACATATTACAATATAAAATATACTGTATATATATCATGATACCAATAAAGTTTATCAGTCTTCTTCTCATGGACTTGAAAACATTTAGATACATAGTCAGATCCATTGATACATATACAAGTCAAGATTATATTTACCAAATAGTATACTACATGAATATCAGATAACTTCAATTAATCTATTCTTTCATTATGTTTCTGAGAAAGTGAAAAAAGTACTGAGCAAGTATAAAATTCCAAATATCATCCTAACGTTTTATTAAAATGATCTTAATAACAGAAATATGTTTGATATTAATAACTGAAAAACTCCAATTTGTCTTTTGATATTTTTGTAAATCATGTAATTGATGAGTATGTTAACACTATAATACACACCAAGTATTATATACAGGCATCAGTCAATCCCCAAATGTAATTTATTCCATGAAAACTGTTCATAAGGTGAAAATTCAAACAGAAAATTCCCATAAAGTTCAATGTATATCCTTTTTGCTGTATCCAAAATCCAGAAAAACAATCACACAATAATTTACATAAGCATTACAGCAAAAGGTTTTACTTTTTATGTTTAATTACTAACAGACCACTTTCAATATGATAAATGATGGAAACATTGTAAGGTATTTAATCGTTAAGGTATTTAAGATAATAAACAATTGTAGGTAATCCCTACCTACAATTTTTTATTGTGCTTTTTAATTCATCTTATCTTGAAAAAAAGGGGCAGAGCAATGGCTCTCTGGCTAAGGATCTGCGCCTGTGGCTGGAAGGTTGCCAGCTCAAATCCCACGGCCAGCAGAGGAATCCTACTCCGTTGGGCCCCTGAGGGAGGCCCTTAACCCCAGCTGCTCCAGGGGCGCTGTACAATGGCAGACCCTGCGCTCTGACCCCAAGCTTCTCTCTCCCTGTCTGTGTGTCTCATGGAGAGCAAGCTGGGGTATGTGAAAAGACAAACTTCTAATGCAAGAAATTGTATGCGGACAATAAAGTGATCTTCTCTTATTTGGAAAGTGCCTTGTCTGTTTACTTCCAGCACACTATCTCCTGGAACATTACCTTCTGAGGGCTGTGTGCTCTTCGTTGGGGTTCCTGTCGAACCCTTTATTGTGCGAAGATCAGTTGGTGAAAATTCTGGCTCTCTTATGGGTCCTTTTGGCACAAACGGAGTAAGTATAGTTGATGGTGATTGGTCAATTCCAAGATTTTGAAGGTACATCTCCAAAAAAAAAGATTCAAAGTTTAATGATTTAACTTTGGGATATTGTCAGGGTATTTGTTTCACACTACAACTGAATAAAAATACGTAACAAGTCAAGAAAAGAGAATATAGCTATAGAAGAGGGAATTGCATGGTTACGCAAATATATTTCTGTGCAACATTTTTTCTCAAAATTCAAGTTTATTGTTGTGTCAGGAAAAAATAACGAATGTTTGTCATTACGATTATGCATAACTTAGAAAAAATCTCCATGTCAATTTACACTGTCATGTATCCCTTACTAAATTCCCAAAATCCCAATATTACCTAAGAAAGCATTTGTGCATCTAATGGTGGGCAGATTTATCTTGACAGCTGTATATTTATTTTGATGAGAATCAAATTAAAATACTGCAAAGGAATATGAATGTTTTCTGATACCAAAAAATTAAAAGTCTACCTAATCTACAAGAATAATCGATCCCATTTTTGTCAATAGAAACATTTATTTTTATCTTAACTATATGATATTTTTAACCATTCTACTTACTGGAATTCTCTCTTCTATGTTTAACTCTTTATTTCTTGCTGGCGTTGAAGGATTGGTGGCCCAGTATGGAGCATAGTTATCTACTTCCAAACTAACAGGCGAGGAGACGGAGACTGCTCCTGTTGAAGCCGACTGTCTTCTTTGACCACGGTAACTGGGAACTGTGTCCTGTGAACTGGCCAGTGTGTTGCTTAGGTCTTGGCTTGCAGATACATCACTGAATCTGCCTAAGCTCACCTGCGAAGGTGGCTGGGAAGAATTCTCCAATTCCAGCAGCTTTCCTTGTTTCACTCTCTGTGTGCAACATCGGTCTTTATCAGTGGAGGTGGACAACCCCTTCTCTGATAAAACAAGTGGCTCAGTGAGAAGTGGAACATTGTAACTCTCTGACACATTCTTCCTAACCACCATATGGGCAGATCTGTCTGCAGATGAGTCTTGAGCAACTGAGGTGCTGGCTGCTTCTTCTGCTGAAGCACAGTGTTTCTTTTGGCCAAACTCAGAGCGAGACTCTTCCATTTTCGCACATTCAGGAGCTCCAGCTTGCTGAACCTCTTTGGCTACAGTACTGACGGACGTATAAGACAAGGACCTTCCTAAACCTCCTGCACTGCCAGGAGTCTCTTTGGCTGGTGATGAGGTTCCCGAAAACGAAGCGGCTAGGTTCCTTCTGGGACTACGACTGCTGATGTTTGAGGTGGATGGCAATGGTGTTTTGTCACTTTTTTGCTGGGAAAAAATGTGATTTAATGAATCGGCAATGGCATCATAGGCCTTCTTCTTGGGAGAAACCCCAGTGAAACCTTTCAGTGCCAAGTGGTCAAAAAATGTTTTACCCGTTGACTGAGTCACATTCCATGCTCCTACCTTCTCCATATAATTCAGAGCAGGCAAAGAATGAATCTTTCTTGTTGTTTGATGAGAAGCAACATTAACCACTCCAGTACCAGAAACAATTCTGGTTGGCTCTTCCACATCTTTTAAACTGGAAGGAGCAAGACCTGTGTCAGAGGAGCTGCAATGGGGTGCTTCTGCAGAGGCTTCAAGATTTGACTCAATTGGGGACAGCTTTGCAGAAGCTGGCTGCACACTGGCTCTTGGGATGCCAGCAATCACACCTGGGGTTGAATGAGAAATTGGCTGAGCAAGAGATCCCAGGAAAGATCCCTCCACAGCCATATGACTTCCTGAGTTTGACAGCTCTGTCTCCTTCTGTCCTTTCTCACAGCTGAATCCTGATGACAATGATATTTCAGTTTTGCCAATGCCAGTTGGTACTGCTGTAATGATGCTGTCTTTTCCACTGTATGTCCCCAGGGATCCAGTATTTGGGGTGACTGTCTCACTGTTTGGTGGTAAAGGATCTTTCTGCACTTTTCTAGAATCAGACAAAGACTGAAAAGGTCTAAATATACTCTCAGAGCATAGCTGCTCACAGGGGGCATCAGATAACTCATCGTATGACTTTGTATGAGAAGAGCGAGTAGTGATGTTGGACTTTTCACACCTGTCTGACTCATTTAATTCAGCTTTGTCTTTAGTATTCTCTGCAGGCTTTGTGGATGAAAATGAAGTTTTGCCTGGAGACAAATCTCTTGACACTCTGAAAGATTCTTGCTCTAAGGAGCTTCTAGACAAATCAGGTTTTGGCACCACTGAGTCTTCCCCCGAGCCATCGGGTGCTATGTCTTTGTCTACTGACTCCTCAATAAAATGCTCAGAATGTCCTGTGTTTAGCCCCTGACTGACCACAACTTCAATCTGGCTTGAAGAGTTCCCAGACGTGGATGAGGATGTGCCACTGCTTGACAAGCCAACTTCTTTTTCTAGCAATTCCAGTAAAAGAGGAGCAGGAACATCACTGTTTAAGAATGAACCATCGTCTTCCAACGGCCCATGTACCACTTTGTCCAGTAGGGAAGCAACAGATGAGGCATGCTTCTCTGCAGCAGGATCCTGCTGCTCTTCAGCTCTGGACAGAGATACTTGAAGTCTTGAAAATCGGTCCTCTTCCATTTCCTCCTCTGGGGCCTTCTCACAATTGCTCACACCTTCATCGGTGGACGATGGTGACAGAGTGTGTTGGGATAAAGAGCACATGCTGCTGGCATCATCACCCATAACTGTGGTAACAGCCAATGGATGCTGGGACAGTGAAGGGTGGTCGCCGGGAAAGTCTTCAGAAACCTCAGTAATGGCAAGTTGAATAGCATCACTCATCTGGAGTGGTCTTGCGAACCGTTCAGACATGACAGAGATATCTGGAGATCCCCTATAATAACATGGAATGCACATAGTAAAGTTTCTCAACACAGTGAAAAGAGCACAAGAACGGTTTACAATGAGGTCTATCTTGTTAGTTTAGTTGTTAGTAGCAACCTGATTGTTTCTTGAGTACTGGCTTCAATAACAACGATGGGTTATAGCACACTCCCAGAAGAGAGTGCGATTACATTTGGTGATTGTGAGCTTGAATTTAGGAATGAATAAGTGACTAAAGTGAAACAAAACATTCTATGGTAACACTTCACCTTCCAATGCATTCTATTTGTCTGCTGCTTTGTTTCAACACTTCATACAGTCACAGATTCATACCGTTATTAAATCAAGGATTAGCAAATTAAATCAGGAAATTTCATCCAGTTTGCGATATGCAGAGTATTTCTGCTTTATAAATCCTGTAATCGGTATAGAAATAACATGCGTTAATACAATATTTTCTGTTAAAACTTTTCATAGCAAGTCAAATGTTTTTGTCCAAGTTCTACCTTGGGCACAGACAATCATCAGGCATGGTTTGTACCTGAGGGGGGCAAACTCTAATCCTGTTTGCTGAAAGAAAGTGTCATCTGGCAGGCTTGTGGCTTTCCCAGGGAGCAGAGGAAGAGCGGGTGACAGACGGCTATCTTGAAAAGCTGTGAGGAGGAGAGAGATTTATCCTAAACACAAACTCTTGGTCAGAATAGATTAGAACTACAATACATGCAGTAGATTAGATAGCAGTACACGGAGAAATGCTTCAAAAGCCAACTTTTCTAGTAATTCAATACTTTTTCACCAATACATTTTTCACATGATGAAAACAACACTACCTACACAATCCTTCACGTCTGAACAAATCAGTTTATGAGCTACTCTTCTTGGACTTGTTAATTAACCTCATTGGTGGTGACTTTGTGTTTTACCTAGCTGTGAAGCCTGCACTTCTTTAGCCTGATGCTGTCTGGCTTCGTCAGCTGTGGAGATCATCCCTGCCTGCGGCGGGGGGGAATCGGGGGCTGTGTGCTCTTCAGCTGGCCAGGAGGGCTGATCCAGCCTGGTCACAGAGGCTGCCGTCAGACGGCTCACATCACCCTCTGCTGGCAACTGGTACCATGACTCCATACCCTGAAACACGGCAGACAGCACATGGGTTCACACTGCTCTCCTGTCAAAAAGACGATACTTCACAAACATCATTAAGAACAGCAAAAAACACACGCACACAAAACACAGGAGGTAACCGACAAATCATCTGGAACAAATAAAGACAGCTACAAGTCAGCTACAAAACTTACTGCAGCATACAATAAAAACTCAATATGAGGGTTTGTATGGCTATATGCTCATTAGCATGACCTTACTGGTCTGGTCTATATAGCATATTTACCCTGAAACACAAGACAAATGAAAACCAATACATTTAAATAGCTGCAGTAACTTTCATATGTTTTGGGAAATATGCACCAGTAAAATCGAAACTGGTGCCTTTGTCGTGGATGTCTGTAGCCCACTGAGCTCACCACACTCCTTGTGTAATCATTTCAAATGCTACGTGCCTATTCTTGGGGTGTTCTTCAAATTCAACAGATTCTTTGAAATGTAAAATGCTGCATATGAATCTGTAAATTGTCCTGGCCAGCCTAGAATTTTTCAAAATCTAATAAGGCTTCTTCTCTGTTCTTGGCGCTGATAAGAGGTTCATATTTTCCGGGTACCCTATATAGAGTAACATTGCTGTTTCTATCTTCTGTGAGTTTGAGGATATTGGAATCTTCATCACTGGATTCTGGAGATTGCTGGCAATTGCACTGACAGTTAGTTTAGGGTTTTTCCCGAGAGCTCTGATTTTTTGTCTTCAAATGAAAATGAAGACAACCCCCACTTGGCTGATGGGTCATTTATTTGCTCATTTTTTTCTTATTCTGTATATTCACATTTGTTGATTTGGGTTGCCCAGTTTCTGTGCTATAGTTCTGACTGAATTTCTCTTTTCCTGCAGCTTCAAATTTGCCTGCTTTTCCTTAGCAGCAGGTTACTGGGTTTTCATTTTCACATTCAGCAATAGACTCTGAAGTCAAACTTAGCCAAGCTGATAGGATGTTCCTTGGAATTTAAAAAATATATATAAATACATACATAAATAAAAAGATATGTAAGACATACATTATATACAATATATATAATTAATAAAAGTATTTTTATTGTTACTTATTCAGTGTGAAAATTAAGTATATTTATTAACTAGCAATCAGTATTCCATTTCCCTGTACTTTTACCCTACTGTATGTTCTTGGCAGTCAGTTATATCCCTTTTGCCTTTTACTCCGAATTGTAATTGGATAAAGTGGTAAGAAAACGGACGAATGGATACATGAAAACAGACCTCCTATAGACTGCTAAGCAAGGCCAGGGGAGAGCTCCTGAGCTGTGGAAAGCCAGGGTGGGAGAGTACCTGCTTGGCCCTCTGCACGATGGCCTCCCCCAGAGAGACACCGCTGGTGCTGGACAGGTGTGTGCCACTGCCTGGGCTGCTGCTCTGGCTCCTCAGCTCCTCGGCCCGGCTGAGCCGCGAGGCAGGGGAGGCAGGAGGCGTTGTGGCGATGGGCTGAAATGGGACAGCGGCATTTCACAAATTAGTTCCGCACCGTGCAGACCGTCTGTCTAAACGGCACCACTCTGATCTTGAACGCAAGTAGAACAGGGGAGAGGTGACTGTGAGCACTCGGACTACTTCAGACGGCTGCAAACCAGACGAGGCCAAGCCTGTTGGGTAGCTCGCAGCCAATCGAACCAAAGCTTTCATCCCGTTGTTCCTTGAAAGAAGCAGAGTATCATTTTCGACCCTGCGATTGAGTAGGTTGTTCTACACTACTGGAACCCTTTGCCTTTGGGTCAATACTGTTTTCGGTTTTAAATGCACTTTCACCTAGTTTTCACTCGTGCCCTCAGGTTCCTTTAACTGTTGAAATATCAACAAGAGGTATTCTCTCAGATTCTTTTATCAATATGATGGCTGAACTTGGGGTTGGGGGGGAGGGGTGCTAACTAAAATCGTCAGTCCCTTTGTTTTATCGCAGGTGGAAGTTAACTTCTCGGATTGACTGATTTGTAAAATGCAAGCAGCTTTTCATATATTAAGCTTTCAGAAAGCTTTTGATTTATCTCATCTTAAATCTGTATGCAGATCAGGATCTCTAAGGTTACAAACTATTCTTGTCTCTCTGGAGCATCCTACAGCAACTGTCAAAACCATGTTCTCTTCTTGGAGTAGCAGGTGCTTGACTGTCTGTGAAAATGAGACACAGCAGACAGGGCCAGGGGGGTTACGGCCCTCTCAGAAAACCTCAGATTAAACGGTCTGCTGGAGAAGCAGGTGCTGGTGGAAAATTTGCATGTATACCAGAGAAGTGACATTAAAACAAAAATAATAAAATGTGTCAATTTGTAAACAGTGCTAGCTTTGAGAAGCACAAACGTGGTGGCAAACTTTATTTTGAAGGAGGCATCTGAATTCGAGAACTTTGTGGAACCAGGGTATAGACGTCCAGCTGAGGCGACCTATGAGGCCTTGTCTCTACAGTGCAGGTAAGAAATATAGACACTGTTAATCGTTCCAATGTGTTGAAAGATCTATAATTAAATTAATTTGAACTAAGTTCAAAGTGATATGAAAGGGTACATGCACCAACACCTCTAGTAAATTTATTTGATTGCAATTGCATTTTACTTGTTAAGCAGTCTTTGTCTACATAATTTCTATTTATTTGAGCAATCGATGATCTATAGTAGTATCAAATAGATTGCTATCATCTGCTGGGGAGCATGCTAATTATTGTTAGATACTATATTTTATGCTATGCAATTTCTTGATCTTGCTTTGGTTCATGTATACTCCGAAGATGAAATCAGATATGTCTATTGCTATGAATGTTAAAGTCTTATTAAAGAACTTATTGCTCACAACTGGAAATAAAGAATACTGTTTATGCATTTCTCTGTCTAAATTACCCACTTTGGATGTCACAGCAAATGTTATTATCTGTACCAATCATGACATGCTATTGGCACTGATAATTCTTACTATATGCTATTCATGAAAAACTAAATCCCCGATACTCTAAATATAAAATACTAAACCCAGATACTCTAATGTAAAAATACATTAAAGCTGTACTTTATTCTTTAGAAGTTTCCTAACTGGTTCAGCTGGTAAAAGTTCACACCCCAGGTGTGGTTGTGCTCTGTGATCACGGGTTTGAGCCTCAGTTGTCACCAGCTGACAGTGACGGGACTACCCAGTTGGCAGACAAAAACTGAATGAGGTTGAAATCAGACAGTAGGGCTCTCAGCTCTCAGTGACACCTGCAGCCTCCCAGGCGATGGCTCCATACCACGCTGTTGGCGACGCCAACAAGCACTGAACCTCGGACACCGGGCTGCGTTGCCATTGACGAACCGCTGATACCGGGCTGCGTTGCCCGTGAAGAACCTCGGACACAGGACCGCGTTGCCCGGGACAAACCGCTGATACCGGGCTTCGTTGCCCGTGCAAACTGTTAGAAGCGGGGGAGTGGGCAGTATCTCCTGACACTTTCTCGCTGTCTCCTGTATTTATATAAACCAAGACCAGCTATAAAAACCCAGAAGTCTCAACATCTTGTAACAAATATTTTTTCCGATTCTCCTGGAGACATGTCAAAGCTCTCTTCCGCTGGGCTTTATCTGGAACATTTGTTTTTGAACATTTGTAATTGTTTTCTTTTGTCCTAGCTGGTGCAGCTTCATGCTCAAACTTCAATCATAATTTTAGTATGACCCTCATGGGCTTATAAAGATTTGATACAACATTATTAATCTTAAAAGTGGCCCCCTGGGAAGAATAAAGTATTTTGAATTTAATAATTACATGCAAATGAAATGAAGTGTACTTCAGTTGCACACACACTGCTCAGTGTGGAAACTCAATTGTAACACTTGATTGTTAAAACGTTCTAAGTAGATAACATTTCACAGCATCTGATTGACAGCATTTCATGTTTTACATTCAGCGTAGGAGTATCCAATCTAGCTCCTGGAGAGTCGGTGTCTCTGCAGGTTTTCACTCCAACTCAGCTCTAATATAGCTCATTAGCTCATTACTGGCTTAATCAGAGCTACTTGCCATATCACCCTGGGTGATATTGGGTGAATTCACAACTGGCAGCCCCACTGAAGCTCAGCAGGTGTGAGCCTGGTCAGTACCTGGATGGGAGACCTCCTGGGAAAAACTAAAGTTGCTGCTGGAAGAGGTGTCAGTGAGGCCAGCAGGGGGCACTAACCCTGCGGTCTGTTTGTGCTAATGCCCCAGTATAGTGACTGGGACACTTTACTGTAATAAAAAAGGCGCCGTCTTTCGGATGAGACGTAAAACTGAGAGGTCCTGAATCTCTGTGGTCATTAAAAATCTGTTTCTCAAAAAGAGTAGGGGTGTAACCCTGGTGTCCTGGTCAAATTTCCCATTGGCCCTTACCAATCATGGCCTCCTAATAACCCTCATCTCTGAACTGGCTTCATCACTCTGCTCTCCTCCCCACTGAGAGCTGGTGTGTGGGGAGCGGACTGGAGCATCATCCAGGTGGGGTTGCACACTGGTGATGGTGGAGGGGATCCCCCTGACCTGTAAAGTGCTTTGAGTGGAGTGTCCAGAAAAGTGCTATATAAGTGTGAGGAATTATTTACCAGACTTTCCCAACCCTTCAGGGGCTGGTGCCTGAAGAGACCTCGAGAAGCAGCTGACACGCCGACCAGCTCTCCACGATCAGTGTAAAGATGAAGCATTCAAGTAAGTCGGTTCAGATTCTGTTAACCTCAGAAAACTGCCAATGCCCACCACCCCAGTCCAGGCCGGGCTAGTACAATCCCCACAGACCCGCACCTTATCAAATCTCAAGTGGATTCAAGTGGAGAGCAACGGCAATCCAAGACACACAAACGTCAAACACTGTACGTGGAGGCGTTGAATTACATTGATTGTACTTTTTTTTTTAAGGCTCATGTTAGCTCTTTTGTTGTGCAAAACCTGGTCGGCTTTCAGATAAGACCCCCTGCATTCTTTTGATGGCATCTGGCAGTAAAAGCGCTGTTGGACATAAATTAATACTATTAATACTATACTGAGGTCTGAGCACATCCTCTATAACTAAGAACAAAAAGACAAGTTTGTTTTCCTTTTTTCCCCCTCAACTGCGTTTGCTTTAATTTCATTGACGGTTTCTTTTTACCTGCAACCAGAGAGGTTATACCTTGTTTCCCACGAGCGTTACGCGGTCCCCAACATGAAGGAAAAGTCAGATTTCTGGCAAACTGCGATCAATTTAAAATCGCAAAACCACACAACCTCTTTGCATCTAAACAGACCGACACCGGCGGTATTACCGTCTGCAAAAAACATCCAAACCTTGTTTCACCCACTGAAAACGTACCCCACTTTACACACCACGGAGATGTATAATTTCGAGATACGTATTACCAACACTTCGGCAAACTTCGAATAAATATAAATTTTAAATACCGTGCTGTCACTCCCTGCAGCCGCTTCGTGCAGCTCCATGTTGTTGCTCAGTAACTGACTGGCGCATGCGCGCTGAGCCTTCCGCTCGTTGCCAGGCACGGTTGTTAAGGACGCCCTGCTAAAGCCCGGAAATTGAAGCGGGAGATTCGAAAAACGACCGCGGCGCTCCACAGCGCCACTGCGACACCTGCTGGTCAGGAGTGTAAAAGTAGCGGGGTTTCCAATTTGTTTCAGACTTTCAGACAGCGGTATCTTTCTTCTTATGAGAAAGTGACTATAAACGTTTAATGGTTCGAGTTACGATTATTATAACCATAATATAATAAATTATGGACTTAAAGATACTCTAAACAAAAAAAAAGAAAAAATGCAGCTACAACAGAAGGTTTTCCAATGGATAGCATGTAAAAAATACATTTTAACTTGGAAAAAGTGTTTTTTTAATTGTGAAAAAATAAAAAAGTAATTAATATTTCTTGCTCTTTAAAGAAATATATATTCTTATATTTGATTCATATAATATTTGAAGAATAAATAGTGTTTGTATCCTAAAATATACAGGATGTTTATTATTAGATTTTTCTATTTTCCTTTTCTGCGCATAGACCTAAATTGTTGCAGGAACTCGGGGAAGGCCTTCTGCTGTCAACAACATGCGATTATTCTTTCACTCTGAAGCAGTGCAATCCAGTGTAACCATTCAATAAAGTAACACAAATAAAATTAAATAAAAAAGACAGCTGGGAACAACACTGAGAGAGGAGATCCGATCTTTCTAACCTCACAGCCCCAAGCAGATGCTTCTATTTACAGTGCTGAAAAATATTTGCACACCCCTCGGTATATTCTCCGTATTTCCCAATTTTTGACACTTAAAAATGTTTTAGATCTTAATCCTGCTGCACGGGCTGGGATAGACTGGTGTCCTGCTGTTGCCCAGGGTAGCCCCAACACCTGCACGAGTTCACAGCCTCGGGGCGCCTCTCAGTTCAGCCACCAGCCTTTCAATCACACAGTCCAGTTCTCGAACAGGTCATTAGGCTGCCTGTTTCAGACTGCTTTTTCCACTGCTCAGTGCTCTGACACTGAGGTACCAAAGCGACTAAACACTTTCTCTACCTGATTTCGAGAAGCCTGTTTCTGCTCTAATCTTAGAGCACCAATTCAGCGGCCTCTCGCCTTCATCCCTACTTCTGACAGCAGCCTCCCGAAGACCCAGCCCGCTGATCGCCTGCGTTATTGCTCTTCAGCTGGATTCACTGTCTTTTTCTCCACTGCCCCTGTCCAGGCAGCTTCTCTCTCTGCTGGATTCAAGCCCTCTTCGGACAGCCTGCGCCCATCTCTCTTGGTTCTCCAGTCACCAGCTGTTTTCATCCTGCCTGTGGCATTTCTCTCTCTTCAGTACACACAACCGTTCTCTGAGCCTCTCCAGAAAACTCTGACAATGAGCCTTGTGCCTGGGTCCTGGCCCAGTACTCACATATGCAGTAGAACAAATCTCAGTCCTTGCTTTCTCAGTGCTATGAACACTGCTGGAGCAGTGGCACTGTGGCTAAGGATCTGTGCTGTGGCTGGAAGGTTGCTGGTTCAAATCCTGTGGCTGGCAGAGGAATCCTACTCCGTTTAGGCCCCTGAGCAAGGCCCTTCACCCCAGGGGTGCTGTATAAATGGCTGACCCTGTGCTCTGACCTCAAGCTCCTCTCCCTGTCTGTGTGTCTCATGGAGAGCAAGCTGGGGTATGTGAAAAGACCCATTCCTAATGCAAGAAATTGTATATGGTTAATAAAGTGATCTTATTCTTGTGAGTCCTGAACAGTCACATTAGCCAAGGCGAGAGTGGCCTGCTGTTACTTGGGGATCTTTGTAACTTCCGTGATGATTTTATGGCTTGTTCTTGTAGAGAGTTTCATCTGATAGCCAATCTAACAATGGTGTGACTCTGCTCTTGCATTTACTCCATTTGTGGACTACCTGTCTGAGAGGTGATTAGTGGAGGATCAAAAATCCTTACAAATGGTGTAGTTACCCTTTCTGGACTAATGAACATTAATAACTATTTCTCTGAGGTCCTGAGCGATTTCACTAGATTGTGGCATGACTTGTTTCCACACACCTGGTTGGTGAAGACCAAACCAGGATCTTTATACAGGATGTGGCCTTCCAAACTCACCTCCCTAGATCTACTTGATTATTTAAGCACCTAATTCTTAATACTCCCTTAATTGAGCTGATGAAACTTTGTTTCGATGTTTCAAGATACGAAACAATTTCTCTACTGGGTGGCACAATCCTGATAGGTGTCAGTCTAATCCCTGTACTGCATTTTTCAAAACATTGGCATTGCAGTATGTTTTATATATTGTAGTATGTCTTCCTCCATAAGTGTGCAATGGGAATAACAAGCAGATGATAATAATGACAGCAAAGACATGTTGCAGTAACTCCTATCTTAGCTTTTAAGGAACAAATGCTGCCTGTTGGGAAAGGGCCAGTTCAGGAAATGTAAGGCAGAAATGTCACATGACAGACTGTAGCAGAGAGTGCTTTTACTTGTCAATGAGACACTGTCCTTTTGCCTTGAAGGAGAACAAGACTCAGCCTGATCGGAGACGCATCATATGAGCAATGTCTGATCCATGCTGTTTCCTTAAGGGAAACATATTTTAAAAAGACACGCTCAACAACAAAGACTGGAAACTGAACGTATGGGAATACTGCATAGTTAAACTTACTATTTTAGCATTTAAAATAATTGCAGCAGTGAAATCTTTGAAGCTGGAGCACAATTAAGCCAATTCTTTCTATTGATCTTGTACAAAAAGTACTGTATGCAGTACCCCTCACTATTTCTTTAGAATGTTTCCATGTGACCTATTTCAGGTGAAATACCACTTGTTTTAATCGATCTCCAGACAAAAACAACTTTATTCCTTAATGAAATGAGTCTCCATTAAATCCGTTCTTCCTTATAATTTATAACTCTTCTGTTCATGGACATTGGTGAACAGAACCGAAGGGCAAGGAACCACAGAGAAGGGCAGAATCATTGGGCATCAGGTGTGATGTAGTTCATTCGACAGGCGCACTCCCATAGTAGCCCAGATCATGGGCAAGAGATAGCGCTTTGATAAGAAGGTGGGCCTTGCGTATTGGAACCACACAGGTATCAGACTCCATCCAGGACATCTGACCCATCCACTGCCCTGCTGTATACAGGCGATCTCACTTAACTTTTGGTCTGACTTGAACTATAAGTTTTATTAGCTGTGATTAAATAGCTATTAAAAAGTGGTACATTTCTCTAAAGCACATGTAGATTTTTTGGCCCAAACTGATTTTGCATCTCTTAGTTCATTATTTAATAATTGCGGACGTTGGTAAAGTGATTCTCATAGAAGAGGGAACCCTCTTCAGCCACCACTGAGGTCCAGCAGCCACGTAAGTGACTTGCAACAGCACACTTTTGTTATCTGGCCCATCTACAAGAGCGGGTCTGATTATTAGTTAGTAGCTAATTTCCCCTAGACTCTCATCCAGCTGTGTCTTGAAAGAAGACATGGTGCTGGCTTCAACAATTTGGCTGGGTAGTTCCATTCTCCCACACCCCTTTGTGTAAGGAAGAGCTCCTGCTCTCAGTTTTAAATGCACTTCCACATGTATGCTCTTGTTCATGTTTCATTCTGAAGCAATCCTCTGAGTCAATACCTCTGATGATTGTGAAATTGGATATGGTACCTGTCGTAGTCTTCTCTAAGACTAAAAAGGTTCAGTTTATTCAGTCTTTCAGCACAGGACATGGATTCCCAGAATATATCTGGTTGCTTTTATCCAGACTGATTCCACAGCAGCAATACATTTTCTATAACATAGTGACCACAGTAGTACATAATATTCTAAAAGAGGCCTCACTAGCACATTTGAACATAACATTTCCCTTGATTTTAATTCTGCACTTTTAACTTTCTTTCCTAACTTTCTTGCCTTTGCCCCCCCTATTTTCAAAAAGATGTGTCGAGAAATTCTATTTCACAAGTAGTTTTTAGCTTCCATGAATAAGCAAGATTTCCCAGAAACTGGAATAGACCATGAGGAACAATCAGAGAGGGAGTATATCATGGGCTAAGAGTGTAAAGTCTTTAGGATTGACATGGAGACCAGACTTATTTTGACCAGTGTTTTTGTTACAGACAATAATACAACGTACAACGTACGAAAAGTTCGTGCCTCAAATATTATAACATGTATACATATGTCCTGAAAATGTGTTAAATTCAGCTTTAAACATAGGGCATCTGACTCGCAATTTCCACTTAACAATGGAATTTATTGATGCAGTCCCAAACCATCGGTCCTCAACAATGCCACAGTCCGAAATCCTGCGATATAAAAAAAGCGCTCTTAATGACAGAAAGCGAAACCCGGGGAGTGCGTTCAACCCCAACAATGACAGTCCCACGCTTTCCGCCAGCAGACCATTTCCTGTTGGGCAGGCGCATGCGCAATACCGCGCTGAGCTTCCGCGGCGGTCCTTGCCCTCTTGCACATGCGCAGTGCGCGGGCCGGAGGCAGCGTTTTGTACCGGACTGGTAACAGGCCGGGAGGAGGTTAGCTGCCTGTTGGGACTCATGATAGTCGGCAAGAGGAATAAGTGCCTTTGGAGAGGTTTTACACAGCCTTGAATTACATTAATAAACATATCGCATGCTAATTGCGGAAATGTCTAGAAGGGGGAAAGTATCGGAAGGTAAGAGTCTGCGGGTTTCTAAAGTTACCCGAAGTGTCTGGAGGAAACGGAGTCCGGGGCCGTTTTAGTTACAAAGTTTTATTGTTTGCTATCTTTTTTTTTGGGGGGTGAACTATTCAAATGGTAGCCGTGTGTAAACCTGATGTAGTCTTATTTTCCTTGGTGCGTACAGTTTCGGAGTATCTGGGTGAGAGAGAGAGAACTACCTACGTGTATTTGGGGATATCTGGCGTCAGGAAGAGGCGGTGTTTCTTCATCTTGCTCTTAATTGCGGGGGTATTGACGTCCACATCCTCTCGCTGTCGATACGCGCCGTGTTGTATTTCTAATCGACGATTGAAATGAATCCCCTGTTCACCACGCGTGGCGTGCGCTTGCGAGCAGGGTTTACACCTCAAGGGACATGGTTTTGTCGTCTGAAAGGAAACGCTGGTTTTTGCCAGCCTGTGCCGAATTCTCCGCGGCGTAGCATCAGGTTTGGAAAACTTACTTTTTTTTGGTGGGCTATTGTAAAATATATATATATATTCCATCCTAAAATGATTTCCCGTGTTACAAACTTAGACCCTGTCTTTCCCAGTTGAATCAGCACTGTGCGCGTACCTGACACTCCTGTGTGAAACTCGTGCGTTATTACAGTTCTTAAGGTGAACGCGATGCAGCTCAGTTTATTTCGTGTAGGTTAAAAGAAGAACAAGACATGCTTAAAACATGGTGCAGGATTTGTTGGCATTTCAGGTGAGTTATTAAGGGAAAAGGGAATTCTGTACTAGTCCAAGACTTAAGAATATATAGGGAAAATAGTGCAGGTGGGGAGCTGCGTCAGCATGCGTAGGCTGCAAAGGAACAAGTAAGTTTATTCCAGGAAACGCAATGTTTCGGACGTGGTGTCCTCACCCGAAGAAGGCTCCACAGCCGAAACGTTTTGTTTTCTTTCTTCTGTTTTCAGCATGGAATAAACCTATTACTTGTTCCTATAGAGGAAAAATACTAATCAATATGTAGTACTGTCCCATGGTGAGCTAACCTCAAAGGTTCAAAGTTAATATCAAGAAAAATGTGATGTATAAGTGGAATGGTATACATCATGTAACCAGTCATCTGTTAAGGTAGTCCATCCAGAACAAGAACAAAAACAAACTTTTAGGTAAATTGTAAAGTTCTATATCAATATACTACTTGTCTTATTAAAGGAAAGTACCCGTTTTGACCTGCTGTTATAGTAGATATGAAGTAAATTCAGATATATTGCAGCTATCATTGGATGGTCTGAATTGTTTAAGGAGAACATTATAATGATGTGATACTGAAGTTATAAGGGTGTGGCAGTGTGAAATGAGAGTTCAGATTCCATGTGGGAGACATGCTGTTTACCCAGATCACTCCTATTTTATTGGTAAAATTGTCACTTTATCTTGGAAGTGTGCTGTCAAACACATATTTCCCCAATGAGACGACAAAGCTTGAATTGAATGGTATAGATGGGGTCCAAAATAAGTTTCCAGTAGTAAGGAATTTTGACCTGTGTAATTCGCATTGTAGCAACCAACTAAATAACAATGCAGTGCATAGGATTATGAGCAGCTGTGCAGTTGGCAGTATTGGGGAAAGTTGCCTTTAAAAAGTAATACATCTGTTACAAGTTACTTGTGTAAGACACTGCTTTTTAAAATCAATAAGAATTTGGAAGATAAATTTGCAAAGTCATTATGGAAAGTTAAAAGCTGTTATGGTTATCTAGTTAGTGTGTGTGTAGTTGCCCTGTTAAGCGATGCGAAATGGATTACTTTTTAAAAGTTGTTTTCCCCGACACTGGCTAAGAGCTTCTGAGAGCCGAGGAGACCTGGGAGACTGCAGCATGGATCATGGAGAGGAACATGTTGCTGCTTCTGGCCTTTTTTTCTGAGGCCATGAGAAAAGCTTGTCTGAGCAGCTGCTGGCTGTTTACCCCTGTATTATTGCAACAGTCAGAACTAGAAGTACAAATGTGCTGCTGGTGGAAGAGAAGCCAGGCTGTGACATTCGAATGGTTGTAAATGGACGGATACTTCTCTCTTGGGAGGCGCGATGGCATCGGCCCCCACGTCACGGCAGCAGTGCATCCTGGCCTGTTTGACATGCAGGTGGCCTTTGTTTTCGTTTGCTTCCTCTGCTTTGCATTTCATTTTCAGTTCTGAAGAAGTGCGCAAGACTGACTTGGTCAATGGATTTGAAGGTTTTGAGTACTTTAATCTGGTCCTCTTTTAGTTTTCTCTATTTAAGACTCTTTTTGCTTGTCAGTGTTGGTTTGAATGTATCCAGGAATGTGTATGGTTACTTTTCTCTGAGGCCCTTTAGTGCCAAGCACAAAGAAAGTATTATTATTTAACATGATAACATTGCGCTATTTCACAATAAGAATTGTATTTTAACAAGATGTTGGGATTTTTGGAAATGGCTGTTGAGGTGTTTTAAGAATGTAGGGACAAGGGTTGACACCTGGGTGGTGTCGAAATTTGCAGTTCTTGGAAGCTTCAAAGCAAGAAAGTAGCTGAGGTGTTGGCAGAGAGGTAGGGCGCCTGAGACATCCTCTGGTTTACCTTGGTTAATTACGCTCTGGGTAAGTGAATACCAGTTATCAGCAGTCAAGGAGCACAGAATGAAAAGACAAACATGGAGAGAAGAGAGGCCAGAAGGAAGGAAACGGGAGAAAAAGATCAGCGTTTTGGACATGGTGTGACTTGTATGGTGTATGTTGCATTGGGTGCTGTTAAGTTTTGGTCATGTCATTATTCATAAATATTTGTTAAACCTGTGTGCTTGAGTTATATTACTTTTCACCAGAGCTGTGCCAGAGAACTCTGGTGCCTTTAATTATTCCTACTGCTGGGGTTATATTCTTGGCATAACTTTACAAGTTGGCAGTTAAGATTAATTTTGGATTAACACGCTCTGTATTTTTGGAATTTTGTCTTTTTGTAGCAATAACATTGCGTATAACTTAAGGACGAAAGCCTGTCTGTAACGCACTGTGAAAAATAGGCAAAATTAAGATTTGGCTCACGAGACACAAGATGTCTTCTGTTTCAGAGAGAAAATTGGGCAGAACAGTTACACGCAGACTCCTGGTGTCCTGAACAAGAGTTAAAAGTCCTTACTTGGTCGGTAGAGGTTGCTGTCATTTAGTTGGTCATGTTGTCAGATTGCCAGGGCTTGCTGGAGTGAGAGGAGGGGAGAGAGCAAAGAAAGATGAGCTGTGCAGTACCTCTCAAACCAGGATTGGTTGTGACTTCATCAGGTGTGATGTCTTTCTGCAGCTTGTAGGTTTTCCATTAGTTGGTCATTGTTTGGGTGACTGACCATGACATGACCCAAGGCCTTAGTCAGGTTGGTCGCCTTTCGTGTGTAGACTCAGAGGTGCCAATTCTGGACAAATCATCATAAGGGAGGTTGAAAATGGGCCATGTTTACGATGTCCTGGTCTGTGTTACAGACCTTCATGTGCCTCTTATCAGGGAGGCCCTCTCAGCTGCATTCCTACTGCTTTACAAAGAGGCCTAGACTGCTAGGTTATTGTCTGGTCAAGGCAACAGAAAGATTAGGAATGTTGAAAAACACATAATTACTAATGTACAAAAGTGACTTGCCATTACATTGTCAACTTAAATTTTGGATTGAGCACCAAATAAAACCTTATGACGTTTTTATTGTTACTATAGTTGCCGTCAAGAGGAAGAACAATTGTATTTGCTCAGCTCTAGTGTATAGAAAGCTGTATGTGATTTATCTTATTTGCAAAAATACTCTACCAGCAATTTAGAAGTGTATATATTTTTTAATGAACTTCAAGTAGGGATTTGTGTCAGTATGTCAGTAGTAAGGTTTATTCCATGCGGAAATGAAAAGAAGAGAGACCCAACTTTTTGGCTATGGAGCCTTCTTCTCACACCTGAAGTCATTTCCTGATCATTTGTCATGATCACAAACGTCTTATTTTGCGTTGCCGTGCTGAAGAAGGGTTTTATGTTAACCTCCATTGGTTTGCATTGTACTCGTTATCTTTTAGCATTATTAAAGTACCTCATTTCTCTATAATCTAATCAGTATCCAGATTCCAAGCTCTGTTTTGCTTAAACATGCATGAATGCACTGTTTCTGATGCTCAGTCTGAATTTGGTTATCTGTAGCGTACTCCTAACACTGCCTATAACACTATAAGTTGTTTCTGAAACCCTTGGTGCAGTTTGGCTGTTTTCGTGTCTGAATGTTCTGTGTGATTTATGGTGTTTCACTTCCCTGTCTCTCTGGAACACTGTGTGCCCACTAGGACTGTGTCACCATCTGTTGACTGGGTTTCAGCGATTCCAATTCCATCATAATTGCCTGCAAGTGCCACAGCTTTTGTATCGTGTCTTTTTTTTTCCCCCAGGTGTAAGCGTTTAGTTGCCTGCACTATTGACATTGTTTTTCCTTGAGGTTCACCTTTAGAATCTACTCCCCATGCTTTTGTCTTGCGCGCCGACCTTTTCTTTAGATGCTTTCCACATCCAATCTTTTTTTTGTCCCCCCAGACTGGGCTGTAGGTTCTTATCTCAAGCCTACCGGTTCTCATTTGGATGTAATCTGTCATGTTTGTACAGGTACCTTTGCTTTAGAGTATTTCCCAGTGGCAGAGAAGGCTACAATGTCATCAGAAGATGAAGTTTTCATTAGATCAATGATCTAGAGTTTCTGTCATAACTAGCAAACTAATCAGTTTGGCAGGTAGTAACACACTTGGGAGGATTAGCAAACACTTGAGAACCTCTGAAAGAAATTAGGGATTTAGACCAAATTTAGTGCTGGCTAAACACCTGGCAGATGACATTTAGTTTAGATGTAATGCATCTTGGGTGTTATATGCAGGTAGTAAAAACATAAACTAAAGCTATGTAAGATAGCTTTATATCTATATTTAGATATAAATATATTTATATTTATATTTATATCTATATGTTTAGATCTATATTTATTTTCATAGGATTTTTCTGCGTACTGTTCTGTTCTAGTTTGTTCTTTGTTCGTGTGTCCGGACTGTGAGTAACTCTTTTAGTGCACCCCTCACTGTACTGATTGTATTGTATGTATTGTACTATTATTATTATTGTATCATTCGTTACACTGTGGCTGTGTTGTCTGTGTAAAGCTGCTGTTGCACTGCAATTTCCCTCACAGGATCAATAAAGTATCTATCTATCGCAAAAGCAGACCTTAAAGAAGCTATAATGTGGTAAAGACCTTATGTTTATTAATTTTAATTTCCAGCTCATATGGGGGAGGAAAAACAGGCAAAAGCCATGTTAGGATATTTAGTAAAAAGTGAAGAAATTTAAATCAAGGGTTGCATTTGTGCAACCTCATTAAAATACTGCTTAGGTTTGGGCACCATGTTGTGAGAAAGGCTTTCCTGTCTGGAATTGGTTCAGAGGAGAGCAATGTGCTTCTGTGCTCAAAGTACGGACCTTCTTGGGCCATCTTGAACAGAGAAGACTGTGACGGGGGACTGTTCCTGACTGAACTATTCAGAATCCGCAAAAGCATTGATTGTCGCTTCTAAGGGCTTATCTGGAATGAGCAGTGAAACACAAACCAGAGGACTCAAGATGAGGCATTCTTTACACGAAGGTTGGTAGGAGTATGGAACAAGCTACAGAGCTATGTTGATGAAGCCGATAACCTGGCTTCTAGTGATGTGTTCTTTAGTATGCCGGGTCTGGGATGCTCCCGTTCCTTTAGGGGGCTAAGTCACTCGCAATCTCTGCTTTATTATAGAGTGACCGTTATCAGCCTATGCTGCACCATTTCTGTCCTGCCAGGAGGGGTGTCATCTAGGATCAAAAGTCATCTATGGAGCAAAAGTGGTCCCCCTGTGTTTTGATGAGCATAACACCGTTGTTACCCAGATGTCATGGTCTGCTCAGTCACCAGATCTGGAGTGATACTTGAGACAGCGTTTTCCACCGTCATCAGCCAGCTGATCGAGTTTCTCGTGGCAGAAGGGTGCTGCGTCTCTCCTACAGGATGCCAGGCTCTGTGCCAGGCTCCACGCGGTAACCCCGTGCCTGTAGTCTCATTATGACAGAGATTGAGCTTCACTTTCAGCTGTCTGCAGCTTTGTACAGACAGTTGACATCCTTTAGGCTTGACTTTGTGTAAGATTGTGTTATGTTGGAAATGTGATGTAACATCGCTTACGTTACGTAGGTCAGTGGTACTTAACCTTTACTGCAGCCTGACACCCCTTTGATTCTCAAGATACATTCTCGCTCCCGTTATCAAAAATGTTAAAATATTTTTTTTCAGTGATTTACCTGCTAAAAAATCTAGCCTGTCTCACCCCCCCCCCCTCCCCAGAGGGACCACTGAGGCTATAGCTTAATTACTAATACGTGTTTGCTGATGCATACAGTATATTTCCTGTGTATTATTCTCAAACAAGAAGGTAGGTATAAAGTGTCCGTGTAAATTATTCTCTTGATCCTGTCACAGGGAACACCCAGGTGACTTTGTATTTCATAAATATGCCCGGGTAGGCTGGAGAATAGAAAACGAAAGTTACTGCTGGCGAGTATCCCTTTTCGAATGAGTCAGTGCAGAGCTCTTCTGTGACGGCACTGCAAGTGATTTGGTTCTGATATTTGATACACGCACTCTTCTGTCCTGCTTCTGTTCCTTTAGGTTACAGAACTCCAAATTACGCTGATGAAGAAGCAGTCGACTTTAGATCAAAAGTAAGTCTGGTAGTTTTTTCAGTCTGTTCTGGTTTGGGTTACTGTTGCTTTGCAAATAGGCAAATAGATTAGATTTTAGAAATGGGCTTTTTATTATTTCATTTTCCTCAGATATGACTTTTGATCTAGAAGAATACAGAAAATGTTAATTAGTGAGGATATAAATATCCTGAATTATCACAGAGCTTAAGGCAAATGTGTTAGTAATCTACTGTCTAGGTCTGCCACTATCTCATCTCCCTGTATGAGGAACAACACCCCTGCACTTTGTCTTCATGTAATCTTATCATAGAATGTTTGACCTGTAAGAAGTTTTTTTCTTTCTTTGCAGCTTGTGATGGATTTATGGCATGAACAACATAGAGATTTACCATATATTCTTAATCAAAGAGTGCTGAGGCAACCTATGTATGGTAAGGTGCACAGTTTGTGATATTGATATAAATTTAATCAATTTCCCTTCGGGATCAATAGTCTTATCTTAAGGTGAGATTTAATTATTTAATGTAAGTAATTACATTAGGGAATTCTATAATACTAAGAGAACTGGATCCAGTTCTCAAAAAGAGTGGTGGCATGTCAATGCCTAAGTGAGTTTTATTACTAGGCAGTAAATATTAAGAATCTTTTATATTGGAATTCAGCTCGATTATTATATATTGGAGTCAAATCTGGCCTGGCTAAAAATTGAAATTAAATACTGCAGACTCTTCCAACCTTGCTGTCCTCCTCTTTACCCCTGATTATTTCTCATTTCAGAATGAGTTAATGTATGGAAAACATTGTAGGGATAAAAGGGAAAATAATGTCATGACTGCAGTACCATAGGGATGTGTATGTTCTTTCTAATTTGTACCAAAAATTAGTATTCTGCTATGGTTAATAATCTACTCAGGTTTATAGGTACAAAAATTGAATTTCCAAGTACTGTAATAGCAGCAAATGAAATCCAAGACTGGTCAAATACCTGTCAGATGATTTTTAACCTAAATGAGTACAGGGTTTAAATATAGGTAGTAAAATCTAACTATAAAAAAAATGATTTTGGAAAAAGAGTTGGAAGAAGCAAGTGTTTTGAAGGGTCAGGCGGGGAAAGAATTGAAACTGAATTGTGCTTCAGCTGTGTACTACTGCATTAGTTGACAAACCTTTGCAATACCTGGATCTGCTGCCAAAAGCTCTACAGTATTTTGCTTTATAGCCATTCCTGAGTGCAGTTTGCGCATACCTTAAGGCCTGTAATTAAAGACATACACTTGAATTAGTAACACAACACTGTTTGTGGCATGTTTTCCACATACTGCAACAATATTCCCAGCAATTAATTTTCATAAGCATGTTTTTATAACAAAACACAATCCTTCTTCCAGCAGAAACAGCATAGATATTGTCTTGTTTGGCCACTCAGTTGTATTTGCTTTGTTACCCAATTGTCTGTAAAACCTTTAAAAGTATACTTTATAACTGAAGTAAAATTGTATTGGAGTTCATTGAAATTTAATGGAATTCAGGCGTAATCTCATGTTTTTACATGCAAAGTGTAACTTGGTGCATAGGGAGTCTATAGAAGGAGGATTTCTGTCTGTCCAACCTTCTGGTTAAGGTAACATCTAAGTTAGAATATCTCTATATGGTTGGTTTCTTTTTTAATAATTGATTAACTTAAATATGATAAAACACACCATGTACAGTATATTTTAAACATATCCATGGGATTTACCTTTAGTGTACTGTTTTTAACCAAAACCTGATTTAACTTTAACCCATTGGGTTAAAGTGAGGTTAAAGACTGCTTTTTGGACTGGTTATTTACATTGCTCCATCTGTATTTCTAAATTGTTATATGTCAAAAATTAGTTTGGTTTTCAGTCTGTTATTTTGGTACCTTACAGTCTATGTACAGCTTTTGCAAGTTTATAGATTGATTAACATGTGGACATTTTTCATTCAAGTATATAATAAAAATAATTCCTTTCATCAGTGTAGCATTTTTCTGAACACTTAAGGCACTTTACAGGTAATGGGGATCCCCTCTACCACCACTAATGTGCAGCCCCACCTGGATGATGTGACGGCAGCCGAAGTGCGCCAGTACTCTCGCCACACACCATCTGGTAGTGGGGAGCAGAGCAGAGTGATGAAGCCAGTTCAGAGATGGGGATTATTAGGAGGCCATGATTGATGAAGGCCAGAGGGAAATTTAACCAGGTCTCCGGGTTAACACCACGGAGAGTCAGGACCCTGGTTTTATATCTCATCTGAAGGACGGTGCATTTTATATAGCGTAGTGTCTCCATCACTATACTGGGGCATTAAGACCCACACAGACCGCAGTGTGAGCGCCTCCTGCTGGCCCCACTAACACCTCTTCCAGCAGCAGCCTCAGTTTTCCCCAGGAGGTCTCCCATCCAGGCACTGGCCAGGTTCATACCTGTTTACTTCAGTGGGCTGCCAGTTGTGAGTTGCAGGGTGATATAGCTGCTGGCAGTTTGTACTTCTTTACCATCATATGCAACTTGCAAAGTGGTGAGGTTAGGGTGAACATTTCTAAATGTTTAAAACATTTAGCGAATTATTTGTAAATGTTTGTATAAGCACTGCACAATAAAACAGGAGTTTGTGTCTTGCAGTCCTGAAAATGTTCCCAGTACTGTGTGCAAGCCATTCAGGCCTTTTTTGTTAGGTAAATTTTACAGATCTCAGGTGTTTTTAAATATTGTAAACAGGCCTTTAAAGAAAAAAAACTCAGTCCAATTGTGAGTTTTTGACTAAAACCTAATGTTTTCCCCCTGCTGTATGTATGTAAACCGGAGAATTACTGTATATCCCTGGTTACCTTGGATTTTACTGAAGCCATGACTAAAAGCCTAAGGAGGATCTGGTTATAGGTCCTGGGTTTATATTGCTCATTTACATTGTGATGTATAACAAAGCAGAGATACTAACCCCACTTTAGCCTTATATCCCCGATTCAGTTTCATCTGTATCGGTTATTTCCATATACCAGAGTCTTATGTTAATGATTTATGGTCTTAAGTTCTTAATTGGGTGCTGTCAAGCACATGCTTACATGACCGCTGGGGCACAGTTTGATTGTCAAGGAGCAGATTGGACAAGTCACCCTCTAAACCCTCCCTCACTTAGACTCTTATGAATCTGCAATACGACTGTCAAGTTAGACAGCACTTAAACTTCGGCTCCAGTAAACTCTGACAGACTGAACTACGAAAATAAATGGGTTAATGAAAGAATTTACATGTACTCTAAGGAATATACAATGACTGTGCAAAGGTGGAAATTAACATTATGATTAATGAATATTGTTCCAGTGGAAGATCTGGTTGCTCAGTGCCGTTATATTTTCGGGTTTTGTTTTCCCTCTCTTTTTCAGGTTTAGATTTTGAAAGGTATGATGATGATGATTATGACAATAGTGATGACGACAGCGATGACTATTATAATCCTGCAGACTATAGTCAAACACCATACTGTGGATTTAAGAAACATTTTTTGACCACAGCAAGCAGCTTTGATAACCATACAAATTACAGATATCTAGGAGGTTTCTCCACCGAGGTGAGAGTTTTGTGTTTTTTGGGGGGGGGGGCCTGGATTAAATCGAAACTCTCCTCATGTGCCACTTACAAATTACGACCCCAAAACTGGATAGTAGTAAGTTTTTGATTTGCTCAATGGGACCCCGCTGTCAAAACTTGACGTTCTCACTTCATAAGCTTGCTTAGGATAATAATTAGGGTGCAAATGACAGCTGTGCTGAGGTCTTTCCTGCTTGTTATGTTGAATACACAGTTGTATTGTTTGGGAAGCTCCTGACTCTTTTTGTCCTGGTGAGTCTGTGTGCCATAGATTCACAAGAATACTGAGTCCTGGGGGTGGGGGGAGGTGTAAAAGAAATTGAGATGATGCCTCAATTTTAAAGAATTACTTATCAAAACATTTTTGCTAGGGTCAGTGAAGGCACCTAGGATTAATGCAGTCGATCAGTAGTGGGGGAAAAAGTGTTTAATTTTTACATTAATTTTAAAAGTGTTTAGTTTGTAGATTAGTATAATGGTTTTCAGTGAAAGTTGTACTGCCCCATTAAGGCCTGTGCAACTCTTTCAGGCTCTTTGTCAGAGTGAAAATATGGTACTTAATTCACATCTCCTTATGTTCTGTTGAAAGCAGAGGAATTATGGAAACATCTGTGACAAATCTGTATGTGGTATGACTAAAAGTCAAAATATTTTCTCCACAGGAAGCAGAAAAAAATGCTAAAGAATTAATAGAAGAAGAAGAAAGAGTTAAACAAAAAGCTGAAAAGAAAAAGCTTAAAAGAATGGTGAGTACATTCATAAGTCAAGATGGATGCAGAATGAGTTAAATCAACAAGAGTTAAGCTGCTCATTTTTTATCAGATGTGGAGGGGTTTATTCAGCTGTATGGGTTTGCATGTATTTATACCTTATTAAAACAATTTGACGTATTTGATCAAAGGATATTAACTAACTGCAGCTGTTTTAGAAGAACAAGGTAATAAACACTTGTTATGCTGGCTTGTCAACTATATCGATCATCGGTATTATTTAAAGGATTATCTGTTTAAATACATCGAGATGCAAGAAGGATATAAAGTAAAACAGAAGAATTGCATGGTGATGTCTTCTAATTTTTCCAGTCTGCTTTTCAAAAACCACTTTTATGATTTCAAAAAATATCTAATTTTATTTTAAGTTAAAAGCTCTTTATAGGCTATTTGGTCTTCTCTTCGTTACTTTCTTCAAGGTGCAGTGTGCTGTTTTCTTGATCTTGAGAAAATGCAGTATGTACTAACTTAGTGTTTTGTCTTCCAACAGAGGCAGAAAGAGAGAAAAAGAAAAGAAAAAATAGAGAATAAAAATAAAAAAGTGAGTCGCTCGATGTGCCTCCTTTGAACAAATTGTGAATTTTTGTAATTTAAGTAGTGAACACCATTTGTTCAAATGCTCTCTTGGTTCACTCTTGACAAAAATGCTTAAATCCATTATTAATTTTGCCACATTTTGTACATGTGGATTATCATCTGGATTTGGATTCTGTTGTCTTAGTGCTGAATATGTGGCAGGTGTTCATTTATTCTCTCTAAGAAAATCTACACAACAAGGTCTGGTTGAAAGCAAATCATTTGACACGCAATGAATAGTTCTGTTCTCTGGATTCATTTCAATTTGTGTTAAATCTTTTTTTTTCTTATGGCATTTTGCGCAGGCAAACTCTCAGAAAGAAGCATCATCTAAGAAGCTCAATAGCACTGTCAGTGAAGAAGAAAATAAGTCTAATAAAGATATATCCCCTGAAAAAGAGTATGCTTCAACACCATCAGACCAAAAGAAAAATAAAGGTGTAATTAGTACTGAAAATAGCGAGGAAGATGAGAGCCAAGAAGACAGCTCAAAAAGTGAATCAGAGGTGAGCTGTTGGTGTATAATTTTGATCATCATGTTATAGAAATATATTAATGCTCTGGAATCAGTCCAGACAAAAGCAACTCCATATATATTCCTGTGTTTGAGGAAATGTCCTACAGTGATAGATGAGAAGTACTGAACCCTTTTAGTCCTGAACAGAGTAGACCATGAGGAGACCTAGGACAGTTATTCAAATCCTCAAAGTCACAGTGGACATTGCAGACAACGCTCTAGAATCAGTCCAGGAAATATCTTAACTTAGAGGCTGAACGACCTGAGCCTTTTTAGTCGGAAAACCCTCAAGGGCACTGACAGTCTACCCAAGCTGAATACAGACAGTGAAGTGCACATCAGAGAACATTATTAGAAAGTATTTGGATGTGCCTTTAAAACTGAGAACAGGAGATTTTTGTATCTAAAGGGTCGTAGGAGTGTGGAACAAGCTACCCTGTCATGTTGTTAAAACCCCTGGCTTCTTTCAAGAAACAGCTGGATAAGATGCTCATCGGTTAATTATAAAATGAGCCAGACTGTGTGTTTAGTTTTTGACATTTCCTTATTTGCAGGTGCAGGCATTACCTTTGTTTTCCCTGATCATGTCGACATCATTTGATTATTCTTGTTTTTTTGTACCACTTTCTTTTTTCTCTAGTGTTCATCAGACACTAGGTGTGATGTAGGGTGTTCTGAATGTATGTTCCATTAAGTGAAGATTGCAATTAGAAGAAATGTATGTTCAGATGTAAGCAGTAAGTCAGTGTCACCATGTTTACTCCAAATATTGAAGGATCTGCCCTTTCTTCACCTGTTGAGATTTGTCACATTATAACTTTTGTTTGTCTCGCAGGACGAGCTGGACATGAATAGTTGTTTTGTGACTAAAGCTGCTAGCATTGCTCAACGTAAAATGGATAAAAAGCCTAAGCCAGAGAAGAAAGAAAAAAAGAAATGTTCTCCAAATAGATCAGATAGGAAGTCGGAGGTGGAACTGAATACCCAGCAAAAGGTAAAATGAGGGGGTGGGGGTACCATATGTCTTTTGAAGAGAGAATGCAATACCATAAAAAAAAGAGGAAATCGGGGAATGCATCTGTATATATAATATATCATATTTAATATGGTCTGAATTTATGGCTGTTAAATACCAAATATCTAAAGGTGGCACAATCGCATGGCAGAGAAATGTAATCTCTAGCTCCCTTATTCTTAAGTAGTTCAATGTTGAGTGTGTTAGTGAAGAATAATAGTTTGAAGTAGAATGACAATAGCAAATATGTCCTGTGTATTAAAGTTTGACTGCTGAGAACTGCATGTTTTGTCTCCTTGCACCCTTCAGAGACCTTTCCATAGGAGAGCAGAGTTGATGTGCTTCACTGTGGTTCTCAGCATGCCTTCTGCCAAATCTAGTTCAGACTTTTTACATTTGCTAATGGATTATCCATAAATAATATACTTAGAATCTTACCTTAACTTTATATCTTCTTTGAAAATTGTTGCAGAATGGTGCAGAAAATAGTGATAAGGACATTATAATGAAGAGTATGGAGTTAGCAGGTTAGTAAGCATAATTTAACTGTTTTACTCTGATTCTTGCATCTTTTCTTCGTGTATTTCTTAGATGCATGAGTTTTATTGATGATTTTCACTGATTTAAGGAAGTGCAGAAGGCAAGATTGTAATGTATCTAAATAAAACAGCTTGGTGTATTTCTTGAGCTAAAACTGATCTCCTTTTTGTTGCATATTCCAGTAGAGTTTTTTTTTCTTATTTGGACGTAGTTATAGAGGTGCCCGTGTAATCAAAAACTTTATGACCATGTTTTTTCCGCAGTGATTGGAAATCAGTTGGCTAATTCAGGCCGCTTTGAAGTTGCTGTGAAGTATTTTACGGATGCAATTAAATATAATCCAAAAGAGTTTAGGTAAGCCTTTGCATTTAGTGAACACTTTCATACTGTGATGCTTTAAAAGAGCTGGACCTTTTAGTCCTGAACAGAGAGGACTACAAGGGACCCGGTCCACTAAAATTGTTGACCAAATCAATTAAGTAAAAAATCATTGAAGCACGAAACGGAGAACATGTTTTCACAGATGAGAGTTCGGCACTACTTTACGTGAAAGGGTTATGGGTGTGTGGAACGAGCTTCCTATCCATGTGGTTGGAGCTGTTAACCAGGCACCTTTCATGAAATTAGTAGATGAGACCTTCAGAACAATTAGGTATTTACTATAGTAAGCAGCAAAACTGCCCACTAAAAATGATCACCTCTCATTTGTAACCTTTCTTTTACTCAGTCTCAATTTAAGATAATGTATCCCTACACAAATATGTTTAATCATGCTTGTTATTATTATGCTGAAAAATAGCTTGTGATTCCGAGTTTTATTTATTCAGTGCTAAGGTGATTCTGAAATCTTTTCTTTGTAGAATCTTTGGCAATCGCTCTTTCTGTTATGAGAAGATGCAAGAATATGATAAAGCGCTCAGTGATGCAGAGATTTCTCTCAGCATGAACCCTAAGTGGACTAAAGGCTTGTACAGGAAAGGCAGGGCTCTGGCTGGTTTGAAGGTAATGTCTCCAACAATTTGGTTTGCCTGAGCACTCAAGAAAGCTAAGAGATGATTCAGTTTAATGTCTTGCTTGAGACACTCAATACACAGTGTGGAAAACAGCCTTCTGCTGAAGCTGAAATACAGAATCTTTTTTCTCATTTAATTAAAACTTGTGTCCCTACGGAGATCTGTTCATGGGCATGGTCATCATGCTTTGCTCTTTTCATGTCAGTTGTCTGTAGCATTTCACTAAAGATGGTGGGTTGGTGCATTACAGGTTCTGTCTTATTACTCAAAATTATTTTTTCTAACGCCAGAGGGCTGTTCTGTGATGATGCAATAAACACCGGACTTTACCAGATGCAAAATATTGTGAAGAATTTGTGATCGGGTCTATTGAAAGCTTATCTCCTGCATTCGTTAGAGACTGTAAAGCAAAAATCGGGGGCATTAATTTCAGACACACTTGAAGGAAGATGCATCTTATTATTCATTGGTGGTGACTCCCAAAAAAACACCTCACATTTTCCATCTGTTTTAATAATGCATGTGTAATTGTGGATGGTAAGCAACAGCTGTTCTTGTGACTGTATGAATTCATTTGCACTATTAAAGTTGCCTGTATAAGTTATTTTAATAACATCTATATATTCTGTCAAAGATAATGAATTAAAAAGTATGCCATTTCATAACTGGCTAGGGAGAAAATCTGTTGCTTGTGACAAATTACTGAGAGACTTCAAGAAACAGTAAATTTAGTTAAAAACATTAATGTAAAAAAATGAAAATAATAGGTAAATGTGGTAGTGACTAATACATAAGCAGAATCTATAAATACATTTGATTAAGCATTTCATGACACTCAGGATTTATATCAAGTAGAGCAAATTTCACACCATTGGAAAGAAATGTTAAATTTAAGAGTTGATTTTTTTATTTTGGACTGCAGTTGTGCATTGAACAAATTGATGTCATATTAAAATCTTTTAATTTTTTTACATGCCTAAAAAAACAGCGGCACAATCTGCTATAATCCTTTTAGAGTGACTTTTGATCCTCAGTTTTTGCTGGATCAGTTTTCCTATACCTTCAAAATGCAGTTAAAGAGAGGGAGACATAAGTACAAGCAAAGTTTTTGTAAAACCATGAGTTTCTTTTAAGAATAAATAGATCTATTATAGTATACCAAAGCAAAGTGTATTCATTATGTAAGTCTCCAGGGCAAGACTCTTCTTAAGTTTGCTCCTAGCAGTCCATTTTGCTATTTATTTTAAATCAGATTGTTAGCATTATAGTTGTTCTGCAGTATATTTGGAGTGGTCAATGGCAAAAAGAGATTTCAAAGGATAAATTAATTTTATCTGTGTTTTCTTTTTGCTTATTACAGTATTTTTGTGAATGTATATTGGCAAACAGTATTTGAAACTTGTTGGCTGTATTGCAGTGTGTAGATGTTTATTGAATTAAAAAGAGGTTCTGCTTTGAGACAAATCTGAACTGCTTCAGTAATGAACGACATGACCAGAATTATTGAGAGTTCCCATTTGAAATAACAGGACATGTGAAATAAGTAACACCTTCCAAAAAAAAATCTGTGGTGACAGAGTTGGTATGTGTGCTAAAGGTAATATTTCATCTTATTTCCAGAGGTACATTGAGGCTGCACAAGCATTTAAAGAAGTGTTAAAGCTGGACAGTTCCTGTACCGATGCAGCCCAGGAGCTGATGAGAGTTCAGATCACACAATTGATGGTAAGTTGGGACAAACCGCTGAGCCATGTTAATAACCTTGTTTGGTTGTGGTCATCTAAGAAATACCTAGATGATGCCCTTGATTAGTTAGCCACTGAATCATGATGGGTCAGATGGCCTCCTACAGAAATGTTTAGGGTTCTTATCCCATGCAGGGCACTGTTGTACACCTGAGCAAGGTACTTCAGTTAGTCTGTGGTTGTTTTGAGTGAAAATGTCAGCCACATGAATTATCTTACTTTTGCTTACCCCTGCATTAGCAGGAACACACTGCGGTAGAGTGATGTCACATATTAGTTTTTTTTCATGTCAGACTTCTGCAGTACAAGTCTGTGGTTCAGTGGGGGTTCTTTATTTAAGGGGTACATTCCAAGATTGTGTGTATGGATTTTTGAATTTGCTTTATTTGCGGCGACTCTTGAACCTGATTCAAGTGGATGTTTAGACTGGGCCCTTTAAATCCAGCATGTTTCACTGCAGCTTTCTGCAAACTCCAAAGGGAAATTCACTTTTTTTGGAAACACAAAGGAGTGAGTAAAACATTCCGAACCATTTTATTGCAGGACATGGGGTTTACTCGAGAACAAAGTTCAAATGCTTTAATAATACATGGGACATTTGAAAAAGCCTTGGATGCACTGTCCAGTATTCATGGTAAGACTTCCACTCTCCAGTTTTGTCTTTAATCTTGAAAGTCTCGTTGCTGCTTTCATCCTAACAATTTCAGCCTATGATTCAAGCATGCGATTAAAAAATTGTCCTTCTTTTTTAAATATAAAATGCTTTGGCTCATGTGGAAGCTCGTGTGCTGGGGCCATGTGGCTGTTGAGGTTGAGCACCTGTTGTAACTGCAGTTCACTTTATTTCTGCCGCAAGAGTGCAAAAGAGGCTTACTTGGCTGTTCTAGATACAATTTTGTTGCCTTGTTTCTGGGGTTGCACTGTAGCGACTTCTTTGTTGGCCTGTAACTTGGGGTGCTGTCTCAGCTTTGGAACTGGAGAAAGTTTCTCTTTCCAATGCTGACATCCAACTGACGTGTTTGTTTCCCTGCTGCTAAATCACTGCTGCTTTTTGTTCAGTTATGTTTGTAAACCACTCACATGTTTTACTAAATACTTAGCTGTGTGCATGAATTGCTGTTGCTGGGCTGTGTCGATGTGAAATGTACTACGATGCGTTAAGGAAAATAATATTTGAATTTATATCTCCTTTTTCTGGAGCGCTTTGCCTCCGGCTCATATGACTTATTATCCACATGGTATCTGGACAGCATACATTGTAGTTTTGCTGTCTTGCAGATGTGAAAGTGTATGATACCCAGCCTGATGCTGGGAGCAGTCCGGCTGCTGAAGAGGACTGGATTGTGCCAAAGGCGAAAAAACCTCACGCTGCTGCCAAACCTGTCCTGCAAACGCATCCACAGCCCAAACCCAGCCTCCCGCAGAAGAGCTTAAAGGGCCCAGAACAGCAGCCCTTGCAAGTATTTTTTACACTTTTTTCTAAATTTAATTTTCTGCGCTCATGCCACAGTGCTTTACAATCAAAGGCAGCCTGTCCAAGGTAATCCAGCTTCAAGTGCGAAGTCACCAGTGTTCATAATGACAAAGATACAGAGCCGTTGTTCTGCAGTATCAAAGTCTTTCACCGAATGTCGCTGGAATGTGGATGTGCTTAAATTAAATGCTGTGGTTTAAAGTTATGAATTTATAAAATGTGGCTTAATTTGTTGATTTAAAAAATATCTTAAATTTCCTTAATCCTTCCTTTCAATTCCTTTTGAACAGGGAACTTGTAGCCGTATGGGTTGGAAACGTGACCCCTTCAGTGACAGAGAAGATGCTTCAGCAATTATTTAGCAGGTGAGTTGTTGTTTTAGTGTGAGGAAGTAGTAATATAGACAGTTTTGCTTACAGGTCCAAAGGAATACTCCAGTTTTTTTTATAGCTAAAGTCTTCCCTCTTCTTATTGCAGTGCTGGTGAAATTCACAGCATGCGGGTGTTGTATGGTAAGCGCTGTGCCTTTATCAACTATACAAAGAAGGAATCTGCTGAAAGAGCGATCTTGGCAATGCAGGTAAATTTCTTTTCAGACATCTTACTGGGAATCCTTTAGTCTAGGCATTCAAGGTCATATCCTGGAGACTAACTGTGGCCCAAGCAGCTCCACAGTCCAGTAAAAGTGAATCAAGTCTGCATTAATAGCAGCAAGCACTATTATCAAATGGGGCGGAGCGGTGACTCTGTGGCTCAGGATCTGCGCCTGTGGCTGGAAGGTTGCCGGTTCAAATCCCGCAGCCAGCAGAGGAATCCTACTCCGTTGGGCCCCTGAGCAAGGCCCTTCACCCCAACTGCTCCAGGGGCGTTGTACAATGTCTGACCCTGCGCTCTGACCCCAGCGTTCTCTCTGTCTGTGTGTCTCATGGAGAGCAAGCTGGGGTATGTGAAAAGACAATTCCTAATGCAAAAAATTGTAAAGGATTAATAAAGTGATATTATTATTAAAAGTTGTAGTTCAGGTGGGGAGCTGCGTCAGCATGCGTAGGCTGCAAAGGAACAAGTAATAGGTTTATTCCATGCTGAAAAAAAGAAGAAAGAGAACACAACGTTTCGGCCGTGGTCACCACCAAGTCCAAGGTCACCTGAAGAAGGCTCCACGGCCGACACGTTGTGTTCTCTTTCTTCTTTTTTTCAGCATGGAATAAACCTATTACTTGTTCCTTATTATTAAAAGGTAATGTATCAGTAACATTTATGGCTGTACAGTGCAGTGACAATATCGGTCCACTAGGTGTCACTCTGTCCCTGCTGATATCAATATAAAATGCTAGAGATCCTGGTGATTTCAACAACAGTAGTACAAACAATAAAGTAAGTGGGGATCATGGCCAAATGGGGGATTATTTACCTAGTTACTGTTAGAACTGTATGCTGGTGTACGTAACTCACATTTTGCAACCAGAAAAAAAATTAATGGAAAAATCAGGGTATAAAGATATCTCCCACTTTAAGGAACGTTGACGCCGGACATCACCAAGTCCAAGATTAGTAAACTGCTGTTTTCTCATGGAGTACAACCAGGCCGCTGTGTGTATTTTGAAAGAAAATGTTGTTGTTGTAAAAAGTTACCGTAATGAATGGCATTTTGCAACTAAACGTGCAGAGCAATATCATAACTACACGAGGGAAGAGAGGGTATTCTCACTATTGAACAATTATCTAAGCAGCAACAGCTTCAGTCAGTCAGATGTTTTGGCTAGTTACATTGTGAGTGAAATGTTTGCTAATTCTGGGAAACCAGTTGCAAAGTGGGGTATTATTAATGTGTGATGAAAATTGCAGATATGTTCCAATAGACTGATTAAAATAGTGTTCCAATCTTCAAATGATTGCAGACTGTATTTTTGACATCCAGAAAGTTATCAATGAGCATTTTGAGAAAGGCGCAGCTTTCTGTGCATGTTCACTGTTGAGCAAAGTGCCCATCTGATGTATATATGACTTGTTAATGAAAACTTTGCCGTAACCGAAGAACAGGGGAACTTATCAAAAGTGAATGAAAAATGCATAAGGGTGAGTGAAAAGCTTTTCTGCCTTTTATAGGCACTGGAACACCACCTTTTGCCTTGGAAATTGTTAGCAAGCTTTACCACAGTGTCCCAGCAGTGATTGGTCAAAAACTGTTTGCACGTTTTCAGTGAAAAATGCATGAATGAACCAAATGCACTAGGTATGTACTGCTTTGTGCATCAACATGCACTGTGCAGAAAATTGCCATGTCAGTTGTTGTAAAAAGTGTGGATCGGATTTGCGCAAGGCTGGATACAACAATTGAACATTCTTGGAGGAAATGGACTCTATAATATTTGCTCTACTTCCCTGAGATATGGTGGCTGAGCACGGGCTCTTCTTTAAAGAGATTCTTTGAACTGAGAACACAGTTGAAATATTTTATTAGACAGAGTATCGTAGAGTCCTTTCCAGATATCTTCCACCATCTTTTCCAAATCTTTACAACATCTTCAGAAGAAACATGTCCGTTCTTACATTTGTGAACAACTTATTTCTCGCAAAGATCATCACCAAGTCGAAATATGCAGCACAGTTCTAAAGATCTTAATTACTCTGTCTCAAAAATAACATCAACAAACTGGCAGAACAGGGGTGTTGCCAGGTGTCTGTCAAATTCAAATAACTGTCTGGCAGGCAAGAAATTTTATAGTTCGATTAATTTTTTTCCCTAAGAGATGTGAATCTACTTGGGTTGCCTGGAGAAGTGAAAGCTGACCGAGGCGCTTAGGAAAAATCAGCTTGAGACCCCTGCTTTACATATGGGTCTGATGATGAGTAGTAAATAAACCGTAAGTACAGCAGTGACCTGTTTTATAGATCGTGGCTTCTTTTTATATTAACCAATGTGTATGGTGCATTACAGCAGAAAGTGCTGCTTGGAAGGTTTCATTCGGTTAGCATTCTGTACTTCTATAAAACATTCAGAAGGGAGAATGACAGTTATTTTTAAATCATCGCTCTCTATAGCCCTTGAAACAGCGCTGATAGTGATCTTTGCAATGTAAAACTGAACGTTACTTTATTTCCCATAGGTGTTGCTTTGTCAGTATTGTGGTTTGCTCATCTTAGAAAATAAATGTTTGATTTTTTTGGCTGTCAGAAGGTCTACCTTCTTGTCATATAATGCACTTTGAGACCTTGGCAGATGTCACTTAAGTTTTCTTATTCACCGGTTTAGTTAGCAGTAGTAGTCAGAGAACAAGAAATAAGTGTTTTCAGAATTTGTATTAAGAGTTTAATTTGGCAGTAGATTTTTAGTGTTTATGGTTCACTCCTCATTTTTCCTTCTTAAACAAGAGATGTGAACTGTCTCTCACCCTGAATTAAATGATGAGCACAAGCTTTCTTCAGTTTTTTTTAGCAGAGATTTTCTACTTCATCATTTTAGCATTTACTTTTTGTAGATTACCAACTTTTCTCATTTTCAGTTTGATACCACTAAATTTTGCTGCTATACCGTTTTCTTATGTAGTTTAGTTTAAACTATTTAATAGACATAAATTTAGTCCATTTTTAGATGGCCCAGGGGCTGCATATCTTGTCCAGTGTGTCTCTAACATGTATAACTTTAACATCTGTGTGTTCACATGATACCCATCTATATGTTTAGAAGGCCCTAGAAGTCTGTTCTTGAAGACAGAGGAAAAAACAGCTGGAAATGAAGTTGCCTTTCATTTTGTTCCTAGTTTTGACTTTGTTTTTTAATCGTATAAAATTTACAGACACTGTATGCCATAGCTTTCTTCCTGGGAAATGTCCTGCCCTTGTGAAAGTATGTTAGGAGGCACAGAACAAGGATGCAAGTACCAGATAATGTCTTCTATAGAACAAGAAAATAGACATTCATACCATATAAAAAGAGAGAACCTGTTTCTTGTCAAATTAAGGGTCTACACAAGATTAAATCACTCTTTAAAATGGATGCTAAATAAATGGCAGTTCTTTCCCTGTTACAAATAGAACATTGAACCAATGTGATTTCTTTAGCCTGGTGGAAAACAAAAAGGAAAATATTTCTACAACTAAAAGACAACCATCCATATGCTAAATCCCGGATTATTTTTATAATTAATAATTACTTAATTAATATATTGCTTTTCTAGACACTCCACTAAAAGCACTTTACAGGTCATGAGGACTCCCCTCCACCACCACCAATGTGCAGCCCCACCTGGATGATGCGACGGCAGCCATAGTGCACCAGTACACTCCCCACACACCAGCTCTCAGTGGGGAGGAGAACAAGAGTGATGAAGCCAATTCAGAGATGGGGATTATTAGGAGGCCATGATTGGGAAAGGACAATGGGAAATTTGACCAGGATGCCGGGGTAACATTTTTAGTGACCACAGAGAGTCAGGACCTCAATTTTATGACTCATCCTAAGGATGGCACCTATTTTACAGTGTAGTGTCCCCTGGCCTTACTTGGGCATTAGTACCCAAGCAGACTGCAGGGTGAGCGCCCCCAGCTGGCCCCCCCAACACCACTTCCAGCAGCAACCTTTTTTCCCAGGAGGTCTCCCATCCAGGGACTGACCAGGCTCACACCTGCTTAGCTTCAGTGGGTTGCCTGTTGTGAGCTGCAGGGTGATATGTTCCTTTTGGTGCTCAAATTACCTTGTTTTGTTGGTTTTCTAGTTCTGTCCCTCTGTGTTTTGTTTTTGTTATGTATTGGGCAAACTGTATGTCCGTGTCTCAGTCCCCAAAAAGGTAGATTTATCAGAAATGGTCCATCTCAAATGACGAGAAAAAAAAAGGGGGCAGCAGAGTCAATGCTCCAAAGATTGCCCTTTCTTTAACTGTAAAGAATCAGGTGCTGTATGTGTAATTAAACTTTTTAATTCCCGCATGCGCTTGTTAATCCTTCAGGAAACTGAGTTTTAATGAACTTGTGGTGTGCATAATACAGGAGTGGATGTCTCTAGCTGGATTACTATGGAGTGGTCTGTATCATCTGCTAATAATAGATTAAGATAAGATCACTTTATTAGCCATATACAATTTCTTGCATTAGAAATTTGTCGTTTCACATACCCCAGCTTGCTCTCCATGAGACACACAGACAGAGAGAATGGTGGGGTCAGAGCGCAGGGTCAGCCATTGTACAGCGCCCCTGGAGCAGTTGGGATTAAGGGCCTTGCTCAGGGGCCCAACGGAGTAGGATTCCTCTGCTGGCCGCAGGATTTTAACCTGCAGCCTTCCACCCACAGGCGCAGATCCTTAGCCACAGAGCCACTGCTTCACCCATTAGATGAGCAATGTATCATTGCTATGAATGATACAATGTATTTGTGTGCTACAAATTTCTTTGTAAACAGAAATTTCACATACAGTACCAGTCAAATGTTTGAGTACACTTCCTTGAAACCAGGTTTTCCATGATTATCTGTGCTTGAAACTGTATAAACTGGTCTATAAACACTTAATATTTAGTCAACTGCATTGAAAATGTGCTTCATGCAACCTTCTCTGAACAGTTGGTGTTGAAACATCTGTACTTCTAGTTGCATTGAGCTCAGCTTGTATTTCAGGTGCAGTCAGTCACCGGTTTCACAGACTTGTGACTCTAATGAACGTATTCTCTGATTCTGAGGTCACCTCTGGCCTGCCTGGCCTTCTTCGGTCCTCATGAGTGCTAGTTTCTTCATATCGTTTGATAGTCTTGGCCACAGCAGTTACTGACGCTTGCAAAGTTCTTGAAATTTGTGTTAAAGATTGACCTTCATTTTTTTAAAGTTATTTTTCCTTGCTTGCTGAGCAAATTTTGCAATGTTCATTCAGAATTTACTAACTTTTGACCATGCTCCCTATATTTATAGTAATCGTGGACCCTCACCTGCTTACCAATAACTGGTGACTAAAAAGTAAATGAGGTAACATGCTAGTTAACCATGAGAACATCTAACAAAGACCATTTTAAACTTCTTTTAGTGTTCTAACACCATGTTATACACATTTCTGACTTTTAACTAACCTGGGGTTCAAACTGAAATCTGCTTGCTTTGGGTGTTCATTTTATTGAAAATGAAAAATTAACGTTTTCAATGCAGTTTACTTAAGATTATAAGTACACATCATGTAATTAAATATTAAGTGGTTATAGACAAGTTTATACAGTTGAAAGCACAGATAATCATGAAAAACCTGGTTTCAAGCAGGAGTACTCCAACTTTTAACTGGTTCTGTATGTCACATGCATAGTTTGCCCTTTCCTTCTATTCTGTGTTCTGAAATGTACTGTATTTTTTACAGGGGAAAGACATTGATGGATCCAAACTTATAGTCCGTTACCCTGATCACGTTTATAAACATATTGCATTGGCAAAAACTTCTAAAGCTTCTTCTGACCAACCAGCTAAACCTGCTAATCAGTAAGTAACTGTTCAGAATATCTCTCAAAGTGTTTGTGATGGGTTGTATCCTAAATGTTTAGTGAAGCACATACCCAAACTGGTGGCCAGCCCTGAAATGGGTCAGAAGCCAAACCGGTCCTGCAGTTAAGTGCACAGTTTCAAGACCAGGTCGAATTGTCAGAGCTATGTTTGGCTAGAACAGGATTAACAGGGTATAACTCAATACTGTTGTATTCAAAGTCATTGCTTTGCCTTTAAAATATTGGACATCAGGAACCAGCGGTTGACTGAGAGTCTGAAAAGAGGTGGTTTCATCAAGGGCTGCCCTCACTGCTAACATAACATCATTTCACAGTTTTCTTTTTAAAATTCAGCATCACCCATTTAGTATTATATAGTACTAATAGTAATAATTCCTTTTCCCTCAGTATTTTCCCTAAATAATTATACATTGTATATATAGAAAAGCTGTAGTTATGAATTCGGCATCTTATTATTGCAGGCACAGAGTTAATATACAAGGAAGTGGAAGATTCAGGATAGTCAAACCTGGTTTAAGCATGCAGGAAGTTTGCATTTGTTATGCAGCATTGTAGTCAATATATATATATGCTGCCCTAAAACTGTAGATCACAGGTATAGTGAACTAACACATACACATCATAACATTTGCCTAACAGCCAAAGAATTAACTATATACCACAGCAAGAACAAAGTTATTTTTGAAATAGTATCAGCATGTAACAGTTCTACCTGTTCAAAGTAACATTTAAAATTAATGAATACCAAGGGCTTGATAGCTTTCTAACAATGAAAATACAATGAGGTTACATTACATTAAAATGCTTAATTACAAATTTATGTGCAAAAGTAGTTTATAGCAAAAGTAGTTTTTATTGGAGACTTCAGTTTTCCCTACAAAGCCTGGGATAAACATGGTTAATGATTCTTTCTTACCCATTTTGTCCCAGCACCTACAAGAGGCAATGCTTGTATAGATCTTCTCAAACAAACGGGACTGAGTGAGGCACACAGACATTAGGGAGCTGTGATCATAATATGGTGTGCTTTGAAGTATGTTCTGAGACTTTCCAGGTTGAGATAAAAATCACAAATGGTTTAACAAATCAATTGAAGAAAAATAGAAAAGGTGCTTTATAACACACACAAAAAAAAACAGAATCCAGTGAAAGGAAATGAGTAAAATGAATTGCAAGCACTGGCAAAAGAATATTAGGCCAAGAGAGAAATGTAAAGGAATATTGGGGTGGAGGCTAAAATACTTTAAATTCAAAAGCAAATAAGCTGATGTAGTAAATGAATTTACACAGGTGTTCAGTGAGTAAAAAGTCACCAATATACCTCAGATATTTGGAGGATGAAGTTCCTAAATAGTAACAGCATACAAGACAGAAGCATTTTGGGTTAAGATTCAGCCTAAGCATTTAAAATTAATGAATCTCCAGGGCCCAATAGTATCTTCCCAGTAGATTTTGTGGGAGGTCTGGGTAGATGGGCCTTAGCCCGGCATCATTCTGGACTGAAAAATCTAATTTAGAAAAAAGCAAAGCGCTAGAAGGAGGATTACTCTTCAGGTTGTAATAATAATGGCTTTAGGTTTCAGGGTAAATGCAAGCTGACATCTGGATACATTTGCCTTGTACCCATATTTATATCCAAAACCTTCCTCCTTGACTCACAGCTTACAACTTTTATACTTCAGCACTTGTCATTGTATTTGTAAGATGTGAACGTGTGCAAGACAGGCTGATGTGACTTGTTTCTAAGCAAGAAGGCTTGAAAATTTACACTTCAGTGCGATATTCATTCTCGTTTGTGGATTCTGTCAAAAGGAGTATAGCACCAAGTGGGAAGCTGTTTTCAGTATTTTTTTCATGGCCTAATAGGGCTAACAATGTATTTCTGTGTTGAAGATTTAATTCCCAGCACCATGGATCAAACTAAAGAAGCCACACAAAATGGTTCTGCGTTACACTTGGAAATGCACTATGCACCTTGATGTGTAGCGTAGGTGAAATTATAAAATGAAAGAATATTCTCCGAAGGCTAATGATTTATGGAACTGTATGACAAGTGCAAATCATGTGTTCTGCACACAGTTCTGGTTTAACATTTGTGACAGTATGTTTATATACTTTATTTTGAAACCAGATTATAAGTTCTCCCAGCCAGACTGGACTTTCTGTGTATCCAGAGGGTTATGTGCATGTCTGAAAGGCTTACGTGTTAGTTTGAGATTGATGGGATAACTTCATCCCAGATACATTTCAGTTTTATTACTATGAATGTTTGTGTAGCTGAAAGCTGTCAGTGTTTTTTTTTTCTCAGACAGAAAGCAAATGGTGAATGTGTTTACTGGAGGACCGGTGGGTGCACAAAGAGAGAAAAGTGCATCTTCAAACACATCCCTGAGCACAAGGGGATAGACGGCCCAAAGAAATCGAGTGCAGCATCCTGAGCAGCTGTCTTTGACCTTTGGCCTTGGACCCGGGGACTCGACCACCGCTTCAGTATTCTGCGATGTGAATAAATGGGTTTACTAGCGTGGAATGGGGCTGCGTTTATTTTTTTTATAAAAACAGAAGGATTAAGTTATAAACCATGTGAAGCCCGTTCCTGTGTTTTCTTTTGCTCATTGAATAATGTCAATTGAAATTGAAATTTATGCTCGGGCAAAAACTAGAATTCATGATTATGGCAGATAACAGCACACAAGTTCCGTACACAACCTCTTAACTTCTGAAGTTCCCTTTGTAGGTAAAATTCTCAGCATCTCGTTTTTCATTGTTTTGTAAATTTTGTGAAGATGTAAGGGAGAAAAAAAGTAACGTTTTATTTCAGTCTGTTATCTATAATTCATATTCTTAACTTTTTAATGTTAAGGTATGACTGTTAAAGTATTAATCAAAGAAATGAGAGAGTTTATTTTTTAAGGTTTATTTTTTAAGTAATTCACATGAAAGGATGCATGAATTAAACATTTTCAACTGAAGAGTAAGGAGGGCTTTGAAGCTGTTGTCCATATTTATGTTATAGTATAAATAGAATTGCAGATGTCCCTCTTATTGCTGCCAAATTTGAATACAAAGGGACTGTTTTTAATATGAATTCAGCTATTTTGAAAAGATCTATAAATTTACTAGCTGGTTCTTTTAACATTCTTGACTATGTTATTGCAAGTTTTATTTGTGATGGATGTCTGTTCAGGCATACATTTGATCTTAAAAGAAACAATTTATCTCCATGAGCCAAGTATTCGATTCAGTTGCATATCTGTTATTGAATGAAACACATGGCACTGAGACTTTCCTAATGAGCCTGAAAAGGAAGAGCAACATTATAAATTTCCAGTGTGCTCTAAGGATTGTTTTTAATGATTAGTGTTGGAGTATAGCAGTTTAATGATAATCATTCTGGCTTATGAGTTATAGCCCATGACTGGATTGTTTTGAATAATGGTAGTGACTATCTTTTTTTACTTAACATTTCTTTTCACTAGTAATTTACCTGTCACCTAACGGTAAATGCTCTACAACAAATCTGCTTACAGTTTCAGTTTAATTATATTTTGCAAACTAGTATATAACATTTTGTTCATGAATTTAACCGTGGGTGATGTCACTGAAGAAACTGCCAGTTTTAAGTACCTTGCATAGAATCTCAAAGAGTTACAACAGGTATGAAGTACATAAGCCTTTTGTTTTCTTTGGTATAATTAGAAAAAAACAAAACAAAAAACAAATCTTTAAGTAATGTACATCCAAAAACAAAAAAAGTGTTTGTAATGCCACACTTTTGCAAACTGCTTTCTAAGTATTTTCAATTCCATTGATTTGTACCCCTATATGAATATTTGTTACCAACTAAACTGGAAACTGTTTTCAACAGCTTGGTAATTCTTCTTTTAAAATCTATTTTACCTATTTTGATGTATTACAGTAGCCGTATTCTGGTCTGCCTGCATTCAGACTGTTTCATAAATCTGAATCTAATTACGAAACAGAGAACAGTCTTTATTTTTAGATCTGAAATTCAGACCTGTTCAACTGGTTGGTTTGCTGATTGTTGGGGTATAGTACTTATGAGATTATAGAATACTTATGTACAGGATGTAAATCAAATGAAGGGGTTTCTTAAAGTTTGTGAAAATCTGTGTGTTCTCCTGATGTAGAAAATGTAAGAAGAAAAAATTGCATAAACCGATACTGTCAATAAAATCACTCATGGTTGTTTTCTTTTCCCCAAAGATTATTTATGATCCTAGGTTATGTGCATAAGCAATCTCAACTAGGATAAATGAATCTAAGGAAATTATTTCCCCCTCAGTTTGTCAGCTGTTGCATTAGCAGATGGTGGGAGGTTTTTTTTTTAAGTGTAATGAAAGAGGCCTGTTTTTTCCAGTTATTGCTGTACCAAAAAATGTTATATTTTATATAAAATATTTGATCTGTGCCATTAAATTGAATGAGTCAGCACAGCTTGTTTCTGGTCTCCTTTTTCATTCCCGTTCCAGTTCTCTTTGTCCTTTTGTGTTTGCTGAAAGTGTCTTGTGCCGTTGGGCTGCTTGAACATCCTCACCTTTCACTGGAAAGCGCTAAAATGATTATATAAGGCATTTAGAGCCTTGGGTTTAGGAGCAGGAAATGGCTGCTGCACATGCTGACATACACAGAGTGGTTGTAAGACGACCCCTTATTTTCCCTGGAAAGCCAGATTAATTTGTTAGGGTGATGTTTTTAACCACGGTCACGGTGCATTGTTACTGACCTAGGCGGGTGAGCATCTGAAGCAGTCTGAGGGCAGTACCTTGCCCTTGGACACAACACATGTGCCCTGCCTAGGATTTGAACCCACAACCTTGCAGTTACAAGTCCAAAGTCCTAAGCAGTGATGCCTCCTGGGAGCTGAGAATGAAATAGAGTATTTAAAGTTTGATATGATAAGAGTATTAAAAGTTAAAAGCTTGGGCATATTTTATATTGATCGCATTTATTGTAAAACATTTTTAGTTTCATCATTGTTCCTAATGCAGTGTTCTTTACTGCTTCCCATTCTCTCACCTTCAGTCCTAATTGTAACTAATGTTTCAGCGGCTTAATTTCAATTTAACATCTCAGTTTTTGAAGTTGGAAGAAAAAGCCAACGGTAATGTGAATGTCAAGCCAAATCAGTATGTTTCCTTATTATCCATTCTCTCTGATGCTACTGATCGAATAAGGATTATTTTATTTTTTTTAACGCTGATGTATGCAGGAGTTTTTTCCGACCTTTCACTGAAACAAAATTGGAGGAATTGCCAACTTTATTTCCAACAGAGGGCAGTGTTGCCATAGTTTTAAATAATCTTTCACTCCATTAAACTCTGATATTCAGATATTTCAGATCAGATATATAGTCAACAATTAATTAGGACTTGGAATAATAGGGACCGAAGATCTAGTGGAGGCCACTGAAAGACGTTTTTGACTGAAACCATTCTGGAAGTTTTAGAAAACGTTTGGGCCATCTGACTCGATCACTTGCTGGTCTGGATTTGACTCTTGGATGTACCAAACAGGCCAGGTGGGCCAAAAGGCCTTCTGTTTGTAGCTGTTACTACAGATTTTTTTTTGTACCATCGCTAGTTGCGATATAGATATCTACTATTTGCCTACAACCCCTAATGGTGTTTTTTCCTCTTTTTAAATAAGATTTTTGATCCAGTGTGCAGGAGAATAGGGTCAGCATGCCTCCGAGGTGTCAAGATCAGGTGTTCTGACAGCAGGCTGGCAACGCACCTGGGTATCAGCTTGTCATTTTATTAGACTGGTGTCACTGGGCAAACCTCAGAAGATACCCAGTGTTGGGTAATGCACAATGGGTGTTTCCAAAACTGCTGGGAGGCTTTCAAAATTAGATGACAGAATTGGGAGCAACACTGTACCCTGTAGCCCCTGTACATTGGGAAGCAGTGAAGCAGCTAGGATTACAACAGTAACAGGTGATTTTTGCATCCAGGCTTAAGCTAAAGTGTTTTTTGACAGATGCAAAGTGTGGACGATTCTTCATGAGCATGAGTTATTAACCCATGCAGAGCACAGACTGATGACCATATCAATAGAAAAGAGCAACCAGATATATTCTGGGGCTTAAGGAAGCCTATAGTAATGTAATATTTCTTTATTAGCCCTATACAATTTCTTGCATTAGGAATTCATCTTTTCACATACCCCAGCTTTTCTCCATTGAGACACAGACAGGGAGAGAAGCTTGGGGTCAGAGCACAGGGTCAGCCATTGTACAGACCCCTGGAGCAGTTGGGGTTAAGGGCCTTGCTCAGGGGCCCAACAGAGTAGGATTCCTCTGCCGGCTGCAGGATTTGAACCGGCAACCTTCCAGTCACAGGCGCAGATCCTGAGCCACAGAGCCACCGCTCCGCCCTAGCTGAAAGAACTTTTCAGTGTTCAACAGAGGGGACCTGATACAAGAATTCAAAATCCTCAAAGGTACTGGCAAAAGTCCGGCAGATTACTTTGATATGAACAAATAGAAACCACAGGGCACAAGTGGAAACTGAAAGTTGAAGAGCTGTTAAAACAAAACAGCAGGCAGTTCTTTATGCAAAGGGTCGTGGGGTCTGTTACGCAGTCAAGTTACGCAGCCTTGATGTTGAAGCCGGTACCCTAACTTATTTCAATAAATGGCGGGATGAGACCCTCAGATCAATATGCTACTAACTACCAATGGGCTAGATAGTCCCAGTGGAATCCACTGATTTGTAACATTTCTTATATTCTTATGAATGGAGTTCCGCACTTTAATGCAGAGCTCATGATCTCTATTCTGTTACATTTATATTTAGGATAGAGATGGACAATGCCAGAGCAGAATGGTGCAATACCTTTTCAATAAAATCCTGCGGACATGAACATTGTTCACATTGAACATGAACATTGAACAATAGCCCCTCCTATTCCCCTCCCTTAAACAAGTAAAATCTATTGTAAGTGTATTAGTGTGTGTTTGTATGTAGTTTAAAGTATTATTAAAACAGTTACCCCTCTTTTTACACATTTGGGAGTGAAAGTGCAAAAACACCAAAATCAGGCCCTGGAATTAGTATATATAACACTGAACAGTCTTTTGAAAATCCAGTCGATCAAGTGAAAATATAGTGGGAAGAACATTCTGTTATGAATAGAGAGGAGTGCATTTTGAATTGGTCATTTATTTCCAATTGTTTAGCAGTTGGGATACCCATTGCAGTATTAATGTTAGCAATGAATTAGGATGTCGTTGATTGGTGAAGCTCGTGTGCAAGAAGTTTACTGGCTCTATTTGCATATTCATAAACTGTATCTAGATTTACCAAAAGCTGTTCAGCCTGTCTAAATTAGAGGAAGTCACATTTTTGCAGCATTAATCACTGTTTATATAGATCAGAGGTGGGCAAGCTGCCATATGACTGGTCAGTTTATAAAATTTATTTCAGGTTTCTCAGAAACTATGATGTCATTTATTAGATTGGTCAGGAAAAGTTATAATTTGGCCTTCCAGACAGTTTTTTTAGTGTTTGCCAAGGGTGGGTGGGTGGGTAAGTGTTTGGGGTGGTATAAGTTTTAAGAAAGAATTGTTCTTAAAACCAGGGACATGAACAAAACCAGGGGCGGAGCGGTAGCTCTGTGGCTCAGGATCAACGCCTGTGGCTGGAATGTTGCTGGTTCGTATCCCGCGGCCGGCAGAGGAATCCTACTCCGTTGGGCCCCTGACCAAGACCCTTCACCCGTGCCGTATAAATGGCTGACGCTGTGCTCTGACCTCAAGCTTCTCTCCCTGTCTGTGTGTCTCATGGAGAGCAGGCTGGGGTATGTGAAAAGACCCATTCCTAATACAAGAAATTGTATATGGCCAATAAAGTGATCTTATCTATCTACACACTCTTGAAGCTGCTGGGAAAAAAAGGTGAAGTAGTCCAAGACTAGGTGTGCAAGAGCACACGTCAGGATACACTGATACTGGCAGGAATTAGCACCCCTGAGCAGCTTACTACATAGGAAAGAAGAGTTGATACACAAATATGTCTGGTGCTCAAATGAAAAGAACGAATACTGCTCGTTAGTGGGAAATATAAAGTGGCAAACATCTGAGACTTTGCATGTATCAAGGAAATACTGTACCAAGCATTTGAGCAGATTTTGAGGAAGCGTTACTTTGCTGGTGAGCGATCTAGTTTGTCATGCAGGGTACAGTTGAAGTTGCCCCCAAGGATTAAGTGATGAGAATGAAGGTCAGGAAGACAAGATAAGAAATTGTTAAAAAGATTGACTACTGTCAAAGCTGGGAGCACAGACATTAGCCTGGATTGATGGCATGCCGAAAAGCTTACCCTTGACTGCAGTACAGCTGCCCCCTGGATGTGCTTCCACCTCAGAAACGATTAAAGGAAGAGATTTATGTACCAGAAACACTGGACCTCTGGCCCCTTCAGAAAAGGTGGAATGATACTGGTACTCCACCTATCCTCTGTGCTTCTGAAAACGACCTGATGGTCTGAGATGGGATTCATAAACAAACACACCATCCATTGCAAATATCTGGAAATGGGACAAAACTCTGTTGCACTTCCAGGATAAGTGGTTCCACACTCCCACCATCCTTTGGATAAAGACGTATCTCCTAATTAAAAAGTTAATAAGGAACCCCTTTGCAGGAGTCATATGTGGGGGGTGAACATTGAAAAACTGTACAACAGAATTGTTGGAAGTGGGAGGTTTATCAAGCCCGCCTCATATAGTGCCATACTCAAGATGACCCTGAACTTCAAAAGTTTATGTGCGTTCTGACAAAAGGAGAGGACAAAAAAAAAACGGATCAGTAAAATATAGAGAAAAATCAACCAACAAGAGACCCCTAGTTGAAGTGTACACACATCAGTGCCATCCTACCATTAAACAAATAGTTATCAACATATTTCCTTCACTTTGAGCAAGAATTTGTTCACGAGAATCATCCATCTTCTAACCACTTTATTCACAGAGTTGCAGGGCGGCCGGAGCCTATCCCAGCAGGCAGCGGGCAATTAAACAAGATTGGGACAGCAGTCCATCGCAGGCACAAAGAGAATCGACGACAACAAAAACCATTCGATAATAATTCAAAAACAAAGAAGGGGCAGGACAATAGAAAATAAATGAAATAAAAATAAAGAAAGTAATGAAAATCCCAAAACCTTAAGTAGGAAGAAGAGGATAAAATTGATAAACCACTTTTACAGGTATATTAAGCAATGTTACTAATATTAGCCCCAAACTTTCTAAATCTTTTTATCCATTAGTGTTTATATTTTCTTATTCTTAAATCTATAGATTCTTTACTTAATAATAATGGGAGACGTTCTAAGCATTTTTTGTTTACTTTTATGAAGAATTCATAATAAGGTTTGGTGAAAATGAGCACGTGGATCCTATGGATTCAGCCACCTGCAGTTTTGTAATTATAATGTCTTCATTATCATCTATAAAATGTAATAATTACTACCTTTTTCCTTAAGCTTGCTGTTAGAGTAAACATGTCCTAAAATGAGCCACATTATTAACTTTCATTTGTGAAAAGCATGCTCATCTGCACATCAAAAGAATTGCTAACAAAGTTGCAATATTTTCAAGCTTAATTGCTGTCTGTCTTTGAGGGTGCATTGCATTGAAAATTATACATCATAAGTGATGATACCTTATAAGGAATAATATTATAAGCAATTATGTATTATTTTGTTCTGATGAATTTTGTGCAGGGCAGGTCTAGGGAGAAACTGATAGTTTGGGATAATTCCAGTCTGAGTTGTAAGTTTTGACTTTGTGATAAATTAAGAAATGACCAGGATGCTTGTTACTTTTGCATTGGTGTGGAGAAAATGTATTTAATTTACAGTTCATGTATAAAACCATTTAGAAGTTCAGTTATTCTGTTCTGAGAAAGAATGCACCACAAGCAATCTGAAAAATGGTGTATGCCGACAAAAAATACTCAATTGTGCTGAACAAATTACTCTGTAAAAACAAAATGGTAGAAATCATTTAGCTCAAAATAACTACAGTATATAAGCCACTGCACTCTATGGATTAAAGGGACATGACTCAAAATCTTATTACAAAAATGGGTGTGTGAGATCACTTTACTCAGAAAGCAAAGGAGCACAGAAGACAAAAACAGGAGGAAACAGGCATGGACTCAGAGTTACTGAGTCACTTTGAAAGATTCTTCTCTGAGTTCCTCTTTTATTGGCTGTAAGAATTAAACCCTCTGCTCAAATGAAAAATGACCTCTTTTAGGTTTAGTCCTTGGTTTTGTATCTAAAAATAACCAGTACTTACCAGTAAAATCTAGGCTGTTCCTGAGATTCTTTGTTCTAGATGAGTTAGTATGGCATCCATGTATATATAAGATAATATTTTAAAGTAATTTCAAACTGTTATACATGATGGAGAAGCTTTACATATAGTGTCCAGCAATATTTGTCCAGTAATCTGTTACAAGATTATTTTTGGTTAAAAGAAATTGTAGGCAATAATTTTGTTTGTACCACAGAAAAGAACAACATCAACTGGTAATTAAGGGGGTGTTTCAATAAATAAGGCAAGCAAGAGCTCTCTGGTAAGTTGTTTTTCATAGCTACAGGTGTATCAGTTTTCCATATATTCTCCAAACCTGTCCCGCAACAGGAAGCTGAGTCCAGCTCCAGGATCCACGATTTCAATGCCTCTTGCTCTCTACGAATTACACACATTCTGCACAAGTGCTTCCTTAAGGGATGAAAAGAGATGCAGGGGACTGGGGTGACTGGTCAGTGCTGTGAGGTGGGTGGTTCAGCAGCCGTCTTCTACACTGCACCCTTCCCACAGTTCAAATTGACATACAGGACAGTAGAAAGACCATGACAAACAGGTTGAGAGGCTGAAAATAAGCCAGTGCCCAGAGTTGCAACAAACTTTAAAAGGCTCCAGCTGGCAAACAGAACACTGCACACTGCACAGGATGCACATCCTTCCAAACAGTGAAGGAGGTGCAGGTGCAGGATGTAAGGACTTACATTTTGGACTGGTTTATGCTAAATGGTCAATGTACCTTTCCAGTTAAATTGCATACAGTAGCTCATGAAGGATCAGTATGTTTCACCGTAAAGGGGGGTTTAAAGCAACATGGCTCGGAGTCATCTAAGGGAGCTATTTGAATGGTAAGCAATATCGACTGGAATTTATTTTAAGGGTGTGCTTGATATCCAGCAGCATAACGACAGTGAGTGCAATCATTTCCCATCCTGAAATGCAGTAACAGTGCATAGAAATTAAGAAACATACAGTATGTTCAATGAATTGGTGGTGATTTGACCATGCCAAATTACCACACTTATGTCTCATTAAGCTTTTGTGGAAAACAAAATGTGACATTAACTTGGCTGTGACACGTTATTTAGCATGTAACAGCAAACTAGTTGAAGTACAGTGTTAGGGTAGTGTCCTACAGTACGAATTACTCACAGGCAGAACAAATACCAAACTGGGTCATTTTATAGCTCTTTGTCCACATTTCCTCCTCCCTGTTTATTTTGTTCCCAGTCTCTCTGTCCCGGCATTCTGCTTGAGCTTAGAGTCTTTAATGCTCCGATGCCTCCTAACAAAGCACTCTAGATCCTGAACGAATATTTCTTTGTCTACCTGATGTGGAAGTGCAAGAGTCCTCTTTCTCAGTTATTGCTCTGTATCCCAGCTCTGCTGTCAGTTCAATATGCGGGTGACTGAAATGAAACCCATTGTCATTTCAAAGGAGAAGCATGCACATCTCATTTTTGTTCGGCTTATATTTTTACAATGGCAGTGACTAGAGGAATATTGCTTAAGCATGTCTGGAAAAGTTGACTCTAACTGGAATATCATTTTGCAGTTTGACAAAATATTGAAATTCTGTAAACACAGTAACATTTTGAAAATACTCATGCTATCAGTTTTGCAATTTTAAAGGTAAATAATTCTAATTAGATTTCTGTGCTGGTGCCGTCTCATGTGACCCCCAGCACACCATCATCTTGCCTCAGGCCTATGCGTTTCATCATTAAAGCTATTTTCCTCATTAGTGACTCTGCCAAGTCATTACAACCCAGTGTGAGTTTAAAAATACACTTCAGCACTAAGTTGCTGCTCAGAATATTGAACCCATTTCAAAAAGACCAATATAATCAACTGTAAAAACACTGAGAATTGTTTTAAAAGGTGCTGCAGTTGTAAATTACGTCAAAACCATCTCCTCTCAGGATACTTATTGTTTTGAGATATCTCATCACAAGTAGGGTGATGTCAGACTTGTGAATTGCACGTATGGTTAGGGTTAGGATTAGGTTTATCTCCCTGGAGAATTGGTATGGCTTTATTTTTGTATGCAGTGCCTTGCAAAAGTATTCAGACCCTTCTTTCTGGGTCTCTACCACCTTTGCATGCAAATTTGATGTAATTTGATAGATTTGCTCAAGCTCTCTCAAGTTGCTTGGTGAAGTGATGCTAAGGATCTTTGGGCATGCTTTTCATATGATAGACATTTAGTGAAAATCTTCTCTTTGTTTCACAGTCCAGTGACTGTTGCCTCCAGGGAAAATAGCATATATATTAGATCACAGTGGAATCATTTGATATTATGCAACGTGGAAGGTACTGAAGGAGAGAGGTACTGAAACCAAATGCTGCATAGCATAAAATGAAATAAAACTCATGAGAGAAGAGTTATTTACAGATTCATCTAATTCTGAATTGATTGGAAACACTCTTCACAGGTGGCAAGCACTGCAATATCTTTGTAAATGTTCACAGTGGCCAGTGAAGGATGCTGTGGGATCAATACAGGGAAAAGTTTGCATCCTACCCGATAGAGTCAGAGACTAGGACTAGGACTAGTTCAAGCTCAAGTTCAAGACTAAAATGGATTCCTGACAGGCACAAACGCATCCTTATTCATCATGCCATGCTGTTCAGGAGCAAGGTTTTCAGAGAAAAGAATTAATCTTCCGTGAAGACAGTGATTCCAAACTGGTTCCTGCAAACCACCCCTTGCTGCCTTTCTGTTAATGATGTGCAGTGGGTAAATAACTTCAGAAAACAGGAAATTACTGTAGGAAAAACACGGAGGATGTGAAGAGAGTCCGGACACTTCCCAATGACAGTTACAGAACTCATTCAACCCTAATGCAAAAATGTTTGGCCAGTCTCTGCCTGTAATTACTTTCATCTGAACAACTTATCTTTGGTCTGTTCTCTATGCTTCAAGTCAAGTATTTTACTTACACTGACTACACTATCTATAGGTAGTCTTGCACATGAAGAATTTACTCATATGGATGGTGGTCTCTATTCATTCAATGGCCTCTTGAAGGTCATATCTGGAGCATTTCTGGGAGACCTCCTATGTGGAAAGAGGCTGAATTTCACTATTTCAGCCTTTTCTTGTATTCCTGGGCAACTAACCTAAAGGAAACATGTATATACCAACCTTCATTGTGGTTGTGAATAATTGGTTTTTAAACAGAACAATCCATGCCAAGAAGCCCTTGGACATTGTGTTTTACCATGTCTTAATATAAATTAGGGAAGACTACTTTGGGTACAAAGTATTAAATCTTGTCATTATTTGCTAAATATTAAATTAAAAACAAAATTCAATGGCCAGAGGTGAGTGTACAGTATATAATTTTGGTAGATATTGCCATTGATAAATGATAAACACAATTTTTAACGTTTGCCTTTTAGTGTTTGGATGCTTTGCCTGAAGTCTGAAATTAATGACCTTTCAATTCCTGCATGGTATATTCACTGCAAATCTATGTGTATGGCATCCAGGGTTAAGAAAATGAAGCTTCTGCCGCTTCTTGGATGAAGCTACTCAGAAAGCACCATTCTTCAAAAGCCAGCAAAAAGATTTGTTTCAAAAGTCAGAGAAAACTGAAGAACACAACAACACCAGAAATCACTGAAAGCAGCAATATTCCCAACAGCTGGCTCGACAGCTTCTGGGAATTATGTATACCATTCGCTCGCCTGCCTTAGGAATTACAACAATAAATCACATTGGTTGCATTAGTTTAACTAGAAGTGAGCTCTATTTTCAACTGAGGCCCGGCAGTGCTGCTTTAGAATGAGATAAGATGATAAGAAAGAGCTTGTTGACAAAATACCAAGGCCCTGAAGTCTCTAGGGAGTCTCTCATTCTTTCCTCTCCTTAATACACATACGCCAAGACACAGAATTGAAATTCATATCAATACATTTTCACGCTTCTGTCCACATTATTTCCACCAGTATGTGTGTGTGTATAGGCTAGGTAATTGTGCTAGTAATAAACTTAGATGTGTATACGTCCACGATTGGACACTATAGCCTAGTGTGTGTGTGTGTGCGTGTGCAGTATTGTGGTAGATGAGTCTCTATTGTTTGCTTTGTTTCAGCTTCCATAAGGCAGCAAAAAGAAAAAGCAAGAAAATGAAGATAAACTGCAGACAAGGGACAATTGAGACTCTGCAGCTGAAAATTGACTGTTCTGCAAAGGATTCTGGGACCTGACTGGAAATAAATTGGTAGGACCCAATGCCCCAGAAATGCAGAGAATGGCAGACAGCATTCAGCGGGCTGATGAGCAGTAGAACAGACGATGATGTTAAAGAATGTATTGCTGGAATTGATTGGTGTAATAGATAATACTTCACTTGGGGAGAAGTGGAATGCACATTTTGTTATGCATTGATTAAGTAGTTTTAAACAAAAGACACACATAAATTTGAAGAAAAACAACAGCACATTTTCTGTTGCTTTAGAAATAATAAAATATTGCATTACAATTTTCCATACATCCATCAGAAACCTACATATCCAGATGACAGACATCTGGAGCATTTCTGGGAGACCTCCTATGTGGAAAGAGGCTGAATTTCACTATTTCAGCCTTTTCTTGTATTCCTGGGCAACTAACCTAAAGGAAACATGGACATTGTGTTTTACCATGTCTTAATATAAATTAGGGCAGACTACTTTGGGTACAAAGTATTAAATCTTGTCATTATTTGCAAAATATTAAATTAAAAACAAAATTCAATGGCCAGAGGTGAGTGTACAGTATATAATTTTGGTAGATATTGCCATTTATAAATGATAAACACAATTTTTAACACAATATAATAAAATATTGCATTACAATTTTCCATACATCCATCAGAAACCCTTCATATCCAGATGACAGACACGGTGAGCTGGAGTCTACTTTGGACATAAGGCAAGTCAGAAAGCACACAGCTGCTCCTCCCCTGGTTGGGACATAAACCAATCAAACCAAGCCAGTACAGTATGTCTTTGAAAGGTGTCCTTGTAACGCGGGGGGGCATGCAAATTCCACACAATATATTAAAAAGATTTAAAAAATAAGTAATCTATGAGGCTAACTAAACCACCACCCTGCTGCCCCTTATATATTTTTTTTATATAAATAAATAATCACCTTATCTTGTAACAACGATTACATTCATGAACTATTTCTGATGCCTCACACAGATGACAGTACAGGGACTGCCAAAAAGTAAAGTTATTTAGATTTATTGTTATGTACAGTGCTAAAAGAGATGTATTTGTCAAATGTGGGAGGATTCTCAGTCAAGAGCATTTTCGTAGTGAGCCGGGTGTTTACCCACACTGACTGGTTCATGTTATTTTATTTACCTGCTGAGATAAATTAATGTGTTCTACTAATTTGAAACCTTAAACTGTGTTTAGTCTCACTCTTGCAGAATGTATACCTATAGCTCCACGGGTGACTTTCACAGCCCATTTTGGATTTTTATTTATTCAGCATCTTTAGAAACTCCATCAGTAGTATATGCGTACATGCGTAGGCTGCAAAGGAACAAGTAAGAGGTTTATTCCCTGCTGAAAAAAAGAAAGAGAACACAACGTTTCGGCCGTGGAGCCTTCTTCAGGTGTGTGAAGCCTTCTTCAGCCGCTCTCTTTCTGTGATCTCTTTCTTTTTTTCAGCAGGGAATAAACCTCTTACTTGTTCCTATCAGTAATAATGGTGGGGAGCTGCGTCAGCATGCGTAGGCTGCAAAGGAACAAGTAACAGGTTTATTCCCTGCTGAAAAGAGAAGAAAGAAAACATAGTGTTTTGGCCGTGGAGCCCTTTTCAGGTGTGAGCGGTATGGGTTCACCCCTGAAGAAGGCTCCACGGCCGAAACGTTGAGTTTTCTTTCTTCGCTTTTCAGCAGGGAATAAACCTATTACTTGTTCTTTATCAGTAATGATATTCTGCCAAGTGGGTTAAATGGTTCCACTAATATGTACATGATTTTCTCAGTCACTAAAGCTGAATATAGTGGTATTTTGAACAAGACACTGTGCCAGTGTTGGAAATGTTACATACAGGCCTCATTTTTACACTTTTACATAATGTTACCCCATAATCTGTCCATGTTTGGTTCTAGTATTGTGCTTGACATTTGCAAAAACAAATCTGACAGATATAAATCACATTTTCTGTTTTTTTTTTTCAGTCCAATCAATGTTTTTTTTCTTAGGAAATGAGTTCATTTTCACTGTCTATGACCAGTGGAATGGTGCAGGCCATTGCCCCTCAGGAGTCATTGTGAAACTGAAATATGTTGGATAGATTTATATACCTGGCGAATCGCAGAACACTGGTGTCACTCAAAAAGTAAGGGTTTGCATCTCCAGACACCCTGCGTTCTGTACCTCAGCCAAGCGCTGTCACTCGGTTGTTAAACCACATTAAACTAAATTTACAGCCCAATAAAAAGGGTTCAGGGGTTCAGCTGGACTTTAGATAAGTGAAATGATTGTGAATCAGCTGTTCCTGTTGTGGGACAGCGTAATTTGATGGTGCTTACCCACTTAGAATTGATTCCTTGTCTAGTAAGCTGTGCTCAGTTGTCTCTGACCCGCTCCACTGCTCGTTTCTGGTATATGTAATAAAAATGATAAACAGACCCGTCATTCTATGGTGTGCCAGCTCAAGGTGTGATGCATATTAGCCCAGAGAGAGGAGGGCTGTTGGGACTTCTTTGAGTGGTCCCCACATCATGTGACCAGACACAGCTATCTGCCTTCTAAAAACCCTAGAAGCAATTGCAGCTTGTTTTCTTCATCAAGTGAACAAATTCTGCTATTCATGGCCTCCTCCTCTGGCCTCTCAAGCAGCTAGACATTGGTGTCCAATCGTGAGTACCCTACTGTCAAGATGGAAAAGACTGAGTTATTTAAACCTGTTTGTGTGTACCATTGCTTTAAGACTTGGAATTATTTCCGGTGCCTTTCCTTGAACTTTATAAGACAGCGGTGTCGTTTTTACAGTGTAGACAAGATTAATATTATACAGTAGCCTTAAATTTACTTCCTATGATTGAAAGTCTCCACTTCTCTATGGGTGGGATCATGGTAGTGTGGTAGCACTGCTGCCCCACTCTGCTTGGGTCAGGGGTTCAAGTCTAGCCTGGGGCGCCATCTGTGTGCATGATCTCCCTGTGTTCAGGCTGTTTAATGTGGATATTCATTAGTTAGTCCAGTTTCCTCTCATCTCCCAAAGGAATATGCTGGCTCTGAGCTATGGTAATTGGTGTCTCAAAGTCGAGTGTGGGTGCCTTCTCATGGACTGGCATCCAGGATGACCAGCTTGCACTTTGTGCCTCCAGGTCAGGCTTGTTGCAGCCCTTACCAGGAATAAGCTCTTTTCTGAGAGTGGATGGACTTTCCAGTATAAACTCTTGCATTTTCCAGGCTTTTTAATTGTACCTCCACATTGTCTGGAACATGACAATGATCAATCAATATAAACATCTACTTTCTTAGATGTTTATAGTTGTTAGATCTTGAATTTGCCCTTTGATTGCTCATTTTTAAATAGAGTTTGTATTTCTTCTGCAGGCTCTGTAGTTTTGCCAACCCTCCTTTTTGTGTTATCTGCATACTTCATACCTTTGCCAACCACTCTAGAGTTAAGGTCATTTATATAAATTGGGAAAAGCTGTGGTACCCCATTAATTGCATCAGACCAGGCTGAAATTCTTCTCTTATCACTACTTCAAAAAGATCTCAATCCATTTCCATGAATTCTCTTTAATTCCTGTACCTTTCAGCTCCACAATCAACTTTCTATGTGGAACATTAACAAATAAAAATAAAACCTAAATATATCATATCATGAACTCTGCTGGTGAAAGCTCAAAGTAGCCGGACATAATGAGATAAATACGATCTGCCTTCTGTAATCTCATGTTAACTATCCTGGGATTATTAAAAATATATAGTAAACCTAAAAACCTAAACATTCTATGTTCTTGGATTGTATTTTGTGCTTATGTTACCAAACAATAAAAAATGTTTACACAAATAAAAAAGGCTCAATATTCTGAAAGCCACTGATTACCTTCCTCAGTATCAAAAGTGAAATATGAAGTCACAGGTGGAAACTCTGTAGAAGTGCATTGAAACCTGAGAACAGGAAGGACGTCTTTACATAAAGGGTTGTGGGATTGTGGATCAAATTGTCCAGCAAAGTTGTTGAAGCTGAAGCCCCGGTTTCTTACAAGAATTGACAGGATGAGTTTCTAAGATCCTAAGAAGGAAAGATCCTAACTAATGGTTAATGAACAATGTTCCTTATTTATTTGAGAATAATTGAAAAAATACCATCTGGACCTGGTAATTTATTTACAGCACGTGTCCTTAATTTCTGTAATACATGTGCAGCTGTTATAGTGAAAATGCTCAAATCTGAAGACTCAAGTATCTATCTTAGAGAACACCTGTGTTAAATAATTATTCAAAATATTTGTTATTTTCTGTTCACCATCTACAATGACACAATGTCCCTATTATCTCTTAATACCCTTTGTCACAGTTTCCTATTGGAATATTGGAAGAGCTATTTTGTATTAGTTTTGACCACCAAAACACTATTCGTTCCACCTCTTTCAGCCTTTCTAATGTCTACTGTGCCTTGTATAGGCGAAGTACATTTTTTCTTCATTTGATCCATTTACCCCTCTTTCTCCTGATGTTTTCTTAATCGAACTGTTAAATAATTTAAACCACGTTTTCATAAGAACATAATAATGGCAATAAACAAGAACAGAGGCCATTCCGCCCCTATTCCCTGTATGGTTACTAGTAGCTAATTGATCTGAGGGTTTCATCAAGAAGAAGGGTGTCAACTTTGAAGACAAGCTAGGGTAGGTTTTTCTATATTTCCACAACACTTAAAAGGATACGTTTTGTTAATGGCTTATGAGTGACATCTTACCTTTATGTTACCATCATGTTACCTTAAGAACAAGATGTAGATTACCAACAGGCTCTGCTGATTTGTGTATTTGCTTCTGCTTCATTTATGCTAAAATTATTTTGTGTAACTTTAACTTTGGGTTTTTGTCAATTGAGGCGTTTTGTCTGTTCCTTCCTCGGTAAACTCCTGAATGAAACAGTCATGTAGATATTGATTATTTCACTGGGGCAACAGCGTAATTGAATAATTGAATGCTGTGTAAATACTTGGGATTCTTGGTGAGAAAAGTTTGGCTTAACCCGCTTGGTTAATGGACAACTTCCAGGCCACCGGATGAGGAGGCTCAAACCCCATTCAGACTGAGCGAACCAAGGGGCAGCTGTAACTTGTAAGATGGAGCTGGGGCGTCACGGGAGCCGGAGGCTAGCCGCGGAGAGAGACCGGCAGAACAGGAAGACCCTATGGGTAGCGGCAGGACGCGGGGGATTGCTCGGAGCTCGAGGTATCGGGTGGAGTTGGGCGAAAGAGACGAGAGCCCTGAGGGAGCGGACGTGGGGTGACCTGGTGAGGCCAGTCTCATGACATCCAATCCCAATGCCGAGCGAGGAGGAGAGGGAGCCCGGAAATATAAAGCCTCAGACAACAAGACACACTGGAAGAACACGTAAAGCACAGGGAAAGCAGGAACAGGACAGAGCAGGAGTGCCCTCTAGATGTAGAGAAGGGATGCTGGAGGTGAATCCCAAGGGAGGCGTTTAAGATCAGTATAGGTCGCTACTTTCATAATGATAGTGATAACAGTAGGTACAGCTGTGCGAGACTGACTTGTAGTTCTTATCTCTTCCAAATTTCATTTAATATCTTCCATCTGTTCGTGTCAGTATTCATTCAGCGGAGAAGTATTACTTTCTGCAATCAGTTTTTGTTTTGTCCCTCAAGAGCTTACATTTGAAAGGTGACCAACCATCTTTAATGCTTCCATATTTATTTTTTCCCCATTCCACTTTCCTTGCTCTCTTTCTCATGACTTCGGAAGCCAGATCCGAAATTTATCACAGATAAAATTGTGAGCCACAACTTTTGACTGTGCTGGTCATCTCCATGAGGGCTTGCCGAGAATGTGCACAGAAATGTGAGCACTGTGGCATTTTACATGAGCAGCTGGCATAATAGGTAACGGTCTCCTCTTCTGTAATGTATAGAACAGATTGTGATGTAGAAGTGTGATACCTGCCTGTTTTTCTTTCTTCTTCCCAGAATGCTGGATCACTCAGGAGGGTGTGGTGTACTGTATGTGTTTCCTGTTTTACTGACTCAATGTACTGGCAACTTAAATATAATGGTTTCTCTGAACATACAGGAGATTTCTTCTTATTTAGTGTAAGAAGTAAGCAAATGTTTTCAAAGAGCACATTGTCCCAGATTTAAAACAATTGTTCACATAAGCAGCTAGGCGTGATTTATCAAGCAACAGGCATGACATCCAGCAGGCACGAGAGGTTATGTATCTTTTGTAGTATAAGATTGACAAACAATGACAATTTATGAGGCAATATCATCATTAGTGCTTGGGTTGCACTCTTAAGGAAAGTTCTATTGTTCAAGAACACAAAGATATTAAAAATTAACAAATCCCAGAATTACAGAAAAATGACCCAAATTGCATTATTCCTCAGATTTTTAACCAATGGGCTTGATAAAAAGATTGAATGGATTGAGCAGGATTATTTAAAACCTTATCAGATTTGTGTCTGATATAGTATGTACTGTAGTGCCGGTAGCAGTAATACAAGTTTATTTCTGAGCTTTTCAATGTTAACCCCACTCAGTGAGTGCAACTTTATTAGAATAACAGTTCTACACTATGGTGTAGCTAGAAAGTGTGTAAACCATATATATATATAGTATATGCGACTGAAATCCTATACTGTATAAATGTCTTCCTATTAAAGGGGCTGTCCACTGTAAAAACTGGCTGCGACAAAATTAATTTGATGGCACATTCATAAATGAGAACAGGGTTCCTTCTGCAGTTATATATTTTACTAGGAGACATTGTGAGAAGGACAGCTACTGTACCTGTTCTGCCAGGGACGGGAAATGCAATAAGGCTGGAACTTGCTAGCCCTGAGATACTTCCCACAATAAACTACCCTAAAGTCAAACCATAATTCATTCCCAAACACAGAAAGTCTGAAACTCAAGATAACTGTTTTAATGAATGACACTGATTTGTCATCTTATACGTTATAACACGGATGTTTTAAAATAAACTGAGACACGGCTTGAAACTGACAATGATGCAGTTTTGTTCAAACTGGAAACAGGGAATACACAGAGACTGAAAGAGGAGGATGAGAAGAGACACTGCCTTAAGGAAGAAGAGTTAACATGACAGCCATGAGGATCCGTAATTAACGAAGCAGTAATGTGCAAACAGTCTGTCTTCTGCAAAGGAGTTATCCCCTGGAGGACACAGATCCTGGCAGCCTCGTCCCCGGCTGTCAGTTACAATATGGAAAGAACATTTTCCATCCGACATTCCTGCAAGACGGAAGACATATCAAAAGAAGAAAAACAATGCACAAGGGGTTGTGAAGGGATTTATTTTTTGTGTGTACTGGTAAACAGAAGACAGCAGGTATAAATGTTTTTCTCACCACAGATGCATTCTATAGGCAGTGGATGAGAACTGCCAGGGATGAGCAAGTGATCTGCAGAATCATGTGCACAGAAGCTGAAGTCACATCATAATGGATTTGATAAAACGTTTGAGAAACAGAGGATCCAGTGACTGTATGAAAGGAGCACTGTAGTTCCCTGTTTGGTAACATGCAAAATTGTTGAGGCGGTAGAAGTCACACATGAATGCTTCTAACATGAATACTCTCAAGGGGCACAAAAAGACAGAGGAACGAGGAATTCCCATTGCTGATGTCAGAACTTTAACTGCAAATGCCTTGAAATTCATAGCTCATTTATAAATATCAGGGTAGTTCTCAAACAGGACACTTCAACAACTTATGCCATGAAAAGAGGTTATTAAAATGAAATGTATTTCTCAAAATAATAAGCAATTGTCTTTTGTTGAAATAATGGTTTAATTTAAATATTAACAATGAACAGATATATGTACTGGACACAACACTATCAAAAGTCTAATAAAATTCTAAACAGCTTCTAATAAAAGTGGCTCATTAAAAGTCCTTGATGTTTTAATGTTACTGAGTCTGGAAAAATAGATATTCCACCAGTTTTCACGGTAGCAAAGCAAGCTTTGACTTCAGGTATTAATTCAACTTGTGTAATTAACTGAATTAAGTGAAGGCTGTCAGAATAATGAACAAAATCCATTCTGGTCCATTACTGAACCTCACTAGAAGCATTGGATTAAACATAATATATTGCAATGCCATCATTAGTGTAGCCATAAAAAAGACAGTTTTAAAACATTCCTTTCAGGGAATGGGAAGATCAAAGTCTATTTTAGAAAAAAAAATCAAAGATGATTTCAATGCATTTCTTTAGAACAGCCTACTTTTTTCCTCGTGTGACTTTTCCCTTAATAGCGGTAGTCTAGAACTTCTGAAACAAGTTAATTTGTTTTCAACCCATTAGGGATATAGAGGTTGAAACTACCATTTAAAACAGAGGTGTTAACAGCCTCTAATTATTTAGCCTATTATAGTACAGTATATTGGGGATCTATATTCATAGAAATGTGTGCCTAGGGTCTTCACGTTACAAAAAATAGATCCAATTATATTGTTCTCCCTAACATCATAGCCTTGGAAAACATCCTTTCCTGCACTAAGAAATGCATGTTCCTTTCCAGCGAAAGATTGATTGAAAATGTAGGGGCCATTAAGTTAAAAATAGTTTATAGATGTTCCAGAAAATGAGTGCAGTTTTAGATCTAGGGCTATCAAGTCAGTCATGTCCATATGTCACATGAAATATCATCAGTACAAAAATCCAGAGTTAGCTTGCTTTTAAAAAATGAAATAATTTGTGTTAGCTGTTGCCAAAAAGCAGGAGCTACAGATAGAAGAGCATCGTCTTTGTCCTTAAAGATTGCTTTAAAAATGAAAAACGACCATGGAAGAGGCATCCAGTGTGCTTTCCATAGTGAACCGAGTCAAGAGCACTCCAATATTTGAGCTGACAATGCCAATACATGTATGTCATTAGGCATGCTGTATGTTGTAATGTTTTGCATGTGGGATGGATTCTGAAATCCATCTGAAAGGTAGCTGTAGTTCTGTTGTTGTTCAGGAAGGATCCTGAGAGAGCACTGGGAGTCTGAGAATGTGCGTGCCTGTATTTGCACGTTGTTGCTTTCTTGCAGAGAGGAAATGTTCAGGTGTGTTTGCCTGTGTTGGTTACCTTTGAATTAAACAGGCCAGAGGGAAGTTGATAGGGAACACTGGCCAGTTTAGCCTGGTGTTGTACATCCTTGCTGCTATTTGTTGGTTTGTTACATACAGTAGTAGTGTTTCTTTTGAGACCTCTTTCCTTCTGGATAAGTGCCTTGTAATCGATCCAAATATTACAATGCAACATTTATTTTGTGTATGTTATCTTGTGTGAATACTATCTCCTCATATGAAATATTATTCTGTGGATTGGATATTTTTTGTCAGTGCCACAAATATAGCTCCTCATATTTCCTGAGTTTCCTAAAATGACCATCTTCACAGCATTTTTCATTATACAGTACATAGCAATATGTATAGGGTTAAATGTTATTTGTATTTTTTAATCATTACTGAACTTGCTATGTATTTGGAATCCTGTGCTGCTCCTGTATTGAATCTGGTACTGTAGTTTTGTGATACTAGGGCACATCTCGGGAATTCCAGGAGACGCCATCAACTGTTACTAATAGTCTTGACAGTTTTTTTTTCATATCTGAAACTTACATCACAATATTCTAAACTCCTAGTGAGATAAATTGTAATGCAGGACCTACTTTCTGCCACTCATTTTCTACTACTCATGTCATACCTTAGCATTTAGCCATTGAATGAGCTGCCATCCATTTTATAGCCACAGAGTTGCTTCTGTTGTCTTCCTGACACATTGCTGGGTCAAAAAGAAGCTTTTCCTTTAAAGACGAATAAACTGTATGACAGCAGATATGGCTATTTTGTTTCCTATTTGAGAACTTTAAAAATAGTTTTGAGCACATCACACCCCTCATAGTCGAGGTGAAATTAGTTCAAGCCTGAACTATAGTATGTGAGAGCTGTGACCTGGATCTCCAAGGGAAAGCTCATGGTTGGCCACTCGGCATCAGGGTTTTGTAGCCCTCAGTGCAACAGTGACCCCTGAGGTCTGAAAGAAGACTTTGACTTCACACAGTTATTGGCAGGTGCCAATTCACTCTCTAAATCCTTGCCTGCTGTTCTTCAGATACCAAGGAGCTCAAGGTGTGCATTGACAACCGACAATGACAAATATTTGCATTTGGAAGGAAAATGTGACTCTTTCTCCTGTGCTTGCACAAAACAATCTAATAGTGAGTCAAGTCGATTAACAACTAGAAATTCACAAAAAGAAACACGTAAAAGAGAAAAGAAAGATGACATCCCATGAACAGGTGAAGTTACTGAGACTTGATCCTTTGGAATTATCTGTATTCCTGTATTAATTGCTCCCAAAATGTGATCTGATTTTCATCTTTGTCATAATAGTACATAACCGCAAAATGATTAAACAAATAACAAAAAAACAATTGTACTTTTTCTTGTCCATATTACACACATTGTTTAAACATTCAACGTCTATGCTGGAAGAAGTATGTGACCCTCTAGAATAATGACCGCTATTAAAGGGAGTAACTGGAGTCAGGAGTTGCAATCTATGAGATGACACGCAGGTGTGTGTTTGAGATTCCCTGCCCTATAAAAAACCCCACAAATCGTGGTTCCCAACAGAGTCTGCTCTTCACAACACAGATTTGTGGAAGTGAAACATGCCCCATACAGAAGTGGTTTCGGAGTACTTCAACATATTCTATTGATTTTGATACTGATTATATTGATAGAAAGGCATCTGTACACCACAAAATACCATGCTGAAATTATTTCAATCCATAACAAGACAGAATGCAATGTACGTTTTAACTACAAGCTCTTGCGCAGTGCAGTTTGTGTGTATACATGGGTATACAAAGACATGGGAGGCAACTAATTATAATTACAATTATATTAATTTTAATATTGTTATTGATCAATAAAATGCAGTCAAGGACATAAGTTGTTAAAATCGCTTATGTTAGGTATTTCCCTTAATCATTGCTAACCATTTCCCATGTGTAATACATCTCATTAATGCACATCACTATAAAAAACAGCATAGATATTGTTTGTTTTGGAGACATGCCTACTCCTCATTTGTAGTGTAGAGGTGCCTTTTGTCTATTGCTATTAGAACTAGCAATTTGTATGGGAGAACCGGTTGCAATTCTGGATTTGTTTCTTTTGTCAGTTCTGTACTACCCAGTGGTGGCTCTCTGTAGTTTGTTGCAGATTTTACATCCATTATAGAAGGAGAGTTAAAAAACATCTACAGAATACGCTGAAGACTTGTAAGGCGTTCATGCATACTGATGTGAAAATCTAATGGGCTTGTGGGAACTCTTAACACAGCAGGAGTAGAAACAGAAGTCTGAATGGTAACTCCCTGAAATTTGTAGACCATAAGTACAAAATGACTGTGATTGTCTATCTAAATATTATAGGAGCCTCACTTGTATAAATGTACCATCAAAATGGGAATAGTTTCCTGCCTTCCTGTTTTTTAGTAAAGCATTTAATTGAGAGTCTCATCTATACATGTCCTAAGTGTTTTCAAGAACCAGAAGGTAATTTTTTTCACTTGTCCAGAAGACAAAAATGAGCTTCTGAGTATTGAGTAAAAATGAGTATTACAATGGCTCTGTTCTCACAAGAATTTGTATGTCAAAGCAACAGGAATTCTTTTACTCCTGAAGATTGTATTAAAGGTTCTGTATTTGTTTCTAATTAATGTCCCTGCTTTTTCTTGTGATTACACTGCTTTGTTTATGTCTCTTTTGAGTTGTATCCTCATTAATACATTCTCTATTTTTCTGGTTTTCCCCACATGTGAGCCTCCGCTGTGTGTATTGTGTTGCTCTGCTTTTCCTACAGATATATCATGATGAAACCATAATTTTACTTTGTGTTGTCATGAATTACTCAAACCTTATCAAACCTCTCTTGACTTTAATATTATTTTACTTACTTTCATTTTATGTTTTACTATAGATTAGTATGACTATTTACATTACTATTAAAATTGAACACAACAGTGAATATACAGTCTACAGTATATACTGTATATAGTACTGCCCCAAAGATGTGGGACAGCTGTTAATCTTGCTTTACAGTCAAACAATTTGTATTTGCCGTTCTTGGATGAATGAGAACGATAAATACAATATAACCTGTATTTTACTGTAAATAATTACATGTGTATTTTTATTCATATTAGACCCAGAAATGCTTTCTGTTCAACCCAGTGTCTTCAAAGGACCTCAAACTTTGGGAGAAATTAACCTTAAATAAATAATCCCTGAAGCTAAATAGTGACAAAACAGACATTTTACTAGTGGGCAGCAAATGTCAGCTGGAAAAGCTTCACAGGAATGGTGAGTTGGCTTTCCCATCCACACGTGAGCCACAGTCAGAGTCACTCTGGGAGTGACGCTCAATCTTCTCCTGTCTTTTGAGCCCACGTGACAAATGTGATTAAGACACCTTTTTTCACCTTAGAAATATTGCCCACATTAGGCAATTTCCATCAATGTCCGATGTTGAGTGCCTGATTCATGCTTTTACAACATCAAAGCCTGGTTTCTCCATCTCTTTACCCTATGGGCTTCCTAACTCTGCTCTCAGCAAGTTGCAATATGCCCAAAACTCTGCAGCTAGACTTCTAACTACACTGTTGGGGCCTGGCAGCACAATACTGTATTGTACAATAAGGTATGGAAAAAGAGAAGAACTATAGATGTAAATCTATGAAGTATGGGAGAGGTAGTGTCATGGCCTGGGCATGAAATAATGAATTAAATATTAAAAGGAATCATCATATTAATCCAATGATCAAAAATATAGGTTGCTTGACAGTAAGGCTTTTACTTTATTGTTCCAATACTTTTTGTGGCCCCTGTCACTGTAAAGGATTATGAGGGCTCACACTCACTCCTTAGTTTCTTTGTTTTTCATTCGCTCACACAGCTGACTCTTTCTCAATCAGTTTCTTCTTCAGTAAATCTTCTGGACTGTAGTAATACAGTATGTTACACATCTATGTGTATATATCATGGGCTCTGAACCCATATTCTGAAAAGCAGAAGCTTCAGTAAAATTTTCAAAACATTTACATGTATTTTAAACAAATGGGCATAACTTTGATATACGCAGACCATGATCACTGGGATTACCGGTTGTGCTGTAATGTAATTTTCAGCATTATTATAATTCACTCTACATAAGACAGATTCTATTTTATAGGATTTCATGCAGAGAACCCCTTTATTATTAGGTAGATTAATCTGCATGTATTATACAGTAGTTTGAATAAGAGCAAATAATACATTCCTCTGTTGGTAAACCATATGTTGTAAAGTTGGGGCTACATACAGAAATACAGGCTTCACCCCCCTGTGCACTTTGACGTGTATTGCAAAGCAACGCAGAATTAGCATCCGTTTAACACGACTGGCAGGTCTGAGATTGGAATTATCCACTCAAGCGGGAGAACCGTCAGCGCTCATGAGAAACAAATCCATCATCATCAGGGGCTCTCCCAGCAGCCCAGGAGAGAGAGCTGCAGCACAGCCTGTTCAATATTCACCCCTCCGCTAAAGGCAGGTGCTGTCGCTTGCCCAGGCTCAGCAGCCGTTATCAAGATCTTAAATACTGGCATTTCTATTTCTTTATTTACTGTGGGGGGAATGAGTCCCACCCATTGATAATTCCCAAGGTTTTATTCAAATGTCACATCTCCTTAACTCCGAGCCTTCTGCTCCTGCCTCATAAATCATGATTTGATTTTTTTTTTCAAATATGTCTGCATCTTTAAATGTAACTTCTACATTTCATGCATTACACTGTCTTGCAGCACGGCGTATACAGTATTTTCTTCTTATGTGCAGTATAGCCTGGTAGATAATTGCTGAAGTTGACAGCTCCAGTCAGTCTTTAGGATGTAATGGTGTGGTGAAAGTACAATAACATTCTCATGCAAGCAGTTTTGAATTTCTTTCGCCAAATGCCTAAAAGGCAGACAGAGATGCTGCGCCATTTGAAATGCATTCCTGGTATATACTGTATTTAGTTCAGGTGGGTAGCTGCGTCAGCATGCGTAGGCTGCAAAGGAACAAGTAATAGAGGCCTCTCTTTCTGTCCCCTGCTCCCGCCTCTCACTCCTCCTCCCTCCCAACCTTTGTTCTCCCGCTACTTTACCTTTGCCTACTGCCCTGTCTCTCTCACACCTGAAGAAGGCTCCACGGCCGAAACGTTGTGTTCTCTTTCTTCTTTTTTTCAGCATGGAATAAACCTATACTGTATTTAGTTGTTTCTGTTACCATGACATGTTCTTCTTCCATGGATACACCTCACTACACATTTTACTGACTTTCCTGACCACTGAAGCATTGAACTGTATGTTTGCCCTGTGAATTCCATTCATCCCATATCCCTTTTCTGGAGTGGACTTTAGACACTGGCAATATGATACGAAATACGAAAATGAGGCCAAAGGCCAGCTGTGCATTCACATATACAGTATGTGAGGCAAGCTCTGGTCCTGCATTTGCCAATTAAATAATTATGGCGTCTTATATTGTTTTTTTAATTTAATTTTCAGCTTACCCATTTGTAAGGGAATGATGTAGGAGATATCCAGTACTTCATACAGTCTGTTACCAATAAAGAATGAAGAATGCTACTTTATTGGGTCAAAGTTCTGTTTTGCTATATAAGCAATGGAAGGGGTCGCATACTCATTTAGCCACTATTGTAGTGATCTGCTTTTCCAAACCTGGACCCTCAATTGGTGTGGATGGATAAAATAAGATGTTCTTTAAATTCCAAATCCTTTCAATAATGCTTGTTGCAATCAGAATTCTGTTTCATCTCTTTTATTATCAATTGCCCCTTTAATTTAAAACCAAACAAGTGACATCTACAGTATGGCCATGTGCTCAGATATTTTCAGTAGGACAATGACACAAAACTGCACTGGAGTTACAAAACCACAAGAAGAAAGGAAATGTCCCAGAGTGGCCCAGCCATAGACCTGATTGAAATCCAATCCAAAACTGAAACAAGACTTAAAAATGTAGATTTGAAGAAAATGCATGAGGAGAGGCCATTTGACCTATCTCACTGATTTGCCGGCAAGCCCATTTCCCCAAGGATCTCATCCAGTCATTTCCTGAAAGAAACCAGAGCATCATCCTCATCAACAACAATAGCAAGGTCAAATACCATATTGCCACATCCGTTGAGTTAAAGAAGTGTTTCCTGTTGTTGGTTTCAAATACCCTTCAGCGTGGTTTCTGCATGTTGTCCTGTGTTTTGTGTTTCTCTGTTCATTCTGAAGAAGTCCTTTGGGTTGACAGTGTCTTTGAAGAGTTTAAATGCTGGAATCAGGTCCCCTTTTGGGTCATCTCTGTTCATCACTTAAAGGTTGTGTTGTTTCACTCTTTCAGTGTATGACATTCCCTCAAGACCTGAAATGTATTTGTATTTTTCTGGACATATTCCAGAGCAGTAATATATTTTCTTAATATAATATAATACAAGCATTCCTTGATCTAAATTCTGCACATCTGATAATATATCCTAACATTTGTTGCCTGTTTCATTGCTTCCCCACACTGTCTAGAAGATGTAAATGATGTGTCAACATACAGTAAAAACCTAAGTATTGTTCATAAGTAGCCTCTTCAAGATCAGTGTTTTTCATTTTGTATTTTGCATGTTATATTCTGGACTTGTATACAGTACATTAAATGTCACATGCCAGATATGTGCCCTGTTTTGAATTTTACAGTAAGTACATCTGCTAGAAATTCACTTGCTACTCCTGCAGTTTGTTAAACCTCCTAATTTGTTATCATCTGAAAAATGGACTAGTTTATTAACTACATCATAATGAAGTTGATTGATATCAATTAGGAAGACCAGCGATCCTATTACAGAACCTTGTGGTACTCCACTTATTACCTAAACCCAGTTGTGTATTCATGCCTTATTTGTACTCTGAGGTCTATTACCAGATTCTCAATCCAAAACCTTACATTCATCTTTTGTGAGGACCTTCATCAAAAGCCTAATGAAATACACCATGCTCTGTGTGTGTCTGTTACTTTAGTTGCTTTGTAAATGAAGTCTAACAAGTTGGTAAAGCTTGGCAAAGCAAGACCCAGCTTTTCTAAATCCATGCTGACTGTTCCCTAAGATTTTCATCTTGACCTCTAATTTGTTTCTAGAAACTTATAATAGAATGCAATGTAAGTCAGACTTATTGGTCTATAATTACTTTGTTCAGTTTTCACACCCTTCTTATGGATGGGCACTCCATTTGCTATTCAACAGACTGTTGGAAGACTTTTGTCAATGGTTTATGTATAACGTTCCTTTCTTACTGAGGTACAATTGGAATAATCCCATTGGCTCTAGGAATTTATTCATCTGCTCCTAGTACCAGAAGCACTTCTCCCTGTTCTGGTGGAGATACTGGCTAATATTGAACATTTCCTTCTGTTGCCTGAGACCTGTTGTTGATTTCTTAGTTGGTAGGCACCCGAGTGAAATATACTTTTAGTCCTTCAACCATTTCCCTCTCATTGTCAAGTTGTTTCTCATTATTTCCCCAAATGTATTTAACTTTATTCTTGGCAGTTCTTATAGAACTGAAAGAACTTTATAATATTTATTTTAACCTCCATTGCAATATTCCTTTCAATTTCTCTAGTGGCCTTTCTTATATCTTCTATCTTCTAATATCTAATACCAGAGTTTGCAATAATGAATCATGTTGGTTTTTAATGATATTTTAAGTGCATTATTTTGTCTTATTTTTTTCAAATTGATTTAGTAAAGCATATGGGATATTATTTTTTAGCTTTTGATTTGTTCTTTCTCCAACTTGTTCCTTCAAAGTCTGCTTTCCAGAGATTGTACATTTTTTATTTAGACTAAATCTGTATAGTTTCAAAATATAACTTCAAAGCATACCATATGATTGGGGATCTATGGTTCTATGGATGAATTAGTTCTCTCACGTCTGATTGTTAGATAAAGTGAGATCATTATGGGCATTTCATCTTGCATTTGTTTAAACAGACTTTTAACGCCATCCTTCAGTTAAGAATTAAAACCGAGGTCCTGACTCTCTGTGTTCCGTAAAAATCCCAGGGTGTTTCTGGATTAGAGTAGGGGTGTTACCCTAGCATCCTGGCCAAATTTCCTCTTGGCCTTTATCAATCATGGTCTCCTAATAATCCTCATCTATGAATTGGCTTCATTACTCTGCTCTCCTCCCCACTGATAGCTGGTGTGTGGTGAGCATACTGGTGCACTATGGCTGCCGCCACATCATCCAGATGGGGCTACACACTGGTGGTGGTGGAGGAGATCCCCATTACCTGTAAAGCTCTTTGAGTGGAATGTCTAGAAAAATGCTATATAAGTGTAAGCAATTATTAATTATTATTATTATTATTATTACCTTCTGCAGACAGAGCAGTAAAAATCTAAAGTTGGAGATTTGTCTGGATGTGAGGATTACATTGCCATGACGGCTCAAGCTGGGAATAAGGTATGAAGTATAAAGTGGTTGAAGGCCAATGCCGTATTCCACTGATGGCATGCCAGACACCTACAGTATTAATGAGATGGGTTAAGGCGTTGGTCAAGAAGGAGTGATCAGGATGAATTCAGGGCTTAAATCCTGTCCTTTGCAGTGGTACAGATGCAGCCATTCAAAATGAGCGGTAAAAACCCGCGGTACAGTAACCAACCCGTAGGGCACCGGAGGGCACCGCGGTAAGTGATTGGCTGGCCAAAATGACCGACAGGGGCACTCGTGGTGCATTGGTTGGTAGCGAAAAGATTTAATCATTTAATGTCTTTACTGTGCACATTTTAATCCACTTAGTTTTGAATATTTATATGGAATTTTACCACTAAAAGAGAAATTTTAGTAGCTGAGCATAAAAAGAAGAGGAGCATAACGCATCTGAAGGTCATAAACGATATTAATTTAGGAACATAAACATTACTGTATGTACATAAACTGTACTGTGTATGGCTGGTCTTGATAGTTTAAAGAAAAAATACACACCAGTCTTCCATTTCTCCCTAAACATTTTAAGCATGAAAGTTTTATGAAACGGTACCCAAATATGTGATTGCTGTATAGAATGAATTTTAATTTTTAAAAATTATTTAACACGAAAATTAAGCTGTTTACATCTTCCGCCTGAGAACAGTCACCCGTTGCTACCCAACGCAGAAACACAGCCACTAACTAGCAAAGAGAGGACATCTCAAGACCGATTCTGGTCATAATGAAACCATGTTTCGTGTATGTTTTCTTTAAAGTACCGAGACCAGCCATATACTGTATGTTTATGTTCCAAAATGAATATCTTTTATGGCCTTCACACGCGTTGCAGTATGCTCCTATTCTTTTTATGCTCAGCGACTAAGATTTCCCTTCAGTGGTAAAATTAGATATTAATATTCAATACTTAAACGGGCACAGTTAAGACATTAAATATACATATACATACTGTATACAGTACAGTTTTCATACGGTAATATGTTTATGTTCCTAAATCAATCTCTTTTATGAGCATGTGAAAGGCATGGTGAATCGATTCTCAAAAGTTACTGTACTTTGCGTGATTGGAAACAAATGCGCGATTGCGAAATGCTGTGGTGTTACTTTTACAAAGACGGTCAATGAATAAAAGAATGTGGACCAGGGCAATACTTTGAGTTTACACTTATAGCTTGTCCAAGGTCATTCATTATTAATACTATTAGTAATATCTTCGTTAAAGACTTTGATGGCGACAGCTCAAACATGAGAGGTTGAGCTTTATTAGCTCCACCTTGCGGAAATTCCGGATACTATTATTTTGCTTGTCGTATTATAGGAGAATTTACAGTAACTAGCGGTATTTACCGGTAGTTTGTGGTAGACTGCGTACAGCGTACCGGAAAATAATGCGGTATCGCCCGCGCATTTTGAATGGCTGCATCTGTAGGTGAAGAAAAATACATACTGTATTGTATTATTGAGCCGCAACTGTCAGTGTTAGACAGAAGCTTACAGTACAGTTTAGAGACTGTAACTCAAAATCCGCTTCTTACAAACGTTGTCATATCAAATGAGGAGGAGTTATGTTGTGAAGTGTACAGCATCTCAGGAAAAGTCTTGTCTGATGACATGAATGGAACTGGCACACAGGAGTGTCAAATTACAGAAACAAGGGCTTCTGTTTTATTGGCAGGTCTGAGCAGATGATTAGTTGACAACCTTATAAAAATATCCATAAAGTATCCATATCCACTGATGGAGGAGAACTCAAGTCAACTAGGTGTCTTATGAGATGTGCTGCAAGGATAAACCACTCTGTTTGCTCACACACCGATACTTGTCAGTCCCCGGTTCAGATCCCTGGCCAGTGACAGGGGCCATTGCTGTAAGACTGCAAAATAATGATGCATTTTAAGTTGGAGTGGACTGATGGAAATGATTACCTTAGGATTGAGACGTGCATTAGGTGTGTAACAGTCTGTTTGTTAACTGTTAAAAAAGCTGGATCTGCTTGTTGTTAGCTGCCTGGAACAATAACCATGAATTTCAGTAACAGCTTTTTCATCTGAGAGGTGCTTTTATGCCTTTCATGGGTAGGAGGGCACCCATGTCATCCACCACTGAAGTGCAGCACCGCCTGGGTGACACAAGGCAGCTATTACGTGCCAGAAGCCCCATTACATGGCTGATCAGGTAGAGAATTGAGAGATTACTTCACCGGGGTGTTTAAGGGTGAAAGTTTGTGCGAGTCCAGAGCAAACGTTAGCCAGGACGCCTGGGGTCAGACCCCTACTCTCATGAACAGTGCCCTGGGATCGAATAACCAAGTAGTCATGATCTCAGTTTAAAATCGGAAAGATGAATGATTGGCAACACTGTGATGTACAGTACGATGTTTGGCTGTACATATGAAGGGAATTTACAATACTAAAGCAACCAGAAATCTTAGAATATCTTGTAGGATTGATGCAACTAAAATGTTCACCAGCAAAAAGTTACAAATTGTCCAAAAAATGAAAGAATGAAAAGTTATCGGCCAGAAAAAACAAAGAGAGTAATTTGATCATGAAGAAGGAAGAACAAAGCCAGGTGTGAGGATCATGAAAACTCCACCTCTCCACACCTGCCGTGAGGTAAGGCTATCACACTGCTGCCTGTGACCTTCAGCAGAATAGCCTTGCTTTTGTTATGCAAGCAGGACAGACAGCAGCACACCTGCAGCCCACATGATGAAGTCATTCTCTTTTACTTCTCTTTCCTGGCTCATTATCACCAGCGATGACAGTCAGGCCTATCAATTTTTCTGCTTTCACCATTTTTCAATAATGCTTTGATATCATGCCAGAAAACAAGGTGATGATTACAAACAATAGTAACAGTAGTATGAAACTGATCCAGTATGCAGCAGCCTTTTGGCAGATTCTCATTTTTACCAAAGAAATCTTTATCCCATTTCGAGCTGTCAGTCAGCTTCCTTCACAGAAATTAATTTAAAAAGCTATAATAATAAGTATAATAATTAGACATTTTGTGAATACAGTATATTCTATTTTCAAAATACTACACAATACTTTTTTGTGCTTATTGTAATCATTCTATGTGGCTAGCATGCATTCACTGCAGGATGCATCTGCACTAGTGAGCATGATGATGGATGAGTCACATTGAAGCTGCCTTTGTCTTTGTTTGTCTTCGGTTCTCTTGACATGCAGGAACAAACATAAGATAATGCATACAGAGAGTAACAGAGCTGCAATAAACTGTAATACATATTGCACGTTTAAAAAACGTCTTATAGACATTTTATATTTTAAATCTGCAAAGTATATGCACTTCTTATATCTAAAAACAGGGAACATTAACAAGAGCAAAACAGGACGACAAAACCTTCTCCAACCTCAGCTCAAGAACATCTGGGACTCGATTCATTACTAGAAGCTAGAGGTGTATACACGTTGGGCTATTTCAAGGCTTTATTTGAAAGATTAGTGTGTGTTTTTCTCCAGTTGCATTGAGTTGTGTGAATCTTGATGTGATCCTTCAAAATCAAAAACTTTAAAAAGCCTTTTTTTTAAACAAATCTACTTTATTTGTACATTGGATTTGATCATCTTGCAACATGGGTTTGTTCATCCATCCATTATCAGAAGATTATTCATTCCTGGTAAAGCCTGTACCCAAGGTGCAAGGTAGACCTTCACCCTAAATGGGACACTGGACTCTCATAGGGCACTCACACAAGAAGCACTGGAACTCAAACAATTGAAAGACTCCAATTAACCTAGAGAGCATGTGTCTGGACTGTGGGAGGAAGCCGGAGCACAAGGGAACACCCCACATGAACAAAGGAGAACACGCAAACAACGCAGAGAATGTCCCCCAGTTTGGGACCCAAGCCAGTGCCCAGGTGAGAATTGTGAGGCAGCTGCACTGATCATCACACTACTTTCCTGGGCTTTATTCCTTTAACAATTAACAGCACTGTGGCATGCAGAATTCTGTTTTCTCAATATTTTTTACAAGTGCAATTACAGTTCATTGTTTCCCAAGGAAGAGAAGTCCTGAATGAATGTTACAGCCCTCGTAATATACTTCTGACGCCCTTTAAAAAAATCTTTCCTGTGTCTGTCCTCTCTGTGATCTTTGGAAGTAAATGACAGCCATGAAATACTGGTCCATAAAACACGATCACTATGCTAATGAAAATGCATAAATCTGAACAGCTAGTGGCTTTTGAAGCTAGGATGATCAAACTAGATTTACCATCTTTTCAGATTCTACAAAATGTTTAAAAAGGTCACCTAATTATCCTCCCTTAATCTCCCTGAAGGGTTTAGATTTTTGTAAAATGTATTAGCTCCTGAAGCAGGTTACTGTGATAAAGGACCTCTTGAGGATGAGGTAGGGGAATAATGTACTATTTTTATAAATATGTCTCTGTAAACGGCATATTCAGAGCCTTTGACATTTTAACCTAAAGAAGAAAGGAAATCACTCATATAATTTTCACTGACGCTGGCAGGTTCATGACTTTATATCTGTATACTAAACAACATGTGGGTTTAAAAATAAGGACTTATGCCTGTGATATATAAAAGTATCCTATTGAGATTAGAATCTAAAAATAAGAAGGCATTTTATTTTTGTTTAGAATTTTGCTATTAAGAGCATGAGCTGACTTTTCCAAGGCATGCCTGCTGGTCATTGTAATACCACCTAGGGCTACTGTCACATAGAGTAATTTCAGAACAATATACCCTTTGCAAACAAGCTACAAAATAAAGCCTATCCTCCCTGTTACATATATTGCTTGTTTAACAGCAACAGTACTAAAGTTGCTTAGTTCTATTGCAATATCTCTGCTATACAGTGTTAACTGCATCCATACAATGCAACTTTACAATATACTGTAGATTGTATTGTTGTGTCAAAAGGAATAATGTTAATGTATCCCATCTTTATAATATTCCATGTTTACAAGCTCCGCCCTGAGTCTAAACTCCCAACCAAAAGTCTTTAATATGATTCCGAATTGCAAATGTACTCAGAATATCACCAAGGAAGGTTAGCTGCCTGCCTGATTTTTTTTTGCTTTGCACAATACTTTTAATTCACTTTATTCTGTCCGTCATCTGTCTAAGTAAATCCATCTTAAGTAAGTCTTTTTAATCAATTTAACTAGTGATTACATTTTGAGCTTTGTTTTATGCTTAATTAAGTGCACATTTAATTTGCTCGTCTTCTATCGCTCTTGAAGGTTTGTGCACCAGCTGTGTCATTCTCCTCTCGTTGCTTTTTTAAAACATTCACACAGATCAAAACATTGCAGGAGAAGAAGAATGAAAAAAGAAAAAAAAAAGGACAGAGCTCAGGCTACAACAAAACTGAGACAAGAAAAGAGAGAAAGTCATCCGAGCCCCAGCTGTAGAGGGCGTGACAGCCAGTGTGGTAGAGAGCAGTCCAAAGGAAGGTCCATGACCACATGCCTTTTCTGCATCTAAAGACAGCGCTTACCCAGAGAAGCCTTGGTGTGGTCTACAGTGTGGAAAAGAAGCCGTGTGTTATCAGGAACTCAAACTAAGACAGATTTGTTGACCTGTTTAAAAAGTGTCGGATGTTGAATTTAAAATTAAAGGGTTAACTTGACCTCAGACTGCCAGTAATAGAGCAGGTGGCATGTTGTCAAGGTCAAAAGACTCCTCGTTTCACACGAGTTGAGCTGCTGCCTCCAACTCCTGCTAGTTCTCAACATTTTGTTTTCATCTACAGTAAGTGTGAGTAGTCTAGTAGGGCATTCAGGAGGTTCATAACAAAGTTGTCTTTTATTATATATTAGGAATTTAGCTTTAATACTGGTTTCAAATTTATTTTTAAAAACATTACATTTTTTATCCTTATTTTTCTTTAGTTATGAAAATAGTTACATTTTAGTTCTTTATTTTTTAATGTTAAATTCCAGTTTGCAAAGGGAAAAGCTATTTATTATGTTTTAATTTGACTTAGAAGCAGAAAAAATCAAATGCAAGCAAGTTTAATGATTTTTACAAAATGCTGGAAAATGTGACAGATTGTACACTATGTCTGTCCTCAGTATTACACCGAACATAGGAGCAAGTGGCTCAAGTGATTGTGAGTGCACAGATACATGTGGTTTTCTTCTTCCAGAATGAGTTGCAGTGGTGAGTTGTGCAATCAGTGACTGATAATGCCCAAGTCCTTACACTCATAGTATAATTGTAGGTGTAGGTGTTATTCTATTTTCCTATCCTAATCCTAATCTTAATCTAATCCACACTGGAGCAAAGAGTGGAACAAAATAAGGCAAAGTGTTTTCTATGAATACTATAAAAAGTACAAATTTCATTACTGAAATGAATAACACACCGATGTGTTTGCAGAGATCAGAGCATATCATTGATGCTGCAGAGTTTTTTGAAAGCCTAAAATGTCATTTTGACAAAGGTTCCAAAACAACCCACAGAAAAAAAAACGATGCTCCTACAGCCAATGTTACTGCAATGGAACAATTCTGTATTTTGTAAATAGAGTATGCACTCCTTTTGTTGTTAAATTGTTACGGCTATTCATCTGTGTCATTTAAGCATTTGGGATTTATTAGAGCTTCTCTGCAATTATCTCCTGGCAGCCTGAACTCTGACATGAGGCTTAATGTACATTATTCATGTTAAGGAGAGCGATTTTCCACCCCACTAGAGATCAAAGCACTCATCCCGCGGCAGCAAGCTTTTTCAAATGCCTGAGACGTGACTGTTTATTATTTTAGCTCCTCAAAAGGCTCTGATATCTGAAACTTGTTGAATGTTCCTACGTTCTTTTCTCCTCTTCCTGCTGACAAACGCTGTGAGGGAGCTCAAAAGGGTATTTCAGGTGTGGCTTTTAGCGCCTCAGTGAAAGGAATAACACTGTGGATTAGTGGACAGAGAAGAAAACAAGTCATTGTGTTGACTGGGTATTAAATATAGGACATATTTACTGAGTGAAAGTGGACAGCAGTTTGAGAAATAATTAAATAGCACCTGAATGACTGTCATAGTAATTATGGTATGATATCTTTCATCAAGCTTGACTGCAATAAGCAACCTGAATTTGCCTAAGCTTATTTTTTTATCTGATTGTTTAATATATTAAATATATATATGTAAAATATAAAATATATTAAAAAGTCTGCTTTATAATGGTTTCTTATGTAATATAAAAGTGATAGAAAGTTTTTTCTGATATGTTTTGGGGTTAAAAGGTAACTGAAACATGAAATGAAATTTTTCTTTGTGTTTTAGAAAATAAAATGTTTGAAATTAGAGCAGATAAATCTTAATTTGGCACTGCGCTATGGTGCATTTGACCGATGGAGTGTAGCTACACACTGTATTTAGTGAAGAAATAAAGGCCACTTAAGTCTTAACAGAGGTTGTAAAGCCTTCCAAAAACATTACATTTATTTATACAATAAAAAACAATTCTTAATGAAAAGTGCAAACATTCAAAAATGTGTAAATAAATGTGAAATTTGTGAGGATTTATTTAAGTGGGTCTAGGGCTGTGCTCAAAGTAAACTTAGGCTTGTAACTAGTAACTTAATTATATGTATTTGTTTTGAATCCTTAATTTAATTAACAGAGACCAAACTGTCATTTGTGTCTCGGTTAGGTGACCCCTAAACTGTCAAACTATTTTAACTCTGTAGTTGACATCTAGCAGTTGTAAGGGTGGTAGAACCGTTTTTCTCCTGCCAACAGGTTCTTTTTATCTCCCAGAGCCACCAGTGCACCCACAGACCAGACAAGATAGCTATCATATAGCGTATCCCATTTTATTACAGTCTTCCAATTGTCCCATCGCAAGAATGTAATCCCATAACACAGCCATTCCTATGACTGCTCACCCAACACACAGAGCACATAACACGACTTGCAGTCCAAGAACCCCAATTACCAGAACCAAAGTACCCTCAGAACAATGTCATGGAAAGGTACTGTACTCAATATTTTGCTATACAAAATCTGAACACAATATTATAAATAAAGGAAATAATCTGACACAAGTGTGTCATCATAGCTTATTAGCCTGTTATTGTGGAAGTATTGCTTTTGCTTCTAAATATACATACTGTGAAGATATATTGGCATTAGTCAGTTTGTCAAGTACATGTTAACCTCCTTAGCTTTGCTAATCTGATGATGTTGCACCTTTATAAGAGCAGGGTAATTTCTAGCTCTTGGTCTGTTTTGTACAATGTTATTCATTTTATATAATACTAATGGCAGTATGACATTAATTCCTTAGTGCCCCTAAATTTCAGACACTGCCCGTTCACCAATCAAGAGGAGTGGAAACAGTTTTGAAATGTCCTGGAGTTGGAGGTGAAAACTAACTTGGGCCAGACTTAGTGGATCTCACACTGAGTTTGTACCTGGTGATATCTGACAGCCCTCACCTTATCTGAACCGACTCAATTGGGATTCAACAGTTCAATAACCCCCGCTGAGTAAGATCAGCAAAGGGTAAAGCGAAATTTTAATGGGACATTCCCAAATGGATGCATTTGATCAATGGAGGGGAAATTAAATTGGAAATTCTAATTGAATAACAAGAGCAAAAAAAAGGAATCCAGATGAACAGGTTTGACAAATGCATCGGACAATCGTGAACTGCACACAAATCGACTTTCCTTGTGCAAGTCTGATCTGCAAAGATAGAAAACTTGAAAATTGTCTGCACTCACCCATCCTGTATACTGAGTTTTTCATATAACAATACTATCAAGCAAAACACCATAATAATGAAAATAGTCAAAGTAGTTTCAAAATGAGGCAATTTAATGGATAAAAACTAGCAAAGCTAGTGATGGGTTTCTTAAATGGGATACATCTTACAATCCTTTAGAGAGAATCCTTAATGTTGTATACAATTTATACAGCTTTGCTCCTGATTATTTCCATACAACTATTGTTATTAATTAAAGTATATGTACAGTACTTTACTGACGTAATTATTTAATTGATGTAAATATGACGTTTACTGACATCTCTGATGTTAGAATGTTGGCTTTGCATTGTGAAAGAATAGTTGGTATAAGTATATTTTTGCAAATTCAGTCATTAGTTTAATGCAGTGTGTTGCTGAAACTATTCAACCTTCAGATCAACCAAACAACTACTGAGTAGTTTCATAGGTCAACAATCTCAGGTAAAATATTGTTACACATGGGGGGTAATAAAAACAGTGAGATATCAGAAACTGACCGAGCAGCTTCGTCAATAACTAAAATAAATAATCATAACACCCAACTTGTAAGGATGTCTTGCTTTAAGAAAACCACCATTGTTCCGATCCCCAAGAAAACCACAGTTAGCTGTCTAAATAATTACTGCCCTGTTGCACTCACATCTACAGTTGCAAGAAAAATTTTGTAAACCCTTTGAAATTACCTGGATTTACAAACAATTATACTTCCTCTTGTCAATATTGAACACATCTTTAAACATTCATTCCAGGCTGGAAAAAGCATGTGAACCCTTGTATTAAGTAACTGGTAGAACCTCCTTTAACAGGAATAACCTCCACTAAACATTTCCTGTAGCTGCTGATGAGACTTGCACAATGGTTAGGAGGAATTTAAGACCATTACTCCTTACAAAACTGTTTCTGTTCATTGATATTTCTGGGATTCCTTGCATGAACAGCTCTCTTCGGGTCATGCCACAGCATCTCAATTGGGTTGAGGTCTCTGACTTGGCCATTCCAGAACACAAATTTCCTTCTATTTAAGCCTATTCTATTTAATTCTTATTTAGTTTAATTCTATTGTTGATTTACTTCTGTGTTTCGGGTCATTGTCTTTTTGCAGCACCCAAATTTCATTAAGCTTCAGGTGACGGACCGCTACCCTGACATTCTCACATAAAACTTCTTGATACAATTTTGAATTAATTGTTCCCTCTATGATAGCAAGATGTCCAGGCTCTGAGGCAGCAAAGCAGCCCCAAATCACGATACTCCCTCCACCATGCTTCACGGTTGGGATGAGGTTTTGGTGTTGGTGTGCAGTGCTTTTTTTCCTCCAAGCATAGCATTGTGCATTTCTGCCAAAGAGTTCAACTTTTGTCTCATCCGTCCACAGATGTTGGATGTTGGTCATCACAGATGACATAAACATTGCTGCACCGTCCAGAGGTGTTGTGGAACATCCAGGTGGTCTTTTGCAAACTTGAGACGTGCAGCAATGTTTTTTTTGGAGAGCAGTGGTTTCCTCCCTGGTGTCCTTCCATTAACACCCGTCTTGTTCAGTGTTTTTCTTGTAGTGGACACACGAGCAGAGACTTTGGCAAGTTCAAGAGTTTTCTGCAGGTCCTTTGCTGTTGCCCGAGGGTTTTTTTCACCTCCTTCAGCATTGCACGCTGCACTCTTGCCGTGATCTCTGCAGGACGCCCACTCCTAGGGAGAGCAGCTGCAGGTCTGAACTTCCTCCGTTTGTAGACAATTTGTCTTATTGTGGACTGATGAACACCCAGGCCATCAGAAATGCTTTTGTAGCCTTTTCATTTGTAGCTTTTGTAGCTTTATGCATCTCTACAATTCTTCTTCTAAGGTCCTCTGATATTTCTTTTGATCTGGGCATGGTTCACATGAACAGCTCTTGAGAAGAGCAGACTCCTTTTTTTATAGGGCAGGGCACCTCCAACCTACACCTTCAATCTCATCTCATTGATTAGAACACCTGACACCAATTAGCTTTTGGAGAAGCCATTAGACTAGGGTTTCACATACTTTTTCAAATCTAGACTGTGAATGTTTAAACGATGTGTTCCGTACTGACAAAAAGAAGTACAACTGTTTGTGTGTTATCAGTTTAAGCAGATAGTGTTTGTCTATCATTGTGACTTAGTTGAAGATCAATAAGTTTGCGGACGATAGAACGATCATTGGCTTGATCACGAACGGTGTACAGGGAGGAGGTAGAAACGCTGACAGCATGGTGCCAGGACAACAACCTTTCTCTGAACGCCAGCAAAACTAAGGAGCTGATCGTGGCCTACAGGAAGCACAGAGGAACAGACCATGCACCCATTCACATCAGCGGGTCTGCAGTGGAGAGAGTCAACAGTTTCAAATTCCTAGGTGTCAACATCACAGACGACCTAACATGGACCCACCACACCAACCTCGTAGCCAAGACAGCACGGCAGTGGCTATTCTTTCTCCGCAGACTAAAGAGGCTCAGCATGCCGTCTCACATCCTTTCCAACTTCAACAGGTGCACCACTCAAAGCATCCTAACCGGCTGCATCACTGCCTGGTGTGGTAACTGCTCTGCCCGAGAGCACGAGGTACTCCAGAGGGTGGTGAAACTGTCTCAAAACACTACTGGCTGTGTGCTACTGAACATTGGGGATATCCATTCTGTTAGATGCCTTAAAAAGGCCAGGTCTTTCCTCAGGGAACCCAGTCACCCTAAGCACAACATGTTCTTTCGACTACCATCTGGAAACAGGTTTCGTAACAGTTCCTTCCCCCAGGCAATAAGACTGCTAAATAATAATAATAATAATAATAATAATAATAATAATAATAATAATAATAATAATAATAATAAACTTTATTTTATATAGCGCCTTTAAAGGTGGCTTCTCAAAGCGCTTTACAGGATGACAATAACAATAAATAAGAAGACTACAACAATAAATAAGAAAATTTCACAAGACAGGACACAATTATAATTACAACAATACAACAATAACAATAGAGGAGACCGTGGAAGATGGTATTAAGAAGAGCAGAGGGGTGAAGAATGGAACCAGTTAAGTAAAGGCTTTTCTGAAAAGGAGGGTTTTGAGTCTGGATTTGAAGGAGTTTAGAGAAGGTGACTCTCTAATATCCTTGGGCAAAGAGTTCCAGAGCTTGGGGGCATAGCAGGAGAAGGCCCTGTCGCCCATACAATGTAGACGGGCTTGGGGGACAGTAAGGAGGGCAGAATTTGAAGAGCGGAGGTTGCGAGGTGGGGAGTAGGGCGATAAAAGTTCAGACAGGTATTGAGGTGCCAAGCCATGTACTGTAAAGCCTTGTAGGTGAGCATGAGGAAGTCTACGCGGAATTTGACCGGAAGCCAGTGCAAGGACTCCAGGATAGGAGTAATGTGAACACTTGCACTAGACCTGGTCAGGATAAACAGCCAACCACAGCAGACACCTGCAGGTACCCAAATGGCCGCTAGCGAATAGGCAACCTATGTGAATTGATAGGGTGGGCTGGCGCCCTCCTGTCACTTTGCACTCTTAGGACACATATGAACAGTGCTAAATACCTCCTATCCTTGTGTAACATTCGCACAATCTGTAATTGTACTATAAACAGCAATTGTATAATTTATGGTATTGTATCTTCACCTAATCCCTATTAACTTCTCTCCTTCTACTCTTCTATGTCTCTTAACGAGCTCGAGGATAAAGTATTTCATTGCCGACAACACCGCTGTATGTTGTACTGTTCATACAACTGTACTGTTCGTACAATAAACCTTGATTGTGTGAGCCTGAACAGCAACTCTATGTTCCCACTCACTCAGCAACTCTATGTTCCCAAAACGCTACAGAACAGAAAGCTCTCTTAGCAAGGTTCAAATACTTAGCTCCAATTGGTTCTTTTCGGATGATCTCAAACAGGAAATTCTCGCCTGGCACACATTTCAAATTCAATTTCCTCCTGTCTCCTCTCTCCCTTGTAGTCTGTTCTTTATCTAGAGTTTTAGAGGCTCTTCCTAGTCACCTACTTTATACTGTAGCTATAACAATATTTTGGCTTTAAAATGGTTGCATGTGTTTAGCTCAGTCCTAGCTATCAGCCTTTTGTCTAAAACATCAGCATTTATAACACTTACTGTATGTTCAAACAGCCTGAGGAAATTAACACAAAGTTTATTTACCATCATATGTTTTTCTAATGCTATTTCGATAAGATACAGCTTTTCTTTTATGACTCTGGAAAAATACTCCAGTTCCTCATCAGCTCCCGAGAAAATGGTCTTACTTAATTCTTCATATTTTCATTCAGATTTCCCTCTTTTGACTATTATTCAGAATCTATAGAAAACAATATCTTTGTTTAGGTCTAAGAGCAACAGCACAGTGCAATACCTCAAATATTAAGTAATATGAAATGTTAAAGTAAAAATTCAACTGAGACATACCACCAATTATGCAATGTAATATTTTTTTAAAATGTGTGTGCAGATTTCCACATTAATTCAACCAATTAATTAGTAATTAAAATTAGTATTTCCATGTACTTCACTACTAATATACTGTATAGTCCTGAATATGGAAATATTCAGTTTTTACAGCTTGCACAAATTGTTAAACTTTAAATATGCCAGTGCCCTTACCTTCTATAGGCTCTAGGCTAACTTATTTTCCCAAATAGCATTATTATTCCAATTATAAGATTATAAGTGTTTTTAAAATATTGAAATATAGAGTATTTGTTCCCTCAAAGTCCTCACCTGGATCTTGACTTTATTTTAAAACAATCCAGAATCAGTTATAAAATATTAATCTGTACCAATATCCCCTGATTTAATGTTTTATGGGATAAATACAAGTTTTAGATTATGTAGATAGCTTTTTTGGATGTTCACTTCACATTTTAGTAGCATCTGTTGGAGATTCTTGCATCTACTTGGTCATTGAACTTTCAGTCTGCAATAAAATGAATTGAATACAGAAGGACAATCCTGTGGAATGCACTTGTCTCAACAAAGCCAAGTGAAAACACTGTGACCCAGGGTTCTCTATGGGTGGGATTCCTTTATTCTTTCTTAAAATGGCATGAAAATATTTACTGATGAAGCTGATTTAATAAGAGAAGAATATATCTGGCTAATTTAAAATGATTAAGGGTAATTATTGGTCTTTTTTTTCAAAGGAAGCCAGTTATCTTTAATCTCTAATTCCCTCATTTTCAACTCAATATTAAACACACTTACTTGTCAAGGAATATTATACAGTATGTAAAGAAAAAAAATGAATCCTACTTAATTAATTTTGTTACAGCTCTTCCAGCTCACAGAGGTAATTTCCCTATTATGTCACCCCTGTGAAAAGTCTGGAGGCACTGATATCAATTAAAAAACATAAAACCTCTGCTGTTTATGTTTATGTTTTATCAATGAAGATGAAATAGAAATCCGTCTGAAAAATATAAACCTAACATAGAAACAAAGTTCTTGCTAATGTTCTGGGATTTGTAGTTGACAGTGTAAGAACATAAATCTCTGAGTAACCCAACCCAGTTCTGTCTTGCAGAAACTGGGGTCCATGCTGCCCTGTAGAGAGCACTGCTGTTACAGATAATAAGGTCTCCTTGAGACTTACACTTTGGCTTTCGCTAGCTGCACATCTGTTACCCAACTACTCCATTGTGCAATTGGTTGCAGTTCTCTGCCAGTCATTATTAATTACCCTGTCATGTTCAGTATATGTCTGAAAGGACTGTGAAGGCTTTTTAAAAAGTTTAAAACTGATCCAAAGCTTGGAAACTGCAAGTGCAAGGCTAAAGGAGAGAACACTGCTGTTGATTCTTCTTGCTGCAATTCTTAGTTTCACACACACCTTTACATTTTGAGCATATAAGTTTGTCTTTTAAAAAATATTCTATAGACATTGTTGATAGCCCAATGCATCCCTCTTTTACTAGGAAAACTGATTTAACAGTAGGATGTGTTGAAATTCTTGTGTTTCCTTGTGTTTCAATACACTATTGCTTTCTTCTAGTTATTGCCAAGGTGTAATCTCTCATAAAACAAGCTGTGGTTCTGCAATGGTGTCACCAGCCAAGTGACCAGGTTTGGCTCAAAAGAAAAGAAACTCCCACCCAGCAGTCTTCAAATGCAAACAAAACTGGATTTATTGCCATCAAAATAGGGATAACAAAAAAAAAAACCCTCACAGGAGAACTCTCCACACCTTTCCTCCAAGGCACCCTCTCCACACTGAGCTCTCCAGTCCCTTTTACAGCCCCTCCTCTTCTAAAGACCATCCTCTTAAAGGGACTCGCTCACATTTTCTTAACAGAGATGGGCAGTTTGACCAAAATAAAGTATTTAACCATCCCAAAAAAACTTATTAATTTTAACAGAGTCATGCAACCGTGATATATTCACTTAAACAAAACACCTAACCTTACATCGGTTATTTATAGATGGCTCACAGTAACCTTTCCCTTTAAGATCATTTGTGTGATACTACAAACAGGAAAGGTGACTGGTGGCCATCTTGATCAACACAAAACAATACAATACAATACAATACTCCAAATGGGGAAAACACCGCAGTGCTTTTAGGGAAACAACAAAAAGGGTAAGTGGTATCATTCACACTTCATTCGTATCACATACACTCTCTCAAACATACCAGAAGGGTAGAGGGAAATATTGGAATATTTCACATTCAGAAAGAAAAAAATAACAAGCACTCTGTCACAAATGGATATACTGTATTTTTAACATAGCACACTGCATTTCTAAATATACAGCAATAAAAGGAGAAGGTATTCATTACAATGACTACTTCCTTATCAATGTCTACGGTGTATTAGAAAATAAGAAAAAGGTTATTGGTTCAGCAATTAAAAGATACTGATTTTTTCTTACATAGTTTCATTCTACTATTTCTGTAGTGATGTACTCTATAAATTCTCTGTAAATACAAGCAAAACAAAGATGTGTGAGGACAATAAGGCTTATTTTATGTTTTGTTTATAATATTAATTTAGGTTATAAACTTTTTCATATTGTATTATGAGGCACATGATCGACTCATTTGCTGTCAATGAGCTGGCTATGTCAAGTTGTACATTAACGATTTACATTATAAACTCCTTCTTAAAAAGGAATAGGGTCCAAATGTAGGCTCAAATGTTACATGCATGCTGTCTCACATCTTTTAGACCATTGGGCAATGTTATTTAATTTTCTGAGCATTCAAATACACACCCAGTGTTCTGTGGAGAGAGATGTGATAAAGGCCAAGATACAAACACAATAGCTGAATGGCTGTTGTGGCGTTAAAAAAAAATTAAACAACAGGAAAATGTGTGTTCATTGACCAATGCACGGAATCCAGTCCTCAGGGGATCTGGAGGATTTGACTGCTGTATGCTGATATGACTCTAGGGAATAGGATTAAAAAGTGAGCCACATGCAAGCGCAGGTTCAGGGCTGAACCTTTTATACCATGAAGGCTTGAGCTGTGCTCAGAACCTGGATTGTGGAAAACTTTCCTTTTAAAACAGTATTGAAATAACTTAATGTGACCAGATTGGTATCTCTCAATAGACTGAATGATTGAACACTAAATTAAGCTCTTTTCTCCAAATATATTTCTTTATAAGGTGCTCTCTAGCTGCACACATTAGTGAGTCAGAGCACTATCATGCAGTGGAGCTCTGGACAGAAAAGATTTACTGAAACAACGACCAGTCAAGGTAGCTGAGCCTCCACATAGGGAAGAATCCACGGAGCTTCAGTTACAAAAGTACTATAAATACATTACTTTCAGTAGTCCAAATGTTGCACAGAGAAATGTTGCTGTGCATTTGTGTCAGACTATTTTTTAAATTCCTCATGACATATGCACTTATAAACATAAATCTCCCAATACTTTAAAAATAAGAATAATAATTGTTAACACTTATATAGAGTTTTTCTGGACACTTTACAGGTAATGGTACACTACCACTACCAATGTGTAGCCCCACATGGATGATGTGATGGCAGCCATAGTGCACCAGAATGCTCCCCACACACCAGCTCTCAGTGGGGAGGAGAGAGTGATGAAGCCAATTAATAGATGGGGCTTATTAGGAAACCATGATTGGTAAAGGCCAATGGGAAATTTAGCCAGGACGCAAAGGTTACACCCCAACTCTTTTCGAGAAACACCCTGGGATTTTTAATGACCACAGAGAGTCAGGACCTCGGTTTTACATCTCATTCTGAGGACGGCGTCTTTTTACAGTATAGTGTCTCTGTCACTGTACTGGGGCATTAGCACCCACATAGACCGAAGGGTTAGCGCCCCCTCTGGCCCCACTAATACCTCTTCCAGCAGTAACCTTAGTTTTTCCCAGGAGTCTCCCATCCAGGTACTGACCAGGCTCACACCTGCTGAGCTTCAGTGGGCTGCCAGTTGTGAGTTGCAGGGTGATATGGCTGCTGGTGACTGGCAAAATATATGAGGATTGATCACTTACTAAGTCCTTAGTTGTCTTAGCTCTGTTAAATGGGTTCTGTATATCGTAGTGAGAGATTGCTAAAAGATTCAAGGACACTGGAGTGTGGACAACTGAACTATAATACCCTTAACTCTTTAACTAGAGGTTGAAGCCCACATGAAATGAGGAATTTGCTATTTCATGTCTTGAAGGGCTCCTCTGTGGGTGCTCCTCCTTTTGCTTTTCAAGACCTCCATGTGTGAGCAGCATTTCTGGACAAAACAGCCAGCTGTGCCACCAATTGCCTTTGCCTCCCTCTCAATTGTACAGAGTGTATCAAACTGTACACTTGTTAACATGGCTACCGTAAGTAAGAGCACAAAAGTTCTGTTTTGTCATTAATCCACAAGAGGCAGTTTTTATTCCATGAAAATACAAGTGGTTATTAAAAATCCTTTTGCACTCTTAATTCTAGACATCATAGTAAGCCTCACCTCTACAAAAGGGAGTGAATGGTTACTTTTTGTAGCCCTACTGGCTGCAGAGATAATTTGAAAGTGTGAAGTTACTGTATCTCACTGGACAGAGTCAGGTTGAACAAATGTGTCACAGAAATGTCTCTGAAAGATTGTGCAGCTGATCTGCAGTTCTACTCCATGAATATTTTGAAGAAAGTTATGGCAGCAGTGAAAGGTCTTCAGTTATCTTGTCACCCAGATGAGAACGTATATTTCGAGCAACCTCATTTACTGCGTCTCCTGCAGAAAATACCCAGCTATTTACATTGCTGAGACAGGAGGAAGACCAGCATACCATCTCAGGGAGCATGTCTGAGCTGTGAGGATTGAAGATCTCTCCAAATCAATAATTTCCCATTTTACCTCTAACGGCCACAATCTTCTCTGATCTCTCCGTCTGCGTCCTCACAGAGGAGGTTTGGAACCAAAAAAGATAAAGACATTCAAAACCAAAACTATCTTGAAACTTGGATGATCACACTTTCCCCTTTCACTCAACAACAGACTCATCTCCTTCTAAATCCTCTATTTTTAAAGAACACTCATTCTTACCTGATTCATGCCCATTTCCTCCTTTCTCCCAGTGCCTTATTTACCTGCTATCTGCTATGTAACAGAAGCCTCATACAGCAGAATGAGATGGATTGGATAATGTGTCTCCCTGAAAACAAAATGTTAACTGTAATCATATCAGCATTGCGCATTATTGTTAAGATTAATTATATTGTCATACATATTTAGCCCATAGAGTCTTTTGTCGGTTAATGGCATATGGTAGAAAAAAGATTCCTCACATTGGAATACTGTGTGTAATTCTCACAGTGCAACGTCTGTAATCAGTCTAGAGAGGAGCAACCATGTATATTCGTTGGATTCAAAGGAATGGCCTATACTGACAGAATCAAAGAACTAAATCTTATTCATTCTTGAACAGACAAAACTATGAGGGGACCTGAATGAAGTAACAGAAGGCATTTTTTTTATTATTGTTGAATAAGCACATGCAAACTATCCCCAAATTATCTGCCATTTCAAAACCTCAAATTGAACATCTTAAATGTACAGTATATGAATCCCTACATTATGCTTTACTAATTATCAGGTGTTTCCAAGGTCTGAATGCTGTCAAGAACCTTTTAAATATCATCTGAAAATTTAATTCTTCTTATGTATAGCAATGTTTTTAGTCAACTATTCTAATTAGAAAGTACAGTGAGATTAGTAATGATATTAGGCTATTCCACTTATAACTGCTGAAGTTTCCACCCTTATTAGCGCCCTCTGCAAATCAATCAGTTCTTAATCCACATACTATATATGGATTACCTTGGATTCCCATATTATTCTGATAAATTAACCTCTAATATGTAAATTTAAGTAAAGCATTAAACAGTCCTTTTAGGAGTTATTTTTTTCTCAATTAGTTGCTCAAAGTTGTAAATGCGAAAATGTGAATCATAACTGACAACAAACTGACAAATACCTGGGGTGTCAACAAATCTTAGTTCTTGATTTTTCCTTACAGTTCCTCCTGTCATCACATTTTTCACCCAGAACACTGCTCAGTCAAAGCATTCAAGTTTTGATTAAATATTCATCTAAAAAAATGTGTATACGAAGTTTTTATTCAATGTATCATAAATAATGTATACTGTAGAAAATTGACTTTTGCATATGAAAGCAAACAACACTCACTGTAAGCAACTGACTTTGTAGGGCACCATTGATATTCCTGAATTCCAAACTTGTATAGTATTGATCTCAGGTTGGTAGCTGCGTCAGCATGCGTAGTGTCACGTTGAACCGGACTTCGGTAGATTGAGACCCTGTGCGTGGCACCTTGATATCGGTAGATTAGATATCAAATACCTTCCATCATGTCCTTCTGTGTGCCAGTACTCCATGCAGTTCTCTGAAGACCAGCAAATCCTCCTAAATGACAGCTGTATCCGCGGTGTCTCTCTTGGATCTATGGTAGTGATACAGTATCCAACTCAGATGGTGCCCAGCCTGGGCCCCATCCGGACATGTAGGGAGGAGAACAGGATAGTTTGGTCAGAACAGATGTATCTACCTGGAAGGCCAGCACTGAGACACACAATGGCATGTACAGCAGCACCAGCAGCCGTAGTTGCAACGAGCTATGATGTAAGGTGTGAGTAGGCTAGGCTGAAGTAATAGGTTTTCAGTCTGGATTTCAATCCTGAGATTGACTTGGCATCCCGTATGTAGGCTGGCAGAGCCCAGCAGCTCACAACTGCTGCTGTATGAGCCAAGGAGACAATACCAAGACTGAAGTGACAAAGGCCAATCCTGTTGGGCCTTGATCAGCTAGGATTCCAATGAGGGGAGTATGAGATATGCGGTAGTGAGTTAATGATATGTACTGTATGGTACCAGCACAACCAGCACAACAAAATGAAGTAACAGAGAAGATGATTTATAAAATATTACAAAAGACAATAGTTTTGAGAGGTTTCTTTGGGTGAGTTAAGCTGACCGTGGGGAAATTATAAAATGTTGAAAAAAATGTTGGGTTTGTGACCCTGGATTTTATTTGAGTTTGCCAGAATTTAGTCTGCAACAGTAGCAATGTGTTTGCACTATCCAGAGCATATAGTCAAGTGCCGCCATTGGCCCTTGAACATGGAGAAGTTACTGAAAGGTGGGGTCATGAAGATGGAACCAAAACATAAGACTGAATGATCCTTTCTCCTTTGTTTTTTTTTTCTCAGGGAAAACTGCATTAATTTATCAGTTGCTTTGCCCCATCACAAGTTAGCACAACAAAATGGGAATAGTTATTACTGTATAAATATACTTCAATACAGCTGCATATGGGTCTACTACATCTGTATAACTCCCTTTTCTTTGTAAACTAAGACATTTTACGGACATAAAACTTAAGGAGCTGTCACATGGTCTGTGCACATGTATGTTCCGATGATAAAATGCAGTGAAAAAGTTCTTGGAGAATGGGGAGTATAGGTCTTACAAGACTGCCCTATTGCTGGATTTGTCATCTACTTTTTGCCTGCATGGAGAATCAATTCAGCTCGCAGTAGGTGTCACAGATGTCGGAATGGAAGAACCGTGGAATGGCAGGAGAGCGGAAAAAGACACTATGCGAAGTGGCGGAATGGGGAGTTAGCCCGGGCTCAGCAGTGCAAAGAGTTCTGGAGTGCCATATAGAAACCTGTGCCCTCAGGCCACGGACGGAGCGGCGGCCTGGTGCTCGGCGGGTCTCAGGACATCCGAACGTCAATGCTGAGCGAAGGTGAATGAGTGACCCGGAAATATATAGCCCCAGAGAGAGAGGCACCGGAAGGACAGAAAAGCACAGGAAACTAGGGACAGGACAGAGTAGGAGCGCCCTCTGGCTGCAGAGGGCGTGACAGTAGGTTAGTATTCGATAGCAGGTAAAAGCAAAAAAAGAGCAATTATTTTCCCCCTTGAGTACCTCCAAGGCAGCTGTTGACAACATAGTGTTAAAAGTGCAGTGATACAAGAAGATCTCAAAACCCCACAGAAAGACCACAAAAATAGATTCTAAATATAATAATTGTTCTATTTAGTAATCCTCTTAAAGGGAAAGGACCTCTTGAACTTCCCCTGACTCCATCTCTAAATGAAAGCATACATTACTTATCTTGATGAAAGACAGACACTCTCAAGCAATGTTTCATTTTCAAGGCTTTTTTGGCAGATGAACGCTGTCTGCTTGAGTAACTCGTGTCTGCAGCCATTTGCCAGATCCCAACCAGCTGGTATTGGAGACGAATTAGTACCATGTGTCAGTAGTGACTTCCAAAGAGTAACCTGAAAACACCATGTCTCCTAGTCTCATAATCCTTTTGGGCAGCAAGCTCAGAGGGCACTCACACTGTTGGTTATAGCACTGTGTTAAAATGTGAAGGGATGTAGGGAGCGAGGAAAAAAGAGAAGATCTTCAAGGTACTTACCAAATGAACTAAGAACAGAGTACAGAAATTTCTCCAATTTAAAAAACTTGGAACTAACATTAAACTTTAGGCAATTTTTCTTCACTTCATGTTTTCATGTGTCTATCATGAAAAAATATCATTTTTAATGGTGAAAGAAAAAACAAAAGGATCTCATGACAAGTTGTCTTCATCGTGTGTGAGATCTGAGAGCAAAGAGACAGCAGAGTTTACTGAAACCTGGTTTATTTTGATGTCAGTCTTTTCTTTAACCGCTAATGAAGATGTAAGATTGATGGCTTGGGAAATACTGTAGATAGGAACTGTTAGAGACTACATCAAGGTTCTTTTCTCTTGAAACACTGAATGCTTTGTATGTTTCGTTGAGTGTCCACTGAAAAGAAAACAAAGTTTTCCTTGCTTTTTCAGTTTGTGCTTTCATGAATCTCAGCATCCCCAGGGAACAGACAGGTATTAAAAGACATTTTTCTCAATACGATTTCTGTGTTGGTAGAACAAAATCTTTCTGTTCTGTTTTAAGGTGACAGAAGTGTCTGGACTATGTAGGCTGGGAGCCACTCTTTCATGAATGTTTAAGGCAAGCCTTTGTGTGGGATTCTCTGGTCCCTACTAATTCAGGCGAAGTGTTGTCCGGAGAACAATAAAGTGCTTTTCATGCACCCTAGTGATTATTAGGAAATGCTCGTCTGCTTCAGATGTCATATAATCAAAATAAATGGCTCCTTTCCATCAAAATAACTGTTTACTATCATCATAAGATACACTATAGGGACTGCTTTTCTCAAGAGAGAGACATTACAAGTGAAGATGATAAAAAGCAACGTAAAATTTAAAAATATATATATTAAATTTATTATAAAGTGACAGAAAAATGTTTTTTAGTGTAAACCACAAATTGCGTTAGTTAGTGGAATTGCACTAATGATCTGGTTCTTTATACTCAAAGGTGTCTGCATCTATCGTACAATGACACTCAATAATGAACATCAAGTCTTCAATTGCCTTTTTTGTCCTTTAAATTCCTAAAACTAAATAAGAGAGATTATTAAATTAATCAAAGTATGATTAGTGACAAGCATGAAGCAAGGTTATTATGATATTAATTCATTTCAGAATTTTGCATGTTGAGTTACATTATTCATTAATTGCAAACACAATCAAAATCACAAAGTACAGTAAATACTCCAAAATAAAAATACAAAGACACACAGAAAAAGCACCGTATCTGCTTTTCACCCATGATCTTTAGGTCTAGCTGAGGTTTTGGAAATAATGTCTCATGTCAAACATTAAATATACCTTATGTACACTTTCAGCATTTTATTACTGTGAAGACTTGTCACTTGTATTTGAGTACTACTACTACTGATGCAGAAAATCAGTGTCCACATATACAGCAGTGTTGAGGAAGTTATCAACATTTTACACTGTTGGCTAAAGAGGCACAGAGATGTTCTGTTTCTTCTGCATCATTGATGATGGAGTGCAAAGCTCCCTTATTATAGGCCATATTGTCCCAGGTCATTACATCTCATCTGGTATAATTGTATCACTGCTTGATGCAGTCCTTGTGGCAGAGTTTGAGATGGTTAGTCTTCCTACCGTCCTTTATAAATTTACTGTAAATGTTTATAGTTTGCATTGAATAGCGAGATAAATCGACCGGTTTTTCATTTACACTGATGACTTGGAGAAAACCCATTTATTTACACAGCTGAGATCATAAGGGAACATTTTGGGTGAAGTATCTGGCAAAACTGTGTAATGGGTGCATCCTATCTGGGGTCTCACTAATGTCCAGTCAGGTGTCCAGACCACTACTCTATATTGCACGTATAATGTGGCTTGCCCTGGTCATTTGCCCTCATGTTTGGCATGTTTGTCATAATACATAATTGTTGAAGTTTTGGTCCGAGCCTTTACTTCCTATTATGCTGCATAGATGTCATTGCAGCCAGAATTTATGTTTTTTGATACTGCAATAACAAAGGGAACAGTTCTCTAATGAGTACAGGAGGATTTTTGTAAACATTACCATCTATCAAATCAAATCAAAGTTTATTTATCAAATGCAAAACAATACGGCGTGCAGCAGTAGTTGCTGGCAATGAAATGTCTTTTTCTGTGAGCTCACAAAAATTACAAGAATCACAAGAATCACAAAAATTCACAAAAACACAAAAATCACAAAACTGAGGTTACATTTTTTAAATTGAATAAAACTCAATGTGAGTAGAGCTGTTATGTGTCCATGGTGTGTGCAATATATACATGTAGTGCAGTCATGCTGAATATAGTGAGAATTGTGTCCATGTAGCCGTTACAGGTGATTTGCTAAGGAGCTGCAGGTTGGCTATTTGGCAGTCTTATTGCCTGGAGGTAGAAGCTGTTCCGTAGTCTGTTGGACTTGGACTGAATGCTTTGGTACCGTTTACTGGACAGTAGGAGGGAAAACAGTTTGTGACTGGGATGACTGGGGTCTTTGAGAATTGACCTGGCCTTCTTCAAAAAAATTTAGTCTGGGATAAGGCAGCAAGATCTATAGATGCAGCCTCGTTGAATGCGCATCATTGCTTTGAAATACAATGCCTGTAACACAGTGTGGTACAGTACATTATGTGATTCACTGTCCATACCCAATCAATATGTGGCACTTGTGGTGCGTTAGATGTTGGTGAAACAATTGCTTTATTTAATCTGTTTCCCTAATGGTTATGATGTTTAAATCCACTTTATATGGAATTGTGGTAGCTGACAGTAAAAATGACAGAAGCATAACGTCTCCGAATGTCAAAAAGAATATTCATTAAAGAATATAAGTATGCTGATGGAAAAAAGAAATGTTACACCTCCTCCTCCACACTCTGGCCCTCCCGTCTGCGTGGAACAGGCTGAAGAGTGACTCATCTGTGACGAGGACCTGATGCCACTGCTGATGAGTCCATCACAGCTTCTGTCTGGCCCAAACCAGTCGGGTGTGACGTCTAGGAGGTGTCAGAAGGCCTCCGACAGGTCGCCTTGCTCTAAGGCCAGCAGCATGGAGCCTCACTGTCCTGTTACTGATGCAGGCATTGTGTCTGCTGGCAGTTTCAGCAGCAGTACGGGTGGCAGATCTGAACGATCTCTCAGATGGACCGGTCTAATGTGTCGGTCCTGCTCTGGTGTGGTCACTCGAGGGCAACCGGATTTTGGACAGTCATCTGTCCTGCTGGTCTGCTGAAACCTTCTCTGCAGTCGGGACACAGGGGCGCGGCAGTGTCTGGCAATGATGGCAGATGACATGCCTGCCTGCAGCATGCTAATGGCCCTCTCCCTTGCTTCTGGTGACATTTGGGGCGTTTTTGGAATGCACAGAAAACTGACTAAGTGTGGCCTTTTTATTGCTGTTACCTAAGCTTAGAATTAAGGCCTTTTGAAAAGTGACCTGATCCACCTGGACCTCATTTTCGTGTGATTCCATGTGATTGGCAAGTTGCAATGCCTCACTGCACAAGCTGTATTGCTGGTCAGAGGGCTTAGAACAAATTGACAAGTACATAAGCTATAACTATAGTATTCTCATTCCACAAAATGTTGTGTGTCTTTTTTCCATCAGTATATACAATATTATACATGTTGTATGTAGCTAAAAAAACAAAACAAAAAAAAATCAGTATTCCACATTCATAAACATTTTGTGCATCAAAGTACTGTATATAATTTGGTTACTTGCTGTGGTTATTTTGGAGACATTTTGACCTTCTAACTATATATTTATTAAGTTCATATACTTTATTATAAGCTTTAATGTTTTATCCTTTTCTGTGAAAACTTGCTGTCTTTACTGCTGTAAAAAAATTGTATTTTAAAATCCACTTGATGTGGAATATTAATACGGAATCATGAAACTAAAGAAATTTTGGTAGCTAAAAAATATTTCTGAACTCTATTAATGATATTAATTTATTTATTTATTAATCTAAATATAATATATTTATATAGCTGAAAGTAATACCGTATTACATTTTCTTCATAAACATCTGTATTGAGTTCTTTGACTCATTCACCTGTGATTATTTTGGAAACATTTCGACATGTCCTTTTCAAATACATTACCAAAAGCTTTGGTCTAGTGGTTAAATGCTCGTTGATCACCAAGAACGTTCCAGGCTTGTTTCCTAGTCAAGTTTTATTTTTAACAAAGACTTCTTCTCAAAAATTAAAATAGTAAATAATATGTACACTACATTTACATTTTTTGATTATTTGATATATTGTACCGTTAAATATTAAAATAATATTAATAAATTAAACACATGAATGAGTTAGCAAATGTGGATACTGTCAATGCTGGAAGTAAAAACCAGTTCTAGTTAACAACAAGCCTTAAAATGAAATATATATATATATTAGAATCATAATCTAGAATAACAAAGTTGTATTAAAAAGTACAAAGAAATAAAAATGAAAAATGAGAAAAGGCTTGGGAGCTCCTGAGAATTTCTGAATGTTATTAAAAATGAATTTATTAATAATAAATTATCATTTCAAATGGCTTGCATTTTGTTGAGAGCGATTTGTCATTATTTTTTCACAGCCTTCACTTTCTCATTAAAATGCCTATTTTTAAGATAATGTTTTAAATTCTATTTAAACAACATCCAGTACCTGTTGCTTTTTTAGAAACCTTAGTATTGTTTTGTTTATGTGCGTTTACACATAGGGTTGAATAAAGCAGATTCAATAAAGAAGCTTCATATTGTGAGAATTACTATTCAAAAGCTATGCAAGCGAAACACCTGATGATATAAAGCAGAATGACACTAAAACAAACTCATAATCTTTTACAATTATGCACTTTATGTGAGAATTTGGGTTCAACCTCTCTTTAATTTGTGAAACTACATATGCAATTCTTTTGACTGGAGGAAAGATGTTCTGTGCTCAACAGCTTTTTCACCATAACACACATTATGTAACATGTTTTTATGCATGAGTCGAGGCAATTTGAAGGCTCTTCAACGCCACACCAATACTGTAGGTTGCACCCCTACGTTAACAAAGCCAGTAATTAAATGAGAATGTAAATGCACAGTATGTAGTGAAACTTTCACATTCGCCATCTCTATGCCTTGCAATAAAACACTGAAGTCACAAGAAGTCTGGTCTTTTAAAATAAAAAAATGTGAGTCCAGAAATGAAAGAGCACAGGGAAGATGACTCTCTGATATCCTTATGTAAACCGAGAGATTAAGGAAACCCCCTATAAATAAAATATCTGCTCTGCGATCATTTCTCAGTCTGCTACAAAGTTTGGTGTGGAGTAAAATCCTCTAACCTGAAAGCCTTAATGGACACACCAACAATTACCCCTACACAGCACCTGTAACACATAGAGCCACTGAAAACTGAAACAAGCACACTCACACCAAGAAAAGAAGAACGGCCCCACAAAATGGATAAAAGATGGATTAGCCCCCAAATATGTTACATCCCCACTATACAGTAGTTACATCAGGGTGAAAGTGGGGAGAAATATAAAAGCCAGACAATAAACAAACAGAATAAAGTATATTTGCAAGAATAGCAATTAAAAACAAAGAAAAAACATACTTGCAAGATAAAGATTTGGTTTAGAAAACATTTAAAAAAAACTGATGACTGGAGTGCTTCAGAGATAGATTGCAGGATTGCTCTTTTGAAACCCAAGCTAGGGTTAAATTCATCATTCCCACACTGCTTAGACAATTTTTTACGCTCAGCGCTGGATTTTGGGGCCCAAGCCTGTTTTAGGACAGGTGATTTTTTGCTCCAATCTGAATATTTTGTTGTCAGAAACTTTTAGGCACATGGATGCCTAAAAATATGTCCGGAGGGCTTCAAATATTGATTGAGGAACTGCTCAGTTGTCAACCCAGCTAGGGTTAGGGTTAACACTCACACTTTAGTTAGACAATTTTTAAGCTCAGCGCTGAATTTTGAGGCCCAAGTCAGCTTTAGGACAGGTGATTTTTTGCTCCTATCTGAATTTTTTTTTTGAAACTTTTCGGTTCCTGGAAGGCGAGGTGCACTGTTCTGTAATTATATCCCAAAGCTGAGTCAGTCGGAACAAAGTTGCAACCAAACACTATAGAATCTAATACATTTGCAAGAGCTTTTATTAATGCCTTTGATTGTTTCCCACTCATGCTTTCTGGTTGGGGGAATATGTCAAAATCCGATGCCTGGTGAGTTTCAGATATACTGTAGATTGCTGAACTGCTCAGTTGACACCCCAGCTAGTGTTAGCGTTAGCATTCACACACTACTTAGACAATTTTTAACTTTTGGCTGCTTCTATAGTTGAGTTTTGCACGATTCAGTAATTATATTTATAAAGTGAATCATCTGAAAAGTTGCAGCAAAACCTGTCCTACTGCTTACATTTTTCTCATTTATTGAACATGTAGATGTACAGTGGTATGAAAAAGTGTTTGCCCCCTTCCTGATTCATCCTCCCCACTAAGAGCTGGTGTGTGGGGAGCGTTCTGGTGCACTATGGCTGCCATCACATCATCCAGGTGGGGCCGCACACTGGTGGAGGTGGAGGGGATCCCTATTACCTGTAAAGTACTTTGAGTGGAGTGTTCAGAAAAGCGCTATATAAGTATAAGCAATTATTATTATTATTAGAAATACAGTCAAAAGGATTCTAGTAACCCTATCCCTCTGCCAGCCTGTAATACATGGCCATTTAACTACTGTTTTAATGGTGTTTTACTGTACATCTGATTAAAAATGTGACCTTAAATTATGTGTTATTGAAGCTGTTGGATGTACAGGGTTTCTTCTCAGTGGAAGAGATTGTTTTAGTTTCCTATTTCATGTAATAAGGAACATTCTGAAATTTGATGAATAGAGGGCCTCAAAGACAGATTGCAGAATTGCTCATTTTAAGCCCCAGCTAGGGTAAGGGTTAGTATTCACACAGCAATTAGACATTTTTAATTTGTTGGGACCCTGATGAACTTTAGGATGAGTAATCATTTTTTTTCCAGATAGATTTATCTGCTTACAATTTTTTTAACATTTTATGTGGGAGGCAGGAGTACAAATAGAGTCAAAATTGGATGATTCTTGTAACCCTAACCTGTCCTAATCTGTCCTGAAATACTGTATTAGATACACATGTAGCTCATTCACTACCCAATTTGTTACAACTCTAGGATGTAGGTACCTGTAGATAGTGCCTCCCTAGTTAGATTGGACAGGTACTGTATGTAAGTAGGACCCATTACAAAGTAAGAGTTGTAAGACAATCTGGAGTTTTGGAGAAGATAAGATCACTTTGTTGGCCATATACATTTTTTGTATTAGGAATTTGTCTGTTCACATACCCCAACTTGATCTCCATGAGACACATAGACAGGGAGAGAAGCTTGGGGTCAGAGTGCAGGGTCAGCACCTACCCCTGGAGCACTTGGGGTGAAGGGCCTTGCTCAGGGGCCCAATGGAGTAGGATTTCTCTGCCAGCCACGAGATACGAACCAGCAACCTTCCAGCCACAGATCCTAAGCCAATATACAAACCTCACCAATAGGAGACAACATGTTTTTTCGTTTTCTCATTCCTGTTGGATTCACCTAGGAGGCTGTCCCCATGAGCCTTTTAGTGAAAGGATGGTGGACAGCGATGGCAGAGCTGTGAGGCTGCAGGCTGTCTGCACCAGCAGATTGCCCATGAAAAAGAGTTTCAAGCACTGTACAACCTACAATGTGTAGTAGCCTGATGGAGTGCCACGTACATCTATAACATTTGTTTTTTTTTGTTGTGGCTTTCTACAAAATGTGAACGGCTCTAAGGAGAGCTTAAGAGACAAATGGAAATTCCTAAAAAGCTTAAGAAACACAAGTGGGCTGGGTTTCCAGTGGGATGCCACAGCCTCCACCTCGTGGGAAGCCTGAGCTCAATAGCTGGAGGGGGTTGTGTTTCTCTGATTTAGTTACTGCGGGTACTGTAACTTCTGCCACAGTAGAAGTAATACCCTCTGAAACCTGATGGCTGTTGATCTAAAGGTTTACACCAACCCTATCAGTACCCAAACAGTAATCCTGCTAATAATAAGTTTGCTGAAACAAAGGGTTCATTTACTTTTTTATTTTCTTTACACCGCAAGAAGTAAAGCAAGCATGTGTTTTTATGCCGAAGATTTCCTCCTCTGAATCTCCAGTTTGTCCTGTTCTGTGCTTTCATACTGTACATAGCAGACAAGCAGTCCCAACCCACTTATGCTTTTTAAGAATTTCCATTTGTCTCTTTAGCTCTCCTTAGACCCATTGTAGAAAATCACAATAAAGAAACAAATTTTATAGCTGTATGTGGCACTCCATCAGGGGAATGGAAAGCATTTACAAAGTCAAATGTAGTCTGTCAAAGGCAGTTTACAGCAGGGAGAATTGGTTGATTCCCAGACCTGCTGATGTTCAGAGAACGGTGTTTTCTGTTACATGTTTCCACAGCAACACAGTTTGGTGGTATGCCTTTCAAAGGCATTAATACAAAAGAAGCCCTTTCTGTAAACTGTTTATTTGCTATAGGTGGTTTAACATGTTAAATCTACTACCAGTATACTTAATCCCATAGAAACCTCTTCTGAATGATAACAATACTTGCTGTGAAAATATGCAGGCATTGCCTGCTATGCAAATCTTGCATTACAAACCCAAATATTTATATTCTCATATAACAGTGCGGTAGGTTTTTAATGAGTAATTGTATGTGAAGAGCAGAAATATACAATCCCAGGGAATGTAATTTTGTTCTATAGAATATGATTCAGTTATTTAGATGGTCTTTCATCTTGCCTTAGCGCCTTTTTCTCAAATGAAGAAACATATTAATCAACAATACACAGTTAGAAAAGAAACATTTACAGTCCGTTTCTACATCTGCATCAAATATTTATCATAATATAGATAGAGGTAAAATGACACATACTGTATCTACAGTGCTACCTTATTTATTATTATTTGTAGCAGTAGGATAATTAATCGAACCAAATCTCAGAAGGCTGGGCCTTGACTGTCAGAGGTATCGGAGACCTCCAAGGAAACCAGGTTGCTGTGTAAGTGATGATAGTGGAACACTCTATCCTCCAGTATGGTAAAAGTGTCTTGTAGGAGGTACAGGTCTTTACATAGGAAGTTAAATTGGCCACTTGGTCATTAAAGATTCCATGGCGCTGTTCTTAAAAATAAACCCTTGCTAAAGTTCACTGTTAGCCTGTTGGATATTCCTTCTAAATTTAATTGGTGTTGCAGTTTCTCATTTCTCTGCTTAATCAGCTGTGCAGTAGAGCTTCTAGCACATACTGTAATGGCTCCCATTAAGGAGGGCTATACTTCAGTGTATATATTTCTAAAGTGCTTTGGGATCCTCTGAAATGAAAAGCACTATAGAAATGCAAGGAAATAATATTAAATTAAATCCAGAAATATATCCTTTTTTCCTTAGCCTCACCTCACCTTCTCCATTAACACAATACCATGGGGTACCATTTTAATTCATGGGTTGGACCACTAAAATGTGATGGCTTTTTACATTCTGTTGCTTGCTAAAATATATACGTACATAACTGGGTGCTGAATTGCAGTATACTGAATTTACTGTACATGAATACAGTCAGCCAATTACACTTGAAGTCCATCTATACCAGACCTGCTCTAAAGGGAATATCAAAGGTGACCATTGAAACCAAGGTCTTCTGAGGGAAATATCAGCAGAGGTTCTTATACTGTTATATTTGATTGCAGGGCAGATTTCTTTCATAAGCAGAACCATCACCTTTCACAACCTTTACAATGAAAGCATCTTTCAAGCTTTAAATTTCCAAGGATATTTAAGGGGTATATTCAAGTATACTGTATGAAACTGAAATTATCTATATTTAAACCTGGTTATAGTGCAATTAGTTTTTTTTAAAGAAAACACGTCTGGCAGTGGATAAAAGACTGAAATGCCCAGAAATCAAGGTATCAAACAAAGGAATGTTTGCTAAAAAGGAAAAGTCTATAATAAAAATAGAGAAATATGTAATAAAAGCATTACTTGGCTTTGAATAATCCTTAACAAAATCCATATATGAGTCTTAACCCCAGTAACTATATAGATAAATCTTAGCATACCCCCACTCAATGTCACCATTGCTTGTGGGTACATGCTGGCTTACTTCCAGGACTTTGAATATCTGTGTTGCCATGGTATCGAGTGTTTCCACACTCGTTTGAAGAATTCCATTGCCTCTCATTTGTACTTGACTGTAATAACATTTGCTATAGGATAACTCCCCATTTCTCATGGTTAACTGTTTTGTAGAGCACATCCCTCTAACATTTTCTGTTTTCTGTATCAAACACAATGAATCAAATTCTCCGTAGCTCCTCATTTACAGTAAATGTTCAAAATGGCAATTTGTAGTTTGCTTCTTTGAACAGTTTTCCCAGCACTAGAACCTGTTAGAACTCATCCTAGGATATTGTTGGATATTGTGCTCTTCTAGTGAAAGTAAGCTAAGATATTCTGAATACTTAGTTGTTTTTCTTATTTTCCATTATCTACTTTTGTTGACAACACATGTTGGCTTCTACATCAGGTGTGGCCATAGGAGCTCCTTATTCCTTAAGAATCTACCTGGAGTTTTACATTGTGGACTAAATAGCAACCAGGCATTCAGTCTTTTAAACAATAATAGAATAATATTCAGCCTATGAATGCAAACTATTCTGCTCAGTTCCCTCAGGTATGTACTGTATGAGTACTTCTATTTTATTAGTTCAGAACTTACATTATAGTTTCTTACATAGTAAAATAAATAGTCCTATTTCCTTGGGCACATCTACTGTACCTTGAAACTGGTTACAAGCTATTAGACGAGTCAATATTTTTCATTTGAAATCATTTTGTCATGTAATTATATTACAATTAACAGTACTGATGTTACCAAACCAACAAGTCAGACAGTATGTCAATAAAGTTTCAAGACATGTTGTATGTAACGAACAGTTCTTTCAGGACCCTATGCGGACGACACAATCCGACGGAGTGGGGAAACACTGGGGAAACGTCATGCAGGAAAACGGGGCTGAAGACAGGGGGGCGTGTCCAAGGTGCGCTGGTGCACGGGGGAGGTGTGGCCGAGGCGAACAATCCGAGAGAGTAGTCCTTTGGGAATATCCAAAACACAAGGGTAAGTCCAAAACCAGAAGATCCATCAGAAGAAGGAATTAAAAACCACGAAGGCCGGGTCGGAACCGGCGGACGGGGAACGGGAATGGGAACGGGAACGGGAACAGAGGTTAAAACCTTAACGGGACCAGACGCTTCCAGGTCCCGGACTCGCACGATATGGAAATCAGATGCAGAGAATAAAGTCTTAGTGAAAGGGCTGGAGCACCTTTAAGGAGGGGGGACTATAATCGTGACAGTACGCCCCTCCTTTTCAGGGCAGCTCCGAAGCCCTAAGAAAAAAAAATGGGGAGAAAAAAAAACGATGGAATCCGGGCTGCCAGGGTGCCGTCCGCGGGGTCCAGGTGTTGGCTCTGCATTCTGTAACGAACAGTTCTTTCCGGACCCTATGCGGACGACACAGTCCGACGGAGTGGGGAAACACTGGGGAAACGTCATGCAGGAAAACGGGGCTGAAGACAGGGGGGCGTGTCCAAGGTGCGCTGGTGCACGGGGAGGTGTGGCCGAGGCGAACAATCCGAGAGTAGTCCTTAGGGAAAATCCAAAACGCAAGGGTAAGTCCAAAACCAGGAGATCCATCAGAGCAAGAATTAAAAAACCACGAAGACCGGGTCGGAACCGGCGGATGGGGAACAGGAACAGGAACAGGAACAGGAACAGGAACAGGAACAGAGCTTAAAACCTTAACGGGACCAGGCGCTTCCAGGTCCCGGACTCGCACGATATGGAAATCAGATGCAGAGCCCGGATGAGCGTCAGCGCCTGGCTTTTAAGGTGGGCTGGGGATAGGGAGCAGGTGCACAGAATAAAGTCACAAGTGAAAGGGCTGGAGCACCCTTAAGGAGGGGGGACTATAATCGTGACATTGTATTAATAACTTGTAGAGACGTGTTGAAATAGTTTTATCTACTTCTCACCTTTAATTACAGCAGGTTGGAGGGGTGTCACATTTTTCCTAAAATCAGTGACCCGCTTATTTGTTTCAAAACTTTTAGCTTCAAAGATAAGTCATCACACTACTTAGTAATGTCATTTAGAAAGGGCTTCCGATTGTTCTCTGGATTTTTTTAATAAGCTCACCAAAGCTGTGTCACGAGCAAACTTAATGTCTGTGTGTTTGCTGTTACAATCATTAGTGTACAGAGTGTACAACAGAGGTCACAGGAGAAAAGCTCTGTGGTGATCTAGTTGAAGTGCAGCAGATGCCAGATAACCATTTACCCAGTGGCGTGTTGAGACCTGTTAATAAGACTAGGATTGACCTTATCAAGTGACAGGTTCATTTGAAATTCTTGGAGCGTTTCTGTGCAGGCAGCAGTAGTTCAACAATGGTTCAACAACAGTGGTTGCTTTGTATTGTAATGCATACGGCCTCCATTGCTTGCGAGAGCTGGCTTACCAGAGCAGTGACGTCACCGCCCTTCCCTGTGGATAGCAGGGACCGCAGCTGCCGGGCTGACGGGAGATTTCCCTTTGGCTCAAGAGGCTGGGTCCCTGTTGAGTGACGCTGGACGCCCGGGTTCGAGTCCCTGACGGTAGGGGGCCGATCTGATGCGGCAGCGGCGAGGGTGTCCACATGAATCCCGAAGCGTTACAGTATTAAAAGCAGAGGAAAAATCAACACATACTATCCTTACAATGTCTTTGCTTGGTCAAAATGCTGATAGATCTGATTTAACCATGTGAGTATTTCATCGTTTACTCTCCTCCTATCTCTGTGTGCAAACTGCAGGGAGTGCCACAGGAGCCGAATCCGACTCCAGTGAAATGCGTTGGTAAAGACCCTATGCGAGACGGTATCATCCGGAAGTGTCCGGAAAATGACGTCAGGGAAGGGACAGGGACAGGTGTGTGTAATGAAAGTAAATAAAACAAGAAAGGTGGGAGCGCCCTCTAGAGGAGGAATGACGAGTGTGACAGGGAGTCAATAAGGTTCTGTGCTCTTGACAACGTGTTACTTCTTAATTCTTTTCAGATTTTTCATTGGGTGAGGGGGATCCGGTGTTCACTATCATGGTACTAGAGATTTTGTTTCCAATCCAGACTATCTGAGGTCTCTCGCTCAGAAAGTCCAGAATCCAGTTACAGAGGGGGTTGTTAAGGTTCAGCAAGCTCAGTTTTTCTATCAGTTTCTGGAGGATCTGAATGCTCCAACTGATGACTTCAAAGGTAAGACAGGTTACAGTAATTGTCTGCAAAAGCTAAAGCTAAGGAGAAAAAAAGACAGAAACATCGATTGCATTAGTATTGAGACCCATTAATACAATATTCGGTGGAAGCACCTTTGGCAGCAATTGAGGCCCCAAGTCTCTGCTAACTTTGCATACCGATGTCTCTCTCACCATGTATGACTGTTGTGTCATGCCCTCTGCAGCCAGAGGGCGCTCCTTCTCTGTCCTGTCCCTAGTTTCCGGTCTGCTGTCCTTCCTGTCCCTCTATTTCCCTTGGGCTATTTATTTCCGGGTCTTGCACTCTGTCCTGGCTCAGCATTGACGTTCGGATGTCCTGAGACCCGCCTAGCACCAGGGCACCCCACGTCTGCTCCCTGAGGGCATAGGTTTCTATACGGCATTCCTGAACTCTTTGCACTAATGAACCCGGGCCTTTTTCCTGTCTCGCCGCTACGCATATGCGTCTTTTTCCGCTCTCCTGCTCCCCACGGTTAGTCCCTTTGGACGTCCGTGACATGTTGCTTATGGACAGCAGTTTTCATGTTTTTTCTAAGGCATCCTCATAGGATTCAAGTCAAGAATTTGACTGAGCCACCCAAGGACATTCATTTCCTTATTTTTAAGTGTTTCTTTAGCTAATGATTGAGTCAGTGTCCTCCTAACAGGTGAATGTTTGTCCCAGTTTTAGGTCTGAAGGAGGTTTTCTAATTACATTTCCCAGTACTTTGTTCCATCTATGTTCCCATCAGTCTCGACAGGCATCCCAGTCCCCATTGATGAGAAACAGAACAATACTGCTGTATAACATAATGCTGCCACCATGCTGTTTAACAGTGGGGATGGTGTTTATTGAGCGATGCATTACAGTATGTGAGGTTTGCACCAGATGTAACATTTTGCACTAAGTTATGTTTTCTCATCTGACCATAAATCTATTCACCACACATCTGCAGTTTTAGTTAAATGCTTTGTTGCAAACCCTATGTGGAATCTGAGACATTTTTTTCAATAACTGTGGAGTCACTGAGATATTAGTGAGAAATGTACATTTTCTCCCATCTCAGCCACTGCGCACTGTAACTCTTCCAAAGTCACCTTTGGCCTAACATTTGCCTCCCTCACCAGTGTTCTTGCTCAGCTATTTGTTTGCAAGGGAAAGCTAGATTCAGGCAATATCAAGGGGCTATGAAGCACTTTCCATTTCTTAATGATCAACTTCATAATGCTCATAGAGATATGAGAGAACAGGACATGATTTTAAAAATGTTTTTATACCATTCTCCTAATCTGTGTCTTTATGGAACTTTATCCCCAAATTGCTTTAAGATGCACTACCTGATTGTGGGGTGTTACAGAGTAGGTGTATTCTAAAATCATGTGAACTGCTATTATCACACACAGACAGAGGCCATCAACTAATGGTGCGGCTCGTTAAGATAATTTGTGCACCTAAATTACTTTTAAGTTTGCCACAGGAAAAGGTTTAAAGTCTAATGTATCAAAAATATGTAATGTATCATATTTTTATTTCTTTCTCTTCATTTTTTTCTTTTTGGATGTGTGGTGTAGGATGTCTATATAAAAAATATTAATTACCATTTTAAAGCGTCATGCCTTCACACTTTAAAGCAACAAAATGTAAAAACTGTTCAAGGGACTGAAATGTTTTCCAAGGTACTATAAGATAAACAATACTGAACAATATTGAGCTGTTGTGATTAACTGATAATTTGCTATTTTTATGATAATATGGTTTTTATATTACTGTAGCTTTTATTTCAATGATACAATCATAAGCCAACTGATTTAATAACTTTACCCAGCCATTTTATTAAATTTAAGTATTTAGATAATTAGAGTTATGTTAAAAAGTGAGTTTAAGATAAATAATCCTTACACTTCTATGGCACTTTTCTAAACACTCCACTCAAAGCACTTTACTGGTAATAGGGACTCCCTTCCCCCACCACCAGTGTGGAACCCTCTGGATGATATTTTTGGGTCTAGTTTCACAAACAAATTTCCAGAAATTGAACTAAATATCACAACAAAATATTTGTGAAGCTGCAGAAAAAAAGAATGAGATTCATAGCCCCATTTCACACTAGACTGAAAAAATATTGTGATGTGCATTTTTTTCAAGTATTCTAAAAATCAGAGTATAATTATCAGCATGCCTCATTAACCCAGTTTCAATTAGCATTAAACACATCTTAATTATCATATGCTAACGCCCTGTGTTGAAGAACAGAAAATCTTGCACTGCAGTGGTATAAACAAAGTAAGGCAGCGATTTCACATTGCACCAAAACATTCCCTTTGATTTGACCCTATCTGAGTGTTGGAGAGTGGGGGGATTTTAAATGAATGCTCTCAGGGTTTGTGCATGTAGTGAATAAACCAAAACATTTATATGAGTGTGAAACCCCACTGAAGCATGGGAAATTAAGGGGAAGAAATGCAATTCAATAGATACACAGAGCAGCTTTATTGCTTTTGTTATTTCTCGTGTATTAGTTTCATTCTTTGTGATTACAACAGTGGAAGTTATTGTATAGCTGAGCGTTTTTAACATCCTACTGTATTTGCATGATATTTGGTATTTGTAAGTCTTTAATGTGACCTTGACTGAATCAAAACAGTGCTTAGAAACAGCAATCATTTACAAAGGACTACTATGAGGGAACTGATATTAATGGCCTAGACGAACTGCTATTTACTTGAAATATTTCATTACTGTGATATCCTTTAATTATGTTTTTAATATCTTACATTTAAGCAGGAGAGTAATTTGTGTGATACTGTATAATATGTCCATTATCATGGCTTATGAAAATTGCAATTTAATTACAGCTACAGAATTTTAAAGTATATCCATTTTATCACAGCATTTGAATCTCGGCTTGGTTTTATTAAAAATAGTCTTATAATTTATTAATTGTTAATGCGCCAGAAAAAAAAAAACTTAAAATATGCTGAGCTTTGGCAAAGGCATTTTTGAACATGCACAAACAAGTGGGTTAGCCAGCCCTTTTTCTTAATGAAATGTCATTTTTAAAAACATTGTTGAAACTGGAAAATCTATTGACGTTAATATGCGACTTCCTCTACAAGCACACCATAAACAGACCTGATAATAACACATCATGGCTTTGGAATGATGCTCCTTTACAATGGTCTGTCATGGATGTCGGAAGGTCAGGCCGTAAAATGACAAGGAGAGCAGTAGAGACCCTATGCGTAGCGGCAAACAGGGCAACAGGGGGTCAGACGGTGTTGGGGTGAAAACATATGCCCTAAGGCCACTAAAGAGGCGAAAATTACTCCTGTTTAGTATAAACCCATTGCTTTAATGCATCTTTTAAGGTTTTAATTTGAACGCTAATATGATGTTACAATACAGTTGCGTAAACTGGCGTAAGGACAGCTTTGGTGAAGGTGTAGCGCACGACACACTTCACGTCTGCCTGTCAAGGCCTGGTGTCATCTGAAGGTGAATTAAAATATATTTCTTGAAATTCTTTTAATAAAATGCAAGCATGCTCTATTATGCTTTGTGAAGAAGGACCTTTAAATTAAACCTATAAGTCAAGATAAACATTTGAAACTTTCTTTTAGCAGCTAATTGGCAGACGCTGTTTAAAATCCCTTTGATCTCTCTTTTATATATTCTTGGAATCCTGCCCCTGTAGCAAAAAATGATGTGAATCCTGGATGAACCCGGAAAGCGTAGAGATGTATATTAAATGTAAAATAAAACGTCTTCACATTTCTGAATCCACTGATATTATTTGCTGTCAGGGCCTGACTGAGTACAGGAGATAAGACTGATAAAAGCTGAATTCTCAAGACTCCTCTAATAGCAGCTTCCTGGAGTTCTGACAACAAACCCAATATTTAGAAAAAAACATTAAACCTAGAATGGTTCCTTCAGCCTCATTAAAGAGTTAGAATAAATCAGCTGGAAATGCAATTCGCAAGTCTTCAAATGCATGACAGAGGGCTGAATTCCATTGAAATTATTTTTTTCCTGCTGTTGCCTGCTAATAGCTCTTACCATTCTACAAAGACAGCTGATTTGAGCAAAACCTGCATGGAAATAGACTAATAACATTTGAAAGAAGCACAACACGGTGTACAATACATTCTTTGCATATATTTGCATATTGTTTTTTCCCATAAAAATAAAAATATGGTTTCCCTGTCCTTGTTACCAATTAAAGCACTAACAGTTTTACCTGCTCAGATGACACACAGAAAGATGTATAGCGCTACAAGCCACCTAATGTCAGCGGAACTAAACACCTAGGCCTGAGCATTGATCAGTACCCTTAAAAAAAAGTTACCGTATGTTTACTTTTGCTGTGTTTGTAAAACAACCCTCCTTGTGTGGCCCATCATTGTTGTTTTCTTCTCCACATGTTTCTTTCCTTTTTTTTGCTGATATATAGAACAATTTCAATAAAGTTCAAGACTCCAGAAATATGAATGAAGCTCTAGAGTTGTGAAATAGTGAGGTATTAAACATGTTATAATATTGCTTCCCCGCTGATCCCATTAAAAAAAGATCATGGGATATCACGAAGATAAATATGTACCCACTTCTGTTTGTCATTAATTCATTTTTTGAGGTACTGCACTGGATCGTAGCTGATAAGGACATTGCGCTATGACTGATTCTGATAACAGAAGTCACTAGTGTTAATAACTCAGTATGGGTATCCATGCCTCAGGTATTTAGCCTGTTTAGGAGTAAACAAGCAAATACAGCATAATCCAGGTGAAGAGGATGATATCTTTACAATTTCATTTACTGACCTCGGTCTGAGGGTCAGACCGTTTCAGCAGCGATCTTGGTGATTATCCTTTCTCTCCCTCACTATTTGTAAACCCCAGTCACTTCCAACATTTCCACACGTTAAATTCCAATTAGTATTCACAGAGCCGAGGGCTCAGAATGCATTTTACGATCATAACAGCCTGTGGGTCTTGTGCTCTTCCTTCAGCCCTGTTCCAGTTAAACATTAGAGTAAGTAATATGGGAAAGCAGATACAGCATTATTGTCTATTTTATTTAAATTTTACCCAGTGAATAAAATTAAATTACCAAGATTCTGTTTCCCCACTTCTTGGTACATTTCCCGAATTACATTTTAATTGTCAGAATGAAAGATTGCCCTTCTTTGTTTTCTCGACTGAATCTTTCCTAATGAATAAAAATTGCAGAACACCATTAGCAGATTGATTACCTGCTTTCATTTCACTCATTAAAATGCAGCTCATTTGCATAGAGGTGTAAATTAATGAGGTGTCAGTGTCCTGACCCGCAACTGTATTTGTGCAGAGCTCCACGTTAAAGGTACAAAACCCATTTTTCGTATTGCCTTTGAACAACAAAAGATGATAGGTTTACCAGAAAACAGAGGGAAAAATCATGCATTATGTTTACTAAGCGTCCTATTGCAAGTTACATCAGTGGGACATTATGTTTAATTTCCCATGCCATTACTTAAAGGAAGTTCTTTTTATGTAAATAATGATCCTCCATTTGCTATTAAAAGAAAAGGTAAAACAATTTATTTTATGAAAATCATTGTTCTGTAATCTCTATAACTGTATGCCTCCTGTTCATGGAATTTGTACCTGTTTGTGCATTTTCTCAGCACTCCCAAGACTAAAAAAAACAATTCCTGGAAGCCGGAATTGCAGTTTTACAGAGCAAGTGCACAGCTACACAGAGAAGTTAAATCTGGACCTTTGCCACACTTATACAATCTTTTCACTAAAGCTTTAATGTGTAATTTATTTTTTCTCTTTGGTTTCTCTAAGTCACTTTGCCATACTTTTTTTCTATTACGCATGATTACATTCTATTCTATTATGCATTGTGTGTTATAGCACAGTACTTCCAGTTTCTTGAGAAAGCTATCATAAATAATAATAATAATAATTATTTATTATTAGTGATTGTTACTAGGAGGGTTCCAGACAATACACAAGGTCTACAGTTCAGCTAATGGAAAAGCTATGTACTATTTATTTAATTTGTACAGTAAATGTTCTAAAACTTCTATTAATTCTATTTCTGTCAGTCTGTGAAGCTGTTCTGAGTACACAATGAAATAAATGTATCCTTACCATTGTACTATGTGACATAAAATTAATAACACATTTGTAGATAATGATTTCAACAACCCCTACTCATTTTGCTTACACTGTGGATACTTTCCTTTTAGCAAAGTGTCACTTTGTGGTGATTTAAAGTATGAGAAATAATACAAAGTTAAAGTTTCAAAGTTTGCTTTTTTTTCCAATTAAACACTTGAAAAATGTAAGTAATTTTATGCTACATCCATGTTATTTTTCTGATCTTAAAACAGACCCATGTGCAACTGTATCATCCTCTGTATCGACTGTATGACATACTTCTTTGCCATTATTTTACATTTGAGATTTTTTAAAGAACGAAACTTTAAAAATTGCAGAGAGAATATCACAAATATATATATTTTACAGAAAGTTTTTTAGATGAAAAATGAATGACATTACATTGACAATTGCAGTATGTTTGTTACAGGAGATATCAAAGTGATGTCATTAAAAGTGCACTTAAGTATCCAGTTCCTAATTCCCAAACTGCTTTTATATTCATGTTTCCGTTTTCCTTTTATTATATTTGTCTATAAATTACTATTGCTCATCTATACAAAAATACTTGTGTAATGCATTTATCCCTGCAGTCCTGCAACTATTGTAAATACATTACATTACAATTCAATTAAATAAAGCCAAAACATAAACAGTAACATCATGGCACAGCTAGATAGATATAAGAAAAATGTTACTGTTTGTTGTGATTATTTTTCAGTTGCCTTCATTTCTTGGTTTGTTTCAAATATGTGAATCATTGTCTTTTGGACAGAATATTTATTTTGAGAGCAATCTCTCAAAACACTTTGTTTAATCAGGTTACAATACAGGCATGGTAGATATAATATACAGCAGTGATAAACTAAAAATAAAATGAATAAAATATCTGAAAACTACACGTTTCTATCACATTTTAATTAAACATCCATAGTCTGGGGCATGATGCTCACGTTTGAAACAGATGTTTAAAAATAAGAACTGTGATTAGATCAGAGGAGGAAAAACAACGATCACAGAGTAGATGTCTGCTCTTGTTTAGTTGTGCAGATTCAAAAATTCCTCAGAGATGTGCATGTGCATTTTATTTCTAAATGTGAAATCTAGTATAGCTAATCATACCAAGGTTGTGTGCTGTCATATTTAACAGTTCAGAAAATTATATACTTTGGAACTGACACAATGCGAGATCTCTGTGTTTGTTGTGAACAAGGACGTTGTTAGAAATAGTTGCAGGAAACAAACCCTTGAAGAAATGGAATAGATGCTGATAATAAAGTAATGATGAGTGATACAGTATAATAGCTTCAGCTCTTCTGCTGTCACCTCTAGCAGCTGGGGTCATGAACTTAGCACCATCTTACAGATTCCATCTTTCATTGGATGAAGTTCCATTTATGTTTCTCTTTTTTGTATTCTCAGCAATTCCTCACTAGAAACCTGCTTCAGTGAATAAAAACAAATGTGTTGGAATTGTTCTAGAGTCTTATGTGTTTTAAAGTGTACTTCTTCACTGCCCATAGAAAACAAAACATGATTCCTTCTAAACAAAAGATGTGTAATTCTCAACACTTTATTTTATATTTCAAAGAGTGAGAAGGCTGCTGTTAATGTAATTCTTAGTAACCCATGTAGCTCAAAATCATGGTATTTTTCAAGAGATAAGTGACAGTTTTAGATAATAGACATACATGCATTGAGATAATAGATAAATATATTTAGACAAATGAAAGTTAAACTGTATTGAAGCAGTTGTGTAAATTAATTAGAATACAGTGTCTCATGATTTTGATTACTGTTGAAATGATGTCGATTTAAAATATTTATTTATATGAAAGGTAGTAATTTTGTGATTTTTACAAACCTATCTAGTATGACATTAGTTTTAAACTTAAAACAGCATTTTTGTCATGAAACGTTAGGCTTCTTATAGTTTTGACACAAGAGTATTGTACTCCAGGTTCCTTTTGAGAGATATTTCCAGTGTTTCAATTTGCTTTTTGCGGCTTCACAAGTAGTACTGTATTTTGATTTAATTTGCACAAATACAAAAAAAGACCTCGGAAAGTTCTGCAGGTGCTCTGATTATTTTTGTACGGTGCTAGATAATGAATGTAAATTTCCTTTGAATTATAAAATAACAAGCTCTTCTAGGTTGCATTTTCTAAGACAAAACGCGCTTGCTGGTCAGACACACAACATTCACCTCGTAGGCGAGGCCAGAGGAGCCACTTACAGTACAGCCTACTCTGATCTTCTCCAACATTGAACAGCTGTCATGGCTGGAAATCAAACCGTCTTGTAGGACTTCAAAGAATTGGAAAATGTGATGAAGCTCTTGCTTTCTGTAAGTTTGTCTCCCAAAGTTCACTGCTATTAGAAACACATCTGGCTGACTGATTTGAATGCAGCTAAAAAGTGGCTGGTGCTGTGTTTGGAGCTTCCACTTTCCCTCTCTTGGCATAACCGGATCCTGGCCTGTCTCCATATTATTGTGCCCTAAATCAAACAGCTCATCCATTCTTAAATGGATTCTTAATGCTACTGCATTAACAGAACTTTGGCATTGGAAGGTATTGAAACATAGCTAAGAGAGTACGGTGAGAATGAAAATAAAATGAATGTGTAAGCATATTTCTGAAGGACAGGCAGGAAATGATGAGATTTAAAAGTACATTCTACTAATTCCTAGTCTGTAATGCTGCTTCTGCTAGTAAGAAGTCTTGAAACATTATTTCACTAACTTTACAACTGTACTTTGAAAAATCGTCTTGGTGCCCAACACCTATTTTTCCTACCTGCCATACTGGCTGCAAACTGTGGTTGCCAAAAGAAAGGAGAGCAGGCCATTCAGCCCCATCTATTCTGTTTAATAGTTGATAGTCAGTTGATCCAAACATTCATCAGCCATTTTCAACAAAAACAAATCCAAGTGTAAAGCAGGGATTCTCTAAGCAAAATTGTAATTCTCAAAGCAAAATCTAAAACTTTATGGTACGATTAACTAGGTGGGCTCTTCAAGTGTAGCCTTTGACTTTTATCAGTAGGTTCCTGGTACAAACAAGGTACTGTACATGTACATATTGCTCACATGTAGTGGCCGGTATGATTTTTATAAGAGTTCTTACTTCTAAAACCTAAACCTAAAACCTAAAGTTTAAATTGACATCTTGAATCAATGAAATCATCAGACCCAGTCCAGAGTCACAGTGTCTTTAATAAAAGATACTCGTAAAAATAAACAGGACCTTGAGAGTCTCCAAGACTGGGGTGGTCTCCAAAGGTTGTTCTAAGTCACTTACAGTTCTTACATATTTGCAAGGTACTGAATGATGTGAAATGTGCTACAGTAATGACTATAACGTGTGCATGTGACTATTCCTGAATAATCCTATTGCTTTCAATTTTTATAAATGAACTTCAATGGACCTTACTTCTTTAGTATTGTAGATGGCATTATACAACTTTATGCCACATACAGTATTTGCCTTTCCTCCTTAAATATCCTTCTGTATGTCTTTTTTTAAAATGTGTGATTCCCACATGCTAGTGGCATTTGCTATTTAATTTGTAGGCTTATAGTCATTGTATTAAATTGTCACAATTTGCTTTCTGTGGGAAGCTGGCAAGTGAGCTCAGGTTTGGTGAAAAGGCTTCCTCGGGGAGTAGACTGAGATTTTAGCATTTGACAGCAGCATGGGCAGATTCAATTATTCAGCACCAGATGGAATCTTCTATCAACAAAATCAAATGTGATTCCCTTCACTGGAACACTTCATACAAACACTGTCAGATGGACAAGCTACTGAGGCAAAGTGCTGTAAAATTTTAGAACATTTGCTCAGATTATACTCCATTTTGAATGTTTTGTTAATAGAGCATATAAGAAAATTAAAGATATCTCAGTATACAGTAGAGAAGCTTGGGGTTAGAGTGTCCCTGGAGCAGCTGGGGTTAAGGGCCTTGCTCAGGGGCCCAACAGAGGAGGATTCCTTTGCCAGCCTTGGGATTTGAACCACCAACCTTCCAGCCATATGCAAAGATCCTTAGCCTAAGTGCCACCACTCCACCCAGTAGGGTAGGAACCAGCAATCACTGAGTTTAACCTAGGTATTTGTCACGAAGCGTAAATCAAGACCCTATGCAGATGGTAGAATCCGGAAGGGAGTGAAACAAACACAGAGGAGATAAGACTGGGAACGGGGCTGGTAGACGAACAGGGGGGCCTGTAGACGGTGCACTGGTGCTCGGGGGGCGTGGTCCAGGCTAACAAGTCCAGGGCAGTCCAAAGGGAAATCCAGGGCGAAAGCAAAAGTCCAGAACCGGGTAATCCATCCATGACAGACAAGACAGAAGCTGATATCTAACACCCCACCAGTATGTAAAGCAGTATTGTGACAACACCCATTTGAATTCTGAAGTTCTTGAACAAGTAGTTACTGTATCTTGTTATTTTTTGTAAGGCCTTTCATTCTCTTTTAGAAAAAGCCTCTAAGCTGCTGTTATCTCATCGTTGTTGAAACACCACTTGCAAAAACATCCATCCATTGTCTAACCTCTTTATCCTACTCAGGGTTGCAGGGGAGCCGGAGCCTATCCCAGCAAGCAATGGGCACATTCCTGCAGATGCACTTCACAAAGCCTTCTCAATGGATACATGACAGGTTGGTATGGCAATTGATCAGCTCATGAACATAAAAAAAAACTACAGATGGTGGTGGAGACAGTCGAGGCTGTCACTGGTACAGAACTCCCTTCTATCCAGACCATCTTCACCCCGCGCTGCCGCAGAAGGGCGAATTACATAATCAAGGATCAAAACAGCACTGGGAATGCACTGTTCTCTCTTCTTCCTTATGGACCTCAGGTTTTAAAAAAGCTTCCACTACACAGCTATAAAACTCCTGAACTCAACCTCTTAAATCTCCCTACCCCTACTTACACCCCTCTGTTTTTACACTGAAAATACTGCAAATGCTTGAATTTTGCACACCTCTGCTATCTGAGCACTGCTTAACATTATAGCTGCTGCCCTGGTCCTGTCTCCAACAATTTGTTATGACATTTGTTATGTCATTTTCAATGTCAACATTATGTCACAGTATGTCATCTTTTATGTTATCTGTTACGTCATTTGTCATGCAACGAAAATACACAAGTAAGCATTTCATTGTACAACAAACTTGAACTTGATTAGCTTTCCAAGCTGTTTTTCAATGTTCTGTTGTTTTTCAAAAAAAAGGTGGCTCTTTGTGATCACATGTGTAGTCAGTTTTTAATTGAGCTTGATTCCAATGCTTCAATCCACTTTACAACCCTCTGTAGCTCCATCTGCCAATCAAGGCACATAATTGGCATCATAAAGTATCTTTTTTAGTGCAGACCTTTTTGTCAGGGTGAGAAATAACTGGCAGATCTTCATTCCTGCTTTGACATGGCACTGTGATACTTCCCCCGGCTGGTGTCAAGTGCACACTATACTTGTTTTGAACTAACACTGGGTGCTGTCAGATTTGAGAACTGTTTTGCTCTCCATTTTTCACTTTTTCTCACTTAAGCACCTAAGAGCAAAACCAGTCCATTTGCAGTTAAATACATAGTCCAATTTAAACAACGAAATTTGGTTCTTTTTAAAAATGTTTGGAAATCTATGGAAAAATAGGATTATAAATTAAATTGGGATTACAAATGTTAACTATTTATATATTTAAGAATTACAAATTACCTGTCTAAAGCTCCTGTATATCTTGGATTAATGATTAATGATCACATGAAGATTATTTTAGTACAGCCTTAGTAATACAATTTATCAGGTGTTTGTTTCATGTTTTCTATACTGCATGTGTACAGAATTCTAATGGAATTAGAAGTGAATAGTAAAAATAATTGTCAGACATTTACTAAGTTTCTGAATTTTTTATGGATATGAAGGTGTCATTTTCATCTGCATCAGAAAGAAATTCTTCATACGCAGAAATGCTGAGAACACATCTGTAAAAAACACAAGTCTCATGTTCTCAGACAATTAAATCATTTTCTGTTCTGCTTCAGTTTGTCAGATAGAAAACTGATATCTCTACAACTAAATTTCAAAAGTATACATGTTCAAATGGCTGTGCAGTTTAATTCTAAAACATCAAAGAATAGCCCTTACTCCCACAAATATACATTTTATGTGTCCATTCAAAAATCATAGACACCATCAGGTATTACATTGCTTGTGTTATGAGCCAGTGTTATTATGCCAGTATAAAATCTTTGCTGGTTATCCTGGGACAAAACATCATTTTGGAGAGAAGAAACCAAGCTTGTCTTTTAGTGAGGTTTAGTTCACATTGGGATCTTCAAAACTGTGATCACAATAACTCAAGGTAAACTGTACACCAGCAGCCTGTATAGCATTGCTGTAACTCATCAGAATTACCAATCAAATTTAATTGACACATTGTCAGGTGTTGTCATCAACATGATAATGTAATGATGTGAATGCAATATTGTTCCTCTATACATATTCATAAACCAATTTGGCTACTTTCTGTACTAGTAAATTAAAAGTTTATATGTATTACCTGTCATCTTGAAACTGTGCATCTCGGTACAGAAGAAAACACAGCATAGAAAGATTAGAACAACACAAAATCTATTTTTCTGCACAACAGTATATATTATTATTTTGGTTAGCTAGACTTCTAGAGCTGTACCTTGCACAAGGGTACAACAATTGTGTTGAAACCATGATTTTAACCTACAACATTTCACCTTTTAGAGCCCTAAATATCTTCTATACTGAACAGTATGTGCATGTACTGTATAAAATGAGATTATAAGATAAAACACTGTTAAGATTTGTTTTTTGTGTCATGTCAAATTCCACTATATCTAAATACCCAGTCAGGATTCTGAAACACATCAAATTCTTGGGTGTCATTATTTCTTGGAAAAACATGTAATGAAAAGCAGTACTGTATATGGAAGGTCATGGTAATGTGGCTAAATATATACTATACTTCATAATCTAAAATTATAGACAATATATATGAGCTCTATAAAAAGTTGGATTGAGCTGTGAATACAAATTATATAAAACATGAGATGGTTTGTAGGTTATTTTAGACATGATTATGAGGAATGGTAAAAAATAGCTCAAATTCTTAGAAAATAGCAAAATATCACCAATAACACACTTTTCAAGCAGAAAATAATCTGTGCTATCTGTGCTTTAATGTTTATGGTTTAATCAAATGTGACACAAACAGTTCTGTATTCTTCAGAAATCATTAAGGTGAAAAAAGAAGTGTTCAACCCTCATTGCTGTGAAATTGCAGAAAATTGTCCAGTGCAAGTTGCAGAATTAGATTTTCCAGGACAGGATAAAAACAGCTTTCCTCCAAGTACTTGTACTGTGTGTGTGTGAGAATGAGAGCATGAAATGATAGAGCAATTTGCCTTATATTTTTCTGAGGGAAGATTTCTCTGACTGAGGATTTATCAGCTCAAACCATGCAGGCCAGGATAATTCAAGATGGAATCTCAATAGCAGGTGGGTTGTGACTAAGGCTTCAGATCACCATGGATTCAACATATCAAACATTCAGCCTCTGAGTCCTGGGGAGATTTTCGCTCTCTCTCAAAAAGTCAGCTTCAGATAAAGTAAACCCCTGAACAGCTAGTTTGAGTAACCATGACCATGTAGTTATGAGTTTGCAAATATAGAGCACATACTGTACATTGCTGTTTCAAAATTAAATTAATATTTGTTTGTGTGAATCAAGTTGAAATTGATGCTCTCGTCAAAGATTCAGTCATTACAATTAACCATGTATTGTAATACTTGTTGGGGAGATTGTGTCTGGTGCTCTGTTCCTGGAGATGTTGAGCAGTCACCATGATTTTACATCAAAACGGGACAGTGAGGTAAATCTTGCTTTCATCTGTATGAAGAAAGGATTAAATTGGGAAAAAAGAAAACTGAATAAGCACTGATTTTTATTCATACATTGATTTATAGATTTCTTTATACAAGCACAGTAAAATACTGATACTTCTTGAATGATTATTCCAATTGTTTACTGACCAGAAAACAGGCAGAACTCCCCTTTAACTTGTATTGTTTTTCCAAAATTCTTATCTTGAATGTCATTATTGTTTACTCCAGTCATTTAAGAAGTCACCTTTCTTAAAAAAAGATGAATGTTTAATATCTTATTAAAGGAGCTGTTGTTGACTTAGCATGAAAAAACATTTTGTGAAAGTCAAGGGATCTTATTGAAATCATTTTCAATGATATATTACGTTTACACAGCAATAGAGCCTGCTCCATATAACAGTTGATACCCTTCCAATTCACAATATACAGAATCCAACTCTAGGGGTGAAGCTGTATTGACAGTTTTTGACATTGCTAATCAATCAAATAAACAATCTCCATTAGGTGTTCTGATGAAGACGGCTCTTCTTTTTTTATCATGCTGCTTCATTGAACCATTTTCTTTTCTTTCAAAGACCATTCTTTTCGAAAAATGAATGGACTGAATGACGTACAACATTACCCTTTAAAAATGCTGCATGAGCATCTATGAAAATAGAATTTCCAAGCAATTCTAGACTGGGAGCACATTGCACTTGAAAACTGTAAGTCCTATTGAAAGAAAACACTCGATAACATGTGTATACAAGTTAATAATAGTACATTTTATGGCATTTTAGTTTACATGTGTTTTTTTAATTTACAGTAGATTTAAAAAAAATGTAGAGGAGACAAATTTGCTTCTTGAAATACATATTTAGTGTGTATTATGGAAATGAATATGCAATATCAGGCATGTCTAGGTTGAAGGCAGAGTGACTTGGTTTGGAAAACTAGTTCCACAGAAATTCCAAAGACATTCTGGAATGATGTAAGGAGAAGGTTTACAATGTATGGATAACAGAAAAACATCTCAATTTTTACAAACAGGATATCACACCATAATGAGATTCTGAGCACTGTGGACACTTTCCAATAAACTTAAACATACTGTACTTTAAAAATAATGATATAAAAATATATTTTCCTTCAGCTGTATCATATGTACAGTATAACCCAATTGAGATTAAATCTGTTCACAGTTAACTTGTTTTTAAAAGCTGTGGTTTCTATTGGGAAAAATGGTTTTATGAAGACAGAGCCAAAAATATAACAGCTTTCCAGTCTGACACTCCTCTTGAGAGGTTTGCTGTAATAATCACACATTTTAAAAACAATTTGCTGAGACTCACACTCAATAACGGATGTGCTCAACCATGAGGTTAAATAAAATTGGAACACCCTTAATTGCCCAGACCCCTACACCCCTCCTATATCTAGCCCAAGAGACAACAGCTTTCCTCGTCTACCTCTAAAATTGATGTGTGTATCCAAACTGCCTATTTGGATCCAACAGAACTGACTTAATGGGACCCTCTCTAATGGTCTCTTTGGGACAGCTAAAGTTACACAAACTGTGTTCACCTTTTGAATATCAAATTATACTGCTAGCAGAAAATTAAAACCAGTAAATAAACAGTTCAAGGCTAATGCAATTTGCAGGCCTAGAAACAATTAATCAGTGTTTAATTGCTATTCACACCGAGTTCAAAAGGCTCAATTAAAGGTTAATTCCACAAAGTAGAAATAAAAAATATGTTTCTGCTGTGGAGCCTTCTTCAGGTGCATATTTGTAGCCAATGCATTCTGATGCAGCTCCCCATTCAAACCTACAGTTTACATACTTACTGTAGGGGAGATTTAGTCAGAAATGAATCTGGTTAACCACAGTGAAATACTACCTTTCTGAAAACAGTGATAAAATTAATGACTATTAATCAATCAATTGTAAATGCATTTCAATTATTAAGCAGATGTAACACCAAACTAGGACAAAAGTGTAGAAACAAAACAGAGGGAGATGTCAAAATATATTTCCTAAAATGCCATTTCTCTGGCATTTGATGCTGATTCTCAAGACTGATGAGGAGATATCAGATAAAAAAGAAATTTGCTCTGCAAGTTTTTATTTAAATTAATCTAATTCAAATGACTGTTAAATTGAATGTGCATTTGTTTTTTTAGATATTAACATACTCCTTGGGAAATTTCAGAGGACTGCAACATTGATATAAAAAGCTGTAACATGTGTTGATTTAGAAATGCATGTGATATGCATGGTGTGTCCCTGGATCCAATACACTTTCTCTCTAAGTATCTCTATGTGATGAGCACCTCCCAGCTACCACCATGCTGTACAGCTCAAATTAAAGGTCATGTCAAATTGCTTCTGTATTTATAAGTCCTTTGCAACTTTAGTTTAGTTAGCTTATGGACATTCATAACAGACATTAATGCTGTCCAGTGTGATGCGCATTCTGTCTCAGAAGCTGGGGCAGACTCCTGGGAAGTGCGCTGTTTAAAGACCCTATGCGGGACGGCATAATCTGGAAGGGTCTGGAGAAGGACATCAGGGGAAGATACTGTACAGCAGGCTTAGGACAGGTTGACAGACAGGGGGGAGGCGACAAGGTCCAAAGGGGTCCAGAAAGGGGTTATCAGGGTGCAGTCCTTAATCCAAAGGCCGGGAGATCCCGAAGACAGTTAAAATCCCCGGGAAGGGGAACCAAGACCAGAAACACAGAGAACTAAAACTTTAATGGGACCAGGTGCTCCGAGCCCCGGACTCAGAAGGTCAGGACACCGTGGTGAAGCCTGTGCCACCGGGCCGCTCCTGGACCCACTGGTAGGCAGGCTTCCTGGCATCCATCTCCCAGTGCTGAGCCCGGAACTGCAGAGGCGCTAGGCTCTTAAACCAAAATACAAACAAATCACACCGGGAAATAAAAGAAGCTAGATATAACAGAAAAGGGTAGGAGCGCCCTCTAGAGGAGGGGTGTGGGACGTAACACACTCAGCATTGCCACAGTGCTCCAAGAGCTGCAAAACAGTGCAGTAATAGGATGACAGTATTATCCTTAAGAAAAAGAAATGCAATCCTTATTATTACAATTCCTTTAGGATTAATATGTCTATCAATACTGTATGTGAACCACAGTGCTCTTTAGACGTATTGGGAGAGTGATACCTACATTTTAATCTGCGCTATGAGCTTTTCTCATAAAAAGCACGAGGGATAGATATGAACTATTTTCTGTTAAGTCTGGGGTTAATTAATTTGATAGTGTTGAACATGGTTATTATGCAAACTTATTGGGACAACTGGCTGATAGTCATCTCTTGTTGGCCATGGGGTGGACATGCCAAGCCACCTCTGGAACTACAGTATGTCACTCATCTTTACTGATGATGAAACTAATCTTGGCTGACGAATGAATTCTGAAGTTTACAGAAACGTTTTCTCTGCATACGTACAAGAAAATGCTTCTGAACCTATTGGACATGCTTCACCATGGAGCATTGCAAAACCTGAAATCAACTTATCTTAAGAGTTCAACAAGAGACAAAAGTGGGACATCAAAGCATGCATTTTACATACTAAAATAATTAAAACAGACACACCCTAAGATTATACAATCACTCAAAGTGGCTACAGCAAAGGTGTGACAAAGCATCTCAAACAGTTATAGAAAGCTTAATGAGCTCAATGGGCTGCAGATTGAGTGCAGTTACTGCCTCAAAGGAGAATACACCCAAATACTGACTTTTACACCCTGCAATTCTAACTTAAAGTGGAAATGTCCTAATACTTGAACACAACATATGATAACGTACTGTATGTATTTATCTAGAAATATAGTCTGTTATATTGTACTTATCATTAATAAGATATTAATTTCATGATCTCAAATTAAAATTGCTTAACAGTAAAGCAAGAGTAAACATTTTGGCTTTGCAGTCCCAATACTTTTGTAGGGAACTTTATATCAGGATGTCTTCACCTCTGGGTCTGGTTTTTATTCCAGCTGAGCTCTGACTAACTAATCAGATTAATCCATTGTTTAATTAACAGGAGTTAACATGTTTTCCAGATCATTGTTTTACCATTTTAAGGCTGCCTGCGGCTCTCCAGAAGTAAATCCATGGTCTATTTTGCTCAAAATGATTGAAGAAGGTTTCATGATTAACCAGTGTGTGTAGCAGACAGGGATAACCACCATCTTGTCTCCACCTTCTACCCTCTTACAATCATATATAAGTGCTGTTAACTCATCAGAATTATTAATAAGAGAAAGATGGCATGATAGCATGGTGACTGGCATTGCTGCCTCAGTGGGAGTTTGATTCCTGGGGTGCTATCTGCACTGAGTTTGTATGTTCTCCCCAAGTTCCTGTTGGCTTCTCTGGTTTCCTCCCACAGTCTAAAGGCATACTGGAAGGTGAATTGTCTTCTGGTGAAACTGGCCCTGGTGTGTGAGTGTGTGTGTGTTTGTGTGTCTGTGGTTGCTCTGTTATGGACCGGCGTCCTGCCCAGGGTGTGTCTTCAGCTCCCCTGAATAAAGTGGACAGAAAGTGGATGGAGGGATTAGTAGAAAAAAAATGACAGAAAAATCTATCAGTGGCCTTCCTTTAAAATCACATAGATGTTGTTTAATTAATATCCACAAACATATGAAGTTGCGGTTTTAACAGCTTACATGTAATGGAATTTATTCTGAGGACAGAAAAGCGACATTAGAAGAAAAGGTGGAGAATAATGAATCTCACAGGGAAAAAAGTCAGATCACTTTTACAGCTGACTGGCTCACAACTGAAGGCTAAACCATCTAACATTATGGAAGTAGCTTACAATTTATAGAATAGTAAAATATTGCATACAATACAACATAACTCTCAAAGATCTCAGAGAGGTGATTAACAAGCCGTTTTTCCCTTAGGCATTATTGAAACATGGTTATTCCAAACAATCAATACAATTAATAAGATTTTGGATCTTAGCTGAAAGTGAGCTTGAGTGATAGCTCACACAGAGTTATTAATTTAATTTGAATTTGGCAGCTACAGTTCATATGACATCTTTGTTATACATACCTTATTACTTATACAATACTGTACTGTATATATACATGTCTGATAATTCTCCTTTAGAGAAGTTAAAACTCTTGTAGTTTTTTTCCCTGAATATAGTACTTGACTGTTTTTTAAATGGGTAGTTTGAACTTTTTCTGTGCCTCCTGCCGATTTTTCATTAACTGTACTATTTTTCAGGGTAGTGCTTGCTTGGTGTTTTTCAGACTGTTTTTCTGATTTGACGTATTGAGCATCTCCTGATTTGGTGAACATGATGATGAAAGTGATGAAAAACACAACTCAAAAATGCTGCAGCTTACATTGTTATAACCTACACACACATGGTCTGAATGTACTGAAATATTGCCTTCTGGTGACAGAATAAAACTGACATTCTTATCAGTGTTTAATTTTGATTTGAACATAACATACAATAGGTTAAATCGTGACTTTTGTCACATACATATGACATATAGTATTGTATATTATATATATACAATTATCTCGTGAAGGGTTTATGCAAGCTGGATTAAATGAGGTAACCTGGCTGCTTCTCATCAGCCCACTTGCACAGCTGAAATCAGTTCCTTCTGCTAACAAGCATTTTGTCTCACGCAGCCACACGTAGCGTTAGGCAGATGATATTCGATGAATCTTTGATTTCATTTTAAGAGCTTTTCGCAGGTTTGCTTTTATTGCAATTCCTTCGACACCTGAGCTATTCCTTTATGGTTTTGATTGAATGATTTACGTTAAAAGAGATCTACAGTAACATCACGAAGGAAAAATGGTAATGGTTGCACTGTTTTTTCCTGCGACAGATAAATGAGTTGTTCCTTTGTAGCAAATTCCTGAACGCACCTGTGCCAATACAGATGATATTTCCCTTGGCTCTGTTCCCCCATAGTCTCTTCCATGGCAGCTGAGTGATGTGGTAACATAAATAAAGCAGATCTCTATTGTGGTTAAAGTCAGAGGAATATAACACCTGAAGGGAGCATTTGTGGAAAAATAATGATTTTTTAATTATTTTGGGAATGATTATTGACTTGTTTTTCATATCTGATGCCTCAGTCTTCTTCTGCTTTTCTCTGTTCAATCCCCTCCTCTGTTGTCTGAGTCTTCCCCTGTGTCCGGTGGTGCAAAAACCTCGCCCAGACTCCCCTGGCCCTCCTGGCCAGAGCTCCACGAGGGGTAGGTGTCACGATCGCTACTCTCCCTCTTAAGGGCGCTCCAGCCCTTCCTCGTTTTCCCCCATTGTTTACACCTGTTCCTTATTCCAGCCCCTCTTTAGTTCCACCTTTACAGCCAGACGCAGGCGTTTGCCCGAGGCTTCTCATTGAATCCCGTTTCGTGAGAGCCCAGGGTCCTGCCGCATCTGGCGCCGTCATGGTTTTAGTTTCCTGTTCCTGATTCCCTGCCCCGCCGGTTCCGACCCGGTTCGTGTTTTTAGTTCCTTTGGATGGATCCCCTGGTCTTGGACTCTGCCTCCCCTATTGGATTCCCCTTTGGATATACGCTTGGATTGTTCGCCTTGGATTCACTCCCCCTGGACACCTGCACTCCTCCGACACGCCCCCCGTCTCCAGACCCTTCTCCTGCATGACTATTTTCCCTATTGTATCCTCACAATTCTGGATCGTGTTGTCGGCATAGGGCCCGGAAAGAACTGATCGTTACAGTAGGAGTATCCTGGTGATGAAGGGGAAAGTGGTGAGCAGACCCAAAGAGTAGGGGCTACTTCATGAACTGTATGCAGCTGAGCATGTATAACAATGCAGGTGGGGAGCTGCGTCAGCATGCGTAGGCTGCAAAGGAACAAGTAATAGGTTTATTCCATGCTGAAAAAAAGAAGAAAGAGAACACAACGTTTCGGCCGTGGAGCCTTCTTCAGGTGTGAGAGAGACAGGGCAGTAGGCAAAGGTAAAGTAGCGGGAGAACAAAGGTTGAGAGGGAGGAGGAGTGAGAGGCGGGAGCAGGGGACAGAAAGAGAGGCCAATCAAGAGGTGTGAAGTCAGAATGGGTGCAGAGAGGTGTGAAATGAAACTTCCAATGAATGGAGAAAATTTAAAAGAACAGTAATCTGTCGTTAAGGGAAGGGAGAATGTGTGATCCTAGCTGCAGAATAATTTTAGTTTCGGTGGTCTTTCTGATGTATGAGTTCGGAAAACCGTCTTTGAGAACACAGACGGAGAGATTAGAGTGGTCGTGGCCGTCAGAGGTGAAATGAGAAACAATGGGCTTGGAGAGATCTTTAATCTTCACAGCCCTGACGTGTTCTCTGAAGAGAACAATGCGTACTGTAGTCCCATTTTCCTTTGTTCTGGAGCTTTGCTCCGGGTCCAACCTGTCCTGCTATCCCATAGTCGAATGTATCACCACTGACTGTGTGGTAATAGAGCAGATTCTGGGCAAACCTTCAATCTTTGTTAATCATCCCCTGTCCCACTGTTTCCACCAGGAAGACTTGAGGACTGTGAGTAAAAGCAGAAAGGCAAATTAAGGAGAAACATAGACACACCAGCCTTGGCAAGACACTGGCAGGCATATGCAAGCTTAAAGTCAATATAGCCCCCCAAACCTGCCTTACACCCACTTTTGTCACTCTGTGACACAAGCCTATTAGTCATATAGTTTAGACTTCTTTCATGAAATGCTGGATTGGAGAATTAAATCAATGCAATCCTGATGAGAAAACAGATCACTCCTCTCAGTTGTAATTGTTCTTAAGATTGTTAAGATTCTTTTTTTTTTTAATACATTTACTGCTGTTGCATGTTAAAAGAACTATGACTGCTATTATTGTCCAAGACCTGGTTTTTATAAATCCATGTTGACTATCCCAGTAATGTTATTGGCATACTCACCATCCTCTACTTTATTTCTGTGCATACTTTCTAAACCTTACATGCAATAGAAGTATGATTTATTGGTCTGTAATTACTTCAATCATTTGTGCTGGCCTTTTATGGGGGTTAATGAGCAATTTTCCTGTCAATGTGTACTACCCTTGAGCTGAGCGACTGCTGGAAGAGTTTTGTTAATGGTCAACAAATAATATCTCTTATTTCCTTAACAGCAGTTGGTACAATAGAATCTTTCTATGGGGATTTGTCTATATTCAATGCTTGTGGTTTAGGTAACAGTTCAGCCTCTTTTATGTGAATAGTATTAAACTTTGTGTTTCCTTAACTCAGAGCAATATTTCTTCCTTTGTAATCACCTGAGTAACATTTTCATTTAATATAGCAGCCATTTAATCCTCTTCTTAATACTTCACTGTTCCTTTTGCTGTTGTAAGGCTGGAAATTATATTTTTTATTTTAGCATCCTTTACAATACTCCTTTTTTAACTCTTTCTAATAACCTTTTTTACATGTACCTGACATTCATTATATTCATTTTCTTCAACTGGATCCAGTTGTTTCAAGATCATTTTATAAAGTACATTCTTGCATTTTATATAGTATTTAATGGGATTTCTTGAACCCTTTGAGCCTCCTCTTTCCAACTTTGCAATTGTTTACATTTTTGAAAAATTTGTTCTGTACTTTAAGCAGAATGTATATTGTTGTCATCCATTCTCCACTGATTTGATATCTATTACATGTCATTCTGCTTCTCCTATGTTCTGCCTCATTGCTTAATAGTCTGCTTTCCTGAAATTGAAAACCACTCTTTTGGACTCTGCTTGCATGGCTGCAAAACACATTTCACAGGATACCTCTTTGTTTGTAACTCTATTGTTACTGTCTGAAAGAGGCATTCCTTCAATTATATGCTCTGGCACACTAAGAAAGCAGTTGTTGTCATGTCTTCTACTGCAGAACCCCCTATTGCCCCTGTCTTTGTGAGGAAAACTAAAATCTCCCATACCTACCACTTCTTTTACAAATGTGTCCATGATTTTATAAGGAGGGTGACATATTATATTTGAATTACAATTGTAAAAAGCAATGATTGTTGATGTGCAGTGAACACAAAGCAATGATCCTTTCACCATGCTAAGAACATGCATGCATTATTAACACAGTTCACTATGTTAAGTCCCTCAAGGCATGGTGCTCAATATCCTTGTCTTAGTATTGTATGTATGCAACTAAATTAAACAGTAAATAAATAGGTGCTAAGAAAATACTCTCAGCACTCATACTGTGCATCAGTCGTAAGAAGAATGCTCTCAGGCTGCTGCACATTCTGTAAAAATGGTTTAAATTAGCATGAGGGATAAGTCATTGTCAAAGAAGAATCACATGCTATTATAAAAGTAGGGGAAAAAAATTACTGCATTATAATTCTTTCCAAACAAGTGCAGAGAATCCTATACATGTTTTATTCAAATATCAATATAACCCAAATTAGCCCAGGTGACAGGTGAACTTTTCCTTCTTGTGAGACCCATTGATTCCGGTGACATTATATTCATGTGAACAGGTAAAGGATCATTTAATGCTGAAGGTGGCGAAAAGAAATACTGCCTTTCAGCTGTGGAGCTTCTTCAGGTGCATCTTTGCAGCCTACAAACGCTGATGCAGCTCCCTTCTTGACCCTTCAATATGTCCATATATTTCCACTTAAGCAATAAGACCCAGAGGGGCAAGATAACCAATGAATCGTTTGACACACTTAATAGCTAATTAGTAATCCGGATGAGTGTCCCCAGGATATTCCTAGAGTGAAACTTCAATATGATAAATACATAATAGACATGGAAAAATTGTTTATCGAATCAGTAAGTATTGATAATGGTTTTTAAGAGGTTTAAAGAGTTACCTGGTTTGTAGACCGTGATGTATTTCAACAATGTTACAGCTCTCTTTCAATAGAACAAAGGATATAGAGAATTTAGTAATGATGGTAAGGATTTTGTCATTTGTTTTCTGGTAAATAACTTTTGACTTTTGGAACAACAGATGTTTTTTGCACCTGCACGGTTTTTAACAAATTCTAAAGACCACATGAATATCCTGTATTTTTAGAATGTTCAAAAATAAAGTAATTAAGCTGCTCTGCATTAAATGTGCAAATGACACTTTGAAAATAGATTACATTTCTATTATCATGTACTACTGTAGGTATGGTGGGGCATAGGCCATATTTTTTTATATTCTTTGTCAAAGCACAGAAATGGAAAACAAAATAGCAGGATAGAATTATGCAAATGAACCAATATACAAACCACTTTGAATGCCTCTTTTTATCACGTTCAGTACATACTTAAATCAGCATGCTGAAATAACAGTTTTAAGGATGACCTGTGACTTATTAATTGCTTCTCATAAGTGTCATAACAGCAATGACGAGTTAGATGCACTTGATGGCATTTATTGAGTGTTTGGGTAATAGTGAGATTTGGCTTAACCTGTTAGGCTGAAGGTCCGCCCGTGGGGCTCCGAGGAGGCTGGGACCCCCATGTGGGGTGAGGAGAGGCTGAGGGGAAGCTACACTGGTGGAAGTGAGGTGGAGGAGTTAATCATGACACAGAATGCAAAAAGAACAAGGTTTGAGTATTACAGGACATACTGAAAAGCTTTGAAAAGTGCAATCAGGAAAAAAAAAAATAAAACAACGGGGGGGATGCTGCCTGTTGTCGACCCCCTAAATCTTTGAAAGAACTTTCATTTCATTTCATTTACTTTCATGCCACTGTTCAGTAACACCTTAGAAACCCATAGCTGAGCACTTTTGATAAGAATGTCCTCAAGATAACATACTATAGTATTGCTGCAGTCTTCACACTTTGGAGTTACTGATCCCAGCAGAGACGTCCTTGATTGTAACAAATAAACAGGAACAAGGACAATTTTAGAGGACAGATGTAGTACCTGGAGGATGTATGAAAAAGATGAGGGGTCAGTGTATTTCTTGTTTTACTTGAGTGCTATAAATCAGGCCTTGATATACAGAAATATGGAAAGATATGGCAAACACTTTGTGACCATGCTACTTTGAATGGTTCCGGAAGATCTGGGACTTAGAAATACATTTAATTTAGAAAGAGGTGTAAAGCAGAATAAATATTTGAAATGTTTTTTTATATATATTTTAGTACTGCATATAGTCTAGTTTGAGTTCCTGTTGCAGACACTGCTGTTGTACCTTGAGTCCACCCAGGATTGCTGGAGGTAGGTTGTATAATAAACTGACATCCTTTCCAGGGGTTCAATCAGTGCCCTTTCATCACTTCATACCTACAAACCAAGAGAGTCTCTGATCTGCTGAGCATTTTTGAGGCACTTGAATGTATGTCCCTACTTATACAGTACATAACATTTAAAAATTGACTCGCAAAGCTGTATCTCCTTTCTTTCTTCTTCGTTTTTGTACACACTGTACATGTGTAAGAATGACGATCATGACAGTGATAGGATTAAGGTTTTTCTAAGCATTCACAACTGTAGATTGTCAGTACTCCTGGTCTGTGTTTTATATTGTTTAGTCAGCAGACTCAGCTATCACGCCTTCACCTGTATTGTGATTTGACATGTTTGTGGAGAGAATATTTCTGTGTCTTTAAATCTAACACATTTCATAAAACCAAGAAGGGTTTCTAAATAACACGATGTCTATGGAACGAATCCCACAGAGAGCAGCTAGATGCCTCTCTAACAATACATCACTTTGACTGGAGAATTAATAATCATTATTGTGTTCTTTCTAGTTACGGCAGCCCTAGCTATGTCTGCAATTTCTGTCTTCTGAGATCCAAACTTCTCACCCTCTTGCAATTAGTCATAGTTAGAAAGTGTGCTACAAAGTAAAAAGATGACATCTCTCTAATGGCACATCTGGGGAGTTTAAACTGTATCCCGTTTCTTTTCCAAAGGGACAAATGAAATGAAATAAAGCTGTATGCCACTTCAGAATGAAGGACTGACAAATCACCAGCCATGTTTTCAACAGATGGAAATCAGATAGTGTAACTATTACAGACTAAGTTTTAGTGTGTGTGCCTGTATGTAGTATACAGGACAGTATATGGATCAGATGTTACAAACTAGATAATCACTATTAAGATTTGGATGAAATAAGTTGCTTTTTTTATTCAATAACCTTGCAGGTATGGTACTTTTTAAATGTGTTAGTAGAGGATTAAAATGAAATTGTTTAAGAAATCTGATCAAATGTCTGTTACCAATGTATTCTGATTATACATCCTAGGAGATGTAACACATTCTTAATTGAAGACAACATGCAGAGTAACAAATGATGCTAAAGCTCCTATTCGCACAATGTTTGAGAAGGCTGAGATTGTGATGAATTGCAAAAAGCCAAGGCTCACCACATGGTTCAGTTGTATTCCGAGGGAGTTACAGTTGTCTGTTATGAGCAGAACTAAGGACGGATTTTTTTCTAGTGAAAAATCATTACACTGGTTTTTGAAAATGGGTATGTGTTGTTTCATTTATGTTTTTTCTGTACTTCTTAGACTGTCAGTGCATAAAAGCATTAAAATCAACCTTTCTGACACTAACTATAATGTGTTTATTTTGCATTATAACTGTTCATAATCCAAATAATTTAATCTATGTGCAGTCAGCAGCTAATCACTGCTTTGCCTTTGGAGTTATTTTCTTATACCTATCCTTTTAGATTTTCTGGCTTTCATTGATTTTTTTAATTTTACTCATTTGTTTTGTAGGAGCTGCATTATGGACCCATCACAAAGGCGTCACAGTCCAAGAGCTGTGGCTGGCATGCTCCAGTATGGAATCTGTGTTGCAGGCAGGAGTGCGGGGAGGAGACACAGGGACAGGGATGGGCAGTCTGCACCTGGTGACCAGTCTGGACTGGGCACGAGCTGTCGGGGAAGCCAGGCTGAGCCCGGTGTGCGCTGTCAAGGCAGAGCTGCAGAGGGATCAGGCCGAACTGTGTGCTCGCTGAAGACTGGATCCCATGCAGGTTCCGCAGAATAGACCCAGGGAGAGATTTGAAGCAGGAACCAGGTCCAGGGAACAGGTCGGGTCAGAGGACAGGCGGAAAGGCTGGAAGGCTGAGGTGGAGTCTGGCCAGTAAACCTGTAACAGGGCTGGAGTGCACAGGTGCTGAGGGAGAGAAGAACCATGAGGGCCAGGAGCTGTACTGTAAACCAGCATGCAGGCCTGAAGGGCAGAGCTGTCAGGCCTCCCAGCCAGCACCAGAACTACACCAGTCGCTGCAGGCCTCCTAGTGAACAGAGGTGCCGCGCCCACTCCGGGGAAAATGCAGTGTGACTTGGGCTACCAGGGGAACAGAAGTGTGCGTGCCGACAGCAGGCAGCCTCCGCACCAAACCCACAGAGAAATGAGGTGCAGCCACAGCCAGTAGGCAGGATCAGACCAGGAAAGTACATCCACACGCAGGCTCCCGAGGCAGAGCACGGGCAGGTCAGGCAGCAGGCAAGCGACTGGAAAAGTCCAGGCAGGCAGGGGAACTGGATCAGACAGGCAACAGGAGAAGCAGAGAAGACAGGGAACAGGAAGAAAACAGGAAGGACTTGACTGGGAAACGCTGACCGCTGATTCGTCAGTGACAAGACTCTGGATTGCCAATGAGAAGGATGACGCAGGATTTAAATATCCAGGACTTCTCATTGCATTCAGGTGCTCAAATTATCCTGCCATCTCCTCGGCAACCAGTCCAGAGCGGGCAGGAGGGAGGAAGTGTGGCCTACAGCCACTACAGCTGTACACACCCCACTGCTTCACCACGGGGCGTCAACAACAATAGTTTTATCAGAAATCTAAATGAAGAATTACCATGTTTATTCTTGATTATCTGTTGAATTGCCTTTCTAAATTCTAAAATGACTCCTTGCTGTTGTGTGGTAATAAAACAACTAATGTGTGTGACTCAAAGGAGGAGGTTCAGAGCTTGCATCCGTATAGACTTGAGGCCCACAGTGGAAAATCACAGATCCTAATGTTATTATAACTTCCAGAAGATTGATTAGTTCAAAATCAAGTGAGTGATGTCAATACCACTCCAACGAGGCCTCAAGATAATCAGAAAATAATTATTTTCGTGGATTTTAAATACATTTACAAAACCTTAAAAATAAAAAGTGAACCCCAGCATTTTGATATATCTTTTCTTCTTGGTTAAGTAGTTCTGGGTTTCACAAGTTCTGATAGTTGGGTCCCTGATGTGGTAATGCTTTTCTGTTATGGAATCTAAAGAGGCTTTTGATATGGGTTTTGCTTCATGGTAAACTCCCTGGGGTGCCGAGTGGCCTAGTGTAACAGACTTCTGAAATGTATTTTTTTTAATGAACATGACCTGCTCTTCGGGAAGGCAAACGCCACACACTGTATATGTATTTTACGAATAACTAGATAACAGATAAACTGTTCTTCATCCGGTCAATTTGTTGATATTTGACATTTTTGCTAATTTGACAACTTAATGTTTTAAGTATTGGCGGTCTTTAGTGAACACTTTGTTACAGTCTTAAATACAGAGCAAAAAGAAATTCAGAGCAACTGAGAGAATACAATGCTTCTTAGGTCCATTCAGTAGCCACTGGGAATATATCCAGTGCTCTGCTGCTGGTCTGCATTTCTGAGCTTTGTTGAGAAAATAAATGATAACCTGATGCAGCCTGACACACTGGCTGATACAGATGGCTAGAAAATGCATTTGTGAACTTCGAAGGCTGACCTCTGAAGAACTGTCTCAAACAACATGGCTTGTTGGATAAAGTTGCCATGGAACCCATATTAGATCTGCAGAAGACTTCTTACACCAAGGGAGAAGCTGAACAGTGATGCAGTGACTATCAGTTACACAGTCTCCCCAAACTCTTAATCTTTACTCATTCTTCTGCTGTCCTAAGAAGTAGGGGTTTCACAGATGCAAATGTATTTCATTTTGTGCCTTGATAACAATTCAGGCTAAATTTGTGAACTGATAGTGACAATGTTATAAATTGTATACTCCATATTTATGTTTTTAAAGGTTTTGTTGTCCCATAAATGCAAATGACAGGGTGACAGAAATGGCCCAAAATGGATTATTAGATGATTAATTATAGATTCCCAGAATAAAGTCAGAACACATTCAATTTCTTTACAAAAACAGCACAAAATCCCTTTTATATCTGTCATTTTTCATGGACTATATATGCATAAGTAACTCTTTGTTCAAGTTACATAACATGCATGCTTTACTGCTTGCAAGAAGGAGTTAAGGGAAAAATAACTCAATCTTTATTTTTAGAACTACATGAAATGGATAAATATATAATAATAATTCATAATTGTTTACACTTACAGTATATAGAGCTTTTCTGGACACTCCACTCAAAGTGCTTTACAGGTCATGGGGACTCCCCTCCAACACCACCAATGTGCAGCCCCACCTGGATGATGCTCCAGTCCGATCCCCACACACCAGCTCTCAGTGGGGAGGAGAACAGACTCATGAAGCCAGTTCAGAGATGGGGATTATTAGGAGGCCATGATCGGTAAGGGCCAATGGGAAATTTGGCCAGGACGCCATGGTTACACCCCTACTGTTTTCGAGAAACACCCTGGGATTTTTAATGACCACAGAGATTCAGGACCTCTCAGTTTTACGTCTCATCCGCCTTTTTTTTTACAGTAAAGTGTCCCAGTCACTATACTGGGGCATTAGCACAAACAGACCGCAGGGTTAGTGCCCCCTGCTGGCCTCACTGACACCTCTTCCAGCAGCATTTTTAGTTTTTCCCAGGAGGTCTCCCATCCAGGTACTGACCAGGCTCACACCTGGGCTGCCAGTTGTGAGTTGCAGGGTGATATGGCTGCTGGCTCAACAAATAGCAAATGATATGTTACAATAACCTATAAAACAGTACAGTAAAATGGAAAAATACAAAATGACACTAGATACTGACTTAATAAAAAACAATATAGTTTTATCATTTTAATTACTGTAAGTGGGCAATCGTTTGAGGCAAAATAGAGATTCTTGACTGAAAGAGATTAAGGAATGAGCTGCTGCCCTCAGTTACCTGACGAGCTGTGAGAAGATGATTGGTCAGGTGACAGTTTAAGAAGCAGAAAGGAGCTGCTTCCAATTATTGGTTTTATCTGCTCTCTGGAGGGCAGAAAGCAGATCCTCTGTGGTGCAAACTCACCAGGGGGAAGGGAGAAGGTACCTGTGAATCTGAATACTTTGGATATGCTGAGAAAGTGAAGTTTGAATTGTTTTTGCCTGACTGTGACAAAGACCAGAACTCAGCGGCTCAAAAAGGAGCTAGGCTTTCGTTTGATTTGTATTTTGTTTTCCTCACACTGCATATTTCTTTAAGAAAATAAACTTTATTTCAACAATGTATTCAAAATTTACAAAAGGATACAATTCTGACATAAAGCCTCTAGAATTTTTAAAAAGGGCTTAAAAGGCAATTGTCTATTTTCAATCAATCGTTAGTGGTCATTAAGGCTGGATTTGCACAACAAAGTCCCTCCAAGCCTCACAGACATTACCAGTAGCATCAGTCTTTTCCATTGTTCAGTTATCCACAGGAGCTCTTTGTACAGGACCTTTGGTTGGTGCAGAGCTCTGGTTGTCTCTGACTCCACTTGGCAGCATGGATGTAGGTTCCTAGTTGTTTTTCCACTTTTGAACCAGTGTTTGAGTGGGTACACTATGGCCACCCAACTAAAGCTGGCAGGATATCTGCTTTCAATACCATCACTTTCCCCTTGAGGATCAGTGACTGCGTTTTCCACAGACACAGCTACAAATTCACCTTGGTGATCCTCTCTGCCCAGTTTATGGTCTTATTGTCCTGGTTCTGAAATGAAACCCCCTGTATCTTAAGGGTCTCCTTGTAGAGCTTGAGACTCCCTCAGGCTGTACTGTATATAAACTGTACTAGTTTGTACCTTATTGCTGTGTTTATATCTGTTTTATTGAGCCTGCCTATTTAAAAGATCCTGTTGTGGTACACCCAAACCAGGGTTTGTCCGAATACACATACTCAATTAAATGACATTGTCCTTCTGTATACAGAAGACAAAGATGTATGTCTCATGAAGATGAGAAATAAACAATGTTTGGAGGAATAGTACATTAATTGCCCTTTTTGTTGTTCCTCTCTTAGAGAGTGATGCTTACTATTGATAGGTAAGTTAAGTAGATGTGTAATCAGATGTGCAAAGATATGCAAAATCATGAATAGATCTACTGTAGTGTTAACATTTCTAACACTAATCTTCCTATTGATTACTGTCTTAATTCAGTGCCAAATTGGAAAACGTTTAACTGACTGTTAAGACAATCTATCAGCGGTACTTCAACATCCTGAGTGTAGGCAACTGAAGCTTGTTCCATGCATTCTTCACTGTGTATAGAGCTAATAATAATGGTGGACTAATTGGGTATCGCCTGACACTGCTTGGAATGAGATTTTTGTCCACTCTGACATATCAACAGATCGCAGCTTGTTTTCACCTCTGCCACCCTTGATCTCCCCAAATCTGTCAAACGGTCCGCCATTTAATATATGCCTGGGGCCATCGATCTTGGTGGCGCATGTGGGAAACACCCCATATTTCTAATTAGTTCTAATTAGTTTTTCACCATGTGGGGGCATTATACCTAATGTTTACCACCCAGTCCCAAGGCTATAGATAAAATCCTCATCCTCATCTCTTGAAGAAGGTGAACAAACAGTAAAGCAATTGACACAGTATGTCTACAGCATGAATGATAGTGGGTGTATGAAATCCCTCTGTATAACTCTTATTCTAGTTAAATACTCTTAATTATATGGAAATTGCTTTTGTTGATTCACTGGTTTCTCATATACACAGAAAAGAATTGTTTGCAGTCTACATTAAGCACTGCCACTACCCCAGGAAGAACACATTTACAATTGTGAGAAACGGTTTGTGAATTATCTGGATTTCTGCATGAATGGCTCCTAAAATGTGATCTAAGTCATAATAATAAATAAAAACTTTTGAGTTTTAGATCACAGACAGACACCCTGACATTCTGCTGTAGAATTTCCTGATACAACTTGGAATTCATTGGTCCCTCAATGATTGCAAGCCATCCAGGCCCTGAGACAGCAAAGCAGCCCCACACCATTATACTCTCTCCACCATGCTTCACAGTTGGGATGAGGTTTGGCGTTGATATGCAGTTTTGTTTTCTCCAATTCTGTTCAGCGGCAAAGTATTATTGGACAATTAACACTACAGAATGCTAAATTTTGCATGGCCACAGTCTATATGCTCATTCGACTTTTCATGGGTGCTCAAGATGCTTGACATATTTTTCCCATCTTTGACACCGTCTTTTGCCAGAGCTGATTTTCTCTCACTTTCACCAAAAAGTTTACAACAAAAACAAAATGTAACATCCTTAGTAACTACATAAATGAGCCATGGCCTCTTTGCTGAAGTCCAACTATAATGACACACGGTAACTTTTCTGTGCCCACTGTCCCTGGGAAAATCGAATCCTTTGACTTGATGCGGTCCCGTCTCCTTCAAAATGTCTTGAAGTCCCTGGTTAATCGTTGTCAGCCACTTAGTGGGATTATTCAAATTTTTCTCATCTTGTAACGTTAGTGGCTGGTGAGTCTCTGTTTTGGACGAGACGCAGCTGCTGCTAATGCTATCCTTGGAAGCAGAACACCTCTATGTCCACAGTTGCTTGTAACACAGCAAAGTTGCTAACTGAATCAGTGATCTGATGACTTGATGTTGGCAGATTATCATCCTTGCTGAGTCTGACTCTGAGGCAATGTACAGTATACTGATGGAAAAAAGAAACGCAACATTTTCTGGAATGAGAAAACTATAGTTATAGCTTATGTACTTTCACAAAAAGTTGTTGATTTGTTTTAAGCTCTCTGACTAGCAATACAGCTTGTGCAGTGAGGCATTGCAACTTGCCAATCACACAAAAGCTCGTTAGGAGCACTTTTATCCAACGAGATCCTGGTGGACCAATACCTGATCAGGTCACTTTTAAAAAGGTCTTAATTCAAAGCTTAGGTCACTGCAAGAAAAAGGCCACACTTAGTCAGTTTTCTGTGCATTCCATAATGCCTCAGATGTCACTGAAACAAGGGAGAGGGCCATTGGCATGCTGCAGGCAGCCATGTCATGTGCCAGCGTTGCCAAACACTATGGAGTGAGCCGCTCCACTGTGACCCGACTGCAGAGAGGGTTTCAACAGACCGACAGGACAGATGACCATCCAAGATCCGGTTACCCCCGAGTGACCACACCAGAGCAGGACCGACAGACTGGACCATCTGAGAGATCATTACAGATCTGCCACCCGTCCTGCTGCTGAAACTGCCAGCAGACACAATGACTGCATCAGTGACAGGACAGTGCGTGTCCATGTTGCTGGAGACCTGTCAGAGGCCCACTGCTCACGCCTCCCAGACGTCACACCTGACTGGCTTGGGTCAGACAGAGGCTTCGATGGACTCGTGAGCAGTGGCATCAGGTACTCTTCACGGATGAGTCACTGGCCAGAGTGTGAAGGAGGAGGTGATGTGTTTCTTTTTATCCATCAGAATATTTTAAGAATGAGCCTTTCTGTTTTTGGAGTGCCTGCTCTTTTAACAGTCTTCTCTTTCAGTATTCACAGCCAGACAGTTTGGGTCATTTTGACATGCTGCACTTCGCTGTCCACACAAAAAATCTCTCCAGTTGATTGAAATTGGCGTCAGTGCCACAGGCTCGGGGGTGGATGGCCCATGCTAGGGCTGATGCATTCCTCGGCCATTTGGAGTGATCAGAGAGAGCTTGTAGGGCGACGTGCTCTACGATCAAGTTTCTGATTGGTCGCAGAATAGTTTGAAATGGTACTGTAACGAACAGCCGACCTACAGGGTGTACAAGTAACCAATCATGATTGAAATTAACTCAAATGCAAGTGCTTCAATCCGTGGTCTTGATTGTTTCCCACTCATTCCTTTTGGTTTGGGGAACATGTCAAAATCCTATGCCCAGAGAACTTCAGATAGAGTTCGCGGAAATGCTCAGTGGACACCCCAGATAGGGTGAGGATCAGTATTTACACAATACTTACAGAATTTTTTATCTCAGGGTTGGATTTGGGGCCCGATTCAGGTTTAAGACAAGAGGTTTCGTGATCCTACAGTAGCTGAACATTTTTTTTTCCGAAACTCCCCTGCACATAGCATGAAAGTTGGTCACCCGGGTTAATGGAGGTCTCCTTTAGCTCAGCTGGCGAGTTCCCTGTTGAGCGATGCCGGAGGCCTGGGTTTGAGCCCATGCATGGAGGGATAAACTGGGGCTGGAGCGGTGAGGGCACAAGCCCAAGAACCCGAGCTCGTTACAATACATTTGGCTGCCCTTGCTCAAATGCCACTCTAGGCAATTGCCTAGTTCGCCTAGGCAATTGGACAAGCTGGCCCTTCCTCTTTCTATATGTTCTAACATTGTTTACTTGTTTTTCACTTCTCTGCATTGTCCAGAGGAGGAGAATATGCCATCATCAACAGCTAGTCTTTTAAATTTTTCAGCTCAGCGATCCCTATTGCGTATGCAATTGCTCTGTGTGCCATTGTCACGACTACTAACCGGCCCAGACCAGCTCCTAAGAGGTCTAATCAGTTCCAGCAGCAGGGTGATAAATACAAACGCCGCCGCACGTGTTAATGTCTCATCGGACGCTTACCGTGCGGCAGGCTGCATTATTTAAGCCCCTCTTACCCGCATATCACTGCTCGGTATTGTGTTCACTTCGTGTTGCTCTACCTAGCGTTTCTTTCCCTTTTGCCTTACTGGATTTGCTGACTTCACCTTTTGCCTTCGGACTTCGGTTCTCGTCTCGCCCCTTGGATTGTTTGCTATCTGTGACTATTTTCGGAATTGACCCTGCTGCTCTTGTTTCGACCACAAACCTGTCTCTCGTTCTGGATTGTTCGCCACCAGTGCCTTTACCGGATCTTGACCTACCTTACGCCTTCAGACTACGGCTCAGCTCCTGGATTTGCTCTGTTCGCTTACTCACCTCCCAAGGTCTCCTGCATCTGCATCGGATCCGTTTAACCACAACCTAGCTCAGTTACAGCCATGCTTTGTGCACTACGCTAGCAGTGCTGAATCCTGAAGTCACACTCAGCAAGTGGTATGGGTTGTCGCCATATGCAGTATAAACCATCTCTCGGACTTTAATGAATGGATTTGGGCAACAGTATAACAATAAATTCAATCATAACAATAAGAATAGAAAAGGTCACATCCTAATCTTGCACTCACTGTCACGATTATAGTCCCCCCTCCTTAAGGGTGCTCCAGCCCTTTCACTTTAGACTTAATTCTGTGCACCTGACCCCTTTTCCCAGCCCACCTTAAAAACAAGGCACTGACGTTCATCCTGGCTCTGCATCTGGTTTCCACACCGTGCGAGTCCGGGACCTGGAAGCGCCTGGTCCCCGTTAAGGTTTTAATCTCTGTTCCCGTTCCTTGTCCGCCGGTTCCGACCCGGTTTGTGTTTTTAATTCCTGTTTGGATGGATCACCTGGCTATGGACTTATTCTTGTGTTTTGGATTCCCTCTATGGATTACTTTTGGATCGTTTGCCTCGGCCACACCTCCCCCGTGCACCAGTGCACGTTGGACACGCCCCCCTGTTTTCAGCCCCGTATCCCTGCATGACTTTTTCCTAGTGTTTCCCCACTTCTTCGGATTGTGTCGTCCGCATAGGGTCCGGAAAGAACTGTTCATTACACTCACCTACGTATATACAGTACTCTAAATCTTGCACCTGGGACTTCCCTTCGCATACCTATGGCATTAGGGGCGTAGCCACCGATGGGCCCAGGCCCACCCTGATAGATCCCAGGCCTACCCAATCAGTCCAAAGGAATTTAAGATTTTTTTCCCCTTGTTTGTGTTACATGATTTGCTTTTTAATGTTATGTGTTTGATTTTTTAATCGTATGTAATTTGCTATTGGCTCGCTGTATCTTTTGTGACCAATAAGAAAATCATGTAAATATAGTGGGACTGTGCACGTGTAGCCTAATTGGCTATCATTGTCATCAGACGCTCTTAGAGCTATCTAGTGCTAGGTTTTTGCTTTATTAGCCAACATGACAAAACAAATGCATTTATCTACATTTTTCAAAAAGCCACGTGTAGATGACCAGACCAGTCCCGAAACAAATAAGACACATGAGATGCTACAGGCATCTTGGTTTTTAAGGAGTATAGCCTGGCTTCCCGAATACAAGTGTTTCTGGAATGCAAGGACCAGTATATGTGTTTGCTTGTAGCAGATCGATACATGCTCGACCTGTAGGAGTTAAGCACGAAGACGTTCTAAAATTGCATGAATAACATTAAGATAGTATTGATGGATAGATGCGAATGTGTATTTTACAGATAGCTATTCATATCGCCTCTAAATGCCCTGCAGTATTTTTAAGTGAACAACAATTACAGAGCTAAAATATATACAAAGTACTTTATGTATTTGACGCCTTTATTAGCAGTCCATTCTTGCAATTAAATGTACTATGAGTTGATTAGCACTGTAATGCGAGTATACCAATTCAGTGTCAAGTCTTGTGGGAAGTAAGTCACGAATTTCCAAATTAGGTGTCTTTTGGCATCGTAAATAGTATACTGATTTCGTGGGTTTCATACACGTTTAAAAGCATCATGAAGGATCAAACAAGATCTTTAGAACTTAATATTTTAATACCTTCGCAGTTTTTATTCTCATGGCACCTCACTCGATATTATCCTTGGGGCGATGCATTTACTCCAACCTCTGAAACCCATACGTGCGTGCACGTTCTTCTGGTATGTTATGCTCAAGTCTGTTGAATATTTCAAGGCAAAGTCGAGCCTGCATGGCATTTTAAGTGCAATATTTAGGACGGATTTTAAATCTTGCATTTTGCTTTGTGTTCATTGTGTTTTGCAATAAAATATTAACTTCAGAGTAGCTTGTAAAACTACTGAACAATCTAAAAGCAGGCATATGAAATACTTAGAACTGTTACAAGCAACAAGTGAAAATGAGCTCTTGCAGCTTTTCTTTAGCTAAAGAAAAAGTCCTCATATGAGAGACCTTTGCAAACTAGCTGCCATTTGAACGGGAAATTGCCGACCCCCTAGACAGTGGCGAGATTATCGCCATATTCAATTCCAGGCCCCTACGCCTGTGTCTGGCCTAGAAGGCCAAAACCTCACAACAGAGGTACTGTACAGTAGGAACTGATTGTTTTTTGTGTGTGTGTGTCTGCTGTGGCACACTAGCGTTCGGCAACCTACTGTGGGTAATCGTTGCTTACTTGTGTGTGTGTGCGAGAGAGAGATGGTATGTACAGTATATACTGTATATAAGGTTCTGCTAATTCTGCTGTTTGATTATACCACTTGAGGATTGGATTGTAAATTGGAGGGGAGCCCCTATGCCGGCAGAACGGTCAGTTAAAGCCCAGGCCACCCACTTTTGCACAGGACCACCCAAAAATCAAATTCTGGCTACGCCCCTGTATGGCATCGCTCTGCCTCCCCATTGACAACCTTGCAGGAAACTCCCTAGCTCAGTCCTCACAATAGTGAAGGGGTTTGCTTTAGCCTATCCAGCCTGGAATAGGCTGCCATTCCCTTAGCAAGGTGAACCTTGCCAAATGTTTTGTACAGATTTTTAAGTATCTAGTATTCAATAGAATCTAACCAAACTACTGAAATGTGTATTTTTGAAAATATTGCTTATGTTACAGCAAACGCATTCATACAAATCCAAGAAGAAATGAGGAAGATAATATAATACCCATCATTGAGGATGGGTACTTCTGTAAGTGACAGAGAGTTTAAGAAGAGATTTGTTTTGAACAACCCAGTGCGAAGAGGGAAAGAAATAAGTAAGGCAATTGAGGGAGAGCAGATAGCTAAGAGCTGAAACTAAAATGGAGCTTTCAGGCTTTTTGGCCCGAATGCAAGGCAAAACCCAAGAAAGTACAGTGCTCCCAAAACACACAATCCTTACACCGAAGCATGGTGGTGGCAATATGAAAACAACCCAATGCACCCAGCCAAAACTACACTGAAGTGGCAAAGAAACAAACAGGTAAACGTGTATGAGTGGCCCAGTCAGAGCCCCAACCTAAATCCCCTCGAAGAGTTATGACATGACTTGGAGATTGTTGTCTTTCAACACTCCCCAATGAATTTGACAGAGCTTGCACAGTTTTGTAAAGAAGAATGGAAGAATTGCCAAATCTAGGTGTGCGAACTTGGTAGACTTAACCCACCAGACTCCCAGCTGCAATTGTTGCCAACAAATCTTCCACCAGGTATTACCTGAGAGAGGTGGAGACTTATCCCATCATAACCACTATAATGTTTTTGTTTCTTTATTTTAAAATAGAATTTAAAAGTGTGGACTATGGTGTGTGAAGAGACATAAAAAATTGTCACATACAGTACATGCTTGAAATTTGGAGGTGTTTACATAACAAAATATGAAATAACATTCAGGAGGTGTATACTTTTTGTAGGCGCTGCACACATATGTATGTGTCATTCATTTTAAACATTTAGAGGCTAAATTTTTTCTTTCTTTGAAACACAAGACATTTATTTGTACTGGAGCTACTGTCATCCATCTCTTTAGCAATTCCACGGAGATTGATACATATTAGAAGAGCTAGCTAATAAAACGCTGGCTGTATCCTGGGGCAAGCCTCTTTCTACTGGAAATGCGTCTGCATCTTTGATGCATGTCCAACATAATGGGCTGTATTTATAATTCCAACATGTTATAGGTCTGTCACATTTCATTATTGCTTACCCACTAGCTCACTGAAAGGGACATGTTTTGTGCAGCCTGTGGGTATTTCATGGGGTCAGCACTCAGGCAGGTTTATATTAGCTCCTGATAGCAATTAGATTTGTTATCATTGCTAGCTTCTCTTATGGCACTGGCTTCTCTGGCTTATCTGAACCATGCCTGGCTGTAGGCTTCAAAGATAAGTGGGTAAAGTGCAATGGTTCATTTTCCTGGAGCACAAGGAGCACATCATATCTTCATTGATTCTTCCACACGGTAATTTTTGGCATAAATGCCGGTCCATTGGAAGTGAAAAAAAGAAAGATTTGTGTAAAGTTGGAGTCATATTAAAAAGCACAAGGAACCTGTTTTTCACTATTATCTTCTCTGTCCATGTTTTTGTTTCACTCCAAGTGAAAGGTGTGGGGACTACAGGGGCATAGAGAATTGCAAATATTGGCTGGCATCTCTGATGAATTCTCCTCTTGGGTTTGCAAATACATTACTTCACAATTTAGTCCTGAAAAGCCCCAGCCATTTTAACAAAACCCTATTAGATTAACTCCTAGCAAACTGATACATTCTGTTTTTAAGTACAAATTGTGGTACATCTTTGATTGCTTGAGCAATTCTGGGTAAGGAGCTGGGCCCTTGATTCAGAAAATTACACTTTAATTCTCAGTTAGTGTGTTCCCTGCTGAGTAAAGGTCTGCCTATTTTATTTGTTACTGAATCCCTTTGAACAGAAATTATTTTTTCTACGACTGCAGTTTTTATCGGAGAATTTACTATAGTTTCACAGTATGACTGCCAATGCTATTAGTGTTTTCAAGAATGAACCCACTGCTCTTCAACAGACTTTATAAAATGTAAGGAGACAGTTCTCATGTAATTAAAAAAAAACATTATTAAAATAAAGTATGCAAATACCCAACCTGCAACATTATGACACATTAGAACAGCGTAATGGTAAAGGGAGAAAAAAATAATATTGTGTGACCAAATAAATCCCTCATAAATGTTGTCTTTCCTTCGTTAGTGCCTTGCTTCATAGCAGAATCTCATTTGAATACATGAATCGTGTATTGAGGTTTACAACATCTTCTTTAGGCTTTACAAGCAGTTCATGTGCCGTGTGAGGATTATGAAGCATTTCAATATCTGAGGGAATAAATAATGGAATTCACATACAGTAAGCTGTTAATGAAGACATGTTCAAGAAAACAAGATGCATGCATACTGAGGTGATAACATCATTTCAAACAATTCTGTTTTTGTAAAGGACAAAAACAGTCTGTTTTCTCAGATTGTGACTGCAAGTTCCATGTAAGAGTTTTTGTCTTCCCAATTCATTTCTAAATACATCTGAATTATAAGATAAATTTTATTTCGTGTTTGGTATTACTAGCTTTAGCCTACTCTTTGAAACATAACACCGCGCTTCAATCTATATGAGAGAGCAAATTAAGGCAGAGCAGTGAGTGAACTCATTTAGTTCTTTATATCCTGTATATCCAGTTTAGATATATGAGGCTAGGCTGAAAATGTGCTCAGGGGTGTTCCTTTGGATACAATTGCTCACAGATAGCAAGACAAAAGGAGAACCTTTCTTCGGCATCCATGATGGAATCATTGTGTTTCTACTTATTATTTTTTACTTTCAGTGTAAAATTAACCTTTACTTGTGCTCTACTGACACAGCTCCCCACTCAAAGCTTTTCAGATAAGAAGTGATGGCTGTTTCAAAATACACATTTATATTCCACAGAGCAGATGCATATCATCTTCTCTGTTGTAAAGTAATTAGCATCTTTTCTGTGGAAAAAAAACACATACTTCATCACTGATCCTCCTTTATGTGAGCTTCATTGCAGATTGCTTTCTTTGTCCTCTTTTGTTTTCTCAGCCATTTCCAGAGATCATCACTCACACACTCTACGTGCGGAGATACTTGAGCCTAATCCCCTTGCATCTCTGCTGCGGTAGATATATTCGCATCTTGATCTTCAACAAAACAGACATGTAGCTGAAATATCTTATGCTTTCTGGTGTCTGTAAATAATATTTCCCTGCCTCTGATGTTAGCCTTGTGATTTTCAGGAGACTGAGACCACTTTTTCTGTTTTCTTCCTGGAAAATGTATGCCCGCTGAAGATGTTTTTGTTTTACTATTCATAGAATTCAGTTATTTGTTATGCATTTACAAGCATCTTCTTGCTTTGAGGAAATGTCGGCTGTTTTTTTTTAAACAATTTGCATATTTTCCTTCATAGTATACCATCCTCTGCTCAGGGAATCAAGCAAGTCAATGGGTCAGGAAGGGAATGCATTCAAATCTATTGCAATCCCCACTCAAGTGCATTGATATGGCTGCACAGGGGCAGGAACTTGAAAAGACGTGAAGAGACTCCATAACCTAGATTTTGCAAACAAGTGGCATTTTAGTTCCTGAGGAGTGTGGTAGTGTTTTGTTTTGTTTGTTGTTGAAATAAACAAATGTGAAATTGTGCAAACTGCATTGCACATCTGTGCACAGACAGTTGTTCAATAGATACAAAGACCTGTCCTCCAGGCAATTGGAATGATTAATTCCCTAACTAATGCTTGGGTTTCTGCTAGGGACTATCTGTAAACTGTCATTCTATATTTATAAGTTGTGCATCTTAATTAATATTTTGTAATGCCTTTACACTATCTGTTATCTATCCATCCGTTTTCGAATCTCTTTATCCAATACAGGGTTGCAGGGGAAAGGAGCTTGTCCCAGCAATCAATAGGCACAAGGCAGGTACACCCTGGACAGGATTCAAGTCCATCACAGGGCGCACACTGACACAAACACACGCTAACACTTGGCCAAATTTCCCAGAAGCCAATTAACCTACCAGAATATCTTTGGATTGTGGGAGAAAACTGGAGTATCCAGAGGTACCCCACATGAACACGGGGATAACATAACACCTCCAAGTAGAGAGCACCCCAGGAATCAAACTGGGAGCCAGCAATGCTATTCTACAATATGTAAATATATTTTAAGTGTAAATGCCATGTAATTACAAAATTGATGTACCTGCATTTTGAAATGTACCATATTTAACAATTTGTGCCACTACTATCCTGATGTTAAATTAAAATTTTGAGTTTTAACTTATACTTTTTAATTACCTTTTGAAAATGCACCAACCATTAATAACAATATATATGCAATTAGCTCTGTAGAACTTACTAACAGCTAATTAGGTACTGTGATGCTGCAAGGGGGTATTGCAGCAGCCATGTCACTCTGCAGCTCCCAGCTGGCAGCCCACTGAAGCTCAGCAGGTGTGAGCCTGGTCAGTACCTGGATGGGAGACTCCTGGGAAAAACTAAGGTTGCTGCTGGAAACGGTGTTAGTGGGGCCAGCAGGTGGCACTCACCCTGCGGTCTATGTGGGTCATAACGCCCCAGTATAGTGACGGGGACACTATACTGTAAACAGGCGCCGTCCTTCGGATGAGACATAAAACCGAGGTCCTGACTCTCTGTGGTCATTAAAAATCCCAGGGTGTTTCTCGAAAAGAGTAGGGGTCTAACCCCGGCGTCCTGGTCAGAATTCCACATTGGCCTTTATCAATCATGGCCTCCTAACAATCCCCCTCTATGACTTGGCTTCATCACTCTGCTCTCCTCCCCACTGATAGCTGATGTGTGGTGAGAGTTCTGGCGCACTATGGCTGCCGTCACATCATCCAGGTGGATGCTGCACATTGGTGGTGGTGGAGGGGATCCCCATTACCTGTAAAGTGCTTTGAGTGGAGTGTCCAGAAAAGCGCTATATAAGTGTAAGCAATTATTATTATTATTATCATTATTATTATTATTGGCCTTGAAGGACAATACAGTAGCTTCCCTGAAATAATGAATCCAGTTCATTGACACTCATGTCAATTAATTCATGTACCAAGATGGTCTTGGGAGAAGATGGTGTCAGTCTGCCATTTCTGGAGCAAGGAGCAATTGTGTTCCCTGCTCCTGCCTAGGTACTGTAAATCAACTATTAAGCCAGTAACGAAGGCTACTCATAACCTGGAAGACATACTGTACAAGTTGAGAGGAGGCTGTCCCATCCAAGATAATGTGTATTGTCATTAACACTTACCTGAGACTGGAGAGAACTGAAGTTCAAAAAGACCTGATACTGGAGAAAGGAACTGAACTGTGGAAAGAGCTCAGATCGAACAAAGTAATGGTTTTAAATCCACCCGACAAATTCGTTTAGATTATTACTGTAGCTTAAGTCTGGGCAACACGAGGGAGACCAAAAGTCTCTATTCAGAGACTGTTTATTCAAATTAATAGCTGTGCTATAGAACGTTTTAAAAGGGCTCCCTCATAAATGTTGTCTATCCTTCGTTAGTGCCTTGCTTCATAGCAGAATCTCATTATTTGAATACATGAATCGTGTATTGAGGTTTACAACATCTTCTTTAGGCTTTACAAGCAGTTCATATCCCATGTGAGGATTATGAAGCATTTCAATATCTGAGGGAATAAATAATGGAATTCACATACAGTAAGCTGTTAATGAAGACATGTTCAAGAAAACAAGATGCATGCATACTGAGGTGATAACATCATTTCAAATAGTTCTGTTTTTTGTAAAGGACAAAAACAGTCTGTTTTCTCAGATTGTGACTGCAAGTTCCACGTAAGAGTTTTTGTCTTCCCAATTCATTTCTAAATACATCTGAATTAGAAGATAGATTATATTTTATGTTTGGTATTTTTTATGTTTAGCCTACTCTTTGAAACATTACACTGTACTTCAATCTATATGAGAGAGCTAATTATAAGTTTTAACTATGGAAAGACCTCAGATCAAAGGAGGAAGTTGAACAGACCAACAGTTTTTGCTGGGGCCAACAGAGTGTGAATTGGAAAAAAAATGTAAAATAAAAAACTTTGAAAAAAAAGAAATTGATTTTATATAAAGACATTTTTAATACAGTATACTGTATCAGACATTGCCAGTCACTTAAGATAGACCTTTTAGAAGCAATAAGACCTGAAAACATTGCAGATTGATAGTCTAAAATAGAAAGAACAACAGAGATCTCAGAGACTAATTTAGTCACATACTGTATCAAAAAAGGGCTCTAGTGTAGGGCATTTGCAAAACATGCAGGTCAGTGGAAGTACACCCTTCGTGTAACTGCAACAGTGAGGGTCATCTGATCCTGCCAATACGGTGTATTCTAATTGCAGATTGGATGAGCTGATGTGATAGAGTGTCAAAGGAAGAAAGTATTATCTTGTTCAACATCTCAATTCTCATCATCAGAATTATAACTCATCTTGTACAGTTCTTCATCTCCTATAGAAATAACTATGATTTTTAAACCTCATTGGATTATATTGATAGTTTATGAATATGGATTATTTCCCCAAAATATGGTCTATCTTATCATAGACACATTACACATTACAAATAGTGTGAAAATATGTGCTCAAATGTAAGAGCCTAGATTGTCTGTCACGGGTTTGTGTTTTTCAATGTACAGTATTTCAATGTACAGTTTTTCAATGTAATGATACAGTATATCAGCATACCTGGGAGTTCATGTAAAGTTAGAATATTCAATTACTTCCCAAGCTCTTCTGCAGTGACCCTGTTTAAATGAGTTTATGAATAAATTTGAAAAGCAGAGACAAAGGAGCTGTCAGAATCACGGGAAAGTAATTATTTCCATAGAAATTAAAACAAAACAAAATAGATTAATTCTTTTTTCTCCAGTCCCTAGGCTTTCAGGAAAACACAAAAGAGATTGGATCCTGCTGAAACACCATTTCACAGAAGGCACTTCAGATGTGTTCAAAGGTCTGACAGACGTTTGTCATCAATAAAAACACACAAGTCAATTTAAATTGTACCAAATGAGAAAATAGGCTTGCTTGGATATGGTTAATTGTTTCTTTTACATTTCTGAATATGCCTTTTATCTCAGCAAAGCAGGCAAACACTCATTTTTTCCTCAAGAACCTAAAATATAATAACAATTCAAAATCTGTAGGAACTGTGCATAATTTCATACTGCTAGGTAATGTTGATTAGAGACTATTAATTAGTAGCAGGCTTCAGGGCTGAAGTCCACAAGACATTTTTCCTGTTCTAATTCAGGTGTTCATTTTACCTACAGATAAAAAAACAGCCCATAGATACGTCAAATCATATTTTCTATAATTAATTAAGGGCATGAGAAAGAAAAAAAATCAATGTATAAAGGCTTAAATTAATTATTGTTTTTTTTCTCAAATGTTTACATTATACAGTCATGTTTTGCATAACTGTTAATAAAAAATGACCAAACTGCCCTTCGTGTACATTTTGATTAGGGATTAAAGCTCATAATTTTCTCACACGGAAAACTGTATCTCACAAATTCACTTATTAGAATAGTCAGAATGTCTTTGGAAGGTTAATAGAACTAGATACGTTAGAGAAAACCCACACAAACCCATGAGGACAAAATGCAAATTCCATACAGAACCTGTCTCTTTGCATACTTTAGCTCTCTGCTCACTACCAAGCACGCCAAATGGCCTCCTCATTTTCAAAACGTTTTTGTTATGTCACACTTTAGAACTGGATGCATGACCCAAGAGCTGTGAAGCAGTGCTAACCTACATGTCATTCAATGTATTCTAATGCCTTGAACTTACAACACATTTGTGTAAAGTATCTGCGATATTATTCTCCAGATTCTAAACAAATGAATACAGTAAATCAATTCATCTGCTTGTCCATGTTTACATTCAGTATATGTTTAAATCTAAAATAATATTTATAATCCTTTATGTTGCCATATAAGCAAAACAGACGTTCACTGAAATGATGGCCTGGCTAAAAAGCTTACACCGCTGTTACACAGAAGACAAGGCTTTGGAAGGAAGAAAAAACAGTCAATAAGAAGTAAATAAATAGACAGATAACGTGAAAGAGTCAACTTTGCAAGGCAGAAATTGAATCAGAAAAGTAATGCAAGAAAACTGAAGAAAGCTATACACTTTAGTCTACAGCTAAAGCATTTCCTTTGTTTGCTGACATAACAAAACCAATATCTGTCAGCCAGTTTTGTAATCTTTCAGGATTTAATTGGTCAATCTAATATACTCTCCTGGCCTGGTGTTTATGCAACAAAGACATACACACATACACACAAGGCACCTCTCACTTTTCAACCTGATGCTATGTTTGTTTCTATAAGCATCTTGTACGGAGTGCATTTCTTTTGAAAAACATTAAAGTGAATTGCCCTTTGGGTTCAGCACCAGGTGTCAGAGTGCCACTGAGATTTCACTGGCCTTGTCTCTTCATTGCGTGTGTAACATGCTACTGCAGAATGAACTGAATAAGGGTACCCAAATTGTTTTCAGTTTGTAAGTGTTGCATGTGGACCATGGGATAGGATGTTGCAAAGAACTAAATAATAGAGGCCATGGACAGTGCTGCTACAGACACTGCACTGAAGGAGTCAGATTAGAATCCACTGAAAATTATTGAAAACAAAATCCAATCTGTGTGGCATGGTAGTGGCATGTTGGTGTGAAGGTTAGCGCCGACATCTCTTATCCCCAGAGTCCCACATTCAACTCTGGGCTCGGTGACTGTCTGTGTGACGTTTGCACACTATCCTTGTGTCCATCTGGATTAATACTGTCATCACCTGTCATAAATACTGTACTTCTGAATTCATTACGTTTTTTCAAATTGCCCCACCACTGTAATTTAGAAAGACTAAGTATTTTCAGCCAGTACAGAGCAAACACATGACTATTTGTAAAATTTAGAATCACAAACGCTTTTTATTAATTGCCCGCCCAATTTAAAATCACCAAAGGCACTAAACCCAGGGCCCTAGTGCTGTGAAGCAGCAATGCTAAACCCTGTGCTAATGCACCACCCTTAGCTTTCTATTTATTTTCAAAAGTTATAGGAGCTCATACAGTATAAAACCTACAATATAAAACCCCATCTCTTTCTTTTTATATATAAAACTATGCAATATTATTTTTACAGAATACATCAAAGCTTTTGATATGCAGAATGACTACATTGCTATACTATTAATTTATTTGTAGTTGAAAGTCATTTGTTTATATATATTGAATTCTAATGCCTCAGAGAGAGCACTTTCAAGTATTGCACAACAATAAAGTCATTAAATCTGTTTGATTATCTGTACATAAAAATATTTGAGTGCACAACTTAAAAACATTGTTGTACATTGTTGTACTGTATAATGTACTGGTTACATTATATTGAATCATTATTCTCATGAAAGACAAATTGCTCAGTCTTTACAAAGGTGTTCAGTATATGCTGTGTTTCGGTAAATTATGGATCGTATGATCTTCAAACTAGAATCAGGGGCTTATAGTATGCCATAAATAATTCCTCACAAGTTACAGAGCTTCTCGTCCCAAAAGCTTCATAAAACACTTTACATAAATGTAGAGACCCAATTCATCCATCACTGAAGTGTAGCCACCACCTGGGTGATACACAGTAGCCGTTAGGAACAATAGCTCTACTGTTCTGTTCTCACTGCAGAAGAGAAAAGTTAATCATTAATCAAATGAAAGGTAAATTTTAGCCTGGGCACTGGTGTTAACATTACTACTATTCCAAACAGTGCCATGGGACATACAATCCAATAATCAAGAATCTCAGAATCTTGACATCTCATCCTAAAGACATTATGCCCTACAGCACAGTATTCTTCATCACACTACTGGGGCATTGATTTGGAAGTTTTGTTTTATTGAGAAGAGTTCCACCTACTGGGCTACTAACACTGCATAAAACTGTGACATCGTTGCTTTCCTAAAGAGCAGGGGTGTCAAATTCAATTACTGGTGGACCTCAGATGTTCTGGATTTTGTTCCACGCATATCCTGGATTATGTAGTTGGTGTGAATATTAAGTTGCATCATCGTATGATGCCACGAGGGGCAGCTCACAATAGGTTCTAGGCAGGGCCCCAATCAAAGATGTAACCCACAAACAATGTGCCAAACATAATAAGTATAATCAAAACAACATCTGTAGATTATTTTAATGTATAGAGGTGTAGTGAATATGTTTTAAGACTCATAACTGGTGGGTACCCATGTTTCCTGTTATGCCTTGAACAAAGTACTTAAAATTTCAAAAAACAAAAAAAGTTCTAAGCTAATGTATCTTGGGCATATAATTTACCTATTCTAATGTGCATAATAAGCACATATATACACAATGTTTTACAGAAGTCATGGAAAAATGAATTACATCATTCTTGTAACTGTTTTTGACAACTGTTTATAAACTATCAATGTTTATAAATACTGTATCAATGTTATACATTGATACAGTATTTATATACATTGATAGTTTATATTTACGACAGTTTCATGGACTAAAGTTTTCCCATAAAATTTGGAGACAGGGGCACACACATGTAACAGTAACAGCTGTAATATTTGCTCAATAAATCAAGTGTTTGCAGTAGCACTCTCAGTCTCAGAATTCTTTGAAAGCCATCTATTTGCATGATATTAAAATACTTGCAATGAGAGACCTACAGTATACATGTCATATTTACCATTTAATTATTACAAATACACGTTAAGGCACAACTTTCCTTTCCTGTTATGGTGGTGGTTATATTGTTTTAACTTTTTCTTGCAACTTCCAGAGACCTGCAGTGAAGCTGATTGGAATAGTGAAATCTCTGTTAATGAGACATGACATTTTAGTGGGGCTATCCTTGATAAATAATTGAATTGGGTCAGAGGGAATTTACAGAAGTCTGTATTTTTTCACTTAAAGAATTAATAAGAAAAGACAAATATAGGAACTGAGTACAGATTTACCAACAGAGGAAAATGTTACAGCAGTGAAAAATACACAGATTTCAGTATAATGTCATGACAAATATAAATAGGTTATATTACTTCTAATACTTTCTTCCAAGCTATTGTTACAATTCAGGCATGGGTCATCATATTTACAATGTTTACCATTCACATTTGGAAAGTTCAAAGTTCAGAAAACCTAAAAACAATGGGCTTAATTTCTTTGCTTATCCACAGGAGGGCCTAGAGACAGGTAAACAAGATGATGAAAGGTTTTTTTGGTGAATTTCTCTGCTTAATATACAGTTTACAGTACATATGTATAAAACATAGTTCAGGTGGGTAGCTGCTTCAGCATGCATAGGCTGCAAAGGAACAAGTAAGAGGTTTATTCCATGCTGAAAGGAGAAGAAAGAAAACAAGGTTTTGGCCATCTTCAGGTTGTCTTTCTTTCTCATACCTAAAGACGGCTCCACGGCCGAAACGTTGTGCTCTCTTTCTTCTCTTTTCAGCATGGAATAAACCTCTCACTTGTATAAAACATATATATCTTCAGAATCTGAGATTTATAGGTAGCTGTATATTTAATGAAGCTAGTGTCTTGTGTAATCAATTGTAAAAGAAACAACCTACAGTACAGTATATACAATATGTACAATTTAAGAAAACACTTATGTTGATTGTTCAATTGGCTCCTCTGGTTGGATAAACATGCAACACATCATAGAGCATAGCACACAAAGACAGAGAAGAGTGAAATGATATGAAAACAGAAAAATCATGAGAGACAGAAGAATAAACACCATCACCTTCCTCTTCCTTTATGCTTATGCCACACAGAAGAACATTGTTCTGGCTCAGTTATTGGAAATTGTTATAGAGATCTTGTTGTTCTATTTATTTTTGGAATTTCCGATTTCCTATATTATTAAAACCTCAGACTAAAAACATTCTTTCCTAATTTTTCAAGTGTCTTTAAAATAAGGAACTAGATTTCCATTTGCTTTTGGGTATCTGTGTTGTAGGAAGAAAGATTTTTTCTGTTATATTCTATTTAGGACACAGGGATGTGTTCTCTTTTGGCCTGGTTAAATATTGGATAGGATAGGATTTGAGGTTTAAATATTGGATAGGATTTCAGCATTCTGGGTTTCTGAGTATTTAGAAGGATAGTATTGAATAAAGTGTAAGTTTTGATCTTCCTGTGAAATGTTTGTGTTGTTGTTCATTGTTGATAAATATTTATCTGTTCAAGGTTTGTATATTGTCTGTTTAACTGCTGTATAAATATATTTAAAGAAACAGTTAAAGGCTAATTCAATGTTGAAAAGCAGAAGCATTATAAGTTACAGCAGACATTGTCTGAATAGGCTTGAGTGGGGAATGGCACAGCAGGACTGCAAGGGAAAAAGGAAAGGTTAATTTCACACTGAAAAGTAGTTTTCAGCATGGAATTAACTACTTTAATTATTGCAAATCTACTTCTTAGTATCCATCCTTAAAGGCCACGCTCAGTCACCCAGGACCCAGGCAGCCAAACATGATGTCGGCATCAAAAGTAAAATAAAAAGCATAGGATATAATGAATCAGCATATATATGCATGTATATCTACATTTTGCTGTTTTGTTGACTATGTACAGTATATATACAGTATATAAACTCTGTCTTTGGTGGGGGTCAAAGTGGGATACTTTTGTGAATATATTTTTGTGTCTTTTTTAGTTTTATAGTGTTATTGCTCATTGTTCATATGATAATTATAAGAAATGTTTGAGGCTAAAATATAATAATAAAAAGGACAGGATGTAAAACTGCCATTCCTGTGTCTTTTTTGCAGAAGGTAAAATGAGTCTCATCTCTGAAATTTCTGAAACTCTAGAATGAAAACAAGAAATATAAAAAATAGTCACACACAAGGCAATTGAAAATCAAGGTACAGGTAAAACGTGTCCATTATTTCACCAGAGAGCTAATGTTGTAGTTATATGCAGTACGGTCTTGTGTGTAAAATGCTAAGGGCTTTTTATTTGGAAGTATAATTCAAGAAAGCTCATACTCCCTGCTATTCTACATTACTTTGTACAAAATGTGATTAAGGAGCCCTCTTTCTGACCCCTAAAGAGCTTTATCACATGGTCCTTTGTTTCCAGAGAAGTTACTAATTGTTAGGAATTTATGAATTAAGAATCCCCATCATGGGACACTTCCTTGGGGGCATATACAGGCTGTGGAACAACAGACAGTATTAATGCAGGACCCCCCCCAGAAATCTGAATACAAATGAGGGTTCAACCTGACATATTTCACTGCCTTAATGTCTGGAAAATGTAAATTGCTTTTCAGAAAGAACATATTAAAGAGGGAAATATAATTTTCCAGTCCATAATTCAAAATAATTGATCAAATCATTTCTGCAGAGCTCAGAAAAAAACTCCCCTGCTGGGATCCCATTGCACTCTGAAATGTTCAGTCTGAGAGCATTTTCAATCTTGGAGATATTCACCCAGGGACAGGCTCGTGCTGTGCTGTATTATTGCTGTGGCATTACTGGAGTTACATGTTTCAGAAGTATAGACTTTTTGATTACCTTGAAATTAAGTGCATCAAATTAAATAAGCAGGTTTGGGCAATGTGAGACACCCAAACCATAGGAAGCACAAGTATCCTATAATATAAATAATAATAATGTATTATTGTTTTTGTTATTGATGATATTTTAGAGCAGCATGGGGGTGAAGTGGTAAGCATTGTTGCCTTGCAGCGCTGAACTCTGGGCCCAGTGACTGGGGTATCATCTGTGTGGACTTTGCATGTTCTTCCGCTGTTTATGTGGGTTTCCTCCGGTTTTTTTTTCCAATCCAAAGACATACTGATAGGTTAATTGGCTTCTGGGAGAACTGGCCCGAGTGAGAGTGTGTGTCTGTGTCTGTGAGTACCCTGTGACAGTCTGGGGTCCTGTCCTGGCTGTACCCTGCCTTGAGCTTCTTGTAATGCTGGGAAAGGCTCTGGCTCCTCTGGGATCCTGTACTGGACGAAGCAGTTAGAAAACGGATGGATGGATGACTGATATTGTCATGGCATTACAGAATTGTTAATTAAATTGCATGATATTTAAATAGAGAATCACACTTTATAGGTAGTTTCTAGCAGATAACTCGGCAAAATCTATGCATGCTAAACACGTGCAAAACACCACCACACTCTTCTGTGTTATCAGGAACTACAAGTAGCTTGTTTGCACATCAAGGTTATGGAGTCTCTAAAGCCCTTGGCCCAAGCTATGTCTTTTCATGTTCCTGATTTAATAGATTAAAATGCCCCCAAATGCTCTGATTTTTCTTGCAGAATCCAAACACATACTAGTAAGTCACAGTAACTGGCTTTGGGGAAAACCAGCCCTGATGTGAGTGTGTGCACGTCTGTGTCCATGTCTGCGCTGTGATGGACAGGTGTCTTATCTAGGCTGAACCCTGCCTTGTGCCCATTGCTTGATGGAAAGGCTACAGCTCCACTGCGGCCCTGTGTTGCAGGAGTACCCAGTCCTGGTCCTGGAGCCCCACACACCTGCGGGTTTTCATTTCGGCTAAATTGAACTTACAAGTTGCTTGATTGGAATACTTGCAAGTTTGTTTTTTGTATTCAGAAAATTGGGATTTTATTTTACTTATTAAATGCAGTAGCTATTAGATAACCTCCAGCATGTTTAAAAGCCAAAAACACTCAAACATCTCAAATTAATCCGTTTATTAAGTCTATTAATAATTTCAGTTGTCTAACTGAGAGTTTCTCTGGAGCAAAAACCAGCAATTGTTCGGGCCTCCAAGACAAGGATTGAATATGGATGGATGATTTCATAATATACAAGTTTTGTTACAATTTTAAAAGCAGTTTTCAATTGTCTGACTACCAGGTGATTAACCAAAAATGAATTTTTTGAATTAATCACCTGGTAATGATTAATTCAAAAAAAGTTTTATGAAAATGTCTTAATGTCTTAATGAAAAAAATATGTTTTAATAAAATACAAAGATACAAACATTGCATTTTATGTTGATGATTGCTGGTGATTCAGTTCCAATCCTTTAAAATGCCTCCTCTTGTCAATATCTGCTCTACAGGATACTGTAATACTAATAACTGCATGGTAGACCATCAATTAGGTTCAGTTATAATGTCACAGTTCTCAAAATCCCACTTCCTTAGAGAGTCAAAGATAGAGATTTATGGTAATTCTAGTTTTGCTTTGCAAATATGAGTCTTCTGTGAAAGAATTCTCCAGACACTCATCATGAATCTGAATTGATGATGATAAGTGCAACTGGAGCTTCCTGCTGAAGGAATTAATTCTTCAGAGAATGAAGTTTAAGTTCTATCATCTCGTATGATTCTCGTATGAGCAACATCACTATACCAGAGTTCTTAGACTGAAATCTCAGTGGTTTAAGTTTTGGACTGGAGGCTGTAGAGATTGATAATTTACTATTTTCTTAATGAGCTGTACTCCAACAGGGAGCTTGTCTATAATCAAATGGAGCATGGCACTGAGAAATACAAAAAAAAAGCTGGTTTGATGACACCTTATTTGACACCTGTCTGGACTGACACGGATGTCGGAAGGGAAGAACCGTGGAATGGCAGACCCTGTTCGTAGCGGCGAGACAGGGGTTAGCCCAGGCTCAGCTGTTCAGGAAATGCCGTATAGAAACCTAAGCCCTCAGGTAACAGACGTGGGGCTACCTGGTGCTAGACGTGTTTCAGGACATCTGAACGACAATGCTGAGCCAAGGCAGACTGAAAGACCAGGAAATATATAGCCCCAGAGAGAGAAACACCGGGAGGAAAGCAGAGAACCGGAATTGAGAGACAGGACAGAGAAGGAGTGCCCTCTGGCTGCAGAGGGCATGACATGGACTTCAAATGACTCTGTAATATATGTTTATTATTATGAAGAAAGAATGTTAACATGGTTTGGAGGTATGCTACGTAAGTTGTTGGTGTTGGTCCCCACATTTCCTTTATTATTGCTGGCTTGTAAATACAAGTTTGATTGTGCCAATTTAGAGTCTGAGCCCAATTTACTGTAGATACAGAGAGATACTTTTTGGCAAAAAATAAAATAGATGGTCCATGAAAATTCATGCACCGCCATGGATGACAAAAGCAATACCCCTGTAATTTCCATTTCTCGCTTTCTTGAAGACTGTCCTATTCCACTGTCCTAATTTTTCCCCACCCAAACTTGTTGCAACCCTCTTTTCAAAACTGCATCTGTGCTTGAAAACAACAAGGAGTATTCAAACATCACTATCTTAGTTTGATCTTCACAAGCTGGTTGCCAAAAAATTTGGAGAATGTAGTGTGACTGTAAGACACCTGTGCACATATCATTATTGTGGAGAAACCATGAAAATCTAAGTTCCACACATATCTTCACAGAATGCAACCTTCTCCCAGTTACATGGACATCAAGACCATTGGAAATCTTATGAATCCTGCATCTGCTTTTCCAGATGGCACATGTTCTTCCACCTGTTCTGTTACTGAGGACTTAGTTGCCAGAACCCACTACAAACTGTGGAGTATGTAGGATACAGGAATTCTGGGAAAGTCTAGGTCAGAAACAGTCCTCCTGTACAGAACCCTGTAAGTGCTGAAACTACATTACTGCCAGCAATCCATGGTGCGAATGAGGGGGAGGACTTTAGAATCCAATCAGTCTGCTTACAGGTAAATGCATTTTGAATATGTATTAGTTATATACATATTTTAATGCTTTGCTTTACTTTTTGTGTGTAGATACAAAGTATGAATGATCTGAAATGAAACTGAAACAACTTGTCAGTCATAAATATCCCCTTTTTGTAGATTAACAAAGGATGCAAGATGTGTTCTGTGGCAGCCTCCAAAGAATTCTTGTTTAACTACACACATACAGACAGTATATGCATGTTTTATTGTTTTTCTTGGGAAGCTGTAATTAATCTACATGTACTGCATTAATGATAAACCGCTCATGAAATGTCATTAAAATCCCTACATGAAACTCTTCTATGAGCATATTTTAGTTCCCCTTCCACAGGTGCATTGAGTACAGCACTGAATGATCTAGAAAAACTGTGACAGGCAAATTCAGATAATACACTATGTTTACAGTTTTTATTATTAGAACAGTCTGGTGCAACAGTAGAAGTGGTACTTGGAGCACTCAAGCAATGTGTAATTATAACGCAGGTGTAAAGTTCAGGCTTCATTTTACGTTTTGCCGAGTGTTTACAGGCCAACATCAACATACTCAAAGTGCTGACAAATGAGAAATCAAATGGACAATTTAGTAGTCAACTTGATCGCAGCGGAGATACATTCTAGATCAATAAAGATTTGTTAATGTGAAGATGCAAATATTGATGAACATAGAAATTCAATGCACTTTTTGCTTTCTCAAGTGAAACATCATTTACACTTGTTAAGCGTGCAAAGGTATCTATCCCAGTTATCCTATTATCCTCTTATCACCAATTGCAATTATACTGCAGCATTTTTAAATATTCATTGTATGCATATTGGACCCTGAAGGGCAGCTCTGCAAATTAGAACAGTTCATCCTTTGATTGCTGAAATGCCACATGAGCTTGGGGATTCAAATGATGTTCCATTTTATTATTAATGAGCTGGAGAGAGCAGCTTGACATTTGCAGGTGTGCCTGTGGATGTTAATGAATTTGCTGTTCAGCTTGAAAGATGGCTTCGTGGTATGAAGTTGATTGCTGTGCATGGTTGACCCAGTTACAAAAAAATGAAAAAGAGCAAAAAAAGTAAAAAAAGAGACAGTGAGTAGAAAACTATATAAACAGTGCATCCTTTTACAATTACTGTATGGCAAAACGTAGAATAACTATATGATATTAAAGGATGTCTGTTTTTGGAAGCCCAATTTATTTTAACTTCAGGAGCCAGAGGTGTTGCTTGTAATAATCAAACAGTTGTCAACAAGAAAGGATGAGAAAAGGTTTCTAAGGTATTTCTAGAACTTAAAATGTCCATTGTTTGACAACATATAAATTATTATAAGACAAACTTTATTTCCAGTTTGGTTGCAGCTGACAGGTGTATTAATATTCAAATTCTATCCTTCTTGTTTCAATGTGTAGTGTAAACAGTTGTACTTTCGATGACCTGCATCTGCATGAATTATTAATTTTAACAAACACACGTGATAATAAATGAAAACTAATGGCAGAAGTATGAGCAAGAATACAATACAGTACATACAGTACCCTATGACATAGAGACTGAAATTATTGTTAATAGGTTTAAGAAAGGTTAATTATTTTATATTAAACTACACATTACAATGTTATTTTTGTTCTTTAAAATTCAAGTGCAAAAGGATCAATTTGATTCTTACACACTGTGATGCTGCAAGGAATGGAGTCCTCAAGAGGCGGTACTTTCCCCATGGACTCCTGTCTTTCTTGAAGATTCCACCCTCCCTAAGGGGGTGATACTCAGCATAGGAAGGAGGTTGTGATGACAAGGAGAAGAAATTTGAGGATAAATACTGATAGATTAGTGGCTCAGCCTATACCCTGGTACAGGTGAAATTATGCTAAATTAGCCTTCAGGTTAAAGTGTTTTTTTTGCTTATATTTTTCACAAAACAATCACAGCTTTAGGGCTGAAGAACACCTCTGGTGCTCATATAAAAGCCTCTTGCCATGGCGCAGGCTGGTTGCCTTGTGCAGCTTTGTTACAACTGTTACAAACTACAGCACAGGCTGCTTATTCTGCCCAGTTTCAAGGCTGAAGAGCTGTTTTACTGCTACAGAATGCACTGCTTGTTTTACCAGCTGTTTCTTTGTCATATTGCATACTTTGAATGCAGACAATATACAGTGCCTATAGAAAGTCTACATCCCCTTGAACTTTTTCATATTTTATTGCGTTCCAGCTTGGAACCATGATGTATTTTACTGAGACTTTTTGCCATTCATCAACACGAAGTATTCTATAATTTTAAAGTAAAAAAAAAATCAGACATTTACTAAATTAATTTAAAAAATATAATAATACAGCTGTGAGTCCTTTGGATAAGTTGCACATCTTGACACTGGAATTTTTGCCCATTCTTCTTGGCAAAATTGCTCAAGCTCCATCAGGTTGGATGGGGACTGTTTGTGAAAAGCAGTTTTTAAGTCATTCTACAGATGCTCAATTGGATTGAGGTCTGGGCTTTGACTGGGCCACTCCAGGACATTAACCTTTTTGGTTTTAAGCCACTCCAGTGTGGCTTTTGCTGTATGTTTCGGGTCATTGTCCTGTTGGAAGATGAATCGTCTTCCCAGTCCCAGTGCTCTTGCGGATTGCAGCACGTTTTCTTCCAGGATTTTTCTGTACTTGGCTCCATCCATTTTTCCTTCTGTCCTTATGAGTTATTCAATCTCTGCAGTAGAGAAGCATCCCCGAAGCATGATGCTGCCACCACCATGCTTCACTGTGGGGATGGTGCTTTCAGTGTGATGTGCTGTGTTAGGTTTGCACCAAATTTAAAGTTTAATTTTGGTCTCATCAGACCATAGAATCTTCCTCCAAATTGTTGTCTCTCTCACATGCCTTTGGGCAAACTTCAGCCGAGATGTGATATTCATTGTTTTTAACAAAGGCTTTCTTCTTGCCACCCTTCCATACTAGCCAGATTTATGAAGTGTGGGTGCTATTGTTGTGTCATGCACAGTTTCTCCCATCTCTGTCATGGAGGATGGTAAGCCCTTTAGAGTTGCCGTAGGCCTCTTGGTGACCTCTCTTACTACGGCTCTTCTTGCCCGGACACTCAGTTTTGAAGGCAGTCCAGTTCTGGGCAGATTCACAGTTGTTCCAGTGCTTCAAGGTATATTTAATGCCTTGGCAATTTTCTTATATCCTTGCCCTGACTGGTATTTTTCAAGAACCTTGTCTCGGAACTGCTTGGAATGTTCCTTGTCTCCATGGGGTAGTGTTTCCTTGGGAATGCACTTCCAGATACTAGTGTATTTATTCTGAAATCATGTGAACCACCTCAACTGCACACAGGTGGACTCCAGTCAAGTAATTATATGACTTGAAGAAAAGAGTTGGTTACTTCAGAGGTAATTTAGGTGTGTCAAAGCAAGGGGGTGAATACTTATGCATTCAATTATTTTCTGTTCTTTATTTTAAATTACTTTAGTAAAATGTCTGGATTTTTTTTATTTTTCTTTTACATTTTGGAGTATTTTGTGTTGATGAGTGGCAGAAATTCTCAGTTAAATACATCATGGTTTCAAGCTGTAACACAGCTTGAGTCCAAGGGGGGTGTAGACTTTTTATAGGCACTGTATATAGTGTCATTATTATAGTCCCCCCTCCTTAAGGGTGCTCCAGTCCTTTCACTTTAGACTTAATTCTGTGCACCTGACCCCTTTTCCCAGCCCACCTTAAAAGCCAGGCGCTGACGCTCATCCTGGCTCTGCATCTGGTTTCCGTACCGTGCGAGTCCAGGACCTGGAAGCGCCTGGTCCCGTTAGGGTTTTAATCTCTGTTCCCGTTCCTTGTCCGCCGGTTCCGATTGGTTTGTGTTTTTAATTCCTGTTTGGATGGATCACCTGGCTATGGACTTATTCCTGTGTTTTGGATTCCCTCTATGGATTACTTTTGGATCGTTTGCCTCGGCCACACCTCCCCCGTGCACCCACGCACTTTGGACACGCCCCCCTGTTTTCAGCCCCGTATTCCTGCATGAAGTTTTCCTAGTGTTTCCCCACTTCTTCGGATTGTGTCGTCCGCATAGGGTCCGGAAAGAACTGTTCGTTACATATAGTGCATATTTTGTTTTTCAATAATATTGCTGGGCTAAAAGATCAAACCCTTGGCTGTTAATACTAGCCATCTTCAGAGCTGAAGATTGGCTGTGATATTTACTGTGCGAGGTCCAAACCACATATTTTAAGTTCCAGCAAATAAAATACTGTTTCACCTTAAATTCCGTGTGCAGTCTCTGTCTGGAGTTGTGTCTAGACCTTGTGTCCCCTATTTTGAGCTGCCCCATAAAATGGTCAGGAATATATTATATTACTCGATGGTACAGCTTCAGATTTGTAATTCTTCTCCTAATGTAGGTGCTTTATTTAATTAGTTGTGTTGTTGGAATTGGACACAGCAATTAGAGACAGACAGTTTTCACAGGAGAAATATTCTGAATTTAAATCCTGTTTTGTCATGAAGGAGAATTTCCTGAACAAGTGTTTTTATGGATATAAAGGATTCATATGCAGTGTAATCAACTAGCTGCAGCTTTTTAGATGTACTGTAGTTTGATTTTTCGAGGACCGAGCTGCCTCCTGAAATCTACAGTAAATGCTAAATGTGTCCATGCCATCTTGACAGTGTGCCAGCATTGAGCAAAATCTTGAACAAACTACAGTGATAGAATTATTAAACTACTGTAGCCAACCCATTTTAATTAATTTATATTCTGAATATGAAAAGGTGCTTATCAACATACAGTACAGACACGACTGCCTAGACAAATTCTGAGGACTTTCCTATTTTCTAAATATGCCAGTGACCTGACCCAGACTCAAACCTGTGATCACAGATCTTAACCTGCACAATGATGAAGATCTTTACCAATTGAGTCACTTGGGAGACACTCCAAGGCAACATGGGATTTAAAGTGTGGGAATGTGGGCACTAGTCTTCTGGGAAGTGCAGGAATGTAGCTACAGCACTACTTTTGTCCACTGACCTTCCACATTGAAATATCTTCAGATTAAATATTGTGAAAGAAAGTTATTGCTTAATGGTAGCTTGCCTTTTGACCTGAAAGGTTTAAAACAAACAAATTCAAGCTTGAGTAAAAGGAAACGTCAAAAGAAATCTCTCTATCAGAAAGCCTGTGCCCCCACAGAACAGGGACGGGTTGTCTGCTGTTTCGACCAAGAAAGCTCTTCTGTAAAAACCTCTGTGAAGACACTACTTTGCTAAATGACCACAATACAATACTTGACAAGATAACTTTTAAAAGGGAGAAAGGGGTAAAGGTAATGATTCTTGAACCAGACCCCAGTTCCTTATTCTGCCTCCATAAAGATATAAATAGTTTGGGTGTCGGTGCCCAATTTGTAACTGTCTCAGCAGCTGGTTTTCTTAACATCTGAGATATGCAGGAGATAAATTTCCACTACGACCCCTCTGACCCTGACACCAAACCCCCTGATTGCTGGAAGGAAATGGTGGATGGTGGAGAGCAGCTTCCTCTGTCATTGATAAAGCACCCAGTGAGCCCCCGGGCACAGCAATTTAGGAGAGATTGATTATCCAATTAGCTCCACGCTGGAAGGGGATAGCCACATTGTACATTCTCCAAATGCCTACTAACAAGCTACAAATGTTAGTGTCCAAGCTGTCTTCACAATCAGCCACCCTATGGCATAATTATAAAATACTCAATGATGTTAAATGTGTGTGTATGTGGGGGGGTCAGGGAAAAATGAAAACAAATATTGCAGAGCATAAAAAGATATATCATTATTTCAGCCTAAACTGTTCTTTTGCGTGACTATGAGGCAAAGTAATAATTTCTTTCATCAGGCCTAGTACAGCAGGAAGTGCATAAATGATGCCAGTAATATGGACGTATTTGTGTAGATGTTCACATGTATTGTTGCATATAAATGATACTAATTGCAAAGCACTTATCAAAACACCTGTAAGAACATCTCCATTACATTTTCAGCCAATGCATGTTATTTCATGTTGGTGAAAGATTTAACACATTATTAAGAACAGAAGAGATGCTTCCACTGAAAGAAGGTTGTTCAACCGATCTGGCCCATTTGGTACTTACAGTACCTGTAGTAGTTAACTGATCCAAGTAACTTATACTTGAAAGAAGCCAAATAATATGACTTTGATCCATTTACAGAACAGAATTCTAAGGCTCATGTTGTGCTATCATACCAAAGTACTAAAGTATGATCCTAAAGTAATAAAAACAATTTTGATCCAGGGGCATTAGGCACATTTAATGAATATTTAAAATACATTTCTTGAGTGGTTTTGAAATTGACAGGACTAGTGTTGATGGTGCTCCAGAGAATAGTTCTTCCCTTTGCACCAGCTGCACGCCAAAATAATTATTCTCCTCTTTGTAAATATGAAGTTATAAAAGCCAAGTTTAATCACTATTCGTTTTAATACTTGCTGGTAATAAAATTATAATAAAAACAACTTGTTGCACTCAAAACCAAACACATTAACATAAGCAGAGATAGGAAGAATTTAAAATTCCCGTAAACTGGGCAAAGATAAGTAAAACACTTAACTTGATTAAAAATGAGTAATTGATTGATTTCAAAAACAAGGTGGTGAAATAAGAGTGAAAAGTGTATTTTGACATAATGCACTTAGGGATTGAAACGAAAACATTACAGTGATACTGACTCACAGACCCGATCAGCCTCTGCACTGACTGCTGTGAGACCTTCCTTCCCTCCCTTCCTGTCCAGATCCAGTCAGCTGGCGATGGTTGGCTGGTCATAGCTTTCTGTGGTTGAAGGCATTGGCAGTTTGGCTCTGATGTTCTCTCATACCGTACTCATATCATAACATCCCCACCACAGCAAGGTCTCAGATTGTCCTTATGGGAGCTTGACACATCAAGAAATGAAAAAGTCAAAGATTTCAATCGGTGTATTGCTGAGCCGTAAGATAGCCCTCAAAAGCAATTCAAAGAAGATGTGGAATCCAAATATTAATATTTATGTGCTGTGAAAATGGTGGCTTAAGTGTTCAATGTACAGTATGCACTCACAATGTAATGGAATTTTAAATTGATGGTGACATTAAAAGAGCTGTTTGGTGCTGTCATTTCTGTGTGTGTCACAAATCGCACGCAAAGCACGCAGGCCTCACCACACACCCGCGGGCACTCTGCACCGCATATACTCTTGCACTGATTGATACCACGCTCCTTCTGTCACGATTATAGTCCCCCCTCCTTAAGGGTGCTCCAGCCCTTTCACTTGAGACTTTATTCTGTGCACCTGCTCCCTATTCCCAGCCCACCTTAAAAGCCAGGCGCTGACGCTCATCCGGGCTCTGCATCTGATTTCAGTATCGTGCGAGTCCGGGACCTGGAAGCGGCTGGTCCCGTTAAGGTTTTAATCTCTGTTCCCGTTCCCGTTCCTGTTCCCTGTCCGACTTGGCCTCTGGTTTTAATTCCGTGTTTTGATGGAACTCCTGGTTTTGGATTTACCCTTGTGTTTTGAATACCCTCTTTGGATTACTCTTTTGGATTGTTCGCCTCGGCCACCCCTCCCCCGTGCACCAGCGCACCTTGGACACGCCCCCCTGTCTTCAGCCCCGTATTCCTGGATGACGTTTCCCCAGTGTTTCCCCACTTCTTCGGATTGTGTCGTCCGCATAGGGTCCGGAAAGAACTGTTCGTTACACCTTCCTATTTAAGTCATCTCTCCTCAATCCGTCCTCGCTCACCATTGAGACTTTTTCTCAGCTAGAGCTACTCAACCCTTCGATGCTGATTTCTAATTCTCTCTCTGCCTTTTGATAATGACCTTTGCTTTACGTCTAAGACTCACGTCAAACGATTTGGATACCTTCGCCTCCTTTGGGATTTCTGTTCAACCACCTCTCCGGCCATGCACAGCGTCCAGCCAAATTTGGGCATTACTGACAGTGTGATGCATCTTTTATCCTGACACAACTCTTTATGCTGCACATCTCAACTTGATTTAAAGTTTTCATCCCTTTTTCAGTTATTATTAATTGTTGAAAGGTACAGTACTTCAGATACTGTATGTTGTCACAATAGTTTTAATAAAAATAATGTTTTTTTATATTGAATGGTATTCAATATAATGGTATTATACTGGTGTGCTTAATCATCTAGAGCAGAACATTTTGCTATAAAGATTAATAAAAGCTCTGAAATACAATATGTTTGTGAAATTAGACTGCATTCCCAGATAATCAATTGTGTTATGTATCCATTGGTTTTTGCTGACTCAAAAATGCTGACAAAAAGAGATTTAAGACAACTGTGGTATTTTAAGAATTGATCAAAATGTATCAGTCAAAATGTATTAGTCTGGTTCTTTTGCTACTCAGCCATGTATCGAACCATCTCGTATTAATGGAAAATAAAGTAAAACAAGATGAAATGTGCAGCCAAACTCCCCATTGTGACACAACTTAAAATATTGGGTTGCTGTAGTATGCTCTCTTACCTGAGGATATCTTTATTAGACGAGACACGCCTGGGACCAACAGATCATTTTTTGACAGTGTTGCATTGCTTGAAAGCTTTAAGAAAGAACATAATCTGGGACGTATTCCACTGCACTGTTCTGAGCTGTGTATTCCTTCGACACTCCAAAATGTCCGTTGATAAAAAACACACCTGTTATGGGTGAAAATCCAAATACAGATTTGAACAAAACATCAAGTGTTCCAGACTTTTAGAAGCACTCCCATTTTTCTCCTTTTACTTTTAAAACTCATCTCTCTCCACAATTACCAGCACAGAGGGGTGTTTGATTCCTTGACCTAAAAACCTAGACTTTTCTGATGATTGTGTTTTATTTCCAGATCTCTGCAAGATGATTTGTGTCAACACAGATGAGTTTGATTTCTATCTAATTCTATGTAATGCAAAAAGATTTAGCCTTTTAAATAAATATTTAATTTTTCCCTTAATTATAATAGCTCCATGATGAAAGGAGAGTGCCTGTATAAAGAATTTTAAATTACTATATTACGTGCTGAAAGGCTGAAGCACAGGGAAACAAGAAATGAATTATGTACAGTAAGTACCAGTCTAAATAGGAAAACCGATTTGGCTTTAATTGAAGTTTTGATACGAGTCAAGAAGTCAATTTCATCAGCCTCAAGTGGGTTAGTATCCCCAAGTGGGTGCAGTGCATAATGTAAATTTCAAAGGCTGTATTACTACAATATAGATAGTTCAAATTGGGAGTTATTAGCAATTGCATACGAATGACCTCAGAGATAATGGTGAAGTCTAAACAGAGACAATGCACTGTAACACTGAAGTGATAAAAACAAAACAAAGCCCTGGAGAGTTTTAGCTCAAAGCTGTCCTTTGTTACATTATATCGATGCCAGTTTTGGTCAAATATGGATAATACCAAACATATCTCTGGCCTTACAGAATGCTATGCCTCATTAACACATTTTAAATAAAACATTATACATTCATTAGGATTTTTGTATAAAGAGAAACAAATTGTTGTGAAGCCACTTTTTACTCAAATTTGGAAGCATAATTTAAAATGAATAAAACATTGCTCAGGTTTTACTGGGGAAACAAGATTTTATTATTTCAACACATTTAATCAATTTCAGCTGCATGAGGTTTTATTTTGTGTAGCACTTTTTCTTGACAATGACCATCTTAAAGTACTTTTCAAAGTCAGTTGGGTATGGTGCATACACAATGAGTACAAAGGAGAGACATATTGTTATTGTTATTGTTATTGTTATTAAATGTGCCAAAATACATGCTTGATTGTACAAAATAACATAAAATCAAAGAACTGACATGAGCAGGTCCCTATTAAAACAAAGTTCATAAACATGAGGAGGCAATTCATCCCAAATCAAGCCTGTGTGGTCGCTAATGTAGCAGTTAATTGATCTGAGGATATCATCTACAGTACAGTAGCTGTTTCTTACAAAAAACAATTGTATCTTCTATGATAACATGACTGGGTAGCTTTATCTAGACTTCCACAAAAAACAACCGATGGTCTCGGTTTTAAATGCATTCCCCATCCAATTGCTAATATCTTCTGTTCCAAAAATCTCAGTAAACCAGTTCTTGGACAACATCAGAGCATGCCTTACTGGAGATCCTAGGCCCAAAAAATTGCTTCTGAAGTATCTAATTAATATCTGACCACCTTGATTGGATATTTTAAAATCTGACTTGTTTCTGAGATTCATCCTTTTTCTTACATCTTAACATTACATACCTTTCACTTCTCTGAAATCTGTCTCATCAGCTTTTCTACTGTAGGTCTCTTTGAAGCACCAGCACATGAATTAACAGTAATGAGCTCATTAAAGCATTACAGGTTGGCAGATTCTGGAGACAGTCCAATCCTTCAGGATCAGGATTGGATGCCTCTGCTTTAGGACATTATTCTGCTTTCTCTACTTTAAGTCAGAATTGCAGATTCCAGTGTGCATTTTCCTCAGGAGCATTTAATCCAAATGCCTCAACAAAAGACCATGAAAACATACCCAGAGTGGTTTATATTTAACTGGTTTTAACCACTATAAAGGACCCAAGGACACATTTTAAGACAGCCAGTTGTTTCCTCCTATCTGATTTACAATACTCCACTAGTGTACCAGTCCAGTCACTGGCCATCTCCTCCCAGGCTAAACCTTCACTGTCTACTTAACCCCATGTGCGTCCCACAAGGGGAGCTCGTCTCCTGCGAGTAAAAACCCCTGAAAAGCATTTGATCTACAGTATAACAGTCAATCACTCCACAGTCCACAATGTTCAACACAGGCCCATTATTTACAATTGATGGACTTGTGTGCTGCCCCCCCCAGAAGCAGGCAGCTCCCAGGCCCCCTTCCTTTTCTTTCCCCTTGAAGGTGACAGTGTGTTACAACAACATGCCTCCATGGGAGGTTTCCTGCCATGAAAGGGATATCGACTTTGTCAATCTCTTCATTAAGGCATGTTTCTGCGTTGTTTTTTCTTTATGTGCAGTGGGAATGGAAGTTCGATGTCATTAGGTTTTGCTTTTGCCTTGGAGCTACTGTATAAATCATTTTTGTATTGCATTATTACTTACAAAATAATAACCATTACACGTATTTGTGAAAACGAGATTACATATTGGCATCTAGATTCACGACTTCTTAAATATTTTCATCTCTGGAATTTATTTAGGAATTTAAAATTGCTGTATGCCCTCCACTAAAGCTGCATCATCTGCTTCCATGCATTTTTGTATTACACCAGGAATTGCTTTTGTGACTGAGCGAGTGCAGTGTCTGCCTGTGTAAATGGGAAACTATCCAGGTATCAGGTGCCTCTGCCACCTTGGTTGCCGTAAAACAGGATTTATTAAGAGCTTTGCCATCTTGCTCTTTATCCACGAACCCTCCTGGGGAGCAGACTAATCAAAGCCACAGCAAGTCTCAGAGAGAGAAGGATGCTATGAGGAGCTTTAACTCACTGAGGGCTGCAATGATTTGAAAGCTTATTACCCACCTGTAAATTATTAAACTGACTCAGTGTGTGCCTAATTACCTGAACCAAGACTGAACAAGTGACCGTTTTATTGCATGTGAAACATATAGTCAGATATATTTCTGAGATTCGTGGGAAGTCAGAATAGTAACAGGTACTCATAGTTCAAGGACAACACTCTTACCTCACCTGTCTCGATTGGTCCTAAAATATTAAATTACTTGAATTGAAAACGATATTTTCCAAGTACTAGAACTATATCAAATAATAATAATGTATACCTGAACTTGTAATTAATATTATTTGACTTACATTAAGTAGCCATTAACGTCTGTATCTTACCATTCCTACCCATCATGACCCAGTTAACCCATGTTTTTAAAATGAGTCAATTGCTCTGTATTATTTCCCTCTAGAGAGCTATCCTTCCCAGAGTAAATTCTCCTAAAGCCGGCTTTCCCAACCATGGAATCCCTATTCCTGCTGGGCTTCATTTGTAGCCAGACTCTTAATTAATTGAATCTTTAATTAGTTGCTTGATTGTAACATTTGCAAAGTTCTTTTTGTATTCAGGACCTGAAGATCTTTAGTTACTAATAAAACAATTTACTATAGTTACACTAAAAGGGAGCACATAACATAGAAACTGAAAACAAAAATATTATATTAATCCTATTATTACTGTAGTTCAGTTAAGGTTCAAATATGTAATTGAGAGCTCAATTCTAACAAAAGCCAGGAGGTGTAAATGTCCTCTGAACCCTTGTCTTAAAGTGATGAGTTCTGGAGTATGAAAATAAGCAAGAAATTGATTCCTACTGACTGATACGCACATCTAGTCAGTGATGTAAGAACTTCATTAACGTAGTGCTTAGGTAAACACTTTTCAATGCAGTCTGTTAGAAACTACAGCCTTTTTGTAAAGCATTGACATGAAGCAATTCAATAAGTAAAGCAATCCTAGCAGACCTGAACAGGACACATACAGTAATACCATTTACTGTGTTGCTATGTACTCATGTACTCATTACTTCAGACAGGTCTGCCACCTGTCTGAAGTAATGCCCGTTACAGTTTTAGCATGATTGGCCTTGCGCAAATGAGTTAGAGTACTAAGGTGCACTACGTAAGTTGCTTTCTGTGTGCAATAGATATTACAGTACACTGCCACCATATTATTTCAGGTGTGTCCAGCAGTACTATATTGTAGGTGCAGTGTAGTGTAATGTGGGTGTAGGTGAGGCAGGACACAGAAATGAATAGGTAACCTGGGCATACCAGCACCTCTTCCATGAAGTAGAAGGTTGTGTTGCATTGAAGGCATGATTAGGACAGAGAAAGGCATGGCACTTGCTATCATTATCAACAAACTCCACATTCCCCTGGGTAGCATTCACAATATTGTCCACGGGCAGGTAATCCTGCAGAATGTGCAATAGCTGGGCAATGAAGGAACTCATTGGTGTTAAAAATCCTTTCATGGAACAGATCTCTCTCTGCTGCATTTGACATGTTGCTGTTTAGAAGAAGTGTAGTTCCTGCAATGTGTCGCTGTGGGAGATAATGCATCATGCAATACTGGAGCCAAAAATCAGCATCCATGACATGGAAAAGCATGTCTTCTGGTCCTGAGAAGAACTTCAAAATAACTATATCAACAAGAAAGCTGCCTTCTGCAACGACAGCATGTGTTCTTGTTGATTGCATCGTCAGGGGTGAGGCTGTGAATGCATGAGTTTTATTGTCACATGCTGGACACATTGCAGGAGATTAATTGTTAAATAAACAACCTAGTTAGCTGCTTACATGTCTCAACTCACGATACGTGTCTGCATACTGCCTACTGTAGTTGCATCTCTCTGTGCTCTTTTAGCACTGGGAAGTGGGCAGTTCTGGTGCCCCCACCTCAATTCTATGACTTATCACCTAGAAATGTCTGTCTCTTTCGTCCTTTAAATATGCATCTGACTAGCAGCCCCCTCCCGGATGTGGATGCAGATTTTTAACGCATTTCATGTACTGCACTGACGTTAAAACAATGAACTGTTCCAAACAGAAATGGGAACTCTGTGGAAGAGCAATGTCTGTAGCTACTGTAGGTGTGAATAAATGGGAGATCTTGTTACCTTTTTATTGCAGGGCCCTTTTTATCATGGATCATCTGCCGGTTTTTCACCTCCTATTTTAATTGTTTCATTCAACTTGTTAATTGGTTTTCTTCTTTGGTTGATGCCCATACCTATAGTTGGCCTTCGGTCCTCGGATAACTTTGAAGAAATAGCTTTCCTTGCACCAAACAAGAGTTGAGCAGCAATGATAATTAAAAGTTTTTTAACAGTTACTGCCAAACCAAATTTTTCTATGATGCAGTGAATGAGACACATGAAAATATTTTTTTGCTATAATACTGATTAATTTAGTGTTGTGCAAACCTGAAAGCTAAATCAACCCCTTCGTTATCCACTAATCCATTGTTATCCACTAATATTGCTGAACCTGCTCATTTGAAGACATGTTAAAGAAAAGCAGTCAGTGTTCTTGTCTATAAAAAGGTGTACTGGTGCAAATTGTACATATGTTAGAAGAAAGCATTATGAATACAATTACAATATCCTACCGCTGTCTATTGTAGTCAATGGGGATTGATTAATCTTACGCTGTTTTTTAAAAAATAAATAAATAAATAAATAAATAAGTGTTTCCCTTGTGCATAAGAACACATCAGAAAACCAGTAGCTTTTCCACTCGCTTTCTCTGGGAGCAATTAAAACAAAGATCTCACAGTAAGTTTCTACAGGAGGCTCAGTGGTAAAGGAACATCAAAGACTGACCTTAAGGGCTGAAACAGGGTAGGCTTCAGACAGCACCAGGCCCCAAATAACAAAAAGGGTTTGTTCCTTCAGTAAAAGAAAGAAAGAAAGAAAGAAAGACAAACCTTCTGGCTTATCAAAGGATATTCCAAAATTAAAAGTTTGGTTGGTTTTAAATGCATTCATTCATGTCTTATGAGATGTCAAGGTATAGGACCACAGCCAAAGACTTCAAGTAAATAAGAATAAGAAATGTCTAAAAGCAGTGAGAGTCTGTGTGGTTCTTTATGTGTCACTTTAAATGAAAGCACTGAAGAACACCTCATTTAGACTGGGATTTTTCTTTAACCATTTTAAACTTCTCTAGAGAACTATATTCAAAATTAGGAGCCTGGCATGCAGCCAGTTGCCCCACACATTGAAATCTTTTATTTGCTTCAATAAGCTTTATAAAAGCCCCAGTTACCATAGCAGCAGTACTTTAGAAATGTCACATTACTTATCTTTAGATGTTTGGTGAAAAACCGACTAAGTAAATGTGTTAGAAATAAAAATGACATTGTAGGTTTCTAAATTTACGCTTTTGAAGGAAAGACCATCAAAGTATATTTTTAACAAATTACAGTCTTTCCTTAATCAGGCTTCTCAGAAAAAGGCTTTCTTAAACTCTATACCTAGATATTGGGTTCAAGGAGTGCAGCTGGAAATACAGTATCCTTGTGTGAGTCATGAATGAAAAGCATTGCACAAGAGGAGGAAAATGTAGATACATTATTTGATTTATGATAGGCTGGAGATTTTGGAGATTTCTTAAAGAAAGGGAATAGCACTCTGTATTATACTGTTAGATAAGAACATTGAGTGAATAATTCATAAACTAAAAAAGGTTAATAAAGTGGACAAACACTAAAATGTAATCAGAGCCGAGTTGTACTCGAATCATCTCTTAAGGCAGCATGTTAATATTTTAATGTGAGTATCTTCAGACAAATGTAGTAAATATTACAATGCTGTCAACACTCAAATGTAAAGATAAGAATGGATTAGCTACTGTATGGTGTGGGGAGCTTATGACCTGCAAAGCTCATAAGAACCGGCCATGACAACAAAGGAAAAATACTAGCAGATAGTACCGAACATCTAGGAAGCATCTCCTTGAGCTTTCTAAAATGTTGGTGAACCTGAGACCCAAGTTAGAATGTGGGATGATGATGAAGGTTATGTTAGATATGTCTTGTTTTTAGACTTGAACTGCAGTGTATAAATACATGACTGCAAAAAGGCATAGTTGTTCCACTGTGGTTACATTTCTTTCTAAACAGCTAAAGAAGCTGCTGAAACAGGCGATTTTCTGGTCATTTATTTATTATTTTCTACTTGGCATTAGAATTGGATCCTGCAAGCTGAAAATGAGTCTCTTTCTCCATAATTATTTGCCATTGTCATGTTCACCCTGGCTGTGCACACAGAAGAGTGCTCAAGGCTGAGGAAACCGTTTTAAAAGTGAAGTAGACAAAAACAGTCCAAATCCGAGGTCAAAAGCAAGCACGGGTCAATGCTGCAGTGACACAGTGAAGGCACAAAGGGCAGATCACAGAGGTGTGATCAGGGCAAAGCTCACGCAAGAACATGGGAACAAAGCCAGGGAATGGAGCTTCAGTCAGAGCTGAGCTCTATAGCAGAGCACAGAGCAGAATTTGAGCTGCCTTTAAACATTCCTGAATTGCCTGGAGTGGTGAGATGGTAATTAATAATAGTAAGTAATCATTTTTGCTGACACTTTCTGGACACTCCACTTAAAGAGCTTTACAGGTCATGGGGACTCCCCTCCACCACAACCAGTGTGCAGCCCCACCTCTATAATCTCTGTTACCTCTAGGTGATCCAAGTCTCCTGTTAACTGGTATCTATGGACACCGGTGCTGACACAGGTGGGTGGACCAGAGGCTGACTGATATCTAATGCTAAACTCTCAGTCATTCCATCATTTGCAATATGCACTCCTTTGACCTGTGTTTGCTTCGGCTGGCCTGCTGGCCAGCTGTGGGTCACTGTCGAATGGATTTGTGCTCTTCTGACACCACACATCGTCCACATTACAGGTCCCAAAGACCTTATTAATATATAGCTGAAAGATCATAGTGTGATATCACTGAAAATGTGTCGGACTTAAGCGGGGTTACATCCTTTTAGTTGTTTATTTTTCCTTACGCACTAAAACTCATCGTCTGTTTGTAAATGATGTAGCCATCTCAGGTTTTGTTAAAGAAATGCAAGCAGTTAATAAACTATTTATTTTCAGCTTACTTACTATTACTTACAATTTCAGTAGTCCGGTCAAGTTCTAATGATGAAACAAGATGACAAATATGAAGTGATAGTGTATTTAATACTTTGTCTTTACCTCACTTTTCTAAGAGTGCTTGTCAGAGGTCACTGCTCTCACATCCCCATGAAAATAATCCTTAACACAACAACACAGATTTTGAACACCAAGGTAAGAGCAAATCAAGAGCACAGAACGGTGCCTGTAACATGTAATGCATAAGAAGTATGTACTGTATGATGCAGACTTGAGCAAGTTTAACGGAGCCAGATGAACAGTATTTCGGGAGAACACTGATGGTGAACGAGAAGTGCATATGATACGTTTGACATAACATGAATCAGTAGACAGATGGCAGCACTAGCAGAGATTGGAACTCTCTGGCAGGCAGAGGAAGATGCTTCGGCTAACCAGAAGAGTAGCATGACACAGAAGTAGGAAGAAAGTTACAGCTTGCTAATGTTTGCTAGACTGAATAGATGAGATTCCAAGTGGAAACCATAAAGGAAGAATAAACATCAGCTACATATGTAGCTGGAAACTTTAGTGGGAAGAAGAGTTGACAAGCTGAAACTGCACCGGTTGGACACCAACCAAGAGGGAGGGGAGGGCTAATGGGAGGGGGCATTCCTGTCCTCTCATGTTAGTCCTTTTAATTATTACCCATGTTACTTCCTGTTGTGTCTAGTTTAGATCCCCTATTTAAGTTTACTCCTCCCTGCCTTCGGGGCTCTGCTTTGGAAGATGGTTGCCTGATGGACTGCCAACTACCAGGCTTCAGGGGAAGTCTGAGGACATAGGCCTGTTAAAGTCACCCTGACCATCTGAGCCCGAGGCATGGAGCCAAGCCCCGTTCTCCCTGTTTCCGGTGTGTCTTCGTTCCTCTCTGTTTCCGGATGGATTCCCTGGTATCCAACGGACTGATTCCCGACTCCCCTTTTGGACCCGCCTGGACTTGGTTGCGTTTGGATTACTTCCCTTCACTGATTCACGGAGTTCCTTTTACCATGGTGAGCATCAGTAAACCTTGTGAGTCTTCTCTGAAGTTTTGCTGCCTTGCATATGGTCTTAACAATGGGAGCCTAACCCCGCAACTGTTACACTGACACTGGGGATGGGACGGGATTCAGCTAATGGAGACTCCTGCAGGGACAGTAAAAATAAAGGATGGGGAAGAAAGGAGAAACATAAAAACATGTTATATACTGACTTTGGCTGTAGGTACAGACACACAACCAGAAATGTATAGAATAACAGGGGGAAGAAGGGAGAGCAAAACAAGGAGGATTAGGAAAAGAGAGAAAAGAAGGGAAAAGGAGGAGGAACCTCCACAGTTTAAAAACTGTTTTTTAAAAACATAAAAAGAGTTTATGGAAGGCTTGACAACATCAGAAGAATTTAAAGACAAGCACCGATGCAAGACAAAGCAGAGACCCCTGTTTTCGTTGGAGGGTTGAGGTTGAAGAGGCAGGGCTCCTAAGAGTTAAACATGAGGGAGCTTATATGGACGTGGAAGTGCGAGATTGGAATGTGATTTTCTCCTGAGCTCCTGTTTAAAAATTAATGTTGCATTAGTTTACACCTGCCATTCATTATTGCTTACACATATTCACATGTGTGCACTGGTGTCCTGAATTTGAATCACTAATTAAAACCTTGCACAAAAGTTAATCAAAGCAAGTCCAGAAATTTTGAAGGACATTGTGTTACAGTATGTGCTTTACCTTTCATTTATCAAAAAGGCTGTGCATAGTCAATTGCATGTACCTTTATTTCAGTAGCAGTGCAGCTTTGGCATTCAAGTGCAGTAATGTAAATTGGATGCATTTTCTGTATATATAATACAAGCAAAATATTTCTGTCAAGGCTGAGCATCCAAGCTATTCCTGAGCTTATGTACCATGAGGATTTAAAATATCATAGCATTTAACTGTTATTAATAGAAGTATTCTAAACAGAAAGATGGTAATTGGATGCATTGAATGAATAACTGAAATGTGATGATGCCTAAAATCATTTATTGGCTAAACATTAATGTTGTGTTCTCTGTGCTCCGAGTCTTATTCAATCTCCTGCAACAATGAGTTTTCTCTTACAATTTCATTAGCGTTATGTGGAAATTTGCATTGGTCTCTGATTGTTTAATATTCTTTTTGGTAATTGTGGATATGTGCTGCACATTAAAAGATTAATCTTTTTGGTATGGCATTATACAGTGAATTATAATGGAAAAAAGATTTTCAAAGTGTTAAAGGTCAGTGCAAGTTGTATCTAAAGAAAAGATTTACTGAAGAATGCTAATTGGTTAAGGATTTAACACAAAGCACCTTTTTAATTAAATAACAGGAGAGTATCTGATGTATTTTCACTGTTTATATTGGTCACTTCAGAATAATTTTAATACAATTCTAGCACATAAAATTTGGCACCTGCATGCATTTATAAAGGAAGCTGTTTTTTTTTCCCAACACAACCATTGCATGCCCAGTGTTCTCATTTCTTGTAGTACTAAAGTCTGTTTGATAAAGTTAACAAATAATTAACTTTTTTGACTGTGAAAAATGGTGTTTATTTAATAGAAGCTTGGGAAAATATCTAATGTCTCACTTCTCACTTCATTCCTCCTACATGTAAATACTCCCTGGCTACACACACGCCGTACACATATTTTCTAGGAACACTCTTTCCTCTTTCTTCACTATTGCATCTTGCTCCCTAGCTCATTCCTTATTAGTAGGAAGGGTCCATGAAGCAGAAGTCTCTTTATTACATATGCATATGGAAGTCTGACTTGTAACCACCAGGCTTAAAAATAAGTAGCTGAAGATGGTCCTTTATACCTTAAAACAAAACCAGTTACTATGACACATTCTAAACAAATGATAAGAGAACAACATATGCCAATTAATTATATCTAAGTTGCAGACTAGACAACAGTTAGTTCTTTTCACGTTCTGGGCGTACAGCCAGCTTACCAAATAAATGCCCTTTATCTTACTGACCAAGGACAGGCAGCATCTTTATATATTTGGGTGCAAAGCTAACTTCAAGACACTGGACTGCATAGTTTGCAAAAATACAAAAACAAGAAATTATATTATTATCTCACTTCCCAGGTGTCTCTCTTATCTCTTGATATGCTACCCTTTATATTCATTGTCTCATGTTCTCAAATTCATTATATGAATTTAACCGAACTACAACTACAGAAATTAAAGCAATTAAAGCAGATTTTTTTTTAAATCCTACTTTCTCTTCCTGGTAGAGTTCAGCTCAAAGACATTCTATGGGTTTCAAGCAGTTTTAATCATGACTTCCCCAAGTATTTAAGTGAATGTTTTTGCTTGAATATGTTTTATTTTTTTTTTCAGATACAGTCCTTCTTGCTATTCTACTCTATTGACTAATTCTATAAATGTATTGTATTGCTGTATTTTCTTCTGTATAGGAGTGCGATTTTTCCAGTTTGTTCAGTCAGACTACTAGTACTATTCACTAATTGTTTCATTCCGTTATATTTAAGCCTTATAGTAAAGATCATACTATAAATCCTTGATATACAGTAGACAACATTATAATGATAACATTTTTTCTCTCAAGCAGCAATAAAATGGAGAAAAAACAGCTTGTCTATCAGTATAAATTGAAGCAAAAAAGAGGAATGTTCAATGTTTTGTACTTGTAATAAATACACCTCAGATTGAACAGTGTACTGTATATGAAAAAATAAAATATGTAAAAACCTAGCATTGAAATAGATGAAGAAGATGTTGAAATGCATTAGGAAAAGTGAGTTCTTTGTCAGCCAGCTCTGTTTTCTGCATCCCACCCAATTCAATAGACTTAAACTTTGTCCGCTTCTCCATGTCTGAGTTTTTGTTTCTTCACAGGTTCTTTAATGAAACTTTAACCTCTGTTAATCAAATAAATGTTTTGTCTGAGGTTCATCTTGTATGCTTGAATAAACAAAGGCAATTTTGTAGCCAAAATATCTCCCTTTATTTTACACTAACTTGTAATTATTTAATGCTATGTACAGAACTTTCATCTTTATTATTTAGTTCATTGGCCCTTATAATTCAATTCAACTCAATTCAATTTAAATACTTTATTCATCCCTCTAGGGGAAATTTAAGCAGCAAGTGGTGCAACATATAACATTTTCTAAATTACTAAGAAAAAAATATATACTGTAAAAAAAACAGCAAACAGACCATAACATGATTATGAAATATGCAATATTTAAGAAGGTATTAAAGTACTGTACATGGACATTTGTAGAGGAGGCTCTATTCAAAAGAGTTCATTGTGATAAAACATCTTTACACTCATTGTTTGTAAGCCTGATGGCCTCTGGCACAAAGCACAGTTTCGTTTTATTTGTCTTGCACTGTGGACAGGGAAATAATCTTTCTCAAGGCAGAAGTTCAAAAGACAAACGATATGAGATGGGTCTTCAGTGATGGCATAGGCCTTCCTCAGGATCTGATGGACATTAGTCTGTGCCAGGGGCCTTTAAGGCTCACCAATGATTTTAGAGCTGAGGTATCCAACATTGTGAACGCAGGTTTTATTTCTTTTTGACTGAGTGAAGTGAACCAACAGATAAAAGAAAAAGTTAAAATACTTTTGACCAAATAGCTATAAAATATTGCTAGACTCCAAAGGAGGTCAGTTTTCTCAAACCATATATGTAGGTGCTTTGGGGATATCTTCCCAACAACATCAGTGTTCTGAATGAACTTAGCTTACTATACCAACAGACCAGTAAGTCAATCACATAATGTTAAATTTTGAATATTACACCGAAAACTAGATCCACAAAGATATAAGCTTATGCTTAGCTAAATTTCCCAGTTTTGGCTCAGTCTTGTAAGTTTTACTATCTGTCAGAAAAAGACAAATTGAATTTTAGCTCTCAGTCTTCCTGAGAAGATTGTTTAAGGTCAAACCCATAATGAAACAAGAGTTTTATTAATAATTAAAAGATTTGCATTAAATATTTATCTGTGCTGTCTGACTTTACTATTCCAGAAGCAGGGGTAATGTAAGGCTTGCTGTTTCTTCTGATCCTGATTTTTGTATCTGTAATGTTAGATTATGGAAAGATTTTGAAAGCAATTCTGGCGGATCAGTTGCAGAAGATGTGCCAAACATGCCCTAGACATTACTTGAGGAGAGCACAAATAAGTCTCCTCATGTCAGCTTAGCTAATGTTCAGTGATACTCACCTACTGTACAACAACTTGTACACTTGGGAACGTAGATTGTCTGATCTAAATTTCTATAGTATTGACATACTGTACATCATTGTGTATCTGCTGGGAACCTGTGATATAACGGGACTACCAAATACCTTGATTGCATTACAACTGCATCTGTAGTCTTCTTCCAAGTGTGGGGAATACAGCACTTGGCTCATGTGTATGAAGAACATTGAGAACTTTTGGGGCTGTTGGGGCAGAAACAGGAATTTGTTCAAAGAATAGCAGAATCAATTTTTATCCACATGTCATTTTTGTTCCCTTAGATACTGTATAAGAGCTTCTGTCCCTTGAATGGTTTCCAGCTACCCCCCCCATGATGCTGATAATAAACATGTTACGAATCACTGAAGTCCAATGAAATTTTTTATTTTGTTGTTTCTGATGATATCTGGCAACAGAAGAAAACAAAGCTCCCCAAAAAAACACCCAACTCGGAAAATCCAATGCAAGTGACTCAATGCCAACATTTCCAGGTAGCTCATATTGCATTTTAGAGAACGTGTAAAGTGTTTTGAGAAGTCATGATACAAACTATTACTTGACCTTATTTTTGCTCATGAAACCTTTATCAGTCTTTACAAACATGAAGGGCCAGGTGTGACTGGGTTGGTTTTGTTAAAAGTCTTCCACCTGTCTGGTGAAACAGGAGGAACACTGTGTTCCAGTGAAGCTCTCCCTCTCCAATGCTTATTGATGGCTTAATTGATCCACAGTACTGGCTTTTTCAGATCTTTTTCAATTTGTTTCTCGGTTTCTCCTCAGTCCTGAGGGCCACAACACTCTACTTCAAAGGTACTGTACCATTTCCAAGAATATCTTGATCAAGAACTTTACACACCCTTTCCTTGAGTTGCGTTCCTCAGGTCTGACACAGGTGGGAATATTGTTTTATTAGATACTCCCAGAAAAATGCATGTTTTTTTTTCCTTCTGCAGTGGTCTAATTGGTTACATTTCATTCAGCAAACCTGAATGAGGGTGACTCTGAAACTCAGAAATTCTTTCAGGGTTGATTGCGAATCCCACTTGACCTTTTAAGAGCTGGAAGCAAATTTACAAATAAACCCCAGATAGAAAGCTGAACTCAATTAGCCTGTAATTAAGAACCTGGCTAGAGCAACAACCACAAAATGCAATGCTTCTCCAGGGCTTTGGAAACACTGGCTTATTCATTCATTCATTCATATTTGCTATTGTCTTTTTTCTTCTCTTCACTTTCTCTCCTAATCTTTGCTTTATAAAGCATGTTTAAGTATGCTTACATGCACATAATGACAACATACAAGTATATTTCCATTGTTTGAGATGCCATAGTGGTAGCTCATAAAAATGCATGGCTCAGAGACTACGTTGTACAAATGTACATATTCTCTTTCTACCCCTTCAAAAAAGAAATGGAAAATCTTAAATCATAATAAACTTTGACATAGAACTAAAAAAAGAAACAAAGTGGTACTCTGATATCTGGTGTTGGAAGGGGTGATAAGAGGTTGGTCATACCACAGTGCCAGAGCGAACAGCACAGTGGGCCAGTCTGTGATTGCTCTCAATGAACTTTGACCTCCTTCTTTCCTGTCTTGGAAACATTCACTGACGCATTAATACAGTTGGAAATAGGTGGGCTTCATTCATCTGTCTCTCACACTCACTTGTGCAGGACATACACACTAGGCAAAATGGTGAATAAAGACTTCTGTTGTAGGAGTTAAAATTACATGGAGACCTTGTATTTAATCATAATAACAAAAGACATTTTGAAATTGTGCTGTTCTTCAAGTTAAGACTTCATTAGTACCTCACCTGGATGACATTTAATTTATTGATATTGACATGGATTAAAACACAATTCCACTTCATATGCCAATCTGTAAATTATAAACCCAGTACTTCATTACAGGTTTCTGTTGATTACTGAAGATGCCTCTGGCTAAGAACAGCCATTGATGTACAGGATTTATAACTTAAGACTGAAGGGGATTGGTCAAAAAAAGAGCCTTTAATGGGTTTCATAGATTAATGCAGTTGAAGCTTGTATCGTGAAGGGCATATGGAATAGCAATGTTACAAAAATAAAAAGAGGATGCTAATTAATACAGCATTTATGTGACTGAATCACACGTCTATATATTTGATCCTTTCTAATCTGGTTTGGATTTACAGTAAGGAAAAGGCATGCATATGGAAATGTTTGTTACTGGCTTAAAGTTGAAGATTTCCCTACAGGTTTTACAGGATACCACTAAATATTTGCACAACAATTTTCTTTGGGAATTTCTGATTTATTCCTAAATATGTGTGCAGACTTAATTTATACAGATGTGCATCGGAACACACTCTCCTATCTTTCTTTAAGAATTCTGAATATATACATTGTTGTGCAAAAGTCTTGTGCATAATCAGAAGTTTCAATATATTGTACTGTAAGTTATGTGCATTAATAACCTACTCAGAGACTCCACTGTCCTATTCTACTTTTATTACAACTGTAATTGTTAATAATACAGAATAGTTTGGAAGTAGCCCAACATATAATTTAATCATCTTTAATAAACGTTGATAAAAATCTTGATCACCACAAGTCAAACTCACTCATTAAAATAGAAAAGAGTTGCCAGTATAAAGTGCTGTAGTGGATGACCCATCACATTTATCAATCATATCTCATTGGCTCACTGTCAGGTTTTGTGTCTTTAATATAATGTGTTCCTTTTTGCATTTTCATAAAGTTATAAAGCTAAATTTTCTAGTAGAAAATCCCAATTAAATATTAACTTAAACAAAATGCCAAAAAAAAATTTGTATTTGGGCCTTGTTATTGGAAATTATACATATACAGTACGTATGTACATGCTGTGCATACACTGTATTAATATAATTACTCATCTCTTTTAATTTTGAGATTTCTCAAAATTAATTTTCTTTTAATTTTAATTTCTCTTAATTATCTTAAAAATGTGACCTTTGTTTTTACTTCTGAAGCTTTATTTTACAAAGAAATCTGTTTTTTTTGTCAATGGCAGAAGAATAGAATATGCAACTGGAGACAAATTAAACAAATTCAAATGACAGTGATATAAATACCACCATTATCCAAATTCAGGTCATAAGCATCCATCATGCACATCCCTATTTTTCCTTTGGCAGTTGTGCCCAGCAATCCTAGTGTACACATGTTGATACATTTTCATATTTAAACACAGACAGGGGAAATGGTTATTCCTATCACAATGAAAAATGAGCTTGACAAGAGACCTTTAATTTGTTTAAAAGCCAAAGTGAAGTGTGTATGTAAATGAGATCACTGCAGCTTATTACTGGTGAATGTTACTAACATCACTGCTACAGTGATCTATTAAACATAAACTCTGCCTTACATGTTTAGGTTATGAGCCTAACAAAGCACTGTGGTCTTAAAGATCATATGGTTCTAAAGACTTAACTGAGCAAATTAAGTTAGCATTTTCAGTCTCTCTACAGCAGGACAAGGTGGTCTGGAACAGTGACTTGGTATGACAATCTGACTAATGTGCAAAGATATGAAGTTTCCAAAATGTATCACTTTTTCTGTTGTTTGTCTGAAACCCCAAGAGTTTCATTATCCTTGGAGGATTGTACTGTATATATATGTATGTACTGGGGTTCTCAACACAGTTTTTTCTGTCACTGAAGATGTATTAAATGTTGGAGAAATTGGTTTTGCAATAATACTGCTACTATTTTAAAACCCTAGATCCCTCAAACCACATTTTGAAGACATTAAATTCTGTAAGCTCTTTTTTAATTTCTGAACTTCATATCCTTTTGAAGTAACTCTCCAGCAGGTTATCAGTCTAACAACTGTTTTCGCAGAGCTTAGAAAAAAGGCAAATGCACATTCCTTAAATGTTCTGAAGCATCCCCCAACTGTTCTTTATCCTTTCTCAAGATGATTAATGTGAGTCATTTACTAAGCAGTTAAACCTGGACAGATTTTGGTAGTGATTTAAGAAGCTTACCTTAGTTCAAAATGAAAGTGGCCCATTCTATCATACATTTCAACAATATATTTTAAATTATTGGGACCAAGTGGTTGACATGATAATGCTTAGCGGGAGCAATGATATTGCATTAATTTTAAGTGGACAGAATGCACAGGAAACGAAAATCGGTGATAATCAAATCTTCACTATGTGTCTTGATATTCAGTATAAAGGTGACCGATGTTCTGATATTGATAGTCCAAACCTGCCCAATTCAAAATTATTTGCCAAGTCTTCCTGCAGTCTCTGACGTTCCTGCTAACAATATAATGATATATGAATGATAATTACGTACATTTACATAATGTATTCATGCCAAGGAATTCCAGTCACTTTACATATTAGAACTATTTCATCCAGTGCTAAAGTGCTCCCACCAGCCCAGAAGGAGGAACTTCAGGGTGTTCAGATTGAGCAATCCTAGAGTGAAACTTAGACAGGACACCTGGGTTCACACCCTACTCTTGAAATATTATGGCTTGGAAAGTCTGGTCTACAGAGCACCACCTACTGCTCCACAAAAAAAAACTGATTTTCCACTTATCTTCTGAGATCTGACACGTTCAGGGTGATATTGCAGAAGGGAAATCAGTGACATTTGCTTAAGTTACAAAATGTCTCTCTGACTCTAAGATTAGATTATAAGATGCATCTCAAGCATTGGTTATGGTCATTTTCAGGAAGAGTTCTTGCCTAGTCTGGAAAAATAACAAAATAAAAACATCCTTAAATGCATAAAAGTAACTCTCTGTAAAGAAAAATATAAGGTATTTCTCAGTGTGTTGGGGAGAAATGCTGTGAAGGTTTTAATATAATATAAGTTGTAATATAAGAAAGAGAACAAAAAAAAAGCTGAGATTGCTTATCTTGTTGCTTATTGTCTGTACTGTATGTTTCCTCTAATATATTAAACATTAGTACTACACCTGAAAAAGCATTATGAAAATGAATCAATGAAAATAGAGTGAACTGCTGTAAATTACTATACAGTACTTTCCAAATGTCACAACGCCATTATGTTTATTTGCAATGAGATAAACACAATATTTTGTCCAGACACAATTTTTGAAGTTTATATGATGCCACAGTATTGTTGCCTGTTCCCTGTGACTTTTTAATTCCAAAGTATTACCTCAGAAAGTGTAGCCATTACTATTAAACATTATATTGTAGTATTTTGAATATCTAGTGCAATGCCCTACAGTACTTCACTTTTATTGCTAAATTCAATATATCCTCTCAGCTAATTAAGGCTGATTTGTAGATGTTTAACACCTGTGATTCAAGGTTAAAGCAATATGGCTTTTTTACAGTCCGTGACCTGGCAATCACCAACACAGGCAGAAGTATTAGAGCAGAGAGCAGCAATGTGGAATAGGAATACTTTGGGAATGAATGTACTGTACAGCTTGATTCATTTTTGTAAAACAGCTCACAAAAATAAGAAGAGCATTTTCCCAAAGCAAATATAAAAGCATTTTCTTGGAATTCTTTTGGAGAAGAGGTTTATTAATAATTAATAATTAGTAATTAATAATTAGATAATCTGCACTTCTAAGAATCTTTACAGCATTTTTTAAGAGATCCCAAAGGCTATCAGTTCTAGTGTTCACCAGCTTTTGTGTCTTTCCTCTCTTTGTGAATTCCTACAAAAAGATGAAAATATGTAAAATAATATAGATTTTAAAATGATTCTATGTAATAAAAGTTATTTTCTTCTAGTTTAATTATGATAAAAATATCTATAGCAGATGCATCATGTGAGATTTGTTATATCTGCTACAAATGTACATCCCCTGAAAAGACATTAATATTCTACTCCCTATGAAACAAAGTAGTGTTAGGGAAGCACACAAACATTGTGGAAGCACTCTATGAATATTGTACAATGGTATTGTACAGGTCTAGAGATCTCCAATGCAGATCATAGAAGCACTTGTAAATCAGAGCTAGAGCACATAGATACTGTATCTACTGTATAAACATAAATTAATAGCTAAATACAATAAAACCACAAGCATTCTCAATTAATAGCAGAGAAAATACTTGTACATGCTTCAGTACATGAGCATCTCATCTGAACTGTCATTGATAGTTATTGACTAACATTTTCACACTATAAATTAATCCTGTATTGCTATACTTTGAAAATAAGACATATATTTCTGTGGAAGTTGGCCAAAAGCTGGTTTCTTAACTTGCCCTGTAAACCCATTCTGTTCCATGTTGTTCTTTGTTGAAATGGCAGAGCAAAAAAGACACATAGTTTTAAGTGAACATAAAGAAGAAATCAGATTACTTAGTATTTTTTAAAATCTTTGCAGACTTGTGTTTTTGCGGATAGAGAGTAAATGTTTAATTTCCTACTTACGCTCCAAACTTCAACATGCAATCAATGTTTGTTTCTGAATATTGGATAATTAAATTTCGGAAAGGTTTGAAAAAAATAAGTATGGACATTTACAGTATGTGTTTGATCCACGATTCCTACATTATTGAGTTGAATACTTTTACCAAGATAACTAGCAATTTTATGCTGTTACGGATATAGTCATGTTTCACAATCCATTTAGAACAAAAAGGATTTTACTTCAGATGGGTTTTTAAGAAAATCACCAGAGATTTACATTATTCTGTTAGCTGTCTTGCTGACTAAAGTATCAATTCAAAGGCTTGAGGTTTCCTCCTGAATTTTCTATCTTCTTCCTTTTTGCTTTAGCAACAGTAAGCCTTACATGAATTCTCTCTAGCTCATTCATATTACCCAGCAAGAATATACACATTCAAAGTTAGATTACGATTAGGATGACTTCCCAAACACCCTAAGGGCTAGGAAAATAAAACTGTGTTTTTATTTTAACAAGTTACATACAGTAGAAAAACACACAGGATCTGTCAACAATACATCAATGTGATTTTCTCCATTATAATTAAATGTATTCAAAAGAGAGTTGCAGATTTGGTCATTTTGAGTTATTTTTATAGTGCTTATAATTGAGCATTAGTTGATGCAAGAGGTACTGTATAGATACAAGGTATACTATACCATCACTATCTGTCACAGACATACTGGTACAATATTCTTCACTGATCAGAAAGTCAAAGAGTTGTGACAGTCATGCTGGGCTTAGTTTACTTAGATTCCTAAATATTGAAACATTTCTTGATGATGGGTGAAGAGGGGTTTGGCAGAGAACTTGGCCACACTTACCCATAAATGGTGGCTATTCATCTTCCAATGTGTCAGCTCAACACCTTTAGCAAACAGCTCATTAATCATAGCAATTAAAAATACACAGCAGAATAATGAACATTCTTCTGACAAAAGCATTTGACTGTCAGTTAATTTTGATTACTTCTACATCTTATTTTCTTGACAGCGCTGTTAATTTCGATCCCATTGCATGGTTAAAGGCTTTCAGAATTCAAGACTACTACTGCTGATTATTAATTCCTTGCATGTACTGTATATGGCACTCCCAACGGAATTGAAAAGTGTTCTACATGTGGGACCAATTCATCCATTATCCATTAATGAAGTGCAGCCCACACCTGGGTGAGGTGCAGCAGTCATTCTGCACCAATAGCCCCACTGCGTAGGAGATTGAAGTGAGGGGGAGCTTAAAAGTGGGCTGACTGAGCAAGTCCAGTGTGGAGTTTAGCCAGTACACTGGGGTTAACACCCCTATTCTTATGACCGGAGCCATGGGATCTGTAATGACTCAGACGTTAGCATGTTAGTTTAATTTCTCTCCCATAGGATGGCTGCTATTACAGCAGTGTATCTAATCAACATACGGAGGCATTCTTTTGGACGTTCTTGAGTGCCACCAGCTGTCTGTTTTTTCTTGGAGGTCTCTTAATTCGATATTGTCTTAAATAACTATACAACATGTGGAAGTTATGAACTGCAGTTTGGGAGGGATAGCAACAACAAGACAATCTCACACAGCTGCACCAAGTCACCAGCACCAAACTAGCAACATATACTGTACTCAACTCAAATGCTTCCCTTTTGAATGTATCTCCAGCATCCCTCCTCCACCCCGTCTCCACGTTGCAGCTGCCCCTTAGTTCACTCAGTCTGAATGGGGTTCAAGCCTCCTTGTCCTGTGGCCTGGAGACTCTCCTTTAACCAAACAAATTTAAACCAAAGCCAATCTTTTCTCACTATCTATTCCAAGCATTTACAGAGCATTCAGTCCTTGGATGTTGTTGTCCCTAGTGAAGTTGATATGAAGTCTACAGATGGCTAAATGTACAGTACAGTATGTGAGAGTGCACTTCCACAATAATTTCACACTAACTCTGAAGAAGATTAAAAATCTTAATCATATCCTTGTTCATCTATTGTATTCTAAAGTCCACAGCGTGATTTCCCTCTGCTTTGGTTAGGGTAGTTACTGTATATCTACTGTACATACAGTATGCTTTTTAGTGTAATCATTCAGAAACTGAGCACAGGGAAACTTCTTTGAAATTGACTCTGTATGTAGCTGATAAAAAGGGTAAAACTATACTGGGTAGGGGTGGTGGCTAAGGATCTGCGCCTGTGGCTGGAAGGTTGCCAGTTCAAATCCTGCAGCCAGCAGAGGAATCCTAATCCGTTGGGCCCCTGAGCAAGGCCCTTAACCCCAACTGCTCCAGGGGTGCCGTACAATGGCAGACCCTGCGCTCTGACCCCAAGCTTCTCTCCCTGTCTGTGTCTCATGGAGAGCAAGCTGGGGTATGTGAAAAGATAATTCCTAATGCAAGAAATTGTAAAGGGTTAATAAAGTGATGTTATTATTAATATTATATCATTTTATCATTAAAAATAACAAGGGTTAAAGGTAGTCTAGTAACATACCATTAAAGGGTCACAGTTCAAATGCTCTTTGCACATTTTGAAATTGTTGGCTCAAATTTCACTCTTTACAACTTGCTAAAAGTGTTCAGTACAACTCAAGAGACTTTTACAAAAACACCAGTGGTTGATTTAATTGTTGTTTTTGCATAAGTGAAAATGTAATTGCTATTAGGATATTGTTTCTTGATTACATAGGGAGAACATTATTATCCATGCTGTGCACCAAGGAAGATCATTTGTGATTTTGTTTGTGGAGGCTATTATTTCATGTAAGTAGATTATTCAGAAACAGAGGGAACTAATGTTATGGATGGTGAGTCCAAGCACTTACTTGAAGAATTGCAAAGATGATTCAGCACTGATGAGTCCAAAGCTACAGTATCTGCCTCCAGCCCCAAGGGACATGAAAGTCATGTTCATTTTAGATTTGGTGACAGATAATCATTAGGCTATGAAACAATGGGAAAGGGTATAGATGAGCTCATGCTGTGATCTGAAACAGTTTATTCACAGTTTTCCTTTATTGTAATGAAAGGCATCTGAAGATTCTACTTATTATTTGCCATTGAGGTAGTGGTAAGTATATGTAATTAGAATATATGCACAGGCACTCAATGGGTGTTGCTCTTCTAATCAACAGCAATTAACAACAATGGAAGAAAGAGTCTACTCATTTCAGGATATTTATTACATCAGTATATGATAAAAATCATGATGAGCATATGTCTCAGTGAAAAAAAGAGCAAATAAGATCGGTAGTATAATTTACACAGTAAAAACAATCCTTTCATCAATCCATTTTCTAACCACTTTTTCTAACTACTTTATCAAACCATTTTCTAACCACCAAATATATGGACATGGGGCAATCCTTTCATTGATGCTCAATAAAGAAAATGTCCTTTATGTAGCCTTCCATCTCTGTGGTTGATACTGAATACGAACTTGGGATCTAACAGCTACTGCACTAACAAATTGAATTGACTTTGAAGGTTTCAGTAGATTAACAAAAATAATAATTTATTTCCAACTAAGATTTGGGAATCCCGGTCTCTTAACATGGTCTTAACTTTTGATTTCTAGTTTTTTCATTGCCAGGCAATCTGTAAAGGACAGCTTCTGTACAGCATATTCAACTTGAGTCTTTTCAGGCTTAAGGCAAAACCCCTAGGCTTTGAGGCTGGGTCAGTGAGAACGCATACCATCGTTTCCTGTAGGGGATGGGAGAATGGGATTCGGTGACTCTAGAGAAACCCACCCCATGATTTTTCTCTTGCCTTTCAGGATGTCATCTTATATATTAATTCAAAGAAATAACCATTTGACATTTGTAATTTATATTAAACATTACCTTCTGCCAGTGCAGAGTGATACACATTGTTTATGATGCTGCTCCGTGATATTGAACTCAAGTAGCAATACAAAGAGGAATTACAGTGCAAAAACAAAAATATAAAATAGTGAAAAGCTTAAACAAAAAGATCCATCTCCAGCTGTATTGATTATTTGCTGGTATCTTATGGATCTAAATGACAGTACATTTCATCAGGTGGTTCTGCAAAACATCTCTACAAAAACAGTTTAAAAACATATATATTATTCTTAATGGGATACATTTCACAATGAGCAATTCTCATTTCCCCTTCCTTTCCTATGTTAATCCTCCAAAACCTCAAGACAAATATATGTTTGAGTATTTATCACAGGACTCCGTGTTTAACCTACTGTATTGAAGAGCTGTGTTTGCACAAAAAGGATACTGCAACAATGCAATTCCATTAACAAAAAATAACTTTATCCTCTAAAAGATTTTGAACATTAGTAAGCATCAGTTTTTTTCATTTTGTCAAATTAAACATCAGTATTTCCCTAACCTGTTAGAATATTCCACTGTTGCAATCATATTCTTTTCCTCTCCATTACATTTCACTCTCCTGAGTTAGAGTAGAAAGGCAGGAGAAACGTATCACTCTCCAGCAGAGCTATATTCCGAAACCTGATGAGACTGGACAAAGGAAATCTGAAAACAAATTAAAAGAAGGGTAATGAGTTTGTTCTGAGCTGCTAAGATTAATTAATGTCCTGAGCTCTAACATCTGTCTATAGTCTGTTTAAAGTTATCCTTTGGCAAAAGTTGCCCCTTTAATTATCATACCACTGAAACATGTGTCCTTTTTACTGCAATTAGACACACAGGCCATGAATCAGTGCCTCACTGGCAATAGGGATATCATTTGTTTTAATGTCTGGTGTTGCCTCTGTTCTTCAAAACTGGCAAAGAGCCGAAAGTAAGGGCTCATACTGTACGTGCAGGGGTATAAAAGCAAGCATGCAAGCTTGGCTCGCCGCCATGATGATAAAAATGTTCATTTTGTATTTGGCATGAAATGTAATGGATGGTGGTGTTTATGTGTTTTTTGGTTTTCCATGCAAAATGTTTTCTTGTTCACTAACATTTCCACATGTTTCTGCGCTTAACATTTTGAATTTCACTTTCGCATTACACCCCTGACTGACGACTGTCGTTAAAATCATTCATGCTTCCAGGGAAAGAGAAAAATGTATCAGCAATGCTCCATGAGCATCCAAAAATACCTTGGTTTAGTAACAAGGTGTTGTGACAGCACAGTACAAGTCTACAGTACAGGTTTACTTGTATTCATGGTGTAAAAACATTGTCACAATGTCCACAATGCTCTGGGTTTCTCCTTTAGGTACAGTATACTGTACCCCTGTCAAACAGTTAATGTCCATTCCAGAGCTCATGATTTGTAGCATTAGGTGGACTAGAGAGTACATGGCTGACTCCACCAGAGGGGCTACTAACCCAGTCCAGAAATTACACCCCAGAAATTCTGGTCCCCACTTACTGTTCATTAGTTGAGTGGACTGCAATTGAGACAAAGTACTGTACCTCAGTCACGGGTAGTGAGTACAGTGTCCATAGTAAGGACCTCATTATGCTACTGTATGCTGCTTCCCTGTTCTGCTGGATAACAAATTGATTATAATTGATTGCTTACTTGAAATTCACTTTTTTGGCAAAATGTTTTGAAAGGCAGTTTTCTATTATTTTGTAAACAAATTCGTAGATCAGTGGGGGCTTTTGTATAAGCTAAAAAAATATTTTGAAAATATTTAGTTTGATAGTGTTGGGGAAAAAAAGCAAGGTGAATCATTAGGTGTTGGTCAAATTTTCGGATCCATTTATATGACTCTGAGCACCGTTTAATTAAGAAAAAATAACTCGTTTAAGCTTCCTTGCACTGGCTCCCTGTTTATTTCAGAATAGAATTTAAAATATGAATGTTGCTGCTGCTCACATTTAAGGGCTTGAACAGTTTGACTCCTGGCTATATCAGTGAACTCTCAACTCCCTATACACTTGTGCATCATTTGTGCTCCTCGGACTCCGACCTCTCTTCAGTTCACAATATGTGGTTCTGATCCCTAAGAGACCAGTGCTTTCTGTTCTGCTGCTCCAGGATTGTGGAATGATCTCCCAGCCTATTTTAGATCTTCCAAGTCAGTCAGCCCTCTTAAATTCTGTCATACAGTAAATGTATTTTTAAAGATGAAAAATTGAGATGATGTGTTAGGAAAAGTTCTATATAAAATAAAGATTATCTATCCTCCTGATCATTATCTATTCTCCTGGGGCGGAGCGGTGGCTCTGTGGCTCAGGATCTGTGCCTGTGGCTAGAAAATTGCTGGTGCAAATCCCGCAGTCGGCAGAGGAATCCTACTCTGTTGGACCCCTGAGTAAAGCCCTTCACCTCAACTGCTCCAGGGGTGCTGTACAATGGCTGACCCTGCACGCTGACCCCCAGCTTCTCTCCCTGTCTGTGTGTCTCACGGAGAGCAAGCTGGGGTATGTGAAAAGATAATTCCTAATGCAAGAGATTGTGAAGGGTTAATAAAGTGATATTATTATTAATGGGTTTGTCCTCATGTGTTTGGACACATGCTCACATATTTGTGACTGTCAATCTCAGAGAATTTCATTTCTAAGATCAACCATCTTTGTCAGGCCTGATGGGCTGTCAGGGATGAATCACTTTGCAGACTTTACATCCTCTGCCCTGAGATCTTATGTCAGCCTTAATGTTCAGTACATCAGTACGGAAATCTGCAGGTCTAAAGTATGTTTGAGAAATCAAAGCAGTGATGCATATATAATTGCTGTTTTGAGAAAAGGCAGACTGTATTTTGCTCTCCTTTAAATGCTTTGTAAATATAACATTGAAGCTTTTCCATTCAATTTACAGTGCAGAGGAAGAATGTGCCTGAGATGTACAAACATTACACTGATGCAAAACAGAAACGCACTATTCAGCTATAATGGTTTTAGTCAAATAGTATAAACCCATGTTAAGCAATGTGAACAAACAACAGATCAAAGAATGATACATTATCAGTGACACTTGGACAATACAGAAAACCAAAGCTTGTGTCTGTTATGATCTTTCTTCGCAATATTAGCAGCATAGACCTGATAGAATGTTGGATAGATGTTCCACCACACTCCCTGTGCTGCTCCACAGAGCTGGCAAGAGCTGGACACTCCTGGTTGTCTCCTATTGTTGGTGAGTTGCCCTTCCTCATGTTCCATTGAGGTCAGGTCAAGAGAAAGATGGCAATGGTTAATATCTCATCATTGTTTTCTTGAAGTCATGCCATTGTAACCCCAGCACTGTGTGTTCTTGCATTGTTCTACTGCTGGAAAATAATCTCTTCTGGATTGGTTGACAAGAAGGTAAAAACTGTTCGAGCTCATTTTCAATATACAATAATTCTGGTTTCTCATAACTAGTTTTAGTGTTGAGGCAAAACTTCTCATCCATGTTCTATGGACAGGACACCTTTAATCATGCTGATAGCAGCAAACTATTAATCAAGCGGACATAACCATATCTTTCTCTTTTATTGCACAAATCTGGTCTTAAAGGCTAATAGTAACAAGGACCTCCCACCTTGCACTGTATTTTCTCTCTTCTTAGGTTTTTCTCTATCCTCTGTCTTCTCCTCTTTCACCCCTGCCTTTTTGTCCTGTGTTCTTGGACTGTTGATGAGCTCTTAATGATTTATCAAGAACATACTGTAATAAACCAAGGTACATCAGATGATTCCTTTGACCAATGTGTCTCTCAACCAATATACTGTAACTTAGTAAACACCACTGAACCTTTCTTGTTTTGAAGCTCCCGAGAACTGTAAATGTTGTCAATACATAGATTGTTGATCACCTCCATCTAGCTGTAACAATGCAATAAGAATATGTATTGTTATAATACTTTTCATCCTAATTAATTGCTAAGCACTTTACACATAGGAAGTGAAACTGTTCACCACTAAAATACAGCCACAAATATAGCCGTCTGCATCAAAGTCCCACTACACAGCAGATTGAGTGTAGGAGTGACAAATTACCTCACCAATTGAATTAATGCTTAACTATAGAGAAGGCATATTGTATGAGCCCAGAATGGAATTAACTTGACACCAGGGATAACACCTCTACTACTTATAAATTGACATGGGGTCTTTAATGACTAAGGAGCCTGGATCTCAGTTTATTGTGTCATCTACAGGATGTAACAACTGTGTGCCGAGTCACCATACTGGGGCATTGGTTTTGGAGCCTCTTGTCCAGAGAGAAGATAGCCACCTACTGGTCAAAGTGCAATTCATCCTTCACACAGATTCACCAGTGTGTTTATTTAAAGCTCTGCCATTCAAGATCTGATTTGGCAGACAATAATATTTTCTCCTAGAAAAATTCACTTTTATGTATATACTATCAGAAGCACATTCGACTTCAATGTGAAATTTAGTATTGGAAAAGGCAACAGTTGTTTTATAACAATCTTTTGTTAGCTATAATAATTTTATTATTTATTCATTGTTCATTTCAACAACTGTTGAACTGTAAACAGAGACTTTATATCATGATGGAAATTTTAGATTGAAGGACATACTATCTTTAACTCTAAGGGAAATCATGATTGTGATGTATATGAGATTTAAGGGAATATGAAATAAACCTTAACTTTAATGTATGTCTTTTTCAAAACTGGGTGAGCAGTAACCCATATCAAATTACACAGGCCTGCTTTTAGTGCAAATTGGCTAGCTGTCTCTCAAAAGGTCTTGTTTTTGTCCTCCTGTCAGGGCAGTGAAAATGAGAATCCCAGATATAGAATTAATGCCACTAAGTCGGGAGGTTAGACTGTACACATGCAGGGAGGCGTTCGTGTTCTGGCTGTCTGCAGCCTTGCACCAAACTCACACCCCTGAGGCTCAAAACGTTGAAGTCATTTATTCAATACCTTTCAAACACCTTCAAATTACTTCCGTGACAATTTAACCCTGTACTGTACAGCCTCATGATTTTTCTTCAGGATGTATTTCAATGTGACCCTCTTAATGGGTCAGTTGTTAAACTGCTGTGTATAAGTACACCAAAGAGTGCAGCAAAAGGTGTTTAATAGCTTGTTGGGTTTGTTCACTACAGCTGTGCTTCTCCTTCTCTTGAAGGAGCTAACATCACGTCTCAATTACTACTGTACAAACGCACAGACAATCACTGTCAGCATTTGGCAATATCACGCAATTAACTAATGAACGCCTGATTACGCGTTAAAACACAACAAGTTGTTCTGTTTTCATGCTTGTGCAGAAACCTGTATCTACAGTTTGCTCACATACTTCTTCTTTATTTTACCCTCAAGGTTGTGGGAGTGTGGAATGAGTTGCCAGTCTTTGATGAAGTCAATACAATGGCTTCTTTCAAATAATAGTTGGATGAGATCCTCAGATCAATTAGCTACTGGCTAGCAACTGAGGTAGATGGGCTAATGATTCTCTCACTTGCAAGTACTTAATATACCATACCATACCATGCATGTACAATACACGGCCAGCAGCCATATCACCCTTCAACTCACAACTGGCAGCCCACTGAAGCCCAGCAGGTGTGAGCCTGGCCAGTACCTGGATGGGAGACCTCCTGGGAAAAACTAAGGTTGCTGCTGGAAGTGGTGTTACTGGGGCCAGCAGGGGGCGCTCATCCTGTGGTCTGTGTGGGTCCTAATGTCCCAGTATAGTGACGGGGACACTATACTGTAAAAAGGTGGAGTCTCTCAGATGAGATGTAAAACCAAGATGCTGATTCTCTTTGGTCATTAAAAATCCAAGGAAGTTTTTCGAAAGTACCATACACAAGAACAGGGTGTAGCCTCGGCGTCCTGGGCAAATTTCCCATTGGCCCTTACCAATCATGGCCTCCTAATAATCCCCATCTATAAATTGGCTTCATTACTCAGCTCTCCTCCCCACTGAGAGCTGGTGTGTGGTGAGCGTACTGGTGCACATCATCCAGGTGGGGCTGCACACTGGTGGTGGTGGAGGGGAGTAACCATTACCTGTGAAGCTCTTTCAGTGGAGTGGCTAGAAAAGTGCTATATTAATGAATTAATTATTGCTCAGGACAATTCCTGATCACTCAGATGACATCTTGTACCTCCAAAAACCTTATTTCCTGTATCTCTTGCAGTAAATGCCCAGCCATCTACACTGGGGAAACAGGAAGGAGACTCGGAGACCGCTTCAGAGAACATGTCAGGGCTGTGAAGATGAAAGATTTCTCCAAGCCCATAGTTTCTCATTTCACCTCTGACGGCCATGATCAAATTGATCTCTCCATCTGCGTTCTCAATGTAGGGTTTCCTAACTCCTAACTCCTAAAATGATCCTGAAACTTGGTTCACACCTTCTACCTTCTCTCAACGACAGACTTGTTTTCTTCTAATTCCCTCTGTTCATTTGTAGGTTTCGTTGCTCCTCACCTCTCTCGACCTCGCACCACTTGATTGGCCTCTCTGCCTCTCTCCTGCTCCCGCCTCCTCCTCTCTCCTGGCTTGTGTTTTCCCACACTATATCACACCAGAAGAAGGCTCCACAGCCAAAACGTTGTGTTTTCTTTCTTCTCTTTTCAGCAGGGAATAAACCCACAGTATTACTTGTTCCTTTGCAGCCTGTGCATGCTGATGCAGCTACCCACCCGAGCAGTTAATTATTATTTCTATGAATGTTCTTACATGTGACTTTAAAGCATGGGAAATAAAACTATAAATCCCCACAGTTCATGGTGACTGTACCACCACTAGTTTAGTTAGAATAAGTCCATACGACTTCTTGAGCTGTGAGGCATAAAAAAGAGAAGGAAACGTATACTGTGTTCTGCTTTAGGAAGGTATTTGATTGTCTCAGTCACTTAGGAATCCACAGCATGTTATTCAGAGGCAGAGCAAGTACTGTAGATCGATGATGGTCAGCTCAAAAAACTGAGACACTGTGAGCTTTTATTTTTTATTTTATTATTTATTTTTATATTTTAAGCAGTTTTGTGTCCCTAACTTCTTTATTAAACCTCTATTTACATGTTTATCTTGAAAAGTAACTGATGACAATTCTGCTTATGTCTCCAGTCTTAATGCTAGGCTTGGAAGGGGTGCTGTCAAAAAGCGATGCAGTCTTGGTTAAAAAGGATTCCAAATTGCTTATTTGAAAACTGCTGTCTAAAAACACAATGTGTGGATTCAAATCTACAAATCAAGAATGAAAATATCTGACAGAAAACTATTGAGCACATACATAATTATTTTCATTGAATACATTTTCAGTTTCACATTTGCAGTTGACAAATGTTAAGATAAAACTTTAAAAGTTTGTTATTTTTTTCCCAAGGCCAGAGCTGGGAAATGTTTGCTCTGTATTTTTTACACAGAAAAAACGTGCTTCTGTCAATTAAGACAAAGTCAAAGCAATGCAGACAGAAAATATAGTTTAATCAAAATCCTTTGGAGATTACCACTGTTTTGTCTACTGTCTAATTTTCTGAGATACTGTAGAGAATTTGCTCCCTTCTGCCTGCCTCACCTTTAACAGGAAACAGATTAAATATTGATTCTTTCTCAAAGATAAAAAAATGCTTTGAAACATATACATGCAGCTGAATGTCAGTAATCATAAGGAAAATTATCATGGGAGCTATTTTTTATTTACTGAGACAATGATGGGTGAGATCTTCCTTTTGCAATTTGCTTGTGGTACAATGGAGGAGTTTATCTCCCATCTGTGCTCTGTGCGTCTCTAGACCAGGGTCATGCTAACAGGGGTTGGGTTCCTGGCAGGGGACAGCAAAATCTTAACAAGATTTCTTTTTTTTGTGTATAGACAGTGTATCTTAAACATGCTCCTTTGCCATCTGTGAGACTTTCCTAGCGATTCGGTTAATTACCACCTCCCAGCTACACCACTTAAAATTCACCACGTCACAGCAGTAGGCTCATCTATTTCCTTTGGTAATGAAATCCCCTGGGAGCGAAGGCTCTGACATGAAGAGGAACCTCATTTCGGGAGCGATTAATTACGGAATACAGGTTTTGTTACATTTTTATCGCAGGCTCATTAATCTTGAGCGTCGTCCACTCCATGGCGCAGGTACCATTGAGGTAATTACAGTAAATCACTGAGACAATTATCAGGAATGACAGCTGAGAAACAAAAGGAAAAGTTATCATGGATACAAAAATCACCTCATTTGCTCTTCTTCAGCTAACCCAGAGGCAATCCATCGATGAGTAGCAGATAATTAGTAAAAGATAGTATTTTTGGGGGGCAATAAACATCTTTGACGTGGGTGGCCCAGTAATATAATATTCACGTTATATTTTTTTACAACATCACAACTACAACACGTATTTGGAGTTATGTCTTAGGTTCATGAGCAAGATGGGTTTCATGAAACCGTCCTCCTTGAGGATGAACTCGTGGCCATAGAGATCGCTTCCGCTTTTTATACAGTTCCTCCAGATCACCAATATATAATATATACTAACATACTAACTGTTCACTCTTGAGCCCCCTGACACAAAATAACCAGCTCTATCACCATGACTTTATCAGTGCTCTACCTTGGGGCTTTCAATGGAAAGCCCAGTGGAGTTTAAGTGGTGAAGAGGCATTCGAAACCTGTAATGGGAACTATGTCAAAGGTCTTGGAAGCAGTTGTGCCTTGAGGTAGTTTTGTCTCATGATAAATAGTGATTTCCAAAAAACTGTATTTAATAGAGTGCACTCTGAGAAAATGAATCTGCACGGTCCTTCGAAATCGTCTGAGATCAGATCTGCTTCAAATCAACTGCAGATGGTCCAATGTATGGATTTCCTACATGCCTGATGAAGAGGACCGTTTTATTTCAAGCTTGAAATACTATGCTCTGACCCTTTCATTTTAAAGATAGGTCTCATATGTCTTTATAAGCGCGGGACACTGCAGAGTGCAGTTTACCAAGTGAGGAGAATGTGTGCAATAAAAGGTGAAGAAAAGCAATCTCTCGACTGATATTATTTCCAGTCCAATAGTCTTTAGTGCTTCGGACTTAGCATATCTTGATACACTACTGATATGAAGGAAAATGCATTTTACTGTGTGCTACATGAAGAATTGTTAACATTCATGCAACATAATGCATGTGGTTATATTATTATTCCTTCAAGTTTGTTTGAATGCAATATAAGCAGAATATGAGCTTGTGTAAACACTACACATCCTCAAATTTTAATCCCAAATGAAAATTTCAACTCCACCATTCCTTATTTAATAATCCCCTGTTCGTTTCATATATGACTGACACGATTATAGTTCCCCCTCCTTAAGGGTGCTCCAGCCCTTTCACTTGAGACTTTATTCTGTGCACCTGTTTCCTATTCCCAGCCCACCTTAAAAGCCAGGCGCTGACGCTCATCCGGGCTCTGCATCTGATTTCCATATCGTGCGAGTCCGGGACCTGGAGGCGCCTGGTCCCGTTAAGGTTTTAACCTCTGTTCCCGTTCCTGTTCCCTGTCCGCCGGTTCCGACCCGGCCTTCGTGGTTTTAATTCCGAGTTCTGATGGATCTCCTGGTTTTCGACTTACCCTTGTGTTTTGGATTCTCTCTAAGGACTTCTCTTTTGGATTGTTCGCCTCGGCAACACCTCCCCCGTGCACCAGTGCACCTTGGACACGCCCCCCTGTATTCCTGCATGACGTTTCCCTAGTGTTCCCCCACTTCGTCGGATTGTGTCGTCCGCATAGGGTCCGGAAAGAACTGTTCGTTACAATGACATGTTGAATGCTTAGAATCACAAACCTTCAACTCTCTGGGATTAAAAGAAAAGAAAGGAGAACAGAGCAAAGAGCTGTTAGTTCCATCTGTGTCCATTGAGTAGCCGTGGCACAGACGAGAAAGTGAACTCTTAATTAAACAGGGGATGACAGTGTTTAATAATAGACATAAGTTTTATAATTCATGCCTGTTAACTTTAACCTTTTTCCACTTTCTGTATATCTGGTTGCTGTATAGGCTATATTCAACATAATTATGACTGGTGTTCTCATAGACATACTGTTCTGAGCGTATACAGTATATAGTGGATATTCTTGTTCAATATATTGAAGAATTCTGCTAACACATGATCTCTCTGCCCTAAATTGTGATTGTCCTAATTTGATGCCCTAAATTTTGATGTTGGAAGCGTGTTATTTAACTGAGGTCTTGTCAGTGTTGAAATCACTTTAATAATTGCAAAGAAATTCTGCAGGATCTTTGTGTTTTCAAGGTGCAAGGTCTAAGATATTATGCATTTCTTAAAATAACTGACTGCGAAAATCTTTCAGTTTTGAGGCAAAATGCCCTTGGCTTCAAAAACGCCCAACTTTCAAAATAGTGACTTTTGTACAGTAACATTCACTCAGTTACTTTTACTGTCAAGAAACTACAGTGCAAATTTATCTTCCAAATCTGTTAGTTTTACAGCACATTGGAAGATGTCCTCATCTTTTTAAAATAATTACAGGATAGACTAAAACAGATCAATAGAGAATAATGTCCTGTCATGCCAAACATGTTGGAAATAAGGAGGATATTCAGACTCCATTATTCAGACTTTTTTTTTACATTTACAGTTTCAATAATTCACAATGCTTGGCAATGTATGATTTTTGGATTATGAGTTGATGCATTTTAATTGTTTATTTAATTGATTATTCTAGTATGTCTGTTCATTATTTCCTTATTTCTTTCTTTCCAAGGAAAGCACTGGAACTGGTGTAGAATCATGGTAAGATAAAGGAACAAAAAAAGTACGAAGTAAGTGAGGAAAGGAGATGTTTTGAATAAGAGCAAAGGCAGGCATACAGTGTTTTGTCCAGGTTATGAAATCACACATATATTTTTGTCAGTAATCCATTTGTGGTGCACAAGTGCGAGGGAGGTGGAAGAAGTAGAGAGTTGATGTGTATAAAAAGAGGTCACGCTTGTAACTTAGTGAAAGCAGAGCCTAACAACACCAGTTACAAATTGTCCATCCCATGAGGGTTATAATACGGTGGTTTGTCACTGAATAATAGCCGTACTAATTTCAAAAGCGTGCCAACTGCTGAGAAGGTAATTCACCCCCTGCTGTTGTACCAGATCAGCTCTTACCTCAGTAGCATCGGCAAAAGAGCTGCAGATGTTGTTTTGTTGTGGAGAATTCCTCTGTAAAAGTGTTGAAGGTCATTCAATATTCTCCTAAAATATGTAAGGAGAGCTAGAAGGAAGATACCGAAGAACAGAACAGTAAGTCTTGATTTGTTATTTCCATACTATTTGGTTTTGTATGCATTAAAGCAGAAACAAAGAACAGAAGCCCCTGCTTTGCACGGTGGATGTCTTCAAACTTTGCACACGTCATTCAAGATGTGTAACCATTTCACTGTGAACTACTGTACTGTATGCATATGCATTGTGATTAAATACAACGACCACAAACTGCGCAAGCCAGATATTCATTAATTCCCACACTCAGTAAAAGATATGTGCAAAGAGAAAAAAACTATTGTTCAACAATACCACCTGTGTGTTAATACATGAGATGTGTTTCCTTTTTCCCGTACGTATTCATTCTGCTCGCAATGAGCTGGAGGATTTAGCAGCGAGTATTAGAGTTGGATGATTTTCTCAAGGTGCGCTAAAACTTTAAGTCACGCTTTCAACAATGGTGTAATTTTAAGCGTTATGATTGCAAACTAATTTAGTACATCTCGTTTTAATACACGAGATACCTAATTTGTCCCTACCTGACCCCATTTTTGTGATAAGACTTCCCAGAAAAAAATCGTCATTAAGGACAAACTGACCTGAAACATCGTAATTACAAAATGGTTGCACCTTGGCTGCTATGGTGATTTCCTTCTTTTACCCCCCTTTTTTGGTGTCAAACTGTTGCAGTGTAGACCCCTCAACTCTTTCCCTTCCCCAAGCTCCCATCTGTAAACATACCATAGAGGTATGCCGTAGTTCACTTGTTGTGAACTGCCCTCAGCCATCAAGTTCTAGTATCCTCAGCAAGTGATAACTCACTATCAGTTTATAACGTGCTCCCCCATCAGGCCAGTTCACAGCCAGGCCAGGCTACTCTTTCTTGGTTACCACAGCTACAAAAGATCTTCCACTGTGCACCAGAAAAACCCGATCTCAAGGGAGCTACGGTTTGGTGGATTTACTGCCATCTGTCCGCTGATTTGCATTCCATCTCCTGCATCAAATGTGCTTCCCATTCACTTCCTTGCAAGACACCGAATATCTAACTCTTCCCAATCGAACTCATGAGCTCATGTGCAGTATGGCAGCAGTGCAGCAGAGTGAGACCCTGTTTCTTCTTTGAGCTTCAACATAAAAACATATCCACTAGTTATATACTGTAAGGCAGCATAGATATTTTATATACATCATAATGTCACAGTGAAGCATTCTGGCTACTCTCCACTACTCCCTCTAAAAGTCCAAGTATACTTGCAGGGATGCTGGTGAGCTCAAAAACCTCATTTGATGAGGTTGTGGCCCAAGTCAACATCGAGTCGGAAAACCATGGCTTGGGCCCTGTTTGCTTTTTTAGGGAAATGTTTAGCTCAATCTAAATTTAAAGGTGCATATTAAAGCATATTGTTGAGGTGGAGGGGAACAAAGAGCACCATGACCGCAGCAGGCCTCACAAAATCCATCACAAAAACCAATGGTCCTGAATGGTCTCGAAAGCCATTTCGTCTGCCATTGGTATAGAACCCGAACATGCAGTAGTATGTAATGAGACATGTTAAATTAAAGCATTATTGTATGTACGTGATCTGCTGTAGAAGTTTTGAAGATGCTCTTTGGTTATATGGTCCATGGCATAGTGTAAATAATGAAGAAATGTCAAAGAAGTAGAGATGTCACGGAAGCCAGAGGCTAACCGTGGAGAGTCCGGTGGAACGAGAAGACCCAATGCGAAGTGGTAGGAATGGAGTCAACCCCCGGGGTTCAAGGTATCAGGCGGAGTCAGGGAAAGAGACCAGAGCCGTCAGGCCACAGACGTGGTGCAACCTGGTGAGGCGGGCCTCGCCACATCTGATCCCAGTGCTGAGCTGAGAAGACAGGAGAGACCGGACATAAACAGCACACCACCAACAGAAACACATGAAAAGGCACAGGGGAGATAGGAACTGGACAGAAAGGTGGAGCGCCCTCTAGGGGTTGGAAGAGGGTCGTGACAGAGAAGCTTTTGAGTAGTGCTGTTGTGCAGTACGCAGTGGAATGGATTATGCTTTGGATTCGAAACCCAAAGCATGTACATTTGTGCATTTGTCTGAAGCAGTCTAAATTTGATTATATTCATTTTATTAATGAGAATAGGGGACCCAAATAACTGTACCATATCTGCCACCTTTCATAAAACTGCCATTGCTTCTGAATGAGTTTGAGTTATCCCATATTTTCTGTAATTGATTATGCATGCATGGACTCATACGTTGAAGCATGCACACTCAGAAACTGCTACTGTAAGCAATTAATTATGCCTACTAAATGTGTCTCATTTCACAGTCATGTTTTACTATGTATTGTGTGACAAGGGTACCAAAAGCATGCAGTTGTCCTTGTTTATTTATAAACACACAACAATTCTTGCTAATCTCCAGGATGAACATGTGCCATATTATTTTGCATAGCTCCTTGTGAAGAGAAATTATTCTTAGAATGATTTGTATGCAGTCAAAGACTGTTGACATACTAATTTAAATAATACAATGGATTTTAAAGCTCTAATTTCAGATTTACAGTTGTATATATGTTTCTTTACACATATTAATACAGTGCAGAAGTACCAGTTTCCAGCCTGGCCTTACATAAATTAATAACATCAGAACAGTTACAAAGCAAAGGAGGCCATTTATCCTGTGTGATAATTAGTTGTTAATTAATCCTGGGATCTCATCCAGCAGTTTCTTGAAAGAAGCTATGTTGTTTTGTCTTTAACAACATGACTGGGTACAGTAGCTTGTTCCACACACTAACAACCCTTTAAGTAAAGAAGAGCTCCTGTTCTCAGTTTTAAATGCACTTCCATGTACAGTAGCTTCCACTTACTGTATGTTTTCTGGTCTGTGTTTCACTATTTATTCTGAAAAAATCCACGGAGTTGACATTCACAATGCTTTTGAGGATACCAATCTGATGCAATAATTGCATCAGGTCCCTTTGTAATCTTTTCTGCAGAACACTAAAGAATTTCAGTTCCTTCAGCCTGTCAGTATGGGACATTCTCTTAGCCCTTGGAATGTAACTGGTTAATTGATTAACAGCCAAATCTTTAATAATAATAATAATAATAATAATAATAATAATAATAATAATAATTGCTTACATTTATATAGCACTTTTCTGGACACTCCACTCAAAGCACTTTACAGGTAATGGGGATCCCCTCCACCACCACCAGTGTGCAGCCCCACCTGGATGATGCGACGGCAGCCATAGTGCACCAGAACGCTCACCACACCTCAGCTCTCAGTGGGGAGGAGAGCAGAGTAATGTAGCCAATTCATAGATGGGGATTATTAGGAGGCCATGATTGGTAAAGACCAGGGGGAAATTCAGCCAGGACACCGGGAAATGAAAGAATTTGCAAATGGATACCAGACATACTGTACAGTATATACCTATTATTAACGCAAGTGATCTGTATTAAATTCAATACAATTAGTGGGTTGCTGTATTAAAGTAATCTCAACTAATCCCCTTTATATCATGTTTGTATTTCTTCTCTAAGTGCAGGGAAAGTTCATCAGCGTGCTTAGAGGTGCACTCCAGCTCTACAAGCCAAGCAAGAGAAATCCTAAAACTGTACATAACTTTAGCAATTAGAGACTTTCTCTCTATTACCTCATTTAAGTCAAACTTGTCCTTGATACACACCTGCGTGCTCAGCAGTTACAGGAAGAATTGCTGAGTTGCTTAGCCGGGGGCTAAAGGCTTTCTGCTGCACAAGTTTGGATTAGTTTTTATGCACTTTCAATAACAAATTAAAAAATGAAAAAACTTGCTTATAGAAATTAATCAAAACTATCAACCAATAGAAGTCATGATTGCTGCAGTCCCTGAAAGTCAGGTGCAGATGTAGTTGTGTTCTGTAGGTGGGAAGGATGAAGTGCTCTCTAGTCAGGACGTTTCTTGTCTCCAGCAGAAATAAAAGAATAAAAAATAGAAGAAATAAAAAGGCACCCAAAATGTAAGGCTATAATAGAGGCAAAATGTATAATTAAAATCAAAGAATGTTATGTGAAAATTGTACAAAACAAGAGTAAGGTATAATTTAAAATTTTATGGATAATTGTGGTTTACTATGGTAAAGTAAACCAGCAGCCATTACACTCTGCAACTCATAACTGACAACCCACTGAAGCTCAGCAGGTGTGAGCCTGGTCAGTACCTGGATGGGAGACTCCTGGGAAAAACTAAGGTTGCTGCTGGAAGAGGTGTTAGTGGAGCCAGCAGGGGGCGCTCAACCTGTGGTCCATGTGGGTCCTAATGCCCCAGCACAGTGACGGGGACACTATACTGTAAACAGGCGCCGTCCTTGGGATGAGACGTAAAACCAAGGTCCTGACTCTCTGTGGTCATTTAAAATCCCAGGGCGTTTCTCGAAAAGAGTACGGGTGTAACCCTGGCATCCTGGCCAAATTTCCCATTGGTCCTCACCAATCATGGCCTCTTAAAAATTCCAATCTAAGAATCTGCTCTGATAGCTGATGTGTGGTGAGCGCTATGGCTATCGTCACATCATCCAGGTGGGGCTGCACATTGGTGGTGGTGGAGGGGAGTCCCCATTACCTGTAAAGCGCTTTGAGTTGAGTGTCCAGAAAAGTGCTCTATAAGTGTAAGCAATTATTATAATTATTATTAATGTCCATTGAGAAGCACTGCTGAAGGGGGCTTTCAGATGTACTGTATGGTATAGGATTCCAGTACAGCAATGCTACTTACGGAAGTTGTTAGGATACCAACTGTAGACAATTTATAAGATCAGCGCTGGATTTTGCCGCCCAAGTTTAGGACGGGTGGTTTTTTAGTCCTATATTCATTTTTTGTTTTCAGAAACTCTCTGAGGTCTGGATAGCGGGGTGTATCGTGCTGTAATTGTATCACAAAACTGAATTGGTCAGATCAAAAGTTGTCACCAAGAATTTCTGAATCTCATTCAAATGCAAGAGCTTTTACCAGCGGTCTTGATTTTTTTCCACTGATACTTTTTGGTTTGGGGAACATGTCAAAATCTGATGCCCAGAGAGGCCCAGATATAAAGTAGATCGCAGAAATGCTCAGTTGACCCCCCAGGAAGGGTTAGGGTTAGCATTCGGTCACTACTTAGACAATTTTGAAGCTCAGCTTTGGTTTTTGGGATTCAAATCTGGTTTAGGACGGGTGGTTTTTGAGTCCTGTCTGAATTTTTTTTTTCCAGAAAGTCTATATGGGGCCTGGAATACGCAATGTATCGTGCTGTAGTTGCATCCCAAAATCAAGTCGGTCGATCAAATGTTGTAACGAAGCATTTTTTAATCTCATTCAATTGCAAGATCTCTGATCAACGGTCTTGATTGTTTCCCTCTCACACCTTTTGCTTTGAGAAACATGTCAAAATCCTTTGCCCAGAGAGGCTCAGATATAGATAGCAGAAATGCTCAGTTGACACCTCAGGTAGGGTTAGGGTTAGCATACACACACTACTTAGACAATTTAGAAGCTCAATGTTGTTTTTGGGGAACCAAGTCAGGTTTAGGGCGGGTGGTTTTTTAGTCCTATCTGAAAATGTATTTTTCAGAAACTCTCTGGGGTCTGGATGGCGCAGTCTATCGTGTTGTAGTTGTATCCCAAAACTGAGTCGGTCGGATCAAATGTTGTCACCAAGCATTATTGAATCTCATTGAATTCCGAGAGCTTTGATCTACGGTTGTGATTGTTTCTCTCTCACACCTTTTGGCTTTAGAAACATGTCAAAATCCGATGCCTAGAGAGGCCCAGATCTAGATCGTTGACACCACAGGTAGGATTAGGGTTAGCATTCACACAGTATTTAGTCAATTTTTAAGATCAGTGTTGTTTTGGAATCAAAGTCAGGTTTTTGATGGGTGTTTTTTTAGTCCTATCTGAATTTTTTTTTCAGAAACTCTCTGGGGCCTGGATGGCACGGTAAACCACGTAGTAATTGTACCCCGATACTGAGTCGGTCGGATCAAAAATTGTCACCAAGCATTATTGAATCTCATTCAATTGCAAGAGCTTTGATCAATGGTCAGGATTGTTTCTCACTCATACCTTATGATTTGGGGAACATGTCAGAATCCGATGCCCAGAGAGGCTCATATTCAGTATACTGTACCTACTGTACATAGTGGTGTTGGTTTTCTTATTTCAGTCATGCGTGAATTACACAAAGTGAATTAGTAAAATGAATATTGATGCTTTTTGTTATTATTTTTCAACTTACGAGAACAAAACATAAAACAACCTTTAAATGCACAGAATTTGTTCATAAATTATGTCCATGTAAATGCATCAATGTGCCTAAAAGTGCAAACAAAGCACAATGTGCATAACAATGTTTTCTGAAAAGGAATTAGTAGTGATGTTGTGCAGACATTTTCTCATTTCACTGCAAAAGAACAATATTTATGGCCCTTCACTTTGTAGCACAAAAGGGTCAGAGATTCTAATTCATCCATGCACGTGAAAATGCACTAACTTCAGAAAATAAACATTTGTTTTCCTTATTGTTTATCAGTATCAATTAAATTAATTAATTAATTAATCATTTTGATTATTTTTGTGATGTAATTTAGATCTGTCTAGATTAAGAAAAATATTTATTTAACTGTTACCTGTATCTGTATCTGCAAAATTAAAATATGCCTTAATTAAACAAGCCTACAGAATTGTACCAAAGAACAAATGGCAATACAAGCAATACAAGTTAAATAAGGCAAACGTTGTGGAAAGGTCTGTGTTCCTTTTAAGAGGTATATTATTTTCATACTGGAAGGTCTGCTTCATTTGCATATTAAAGGTGAATTATTAGTTTATTAGTTAATGTTTTTTAGGCAACAATTTGTCTATAAAACATATTTTTGAAATATTTTCTTTTAAATGTACCTTACATTTTAATATATTCAATTACACTATTATGTTTATTATATATATATATTTGTAGACATGGATTTAACACAATACATTTTTTCATTAAATAAACACCCACAGCTAAGAGGTAAGATGACACAAGACCTGTTGTAAATGCATGGTAAAATGGCCTGAAGAAACCATGATAAGGAAACAAAGAGAAAGGATGACAATCTTATTTCAGTGCTCTGGGATATGTTTCCTCTAAACAGCAGCTTTATTGCCTGCAGTCGAGCCACTCTGGACTCTGAAGTCAGTCAAAAGTCAAAGGCTGCACAGAACTTCACCAGACAAGACTTTCAATGGCTGAATAAGAAGAAAATCCTACAGACTAAAGAAATATTCAATAATATCTCAAAAGGTGGCACTCTTTCCTCTAGCTAAAATCAGGTGAAGGTTAAATGCACAAGAAATGCAAATTGTGTACACAACTGTATGCATTTAATTAAAAAGGTATTTGTAACACGCAGATTCGAATGCACTTGTTGTGGAAACTCTGTGGAACTGCTTTGGAAATCCAGAACAGGGGGAATGACTTTACTGAAGGTTGTGAAGGTTTACTGAAGCTTTCCACCATGTCATTGAAACTGATAGCTTGGCTACTTTCAAGAAATGTCTGGATGAGATGCACAGATCATTTACCTACTAACTACCAAGCAGACTGGATAGGCTAGATGGCCTCGTCTCATTTTTAACCTTTCTGATGCTATTATGCAATAACTTGTTTCTACAAATGTACTATTTTAATGCCCACTAAATGCCTGCCCTTACCACTGGAGAATAAATTAATACATATCATTGGGTCAAGTTGATCTACACAGATACTGCCAGAACAGCTGATTCTGCACCAACAGGGAAAAGAGGGGCACAATGAGATGGGGACATCCTTAAAAATACATTGCAGCATCTGTTATTTTGCTAAAAAATTCAAGCCCTTCCTGCTTCCTACTAAGCAATTTGAAACCCACTGCAGTCAATTCCAGCAAATGTTTGTTTTGTATTCAGATATATTTTTTATTAATTCCAAAGAGCAAAAAATGACACTGTAAAGAGCAACTCCATAGAGTCGTATTAACCTAAAACCTACTGTACGTGTTTTCAATTTCAATTTTCTTCTCCTGAACTTTAACCGTAGAGCTCATGAGGAGGCTTTTGGTAACAAATACAAGGGCATGGATAACAAATATGTGTCTGTGGAATGCAGTGACATAGGGGTATCTAATCTCAGATCTCATTACATTTTTATCTTTGGGTCTAGTTTTCATACAAACCAAAGGAGGTTAATTTATTGACATTTGTATGTATTCAAACTGCAGAATCACCAACATACATACAGTATGGCAGTTGTATCTTCTGTTTTTTAGTAGAAATAAACTGATTCTCTTTTTTTGGATTTTTTTTTTAATTTTAACACAGGTCTATATATAATTGAACAATGAAAGAAGCCACAAAAAACACATTCAGGTTTATTTGTCAATCCAGCCACGTATACCTATACAGAGGAGCAAGAAATCGTTCTCCAGGTCTACGGTGCGAATACAGACAAGACACTGACAAGACAATGCTATAGACAGTGTAGACATACTGTAGACATTTCTGACAGGGTACAGGGTACATAAAGTGCAATGTGCATAGTGCCATTTAGTTTACATGATTGTGCAAAGAATACATCAGACAGTTTGCCTGACATTAGGCAAAAAATAACTAAGTTTCCAGATTTGGAGTAGGTGCAGTAGACACCAGGAGCTTGTTGAGGAGCCTGACAGCCTGTGGAAAAAAGCTGTTATGGAGTCTGGTGGAGCTGGCCCGTGTACGGCGATACCTTTTACCAGATGGTAGGAAGACAAAGAGGTTGCAGGAGGTGAGGGAGGGATCGTCCACAATACTGGAGGTGTGCAGCGTGCGTGGTGTATGTCCTGAATGGACAGAAGGGAGGCTCCAATGATGTTTTCTGCTGTATTGACAATTTGTTACAGGGACTTGCGGTCTGAGACCTTACAATTCCCAAACCAAACAATGACAGAGTTTGTCAAGATGCTCTTGATGGTACCTCTATAGAATCTGGATAGTATGGGGGGGTTTGCCCTTCTCAGTCGCAGCAGGAAGTAGAGATGTTGTTGTGCTTTTTTAGCTGGGAAGGTGGTGTTGATGGTCAAAGTGAGGTTGTCTGTGATATGCACACTGAGAAACCTAGTAATTCTAGCTTTTTCCACAAGGGAATCGTTGATGTGCATCGGGGAATGATCAGCGCGTGCCCTCCTGAAGTCAATTATCATCTCTTTTGTCTAATCGACATTCAGAGACAGATTGTTGTTTAGTTGCTCCACCTCCTCTCTGTATGGTGCCTCATCGTTGTTACTAATGAGTCGTGTCCACTGGCTAATGAGCCCACCACTGTCGTGTCACCAGCAAACTTGATGATTCACATTTTCAACTTGAGGTGTTTGAAAATGCTTTCCATGCTTTCAACCCTTTCTTAATTCGTGAGTTTCAGAAAGGCTTTCAGTTAGGTGTGTTAGCTGATACGTGACCAACTGAAAGAAAGCGGAAGGAAAACAATTTTGTGAGAGAGTTTCATACAGCCTCATTCCCACCTGTTTCTGTACATCATAAATCTGTCACCTATCAAAAGCTTAATGGAAAAAAAAATATGTTGAGGAGAGAATTTTGTATGAAAAACTATCAGAAATTACTTTAGTTAGGGCAATTTTGAAACAATGGGTTGAGTAGAGAATAAAAAGTCTACATGAAAAAGCAGATCACTTATCAGCATCAATTAGCTATAAGGGCCGAATTGAAATGAAAAACAGCAGATACAGTGGTCCCTACGGACGAGCACTGAAAATCACTGGGTTAAGTGGTTAAGACACATGCCTCTTAAAGAGGAAATCCTGGTCTCAGATCACTGCAGTGTCTCACACATGATTGATAACGCAAAAACAGTTTATCCTCTCTTCACCCACCATGTCTTTTTTCCATCAACACTGGACTTATCAATGAACTATTGATTAGCCTGACATACACAGTATGTTTCATTACATGTTAAAATGTAGAAATCATTCCTTAAAGCAGTCATCTGAGAGGGGAGGTAGTGTCTTTAACCAGCAATGTTCAGGTAACAGCTGAATGTGTCGACCATTTTTACCAATTATACAAGCAGAAAACAGGATTTGTTTTATTTTCTATTATTATTGCTATTCTTATTTTTTTTGTTCCTTTCTGTTTCTAGCTGGTCCTTCCTTAAAGAAAAATACACTTACTAAACAAATGCTTATTATAAACTCATCACAGACATGATACAGGGTAACTAATATACAGTATGAGGTCTTTCGATCACTAGACTAGAGAGGTCAGAACACAATCCTTCCATTCTGCTGAATGAAAAATAAATCCTAATCAATTAATTAAAATTATTATTATTATTATTATTATTATTAAATAGAGGAGGGGACACACTTCATCCACCTCTGAAGAGCAGTTGCCACCTGTTTACCAGTATGAGAATCTGTTCGGGTCAAGTCAATTGCACCAAATTGAAAGCAGCATACGAACTGGAATTCAACCAGCTCTGTGCTAGACTTGTACACCAGCTTACAGTAACACCTCCATAATAAACATGTTCTCAAATTCTCAATTGCAACAAACCCAAAGTAATGGCTGCTGCTCTATAGATGTTACTGAAGTAGGGGACTAACTTAAACCAATTCACATACAGTAGGTTGAAGAACTTAGTGGAGAGCTAAGCAGAACACTGGAACTCATTAGAACATGGAAGTAATACTGTCACTTAGTAATAAATAATAATAATAATAATTGCAGACATTGCTTATATAGCGTTTTTCTGGACACTTCACTCAAAGCGCTTTCCACCACCACCAGTGTGTCTCCACACCACCTGGATGATGCGATGGCAGCCATAGTGCGCCAGATCGCTCCCCACACATCAGATCTCAGTGGGGAGGAGAGCAGACTAATGTATGCATCGGGTGCTTGAAAAGTATTAACTAAAATTGCTTTCCACAATTATTCATAATGAATTTTATTCATACCTGTACATGTGCTTATAAATAAAAGTGTAATGTATTAATAATTAATGTACTGTAAATACAGTAAGTGTAATGTCTATTTTTATTAGTAACTGTATTACAGCTAATACATGCAGCTTTCATTTTCAGATATTCTACGGAGTGAAGAGAACTGAAATTAAGGAAATATAGATTTAAAATGGGTGTTAGTTTTAATTGTGTTCTGTCACATTTGTGTGTTGAATCGTTTTGTAGTATTTTTTGTGTTTTTCAGGGGACAATCAGGGATAGTGGGGATTTAGGGGTGTGAAAAATTGGTTGTTTTGGCAAATGTAAGGATACTCTTATTGCCATCTTTTTAAAAGTGATTATTTAAGACAGTTCTTCAGAACAGTGTCCCTTGTCTTATCTGTGGCTGTGATCCAATAATTATGGTGCAGAAAGGGCTGTAAAGTCTTGGAGTCAGAACAGGAGGCTCATCCAGTCGAGAGCAAGGCTGTGTAGGTCAAAGGAACAGCAATGAACTGAAAAGATCTGTTACCTGTTACAGAAGTTGCCTGAATTAAGAATTTTAGAGTTGCAAATCTAATTTGTTTTAGTACAATTAGTACCTTTTATTCATGTTCATTCTGTTTAGGAAATATTACATAAAACCGAAATAGCAAAGTGTTTGTTTATTCATCTGAAAGATCTTTGTATGAATCTATATAATTTATCAATGGAAATGAAAACGTCCATAATACAATACATGTTCAACCTAAAACCCATAGCTGTTGTTCTCGTCTGTTTCATTACTAATTGCAATTACATACCCTTATCTGATATATTTTAACATCTTAAATTAAAAATACGATTCAATTGCCAGGAACATGCAGTTATATAATAACACTTATGGCCTACATATTAACTTACTGATCAGATTGACTGAAATGCTCCCATTCAGAGCTCCTTCAGTTTGTGCTAATTACAACAGCATCGCTGAGCCCTCAGCACTGTACTAAGCATGAGTTCAGCTGATCTCCATCTTTGTTCAGCACGTTTTTTGGGATATTTGTTTGGCAAGTCTGGTCCAAAGGGAAGAGTGCTAGTTATTTTTATGAACAAGGAGTAAGGTGTGATACAAATGAAATTTCTTTGATTTTAAACATCTCTTGACTGCAGCAATATTTTAAGAGCAATAAAACTTCAGAATCCGAATGACTGTGGAAGATAGCTTGAAGAATCACATTAGTTGAAGACACCCGTACAAATCATCTGGCAGCAGATGGTTTTCCTGCAGGTACTGTATTGTCAAGGTCAGGAGGCAGCACTTTTGGAAGGAGTTTTAAGATGAGACCTATTTTTGTTAAGGAAAAGAATTGGTGAGAAAGTTTACTGAAGGATGTGAAAGTGTGTCACTGGAGTTATAGCACTAATGGAGTTAAGGAACTATCCCAGTGGGCAAAAGACGTATAATATACGTCTATTAAACGCATACCTTAGACGTATAAATGTGGTCCGCAATTCGTCTAGAATGAAATCCTAATATATGTCTATTGTTATACGTCAGTTATACATCTATGATTAGATGTTCATTATACATAAATGGTTGGAATTCTATTATAGGAATGAATTTAGAGGACTATTATACATATACTGTATGGTTGGAGTTCCGGATAACTTTAGAGGACTATTATACGTATATGGTTAGAGGTCTATTAAACGGATAACTTTAGAGGTTTATTATACATACAATATATGGTTAGAGGTCTATTATACATCAAACATAGGTTTTACAGGTGTAGAAACTAGTACATCAAGCCAATGATTTGGTTTGGAAATATATTCTGAAAATACACATTCACACCTGAAAAATATGTATTTCAAATTATACATTATATACAATCAATCAACAATCAACATACAGTATGGGCAATAATCATAAAAAACACAACTAGTCTTAAACTTCAGCTACAAATTCTGGTAACATGGCAATATACAGTATAGTAATGACAAATACTGTACAAACTAATTACATTAACACACTAACTCAAAACCACATTTTAATTCAAATATAAATTTTAAAATGTACAACTTCTATATTTCCATGGAAAAAAATATTACAATGGAAGTTAAGATGATTTTTGTCCACCATTTGCAAACCCTGTCTAATTGTCCTAACAGTTAGAACCAGAAACCTATTATTTTCAGTGTCCAGATCTCCTTGGCCTCCTGCCTTGCATATGCATTCTTCAAGTAATGCATTGCGTGCTCCTTTATTTCTTTTTCTGTCGACGTAGGGTAGGACTTCAGCACCGCAGCTAGGAGAAAATTCTATAATATTATTACCCAAATAAGTGATGATTAATAGTATAATCTCAAAAATAATCTCAAAAATTAAGGTTTACAAAGCTCAAAGCTGAAATAAACGTATAAAATTTGGCTTGCATCATAGCAGTTGAGCAATAAAGTCTGTCCTAATTAAAGAGTACCCAAAGTTTGAAAGTACAACATAGATTAAGAATAATTAGAGAAATGGCAAAATGATTTTGTGTCATCTTCCCCATTCACACTATTTTTATGTGCCATTTTTCGCTTATTCACGTACTATTTTAATCAAAATAATATTAAGTAAGATCTGTATGTATTCAGATAGTATTATTATTATTTATACTTACTCGTCAAAAGAGGATTGCTGAGATATTTAAGGATAAATACTTCAATCTTCTACGATTGAAAAACGTGTTCAAAATGGTGACCAACAAATACTAGCAATGCATTGTGGTATATAACCGGAAAATATGCTGGGTTAGATATTTTCTCAACATATGTGTTTATTAATGTTGTCGATATTATGGTTGAAATTTAACATTGATGATACATCGCGGCTATGTGCCCCCTTCTATGTGCTGATGTGCAATTTTAACTCATGCAGTTAGTAAGGATCGGTCACTGTTGTATGGTATTATATACAGTATAATGACATTATGGAATAGGATGGGGACAGGCCTGGCATCATGGGGGGAGGGAGGAGTGTCGCCCCTTCAGTTTTGAGCAAAACTATTTACTTATCTTAACTTGCACCCTAAGAAAAATAGTTGTAGTTTGTCAATGGTCAGACAACACTAATTGACACTAACAGTCACTCGGACTGTTTGATGTGCAGGAGGGCTATCCGTCCGGTGTCGTTAGTGAGTGTCAACATTACGATCCTGTTTGTTCAGGTGGATCGATTCCTTGCAGTAGTTTATCCTTATACTTAAAATCGTTATATAACTAGGACCAGTTATAGCAGTCTGTGCTTTTTGTTGGTTTTACAACTATTTTTTCTGAACGATTACGAACCTCTGTCGATGTAGCTGCAAAAATGAACGCTTGTACTTTTCGCTCCAGGCAATACAAACCGCAAGAGTGACGAAAAATGTGATACTGAACTTCATCGCAAATACCAGATCGCTAGTCGTTATCTTCTATCATGAAGCACTAATCAATGGCATAGCTGCGAGATTTCATTTGGGTAGCTGCACCATACAGCTCCATTTCAACTGAAAAATCACCCCCCCCCCCGAATTTCAGACGCCCCGCTACATATTTTTCCCCGGGCACCGCGCACTGATGGGGGACGGGGTGTCCAGGAAATGGTATCAACTTTTCTCAAGAAGATAAAAATAGAAACTTTATTGGCACTCAAACATTTTACTGTTTTTTTTCAGGCAGGTGGCAAGACCCCCTCCGCAAAACCCTTGTATGCAAAGCTGTCCCAGTGAGCAGTGATTCGTCAAATATTCGGCGATTCGTAATATATTGTAAAGCAACAGGTCGCTGCAGAGAGACGCGGAAGTCCTGGGTTCGAGCCCCGGATGGTGCAGGGGCCGAACAGATGCGGCAAGGGCGCCCGCCTGAGCCCCCGTTGCGTTACAATATATACGAATATACTAAGAGTATACGGCAATCTGCATAGTGTATGAAGTAAATTATTTTTGTAGTAATTCATTTATTTTCTATATTTACTATATTAATTATAATATATTTACTATATTTATTATATGTAAATAAAGTAATTACTGCAAAAATAATTAACTTCGTACACTATGCAGATTGCCGTATACTCCTAGTTGCAGCACACATGGTATATACGGTAAGAAGCCTCAGGCACTACAGTATGTTAGATGTGTTTTCGACGTTATATATGCGTTTATTAATGTCGTCAATTTTACGGTTGCAATTTGACTTTGATTAAACTGTACGTTGCGGCGACATATATATATATACGTATAGCCATATTTTCGCCGTGATATATACGTATATTCGATGAATCACTGCCCACTGGGATTGCTTGAAGAAGAGTTGTCCATTTTATTGCTTAGTGAATTCTATAATGCTTCTGTAAATGAGTTGAGAAGTTGACCAATTAAATTCAGTACTACAATTATAGAATAAGACAGAAAGTCTCAGGGCAGGAAGTAAAAATATTCATAAATGTATGAAGAGAGATTTATATTTAAAAAAACTATTTCTGCATTTTAGAGGATGAAGAAATAATATCTCAAACTTTATCTCAGTTAATATAATAATAATAATAATAATAATAATAATAATAATAATAATAATAATAATAATTATTATTATTATTATTATTATTATTATTATTATTATTATTATTATAACTTTATTTTATATAGCACTTTTAAAAGTAGCTTCTCAAAGTACAGTTAGTACTTAAAACTTGGTTACTCTTTGGGACCAAATAATGCTGATAGAAGTGGGTTAGAAAATATTTTTTTCCATGTTGTGAAAAAGAGGTATTTGATATTTTAGTATGAGAATGCATAAATGATGTTTCTCTACAAGCTTAAAATAATGTAGTTAATTGCACATGTAATTTATTATTGAAAGAAATAAATATTTAGCTATACTTACCCTGAGAATATTTCCTTTCCATTTTTTAATAAACACAATTTATCATCGTAGATGGTTAAGTAGTTTAAAAATAAAACTGTTGGTTGACTGCAATTTTTAATTTAATTCAGGGTTAGGTCATTGTATCAAATCTAAATGTAAATGAACTATTTCATATTGAAATGTAATTCATCATAATTGATTTTTGCGTTGAAACATTGGGGATTGGTTTAATTTTCATTTTTTAAGGGATGGAAGGCTTGTGAACCAGTTATATTTTGGAAATAATATGACAGGTTTCTTATTAATGTTTCTTATTCATGCATAAATATGCAGTTTTTCTGTTCAGTGTAATGCGAAAGTGTATATACAGTGCTGTATGAGACATAATGCTTACTAGTGTATGATTGCAATTATATAGCATCAAGCAATGCAATGTTTCTATTACTTTATTTTATGTGGTAAGTCAACTGAGAGCAAATTAGCTTACTGAACCTGGAGATACTGTACATTTATTCAGCAGGGCATTTACTGGATCATTCTTTGTTACCAAAATATATACAGTATACTGTATATTATTAGTTATAATAAAAGATATTGCTCCTCTTCAATCATTGCATAGAACATCAATCAACCTGATATATTTAGGTGCTTAAAACAATGTCTTAAACTGACAGCGTGAAAGAATTGAACGTTTTTGGTCTCAAACAGAAAACAATGAGAGAGGTACATGATCCAAGAACACAAAATCTTCAGAGTCACTGAGAAAGTCACCCCAGTGACCTTCATCTACACCAGAACATGACCTCGGAGTCAGGAGTAGAAACTATGTGGAAGTAAATTGGAAAATAGTAGCCTCTCCATCAAATGGACAGGTGTGGTAGTATGCAACACCCTATTGTGTTGTTAAAGCTGAAATGCTGGTTTCTCTCAAGACATGGCTTCATGAAATCCTCTTATGAATTCTAAACCACCAAGGGTAATATGGGGCTCTCATTTGCAAAACATCTTATCTGCTCATGTTCTTGAGTGAAGTGTCTCTCTTAATGATACAAACTACTGTATGAATCCACCCAGGATTTATATCCACAAACCGGGTGGAGCAGTGGCTCTGTGGCTAAGGATCTGCACCTGTGGCTGGAAGGTTGCTGGTTCAAATCCTGTGGCTGGCAGCAGCATCCTACTCCACTGGGCCTCTGAGCAAGGCCCTTAACCCCAACTGCTCCAGGGGTGCTATACAATGGCAGAACCTGCACTCTGACCCCAAGCTCCTCTCTCCCTGTCTGTGGAGAGCAAGTTGGGGTATATGAAAAGTGATAACCGTTCAGCCAGTAGTATAGAACCCCAACCAGTACCTTATGCTCCTTAGAAAAAATAGTAAGTAGGAAAATTTATTTTGCTCAAAAATATTAAAAGAGCCTTGAAATACTGTAAATAGGTAAATAGCCACAAAATAGGTATTTCAGGTACTATAATTCTCTTAATTAATTTTCAAATAAATGTATTGCTTGATTTTCTTTAGAAGATGCTAACTTTTATGTACTCTCCTGTTTTCGATAAGGTTTAGTTATTTTAGCATACCAGAGTAGAACATCCCTTTAAGCTGGTCAATGTGTTTCCAGATGCTGTTGTTTGTTTGTTGTCCCATATCAGAGATATCTATTCTGTAATCTGCCTTAGTAATACAGTACCGGTCCCCAGCCATGGTCCTGGAGATCCACACCTGCTGGTTTTCATTGCAGAAGTATATCTCCTAATTATATTTTACTCTCCACTATACGCCCTTACATTCTACTTTCCATTTCTAGACAACATTCCATGTAGTCTAGAAGATGTAAATAATCTAGTCATTTTTATTAGTACTTTAAGATCAGTATCTCCCACAATATCTAGTATTTATTAGTTTACAAGTTAGTCTTACTGTTGGCCTCAAGCACACTGAGCCCACAGCAGTTATGCTTCGACTGACAGTACAGCGAAGGTGGGTTTACTTAATTAGGCTGTTTTTATTTTTTCATGGTTGAGCACACTAGAACATTAATGACAAAAAAGCAATTTAAAACAAAGGCTGATTCAGTCCATTGCTAGTTGAGAGCACAAACGAAGCAAAACATTTTGGTTTCTAAAAAATATGAAAAACGATGTGCTCCATTGCTGAGCCTTTCTCAAGATAAATTGAAGATCAATGCATATACAACTCTACTCAGGCTGCTGTTCAAAGAAGCATAAAAAGACGTAGCATGAAACCAGTTTAATTTCATTGCAATATTAGAATATAAGAACATAAATTATTTCACTGTTCATTTGTAAAACCAAGAACAGCACTTGATTACCTAAAGAATTGTGGGACTTTAGAACAAGTTAGCAGCCATGTTTTTGAAGCAGAATGCCTGGCTTCCATCAGGATGTTAGCTACTGTAATAACTACCAAGACTGCTAGACTGGCCAAAAGGCCTCTTTTTGTTTGTAACCTGTCTATTTTTCTTAAATTTTGAGTTGATAAATTTTAATTACTGCTCTGCACAGGCCTTTGCAACTTGCAAAGTACAGTATCTGTGACCTTGCAGAAGTTTCATGGAGTCCTGAATCACTCATTCATGCACTGGGGATGCCAGGGGGTTGCAGTATGAACTAAAACTGGATGGCTCTGTCAGCGTGAGTCTAGGTGAACTTTCTGGTCCTCATCTCCTGGTTGTTTGAGGGTTTTAGTGGAGAGTGGAGAGTTCATTTTATTTCACTTAAAGCTACTGTAAATCTCCTTTTGACCCCAATCGCCTTTTTCATGACTCACATTCAGAATCTTTAAGCTACAGAAGATGTGGTCTGAGCCCACAGGCTTTTGTGATTGGAAAAATGTTTTGAAGGTGTGTGAATAGTTCATTGACAAAATTGTTTTAGTTTAGATAAATCATTACTTTACAACAACAGTCCTGCTCATCTGGAATAATGTACTTTACAATTGTGAAGAAAAATCTACATTTGACCAATTTCTGCCCTTTTGTGAAGAAATGACAGTTAAGGGTAAAGAGAGAAAAATAATATAAGCACGCATTTGAAAATACAGATCTTGTAAAGAATAAATGAAGAATGATATTTTCGTGTTTTTTCCAAAAAAAATTATAAGCTGAAACATACATTTTCATCAATTTCCCTTCGGGATCAATAAAGAGTTATCTATCTATATTAAATTCCTTGATCCTAATGGATACCTGAAGTGAAATACTCATTGAATTTCCCTTTCACTTTCTAAATTGTTTTCTCACTTGACTTAATCTTTTACTGTTCAATTGTTTTTGTAGTACTTAAAAGGGTAATTTATTTTAATCTCTATAGTGATATTATTCCATCTTTTGCTAGGCCTTTCTGATATCCTTTTATTCCCAATACTTTAACTGAAACTGTACCTGTTCATAAAGTTATTATCCCTTTAGGGATAATAGCATTAGGAAATTAAGGAAAACATAAGAAGGGATGAAGAACTTTATGAACAGGTACAGTTTCAATTAAAGATAAAACATATAATAATTCAACACATGGACCGTGCTCCTTCTGATAAAATAAATAAAAAATATTGAAACTAAACCACCAAAAAGACAGAAGTAAGAGAACAAACGTACATGTCTCTGCCATGAAGGGAGTCTGGATCCATTAGAATAAAAGCTCTTCCATTAGACCACTGTGAAGAACATTGTTCTACTTTGAAGTACAGTACTGTAACATTCGTGTGCTAGAAACCTGCTTCTTTAAATCCACTTAATATGGAATCATGTAACTAAAGAGGAATTTTGGTTGCTGAAAATATAAACAGCTGAAATACAATAACATTTGCAAGCATTATTAACAATATTAATTTATGGATTTGAGTATAATATATTTGTATAGCTGGTATTTGTAGCTGAAAATAAAAAGTAAGGTACAAAACAATATTCCACCTTCTTCATAATTATTTTCTATGATCACATTCTTAAACTCAGTCACCTGCTGTCGTTATTTTTGGAAAGTTTTAACATGCTCGTGTTAACTACATTACCCATGAACACTTGCAAGGTTCAAATTAAAAACAATGAACAACATATGATTGAACAAACCAAAGTTATATAAGAACTGTACCTATAAACCACCAGGGCTGGGTGGTACCTGCAGAACCCAAAGAAGCAGAACCATGGATTTATGGGAAGTGTTGTTTGGGTGGACGGTAGAAAACTGGGTCATCTAGATTCATGTTTTATGGTTTATTTTCAGAAGCTGACATGAGTGGCAGAGTTTTTCTGGACACTCCACTCAAAGCACTTTACAAGTAATGGGGACTCCACTCCAATCCATTAAGCTGCACAAAGTGCTTTTCCTATATATATGAAACTGTGTTATCATTGCAATATCCATGCTAATGCCGGCTTTAGTCCCCATATCTCCGCGGCAACAGGCTGAGTCTCCACTCCGTCTGGTAATTCATCTGAAGCTGTGAGAAATGATGAGAAATGATGAGAAATGATGAGAAATGGGCAATTATTGATACCACCTACATGCATTTAAGCCAACACATACCGTGATTCCTTTAGGCATTTGAGACCTGTGTTCACACTGCATCTTCGTTTGGTCATTGGGATTTGCTCTTTAGACTCGATGTCCATGTTTACTTCCAAAGATTTCCCTGTTCTCGATTCTGATTTGTTGTTCCACTTCGGCTTTGGGATTTCTACTGTATTTTGTCGACTCTCTCGCTGTGCATCAACCCTGTCTATTTTGACCATGTCCAGAAAAATTTGCCTGTTTTTTTCAACTCTTCCTTGGATCGTCCCTAGAAACTCAATCAATCTCTCTCAAACCGAGCATTATTATTAAAATGATAGTGAAATATTTTGAAGGGTGCATGCTTCGACAATATAATGACAAATTGCATTATTAACTATTCAGATATTGATCTAAATATAGTGCTGACTTGTAGCATCTACAATGGAATCACAGCGTGTGACAAGGTCAATCTAGTGACTACTCAATAATTTATTTTAATCTGACTCTTTTTTGTTTTTTGTGTGTTCATTTGTTTTTAAACACAACTTTTTAAAAGCCACATTGCACATTTTTTTCTATTTTAAATCCGCGCTTTAAGGATTCACTGTGTCATCTAGCAGTTTGACAGAGTAGTGCAGTCCTGCATTAGTCCTGCATCAGATTATTCAAAATTAGTTTGAGCTGCCGAATTCATCCAGATTATATTCCCATGCCTACATGCTATTTTTATTATGCACTCCTATATCTCCACCACTTCCATCTTTCCATGGGTCAAATGGGTTCTTCTCATTTTTTACTGCTCATGTGTTCTGATGTTGTATAAATCCTTACCCATGCTGACTGGTACTCAGTTCATTCAGATATGTTCCACCATGTCTCTACAGATGTCATTTGCCACACAAGGGATCCCAGTGGCCGAGAAGGTTGAAGATATTCTCACCATGCCATGTCCTCAGCCATGTTATGTGCTGATGGATTTTCATTTCTGGTTGTCCATTCTTACATGACGTTGTAGAGGCAGGATCCTTGGAAAAATCACTAATGTGATTTCAATCCTTGTTTTGTATCCAGGGTCTTTGAGTTTTTAATGTATGAAATGTGTGCTGTTTATGACAAGTTCCTTCGTGCGTTCATGAGCCAGCCTGTTTATTCCTTGGGCAATAATAAACACCTCAGTTTTAGAGAGACAGCAGACTGTTGTTGACTCAGTGTCCTTGATGCACTTGCAGTGTTCTTGAGAAGAGATTCTCCAATCGCTTTCACTGCTGTTTTTTTCTTGGCGCTGGCACTGCTTGGAAATCCGTGTCTGAACTTCAGTGTCCGTGACAGTGGTGTTCTGGTTTTGTCTCCATCCAAACAGGGCTGGGAAAGACCAGAGAGCCCCCACCCTGTGATCTCCACTGCCCAAGGCTCAGATTGGCCAGCTGACCCACTCTCGAGACAATCCAGTCACATGCTAAAACTCAGGACTTGAATGAGGGATGGAAATGTCTGTGTGATCACGGGAGTTAGGCAGATATACCATAAACAACCAGAGGCTACTTGCGGAATAGACTGTATGCAGATTACCTGGTCTCACAGTGCACTGTTCCTCCTTCATTTCTATCTACAGTATCTCTCCTCTCTGTGCCGGTGCTCTAGGCTCAGTCCCAGACTGATCAGCATTCCCACACAATCTACTGTCTCCCCTGTGACTGTGTTGTAATTGAAAGGCATCTAGTAAATGAATGTCACTCAATTCTGTGAAGACTGCCGTTCCCATCCCTGAACAAAATCATTAAAAGGATATACCGTAGTTTTATCTTCTTGAGCACATTGGATCTACTTTTGTAATTGTGCCCATCATGAGCTAAAAACCATTCAGTCCTACAATATGTAGTTGCTAATGAAGCATGAATCAAATTTCTGATAACTGTAGAATGGGTTTTCCTTCTATTACACACATACTGTCACTATCTGAGTTGCATTAGTAAAATCCAAGGAAACAAACTGTTTGTTTTAACTAACATAATGCATTTGTATCCAATTAGTGCACAACAGAACGTCAAACATGAAGAAACACTACTAGTTACTAGGAGATCATTGATAATCAAATTTTAGCTTTACCAAGTTATTTTTATATTCTTTTTTATACTCTCACTGAAATAGAAACTATAGTAACTCACACACATACTTACAGTATAATATTTTCTAATGACCAGGCTGATGATTGATGCTAAATCTTTGCTATTCTTCTTTTAAAAATACTTTTAATGTTTGATTTTTTTTTCAGCTGGGTCATTTCCTTGAACTCTTTGAGGTCCTAAATCATTAGTTCAAATAGGGAATGAATGGAGAATTTTCATCATGTTTGCCTGAGGCTGATAATTAAATTCAGCAGAATAAGTATTTCTAATAGGTTTTATAACATTTGGTTATAAAATCCATAAAAGGCATTTTTCCATAGTAAGTGTTTTTTAAATAGGGCTAATTTCACTATTATCAGATTTAATATGGTATTTTTTGCTTTCAAAATACTTTACTGATAACTGGTTTGTGAGGAAACCTTAGGGAAGTCAGATCTTTGCATTTTAAGGGTTGCTTTAATAAAGTAGAAACACCTGTTCTTATTTAAGAGACAGTTTAAACATTCTCTTTTATTCTTATGGATACACAGTACTTTGAAGTGCTTTAGAATACAACCTTTAGAATAGAGAACACAAAGAAAACTGCAGCCTCCCTAGAGATCTTTGTGTTGGAAAATAGTTTGCTGAACATGGCAGGAAATCGACATTTTCAGAGGGAACCATTCAATCGCTGTGGAGCTATAACAATGAAGCTCTGACATCAACATTCTCAACAGCTTGCAGGTTACAGCTCAGATCTCCCTCTCTCCTACAGTACTTGAGCCAATGTGCATTAAAGTTTTATAGAACTGTTTTATTATTAGGTTTTTAAAAACACTGCTGACAAAACTTGGAAGCAAAACCTTACTTATTTAAACTGAGAAAATATGCATTTCTCAGTCCCTTTATTTAAAGGGAGCAAAGCATGGACTGTAAATGTAATGGTGAGTTTATATTACATCGATCTGCTCATCAGAAATTAACCAAATGTGTAAGTGTTTTCTTAGCAATATTTAAAGCACTGAACTGGCAGTCCTTCCAGTCCACTCCAGTCAGGAATTAGGATACATCCAGCTCCTTAATTACTTGGGATTGTCACATAATTAAGGAACTGGATGAAGCACTGTTCCCAAGTAGGGAAATGTCACAAGTTGAGTAGCCTTTGTTAAAAGATTTTCTGGCTTAAACCCTTCTCACACAGATATAATTTCTGATAAGTCAAAATTCTAAGAAATAATATGTTTATTTTTTATACGAATATTTTAAAGAAGCAAGTTACTTTTTTAATATTCTATTTTTTAAATAATTAAAAATAAAAAAGACATAAATACAAACAAAGCCTAATCCTCTTTTTGTATTTAGCTCCAGGGCTGATTTCTGGATGTGCAGAAGATGTAGCCTTTATGTTTATTAACAGTCTCAGGTCCTTTCTCTATCTCATTGGTAACTGTTCTCATGGTAGTTTTTCTTCTGTTATGTGCATTAAAAGTGTCCTATTGGACAGGACCGGCACCATGAACTTGTTCAACAGTGTTTTTAAACAAATTGGTATTAGTAATGAAGGGACAAGTGAGACAATGGTATTGTTTCTGTATTTCTGCAAACGATGCAGTTTTGCTGCTTGAAGTTGGCATCGCGCCCGGAATGTAAATGCAGAACTTGTTTCTGTCAATAAGCCAAGAGACATGATCTAAAATATAAGATGCTTATTCTGCATGTTCATTATAAACTTTTCACTCAGATATTTATACAGGGAAATTATGCTAGTTTGTACATTTGAGCAGTTTGTCATGTATTATTAGGTAAGCTCATTGAGACACAGTTATATAGGCGGTGCGTTAAACAATTTGCTTCACTAATCTTTGCATGAACTTTATGTGATGTATATCCATTTTAGACATACTTCTGTATTACTAACAGGGGCTGTGTCACTTTAGCTTTTTTGTTTCGTGGTATAAAAGACTATCTTTAGTTACTTATTTACGAGTTTGGTGGTTGTAAGTCGTTCTCCCATATGTACTGTATATGTAATAAAGAGACTTCTACTACACAGACACCTGGACTCTGTGATTTGTATGACACAACAGTAATAAGAAATATTAATTAAAAAACTGTGTTATAAAATTGTGAACAAAAGAGAAGAGATGTAATCACAACTGTACACTCCAAAAAACATTTTACTATGATGATATGGATGGAGTTTTAAGGTTACTACAGCAATCTTTAACAGCATCCAATGTAATGGGTCATCAACAAAAAAAGGGTTGAATAAAACAGGGAAACTTAATTCAGTTTAGCTTGTAACTGTATCTGAATCAGCTCATTTTTTAAATGTTGGTGGGAATGGAAATTTACTGGGTAATAGAAATCTTCAGAAATTGGTACGATAAACTGATGGTGACATTGGTTGGATCTCAGCATTAAGCACCACTCTAGAGTATGATTTAGGTTCTGTCTATTCAAAAAGTAGAATTTGAGGTTGAAGAGATCAGACAAAATGTTTCTCAATGCTGTAGATACCAGAGACTGGACATTTTTAATGTGAAGCACCATTTTTCAAATCCACATTTCCTTAGTTTACCACCCACTGTCTTTTTTGCTCTGGGCAGAAGAGGAAAATGAAACCTAGTGAGACATATTAGCAAATTCATAAACAGAAACATTAGTCTTGAGTGACATGGAGATGGTGTGATGTACGTAAGTTCAGGCTTGGTTTCAAACATTGATGTCATGGTACTGTAATAGATAACATTACCACTTTTCTAACATTTTGCATTCACAGGTCATTTTTGCCATTTAATTCCCAGATGATTCAAATTTGACAATTTAAATTAATTTAAATATCCTAGATCTTTGTCATCAACATATTTCTATTATATTTCTATAAAATACCCTAATTACTGTATATCATTTAAGGGCTTGCATTATAGTCTCAGTATCAGTTGGAAGAAGGGAGTCTCAGGTATGGAACGAAACCGAATACTGAAAACCCTGAAAGGGGAACTGAACAAGTTCTGAAAGGCTACCCTCAGGAGTGCCAGGGGTGCACATCGGCAAGCTCGAGGGTCGACGTGGTGACCAGTGAACAGAATAAAAAAAGAATAAGTATGGAAAGAAGTACAGGATAGAAACTGAGGCTGTTGCATCAGGTGATGCAGAAATAAGGCAAGGAGCTGAGGCTGCTGCACCAGGCGACACTGAGAGGTGAAGCTGCTGCACAAAGCGAAGTGCTGTCTTGAAGCTGAAATTTCTGGAATTGGTTGGAAACAGGGAGCTTTGGTTACGGATTAAACCGAATGGTAAGCCTCCTGAGAAAAGACCCAGATAGGCAGGCTGGAGGCCATGCAGACTGCTCGCGAAGAGCAAAGGCTGGCTTGAGGTTGCTGAGACTGCTGGGCAGAGCGAAGGCTGGCTGGAGGCCGCTGAGGCTGCTGTGCAGAGCAAGGCACAGTCTTGAAGCCAAAATTGCTGCTGAAATTGCTGGGTACGGATGAAACTGAATGGCAAACCTCCTGAGAAAGGACCCGGACAGATTTGAAGGACTGTCTTGAGGCTACAGAAACTGTAAAGTCCTTGAGTGCAGAGTAAGGTGCTTGCTTAAAGCCCAAACTACTTAGCAGCGCAAAATCCTAAGTGCTAAATGACTGTCAAACACAGTCTGCTGAAAGAGGGTACCTTTGGGTACAGGAGAAACCAAATAGTGAGCCTCTTGAGGAAAAGGACCAAACAGTTTTCACACTGATCACAAAAAGAGGATCTGGTCGGAGCAGCAAAACCAGAAAAATCATGGGCGCTTGTGCAATGTGATGCTTTCCAAGGACAACCACTATCCGAAAGATGCTGTAATGACAGAAAAAGGTTTCCAAAGAGAAAAGGACATTTGGTCCATTCCGCAGATTGATGCGATTGTTCTTAATCTCCCTTGATTTAAATTGTGTTTGTGCTTTTAACGTTATATTTTATCATTCTATTTTCTTTTTTATTGCATCTTCACATTGTCTAGAAATAAAAACAGTGAATCAACATGAAAACTTTTTCTCAGGTGTCTTCTTCAACCATGGTGTAAAAAAAGCATACAAAGAAAGGCAAAAATACAGATTTGGTCTTACCCAGAAGCACAGTAACAACGAAAGAAATACCTAAAAAAATTATCCTTGAAAAATTGTGTTGCCTTAATAGAAGGTAAGCAGGAGATCAAATGTTCTAAATGTTGCACTTTAACTACTGTATATACAGTATAGATACTACTGGGTGCACAGAAGATGCACAGAACCTTTATAGCACCATTCCTTCCACTCCAACTTCACCATTGCAGCTGCCTCTCTGGTTCATTCCTCATAAGTGAGAAGAGTTGTGACACTGTTCTTCAGTCAGTGCTGTCATTTCCTTAGCCAAGTGAATTAATGCGAAACGATTAAATATGCTACTGCTTTATATTCTTTATCCTTTATATGCATTCGAATTTGACTTAATTTCTGAAAGTTCAGTCTCTCCAATATTGCAAAGAGAGTGCTAATGATGTAATGAATTCCTAAGCTTCCTTCAGTGAAAGAAACAGCAGCTGTACTTTATCTTCAAGGAGTGCAGAATGAAGGGTTTGATATCATTCTCCGTTACTGGTTTTCTAACTATCACAAGAGCCTGCCTCTGTAGCGGAGATAGGTCGGATACGGTGACGTCATCGCCCTCCCTGCACGTAGCAGGGACCTTGGCTGCCTGGGCTGAGGGAGGTCTCCTTTAGCTCATGTGGCTGGTTCCCTGTTGCGTTATGCTGGAGACCTGGGTTTGCGGGATGGAATGGGTGGAGGAGGGTATGAGACCTGCGACGGTCACGCCTCATCCTTTCACTATACCTAAAGGGCTATATATCCAGGTGAAAATACAACATACATGGATAACTATGGACACCTTATCTCTATACATCAATTAACTGAACAGGGTTATTTTGCCTGCTTTCTAAAAGTAGCTATCTGTCAGATTGAGGATAAGTTTGAAAAAAAAAACTCTTGGTTTGACAGGGCATCTGGAAGAGAGATCTCTGGAAATCCGCTGTGTCTTTTCCACACTCCAGTCTGACTACCCCAAATCTGGAAACATGTGGCTTACTTGTTGCACATATCTAACTGGGTATTGCATGTGACACCCTCTGGAAGTATGGTATTAGTTTTACTATGCTGGGAGCAGTACTCACCACAATTACCTTGTTTCAGACTCCCCAGGTTTGCTGTGGGATAATTAATAATATTTTTTGTTCCTGTCTTTCTTTTCAGATTAATCTGTTTTTCAATGTTATGTATTATACAGAAACTTTTTTTAATATATAAGATTCATTTCTGTCACTGATATCGGAAGGGACGAACCGTAGAATGGCAGGAGAGCGAGAAGACCCTATGCGTAGCGGCGGGACAGGGGTTAGCCCGGGCTCAGCTGTTCAGGAAATGCCGTATAGAAACCTAAGCCCTCAGGTAACAGACGTGGGGCGACCTGGTGCTAGGCGGGTTTCAGGACATCCTAACGTCAATGCTGAGCGAAGGCAGAATGAAAGACCCAGAAATATATAGCTCCATAGAGAGAGAAACACCGGAAGGACTGCAAAGAACAGGAAATGAGAGACAGGACAGAGAAGGAGTACCCTCTGGCTGCAGAGGGCGTGACAATTACTTTCAGAACCAGCTTAAATGCCTGATAAATTAAAGAAAAAGGCAGAAACAAACTATATAACATTTGCCCTGTGTTTCTCATCGAATAATAACTTTAAAAATAAAACACCGTGAACACTGACATTAGAAAACATTTAGTCCGGTTCCTGTGGGTGAAACATTCTACTGCAAACACATTAAGCAGCAGGTTATTTTTTCACTGAATGACATGAGAACAATTCCTTAGCTTAACACTAAGGTTCAGTGTCAGTTTAATATGTGCTGATTCTTATTGAAGTTAACAAAGCAAGACAGAGAAGAGTTACTGAGCATACTGTACTGTAGGTAGCACAACAACGAAGGCATGCAGATAAGTGGGACTTTCATTCCTCTGTCATAATTTAGCCATATAAGGACTTACAAAACTAGAGTGGTGCCATTCCTGTACTTCTTTAATTTTAAGTAGGCAGGGATTCAAGGAGAAAGGTTATTCTGGTATGTAATCGCTATTTTTTCTTGCATTTCTGGAGTCAGCTGTTTTCTTGCACTAATGAGGCCAGATATATAAGATTTGAAGATTGTTATTATCTTAAACATATGGAGGGACTTTTCTGAAGTGCTTTTTATCTTGATCTTTTGAGTCTTAAACAGCAAACATTGATAAACTCATTTGTATTTCAAATACCTATAAAAGTGAAAATTGGTTTGAAAGTATTGGTTGAGATAAAATCAAGCACTTACAGATGCAAAAATCTTTCAAGAACAGTATATCATTTCCATGTATATAAAGGCATTCCACTGAAAATATGTTACAGTACCTTGATATGGAAAGCTGGAGTTTCTATCCTTATCTCAAAATGGTGGGGTTTCAGACATTTTGGGGTGTGTTTCTGTGAGGCCAGTGTTTTTATCCATATGGGTCTTTGCCTTAGGCAACTGGAATAGCATATTTCTAATCTTAGTGTAGAAGTCTAAGGTTTATTTAATCATGTCAGTATAGTTTATGTACAGTCTCTATGACTTCTGATACATTCAGTCTTTGAAATGCAATTCTTCCATTTTTAAATTACAGCACCAAAGCATTTCTCTATATTTCAAAGGAAATGGCAAATCTCTGAAACAATAATGTTTTAAAACAGCAAGACTGTGTGAAATAATGTTTTCAGTCTTTTTGCAGTTGTACCACAGTTCCATGATGATGCACTAAAATCTTTATTAGTGATATCATTTAGTTCTACTCTTCTTTTAAATAATAAGAAGACTATGCATAGCACAGAAATCCTCCTATATAGTGTGTGGTTGCTGCTCAGAAAATTAGTACTAACCATTTTTCACATTATCACTAGTAGTTCACACAAAAGTCGGCAAAATAGTACACTACAACAGCATTACGCACTACACACTATAGTGATACATCAACCTTACTTTTGCATGTTAGTCTTCTGCATTTTCTTTCAGAAAACTGACATATTTGCAAAACAATATCAGTAGTGTCCCTGTATAATAGTGCCTGAACTATTCCATGTGTAAAGTCATTAATACAATACATTTTGTAAGTTTTAAACAAATGTTCGGGAGAGGGTCACACCCTAATCTTGTCCATTTAAAAAATATTTAAAAATTAATATTTAAAAAAATATTATGATTCACACCAAAAACTCCATAAGCCACAGAATGCCGGCTGATCGGAAACCAAAACAAACACCAGCAACAATTTCTCGCAAGTATCCCAGTGGTCCAACTCAACACACTCTTTTCCAGGTAAGCCTTTCTTATGTAGTATGCCAACAGTATGCCTTAAATTGACTGGCTTTGACAAGTCGCCAGGCTTGTGCAGGTACAGTATGTGCTGCCCCCTTGATCCTTCCCTCAACAGAACACCAGCACAACTGTGTCCCTTTGTGAGGGCTACGCCCTTCACCCTGACCTCCATGCTCGTCCATTCTGTCACTCCTTCCATAATGATGAAAAAAAATAAAGAACGGGAAAAAAACAGGCTTGGTGAAGTCACCCTCATGTCTGCCCTCTGCAGGCTCCACCTAAATTAATTCCCCCTCATCCAACAATGCCTTAAGACCTCATTCCATCCCCTCCACGGGTTCAATAATACACCTCCAGTCTGTGACGTGTCTGGGCTTCTCCCTCACCACCCATGGAGCTGGCTCTTCGACTGCATCACAGACGGTGCTCCCTTCCCTCCTCCTTTAATTTCTTGTGCACTGCTCCTCTGTAGATATGGAATTTAGATTGTGCCTGAATCCAGTCTGCTTTAAGCACAATCACCAATTTCTGCAATTGAGGATACTGCTTTGATGTTATTTCTTCCTCATTCATTCCTCTTCTTTACCATCTGTAAAACTCCAGTCTCTGGAGCTCCATTTTCTGAAATATTTCTCTGTCTGGTCGATTTGAAAATGTTACCAAAGTTTCCTTTATACCTTTCATGTTCCTCTAATGTGTTTGATCTTCTAACCATTTCATCATCAGTATACTATCTTAAGTTTTGTAACTTAAGAATTAGGTTGTGTTACATGGTCTCTCTCAGTTCTTTTGGGGGCATTTGCCAGGCTTGTCCTTGCAAAGACGTTGTCACCCTCCTTAGGTAGCTCTCAGGTAGCTCTCTTTTAGAATCACACCTCTTCTCCATGTTAATTAAGGGTGACCAAACTACTGAAATTAAATTTATTGAACTTTTAAGCAATACATTTTTCTATGCAGGCTTATTTTTTTATCATTTTTTAAAACATATTATCTTGTTTCAATTAAGAAAAAATCTGAACTGGAAATAGTTGTAGGTTTAAAATAGACTGTGACATTTACTGTATTTTTCTGTGCATTTGGTAAGTAAATTAGGCAAAGCATTAGAATTTTATGTCTTTGCAACGTCAGAACAAGAAATCCTAGGGAAAATATTAGAATGTTATTTTGAGGATATGATTTTTCTTTCTAACAGTGCGTTCCATTCCTAGCTCTTTGGAAACAGAGCTAATGACAACCTGCGGTATGCTAAATTAATCACATCAGTGGGACAGACATTCAAGGAAAAACTTGTAGGTTTTATAGCTTTTTTCTCCCACTGATAGAATTAATATTATATCCACAGTCAGTAATTATATATCCTCACCTCCCAGCTGCATATTTTGCATCATTTCATTGCTGACCTACGAAAATGCCCTGGATAACCAAGAAGGTCATTTCAGAAATAATAATTATGGAACCGAAAATCCTGCTGCAATTATGGTACCATTTTCTACTTTTGTCTATAACATTTAAGTATAATGCTACTACAGAAACCCTGAATCCTGTTATTTTTAGTACTTTTTCTTATCTAGGTGTTTAAATAGCTAAAATGTATAGCTGCCCTAGACTAATGAGTAGGTACTATAATATTAGGAACAATGAAGACGTTGTTGAAAGTTATGAGATGATGTTAAATTAGTGAAAAAAAACAAGTGTAATGCTAATTTGTTTTCATTTCACTGGCACATTTTAAAAAGAGTGATGCACATTTCTGTTACTCTCTCTGGTACTTTTAATTTATTCTTTAGCTACTTTACTATATAGCAAGCAAATTTCTGCTGCCTTAAACATGATCAAGCAAGTCTTCATTAATTATTTTCTGATGTTCAACTGAAAGGACAAAATCTTGAAATTCAATAAATACTTTACAAAGTGTCATGTTATGATAAGTGTGCACAACCCAATTTTGAAAGTCATTCTTATCTGAAGTAATAGAGAGATGAAAAAATAATTGCAGGGAGCTCACAAAATATTCTGCAATGATGTTTCAACCCAGAAACTGTTCTGGATTGTGCAAAGTGTTCTCATGAGCAATACATTCACTTGAGAAGACCAAAGCAGGAAAAACCTAAAGACAGCAAAATAAAATCAACACAGAGCTGCAAAAGGGTGAATACAACATTAAGGTCTCACTTTGAACATCCATTCACTTGGAACCATCTGGACACTGTGAACATCCTCACAACTTGATGGTCATAATAATAATCACATTAAGAGAAACAGTTAATGACTCTGAGTTCTGATGCAGTACAGAGCAGCAGAGTAGGAGCTATAAACAAACAAGAGCAGACCAGCACAAACAGATCAATGGAAGGCTGAAGTAAGGGATGAATGAGACCACTGCTAATGGAACTCATGAGTAGCTGTTACCTGTGGTCAGAGGCATTAGGTTTACATTCCCAGCTATTGTGTGTCCTCTGTGCACTGATGTTGTTTTATGCCAATCAATACAGTAACAAGTCTTGGGCCGATTTTCTTTAGCTTTTCTACATTGTCTGCTAATGCCATGTACTGTATTATCGCACCTCTCTTTCAGCAATGCAGGTTCCCTATGGATCATCATTCTCAGTGTTTGCTTGTTTGCTTTTACATTTCCCTTCTCCCCTTGAATATTTAAATTAAATTCTGAACCTAGGGTGCACGGTTCTGTTTTTCATCCAAAATAAAGGTTTGCTTGTGTGTGAGTATCTGTAAAATAAGCTAATTTTCAAAGAGATGGGAACAGTATTCTATCTTAGACTTGAATGGCTCACAGAAGTACATATAAAAGAAAGTGCATAGAGTTACCTGTCTTAAGAAAGATACTATTTCTTGTATACCTGTGGATCCATGTTTATTCAACATTTAAGTGTTGTTTTTATTTATCTGTAACTGTAGCTAAATTATACATTCATAGGTGCATTCTACCTGGTTTAACACCTTTCTTTATTAGAGTACACCTTTGATTGAAGTAAGGTGATGCTGTTGATTTTTGGGGTAGAAACATTATTGAATAAATGTGATGCTGTCAATTTATCGGGGAAAAATCTGATAAAGTGTTATTTCCTTAAACTTTTATGTACTCTGCAGTAATGTTAAATTAAAATGAAAGTGGTAAAAATAGGTAGGATAAACATTGTTGATAATTGTGGGATGGAAGAAATCTATACTGATTGCATGTTGTTTTTATGTTAAATAAGTGCAAATTGCAAACAGTTTTAAAATTCAAGGCATTGTGTCCATTATTTTCATTTAATTTTATTAACATGGTGTTGACATAGTTCCTGGAGAAGGTAAATTATTTTTGTTTCCTTTTTTGATAGCAGAACCTTACAGAAAGATAAAGTGAGCAAATAAGCACTGACAGATTTGAGTTCTAGTTTAAGTGTAGCTCTGTGTTCAAGTGCAAACCACACAGAACTATTTTATGATGCTTATGTCTTGCTGTGACTGGTGAATGAACTTGTGATAACATGCAGCCTGGAGGAATAATTGCTCAGGTTTCGATTTAGGAGTGTGGTGAAATGAGTGGTATCTGTGCTTAGCTGTCAGTCCAGCATCAATCAAAAGCAAATGGTTGTGAGATACAGGCAAAGAAAAAAACACTGAGTAGATCCATGCAGCACCTTGTTTCATTTTTTGGGGTTCTTTTTTCTTTATTTTTAATGTGTGTCATTCTATGCAGCAAATCTAAAAGGTATTTACAATACTGTCAGCTCCAATGCAAACTATACTGTCGTATTTCTTATTTTATAGGCTATGCACATGCACCATGCCTTCTGTATTCTTGAGTGAGAAATTGGCTGTCAACTTGAACTGCATTTTCTTCTCTGTGTGGGTAATGCTTATTGTTTACTGTGAAGTTTTCAAACCTTTCTGATGTTATATTCAACCATTCGTGCCAGCGCTGCTTTTTAATATGTTCCTTTTCTGTACAGCGTGTGAGATTCTTCATCCTTTCTTAAATTCCCATTTTCTGTTGACAGCTGTGATTTGTTAACTTTCTTTTCATTCTGTAATATTTATTCTGAAAATATTTCATGTTGCGCAATACCGTCTTTGCTAGCTGCAAGCAGAAAAACTTTTTTTCAACAGATTTTCTCACCACGAACCCATTTTCTACAGAAATATCACATTAATTCTCTTTTATTCCTTTTTGAAGGATATTCCTAGAACCCTTTATACTGTATGGAGAAGTCTGAATGCCATATTCCTTCATCTACAGTAAACTCAGTATGTTACTGTCTCTACTTACAGTATAGTAAGGTTGATTATAATTGAAGACTCTAATATAATTTGGAATGCCATTACGTTTTCACACTCTTTTGTGAATATACATATGCTCTGCAAATATTTTCTTTTAGACGTAGAAATTCTTTTAGAAATTCTTACACTTACTGCATGACGTTTTTTCAGCAGAATAGCAATAATTAATTATTTATTAATTAGCTGCTATAGGCACATTTTTTTGGAGGTTTAGATAGGTGGTTCAGAATTCTGGCATTTGCAGAGATGCAATTACTGTTTTGTGGTGAAATCATGCAATACTGAGAGGCGCAGTCAAGCAATAAATGTAGCTTTGTATCTGACATGCTGTGAGCTAGCACACCCAAAGACACCATGGAAAAAATAAAAATAAGACAAACTATATTACAATTTAATACAGCTCTAGTTCCCGTATTATGTTTTAAGTTGTTCCTAAATCAGGACAAACAGTGATTATAAACACTCTTATTATTTAAATTACACAGTTTACCTAAATTATTATTTAAATTACACAGGTACAGGTATTTAAATAACAACAAGAATACATCAAAGAAAATCTCACTTTTTGTGAAACCAAGTACATTTATTATTCTTACTAGTGATACAGTATATTATTACCAAGTAACGCAGGCAGAATGAGCAAAGAAACACCTACAAGCATTCTGCAAACATTCAAGGTGCACCATTATAAAAAGGGTACTGGCATGCCCCTATAGTACAGTACATGACACCACTCATTGATTATGGCTCACAGTCTTACTAAGGTAAACTTGGTAATGGCACTAAATCCCTTCATGTGTTCAAAGCTTTATACTACTACTTGACCTTTCCAAGTATAAAATACACCATAGTTAAATGAATATTCATCAGTTGAAATGTTAGTTAACAAAATAATAGCTTTATGTCAGCACTTCGTACCTAGGATACATATTTAGATATGAATCTAAAGTAGCCTTATGAAATATTGTTTTTTAAAACTGTAAAATCTGACTTATACTTGAATATTTTTTTCTCCATGTCAACTTCACTCCTCTATGACAGGTTAGAACATGAAATGTCACAATTCTGCAAGGGATTTGGGGTAATACCCTTCAGTGAAGTCTGGTCTTATGCAGACTTGTAAGAAGTGGGGAGCTCGTGAGCACCTCAGTGAAACACAAATTAGAAATGGGACACCCTAAGCCCTTGCAGACCCTCATGGGGGCACAGATATAAAGGCCATGAGATCTCAAGTGCGGATTTTGGGACATAGCCAGCATGTTCAGTAACTGGGGGGCATATGGCATTGTGGAAGAGCAATACTTGCTCTCTAAAAAGGGGCAATGAAAAAACACATTTCTCCCTTCAGTTTTGCTGAACCAGGTAATGGAATATTGCCACCTACAGGTTGGAAGACTGAGCATTCTATTTAAGGTATTGCTTTTTACTTGATTATTTTTACCCATGTTTTTGTTTCTAACAGGAAGTATTCCCAATGAGGTATTTTTCGTCCCAAATGGTTAGGACCTTCCCTCTATTTCCTGTTGCCGTCTTGCTTTAATTTCACATCTATTCAAGCCTTGTTCACTTCTCCAGGATGACATGCCTTTGGCAGTTGCACAGCTCTTTTCTAAACAAACTTCTTTTGTTTTTGAGGAGTCTGTTGGGTCTTGGGTCTTGCATCGCTATTTTCCTCCTTCTTGGCTATTTTATCCTCAAGGTTTTTAAAAGAAAGCTCCTAGATGTATAAGGACAGAAGTGGCAGCAGGTTTCACTGCGATGGGCTGCTCTTTTCCCAACACTTCTGCTCTGTGTCCCATTCATACCGGTGCTACCTGCGCTCTCCCACCATAGTGCTCCATGCTACACTGAATAGCAATGTCTCCATGCCGAGAAGTGTCCACCCACAATGCAATGCATCCCTGTGAAGGAATCTACATTGCTGACTGGTCTAAGCAGTAGAGATGTCCCTGGGAGGGTTCTGCAGGGAGCACCTATTTTGGCCCAGGTATCAGAAATCAAGATTGGTGATTGACACCCTATACGAATACAATTAATTGGACAATGGAAACAGACCAGGGACCTCTCTTTAAAGAGAAAGACCAGTGGGAAAGCTATGTGAGTAAAGAATCTGTATTTCAACATCTGTTTAGGTTTGAATGTTTTGAGTTCAGGAAGCATAATTGCTAGTGAGGGAAACGTTTACTGCTTAAAATGTGTAACTAGAAGTCCAATAAGGAGTTAGGTTTTTGTTTTTCTGATCTGATTTGTTTAGTTTTGTTACCAAAAGGATTTCATCATTCTAATTAAAGGAGATAGAATAAGCGCATGTTTATTTTTGAGAAAAACAAAAACTGTATTTCTTGACCATCTGATAGTCCATACCATTGTGTGCTGCCTCTCATGGGCCAGGACTCCATTTACTCCCTGAAACCCCTCTTTTCACGTACCCCTCTTTTGTACTGCCCAGGGACCCCAGACTATATGCAAACAGCATTCACGTACCTCTCCATGTGCCTTGATGGCTTTGTGTTCTCCTGTGCCTTGTGTACCTTTCTTCTTCCTGCACAACTTGATGCCCCTGTGCATAGTACAGTCTGTGCTTACACTCTTCTTGATATTGTGAGCCTTTACAGATGCCTGTGCTTTATGTGCACTTTGGCGCACTTGCTACTCTTACTGATGCCCTTTGCTTGGTTGTTTAGCATATACAAGGGCCCTGGAAGACCCCCAAAAAGCAGCATTAAATTAAACATACAAAGCATGTTCCTAAGGCAGTTTTCTCCCTGAAGGATATAAAGAGGTCTAAGAGAAAATTATTGCTGTCCACTGTCTACCCTCTGACATTTCCCCTTTGGTGTTCCTCAAAAAAAGGAAAGGCAGGTCAGAGGTCAACATTATACAAAGGGCACATATAACAGAAGAGTGGCAGTTATTTTGAAGAAAGCAGTTATTTGCCTGTTCACTGCAAATATAACAGCTCTCATTGTATTTACTATTCCTGGGTTTCACATCTTCATCTGAAAGTTAGCCATTACACTTATGTCATATACTTGGAGCTCAGAGCTTGCTGGTGATAAGATTGAGTTCAATACTTTTTGCATCCTCTGTGTTTCCTTCCGACAAAGGATCAATCAATGATGATCCCAACAATTAATGGGTGCAGTGCTGCAGGCTCTCCTGCTCTTCTGGGCACCCCTCCAATCTTTCCAATTTGGATACACCTGCCCCTGGTCCTGCCCAGATCAAGCTGTCTGGTAAATATATCTTCTAGCCCTTACTAGAGATTGAGGCCCTAAATGGTAAAAGGAACACTAACTTAATGCCACAGATTATGGCTGTTCAGGTGGGTAACTTGCAAAAATAATCAATAGCTGGCTTCCCTGCCCTTTTTAAAGATACAGCACTAACATCAACTACAAGCATCCCATTTCCTCCAGAGTTAGAACCTTTGCCCCCCCCTCTGTCAGTGAAAAACCTTGAATATCTGGACACACACGTCTGCCTACCAGATAGCAAGCACCTGCAGGAATTAATCGCACTGAGCAAACACATTCGCGAATATTCTCCTGGGTCTCTACCCTTAACAGAACATCATTCATTGGGTTTGTGCAATCAAATACATTTTTCACTGTTCTAAAGCCACACATTTGGCCTCCGAGCAATCGTAGAAGGTCTTCCAAGATCTAGTGATCAATTGCTGTGTCCCTGATGTCTGTATGGCACTTTGAGACCAGTATTCTGTCATGCCCTCTGCAGCCAGAGGGCGCTCCTTCTCTGTCCTGTCCCTAGTTTCCGGTCTGCTGTCCTTCCTGTCCCTCTCTTTCCCTTGGGCTATATATTTCCGGGTCTTGCACTCTGTCCTCGCTCAGCATTGATGTTCGGATGTCCTGAGACCCGTCTAGCACCAGGGCGCCCCACATCCGCTCCCTGAGGGCATAGGTTTCTATACGGCATTCCTGAACTCTTTGCACTAATGAGCCCAGGCCTTTTTCCCGTCTCGCCGCTACGCATATGGGTCTTTTTCTGCTCTCCTGCTCCCCACGGTTAGTCCCTTTGGACGTCCGTGACATATTCCTGATACATACTCTCTGGTACTCCACTAATTACACCACCCCAATCTGGGCATCTTTCCCCTTATCCTTACTCTTGTCTGAATGACTACCGCCCGGTGGCACTCACCTCAGTAGTCATGAAGTGCAGAGAAAAATGGTGATGGGACAAACCAATAATATTGTCCCGGACACCCTGGACACCCTGAAATCTGCTTATAGGAATAATAGGCCAGTGGACGATGCTGTCTCACTGGCCCTTCACACCAAGAGGAACACCTATGCCAGGATGTTATTATGCCAGAGCCAGAGCAATAATATTGATTACCAAATGGGATAAATGGCCTCCTTTCATTTGTAACATATCCTGTGTTCTTATGATAATTGAATAATCTGATTTTCTTTTGCAATTTCTCATTTCCATTTCATTCTTTTTGCATTTTGTTCAGTTTCCACACAGGTAATTAGCACTCTAACAAAAGGGACTTGCAAACATGCATGAATAACTACACAAACTCTAAAAGTTGTGTTACCTTAATGTTTGTTCTCATCCCATTTCCTCACTAATTTAAACACTGTGTAATGCTGCTAGTGTAGTTAGCACAGTGTTGGATGAAACCGTAAGGGAATCAATCAAGACAGAAAATGAAGAATGAACTAAAGTATTGGGAAAGTCCAGATCACTGTATATAAACTACTTTCATCAACACAATACCATTAGCCACCTGCTGTAATCACCTTTCCATAGGTAACAAGTAGGTTTTCTAAGCCAACACGAGAAAGAGGGCTTTTACTTCACTTGATTTTAGCCAAAGGGCCAATAAGAGTTTGCAGTAAGGAAAGATATATAAATAAAAAAGCAATAATTAAGAATGTATACTTGTATGTTTACATAAAAATGTAGTTGACATCAAATTTAACATGATCATTTTCACAATGCATCAGTAAATACAACACTTTATAAAGGGGTATACAATTTATAATCCTTTGCACATCATTACATTTAATAAATAGTTTGTTTTTCTTTTGAGAAACTGCATAAAAACCCACAAACACAAATTTACTAACTGAAGTTCACATGAAGAATAATTTTAAGCAGTGTTCATTCAAATCACAGTACACTTCTTTGCCTAAAGCCATTCCTTGAGTATTAAATTAATAAGCTTTAATCTGATGACATTAGTAATCCAAGGTCACTTCTGACTTGCAAGTGCAGATGTAAGACACATTATTAGCGTGGCAGAATCTTGGAGCACTGCCCAGGTCTTTCACTGACCATGAAAAAAGAGAAGACTTTGGCACGTAAAGTTTTAATTTCTTTGCACTCATTACCATAAAATATTCAATCTGTGATTTTAGGTTGTAATAGATAGGAGGTAGTCTTCATAATATGAAACATGTTTTAAAATACACATACTTTTCTACTCAACAGTAGATTTCAGCATAGCCTTCAGTGGTTATAGCATGGAAAACTGAAATAACAAGATTAGAAAACAATTCACATAAATCCTCCATGCTCAGTCACTGTTTACATTTTCCCATGAAGGCATACCCAGCTGCATTGCCATGGAAACACCTCTCTGCCAATGACAGGCTGCAGTGTATGACCATGTGACCATTTGCCTGTTGAGAGATGTATTGGAGTTGGCAGCCAAGCCGCCTGCTGATAATTTGTTACAGAAAAAAAAACAATTGAGACAGAAAAGCTTCTTAAATTACAAAAAGTAAGGTTTGAAAGTTCAAAGCCACACAAAGCCTTTTGACTTTTAACTCTAACAAAAGAGTGAGAAAGAATCACATGCTCTTAAGATGCTTGAGTATTTCTTGTACTAATCAGTTTGCTAAAGACCAAACAATCTCTGTGAACAAAAAGCCCTATGCACATTGGACTGCAGTGATATTGCCCAGCTAACATAACAATATTTCTCTGCTTTCATCTCTGGCATGAGCTGATAAACTTGGCAAGGCCAGGCTTTCTGGTGCAGACTAATTGAAGTCATGCTCTCAGGAAAGTAATTTCCCAGGTATATGTTCACCCATGTGCACACACTGAATCAGTTAAGAAACTTAATGAGGGCACAAAAAGTGAATCTGCCCCAGTGGGCATTTGCATCCCACCTTGAAAAATGTGTACATAGTTTTGTTTGCTGTAGTGTTAGGCCTGACCTTGAAGATTCTTTTGTATATTGGTCATCGATGTCACACCTCACTTTGATATGCCTTCCAAGGTTAAAGCATAAAGTTTCTAACAGTTTAGAGGCATTCAAGCCCCTCCAGCTGGAACAAAAACAGACTCTTCAGTGGAACATGGGAATTTACTTCCTGGAATTCTGTTTTTTGATCAAATGGGCTGGAGTAAAAGCTAAGATGAACTTTGCCGAGATTAACCCTGGCCTCTTCATTTAAATGGAGGACATGGCCAGCTGGAGCCTAGCCTACCAAACACATGGCACATGGTGGGACTACACAGCTGTCTATTACACACATGTACGAGGGGACAATGGACAGACACCAATTAACCCAGCCAACATACTTGTAGAAAGGTGATAGGAAACTGGAGCACACAGAGAAAAACCTACACAAACACAGGAAGAACATACAAATGCCACATAGAAGGTTCCAAGTCCAGGATCGAACTCAGGATCCAACAACTGTGGTGCAGCACTGCCAACACTGCCATGCAGCTCCTATGCAGATATCAGATTGAAAAAATACGTTGAATGCACCTGTCACTAAAACACACAATGAGAATTTGCCAGGGAAGCAGACTTTACTTTGGCTCAGGTTACAGTACTTTTATCTGTGCAAATCAGACAGACAAAAAAATGATTTGAATACTCTGATCAACTGATTGATTAGTTGAACAGATCAGTAGAACAAAATCATGTTCAAGACTGTCAAGACAATTATAAAGTCCTTGTCATATCGTGTAAAAGATGTACTGTATGTGAGGCTAATCTGCCTTGGAATATCATATTATAAACCAGACTATTGAAGATGCGCTACATTTGAAACGGCACAAGATTTAAGAATACAAAATCTACTAGTTGCTGCCAATGTGTTACAATCTTTACCATATTTTCTTATTAAAAAGGATCCCTTAATTCATTAACTTTCCAGGATTTTTAGTTTTAAACTGATATAACCCTTAATGCTGAAGACAGCAAAGGTTTAAAAAGATAATATATTAAAATATATTAAATACTGATGTTAGTCTATGTGCACGTTATTTATTTTGTGCAGTATTTTATTTTAGTGTTCAGTGTATTATAATTATCTAATATTTTTATTATGAAAAAATAGTGTAAGAAACATTAGATTACACATTAAATATGTATGTATAAAGAATACATGTGTTAGATATATATATATGTTACAGGAAAGCATGTAAAAATCAATAAGAATCATGTTTTGGAGAAAAAACAGGAACCAAACATTTGATTTCTAAGAATTTTGGATACTTTTTGTGAACGGTTGTTTTGCTTTATCAACAAATTAATTAACTTTGTAAAATACTTTTAAAAAATTAAAATTTAAATTGAATAACGTATTTTTAAAAACCTGAAATTGAACACATGACAGTTGAAATTAAAAATTAAAAGGACAACGTATTTAACCATTTGTTTTTGTATTTTACCATACAGCATAAACCACACATGGTAAAAAATAAATAAAGAAGCATCTATTCAGAACATTATGATTTTAAAATAGTGTTTTATGTGTCGGTGATAATTGGGTCCAGAAATATAACAGAAGGTGATGAAAGCAGCTTTCAGGCTCTGTTAAAAGGAATGCGGAAGGATAGACTGTTCTTGAGTATTTCTTGCACAATATTTAAATGTTTTCATATTATAAGTTTTGTAGTTTTGTTTAATTTCAACCGCAAATTATTATTTGATTATTTTACATTTTAATGCATGTTTTTACATAATAATAAAATGAAGTTTTTTGAAGTAAATTAAATACAGTACAAAACAGCAGCAATTAAAGATCCAGTTAAAAACAAGGCAAGTCTTGAAAAGTGGATTTTCCATGTCGCCCTGTTTAAATGTGTTCAGTTCATCTTAAGAACACACAGCTGCAATGTCTCTCTGCAACCAGGAGATGGTGATACAAGGAGCACAGAAGGTCTGGTTAAATGTCTGCCTTCTAATTGACAGTCTTTCTTCTGAAAGACATGTGTAAACAAAGGTATTAAAGCAAACTTCACAGGATATGTAACACTAAAAACAATGTGAGCATAAAGATGTTTAAATCCTGTTATGCAGGACAGATTTCCACTCTGTTGTTATTCTATCAGCATTCTCATGTTTTGCTGTGAGTATACAGTATATTAGTCTCTCTCCCCCAGGAATCCATGTCCAGTACATACACACTTACAGTGTCTTGCAAAAGTATTGACCAAGTGATCCATGGGATTAAACAGGATATTCTCCTTAACCTGATTCTTCCAGAATGTTATACCATTAAATTAATTATTGTGTAAGGGCATTACACAACTCATTTATAGCTGCATGCCTCAGTTTTCCATCTGGCAAACATAAAATTACATATCAAAGCACAAAAACTATTAATAAATCTTGCAATTACATGGGGGCTTTCTATCAACTGCAGAACTCCCATTCACGTGTACACAAAGGTTAATACATTGTTGTCACGATTATAGTTCCCCCTCCTTAAGGGTGCTCCAGCCCTTTCACTAAGACTTTATCCTCTGCACCTGTTCCCTATTCCCAGCCCACCTTAAAAGCCAGGCGCTGACGCTCTTCCGGGCTCTGCTCTGATTTCCATATCGTGCGAGTCCGGGACCAGGAAGCGCCTGGTCCCGTTAAGGTTTTAACCTTGGGTTCCCGTTCCCCGTTCCCCGTCCGCCGGTTCCGCCTAGGCCTTCGTGGTTTTTAATTCTTGTTCTGATGGATCTCCTGGTTTTGGACTTACCCTTGCGTTTTGGATTTTCCCTAAGGATTACTCTCGGATTGTTCGCCTCGGCCACACCTCCCCGTGCACCAGCGCACCTTGGACACGCCCCCTTGTCTTCTGCCCCGTTTTCCTGCATGACGTTTCCCCAGTGTTTCCCCACTCCGTCGGACTGTGTCGTCCGCATAGGGTCCGGAAAGAACTGTTCGTTACAATTGTCTTGCAAAAGTATTTAGACCCCTGCAGTTTTCATCTTTAATTGGTTTATATCTTCCAGTCATGACACTTCAAAGTAGCAATTACTATTTATTATAAAAATAAATATGAAAGGAAAAAAAATGGAAAAGTCATCTTTGCATAAGTATTCAAGCCCTTTGCTGTGGCAAACCTGCTGTATGTATATTCATATAAGTAGTTTAATTAGTAAGGACAGGATGAGGGATAAAAATGTACTGTACAAGTCTCTTTTCATTTTTTTCTACACCTGACAAATTAGTCTGTTTCCCAATAATAAATCTTTGCAGATTTCATCTGTTTTTTGTCATTGTTTGGCCTGGTTTGAACATATAATAGGGCAGCAAATATGAAAATTTCTAATAAAGAAGTAATAATTGCAATGGTTGCCTAGACATCACTAGATGAAGCAAATTAATGCTGAAGACCGCATTCAACAATCACCCTGTGTTGCAGTGATGAACCCCTTTCATGACACTCAAAAGTCATCACGCAGTCAGGCATTCATTTGACAGGAAAATTGTATTACATGCATTTTACAGTTCGTCCAAAGAACAAAACTCAAATAAGCCTCTGCATAGCGTTGTAAGGTATACAGCACATTTATTCAATGTTTCTGTGGTGTGATCATTGACTTCTGTAAGCTTCTGTAGTAATTTAAAGTACTGTAACCTCTGAATGGAAAATTTAAGACAGACAGATGTACAGGCAGATTGTCTTTATATCACAGGCACATTCCACTTTCTGCCATGGCAGGAATGTGAATTCCTTCAAGGCTCCTTGTTGACTATGTTGCTGATTCTTCTGCATACAGTACACTTTGGTCATGTCTTTTATTAGCTTGGCACAGACTTTGCATTTAAATAGTAAAAGCTGATATGTATTGTTCCACTATTAACCCCCAGACTGAGCTTTCCATATGTAGCTCACCACAGGAGGATTTAATTATTCAGTCATAAAAATCAAAGGAATGTTCAACATACACTGAGCAGCAGCTGCATACACATACAAGTCTCAGCGTTTTCAAGTTTCAGTGTGAATATGAGTCAATAATCTAAATGCTTTCATGTATTATTAACAACATAGTTGGTATTATTATTTTATATTTCTCTTGAGAAGTCCTGTATATCAATATAGGTGTTCCATTCTCAAATGCCAAGCTCAGCAGGCCACTAAGTGGAACCTTGCTGGTATTTGTTTACTAGAAAGTGTTATTTATCTGTTAAGCAAGACATGAGTCTCATGTTTGAAAATCAAACTTGATTTTCCCATGGTATAATTATTCCGACTGTAGTTCCCATACGCCCAGAAAACACATGGGGAGAAAAGGAAATGTAGATTTATGTATTTTTTTTCCAAATGAGAAAATAGGAATCTTTTGTTTTTTCTAATATTACCAGTTATTTCTGTAAGATCTCTGCTCCAATAAACGTTAAACCCAGCATGCTAAAAGACTGCCAGGTGACACAAGGCAGGTTTATGTGCTCTCCATAACCCCAGAGAGTCATTCCTGTTGCCTGATTTTTTTACACTTACTACACTCTCTCCTTCTAAACTCCAAAACAATAGACATACATACATGGTTCTTTTTGATCCCAGTCACAGCATTCCTATCAAATACAAGCTTAACACCTGAGCACTAAACGTCTGAACCGCACATCCAAAGCACCAAACACATTAAACCAGAAGTAAACATCAAAATGTATAACAAACCTTTTGCTGTGACATCAACCCAAGGATAGTAATATACTGTACCAGTAACATGTTCATTATAGTAATGAAGCCTGCAACAGTAGCATTCTTAATTAACCATAGATGTACCGTTCCCATCTGTGGAAAATGTGGTACCGATGCAGTTTCCACAACTCCAGCAGAGCACTGGATGTCTGGCAAAGCTGGGAGTCTTAAATTGTTGATCTTCACTGTTGCTTTAGCATGTTAGAGGCCACTAGGTCAGAGAGATAACAAGGGTCTGCTCCTGTAAGGCCTTATAGGAATGTATTGAAAAGGAAGAGGATTTTGCACTGAAAGCAAATTGTAGCTGAGAGCCAGCATAAATGAAAAACGAGAATAAAAAACAGAATCAAAACAATACGTACTTATTATCATTACTATTAAGCTACTTTCATAATGTACTGGGCAAGCCTTATTCTCTGAATAGGCCATGAGGGCAAAATATGCTAAGAGAGCATTATTACACAAGTCAAGATGTGGGAGAACAAGGCATGGAAATGGATTTTAGCAACTGCAGCTGAGAGGTAGGTGAGGATACAAAGGTGACAGAAATCAGACTTGACAACTGAAGAAACGTAAGCCTTCAGATCAGAAAGATCACGCAGAGAGCATTTATTAAGAGAGGTGGTAGAAGTGCAGCCACTGAGACTGAGTGAGAGGGAAGCTGGCTTCTGCCATTGATGCCCCAAAGGAAGTCAGTTTGATTATTGTTTAACCAAAAATTCTTCTTGGTATCCTTGGTTCGTAAAAAAACAAATGGTAATGACAGGACGAGCTCATTAGCAATCTAAACTGTGTGAATTTTTGTGTTTCTTAGATGGGTGTAAAGATTTTTTTTCTGTACCACTGTAAAACTGTTACTGGACGTGGAGGCAGCGAAGGCTTGGCAAAGCATCTCAAGTGAGTGGACGAAGAGATTGATGAGCTGAATGGGCCACAGGCTTTAGGCAGTTATTACCTCGAAGGCGTATGCAACCAAATACTGACATTTGCACCTGCAACTTTAAAGTGCACTTTTGTCCCGATTCATATGGTCGCTTGGAATCACAATTGAGCACGAGTATGATTTTAGCAAAAAATAAAATATGTATTATATCACCCATATTGGTATCTCAATCACAAATACACATTCCTATACAGTAAAGCATAAACAATATTTTGGACTTTGCTGTCACAGTACCTTTGAAGGGTACTGAATACAATCATGGCCCTGAGTCAACAATACAGTTGTATCACATTAACGTAAGAACATAAGAATAGTTACAAATGAGAGGAGGCTCTTTCTCCCGCCTAGCCCGCGTCCTAGACAGTAGTTTATTGATCCATAGCTAGGTGGATAGTAGCCATTACATTTATGTGGCTTCCACTCATGTTTCACTGTATACTCTGGAGAAGTGTGCTGGTTACCTTTGGGTCTCCTCATATTCAAGACTAAGAAGAATCAGTTCTGTCACACATGGTACAGGCAGCCCTGGCTGTTCCTAGGGAGCCTCAGTTGAGTTATCCTTACAAGTTACCCTAAACTAGATCACTTTATTAGCCCTATACAATTTCTCGTATTAGGAATTTGTCTTTTCACATACCCCAGCTTGCTCTCCATGAGACACCCAGGCACACAGACGGGGAGAGAAGCTTGGGGTCAGAACGCAGGGTCAGCCATTTATACAGCGCCCCTGGAGCAGCTGGGGTTAAGAGCCTTGCTCAGGGGCCCAACAGAGTAGGATTCCTCTGCGGCCGCAGGATACGAACTGGCAACCTTCCAGCCACAGGCGCCTGTTTATTTAAAAATGAGTAACATTTCTAGATTATTGATCAGTGAACAGCTATGCACACAGTTTGTTCAGCTCTGTCCTTGGGGGCTCAAAGGTATTCTGACTTTTGTTCCAAATAATCTTGAAAGTCCTTAATTAAAAAAAACACTTGTTTAACTGTTGAAAAGTTCTGGGTCTTTAGAATTTGATAACGTAATGGTTATCTAGAAAAATGTCTTGAACCGTATATCTCGAAGCTGAGAGCTGAAGAACCTGGAAATACACAGCGTCTGCTTGCTCTTCTCTGGGATCCAGAGCAGTAACCATTGTTTTAATGGTTACTCACCAAACTGAGCCACATCTAATCCCAGTCGCATGAATTGACTACCGCCTGCAATTGAAATGGCAATTTAAAATGAATAATCTATGTGACACTTAAATACTTTTTGAGAAGTATAGACCTATAGAGATAAGCAGAAAATAGAATGAAATAAGAACAAATCAGCTTTTAACAGACCCACACTTCAATTAAACTATCTTTTATTAAAACAAGTACACTATTCACAAGCAGTGATTGACATTGTCAGGGAACATGATAAATAATGTTCCTTGTTACTAAAATGCTTGTTAAGAGAAAAAACTGGATTTAGAGGAAAAGGGATAAATGAATAAATTACAGGCAGACTGGGCTTTTCAAAATTAAGCAAGCAGATTATTAACATGACCTAATTTATTTTGCAACTTTAGTCAGCTTGGTTCAGCAAAACTAATTAACTACAAACCTTATTTAAATGTATATTATATCAAATATTTCATTGCTACCTTAAAATGTGATAAAAAATAATAACCTACTCAGCAGAGAATGTCAGAAGGTTTTTTTTAAGAGTCAGACCTATCCCTTGCTGTTAAATAATTCATAACAGATTTGCTTATCAGTTTTATTAGGTTTGTAGCTGTAGGTGTGTTGTAACAGTCCTAATTAAGTTTAATTAAGTTTCAAAAAGAAGACTGGGAAATAGAAAATGGTCTGAAAAATACTTTTAGGTTTTTTAAATGCTCACTTTTTTCTGACTGAATGCACACCTCCTATCAATATCTATTTGCTTAGTCTATGGATGAACTCAATATTATTACTGAATGTAGTTTAAAAAATAAGATTTAGAATTTAAAGAAAGTTGCTGTTGCATGGAAATTGAGAAAATGTTTTAGGGAATAACATAATAAATCCTAAAACAAACAACAAATATACTGTATAGTATATTATACATTAAAGTACTACAATGAACTACAATGGATACAATCTTCAAAAGACAGTCTTTGTACAGCTTTAATTTAATGTTATTGTGACAGAACTGAAAAATTATCAGAATCATTTATCTCATACAGCATTTAGAAATAATAATTATTTATAATAATAATAATTATTTAATGATGGAGAAAACAACATATAGGATTTTCTTGTACTCTTTACAGTAATATTAAACATTTTCAAGAGCTACTGTATAAGCTATCTAAACTGGCACAGTGTTGATTAATAGAGCTCTTTAGCTTATAAAAAAGAAAAGCAACTGTTGAAAATAAGTAACATAGAAGCACAAAAATTATCTAAATTTTATTTAAACTCAAATCCAAGAAACTCCATCTGGTAATGTGTAAAGTCACAGAACATTAAAAAGGCCACATTGTATAGAGAGAGGTATGAGCACCACAATTCCGTGAATGCACATTTCTTCAGGTTTGTACACACTCGTATGAAGTTCATACAATTCATAGGCTGTTTAAGCAAGTTTTCTTTGGCTTAATCAATGGCAACAGCCATGAGTCAAAGAAATAACTTGGTCAACCACAACTTCCATCGCTTCTAAGTGGTGTTATGAGAGGAAAACACATTCCAGCTCTCTGCTGAAGCAACATAATCATTCACTTCATTTTAAAGAAGGTTTTTTCACTTTACTTTGCTGAAAAAAGTGAAATTGCACTTTGCCAATTCAATTTATTTTTCCTTCTGGCATAACAGTGACACATTTTCTAGAGAAAGGAAATAACATGTAGCTAGGAAAAGGGAAAACAAACTTTGTAAAGAGCTCCTTTTATCCAGAAACGTAGCTGGTGAATTTAAGGAGATGACAAAGGAGCTACAAAAAGATTTACTAGAGTAATAGTTTAGATATTAGTACACTGTGTGTATAAAATATGGAGAATATTAAAAGTGAAAGTGTTTTCGGTTGGATCAGACTGTTTTTTGCATTCAGTGTAATGTACTGTACTTTACTTCTGTCACCAAGACACAACAGACCTCTAAGATCATGCGAATCTTCATGGGTTTTATAGGTTTTATGGGCATTTCTCTCTGTCTGTCTAATATTTACTCTAAATCATTTCTAAGACTTAAAGTGACAAATCTTATCTCTACTTCTACAGTATAAACTACGACACTGTCTTTGCCAAGGACTGAAGCAAACGCCGACCTGAAACACAAAAGGCCTTTGCAAAAGCACTTGGAAATTAACTAAAGCCATAACTGAAGTCTACAGTATGTTTAATGAAAATTTAGAGTTTCTTAACCCTGTCCGTACTCTAATCTGAAGACTAATGCAATTATGAATTTCACAGTTCCAGACAGCTCTTCTATCTGTTGATGCTGATGGGCTCCTTAGTCAATAGTTGTATCGACTATTGCTGTTGGCCAGGAATCAATGTCATCTGAAGCCTTCATCAGGCGTTTCAAACCTCATCTATAACACCTTCCTGGTGTCAGCAGTGACAGCTGGTCACTGCTCATCTCTCCCTGGCCTCCAGTTTAACTCCTCTCTCCTGTTCCAGTGCCAGCATGAGGCTCTCCCTCTCTCTGCTGCCTTTCCCAGCCTCCGAACTGCTGTCTTTTTGTTCCTCCCTGTCGGCTCTCTCCACGGTCTACCTCCACCAAGGACGACCACCTCTTTCCCACTGCAGTCTTATACCTGGTCTTTGTATGTGGCACTTTCTCTCTTAAGGGTCTTCTCAAGCCTTCCTCCTACGGCACCGACAGCTCAGTGAGGCTGATCTTCCTTGCCTCTGGGGACCACATCACCACATCTGGCCTTATGGATGTGTGTGTGTTTAACCATGGGAAACAGCAGCTTTCCTCCAAGGTCCACCCTCATGTCCCACGATGGAGTTTTATGCAGGATCGAATCCTTGATCTTTCCTGACCCCGTGCACTTCTTGTTCTCCCTGACATCCTCCATGAGCTTGCCGTTCCTTCTGTCTCTTTTACTCCAGGATGTCTGCCGGTGTCATCGAGACCTGGTCATGGCACCATCTGTGGCACCACCCTTGGGAAAGAGCTGTTCTACATCCAGAGAGGGTGTACGTGCCATCCTGTGAGGGGAGATGTGCGAGGAACCCGTCTCTCCAAGGAGCCTGCACAGTGAATCTTCCCTCATAAACCCCGCTTGCACAGATTTGTTAGTGTTGGGAGGGGGCCATAGACTGCCTGCAGCTGGAAAGAGATGGGAAAGAGCTCTGTCCAAGTTCATCTCCTTTCAGGAAGAGTCTACTTTGTCCATGCTCCCTACACTCCCAACACCAGTGCTCTGGACCTTCGGCTTTGCTCCTCCTGATTCCTCACTTCTTACAAAACTCTCCTCTCTTGTAAGCCTTTTTCCACAGTTGGAAGTGAGTTTTTCCAAGACCTTGCCTGCCCATACATGGGTTCCCACTTAATAGTATTATTATTAATAATAATAATAATAATAATAATAATGATGATGATGATGATGATGATGATTATTATTATTATAGTTCCTTAGGCTTATATACTGTAGCACTTTTCTGGACACTCCACTCAAAGCGCTTTACAGACATCAGCTCTCAGTGGGAGGAGAACAGATTGATGAAGCCAGTTCAGAGATGGGGATTATTAGGAGGCCATGATTGGTAAGGGCCGGGGTAAATTTGGCCAGGATGATGGGGTAACACGCCTAGTCTTTTCGAGAAATGCCCTGGGATTTTTAACAACCACAGAGACTCAGACCTCGATTATTACGTCTCATCCGAAGGGCGGCACCTTTTTTACAGCATAGTCACTATCACTATACAGGTATTAGGACCCACATGGACCGCAGGGTGAGCACCCCCTGCTGGCATGATGTCCGGAAGCTTTAATACAATCTCTGCTTGGGTCACAGAGTCTACAGCAACCAACTTCCTTCCTGATCTAGCGATGATGCTTTCCCCTCTGACCACGCTGAAGTTTCTAAGAACATCTCCACTCTGCATTTTGCCACCTCAAATTCTTCAACAACTGAAGACCCAGATGAAATTAAACTAATGTTTTCACTAACATCTAACACACCTATTGATCTTCTTTGACCAGTTAATGAGGGTACACCAACTTTATCATGAAACGGTAATGAATATTGTATGTAATCTGAGTGGCTGTTTCCGTATGTACAGTACATTTCTTAACCTACTCAAACTTTTCAACTTCAATGACAATTACTGCCTCTGCGTTTCCAACTGCCTCAGGCTTGCACTACTAATTTAAATAAGTAGTTTTAAACTACACTCATCTTTGCATTATTTCTTTTAATTAACAAACCTCGAAAGCCATTAAAACCAAAGGTTGTGAGATTGTAACAATTCCTTCAGATTTACTGTAGTTTTGGGATAAGTACTGTAGATAAAATGTTATAATAATTCATAATTAATAATTGCTTACACTTATATAGCGCTTTTCTGGACACTCCACTCAAAGCGCTTTACAGGTAATGGGGATCCCCTCCACCACCACCAATGAACAGCATCCACCTGGCAAAAACTGCATACTGTACCTACTGTAACTTTCAATGAACTTGTCTCCAGCTTCTCCAGAGGATGCTCAGCTGTAGGATAGGGTCTTAATGCCCCTGAGTGTTTTGTTGGGTTCTTCTTGCAACATTGATAGATAATTCTGTAAACAAGTGAGATGGGAATAGCATGTGTTGGAGTTACATTTGGCATAGGACTGTCACTAGGTTTCACAATAAAGACCCTTTCATGGGTTAATGTACTGGCAAGTGACTGGAGTTTTAAGATAGTCCATCACTATGATACACAAAGTAAATAAGTAAATTGATTAAACATACTGGCTTTAATATCTGACTTTTGTCAAGCAGTTACAAATGACATGAATGTTCCTGGATGTTGAAGAGAAGAACAGTACTTGGGAGCACTTTATTTTCAAAATTGTAAATATCAACAAGCTCTTACCAGACTCTCAATTTTCCAATTACAAACACAGTATATTGAGCATTTGAGAATAAATAAACTTACTCAACTAAAATAAGCCTCCACCCCTGGATGCAAATAATAAAACAGCTGAAAAGATTGCCCCATTACATGACACTCTGCAATGGTGCGGAGTGAACTAAAGGAGAAAAAGTCACATGAATGACATTCAGGGTCTCCTGTTTGACTGGCTGCTTAGTTCTGCCTGAAACACATGAAATATTCATTCTAAAAAACAAGGAAAAAAACCCACTTAAGAGTTTTTGATGAAAAAATGATCCATGCTAGAGGCACATAAATAACACATTTAGCACAAAACCTAAGAGAGTTAGTAAGTAAAAATATCACTGAAACTGCAGGAATACATACACTGTATAAAACAAGGACTTCAATTATATAATGAAAACCTACTCAAATACCAAAATAATTAGTTTTCTAAATGAGGATTATACAGAATGCATATAGTGATTCTAATGAATGTGCACCCACTGTAAGCATAAAAAATGAAATCACAAATGGATTTCTTTTCTATTAGGCATTCAGAAAAGGATAAGGGACTATAAATGATTAAATCATATTGATAGGACTACGTTAAGAGGCACTCCTTTTTTTAAGATGGAACGCACTGGTTAAAAATAGCATTGTTTTTCACTCTTTTTTAGAGGGAGTGGTTTACAGTATTTCCTGGCAATCTTCTCTGGAGTTAGCTAACCTTTGCATGGTAAAATTCAGACACTGATATCCAGTACCTATGGGAATTGAAAATTGTACTCTGTGTGTGAGATTGAATGGCTCACTGTGTTAGCCTGAAAGTGATTGCCATAAATATTTAATCACAAAATTACTTCAGACAATTTATCGCCAGCTGACACTGAGAGCCCAGGAAGACTAAGCAATAAGAACTGCTCTACTGAACTTCTTATGTGCATCAGCAATTAATAATGGGCTAGTACATCATTTGCAGGTCATTTATGATGTCAGTATTATTTTTTGATAAAATAATATAAAGAGCAGGGGACCTCTCTTTAGGATGAAGGGCAGTGATTTATTATCAGTTTTGCACAATTGATGCTTATGTATCATTGAAAATATTATCACCTGACTCATGGAAAATGTTGTAGCCTTCAAATAGGATTAATATAGTGCTCAACCATGAAATTTGGTTAAAAAGGAATATTACTGAAAAGTTAATGCTCTTTATACAATTTGCTGGTTTTTAATTAAGTGCAATCACTTTTTTAAAAATGATTTACGAGTCACTGAAGCCTGCAGTGGTGTATTACCTAAATACAGATTTTTTTGCAAAAGCGTCTGGGTGTGACACTGACCGTTCCTGAGAGCAGAATATATTTTGACCATTTATTAGTTGCACAAACATCTGCAGATTGTGGATTCTTGTATTGAAGTGTTCCCTGGGGTATTTGAATGTCCATGAATTCTGCAGTCTGACTTTTAAGAGCTGCGATTTGGGGCAGTAATGGGAGCATGCTTATAATCTGGGATGGGGGGTGGGTACCATTTTGTATGCAAATATATGGACACATATATGGATTTGAAGTCAATGAGTCAAGAATATTTCTTCCTGTTTTCACATATTTGATACATTGAGACAAATTAATACATCTTTATTCAAGAGTTATACTATGCAGTTTTTGAAATGGATTATGACACAATTTGTGCATGTAACTAATTGTACAACCTGCTTTACTGGTATGAAGGTTGAAGATCATCCAGTACTGGAATCCAGTAAAGAGTTTTATTTCTTCTCAATCACAGATTTGTGTTAACACAAATACTTTTTTTAAATAAAAATACCAAAATACAAATGTGGATTATCACACAGCCCTTCTTCCTCAATCTCTCTCTCCATTCTCCCTCCAATGGACATTTGCAAGAGATCCAGTTCTTGATCTATTTTGAAATGAGAGAACTGCACTCATCCACAAATACAATTCCAGACATTGCAGAACCCATCCAACACTAATGAAGCCATAGCTTGTTCAGAGTCACAGAGATAAATGAAAATTAAATTTTTCCTTGTAAACTATGTGAGATCTCATTAGCTATATCACAAGATTTTAAACTCAAACAGAGATTATAGTACTGTATGTATTCCTATTCTTTGTAAATAGTAGTAAGGCACCTTGGTGAGCCTTATATACAGAATAAAAGAAGGGTCTCACTGAAATACAATGATTGCCTACAGTGATTAACTGAAACGTTATTTGTGCTTGCTAAATTTTCAGTACACACTGCAAAAGGAAGATTTTTTTAAATCAAAGGAATATACAGTATGTGCACAAGCAAGACACTAGTCCTTCGAATTAACTTAATTTTGACATGGAGGGAAACCTGAAGTCTCCTGAGCAAAGGTGCTCATTTGCAGGTTGAGGTAAATTACTCACAGTTTTCCAGAGCTCCCAGAGTCTGGTACTGTACAGTATATCCAGAGCCTGGTACTGTACAGTATGTCTTTAGCATTCTGTGACCAGTGGCACACTTTTGATCAAGTGTCAATGGGTCAAAGTGGGTTTGATTTGACTGGGGCATGCTTGGTTTGTCAAGCAGCATTGCATCCTGTGTGTTGGTGGGTGTTTCACAGTGATTTAAGGGAAGACATTCATCACTTCTCCTGGTATAGAGATTTCTGGTGAGCAAAGTGGTGCTGTAAATGACAGCAACAGAGCACACTTTGTTTAAAAGTTGCATCTCTAGTAGCCTGGTAATAGGGCACAGTAGTGAAGCTGAGTCAACAAATAATAACAGGAAGACGTCAAAACTGACACCAAAATAATTGATATGTTCTGTATCTTGTAAATCAATAAATAGACAAAATGCAGTGTTCAAGGTGAGAAAAATGCTCAGACAAAATGTAAACTAACAAACATAAGACACTGTATCATAGGCAGAAATAAATAAAGAAAATCTGACTAGTTTTAAGTGTATGTTAGTAATGCAAAGCCTGTAAGAGTTTTCTTCAAAATGTGTTTGATTAGTCCCTTTTTGTTGTTTGGATTTGAACTAAATAAAAAAATAATAAATGTAAAATATAAGGTCCCCTGTATCCTTGGCCTCCTTCTTTCAAGCAAACAGTTTTAAACATGTTATTGTCATATGTTATAACATGTTCCCTCATGGGCTGTGATTCACAGATACTGACACAGATATTAAACACAAATGGCTGAATTTGTGAATCATAAGGTAAAGTTAAAAATATATTAAATATATATAAAAAATATATATTTATCAATATACCATCTTTAAATCAGATGCATGAATCACATTTGCTTTATGTATTTTGGAAAACACAAATTTAGGTACTAACGTTCAAATTATCAGAAATAGCTAAATTAATCTGCTCACAAAGGCAAATGTTTCAAAAGCCAAGCCTGTGACTTTAATAAAATATATACAAAAGCAAATTGGTGAATAAAACAAAACAAAGGTTATTGTGTTTCGATTCGTGCAGTACACATTGCTCCATGCTGAAACTCACAAGATAAAGAAATCCCTGCAGTGTTTAATGTAATTTCCTAATAAGCCATGAGATATTAAAAAGCAATAATTAGACATCTCTGTGTGGGAGTTGTGTTTTTTTTAACATAACACTAAATGGTAATTTGGTATGGAAAAATGGTAGAGAAAATGAGAAATTAGGTGCAGTAAATACTTTAAGGAATACATTATGTCAAAGAATGCAGTGGTGAGCCTTGTGATAAAAACCACTGCAGGACAATGAATATTCAATTGAATACTCCGCCATCCTTTGGGAATGAGTTGGGGCACACAAACAAGATTTATATTCAGCCTCCCTAAATAAACAGCCAAGGAAATGCAATGGAAATCTGGCTATCTGTGCAGATGATTTATCATTTCTCTGTATCTTGTCATTCTCCTTTTGCAGAAATGTCTGCCTTCAGACCAGGAATACCTCAGACACAAATACAGTAAAATAATACAAGAGATTGGTATAGCAAAGGAGCAACTTCATTACAGCCATTAAACTGGGGGGGCAACAGAGCTGCTTCAATTAACAGTGAAAATGATGTGTTTGGATAGTTCAATTATAAATGGAAATGATGAGAGGATGGGGAAGATAAGCCTTTTCTCTGTCATGTAATCCTAAATGGTCCTCTGGAGCTCACAATGAATTGAAGTAAGCAGTCAAAGTAAAATGTCATTTTGAAAGAGACCAGCTTTCAGACTGTTAATTAGAATTATTTATTTTTCTAATATATTATGGAAAGATTTGAAATACCCTCCAGCGTTGTCGTAAATCCACAGCAAGTAATTGAGAGGCGACAAGATTGGATACGGAACAGGGGAACTGTAGCAGAATGCTAAACAATGGAGAGCATGCTGACCTTCAACTGAGAAAATCATCACAGTTTAAGACTTCATTATTATAATTATTAGTTCATTTTGAAGACATGTTTATCCCAAAGGAATGCATATTTGTAATCATTTATACATCTCTGGATTGTATTGAAACAAAAGTGAGTGAAGTACCTTGCTCAAGGGTACAAGGGATGTGTCCCAACCGGCATTTGAGCCCACAATCTTCTAATTCCTCTAAAGAGCCCAGGACGCTACACCACACTACTGCCAACTGCTGGATTAAATAGGGTCTGGACCCAGCCACTCCAAAATAAGGCATCTGGCTTGTACATAAAAAGAAAGAGTGAGTTCACTAGTGGGGTACTGCAGGGAATGAATCTAGCTAAGGTTCTTTTCTTTTTCCACATCTATATTCTAGATCATAGAGTAAACTTGCCCAGAATTAGCAAAAAATACAAATTTTGGCAAAAAATAACATAATAGGCGGGCCTCACTTGGGATTTTCTGCTCAGTTTTGCTCATCATTCTACAGGAATGATATGGATACTTTACAGATAATTTAAAGAGAAAAAAACAGACTAATTTCTGAACTGAACAAAATGTCACTCTCAGATTAAGAAAATTGAATTTTAACGTAGGAAATAAAGTATTATACAGGGACTCCACTAAGGTTTAGCAACATTCAGAATAGAAAACAGAAGACTCTTCTTTACAAAGAGCTCATTACACTAGCTACCAACTCAATAGTCATGTGCTTTAAGCTGATATTGCAGGATTCTTTAAGAAACAAATGAAATTCATAAATCATTAAGATTCTAGCAACCAGATGAGAAAGATGGGATGAATGTCTCATTTGCATACAGTCTAAAACTATAACTTACTTTAGATATCTCTTTACATTTCTGTTTTGAATAGTATTCTTCTCATTCGAACTCACCATCCTGTTGATATTAATCACAAGGGAAGCTACTGTATGTACACCTCCTGCATGCGTCTATGATGTGTTGTGTTCAAGACAGCTGCCATAGTGGACACCTGCCTTTGTTTTCATTGCTAAAATGCTGCACTTAATACTGTACATCAGTGAGTCTCAAACTGAGAATGCATGTCTGGCAAAGATTTATTACCTTGTCACATCAGTTTCAGCCCATTCTTTACATTTTCTAACATCTTTTAAATGCTGAAACTAACATGGGAATGAGGTGACAGTGTGCCCCTCCTTTGAAAGGATGGGACCTAAAGTAAACCATTACTGTAGGTATTACTAAGTGTCTTCCAGCTGCGGTTACGAAGTTACAGTAAAAAGTTGTATCATTTCATGTTCACAAAGGTTTAGGATGGATAGCAGTGAAATTATCGTACACCTGTAATATAAACTGAAGTAAACATGATTGACAATGACTGACAAAAGAATACAATGTTCTGAGAGTTCTGTACAGCCACATTGGACATTATTGAATCATTGGAATGGTTAAACAAAAGTCTGAAAATTAAAGCACTTTTGACATTAATATACTGTATTTGAACTGACCCCAGAACAAATACTGTATACACTTGAATTAAAGGAAAACAATCAGAATCAAAATAGGTGATGAAATGTACTTACAGAAAATCAAAGTAATGCTTAGATAATACACTCTTCATAGTCTGTTGGAAATAAATCTTTGTTTCAGTATGGAAGAGTGATGCATTTAGAGTTTACAGAGAATACAGTTACATTATGGGCTGTCAAGAGATTCCGATTGTTGTGAAAGAGGTGCCGTTTAAACAGGATGCTAGAAAAACAGAGTGTTAGAGCAATTGTAAAGAAAACGTGTGCGTGGTTGTAGTAAACACTCAAAATCTGCATCCTTACTCTGTATAACAGTTTCTAGGGACGTGCACATAAACTCAGGATGGCCGTCAAAGTATGGAGTTCTTCCTTATTTTTCAAGGAAACCACACCTTCAATCACCAGTATTTCTGTACAATGGCATTATATTGCAAATACACTACTAATTAGACCCACGTGAAAATGTGCACTTCACCGGTGAAAAAATTCAAATCATGTCGACCTTTGGCAACCTCGAGTCGTAGGGTGATTATCATACCAGCCCCTTTTTAGACTGGCCTGCCACACGCACGTACAGTATTTGGGTACATTTGCAGAATCAAGTATACAAAATAAACAGTCAAGTAAAAACATGAAAGCAAGTCTCTGATTATCGTGGGCTCTCGTTTCTAACCGCTGGCTGCAAATGTAGATGCTGTATACAGTACAAGCAAAATGGCATCAAAAAGTTAAACCTGAAGGTAGAGATGGATCTCTGAAGACGGGACTTTGAGCTGAAACCTCTGCATGGACTTCACCTCATTGTGGATCAACAAAGGCTAAAGACGATTATGATGTATTAACAGGTTCTAGGTCATATAGTGCATAACCACCTCACTTGAATCATTTTGAGTTTGGGTATGACTGTATCTGTATCTGAATCTCTACTGGAGTTTAATTCTGCTGTCTCTTTAGCTAGAAACTTATTGATTTGAGAGACATTGTTTGCTACTCAGTGAAATCCACATTGATTATTTTTTACTTCAGAAAATACAATATGTAGAAAATTACTGCTATTTATTGGGACAAGGAAATGAGTTTTCCCCAGCTGTTTTGCGGTATATCCTTCTGGAACTCATTGATGTTTTATTAGTGGCACTTGAACACTGGAAAAGGGGCATGTGTCTATTATGTCAACATCCATTGTACATAGTACATATCACAGCTGCCTGTCAGATTACTGAAAACCTCGTCCTCTTTAGGTGGTAGCAATATTGAGTAACCAGAGTAGATGTTTACAGGTACAACAATATTTATATGCCATAAAATATTAATAGCAAAAACCAAGCAGCATCAAACTACATTCTAATAAGTATTTGCCTGGACATATTTTGATCAAATAGGAACTCTTAAAGTCCCTGTTTTTCAACTTGCATTAACTGATACACACAAAAGGTAACTGAAAAGATCACTGAAATACCACCATAAGAAGAACAAGAAATTTGCTTCCTTAGCAAATATAATTAAGGAAAAGTTTTTTTTCAGTGCTATCTGGGATTCATTACTTTTCCTTTTGTAATGAAAAAAATATAAACTTTCTTTTTTTCATGCCGTTAAACACTTAGTTGCAGACATTTGTCATTATGTATGATGAAAATATAAGTAAACATAACATAAATATGAGAACAATAAAAAGAAAAAAGGGTGATAGATAATACAGTTATTTTAAATCTCCAGTCACACTTCACCTTACACATTTTCATTTTTTAAAATATTGTTGTAGGTTTATTGTTGAAAATGTTTTATCTTACAAAGAACACTGTCAAAGTGTTCACTGTTTGATGTTTTTAGCATACTCTGTATTAGTTCATGGATATTAATGTTATCCTGGTTACAGTCAATTAAAATGGGATGGGGAGAGGCAGAACTTCTCAGACGTGCTGATGGTAACACTTTAACACACACAGTATCTTGAAAGGTTGTTAGAGCCATAACTGGAAGGTTATGGGTTCAAATCTTTGCTCAAATTGTTTCACAGAAATAATCAGATGCATACAAATGCAAGTTGCTTTGAATGAAAGCATCAAACAAATAAATTAATTGTACAGATCTCCTAGCACTGGAATACCTCTCAGCCATCCTTTCATGAAAAAGAATACATACAATGATTTAGTATTTTTGAATTTAGTACTAAGTAGTGATTATGTCAAAGGGTTTGGCCAGGTCCATTGTACTGCAATGTTCTGGTCTGGGGTAATCGATCGTGCATCAGAGTGGAGGAAGAGGAGTACAAACAGGGCGTTCGAATCCAGGCAAAGGGAGTACCTTAGATTTTAAACTAGTACTAGGTTCATTTTTAAAACACATACTTCACCCCATAGAGGAAGAAAAAGGTGCATTCACCTTAATATATCTAGTAAACTCTGTCTCAGAAGGTACAGTATACAATGTTGCCTTTTGCCAATTAACGTAGCTAGGCAGGAGAGGTCATGTCAAAACACACGCTAGCATTATAGAAACTAATTAAAACGCAATAAATATATGCCAACTTCTTGTCACCTTACACATTCATGGTATTACATTCCCAAACACCCATGCCCTCCACCTCCCCGTGTTCTACAATAACTGAAAGAACATGAAATGTCTGTGAATATAATTATTGCACATTTGTTCAGTCAGCTCTTCACCCAGAGCTTGGTCAGTTTCACCATCTTTCAAAGATGGGAGTGCTAAACCATCTCTATTGGATTTGAATCAGGAGATTCTGTTGGTGTTTCACTCAGTTAATTCCCCCTACTTTAATACTAAACAGTGCAGCTGTGTGTTTCTGATCATTGCCCTGAACAAAACTGTGTCTTAATCCATAATGCTTCCTGATGTACTGTAGGTGCGGTGTCTTGCTTGAGTATGATTTATTCAAAGAAGTCACAATCAATAATTCCTTAGAAAATGAAAGATGGTCCTGGGTCTTTTCTTGATATATCCCCCAAGACACAGACCCTCACTGGATGTTTGGCGTGTGTTTATTTTTTATTATCTCCATGGATACCCAGAGAAGCTAAATACTCTAAATTTTCTTGCTGACTTGCCATTTCCCTTCATCTTATTTATCTGATATATGGTACAATGATGGTATCTGCTTATCATTCATTACTCAAAACGTTTATTTTAATCTGACCTTTTTTGTTTTTTACTTATTTGCTTTAATAGATATGTTTTAAAGAAACTGTTTATAATATATTTTTATAATTAAAATGTAAAATGATCCAATTACTATTTATAAACAACTCTACACAATTACTAATAATTGTATTAGTAGTTATTTTATTGTTATACAGCATTATGACATATCTCATTTAGAGTTGTGGTATGAAAATGGTAACAACATCCTGTCTCAACAATGTAATCATTGTATTGGAATTGTCGTTAATATATATACAGTATGAATAGGGCAGGAAAGCACTAATGGGTTAATAAACATGATATAGTACTGATTTGTCTGATAACCACACGCAGCAGCAGTACTTTAAGGATTCACAGAGTAGTGTAGTCCTGCATCAGATTTTTTTTTAAGTGATTGTCACGATCGTAACCCCTCCTCTTAAGGACGCTCCAGCCCTTCCTTGTTTAGTACTCATTCCCTTCACCTGCCTCCGGTTCCTGCCCCTCGTCTTACAGTATAAAAGCCGGGCGCTCACACTCTTCCGGGCTCTGCATTGGTTCCCGTACCAGGCGTGTCCGGGACCTGCAAGCGCCTGGTCCCGTCAAGTTTTTAGTTCCTGTTCCCATTCCCGTGCCGGTCCCGACCCGGTTCTTGTTTTAATCTTGTCTCTCTTGGGTGGATCGCCTGGCTTTTGACTTTTGCCCGTCTTGGATTCCCCTTTTGGACTCAGCTCTGTTTGCCTCGGCCACACCTCCCCCGAACACCAGCACACCATGGACACGCCCCCTGTTTTCATTCCCGACTCCTGCATGCCGTTTTCCCCAGTCATCCCCAGATTGTGTTGTCTGCATAGGGTCCGGAAAGAATGCTTTCGTTATAGTGATGTTGCACTTGAGTTTGTGACACCGTGGTAGACAACTTCTGACAACCTACACATTCTGTGTAGATGGCTGCATCTGTACACCTTTCTGGTCAGTGCAGTGACCTTGGTTGAAGGAAATCTTTAGTGTAATATTATCGGGCCAGAGGGAAGAGCTTCAGATATTGTTCATCTAATGTTGTGCTTAGAGAGGCTGAGAAAGATTCTTAGAGGAAATTTAGTTTTATGGCTGGAAGTTGTTTTATCTGCGCCAGAAACAAACAGATGTTGTGTCCTACTTACATACTTTTGCTTCTTGATACTCCTGCTTGAATAATAGAGAAATTAATATCTAGCCTGCAAGTGGTTCTAATGGTAGAGAAAAGGTTAGTGAGAGTGAACACCAGGGTCTAATGCCCCAGCCAAATTTAAACTGTGAGGTGAGTCATCAATGTGTGCTTTAACATCGCTGCATAGGGATTCATCTGTCAAAACAGCATCCACTGGATATTATCTATTTATATAAATAAGATACCTGATGTTGTCAAAAGAATATTGGTTGCGTATATAACCATTGCTTGTCTAGGTTGAATCAGACCACTGATTACCTTGTCTTAAACTGGCTACTTAAAAGTTTTCATGATATTTTTCCATCAGTGCTGAATAAAAATATAGGTCTATACCTTGTGGTCTTATATAGGTTTTTATCTTTTTTCAGTATGATAGAATTGAAGGCCTAATTCAGAGTAATATTTAAAGAATCATTCTCAAGAGACTATGCATGGATATTCAAAGAAGAATATGCAATACATATTCAAAAGCAATGGAGCTAATATTCTAATGCAACAATTCTAAAAATTGTTTGATGGTAGTTTATAAAGCAAAAGAACATATCATTTGCAAATAAGGAGGTTTTGGGCCCATCTATCTCTTTTGTGAACTTTGATCTTCCTGGAGATCACTCAAATCACTCAATTTTGTGTCAGATTCTTAAAATATATTAAGAGGGTTATTCATCTAAGATAACGTGTTTCCTCAACATGCACAACAGAGTTTACTTTGTGTCTGGGTTTTTAAAGGACTTATTCCCTGAAGGTAGGACAGTGCAAGTAGCTTCTCAGTGCTTTATTCACTGTAATAGTAACGGAATATGGCCCATGTACTTCTTTCAAACTTCCAACTGCCACGATCCCTCTTTAGCTGTCAATCCTTAGCACAGCAGGATACACCGCAGTAAACTTCATACAGCAATCAGGCAGCTCTTTCTTGTAGCACAGAAACCTTTGCCAGGCTTGTCGTGACTCTGAAAGATCGGGGACGCTCCATAGCATATCGTTCTTCTTCCTCTTTGGATGTGTGAAGGAGCAACCTATTATTCTGAATCCTCAGAAATCGTGAAATTATAGGCCTTATTCACAGGCCACAAGCTACTGTAGATTATCTGTGAGCATGGTCAATTTCTAATCCTCTGTCTATGATCATTTTATGTAAGATACCAATTTATTTTAGGTGGTAATCCATAAGAAATTTGTTAGATCTTTATGAGTCACATGCTGGCTCTAGCTAGCACAAATGATGGGAATTTTTTGTCAAAAAGTACAGCTAGGTATTTATTATCTGTTGTTTACAACACATGATAAGTAAAGCAAGTAAAGGAGTTCTTCTCTATGGGACCTGTGTTGCTGTATGATTAGCAAAGACCTGTTGCTTTAAAAGACACTGTCCTTCAAATAAGACATTTACAAAATCCTGAGTATTTGGTTTAAAAGATACAATGGCACTGTTGTTTACTGGGGTATGAGTAACCCCAGTTTCCTGACTAAATTCCACTCTGGGTTTGCACAATCTGGCCTTCCTAAATTTCTCACTCCTCTACCTATCCAGCTGTGGGCTGTGGGGTTGCTGGTGCATAATGGCTGCTGTGTGTCACCCAGGTATCTTCAGTGCTGGATAAGCTACAGTAGGTACTCCATATGTGAAGTGCTTTACAACCCTATGGGATACAAAAGTGCTACATAAATTCAATTGATGACAAAAATAATGACCAGCACAGGAATACTTTTCCATTAGATCAATATGTATAAGTGTATGTACAGTATATGTATATGTACTGTATATGTACTCTATAACCTTCAAATAATAAGAAGGTTTCCAAAAGGCAGTAGCCACACTAGAATAATTCTAAAAGCATTAGTTCTGGAAATTAACTCACAAACATCTATTGCTGCACCAGTGTTACATTACTACTCTGTGACTCAAAGCCAATTCTGGTTCAAGCTACCTCCTCCAAATATGGAAATGTACCAGCTCTGTTTATGTAAGTGGGGGATAGAGACATTGTACTGTATGTGTAAAACTCAACATCATATTTTATGTTTAACACTTCCTGAACACTGTCTCATAATCATAAATTACTGAAATGCAGAGCGAGATAATTAATCTGTGGTTTCTAAAAAGGGTTTACACTTTAAGCTCCCTAAAATATAGGTGACCCCATCGCAGTGATAACCTTGAAAAATATTATGTTTACAACTTTGAGACCGGCTGCCACTAGTAATTATGTTGATTAATTACTAAGGAGATGTAATGAAGTGCTATAACAGCAGTGCACAGTAATGCTCTTTTTATGTATTCTGTTCTGTAGTTTTCCCTTTTGGAAAATGATCATGCCCCTTCAAAATAAAACAACAACCGTTTTTTCAGCAATACTGAGAAATTATGGAAATGTATGAAATAAAACTTAGACAAAAATACTAATTACTTTCCAACAGTACAACAGAAAACCATACAGTATATATACAGTTCAGTATATGAAGACATTCAAGAAGGGAGCTGCATCAGCATGCATAGGCTGCAAGGAACAAGTAAACAGTTTTATTGCATGCTGAAAAGAAAAACAACACGCCTGAACTTTTTCCAGTTCAGTACAGTATATACTGTATTGTAATGATCGCGGGACTAATATTAATAAGGACCATCAGCTCTAGATTAGAAACAGCAGAAATTAAGCAACTTGGCATCTTTTTCAGGTAGAGAAAGCATTCAGGTATTATGCAGTTATGTATTTTTCCATTTTAATTAATAATAAAACAAAGTAACTAAGGAAACCAACTAAGGGAAGGGGTGGAATCCCCACATTGAGAACTGGACGGAATTGTAAATAATAATTTACTTGAAAAATTCACATAACTTTAACTTTAATCCTTACTGTACATTATAGCCTGCTGCAACCATGGCTGCTGGTGCTGCTGTCCATGCCATTGTGTGTCTCTATGTTGGCCCACCAGGTAGATACATCTGTTCTGACCAGGCTATCCTATTCTCCTCCCCGGGCTGGGCACCATCTGAGTTGGATACTGCATCACCGCCATGGATCCAAGAGGGGCATCGTGGATATCCGAGTGGATATAACTATTGTTTAGTAGGATTTTGCTGGTCTACAGAGATCTGCATGGAGGACTGACACACAGAAGACATGATGGATTGATGGATTAATACCCCCATTCAGTTATTTCCTTTTTTTAAATGATATAATGTTAGCATGCCCAAAGGGACTGGGCAGCCAGTTGATCTTGGACCCCCTAGAGGTTTATTTTTCTCCTTACTAAGGGGTTTTTGGTTCCTCTCTTCCGTTGTCTTCTGTTCTGTATTCACAAAATATCTGGTTACTCACATTGTTAAGCACCCTGCGGCAGCCTTATTGTGAACGGCGCTATATAAAAATAAATTGAATTGAACTGAATTGAATTAATGTGTCAGTTGCATATACTGTAAATGTTGATCATTTAAGACACTAGAATGTTGAATTCTGGTAAAGTAGTATCCTGTGGTTCAACAAGACTATTGAACTTCAATGCAGGAATACAGTTTGTGTGTGTCTTATGCTTCCTTTATACTCCTACTTGACTCAATAGACCAGAGCAGTAAAGTCGAGGTTCCCATGGGTTAAGTCAGTTTATGTTCTTACGGTTTTAATTATCCAACAAGATACAATCAAATACTGCAGGAAAATGTAAGGTATGTCGGAAAAAGGCGGACAAGCTACCACAAGAATTGAAACATGCAAACACTGACAGCCCAGAAAATACAAAACATAATTCATAGGGTTTCAGCCAGACCGATACACATTCTGCATAGCTGTGGATAGATAGGGAAAGGACTTGCAGCTGAGATATAGGCAAACAACAATGGGCTGCATTTTATTACAGCGGCTAACAAAGTCTCTGTTAATTTCCGCTCCGGCATCACTTACACCTTTTTATCAAGGCAATTGTGACAGCCACACTAGAGATTGATTGTGGACATTTTGTTTTACCATCTAGTTATGCGGTGTCAAATGAGGCATGGCATTCACTGGAGCTAGGCATGGGAGAAAATAGCAGACATTAAACTCTCATGCCTACACGGAAATAGCCATACTGTAGAAAAATACAAATAAACCATTGAGCAGAAGGAAGTGAATGATAAAAATGAAAGACGCCGAGCACAGCAGCAGACATGAAGGTTGCTTGCAAGTCAAGAATAATGTGTTTCGGGATAGTTTACTGAGCCTTACCATTTATTTTTCTTTATGAAAAAATAAGCACAGGAAAATGATTTCATTGGAGATAATATTATAATGTTCAAAGTGATTACTCTACTTATAGAAGTAAACAAATCACTCCTGAAATTAATTAAAAAGAAAAAAATAGATAACAATTAATATACAGTATATATATGAAACAAATAGAAAAACTGTCAGCTGACTAGAGTGAAAATTAGAATTTTCAGTGATATTTAATTTGGGATTTGTTTTGACCTGATGTTACATTAAGGCAAAATAAATAGATAAAATTCGTAAAAGCTATACATAATTCAAAAAGATATTAAACTTGTAAGGCATTATTTATCATTTTTTAATTCGTACTGCAATAAAGATTCCAGTTCATGTTCATAATATTTTAGTCTTTAATTAAAAATATTAAGAGACTTATTAACATTTACAATACAATTTAGGTAAATTTGGGAGTTCTATAATAAGAAGAGTGGTCCATGTGGTCCTAATGCCCCAGTGTCCTGACTCTCTGTCATTAAAAATCCCAGGGCGTTTCTTGGAAAGAATAGGGGTGTTACCCCGGCATCCTGGCCAAATTTCCCATTGGCACTTACCAATCATGGCCTCCTAATAATCCCCATCTATGAATTGGCTACATTACTCTTGTTCTCCTCCCCACTGATAGCTGGTCTGTGGTGAGCGTTCTGGTGCACTATGGCTCCCGTCGCATCATCCAGATGGGGCTGCACATTGGTGGTGGTGGAGGGGATCCCCATTACCTGTAAAGCGCTTTGAGTGGAGTGTCCAGAAAAGCACTGTATAAGTGAAAAGAACTATTATTATTATTATTATTATTATTATTATTATTATTATTATTATTATTATTATTATTATTATTATTATTATTATTATTATTATAGGAAGTCCTGTCCACTCTGTGCACCTTTTCAAACTTTGTATTAAAGGTACAAGCACATCCTGAGAGATCATAGCCTATTGTTTTAAATATGTAGGACTAAAAGTGTTTAATCTTAAGTGGCAATGATTCCAATTGTATAATACTGCCTTTAGCTCTGCTTGGACTGAATTTAATCAAAGGATGAACTTTAGTTCTTTATAATAATAGGTCATGAATAATAATTAATTTATAAGTGAAAGTGAAAGTGTCAAAACAAGACCTATATAAATTAAGAGTATAGAGAGTCAAAAGAGACTATGAAACAGAATATTTTTGGACACATTTATTTAAGTTGGCTGATCCCATCAAACACAAATTACTTTGCCTGTAGCTGAGAGGGGCCTTATGTTATAAATGACTTTATGAACTCATTCACTGTCTATAAAACTCAAGATAGATAGATCAATGTACTGTGAGAGTTGCACGAATGTCAGTATCTTGCATCTGGCATCGATGACATTCAATTGTGGGGGCTGGTAGTGAGAAAGACAGAAAGCACTCCTCTGCTTTTCCAGCATAGGGCATAATTGTGTTGACTTCACAAATCAGCCCATCCTCTTAGTATACTCCACTGCTGCACGATGTGAGTGTGCATTATTGTCCATTTAAATCTTCCACCAAAAGCCAAAAATGGCAACTGTGAAAGGACACACAATAGGGTCAAAGATTTCATCTACTGATTGCTATGTGAATCTGTCATTTTCCCTTGATAAAATCCCAAATCATATACAGTAATAACCCCCCCCCCCCCCCCGCCAAATATGTTTTGTATCGTGGTGTGCCCAAGGAAGCTCTCCCTAATTATTTTCCAGGTTATTACCTATCTATCAGTATAGTCTTATCTTATGATCTCATCTTATAGTCTTATGGGAGGAGAACTGCCACCCATAATTTAAGATATTTTTGAGATACATCTGTGCTGTTGGCATATTCACCATCTCATCATGTGATAGATACTGTACCAGCGTATCCAGCCACATTACACTAACCATGTAAGTCTCTGTACTGTGTAAAGTCACCACAACTGTGATGTTTTAAGTTAGAGGGAGGGATGACCACAAGCCCACACCACCAGGAATGATCCTGACATGCTGCTGTTGATTTTGTCCAGTGGTTTGGCACCGCTGCCATATCTGGGAAACCTCCATCTGGGGTACATTCGGCATGACCCAAACATGGGACTTCTGCAAAACTGGATTCCAGCCAACCAATGTTTCTTCTTATCTTCTTGTTGCTAAGATGTCGATGAAGCTGTGCATTGCCAAGCTGATCTAAAATGTCCACTGATTTTCCAATGCTTGTAACAAGAAATGAAAACAGTAGGAAGACATGAAATGAATGTGTGCTGTGTTCTCTCAGTACATCAGTTCACTGATCTGCATGTAATATTGGAACTCTGTTGAAAAAATAATAATTATTATGTTAGTTTTAGTTAATATTATCATGGGCTATGTACTTTAGCGAATGATGAATGTCACGATCGTAAGCCCCTCCTCTTAAGGACGCTCCAGCTCTTTCTTGTTCGTCTTTAATTTTTTGCACCTGCCTCCGGTTCCAGCTCCCTGCCTATAAAAACCAGACGCTCCCACCATTCCAGGCTCAGCTTTGGAAGATGGACACCCGGAAGTCCGCCTACCAGCGAGTCCAGGAGTGGCCCGACGGCAGAGGACCGTCTGGGTCCGGGGCTTGGAGCGCTTGGCCCTGTTACCCTTTTTAATCCCCCAACCCTTCGCCGGATCCCGCTCCAGCTTTTAACTTCTGTCATGTGTGTCTTGGATGGACCACCCGGCTCTGGACTCTTGCCTACTCTGGATTTCCCTACGGACTCCCTTTGGACTTGTTTGCCTTGGACCATGCCCCCCCCGAGCACCAGCACACCATCACATGCCCCCCTGTTCTTCTTCCAGCCCCGATCCTGGTCTTTTTTCTCTGTGTTTGTCTCACTCCCCTCCGGATTCTGCTGTCTGCATAGGGCCCTGAAAGACACTTTGTGACAATGAATCCACCTCAAGATGACTTTCACCTTGAATTCTGATAGAAGGAGAATCTAGTGTTTTGTATGGACATCATGAAGTGGAGGATAGAGCCTGCTGAAGTGCTCTATTGTGTTAGGATAATAGGTTTGATATGGAGCGGGGTTTGTTCAGCCCCACTTGACGGGAATTTCTTGTAAATGTTTATAGACTGATATAAACCTGCAAAGCTTCTAGCTTTTAACATAAAAAAGGCAGTAAATGAGTCAATGACTAAACTGTAACATTAATTAATCACCAAAAAACAATAGAGCATCTTAGTATTTTTGTCATCATGCCTCATGTTTTGGATGATCTGACTGATGAAGTGTACACTGGGAATTGGTTTTGTTGAAATTCTTCTCCTCTCTTGATTTTTGTCATCTTCCATGAATTGAGTATCATATAAAAAAAGCTCATTAATCTGAAAATATAATACAGTGAAAATGAAATCCCCTATTACCATGTTTAAGATTCAATAAGTCATTTTCCGAGAATGATGTATAGTAATTTTATCTAAGCTTGTGTAACACAGTGCTTTCACTTGTGTGCTTCCATGCAGCAGTCCTGAATTTCACAGCAATCAAGATTGGTGATACTTCAGTCTCTGCTCATTCCACCCACCCCGATTCCCATAATTTAAAACAGCACAAAAGACATTTTTATCACAAAAGAGCAACTTTCTGTTGCCTACCTAAAGAAATGTATATACTGTACATTAGAGCCTTAACGTTTTATCCTTTCCAGCATTAAAAAATTGGCAGTTCTCTCGTTCATTCAAATGATTCACTACACTAAATGTTCATAGTTTGAAATAATATTGTATGGAAGATCAGTTATGAGGATATTGCCATTATAATTAAACCGAAAAAAGATAGCTGGGAGTCATTATTAAAATGAATAGAGAAAAGGGAAGAGGAATGTGCCTATTCTAATGCAGAAAGAGAAGAAAAGATCACCTTCAGCACCATGATACATGGAACTCACCCATGCAAAAATACTGGCAAATTGTCTGGTATTCTTGTTGTTGTACAAGGAAAGAGAATTAAAATGCATTCAGAACACAGATACCTGTCAGGCATCAAAACCATGTGTCTAACCAGCTGTGTAAGAGATAGAAAATGGTATTTCGGCTGAAATTGGAATTGTTATGCTTACAAGACTCAAACAGCTCATACTGTATATTACTGCCAAAGTGTTCAAAGAAGATAGGTCCTAATAACTATGCTATGCTATTTGAATGTTCACGAATTATTTTAATATATTCTAATGGGAATGTGACAGCGGGAAGGATCAGCCACACAAATGATTAGTAAATGACATGCACCTCTTGAGAATAGGTTTAAGTTTGCTCTCATTAAATCCGAATCATAACTTTCTCACTAGTGTCATAGTAAACCTAACTGAGTGTTACACTGAGCTCTCTTCCAAATGCTTTCAATTTCCTGAACCAAATAAAAGGCAAAGATTTTGAAGAGGTGTTTCAGGGGGTCAATAAGAACAGACTGGCTCCTTCTTATTCCATTGGTTTTAAATTTCAACTAATTAACATGTTTGCACTTGGGGGATGGAACTCTGAAATCAATTTACACATCTTTTAAAACGAAACCATTAATGATTTTTCTCCCATCTATTAAATTATTCCTGTAACAATTGTGAGCACAAAGACATTATTTGGCTGTGGTTATTTTAACCAGATAAATAGATGTAATATTTCAGACAAAAATGGTGTAAAAAAGAACAAAAGCATTGCTTTTTTTCACTGCCTTGCTCTCTAAATTAAACGCTGCATGCTAACATCCATAAATATGTCAACTACAACACAGCTAAGATTAGTTGTGAATTTAAGGTCTGCATTTAAACAATAATCACATATAAATATACCATATATATAAAGAGAAAGACACACTGTGGTTTGTTGTAATTATGTTCATGCCTAGTTTTAAGACAGTCTTTTTTGTTTGCTATACTGTATGTTTCATTGATCTAATTTTCTGTTTTTACTTATTAAATGTGCAGACAACATATATAGTATATGATATATATCATATCATATTATATATCATATGATATATTATATAATGTGTTTTGTTGTTTATTTATTTTTACAGTTTACTTGTAGTAGGAATACACAAACACATAAAAACATTGTGATTTTGTTCCCTTATAGACTATGGTTGCCTTTCTATCATTCTTCTCCTTGCTGTTAAAATGTGCTGCAAGATTGCCCAAGAAAGTAATTATTCATTTACCTAGTTGCCTTTATCCAAGGTGACTTAGATTCAAACTCTAAGAACACAGCTGGAGATTTGCTATAACTGAAAAGCAATTATTAAAACACCTCTATTTATCACTTTAAAAGAAATGTGTTAACTAGCATCAGAGACTGTTGAGCTCTGATTATAATTCTATTCTATTCTAATTATAAAATCCTGAAGCCGACTATTACTTAGTTGTGAATCATATAAAAATGAATGTGTGGGGGGACCTGACAAAGAATGAACTGGCAGTGTTGACAGAGAGTGATGTCATATCTATAACTGCAGAAACACATACTATTTCCTATTTGCTCTTTTCCATCACTGTTACACATACAGTACAAGAGTTAGTTTACCAAAATCAAGAAATTCCAAAACATCTGACTTCTTTGAATTCATGTATATTTGATATGTTTTCTGTTTTTTTTAGGAAAATAAGATAGAAATTTGAGCTTTAGCATATTAGATGTGCTGTAATGCACTAGAAATACATTATTACATTGAATTTCATTGTGAATGTTAACAAGTCAACAATTTCAGTTAATTCTAAATAGATATACAGCAGAAATGGATTTGTGTGCCCTTCTCACCTGTGCATGAGAAGGCCTATGAAGAAGAAAAAAAGTGGTTGAAAACCTGTATAGAGAATTGCCGCTACAAAACGCGATTAATAATAATTGCTAAAAAGCTCCACAAAGTGTGCATCTCTCTTCCACAACGCCTTCCTAACCTACTGTACAGAAGAGAGGCTGCCATGTCAATATCATTCATGGAAAAACATACTTGTGAACAACTGAATTCTCTCTGGCTTTTCTTAGAGTAAGGCTCCATCCGACAGTCAATCCATCTTCACAGTGTGAATATTTATAACGTATTCCTACAACTGATATAAAGTCATTAACGGGGGGATCATTTCTAGTAACGTACAGTATGACCCCATCATGCACACAAATTAATCTGAATGGGAATGTTTTTTTAAGAGAAAAAGGACGACTACTATGACTTTCATTTCGTCAAGCAAACACTTCAAGCCCATCGTGGTTTCTGCGTTATGACAGTGTCACTGAGTGGCGTGACAAGTAATTAGTTTCCTTTTTTACATTCTACAAATGCTTGTTTTTTTTTGGCTAAGGAATTGAAGTAGTATGTAATCTAAATTCACGAGAAGGGAGGGAACTACTGTAGTTATTTATACCTCTGTGAAGTTGTCTCCCCTACAAACAGCACAAACGATGAAACCCTCAGTGCTGCGATTGTGCCGGTTTGTGCTGTTGAAAGTAGTGTTTGTGCTGCTTTGGTTTCCGAGATAAATGACCTTTCCGAGGTCGTGACGTCACTCAGCCCCCCCTACAACGTCGTAGGAGAACCGAACCGAACCGAACCGGTCTCATTCGTTTGTGCCGGTGAAAGTAACTTCCCAGCTGTTTTCGTCCCCGAGAGAGAGCGCCTGGTTTTTCGGAGGATCACATCACCATGCACGGTGACCTTGACCTCCAGTCACCCAGTCTGCCGAGCTCAAGCGCTCTGTTACTGGTGCGAGAGCAACAATTCTGCAATTGTGTTTCTCTGTTTGCCCGGGTGGGGGGCGGTGGTGGATTTTGAATTTAATACCAGTATCTTCTGTACGTTTGTGTGAACAGGAAAATTACATTTGTCTCCAATATCATACCCTAATCAGAAAGAGCTGCGGGTGTAGCTTAACATCAGCAAACAATAAAATGTTCAAGTACAATGTTCATGTACAAGTAAGCTTTAACGAGCACGTCTTAATAATTCGTAGCGGTGCCCTTTTTTTTAAAAACAAAAATAGTTTCTCGTTGTCTTCGTCTCAAATAAACATGCGCACCAAGGGACGTGTGAAGGTTCAGCCTATCTTTCGAGCCGCGTATTTAAGGCTTGAATTTGTACCTTTCTTAACCAGTGTTGCACATTCGTTAACGTGAAAAAGAACCCGGAAGTTTTTTTTAAAAGGGCACTATGTACAAAGTTGACATGTCTGAGAAACAACATTGGAAAGTCTATCGTCTCACACATGCAGACCGTGGCAATACTGGGGAAATATCTTTATTTTCACATAACAAGACTGAACATAAAGTTTATAAACTGTCATTAACTGTTTATTAATTTACAGTTAATTAATGACTGTTAATAAACTGTCATTATCCACGTGTTTGTATTTACAAGCAAACATGAAACGATGAGCTCACAGTCCTTTTTATCTTTGTGTTTCTGGTCATTACATATACATATCAGCTTGAGAATGAGATGGTATTTTGAGAACCTGGGATGTACATTATCGCTGAAGCCATCCGTTTTGAATTATACAGTGTACGTAATCCTTCTGTTGCAGGGAAAGTACCTTACAGTCCTGAAATTCCTGCATAAGAACTGCCTGGACTCCACAGCTTGACCATTGAGTAGCACTAATTCCCAGAATTTAGTTAACCAAATGTGACTTTGTGCCAGAAAAATTTAAATTGTCACAAACTCTTGATTTCTTCAGATCTCTTCTGAGTATAAAGATCGCCTGAAGGATATAGAATAACAAGGACTGAACTGAAAAGACATCATAGACATTAGATTTTTTAATCATCCAGTGTTACTGGTTTTATTGTATTTTTCAGTTTTGTTTTCTTTCTCAAAGACTTGAAAGGGATTTGCTTAGCTTTGAAATGGCCTTTGAAATGGAGATATTTGAAAAAGTGCTACAAAGAGCTACCTAATCTGCCTGGTTCATCTTGCTGAGTGTGTATTGGGTTACTTCAGAGAGCTGGGTATACAATAGAATTTAACTGAGTGAGAGCATTTTTAAGTAGAACTGTGTTAAACAATTCAAATTAAAAGTTTTTTACAATTTATTCAGGATGTGTGGATTAAACCCAGGAGGCTTTGATTCAATCCCAGTCATTGAAGAACAGACATTTCTTTAGGGGCAATTAATGAGGAACATACTGTATTCACAGTGCACAGTGAAAGATGGTGAAGAGTTGGAATTGTTTGTTAAAAATCTTTTGAGGAAATTGTCTTTATTGAAGTATTCATATTATGAATGAATGTGACCGCTGCATTGGGAATAGTTTTTTTTTTCTAAGAGGCAAATTCAAAGCAGACTCAGCACTTGTTTGCATTTGCACTTTCAGATGTGTACTTTGTACTGTATATTTTGACAGCCAAATCTGAATTTGACCCGTTGGAACTGGACAGGGTGGCCTCCTCTTCCTCCCCTGTAACCAGTTCTATGTGAAAGAGAAGGCTTGTCAGCTGTGTGGGTGTGACAGAGGTCTCAGTTCATGACATATTGTCTACTTTTAATCTGCCAAAGGTATTCTATTTCAGTCCCTTACCATTTCACTAAAAGCCAAGTCAAAACCAGTCCCTTGTTTCTTGTCTTAATTGTAGTGGGTTTGAGAATAAGAAAGCTACTTCTGATGTCCAGGCAGCCCTGATACAACATGCTATTAATACTCAGCCACACTCCATTCATTTTCTGCTCATATGTTTACCTAGGATACAGATATGTTGTCAAGTGAAACTGTGTCCACCTCAGTAAACCACAAACTCATGTTTTCAAGTCCACAATATTTTTTTCCTGCCAATGGCAAAAAAATACCACTCATTTCAAGATAAACTTAAAATGATATTGCATAGATACTGTACCAATGAAAGCCATTTATATAAAAGCCTGTAGTTTCTGATGTATAAGGATATAATGCAAGAAAACTAAAATTCACTTGGAAGATGGACTATAATTTTATTTTAGAATTATTGCTAACAACTATTTCAATTATCTCCCGGAGATACGTTCCCAATTGTCTTTCAAATGTTCCCAAGTGTTTCCAAACTTCTCAATGGTCCCAATTTTTGCGATGTTCCCCATGTTTCTGATGTTCCCAGTGTTCCCAGTTTTCCCAACGTTCTCAATATTACCTGTGTTCCCAATGTTCTCCGTGTTTCCAGTATTCCCGAATGTTCCCAATCTTTCCAATTTTCTCAGTGTTTTCAATGTTCCCGGTACTCCCAGTGGTCCCAATGTTCCCCTTGTTTCCATTGTTCACAATATTTCCCTTCTTTCCTGTGTTCCCATTGGTCCTGGTGCATCCAGTGTTCCCAATGTTCCCTAAGTTATTGTAACGACCACGGGTTTGGGTACAGCATGGAGCAGGCATGGGACTCAGGGAATGGGGTTGAACAACATTTATTAACTCAAACCGGAGAAAGGTACATGCATAGGGACAGGGGTTACAGCGCTGCACCTTCACTAACACACACACACACCTGAAGGGAAGAGGCCGTCTCCCAGCCGCCGCCCCACTATGTACAGTCCAGTAGCCCCGCCCCCAGGCGCTGTGCTCAGCCCGCCTTGCTCGCGCATGGCTAAAGCGCCCCGCGTGGCGCTACATTATCAATGTTCCCAAATGTTTCCAAGGTTCACTATTTTTGTGGTATTCCCAATTTTCAAAATGTTCCTAGTGTTCTCAATGTTTCTCATTTTGTTGTACTTGTCAATATGGTCTCCTTAGTATAAATGAAGACCTGCATTCTCCAGCTGCAATGCCAAAAACCCAATCTGAATGCCAGAGGAATAAGGCCAGACGATTTTATGCAGGGTCCAGCTTTCCAAATATCTTTCCTGCATTTTATTGCAGTTAGCATTTCAAAAGCAGAACTATACTGAGACCACAGTTGAGATCTGTACCTATTTAAGGATGATCTTTCATCTGAACTTATATAAGGCTTACGGACGAGTCAATCTATGTCACTGTCTTCAGTTCAACTGTCATCTACTTTCACAGTTGATTTTTTGTATTTTAAAAACAATGTCTTACACATTTTGGATATTTGGATATGAATTTTGGATATTAACCATGTTTTTATAAATAATTTCAAAGGTAAAATTTCACAGAGATTCTCTAAGTAAGAGACAAAATTCTTAGCTGGGCTTAAATTACAAAAATCAATTTATGTTCAAGCAGCATTTGATGAGCAAGAAACTCCATCTGTGCTCCTGAGATCTTGTTAAAATTGAGAGCTCAATCCCTATCCAAAGCTTAACGGGATCAAACCTGGCATTTGCAGCACTTTGATGCTGAATAAAACCTTGGGATTGTTTAACCTGGGATACAGATATGTTGCCAAGTGAAACTGTGTTCACCTCAGTAAACCACAAATTTGTGTTTTCAGGTCCACAATATTTTTTCCTGCCAATAGCAAAAAATGCCATTCATTTCAAGATAAATTTAAAATGATATTTGTATCTGATAGATATCAATGAAAGCCATTTATTTAAAAACTTGTACAGTAGGTTCTGATATACAGTATGAGAATAACATGCAAGAAAGCTCAAATTGCCTTGGAAAGATTGACTATATTTTTTATAATTACTGCTAACAAGTATTTAAATTATCTCCTAGAGATTTTCCCTCCGACAATCTGTTGTTTTTCAGGTGTCAAATCATGAGCAATGAACATGATGGGTTGGTGTCTAAAAAGTAAATATTTGACTTCTTCCAGATATCAGTATCTTGGGAACATGTGATTAGTGATCAAAATGATGAAAAAAAAATTCTACATCTTTTGATATAATTATCTGATCACTTTTAGTGATATTTATTAAACTAATAACCCTGCTGCTGACAAGAAGGAATTCACCAATCAGTTTTGGTTATAGATCCCTTCATAAAAAATTGTAGCAGAGTGATTTACAGAAGGGCAGTACATTGCTGCCTCAGAGCACTGGGGCCCTGGGTTCAATTCCAGACCAAGGGTGCCCTGCGGAGTTGGGATTTCTCCCATTTTCATGTGGCTTTTTGCTGGGTGTTCTTGTCTCCCCCTACAGAACAAATACATACTGGTAGGTTAATTGGCTCCTGGGGAAATCGGTCCTGCCATGAGTGTGTTTGTGTCTGTGTATGTATGCCCCACAATGGACTAGCATCCCATCCAGGATGTATTAGAATAGGCTCTGGGTCTCCCACAGCCCGGAATGGGAAGGATCAGTTTGAAAATTGATTTATGTAAACATGTACAATGGATGTTTTACTGTACAAACAACTTTTGGGCATGGAGGATAAAAAAATAAAAACTCCCAAAACGAAAAATAAAATAGGTCTGTGGAGGCCTAGTGGTTGTCTCCCTTCCAGATTAATATAGAGAGTGGAGTGTTATCTTTCTACAGCCACACCGATGCTCCCAGCATATTCATTCAGATATCTTGAAATGTCTTTGGATGGGAGCACTGCACAGACACACATATCTGTACATAATGCAATCCAGATAAATAACCACTAAAGAAACTGAACGAATACATCTCCATATTGCACAGTTACTACTTTTTTCCTGTAACAGCTGATATACAGTACAGTAGTAATATTTGTGTATCATTTCAGGACTTTTTCCTTACAAACTTTTACATTTTGATAAGACATTTTGCAGATGATTTTGCACAAACACACAGAGAAGGTGAATACGTTTTACTTAAATATCAAGGAAAAGATAAAGTGCATTATTTCAAATACACTATGTGTCCCCTTTAAGGAACTGATTTACTCTTATAAACCGAATGTCCCAATAAAATAAATAAATAAATAAATAAATAAATAAATAAATAAAAGCTTGTGATGTGGCTTTGCAGCAGATATCACTTGTCATGTTGGAGGAAAAATTGAAGAGGGAAACTGATATCTTGGCCAGGGTGTTTCCGAAAGGGATTGCTTTTGACAGCTTCTAGAGCTCAGTCCTAGGCATTCTTCTTGGGTCAGAGTAAAGGACAGGTAGGGACCAGACATAAACCCTTCACTGAGACTGGGAAGAACACAGAGCTGTCATCACATCTTCAGACAACTGTTGATAGAGAACTTCTGGGTTTTAAGCAAACATCAGAGGAGTAATCCCGACAATGCTTGAGAAAACAGTGCAGAGACATTAAGGAAATGATCAAAGACCTTTACTGGTGGCTTTCAATAAATGTTATGTTTTTTTTTTTGTTGCTGTTGATTTAGTTTTGGCACACACAAACCTAACAGGACCACATGTTGTTAATTACTCTTCCCCGACTTACCTTGGCCTGCACTCATTAGCCTAAAAAAATATTATTGTTTCATTCTTGAAATCACCACTGGATTGAGACAATATGCTCAGTCTACACTTAGAATGATCTGAAGAAATAGTTAATATAGGACAGAACATTGTGTTAGTATCAATTCATGTTATTTTTACAAACGTGTGCTTTTAAGGCTTTCTAAATTTATATTTAGACTCAGACTCTACTGGTATATTTCATATTATCAATGCATTACCTTTTACAATACCTTTTACATGGTTTGTTATTGTTTGATATTTTTACACAACATAACACAAGTAAAGTGAGCCTATACTGTACATGGATATTTTATGTTTTTTTTTTAATGAAGATATACTGTACAGTACCTTGGCTCTCACATATTGGTACTTAAATTGTATGTAAGGATATAAAAATGAGAAAATCCTGACAAATGTGGAGGCCATTTAGCTGTTATCTTTTCTATCAGGTTACTATTAATGCACCTCAATTCTACAAAAAAACTATGGACTCTTTCACAGAAGCAAAGATTTCATCACCGTCTGGTCCCTTTAGTCCATTTGTAATGTGTGTTTGAAGTTTGAACATTATATATAAATAAGAAAAGCAAATGACCAAATTAATGGTTTGCAATGTATATTTTTTAAAAAACAAGTCAGCCATAAAAATGTTTTCCCTTTTCTTGCACTCGACTAAAGGATGCTTCACACCAAAATTAATGCCTGTAATCTTACTGAGTCACTCTTATTCAGCGTTTGAAGTCAGGTTCAGTTTACAACTAGCGTATTTACGATTAGCACATTATTGCAAAGGTTCACTTGAAAAAGGCTGGAATGTACAGTAAACAAATCATACACTACCCACACAATGCCATGTCGATGAAGCCTAAAGTCTGTTTTTCTTCAAGAACTGATTGGATGAGATTCTTGGATCAAATAGCTGCTAACTGATAGGCTAAACGCCCTCCCCTTTTTCAGACCACGTGAAAAATGTTGAAATGTCTATATTTGAACCATAATTAGAAGTACATTGCAATGTATTATATATTAAAAACTCCTAGTGGCTCAGACAGTGTTGCAGTGGACCTTTGAAGGACAAATCAGGCTCTACAGTCCAGCCACTGCCTGCTCTAGTCTGGAATCTGTCCTTAATCAGACTCAGAGGCCCCGATACTCAGCTGGGGGACCCCTGGAGCTTTCTCCGGGCAGTGCTGTCGGCGAGTGTGGCTGCAGTCGTCCTGACACCAGCCACTCAGCAGCGTTCAGCGCGGTGCGTGCAGAGCTCTGCCAGCACACAGGACTTCGCTCCCCTCAGGCTGGGGAGACAGATCAGACGTGTGGAACTTCCAGGCAGAGCGGATGTAACAACGGCTGACATTGTGCTCTTTTTAAGCAAGTCTGTTTTTAAAAAAGAAGATTTTATTTATTTTTAAATGGTTAGTTTTATCAGGAGAAAGACAGTTTTTCAGGGCGTTCTGAAAGCTTCTTAAGGACATACTGTAAATACAGTACATACTGGAATAGGATATTAAAAGACATTTACATTTTAATAATGTGCTAATTAAATGTTAAAATTACATCTAACTTCACATCAGATTCTTCAAGTTCATTTTTCCTACATTAAGAACATGCACAAATCTCCTTCTTCATATTGAACCATTAATAGCGTGAGTGTGGGGATTTTGACGCAGGACCAGAAAGATAGCAGGATGATTAATGGGGTGAAAGTATTTTTTTCTAAAATGTTCTCAGCTTGACTGGATAGGAAACCCGATGTTTTTATTTTTATTTTGTCTGTTAGAGATTGCAGATACAGTAGATATTTGAATTAAGTTGCTAAAAAACAAGATCTGCTTGAGTGTGAATTATGAATTGTGAAAAATAGTTTAATAAACTCATAAAGTCATGTCTATTACTTTTTAGTACATTTTTATTACTAACCATTTGTAATGTTTTTGTGTAATGACAGATTTCTGCTTCTATGAGATCTGTATGACATAAAAATATATTTCCATTATTAGAATATCAGTCAAAAACAGAAATCCTACAGTATGTCATGACAATACATAGTAAATGTTAGCAATGCCATTTGTTTTCTTGCATATACTGTACAGTATTTTAAATTCATATTGGTGTACGCTACTTAAATTATTTTTTGGGAGATTATACTTGTCATTCTGGGCTCTAATTTCATGCTTTACACTTAAAATATAGCAATGAGACATCTGTGTTGCTTAATGCAGGAAATTACCAATGATTTCTATTAAAGTGTCTGAATCATCCCTGCGTTTCCAAATTTGTATAGAAACAGAAATAACCTCAAATTAAATTCTCTGTTCTGCAGCATGAAAAGCCTGTAAAGAGGGTGGGTTTGTCTCACTTTAAAATGGTATTTTTTCCCCCTATGGTCTATATCATCCATGTGGGGCTGGTGATGGTGGAGGGGAGTCTCCATCACCTGTAAAGTGCTTTGAGTGGATTGTCCTTGAGTAAAGTGCTTTGAGTGGAGTGTCCAGAAAAGTGCTGTATATTGTAAGTGTAAGCAATTATTAATTATTATTATTATCATGAATCATAGTAACATGGTCACCGTCTGTTTTGTTTAATGCTGACATTCCTTTATCTTTGCTTCTTTGCAATGGTGAAAGTCTGCTCTTTCCAGACAGATTTGTACTAATGTCCCTTCAGAAATGGTATCTAAGGGGATCCCATGGAGATTTAAGTTGAGATTACCATATTGAGATTTGAGTCGACTGGGTTTTAGTGGTATAGCTACTGTACATAATTATTGTAATTTGAAATTTAAGTCATTTTTACATATGAAATTTGACAAGTCCCATATTTTGTTGATTGCCTGTCTTAACAGTTCTGAAACATGAGTTTGGCTGTTCCTGGAATCAGTCGGAGCACTCTGGTGAGAAATTGTGCGATTATTTCAGCCACCAGTTTTTCCAAACATGTTTTTAACTAGTTGCAGCATGTTTAGGATGCAGCTGCTCAGATTGTAACCAAAATCCCTGTTTGTTCTGCTTTGCTATGAAGCAGACATGTCAATGAGGAAGAGCTTTGCTCATTCCAGGAGTTACAATATCAATACATTATTCTTTTTTCGTTTTATACTTGGCTTCCAGAGCATGGCTTCCAGTATGCACGTTTTTTTTTCTGGGTCAACATTAATCCTACTATATTCCTACACAGAGTGAATGTAACCCCTTATAGAGTATATTATATGTAACTTGTTTCTAGCCACCTGTATAGTCTTTTTCAAAGAGGCACTATGGGAAAGTTTGTGAATTTTGGGAAGGTTGGGTGACAGATAACAGGTGTGTGCACTTTCTAAACTGAATGATTGCTTTGTTCATGGCCACATAGTACAAGTAGATCCAGCAGGCCAGTCTCACTGCAGCTAAAAGGAGGTGGGTGGTGCATTGGGAATCACCACTGGCATCACTGGATTCTTCCCCATCATGATATCAGTTACAGTACATTGAGCTCTGTACTGCTCAGATCCACTTCAGATCAAAGGGGAGCCAGCAGTGACATTGTGTTTGGCTGCCAAAGCTGTCAAATCCTTAATGTACAGTATATTAATTTTATAGCATGAAACTCTAACAAAATCACTTTGTAGTAAATCCAGGGGTGGCCACAAAATGCATAAAAATACAAGCCCCTACAAAAAGATGTAAAAAAATGTTTACTGAATTGCATTTGAGCTGGAAAACATTTAATTATTATAATTGCTTACACTTATATAGCAGTTTTCTGGACACTCCACTCAAAGCGCTTTATAGGTAATGGGGACTCCCCTCCACCACCACCAGTATGCAGCCCCACCTGGATGATGCACCAGAATGCTCTACACACACCAGCTCTCAGTGGGGAGGGTTACACCCCTACTGTTTTCAAGAAACACCCTGGGATTTTTCATGACCACAGAGAGTCAGGACCTCAGTTTTATGTTTCATCTGAAGGACAGAGCCTTTTTACAGTATAGTGTCCCCATCACTATACTGGGGCATTAGGACCCACAAGTCCAGCAGCCATATCACAATGCAACTAAAAACTGGCAACCCACTGAAGCTAAGCAGGTGTGAGCCTGGTCAGGATGGGAGACCTCCTGGGAAAAACTAAGGTTGCTGCTGGAAGAGGTGTTAGTGGGGCCAGCAGGGGGCGCTCACCCTGTGGTCCATGTGGGTCCTAATGCCCCAGTATAGTGACGGGGACACTCTACTGTAAACAGGCACCATCCTTCGGATGAGACGTAAAACCGAGGTCCTGACTCTCTGTGGTCATTAAAAATCCCAGGGCGAGTACGGGTGTAACCCCGGCGTCCTGGCCAAATTTCCCATGGCCTCCTAATAATCCCCCTCTATGAATTGGCTACATTACTCTGCTCTCCTCCCCACTGATGGCTGAAGTGTGATGAGCGTTCTGGCGCACTATGGCTGCCGTCGCATCATCCAGGTGGGGCTGCACATTGGTGGTGGTGGAGGGGAGTCCCCATTATAGACCGCAGGGTGAGCACCCCCCAGGGTGAGCACCCCCTGCTGGCCCCACCAACACCTCTTCCAGCAGCAGAGTCTCTTCCAGAGACCTCTTTTTCCCAGGAGGTCTCCCATCCAGGTACTGACCAGTCTCACACCAACCTTCAGTGGGTTGCCAGTTGTGAGCTGCAGGGTGATATGGCTGCTGATATTTACAAAATAGTAGACATTCAACAAAATAATAAACTAGAGTCTTGCGAGGACATTTCTACTCGCAGTTCCAAATCCATTTATGAACACCAGGTTGTGTTTCAATCACACAAAGTTGCTACATTCAAACATGACTGACTTGCTACACCATGAGTGTCAGATTAAACACTGTGAACTCCACCCCCCAGTCCTCCTCTTGATGGATGCATCTAAACAGAGGCGAGTCTGGCTCTGTAACCTTGACCCAACATGGTGGAACAAAATAACGTAGATACAGACATGGACAAGACTGTGGATCGACAAGACCTACACAGATGAACAGATGAATTTACAATAATATGCAGCATACATAAGTACAAAGAAAATTAATTGTTGTTCCAAGATGACAAGAAAAAAATAAATAAAAGGTTTACAGTACTGTAACCACCACAGACTGCGTACCACCACATAGTCACAGAAATTCTACATTAGATGTTCTTTGTAGAGACTTGGATGGGGTGGGGTGTATCGATTTTGGCAGATTAGGGGATGGGTAGAAGGTGTTTCTTTGTGGTGGGGGAAATGTTACATTCTTTTATTTTATGCTTGTTTTTGTGTGAGAAATGTTTCATTAAAATGGATTAAAAAAAATTGAATCAAGCCTACAATGTCCTGTATTATGCACTGCTTCTGTGTTCCAAAATATTTCCTTTCGGACTGAGTCCACCTAATGGTTTTATGATTTAACAACTCTGTGTTCTGAATCTTAACTCAATTGAATTCCAAATTTGTTCCAGGAGAAAAAAAAAGTTATTTTATCAGTCCTCATTCCAGATACACGCAGAGGGAATCAGTTATGAGACTTATTAGGTGCTGCTTTAAAGATATCAAACACTTGCTTATTATTCTTAATGACACTAAACAGCCATGTTAACAACTAGTTACCATCAACTTATCATTTGATGTCTTTGTTCACAAGCTTACCTTGGCAGATAATATCAGCTGATTATGAATTCTATTTGTTAAAGCTTTATTTCCTGAAGTAGAGGCAACAGGGCAAATCAGATACGTTTTTAGAAATCTACTGTGACATACAGTACAGTGTGTCCCATTTAATACTATCCATCCATTTTCTAACAGCTTTATCCAGGACAGGGTTGCGGGGGAGCTGGAGCCTATTCTGGGAAGCAACAGGCACAAAACAGGATACTTCCTGGACAGGATGCCAGTCCTTTGCAGGCACAGACACAACCATTCACAAACTCACACCAGGGACAAATTTCCCAGAAGACAGTCAGCCTGCCAGAATGTCTTTCGACTGTGGGAGGAAACCTGTACGAACCTGGGCAGAACGCACACATTTCATTCAGACAGCACCCCAGGAAAAACCCCCAGAGCCCCAGCACTGCGAGGGAACAATGCTAACCACAGCACCACCATTCTGCCCCAGTTAAGGACTAATTCAATTTCAAGTTCAGACAACCTGAAACACACGTTTGTGCTGATTTATTCCATGTTTATCTACGCTTTGGAAATGCTGCATGGGTATTAAGTTCCGAACTCCATGAAGGGTACTGCATTTAGGTATAATATTACAAAGAGTCAGAATGTTCTGCCAAAATGCTGGACTTGGATTCTATACCAGCCCTTACCTGATTAAAGCAAAGAAACATTTTGCGTGTTTGGTCAAAGATATTTTCAAGCTTTGGTATTTTAGATGGAAAAGTGTGTGCAGCAGTTTCCATTCCAGGACTTTTAGCAAGGTGCACTGAAAGTCTGTTTCACTGCATCATTAAGCTATCACGCAGACTAGTGGTTCACAGTCCTGGTCCCGGGGGAATACTGCAATGGCTGTGTTCCAACTGGGCCCTGAATCACTGATGCTAATTACTGCCTGTAACTGATCTGCTACCTTGTTTCTTCACTCATGCCTTGGTTACAAAAATGTTAAAAAGTACTTTTCCAGCAACTTCAGCATACAGAACTTTATGCACTCTTTCCTCAACTTGCACTGTTTCCTCAACTAATTAAGAATGTGCTTCCTTTTCTCTGAGAAAAAGAAAGAAGGTGATAATGATAATGTAAAAATCCCTCCAAAGTGAGTCTTTGTTTTTTTTCTCTTAAGTGTAATTGGTTATGTTTCAGTTGACACACCTGCACAAGGTCGTACAGTGAAGAAATGGCATGGGCCTGATACCAGTAATAAACCCTGCACAGCTTTTTAAGAGTAGGAAGCAAGGGAGAAAGATGCTGCCAGAAGAAAACGCAAATCAATTTTGCTTTAAGAACTTGTGTGAAGCAAAATTCAGAACAGCAAGGCCTTCTATAGAACCAGGAATGAGAATCACTGTTGTAGACAGTGTGGAAGGGTTCAGCAATCTTTCTTGGGAAAACAGAAGTGAATACGGGCTTGTTATCAGATTAAGATAAACCTCTAGAATGCTGGAATGTAACTGGACTGAATATGTAAGATGGGTGGTGTTAAGGTTGAAGATGTTATGAAAATGTTTTGGGTGCTTCTGTTGAATAATTGTTGTCATCCTGAACAGAAAAATCATTTTCGGTAAAAAACAACGTATACTGTATATGCACCATTTTGACCATGTGTTAAAATATAAACAGTATTGAAATATCCATTAATTGATTATTGTTTTTCTTCTGAAACACTTGAGTTTAAGTAAACGTATTGATGCTCAACTGATTATATAGTGAGTATTTGAAAATGTTGCTGCAGAATTGTGCCCTTACAGAGGGGACACACTAAAATAAAAAGTACAGTGGATTATTTTAAATGTTTGTGTCAGGAATCCCTGGTGGGAAGATACAAGGATCCTGAGCAGACGCAGGCACGGGTGATAGATGAGGCAGGCGAACAAACCAAAACGAGAGGCAAGGTCGTAGTCAAAAGGCGAAAGGCAAATCGTAATCCAGGAAGATCTCCGGTAGCAAACAGTCCGAGGCGAGAGGCGAGGTGCAAAGTCGAAAAGGCAGAAGGGGAATCCAAAATCCAGAATAAACGAGGTACGGGCAACAACGCCAGGTAGAGCTCTCAAGGAGTAGACTCAATACCGAGCAGTGGGAAACAGGTGAAGAGGGTATAAATAGCAGTGCGCACCGCACAGTGAGTGTGCACAGGTGGTTTAACTCGTGCAGCGGCGTTTGTTAATAATCACCCGCTGCTGGGGCTGATTAGCTCGCTTACCAGTTGGTCTTGACTGCCTGGTGGTCGTGACAGTTTGCTTGTTCTAACAGAAAACCTTACTGACAGCAAGATGTGCTGATTGAGGCTTGCAAAAGTAGTTTAGGAAGGGAAACCCACCTCTTGGAAATGCCACTGCTTTGAATATATAGTTGTGACATAGGAGACTGTTTTTCATCAGGAACAAGTAACTATGCCACCAGTCTTAACATTCCACACAGTAGTGTCTTTTTCTGTTAAACATGAAATATTCAATGAAAGAAATCAAGTTAAATCAATTTGCATTGTTGATTGAAGACAAACATTTTCTCAATGTTTTTGGCATGGGTTGATGTTTCGGTGAAAATGGAAATGTTTATGGGGCCCTGCAGACCTAAATAAGGAGACGTAAGAGATACAGAGCACTAAAGCAACACTGACTCTACTCTATGAGAATCACTGGACATGCACACCTGAAGCAGAGATGTCCCTAAGGCACGTTAATGTGAACTGTCAATTATGCACAGCACACAATGCCCACGATGCTACGGGAGATGGAATTAAAAAAATCACATGCATGTCTTTGTAAATCAATTATTTGTCAATGGCAAATCTCTCCCTAAAGTCTTACTGTCTCCATGACAGTTCTGGCCTTTAGGCAATCAAATTTATGACATCACGGAGGAGCCACGTCTGTTGCCGAAACCTATCTCTCTCAGAAGAAAGATTGAAGAGTAAATGACAGACTATTATTCTACCTCTTGAGTTTAATTTTAGCCCATTCCTTTCAGTCCCTTCTGTGAAGGCTAATTAGAGATACATGACTGTTATATATGGGTCATCAAACAAATGTAACACTTATGACAGCGATACATTTACATTTTCAGGGAAATAAAACATTTTTTATAGCAGGTGCACTGACATTTTATTGAACAGACAATATACTTCGCTAGTACAAATTAATTAATCATATTTTATACTTATTAGCATTTGCCATCAACTGAGTTGACCAACAGGGTGTCTACTGTAAAAGGCACTGGCTCATTGCATGAGTGGCTACTCTTTGAAGCAATACAAATGGCACATTTAGGACATACTGTAACGTTTGCTTTGCAAATGCTGTCTTCTGGGATTTTGTACCATTCTTCTTGTAAATCCTGAACAAGCAATTGGTCTCAGAGCCCTAGAACCTACATGTTTTCCTACCGTATCCCAAAAATCTTCATTTTGGCATAGCAGTATTTTCAAGTAGGGCATCCAGGGAAATAATTGTTATATTCTGATCTCATAATAAATCCCATTCTTTTGACTGAGCGGATATTGGTGAGGAAAGAGTGGTCGTCTGGTCTGCCAAGAATGACTTGCAGCCCCACAGCTGAATTAGCAAAGATGCAGAGGAAACAGCAGTCCTGAAGATGGAGCATGATGATGATGTTTCAGTTCTGGCAAGGTGCCATGTGTTGTGGTGGTTCCAGTAGTTAGTGCCCTTGATCTGAAGCCCAGGGTGTCGTTGTAGTAACTTGTCAAGTTAGAAATGGCCAGGTGTGAACACTTCAGATGGTTAGTACCACTGCGCTGCCTCAGGCCTGCCTCCAAAATGCCGATGGCCTGATGTCATTGTTGTCTTGATAATCTGGGCTTTTCTTTCTTGATTTTCAACAAGAAGCTAGACGTGCAGTTTTTACTCACTGCTGAAGAGCACTTGGCAGGCAAGTCTACCTGAAGTGTTGCTCCAAGCTGGGCATAATTGTTCCTTTGTTTTTTCCTCTTTCTTGTTTTTCACCAGACTTGACATTCAACGGGTTACATTACCTCATTACCTGTGCCCAATCAGCTCTCTCACTAATGAGGTGATTTAGTGCTTATAGAACATTCAAAGTCACTCAAGCGCATCAGGGTGAGATGTGAATAATCAAATAATCAAAAAGATGCCAGAAACATTTACTGAATATTCAGAAGCCATATACTTTATTCCTCTAAAACATACATACCTGTAAACAAAGTCATACTTTTAATGTTCAGTATATTGTGTTGCCACGGTAACTCATACCAGACATCAAATTCTCATGCTCTGCCTTGAGCGGGTTCCCCATTTAAAAAAAAAAACGAGTACAGTATCTCATTTCTTAGTTAATTTCTCAGTTTCACATGGTTATCTTTTCCTTTTAGTCCAGACTCTGAAAGCTGTGTATTACCTTCCTACAGAATGGGGAATACTTTCTTTGTTACAGGGGTAATAGTGCTATAGGAGTAGCAGAGATAAGGTGCCAGCAAATCATATTGAATGATGCATTTTCTTTTGAGATGAATAACCTGATATTTATGTACAAATGACACTATAGCTAGTACACATTTAATCTTAGCAATTTGATTCTGACTGTTGTGTATAGCACAATGTCATCAGAAACATCCATCCATCCATTTTCTAACTGCTTCATCCAATTCAGGATCATAGTCAATCCAGAGCCAGTCCTGTGATATTTGTTCAAATTGAAGACCATTTTGTAGCTGTGGCTGAACATACAACATTTTGTCACCAAATTATTTTTTTTTAGCTGCAACTTTTTAGATAGATAAGATACGTTATTGATCCCATGAGGGCATTTGCAAGGTTATACTATGCATATGCATATCAATATGAGACAATGCTTGCTTTCATTAAACAATCATCATGATTGATTAAATGAAACTTATTAAATTGCCAGAGTTAAGATTTGTCTTAAGCTGTCCACTTGTGAAATGTTTGATAGTTTTGTTCTATCACAATACATATCTGCACGAATGTTTAAGTGTTATTAGATATTTATTTGACGTTTTCTGACAAGAATGTCACCATTAAATTATATTCATATACTGTAACTTCATTGTGAATTATATTATTATTTACAAAACACACTGGTTTGTATACAGATTGTATTGAAATTGTGAGACTGCCCTTTATATTGTGAAAGATAACATGATTTTGCCACAAACCCATTAGAAAGGATCCGAGTACAAAGCTTTCCAATTTAAAATGAAAAATGAAAAAATGACACTTCTGTGCCAATTGCCTTAAGTGTCCACACACAAGTATCAGACCAGCCTCAGCATGACAGCTGCAATGAAAGCACATGTCTTCGAGGAAGATCTGCCTTGGACATAGTTCTTCCCTGGGGGCAAAGGATTTTGTCATTTTCAGTCTTTCTGATTCCTGCTTTTCTGGTGCAGCTCTCGTAGGATCCCTGAATGGATAATCATCTGCTTTTCCAACAAAAAAAATTAAGAAATTCTACACTAGAGAACTGCTCTCACATGCTTGTTTTACCTCATTGGAAGGCGGCTTGATTACAGTTTTAATCATTACTGCATATTTCTATCCCAAACATTTTTTGTGTGATTCATCCCTGTTTTTAATTTATAATTCTGTTTTATTATTATTATTACCACTGATGAATCTAATACGTAGTTCTTAAGAAGCTGTAAGGAAACCTGAGCACATGTATAAGATCCAACAGCATCATAAATCTTCTTCATCTTATTAGTAGTAAATATTCTTATTATTAATACAAATATTCTGCATTTATACAGCACTTTTTTAAAATAAATAAAGAGACCCATTTCAGGCTGACTTCATTCACCACTGAAATGTAACTCCCAGCTGGCTGAGACGTGGAAGATTGGATTGGATCAGGTGGAGGAGTGAGAAACCGCTCACCAACTGTATTAAGGGGAAACTTAAGGAGACCCGATTTCAGGAATTTAGCAAGGACACCGTGGTAGCGCCTCTGTTTTTAATATCATTGCCATGGCATCTTTAATAACCCAGTAGCCAGGACCTCAATCAAACATCTCATCTGATAGACGGCTCCTCTTAAAACTGTCCTTGGTCACTATACGGGGACATTGGTCTGGTAAATACTACACAAAATTTAATAAACAGCTTGAAGGGTTTCATCAATGTCTATTGCATCATTTCTTACAAACCAAAGGTATAAATATAACGAAGTTTGCATGTTTTTAAGGAACTGACTGTCTCTTCATAGATTTTCAGTATATAGGGAAAACAAAATCCACACACTGGAGTAATAGTTTCACCCCTTTAATTTTCTTCTGTCTGTTGTTTATGTTCAGTATTTTGGGTATTTATACATTTGCTTGCACAGCAAATTCATTATTCATGTTCATTCTAGTAGGCACATATATTCCACACACTGTAACACATTGTTACATACTGTTGATCTGTTGTGGAAAATGCATCTCGCATCTCAAGATATTAATAAAAATCAAAATGAAGCTGACGTATGATTGGAGAGTGGAGTTTCTGTATTTGTGCAGACCTTTTTACAAAGGAATTCCACATGTATGCCAACAACTGCTGAACTGTTTTGATTTGTAACGTTAGGTTCAGGCAGTGAGAATAAGTAGAATTGGTCATTATGTTAAATGTCATAACTATTAATGGCTCCACATGTGGAACAGAGCTTTTTTTATGAAATGTATCGCAATTCATCTGGTATGCAGTGTAACATCACAAGCTGTTCAGGTCCAGTCCAAGCTTATGGCCATGGTTAATAAAAACCAAGAATGCAAGCACTATAATAAGTGTTTCCATATGGCTGTGGTCATGCTTTGTGGCAGACTTTATGAATGAGCTGGCTTTAAGCACAGTCTGAATGTTAAGCACACTACATTCAAAAATAAGGGAGTTCACACTGGAAGCAAGGCATTTACAAATTCCTTTATGAAGTTTCTTTAGTCAACTCAGTATAGTAAAGAACAGGTATTTTTTTCCATTTCATAACAAAGCTGAACTTTTCTAAATATTTATACTGTATATCCTATTCACTTTATGTTAACAAAAACATCTCGGTCAACTGCCTGTGTTATAAGACCCTGCTTCCAGTTTATTTTAATCTAAATAACGCATTTGTATGTATGTAAATCTCATAAAGTCTCACACATTCTGAGTAAAAAAACTCACCCTTTTTGCAGCCTCTGTATTTCAAAAACAGTGCCTTTAATAACATAACAGGAAAAATCTTTTTTCATTATTTTGGAGCCGAAGGAATCACTTCTCATTCAAACCATTACAAAGTTTTGCATCAATTGCATGTACTGTACCGCATTATAATGACAAAATGGTCAATGGTGGTTTCTCAGAGGTATCTTTTTACCTCTAATTGTCTGGATTTTTATTTCAATCCTGAGTTCTAATGGATGAGGCTACCTTTGAAACAAAAAAGGGCACGAATGGGCTAAGCACAAAAACATGCTAGTTTCCAGAGAGGCTGCATGCCAACTGATTACAGCCTTTCCATACAGTCTGGGTATTTTGGCAGTTCACAGACCAAGCTAAATTCCAGACCCCCAAACATAATGTTCTATTATTATAAGATAAGCTACATTCAAATTAATCAAAAGAACGTATTATTCTAAAGAGGAATGTGGGGAAAAAAACATGTTCTTATATAAGACACGTTACAGTGATGTTTAAATTTTGTTCTGGGTTTTATCTGTTGTGTAGAAGTTATTTTTATCTGACGTTAAACAGAGTGCTCAATGGAGGGAAAAAGTGTTATTAGAAACCTTTTAATGCATAAGCTTCGACATGTTATTTTAGTGACTTGAGCTCAAAGAAAAGGCTTATGCTTTACTGCCACTAATCAGCTCTGAGGACCTGCTCTAGAAATGTGGAAAGGAGGAAAGAAAGAGGAAAAGTTAAAGTGTGGGTGTAAGAAGGAATTTTCCATGACAAACATTTAATTGAGCTCATGAAAACAAATTGTTGTGAACAGAGTTTTGCTTTATTGGTGGCCATTTTGAGCAGACTCACCAATAGTGTATGAATGTGAAACATGATCAATTTTTTGCAATTATTTTATCCTTGCTTCTCTTTACTAGGTGTTCCCATTCTTGGACTTGTGTGTGCTTGTAACACTGTTAAGCAGATTTTAGCTTTATTTTACATTGCGATTTTTTTTTAACCATTGACATTGTAGAACATTTTTGCCCCACGCTTCATGAACTGAAGATACACATTATGCATATGTGTCTAATACAGATTTGTTGTCAGAACTGATAGTAGTGGATAATGCAAAAATAATTTGGATAGTGTAAAAACAATTTAATAGCTTAATATATAATAGGGTAGTCCATACAGTGTAAGAAAACAGTTAAGCAATAGTTTTATTGTGTATTTCAGTTATTTAAACATTTATAATATTTCTGAGTTGATATACACCCACAACACATTGCAAGGCATTGTGGTTCCCCAAAGAACATAATTATGTCTGTTCACCTATTCCTCTCCACGACCCCTTAAATACATCTGTCTATCCTTCTTAGCATTCAGAAATTGAAAGAGAAAAAAGAGTCTTGGATCGAATGTCAGTCCTCAGCAGACATGTTTTCCACAAGGAGGTTTTAACAGCAATTAACCCCATTCCTGAGAGTGAGGCAGAGAGAGAGCGGAGTGTGCTGCTCTTTAGAACGGGCTTCTGTTAAGGAGAGGTCTCGACCTCCGAACCTGGAAATTGAATTCCCTTGGTTTTGTCTATCTGTTACAAATCTTTAATCACCTGGGGTGGTCTAGTGAGAGCTCTCAAACGGAATTGGAATTGTGTGGTATCGAAAATGTAGGTATTGAAAGCATGTAGAAGGACTCTTTTATTTCACTTATTTTGTTTGCAATGTTATTCATTGCTGTACCTGATTTTTCAACAGCATACTGTATACTGTAGAACCAGAGCTGATGTAACAGTTTCGTACAGTACTGTACTGTACTGTATGTGCTGTACATAAAAAACAGCTTCCTTGTATCTGTGTCTGTCTGTGTCTGATATTCGATAGCCTCCTTGCAGAAGGCATCAGATGAGCCGGCCAATCAACCACAGATCAGAAATGTCTTTTCCTGAGGTTATTCAGTATCCTTTAAAAATGTTTAATCTCTGGCCTGTGAGTCATTGCCAGTTCTCGAGACGTCTGTTGGTTTTCCTGATTTGTTTGATTTTGTACCAGGTCCCTTTGTAGTCTTCCCTGTTCAAGGTGAAACAAGCCACTGTATCATTCTGACTAATGAGGCTGGGTAGCCAGTTCCACACTCCCACAGCCATCTGCCCTATGAAGTTCCTCCTGATCTTGGTGTTAAATGCACTTCCAGAATACAGCAGTTTCCATTTGTTTCCTTGTTGATTCTGAAGGAGCCGACTGGACTGACTTTGCTCGCTTTGATGATTTTGATCACACGGATCTGCTCTCCTCGTGCTCTTATCTGTTCCAGACTGAAAACGTTTGGTTCTTTTAGCCCCTCAGTGTAGGACACTCCTTCAAGCCTGGTGATGCGCCTGATTTCTGGTCTCTGGATCGATTCCAGAGCAGCACTATCGTTTTTGTAATTTTGTGATTAATATTGAACACAAATTCAAGTTGGGTTTTTACCAATAACTTCAAAAGACATGCTGCAGGGTAAATAGGGTTCAGCAACACAACCCCTGAGGACTGATCCAGGCTGGAGAGAATGGTCGGCCATTCTTTCCGAAAGACACAGGCGCTTACCACATAGAGAAAGGGATGGAAGAAAGTGCTGTATTAATAAGAGAGTAAAGAACTGAAAGAAAAAAGAAAACTTTTGACATAATGAAAGGTTTTTACAGAGAATGTCCATAAAGCAAGTCCTGACAGCAGATGGCACAGTTAGAGTGGCCTCTGTTGGGGATATGTGGTAGTACACCAGGGCTATACAGTGAGTAGCGCAACATCAATAGTCTTCTTGCACGTATTTCTGACCCTGTGTCCCAATGATTCAATTATTTTCTTTTGCAACAGCCCACATGAAAGCACTGGTGATTCTGGCTGTCCCAAAGATTCAAAGAGAGCACAGATCAGCGAAAAAAAATGATTTTGTTCTTCATGCCACTTGATATGGAATCTTCAAAAGACGGGCGTTAAACTCCCTCAACAGCAGTTTCTTTTCGTCCAGCATATGTAAAAGGAGAGTTGTGCAAAAGAAAAATAATTTTGTATTAATGCATGGTGGATGTCTGGCATTACTCAACACTAACAGTGCCAATGACTGTCAAATCGTTTCAGTAAAAATAAAATATTAGCAGGAGGAATGAAGAGGTGATTGAATCTCAGACATCCAAGGTTTTGACTTAGAGTACGTCTCTACAGAGCAGGGAGGTTCCTTTTGTGTATTTTTTTCAAGTGATCAAAAGTGATTTCTTTTTTCCAGTAATGAGTGGCCTCAACCTGCCCTCTCTGATGCATTTGCTCACATAGAGAATTTTTGTCCTGACAACTTCCAGGTGTAGATTCCAGGTGTAGAATATGCTATGCTTCGCATATATTTTTTTCTTCTAAAAAGGTTATTAATTTGGTAATGCTCATAATTTCAGAACTTTGACATGAAATTGGTCAAACAGTATATGGATCAATGTTGCCCTTGTCAAATGACCTTTTTTCCACCAGTGCCTGTTATCTCATGCCAGTGATTGAAGCCCTGAATACAATCTCCGCTAATCTTGAAAAAGTTTACCATCACCAGCTAAGATGCTGAAAAAGTTGGCCAGTCTCTTACACAGCTGATTTGCGGTTGTTTAATTTGTTCAGTGTCCTCTCTCTTAATTAATTTGTGCACCTTTCATCTCACCTGTCACCAGTAATTCCTTGTCCCACTTTGCCCGGGCGTCAATGGCCTAAGCACATCATCTTAAAATTTCAATGCCTGTTTTAACTGATACCACTCTGATAGCAGACACCCCTTGGAGGTCATTTCATGTTACAACTCTAATTTTCGTTAAAAAGTTCAAATTAAAAATTCATAGCTGCTAAAGAACTGAGCCTTGTCTTGTATTAATATAGCCATGTGGGTTTGGTGATAATGAAGAACCTCTGTACAAAACACATGATTACCACATCATATATGCAATATTATTTGACCAGACTGTCTGTTTATATGAAACCACTCAACCATTTGCACTCAGATTCATTTGTGATTTAACCGTAAAATGTACCTGTTAATGAAACTCATATAAACAGAAGACCTATTAGCATGAGTATTCAGTACTTTCAGGATGTATTGTTATTTTCTGCTTTTTATTGTTCCTCAACAATGTATTATGGGTACTGTGATCCCTTAGCAGTTAGGGCCTAATTCAATAACAGACCAAATCAAATATTAACGATTTAGATAAAGGTGATTGCAATTATTGTAAGAATGGAATGATAATGGGACAAGCAGGGCCATTTAAGACCATAAAATCATCTTTAAATTCTCCTGTTAAATTGAATATAGTTTCTGTCTTTAAGATAAAAGACAGTACATGTGCTGAAATGCACAGTACATGTGCTGAAATGCACTGTGTTCCATGTTTTAACTCATCTTATATTTCTGGTATTGGAACAATGGCAGGACTTAAAATACAGTGAGGATAGTGAGAGAAATATCCTCACTTCAAGCAACTCTACTCCAGTCAAAATATATATATTTTTTAAAATAAAATCACTTTTGCTGAGTTCTTATACTACAACCGCAGTAATGTTCTCCTGTTTGTTTTGTTTTCCTATTCTCTGGCCACCGACACCAAGACGGGTTTTCTGCACCGCTGACGCGATTGGTTTGTTCTGCAAATTACTGTGCCTGAAGTCAACTGGAAACAGGAAAAAAAAGGTTCTGCAACCCAAGCTGCTGCAGAAGTATTGTGCCCTGGAGCAGTTCAGACTGTTTTATCCTGACCTGAGAAATATTTCCACAGTCAGCACTTTCCACAGAACTGGCACCGTGTTTATTTTTTCAAGACATTGAGCTGAATAGGCATTAATAAATACCAAAACTGGTATGTCGAGATCCATCTGCGCTTGTCACAACTTGTTAATTAGATCATGTAAAGGCGCACTCTGCTTAGTGAGCTTTCTCAATGTAATTGTAAATCTGAATGACTTCCCTTAAGTAAGTCTGACACTACAGTATATTAGTTTAGAAAAGGAAACTGTAAAAAGTCCACTTGTATGACAAGTATTTCCTCCAAAGTAGTAGAAATCAAATTGTAAGTTTTCTTAAAGCACTTACTCTGCTTTCTATGAAAGCAACTGGTTAATAAAAATGCAATAAAAGCAAACTGGAAACTTAACATACTGTATCAAAATAGGAAGGCAATCGTCTTCATGTGCGTTTATGTGTGGAGGTAGTGTAGGAGAAGCTATGACATAAAATAATCTAGATTCAGCGGTTCCAAACCCTAATTAATGTGTAGTAGAGGCCTGATTCAGTTGTTTTAGTTATTTAATTGCTTAACTCACCTGGTCAAGGGAAAGAAGGATGAGCTGCTGCAAGGGTAATGATGGGGTGGAGGGAGGGGTGTGAAAGAAGATGGTTTGGAGGCATGATATTTAGATGTAGGAGGAAGAATGTAGGCAAAACCATCTCCTGATTTATCATTTAAAACTACTGTACATAGAAAATCTGGTGTCTGGTTTTGATGGCATAAACATTATACACATAGTATTACATTTTAATACAAGAAGTTTGGGAGGAAGGTTATGATCTTTCCCATTCCTCTTCTCTCTCTATGTAAATGTGGCTCCTGGGGACTTCCCTCCTTGCGTCTCTCTCACACCCTTCCCTCCGCCTCATCTTCACCATTGCAGCAGCTCTCTGGCTCATTCCTTGCAATAGTGAAGGTGATCTGGTCAGCCTCACCCTCACATGTAGGGTGCCAATACCCCAGATAGTTATGGGAAATAAACCCCACATATGTTATCCACCTGTTGCATTAGGAGCTAGCTGAACTACCAAACAAGCAATAGCCATAGAATTCACTCTCAGATTTAACTTAATGAAGTCTGGAAGGAAGCTTTGATCCTTATCTCACACATTTCTGCTCACCTGCATATACAAGTTTCGCGTGCAGTCAACCATTCTCTCAGCTACAGTAGCTACACTATGCTACTCACACCAAATGTACTTAATACCTTTTTTTCGCATTTCAATGGGGTCTAACCAGACTACTGAAATGTACATCATAAGTGCTTTGTGAAAATTAGGTGAGCTCTGTCTGTACCTTAACATAAACTGGGATGCACATTTTACAGTCATTAAACAAAACAGAACCAACAGAGTTTAATTCATGTAGGCTCCACAGCCTAAACGTTGTGTTTTGTTTTCTTTTCAGCACAGAATAAGCCTTTGCTTGAATTTAATTTTTGCTTTGTTAAACATTCTGGGTGAACTTGTTTGCAGAATTAGAACTGTTTATTTCTATGCTTAAGTACTTTCAAGCCATGCAAAAGCACATTTTTTAAAACTTCTGTGTGGCCATTGTTTGGCCTTCGGTGTGGGTACTGAACCATGCCTCTGAAGATACCCTTCAAGGCTCCCATAACTCCTTCTCTTTATCAAAAACAATGTGGGAGTGTGGAACAAGCTAACAAGCCATGTTGTTAAAGTCAATACCCTGGCTTCCTTTTATAAGAAATGGCTGGATGAGATCCTAAGATTAATTAGCTACTAAGAATGGACTAGATGGGTTTAATTGTCTCATCTCATTTTGTAACATTTCTTAAAGTCGTATGTTGTTATGTCCTTTTGCATGTATTTTAAAACGGGCTAAACATGTACAGTATAAAACACCTGCATGTATTTCACTTGAATAGGCCAACTGAAGAAGAAAATGACTTTGTTTTGGAAATCTATTTTTGGAATATCGAACTTCAAGTGTGGAAAAACAAAATCCACTTTAGGGAAAACAGCTGCAGATTGGAGAGATACATTATCAGCAAATTATTCAAAGCAAGGCCTTCAGCAGTGAAGGGACACACAGAAACCTGCTGTATATTCTGTCTGGCCTCACTTGGACTAAGCCCATCCCTCTGAACATATTGAGAGCACCTTCCAGAGAGGAGCAAAGAAAAGCCTGAAGGTATGGGGCTAAACATTTGCAGTATATGTGATCATTTTTTGAAGAATCATAAATCATTGACAGTCCAAACTTGACAGTCTATACCATTGACTGAGTGTGCCAAAAGACAATAAGAATAAAACAAGGTTGGTGCTTTTTCTCCTCGTAAAATTACCCATGTGCACTTCAAAGCTGCCAATTATTATTAGATACTGCATTTCGTCTCCCCGGTCTGTTATTAGCAAAAGCAATATCCAGGGTTCTTGAAGGACACACATTTATATGCTATGAAATATTAATTCACAAGATAATGTATATACGCCCTTATCACTGAAACACCAGAATAAATTTTATTATTCATTTCAAAGGTAAACTACTTTACCAGGCTGTCCCGATATTAAATCTCATTACAAGTGGCAATAAATCAAAATCCACATCCTCTTATGGCTTTCTAACAAGCAACCAATATATATGCACATTCTTTCACTACATACTACTGTGTACTGTATATCAATGTGCATTTACAGTATACTTCTCCAGAACAATGACCAATAATACAAAGAGAAACTGGAGCAAACCGTAATTAACCGTAACAAACAAGCAAAAGTAATTGAGCAACCAAAACCACAAAATTTCAAGTCACCATTAAATAAATGCTCACTACCACCCAACCCATGAATGCCAGATTCACTACTTTTGCTAAAAGGAGGTGGGATTTGGGACTTGATCTTGTATCTTCTTTGTTTTTGGGAGCACCTGTTTTAGTCAAAGACTTTCAGAAGTAGAGAATCGTTCTCATGAGACACAGACTAGGATGGAAAAGTCATTCTTAACTCCTTTCTGTGAGAAGAAAATCATTGGGGTACAGGTTGTGACATGGCTAGGCGAATGGAAGAAATGCAGTTTTAAGGAAGGTCACCGTGCCTGGCTGTGTTGAAGGACATTTTTTAGGCATAATTGATTATGACATTGGCGCGCATCATACGCTAACTGTTTCTGTAAGGCTGTATGTGGGTCAGTCTGGTGAAATTGCTTTTTGTAAAAGGAGCTAAAGGAAACAGCCTTTAGCCATTTGGTTTGGTCATGCTTCACACTTGACAAATGACAAGTGGACCCACCTACTAGAGATAAATATTTTCTTTTCAATCAGTTTAATAGGTTTTTCCACATTTCTTATTAGCTGTAGCCGTACTTGGGTACCCGGGATTCCTGAAGGACACATAAAAAGTGCTTTGAGGTTTCCTTTAACATGTGCAGCGTTCGTTTCAATTGCAGTTGTGTCTGTGACATTTGTATGCAACTGATGCTCTGAAATAGAGCTGGTGTTAACAGCACTTTTACATTTTACAGTAAAACATTGAAAAACTTTACAAAACAACCAGGGAACTCCTATGAAAATCTCAGTATTGATAATACTGTAGTGCCTATTGTTCAACAAACAGTAATTTACCATTTATGATGGGAGCTTGGAAGAACAGCAACCAGAAATCAGAAAATGTCCTTTTTTAAAATGATTTTAGTGTTGTTGAAGCACTATAGATTACCGCATGAGAAAGAACTGGAAATTTTCACCACTGAAAAGGAAGAATAAGAAAAAACAAACAAACAAACAAACAAACAAACAAATAAAGTCTTAACTCTTCGAAAAAATAGTTTTAGTAATGAATATATTTAATAATTAATTAAATATTTAATTAATTAAAGTCTTAAATAAATGGTTTTCCTTTAATAAGATTAACTTGTGTTTTAATAATCTGTTCTATTTTTTTGGGTTGTATGTTTTAGGATGTGGGGTAGGGATTTGGGGATTTCGGCTTATATTACTGCATTACCTTGGCTTCACAAACCCTCGGCCATTTATCATGGCCTGGCACGTCCAAGAGCCAGAGCTCTGGGGAGTTTGCAGCTGTTACTTTTCCCACGTTTGTGTCAACCCTTTTCATTTCTTGTTTTGTGCAGCTGTGAGCACACCTTCTCCTAAATTATCAGCAGTATCATTACGAAGCAAAGATGATGAATGAAAGTAATCACAGGATTCCACAAATAAGCTTCAGATTCGGAGTGCACAGTGAAGCATGTGAAGAGAGAATAAAACAGAGATGAGGAGATGAAGCGAACACACCTCACAACTTGCTCAGACATATCTTGCTTTTTTCTTTATTCCCAAGGCTCCCCTAACACATTCCTACTGACCCTAATCTCTGGTTGATTTTTTGTTAGTTTTTGGTGACCCAGACAGAGAAATGTGAGTTAGTTCTAAATTTGGAGTAATGGTTGCCTGTACATGTATCCCATTTAACACCAGATAGCACAGGCGGCAAGACTTCTTTGTTTCGCTGCAGAATTGAAGAACTCTGTTAAGGCCCACAGTTGACACATGCACCAAGAGAGCTGTGTAAGGTCAGCCGTAGAAAAAAGATGACACTTTTTCTTTCTGGAAGCCACAGAGGTATATGAGTTTGTTCTGTTGAAATCATATCATATAATCCACATCCTTCTTCTTCTTCTTCTTTTTCTTCACAGCCTTAGTCCCAGACTGTCCTGGGGTCAGCTGCTTTGGTTGCTCTTCTCCACTTGTCTCTGTCGAGCACATCTTCCTCACTCACTTCACATACCTCCATATCTTTTCTCACACAATCTATCCATCTCTTTCTAGGCCTGCCTCTTCCACCTCAAATTCCATTACCCTCTTTGTTACTTCCTCAACGTCCCTCCTCATGATATGTCCATACCACCGTAACCTCGCCTCTCGCATCTTCTCAACCACATCCACCACCCTACATCGTCTACGGATTTGTTCATTTCTGATCTTATCCTTCATTGAAATCTGCAGAATCCATCTCAACATCCTCATTTCAGTTCTTCTCATCAAGTTCTCTTCCCTCTTTCCAACTGCCAAGCATTCAGCTCCATATAGTAGTACAGGTCTAATCACAGTCTTGTACATTTTGCACTTTAACTTTCTAGGAATTTTCCTGTCACAGATTATTCCAGTTATTTCTCTCCACTTGTTCCATCCAGCTTTCACTCTTTGTTTTACTGCCTCCAGTGTTTCTCCTCCCTTTACCAGTTTTGATCCAAGATATTTAAAGCCATCAACTTGTTTCAGTTTTCCTCCATTTGTCTCCTCAACATTGGTCATAGTATCTCCTCTTCTTTCCATTACCATTATTTCAGATTTTTCTGCATTCATTTTCAGTCCACCCTTTTCCAGACTCCTCTGCCATTTGAACACTTTCTCCTGTAGTTCTACTTCTGAATCTGCCATCAGTGCCACATAATCAGCAAAGATGAGTTCCCAAGGCACTTCTGTTCTTACCTCCTCTGTCAGTGTGTCAATAATGTTTATGAAAAGGAAAGGACTTAGTGCTGATCCTTGGTGTACTGTATATAATCCACATCCATATCATTTAATTCCCTTCCTTATGATACCTTTAATCATCCTTTAATATTTGTTTGAAAATTAGAACTGGCAATTATTTCCACTTTTTTACTGCCTTGCAAGATCAGCTATGTGGTTTAGAAGTAACTAATGTTTTATCAATTCAGGTCTGAATATCTCATAGCAGTACAGGTAAGGTGAGGGAATGTGTAAGAATCCCATGTGCTTCCTCCAAGACATGCTACATGCTGTTGATAAAACTACTAGGTAGCAGTAGTACCCATAGACTGGAGAATTGCTAATGTAATGCCCATCTGTTAAAAGGGTGACAGCACTGAGACCAATAACGTGTAGTGGTATTCTTTTAATCTATTCTAATTCTAATTATTAACATCTAAGATAATTACTTCTGTTACATCTAAGGTGATGGAAACAGGCAGGAAAGCCTTAGAACTGAATGTTGGTGTCTGCTGCGGAGGAAGGTAACAGCAAACCAGACCTTTCACTGGTGAAAGTGAAAGTGGGGGGCCCTGCCTACCACTAGGGGTTTTTCACAGTGAGTGCAGAAGGCTTTCTAGAAGACTGAGTCTTATTAGACACAGACATGTGCAAGTGTTCTTCAGTTCTTTAATTCATTCTGGCCTTTCTTTATACCGGTGTCTTCAAGTCTTTTAGCAACCTCATGCTACAATACCAACGATTCAGATTCTCGAATAGTTAATACATGTCCGCTTTGTATATCAAAATAGGTGCAGAGAACGAGGAGCAGGTAACAAGAACAAAATCAAAAACTCTCAGCCTGATGAGGCCAAATGTAAATGTGTATAGATAAAAAAATTAATGTAGGATGTATTTTGTACAATGCACTAATAGCACCTCATTGAGAATATCATGTAACACGTTACAAATAAAATACGACTGTTTTTAAATCAATCCAGAGAAGGGCAACTAGTAACATTCTCAGTCTAATGGAATGATCTATCTACACTGACAGGCTCAAAGAATACAATCTCTATAGTGTTGCACATAGAAGACCACAATGGAACCTAATCCAACAGATTGATCATCCCTGAAGACAATGACCCTATGTTAGACTGATCTACAGCTCAGAAAACAAGGAATGGTCCCTATGCACGTTCTAGGACACAAAGAACCAAAACAGTAAATGAGGATAATCCAAGGCTGGGGTCGAAAGACGAGCAGGGAGCCCGGAGCCAGAAGGAGAAATCAAGAATCAAGGTCCAGGAACACGATCCAACAAGTCAGACTCGAGGGGCAGGCCAAAACCCAAACACCGGGTCAGAAGACCAGGGGCTGAAAACACCAAACTGAAGAATAGCAATCCAGAAAGAAAGAAAAGGTGAGCAAGGAACAGCGAAGTAAACAGGAGTAGGAGACAAGAACAGGACCCAGGGAAGAATATACCAAAGTCTCGAACGAGCACTCAGAGTGGTGGAAACAATACTGAGCACTGTCTGAACCATGAGCAGGGTCTAAGTAGTAATGATTTACTACTTGGCTACAGACGTCTGCTTGGTCTGCCCTTTGGCTGCGCAGTCGGAACAGGTGATAGAGGTTGGGGTGCCCTCTGGTGGCCAGATGGTGGAACTGTAACACCCTAGTCAACCCTGTGGATTTCTTCAGAAACACAAACCATAGAGCACAAGTAGAAAGAATGTGGATGTGAGTGTAAAACTAATAACTGAAGGCATTTCCTCACCCAAAGGATTATGGGAGCATAGAACAAACTACACAACCATGTTGCTGAAACATGTTCTCTGGCTTCTTATAAGAAACAGCTGGATGAGATCCTCCAATCAATTAACTTCTAACTTCCAAACAGGCTCATTGGGCAGAATGGCCTTGTCTCTCTGAAGAAATCATCTGATTTCTTAAATCTTTATAATCTGATGCTCATTTTTGTAACAGCAAGTCCCTGTAGTGCCTGCCTTTGTAATTTGCATGCTTTTGTAATTGTGAATTGTGAATTTATTTATTTATGTATTTATGTTTCATTTTTATTTGAGTAATTTATTAAACTGAAGTATACCTTGAAGTACAATGCACTCCTAATCATAAATTCCCAATCATTTTAAGAACACTTTTCTATTGTGCCAAAATCTTGATTTCTAATCGCCAACAAATCACAATTCTCTAAAGCGTATTTCCCTAATTAATGAAAAAAGTTCTTCCCTTCGCTTTTCAGACAGATATTCACTGATGAAATGTTTTGGAGTCATTCAGCCACCACTTACAGTATTTGTTTTACCTGACAGAGGACCTCAGAATTCAGATAGGAGAGTAACTGGCCCTGAATTGTGAGCTATAATTTATAAAATTCAACCTCCTCAGTTTTAGAATAAAGTTTTCACTTGATGTTACATATCACAGATTCACCTCAAACTTATAGTAGCTCCAGTTTCCCAGGACTTACTGATTAAAAGTTTTAAACCATTAATTACTTTGTGGGGTTAATGTAGCTGCAGGAAATTAGTGTATTTATAATTTTCTAACTCCTTTGACTGCAACAATCACTCAGTAGGGAGCACCATCACAGGTTCATGGTTAAACCCTTGATTGTCTTTTTATCCCTTTGAACATGAGCCAGGAATTCAATACCTGATTCTTTATTGGTTTTAACTTTTTTTCCAATTTTCTTTTTCTGCTTGAGCTGTTTTTTTCTTTTGGATTTCAAACTGGTGGGAAGTTTTTTTTTAACAAGACAGCCTTTCCATTAGTTTCCCCAAAAAAGTATTTTGCAAAATGCGGTGCCAAAGAAGCAGAAGCATAACAGAGCTTACTGCCTTAAATCAGTAGTGAATGGAGAGATTATTTCACACAACTGTTTGCTTGTGTGTTTGACGATGTCTTTTGGTTTCCCATCTCCTATAGTTTCACAAAATGTAAGAAACATGGATTTGCATTTAGAAAATTACAGCTGAAATTGAATAGCCTGAGAGAAAATGCAGGGAATCTGAATTGTGAATTTCTTTATTCAGTAGTTCAGTCAAATCCTAACTAGTGAGATGCAGAGTCAATATATATTGAAAGTATATTTGGCATAGCTCACCTTACTGAGGGAATGGTGACCTGCGCTTGAGGATGAGGCTGACAGGAACCCATTGTTTCTCAAGGAATGAGCCAGTGGGCTGCTGCAAAGGTGGAGATGGGGTGGAGGGAAGGACATGAAAAAGAAGCACAAAGGGGTGTTCAGCAGGCAAGATGTTTTACAATGGTGAGGAGAAATAGGTGCGATTATCAGTTTGACCTTCTCCCGAACATACGTTTAAAAACACCATTGAGGAAATAATTTTCTTGATGGCTGCAAATGCGTTTATTACTCAAGTCACACGTAGCTTAAACAAGAATCTACCAGAATTGGAGGAGAACCTAAGAATTGTAAAAATCCTTAAAAAGGTGTGCCCCTCAACTCCACTCTGTCCATACATTTTCCAAAATATAATACTTTCCCTTGCTAGCATGGCAATGTAGCATAGTGGGTCAATCTCTGAACTCTTGTTTGACAGATAGTGGACCCAGATCCTTGCTGCCGACACTACTGTTGTATCTTGATTGGTGTGGGGGACCAGCATTTGCTGGGAATAGGTCCTGTGATGGTCATGTGCTGTCTGACGACTTCACATCTACAATCCAGAGTAAGCTCGCCAGAACTGTTTGGCAGTTGTAAAGGAGTATAAATGATTGTTATTTTTGGTTTTAGTCATTTATCTACATTATTCCCCATTGAAAATGATAAATGTTTGGCAGATCCTTCTTGGCGCTGGAAAACCTGTGCACATGAACTCCCTGTTATCTTTACTCCAACCAGATAATAATAACACTGTGTGGGATCTTGAAGCTGTGGCAAAGGCTGGACCCTCCTTCCCTAAATTATTCTGTAACCCACATTTTCTGACTGGATTCCAATTTTGGCTAAGGAGAGTGAACTGTGATTCTTCCTTCCTAACTCTTTACTAACTGAGAGGACACGAAAGGAAGTCCCCCATGCAAGGTTTCTATGTACATGCATAGGCGAGCAGAAGTGTGCAGGATTAGGATCTAACCTTCCTCCTGAATTTCTGTCATATGGATGCCATGTTTGAGGCAGGGTAGAAGTGGTGCGGTAACCCCACCATAGCAGCCATGGCTGCCAGGTGCCAGGGACAGGGGGAGCTGTTAAAACAAGGAAGCCAGGCCCGGTGCAGGCTAACACCACATACTCTCTCCTGGGGAGTTCCTCGGGGACAGAAGAAAGTAGGACTGGGGAAATACGTGAAGCATAGTTCAGGACCCTATGCAAACGGTATAATCTGGAAGTAGGTGGAGAATGACAATAGGGAAGAGTCGTAGAGGATCAGGACAGGAAGACAGACAGGGGGGCATGACGGCGGTGATCCAGTGTTCGGGGGGCGTTGCGAAGGCGAACAAATCCAGACAGTCCAAAGGGAGAATCCAGGGCGCAGTCCAGAGTCCAGGAACCAGGGGATCCATCCGAGACAGACAAAGTTAAAATCTGGAACGGGATCCAGAACAGGAACAAGGAGTAAAACCAGGGTAATGGGGCCAGGCGCTCTGAGCCCCGGACTCAGATGATCAGGACGCCGTGATGAAGCCTATGCCGTCAGGTCTCTCCTGGACCCGCTGGCAGGCGGGCTTCCAGGCGTACATCTTCCAATGCTGAGTGGGAACGTCAGGCTTAAATAGTGGCAGACTGAACAGGGGACAGGTGCGCGTAATGAACTTAAATATGAAAGGGCCGGAGTGCCCTAAAGAGGAGGGATGATGATCGTGGCAGGAAACACCTGCCACTTTGACACAACAAAGATACAGTAGATTGGGTCTATAGCCATGGTGGGTTGGACACCCAGCAGAAGAGAGGGATGAAAGTTGAGGAGGAGATTTTGGAGGAGGGGCGAGATGGAGATTTCAGAGAGAGGGGTGCAGCAATGGTTGATCTGGAACTCTGTGGAGAGGTCGCATCAGGAGAGCTGGAGGAAAGAGGAGAGGGGCACAGCAGGTGCTCTTGTGCAGACACAGAGGCTGAAGAGCTGCTTGATCGAACTGGTGAGGAAACTCGTCCCCTCCTAGATTGTGGGAGGTAGACAGTGGTCAGATTTCTAAATCCGACTGTGCCAGGAAGGTGGAGAGCATGAAAAAGGATGAAAACTGGAGTGCAGGAGCAACTAAGATAAGCTTTAGCAACACCGAGCAGGACGTCTCTGCCTTAAACACACAACGAAATGGGAGAGAGAAAAGAATATGCTGGCTACAAAACGAGATTAGGATCTAACCTTCCTCCCTTCCTCTGTATTTGAATTGATAATTCCATTGAGATCCTACTTATAGTAAATGACTGTTGTAAATATATAAACGTATGAATTCTCTCCAGTCATATTTAAAATTTTCAGGTTTCACTTCCCTCACAAAAAAGAAAAAATTAGTATTCTTCCATCCAGATTTTCAATGGCTTTATTTGTATGACACATTTGTATGTATTTTCATTCCCTATTGTATTTTCTTTGTACATTTTATCTAATTGGTTAATTATGACAAAAAATCCTTTGAAACATTTGCTCTTAATGAACTTACTTTACATTATTAAATTTAAACAACAGCAATAATAATAATAGCTGAATCCAAACAGACTTATATTTGTACCCATTTGTATGGTATGCTGGTATTTTTACTGAAGCAATGTGAATGAAATACCTTGCTCAAGGGCAAAACAGCATGCATCTAATTAGTGCTTCAGATTCTCAGACATACCGAGCCCGTGTATTTGTCTTTCAATATTCAAGAATCCAGTATCCAGGTTACTTCCTGTATGTGTGAATAAATACTCACCTGTAAAACTGCACATAGTGCCAAAGGTACTTTGTGAAGAGCAGAATAGCACAAACTGAATAACATGGTAAGATATTCATTACAGAACAATACAGAACATAGCAAATTAACAAACATAGGGAGGGATAACTACTCAGTACCACACATGTACTAGATTTAAAAAACTAAAGAAGAGGTGTTTGAGATAATACTGCAGAACAGTGGTTCTCAAACTGTGGTACGCATACCGGCAGTGGTACGTGTAGTGCCGCCAGGTGGTACGCCAAATGACCCTGGAACTGTGTTGTGTGCGCTGAAAAAATCGGGATGGGTTTTCATATTTTGTATTTTTATACGTGTCGAATACGCAGCCTACGTACTACGATACAGTGCGCCCTAATACTTCAGTGGACACAAGAGATACTCTGTAATTCTATACCACTCTATAGGAATGCATGCTACGGACGCAAGTGACCAATTGTATTTAAAAAAAGCTACTGTATCTCCAGCAAATAGGGAGAAAGGAGAATGTGCCTGATTTTGGAACAATGCCAACGTTGTAAACACAGGAATGCATAGAAATGCGTGCTACGAACGCTGGTAATCTTGTGAGCACAGGAAAAGGTGAAAAATAACAGAAAAATATTTAAGAACTGTTCTAAGTTAATTTGAGAAAAATACACAGAGCGTCTCTGTGTTTCTCTCCCATGCGCATTAAATAAATACTTAAAATAAACACTGAAATAAAAACGGAAACGTAGAAAAATGCAAGCTTACCGATTGCTAAAGCAGGTAAGCCCCACACTATTATGTGAGGAGAAAAAGCTGTTGAAGAGCTCGACCTGCTGCCCCCCCTGAAAGACACAGTCATTCATAGAATTATTGAAATGAAGGATTATATCAAAAGTACGCTAACAGAGCGCGTTAAGATGATCATATGTTTTTCACTGCAATTAGATGAGTCTGTAGTTGATTTGGCCAATTTGCTCGTTTACGTTAGATACGAGTTTGAGGGTACATCCCATGAGGACTTTCTGTTCTGTAAGCCGCTACCAACAGGAACTACAGAGCACGTATTTCAGCTTCTGAATGAATTTATCGAAGAGAATGGCCTTGACTGGATAAAATGTGTCGGCGTTTGTACAGACGGTGCTAGAGCAATGACAAGCCGACACAGGGGTGTAGTTGCACGAATTAGAGAGGTTGCTCCAGAAATTAATGGTTTCATTGCAACATCCACCACGAGACCTTTGCCGTCAAGAAAATGCCTGACGATTTAAAATCTGTTGGACTGTTGTGAATTGTATCAAGGCTCGAAAAATTAATTCACATCTGCTTTGCTCGACTAAACAGGCCCACCCCTCTCACAGAAATGGTGCTTTTTTATTTTTATTTGTTGGTGGTTTTTTTTCTGTAAAACACTTTGAGAAGCCACATTTTAATATATCAAAACAAAGTTTATTATTATAATATTTATTATATGTATGTGTGAGTGTGTGTGCACATGCACTCATGTTGGTCATTGAGACTTTCTGGGGTTCCTATGAGAAGATGACTTGTAGGTGGTACTTGGATGCTTTGGTTGGATTAGGGGTTGTACTTGGTCCAAAAAGTTTGAGAACCACTGCTGTAGAAGATACCAGAGGTATTCTCAAAAATGGAATGAAACGAGAGTAAGATGACATGATGAGCCACAAGGTAGTGCCTCCACAGTTTAAGATAAGGATATTGATACCTTGTGTGAAATACTTGTGTGTCTAACGCAGTATGTGTAAAAGAAACCTGTGCACCTGTGTTGTGTTATTTACTTTATATATTTATATGAGTCACTGAAAGATATCAGTCAGCTGTACTGTATACTTTCCTGCCAAACCCTTCTAATGGCTGTAAAACTACATAGCAACAACACATGAAAGCACAGTTTTTCACAAGAACCTTATCCTCTGAATTCTGCTTAATAAAATGTTGCCGCAGGGTGATGGCTTGCACCCCACTACTGCTATGGGCCTTAGGGAGCGGCAGCTTCGATCAGAATCAATACTTTTCCATACTGGAAGGTGACAGAGAGAATGAGACTTGTATCACTTTCAGGAGACAGACCCTGTCAGAATGACCAAAGGGAAGATACAAGTGATCCATTTGCCAGGTTGTAGCTTACTGATCCCAGGATCTTATACCACATTTTTTTCCTGAAGGATCCCAGGGAATCTGCTTCATCATTCTGACTGTGCAGCTTTTTCCAGACTGGATTTTGTGTAAAGCAGTCTTAAAATCACTTCCTCTTCATTTTCACCTGTGTTCTCTTATCTTTGTTTCAGTGTTGATCTTGATCCATAGGTTTTAAGATTTTGTGTCAGGTTTCCTTCTAACCGTCTGTGTAGACTACTGATTTACATGGCACTTAGGTGAAGAAATCTTCCGCTGGTGGTTATATTGCCACTGCTGCTCTGGCACTTGATTAGAAGATTGCATCTCTAAAGATTGCCTAATCCTTACTGCCTGATAGCCTGCAGCATTGTAAATGATCTCTGTGTGCCTCTGTGACCTTTTCACAGGGTGTGAGGTTTGGAAGCACACAGAAAGGAGTATCCTTGGAGACCACAGTTCCGGGTCTTATTTCACTGCCTATAACCTGCCCTGGCCCTCTGACTGCTGGTGGAGGATTTTATGATTTGGATCTTGTCTCCCCCTGCTACAGAGCAGCTTTCAAGGAGGGACAGACAGCAATGTTAGGTGTCCTAAATGGCAACTCCTTGCGACTCCTTCATATGAAAAAAAGTGCAAAAGGTTTCATAAAGATCGTAACAAAGCAGGCAAGTGCGAAATTAGGCTGCAGGATTTTCTTTGCTTCAATTTAAGGAATGAGTGAGTCCATCCAGGACTCTCACACCAAAGAACGATTTATTTGGCACTAGGGCAAAATTTTGCTTTTCTGCAAACATCCTTGCAGGTCTTACTTTTTTAAAGGCATTAACATTTACATCATTGTTGAATTCCCTTTGACCTGCTACAATGTTAGAGGGAGACTGACTGGACCATGCAAAACAGCCATGTTGTCCAAGCCAATACAATGGCTACTTGCATGAAAAAAGAAACAAAAAATGGAAGAAAACTGGAGCAAAAAGAAAAAAAGAGCAACAAAATTGAAGGAAGACGACCTCTGGGTTGACATTGTCATCCCAGCAGACTTCAGAATGAACAGTAAAACACAAATCAGTGGAGAAAGTGGAAACTAACTGGAAGTGCTTAAAACAGAGATCAGGAGGCACTTTTTTACATTAAGAGTAGTGAGAAATCCTTGCATGCAACTTTTAAAACTGCATATGCGGTTTTCTTGGTTTCCTATTTCAGCACTAACCACACAGTAAAATGACTGTCACTGAGATACCACCATAAATGATTTTGCTTTTGATGGAAGTGTTTGGCTGACTGGTTATTTAAAAAGCTTTTCAACATATTGTGTTATAATTTATACTTGACCTGAAAAAGCAGGCTGGTACTGCCCATTTTTAAATGTGTAGTAATGTTTAGTGCATTAAAACCAAAAACAGAACACACTTCTTTACACAAAGTGCTACAGGAGTCAGAAACCAGCTGCTCAGCTGCAGTAGGTTGTCCAAGCCAATACCATCACTTTTTTTCTTGAAACTGATGGGTCATGGGTTTTGGCCATGGTGAGTTCTTTGTCATATTTAATTAATGAAAATCACAGAATTTCTTACTTCTTTTCGTAATTGTTAATCAAAGATATCGATAGTATAAGTATGTAATAAGGCATGACAGGTATGGCTCTGTTGAATAAATTTTCAGATTCTAGATAATTTCCTTGAAGTCACATACTAGAATTCAAACAGTGTTATGCTTTTAAATTGTAGGAAAGGGGGAGAGTATGTTTTGTCACCTCCTGGCTTATTATATGTCAGAGTAAGATATTTATTTTTATTGTTCAGTGAAGGATAGGTGTATTTCTTTCTTTTTCAGTTATGTGCAACTATATTTACAGATGTATTGCACACGTGTCTGTATGTCTTTGAATGGAAATAAGTATTAACCCTTGTGTCTGTGAAATCACCTATATTTAACACAGAAAGTGCAGGACACAATAAAGTAAACCCCACACAAACCAGGCTGTCTTCCCCCACCATCAGTACTGGGTTAAGTACCCCAGGCAGCAGCCCCAGGTCAGCTTGATTGACAAGCAACCTCCATTTAAGCCAAGGGAGGTCCCAGCGCTGTAACCTGACACAAAATGGAGGCACAACAAACGTGGACAGACTGTGGAACCACATAGGTAACACAAAACAGGACCATTGAACAAAAAATGACAACATCAAGCAAGCTTATGGGATGAAGACATGTACTGTCATTGTCAAAGTCCCAGACTCGTCTGCGTATTGTTTCATAATTGCATATAAAATGAAATATTGTTCTTTTTATAATTCAGCTTTGCATAATAATTTTAATAGGCTGAATGGAAACAATATATTTCTTCAGTTATATACTGTATTTGTATGATTTTGGTTATTTTGTTGTTTGTTTACATACTCTAAGGTGTTATTAAGGATGTGCGGTATTTCAAAATAAGTATGTAAAACATGTGCTGCACTAGAAAATTTAAAATAAAACACTCTCATATTCTATTTCTATACAGCAAACATGTAACAGTCAGCACCTTTGTAGACAATTTAAAAGTATTAAAAAATAAAATTTTCTGCAATAGCAATTGGCAAATAACAGAACCTGTGAAGATAGTTTACACCAGTTATCAAGTGACACCTGAAAGCTCTTCAGACATTTGCCTTTAGGATCAAGTATATAAACAATATTTTGAATTTCACTGAAAGCTCATGGGCGCATGACCACCTGACAGTAGCAACAAGCATAATGTGATTGAATCTCATCATGGACTGAAGTACTGTACCAGAACATAGTTCACGGCACATTCTAAGTGAGGCATAGAAAAATATATTTTTGTAAAGTAATGAAATAGACTGAAATAGAAAAATAATAACACAACTATACTAATCAGCTCAAAATAAACCTCATTTTATGAATGTCGACCGAGATGTAGATAAATAATGAACATCAAAAGCAATTTATTACTCTATGTATTGTAACAGTGTATGGGTTATTGGGCTGCACTGTTCATTGTTCACCAAATAACCTTTTTGACCCCCTCCAATCTGGTTTCCAACAACTTCACAGCACAGAAACTGCCCTGGTCAAAGTCACTAACGATCTTCCAATAGCTTCTGATTCTGGTTTTCTTTCTATCCTCATTCTTCTTTATCTCAGTGCTGCTTTCAACACTGTTGACCATGACATCTTACTTTCTCATCTTGAGACTGTGTTTGGAGTTTTTGACACTGCTCTCAAATTGGTCAAATCTTACCTCACTGATTGCTGTCACTATGTGTCTCTTGGCGGATTTAGGTCTGAAATTGGACTTGTTAAGTTTGGTGTTCCTCAGGGCTCGATACTGGGACCCCTACTTTTCATGTTTCCTTTTGGTCAGCTTTTAAGATCGCATTGCCTCAACTTGTCTATGCTGACAAAACTCAAATCTACATCCATACCAAACCTGACACTGATATGGCTGTCTGTATTCTCTCTAATTGGATCTCCGACATAAAAACATGGATGACTCAAAATTTCCTTAATCTAAACTGTGACAAGACTGAAGTCATGCTTATTGGCACCCCCCATCAACTTTGCAAAACCAATGCTGTAACCCTATCTGTGCATGATCTTCATCCACATACTTGAACTTCAGTCTAAAGTGAAAAACTTGGGGGTGATATTTGATTTAAGGCTTGACATTCAACCTACATGTGCAACATATTGTCAAATATCATTCTTTCACCTCAGAAATATCTCCGGATTACGTCCTATGTTATTGCTAACTTTTGCTGAAAAGCTGATCAATACATTTGTCATCTCCTGAATTGACAACCATAACACTCTACTCACTGGGGTCTCTAAATCCACATTAAACAAACTCCAGTATGTCCCAAATATGGCAGCCAGAATCCTGACCAGGTCTAGTGCAAGTGATCACATTACTCCTATCCTGGATTCCTTGCACTGGCTTCCTTTCAGGTTTTGTGTCGACTTCAAAATCCTCATGCTCACCTATAAGGATCTGCATAGCTTGGCACCTCAGTACCTCTCTGAGCTGCTGTCGTCCTACTCCCCACCTCATAACCTTCGATCTTCGAATTCTAATTCTGTCTGTCCCCCAAGCCCATCTACGCTCTTTGTGTGACAGGGCTTTCTCCTGTTATGCCCCAAAGCTCTGGAACTCTATCCCTAAGGATATCAGAGAGTCACCTTCCCTACATTCTTTCAAATCTAGATTCAAAACCTTCTTCTTAAGAAGAGCCTTTACTTAACTGGTTCTGTTACTTACCCCATTGCTTCTACCATATTGAGTACCCCATCTACTGTCTCCACTCATTGTGTATTTTCATTGTGTATATCTTGTGTATTTTTTTACTGTTGTTGTAAAGTGCTTTGAGAGGGCACATTAAAAGGTGCTATAGAAAATAAAGTTTATTATTACATTATTATTAAGGGTGGGTGATAAGGCTGTGTAAAATATTTATTTTCTCTTGTGCAGAAAAAAGGTGCACCTGAGCTAAAAACTCTTGGTGTGGTTCTGGGACGAACAGCTGAGTAGTCATGTGACCCTTTAATATAGCCCTCTGAAATTAAGGCAACATTTGTTAGTACTGAGACATATTCGCTCTGTCAGGGATGAGCGAGAGGGCCGATTTCACACCTCTGGGGCTCTTTGATGGCAATTAATGGACTCGGAAGATGTAATTATTTCTCAGCATATTCTTAAGTAGGAGGGCTGTAGGAGCATGGAACAAGCTATCCAGCATCTTAGTAAAAACCATTACCTTGATCTCTTTCAAGAAACATCTGAATGAGATCCTCAGATCAATTAACTACTAACTACCAAATGGGCTAGCTAGACAGAATGGCCTTCTCTAGTTCATAAACTTCCTTACGCTGCTTCTGTAATAAACAGAAAGCAGCGTTACGCAGTAGAATATCACGCCATGGATCTAGATATCAAAGGCTGTAGAACCAAATCCTTTTGGGGTTTAGTTGTTCTGCCCTAACAATACCGTGTTCTTAGTTGACCATATTAAATAAAGGTTTATCAATATAAAAAGTTGGTACAGTAACATTTTTAATGCAAGCAATTGGCATTTCTGTCTGTGAGTAGAACTTGAATTTAGTTCAGACTCTTAGAAAAAATATTGTGAGGTCTACAGTATGCTAATTAAACATCTGAGAATTTCTCAAAAGTTTCACTGTACTTAAGTTGGCTGTCTTTCTTGGCAAGAGCCCATGAATAAATAGCAGGGGATATTCAGGTTAAAACTGAGATATCCTTGAAGAAGACTTAGCAGGAACTCCCACAGCCCCTGCCGGTGCTATTTCGGAAAGTGGATACTTCCTTCGTCCTTCAGATATGAAAACCATTTTATTCACAAGCTCTTGTTAAGGCAAAATATCCAGGCACAAAAGAACAATGTATAATCATCTCCAATCTGATCATATAGGGTCATCTACCAAATATTAAAAATAGGACTAGTAATGGAAACCATAAATAGTGCAAAATTAAGTTATCAATTCTGAATTTTATTCCTTTCATGAACAGAATTGAGCTATCAACGGTCATATTTTTTTAAATAATACTAAGTAAACCAACTGAGGTGAGGGAAGACAGCATTGCTGCTATGGATTTTCATAATATCCTTAATTAATTGTCCATTAATATACTTTTTTGGCTGTAAATAACTACTTTTGTCTGCTAATAGCTAAGCAATTTACATTTGCACCCTTTTTATACAGGTGAGTATTTTACTGGAGCAGTTTAGATGAAGTATCTTGTTCAAGGGTACAACAGTATCTTACACTAGCTGGGATTTGAGCCTAGTGTACAACATTCCAGTTAAGTCCAGATCATTAACCACTGACCCAGACTATTGCTCAGGTCATTTCTATGATTAAATGATCTTAGTGCTATATATAGAAATAGGCTGGAAAACAATTTCGAGGTTTTCTTTTTTCCCACTGGTAATATGCTACAAAACAGTGTATATTTTTCATCAGCATCAGCAATTTAAATCCTGAGACAGTAGTGTGCTACACTATGTACGTTTCTCTTTCTTTCCACCATTTATTGAATACTTTATCACCTGAAATTCTGAATGATTAAGACTAAACACTTTTCAGTTGAACATGGGACAGGGGAAGGGAGCAGAGACCCAGGTCTCAGGACTCTGGGCTGTGGGGTCCAATCCTGTGTGGGAGGCTGCTGTAGCCCCTTTGTGTGAGATACCTCACTACAAACCGTAAATACCCTGACGTGTAAATGGCTATTTATTGATTCATCTTATAAAATAAAGGCTTATTTTTTGCCATTACGGGAAAACCCAGTCAAGGTTCGGTAGCAGCAGCAAATAGTAAATGTATGGCCATTGGTGGTATTTGTAAAGGAGAAGCAGAAACTAAACTACGGCATCATAAGAGCAACATCTTATTGAATACTAGGTTTCCGTAGTCTCTGCTGATGTGAGGTGTATGAGTCATCCATTCTTTATCAGGAATCTGCTCACTGCTTGATAAGGGTCACAGCAACTCAGAGCCTGTCTCTTGCACGGCGTGCAAGTTGGACCATGTCCTACACCCACACAATCACACAGGGACAATTGCCTTAGCTAATTAAAACACAAACTAGCTAATTGGTAGAGAATGAGTGAATTGGGAGTAAGCCACAACACCCAGGAAGAACATACAAACTGTACACGGAGTGCATCCCGGGCTTGGATCAAATCCAGGAGCTGCACAATATGATGCAGCAGTATAATCGACCACACCTCCATGCCTCACTCTAGTGCCTTCCATTCCGAAGCATTTATGTTTTTAGATCAAATTGTAATGCTTTTGTATAAAAGTGTTCAGGAACATGGAGCATCTTTAAGATTCGTGACATTTAGGTTTGCAACTATGCAAACTTTCCACACTAAGACATAGTTATTTTAAAGCTAGATTGACCAATTATTTATGTGACATGACCCAGACTGGAATACCCACGGTGAGGAGGGGTCGAAGATGTAGGAGCAGACCCCTCCGACCTGCTCACCTTCGGGACACTTGTGTTTTAGCACACCCCAGTACCAGAGGTCCTGTGGCGAGTGGAGATCTCAGGGGTCACTGCTCTGGCCAGGGGCTGGGTAAGCCTGTCTGGCCAGACCTCGAAGACTCCCAGTCCCAGCTGGCCAGCAACACGACTGAGGCTCAAAACTGCAACCCAAGGAGGGAGGCCCCAGGAATGATTTATTTTAATAAGGTGCTCAGCTAATTCATCACTTTGTTATCATGGTGCACCTGTAGGAAAGAAAATTCATTGGAAAGTGATGTACCCACACGCTGCTTAAAATAATTTCCACAGAGGACCGTGTTTAAAAAATTACTTTAAAGCTGACATCTGGCTGTTGGATGGCGTAGTGTTAAGGCTTCATTTGTGTGTTTTGGGGGGACTGTAATTTCGACTTGGCAATTAAAAGCCATGTTACAGGTCCAGAATTTACCAGAACAGTTCCCTCTTTGTCATCATGAATGTCCCCCCGTAGTTATCCCAGCATCCTCTTTGCCTGTAACCTTAGACCGCCAAACACCTGTTCCTTTGTAGGAGCTCGCTTTCTAGAAGCTGCTCTCAGGGATGCCAACAAGCAATGGAGATGTTTTTAAGGATGAAGCAGAGAAAGCAGCCCTTGGCTTCTCCCTTTGAAAGGTGGCCTTTGTGAGGCAGCCTCAGACTGCTTCAGTCACTCACCACGGCTCCAGCATATTTTTCATCAAAAGAAATTTGAAATCTAACAGGGCCTATTCATGCGCTGCCAGCCCTGCTTGTGCTGATGCTGTACAATATTGAGTGTTGCACTGGATGAGGAATTTGTGGAATTCAAGGGTGGGGAGAAAACAGAACAGTCAGACTGATTCTCTATGAGTACACTTTAGGCTGTTTTTTTCTTTATCAATGTTTGTATGAATTCTTAGAGCATGTGTGTGCTGGGGTGGGAAAATGGAGTTAGTTTTCAAAGGCCTGGTCTGAATTTGTTTTCCTTCCTCTATTGCACTTACAGGTGCCAGGCAGTAAAAACAACAGAAATATTCCATTCGTTTTGAATAGCCAAAGGCTACAGTATGTGCTGTATATATTACCTTGAAGTCTCATCTTTTGAAAGTAGTTCTGAAAGGTAATAAAATTGCTTTGTGGTTAGTTAAACTTCCATTTGGGTCTGTAAATTTAATCCAGTTTTCTAGTATTTGCTGCTTTTCAAATGAGTTTGAAAAGTGACCCAGTTGCATTTCTAATGTTATTGAGAACATAACTCAGGTTCCAAGCCCAAGGTTATAAAATCCATCTTGCCTCAGTCCTATCCTACCTTAAAGTCCATTTTCTTTCCCCCTTTGTCCCTTTTGTCCATCTGACGTAGTGGCTACCAAATCTGTCTCTTGCGATTGGCTCTTGGTTAAGTTCAAATGTTAGAGATCCTTGTATTTGAGAGAAGGCAAAAAGAAAGAAAGTGGTTGTCATTAATTAAGGCAATCATTACAAAACTGTAGGAAAACCATATTATGAAATATATATTAATGTCAAATATATATTATACTGTATGTCAAAGCCTAAGGTATGGGACAGTCTGGAACAAGCTATCTAGCCATGTTGTTCAGGTTGCATCCTTGTATCAGCTACTTGAACATAAATGAGCTACAGTAGATGGGCCATATGGCTTGCCCTCATTTGTATACATTCTTTATTCTAATTACATAGATTAACTTTCATTTTAACTTCGGTTCTGGAAACTAAATTCTAATACATACAGTGTGTGTGTGTGTGTGAATGTAATTAGCAAATGAATAAATTCTACTTACTTGTTAAATTGTACAATAGCTTTATAAATTCCCAAGGAACAACAACATCCTACAATTCAGATGCTTCAAGATTCCTTATGGAGTATTTATGTAGGAAAAGTTTGGGTTTACCCTGCTTGGTCAAGAAGTAGCCTTCCGGCTTTAGGAGGAGGTTTGACTGTATTCAGAGAGAGGAGTTAACTAAGGGGGGGCTGCAGAGATGTAGATGGAGTGGAGGCAAAATGAATGCGATATAAATGCAAGCAGAGCCATGTGCAAGAGTTATATATACTGTATAGCGAACGTCAGTAATGATTGTGATTTAAAACAACTGGATGAGATTGGCTTTTCTGTCATTATCCCTCTTGAACTTCAGTTAAAGACTTCCATTTCACATGAAAGAAACAACTTCCAAACATCAGATGCGTTGCAATTGTGTTTTGAGTATTTAAGTATAATACATTTTGGCTTAACTCAGTTGGTTAAGAGGTGGCCTCTTGTCTAGAGAATGCGGAGGCTTCACCCACAGATCTGCCAATGCAGAAACGGATGGAAAGAACATACAAGAACGGTACACCTGCTGACTGAGGCAGGTAGGACGCCAGACCCAGACTGAAGAGATGACATCTGAAGTTGGACATTGGGAATAACATAGACTGTAGGACACCTGCTTAATGAGCCAGAGGTACTGTAGGACACTGGACAAATCCAGGGCTGAGGAGATAACAGCAGGAGCAGTAGGGATCAAGGCAAAGAAATCTGGGGCAGAACTGGATGCCCGGAATAGCATAGATTGTAGGACACCTGCTTAATGAGCAAGAGTTAGGACGCTGAGAGGGAGGAACCCAGGTCCAACTTAGACACCAGGCAGAAGCAGAAGAAAGCACAGAAACATGAGTCAGGATTTAATCAAAGAACACAAAGGAGGGAGGTGTGTGGCTTAAAATTCTGAGGACCATGAACCATACATGAGTGTGGCAAATGTGAGACAAGTAGTTTATTTTTCTTTTTTCTGTCCTGTTTTTTCACTTCCCTGCTTGTTGCTTGAAGCACAGTCCATGTGCAGAACAGCAAAAATGGGTGAAGAAGAGTGTAAATAGTGAAAGTCAGTAAAGATTGTGATTTAAAAAGGCTGGGTGAGATTGGCTTGTCTGTCATTATCCCTCCCAAACTTAAGAACTTCTATTTATGAACAATGTCCCCGCTTTAAAAAATACACTAATTACTGTCAGCAAATGCACTAATTAAGACAAGGTCCAGTCATTTAAATTTCAGAAGCCTTAATTTCCCACCAAAGGCTATACCTCAAGCTGTACAGATGCTGCAGACCTTTGCTGTGTCCTATTCTTCAGCAACTGAATGGAACTTCAATGAAGTTCACCAATTCCTTATTTTGTGCTGCAGAATTGTTTTACTTTTTCGAATCCACCTTTTCATTTCATAATGTAGGCCAAAATTTGCCTCACAGTTTATATCTGAAAATGTGTTTTCCAAATTGTAGGTTTTAACAAAGAAACATATCATGCACTGTGTACTGTATGTGTTTTTAGTGTGGATGTGCATGGTTGTGTTCAGATTCCAAATAAAACATAAAAAACATAAGAAAGTACTGTTTGTGACCTCAAAAGATTAGAAAATTCAGTAACTCTCTGAAATCAGTGCAATTATTACAGAGTTTTAACATGATTTGCTTATTCCACCCTCCTTTATATCATGCCTTTCTAGGGTGTGGGATTCCAATTATACTGTACGTCAGTTTGCACAGATGGCAAGTTCAAAAAAGACCTAAACAGTGACCCTGTTCTAGAAGGCACAGGACAAACACATACACATCCTCTGGTAAATATTTGGACTCTGTTGAGAGACTTCCAAAACATCTCCAAGCCAGTGGAGTGAGAACTTGTACTGTTTCCCCTTTGGCACGCGCTTAATGTTTTCTCACAAGTCCCTCTGTAAGAATATGGTTGGAGCTCCACAGAGTCGCAGTGACAGACTGTTCAAATGCATGCCTGTGTAAATACAGACAGACTTAATATGCTGTATATTTAGGCGTTTGAATTAAGGGGAGAAATGCTTGAGCAGGTTATAATAGAAACACCAATGTGTGAAATATGCAGTGTAGAGGAAGCAAGGAATGTTTGACAGAAGGATCACAGTTCTGGCATGAAGATACAAAGGTCAGCAATTCGCCGATTAAAATAAACAGGCCTTTGCCTTCTGTTTGGCTCACCAAACCACAGATGCTTTGCCTCTTCCAGGAGCAGGAATAACAAAAGCAAAAACAAAATCATTAAGATCTGGTCTATTAGACTCCCTCCTCAGCACCGGCTGTGGCAGGGAAGCTTTGAAAGCACAGACGCCTCTTGGCCTTGGACACTTATCCTTTCACCCATAATTGGGGGATCTTATGTTTTAAGGAAGGAGACACATGTAGCTTAATGATGAAACTGCCTGTATTTATGTTATCTGTCATATTTACAGTCCTACAGTAAGCTGCATGTCTGACTCAAGGGCAGACTGCCTCTAAAATATACTTTGTTTATATTACTACATAATAGATTATTCATCTTTATTTCTGTGCTCCACATCACTCTTTCCACCTGTTTAAAACTTTTTATGAAAAGTTTCAAAAAGGCCTTAAAAGAAAAACATTCTAATCGATATATAAATGAACGTTATGTATTATACAAAGCATTCTGGCATTAATATTGTGTTGGATGGTGCTTTAAAAATTCATTTTTTGATAAACCTCTAATGGCATTTAGCTATTTAACCAATACCAAGCTTCATTTATTTGACTGTTTGGTTGACCACACAACTGCAAGCTGCTTTCTGCTCAGCCTGGGAGATGGGGGACACCCGCAATTGTTGCCTCATATTTGTTTAAACTTAAAATAGTTTGGGGAATTTTTATCTTACAGTAACTTATGCTTAATGTGTCAGATGCTTTATAAGCACAGTCGTGTGCTTTTTTTCTTACTTAGAACTCTTGAACCCTGTGACAGAAATTGATTGTTATCTTCATAATATTTACTTTAATGGAAGGTGCTAAACAAAACGTGTTATTTATTGAAGGCAAAAACCTTACAGTATAAGGTCAGAGGCAATGGTAAAAACAAAAAGACTCCAGTTAGGAGACAGGGGACAAAAGTGTAGGAGTAGGGGTAGCTGTTCCTCATGTTAAACCCAAGTCCTGATGATGTGGTTATTGCAGATTTCACGGCTCTTTTTAAAAAAGACAGGTGGTATTAACCTTCGTGTTGAGTCTAAAGTTTATTCTGAGATGACAAAACCTGGGGTTCCTAATTCTACCCCTTAAATGAATGGATAAAGGAATTTCTAATTTCTCCTCCCAATCTGCTATGTAGTCCGTAGACGACGTGTGTCCAATTATCTATGTAATCTATGTATTTGGACTCCTTTGAGATGAAAACAACTGTATTAATGCAAATAAATACAGTACAGTATAATGTAAAATATTGATTGAATGAAGATGTAATGTTCAGCAACAGAGAGTTTAAATTGAACATTCTTTTTGCTTATAGAACTTCTCACTGAAAGCAAGACACTTCATACATTCATTTTCTTATGTTGCAATTTTTAACAAGAAACAGCTTTCCTGGAGAATGTAATGAAATAGCAGGTCAATGTACGATTTAGAGTTCTGTACTGAAATAAAAGCTGGTGCACTTAAAATGAAATGTGACTAAGAGGGAAAACAATCCCACAATATTAAACTTTATTTAATCAGACCACAGCCAGAAAAGTTAGTCAGCCATGGATTAGTTAAGCATTTGCTGACATTAAAGTCTTGAAGCCTGATCCTCCATTGCTAGCCAAGTGCTTAGTTTGATACAAAAGATAATATCTTCAAGGTTACATAATTCATTTATATAGGTTTGAGCCATATTTAGTAATAAGACTAGGAATGGTCTACATTTCCTGTTTCCAAGCAATGAGAAAGATATGTATAAATATATAACTTATGTTCCCAAATGCCAGACATTTAAGAATGTATCATTGCTCACCACCAAAAAATGAATCAATGGTTTTCACCAGTATTTTCTTTAAAAAAAATAATTAACAGGAATGTCAAGGCCTCTTATTTCACTTTTTTTTTACCAGTTTGGAAGAGAATTAAACGAATAAATTAAAGATGAAAAAGACCCTTCATAACCAATGGCTCACCGTTCCGTTCTCTGGTTTTAAACCATACACTGACATAAGTACAGAACATTGTAAAAGTACCCTTTTACAAGACAGAGTCTTCTTCCAGTTATGTCCAATGTTATTGAATTGCTAATGATCTTCACATCATGTTTGTGTAATTTTGAATATTTTTTATCAATCCTAAGACATTCTGAGATACTTCCACAATAGCAGCTTTTGTTACTCTGCAGGCACCTGCAAGATTGCAGTATTTACAGTGAAAGCCAAATCACTCCTCCAATCCCAGTTAAGTCCAGTGTGCCATATCACTCCCCCCCCATATGAGTGTAACATTTATATCAATAAAACTGAGTATAGTAGCGTTTCATGTTAGGAAGATACAAAAGTAAATTCCAATTTTTGAAGAAATGAAACAGCACATACTGTACTCCATTTCATCATTTGAACAAATATCATCAAGCCCAAGTTCTCCTCATATTTCTAATACTTTAGTTTGCTTTACACTGAGCTTTTTCAAAATGATGGGATAACCTTGTCACTTGGGTGCTGTTAACAGTAACTTAAAATTTACCAGCAATCCCAAAAAAATAAATGTCAGAAATTTATACAGTAAGAGTTGTTTGTATTTCTCTGTATGGCATGATTTTTTTAATACATCATCTGCCAAAATAAAATGTAGGGAACTGTCGTATTGATTGGTTTAACTTGGAATACTGTAGAGGAACAGCAGGTAAGGTGACCTATAAACAACTTAACTATCTATGGGAGAGCTATCTGTGTGGGGTGCTATCTGCATTCTCCCCGTGTTCACATGTGTTTCCTCCAGGTCCTCCGGTTCTCTCTCACAGTCCAAAAAAATTCTGGCAGGTTAATGAACTTCTGGGAAAATTGACCTGCCAGGATAGACTCCAGTTCTCCTGATCATTTTGAAGTGGATACAAAATGAATGGATGATGAGACTAGTGGCGTGCCACAAGGATCTATCTTCCCTTCCTTACTTCCTTAACCAGCAGCCATGTCACCCTGCAACTCACACCTACTGTAGCAACCCACTGCAGCTTAGCAGGTGTGAGCCTGGTCAGTACCTGGATGGGAGACCTCCTGGAAAAAGTTTGCTGCTGGAAGAGGTGTTAGTGGGGCCAGAAGGGGGCGCTCACCCTGTGGTCCACGTGGGTCCTAATGCCCCAGTATATAAATGTTAGCTATTATTATTATTATTATTATTATTATTATTATTATTATTATTATTATTACTTGTGATGAATGGTCTAGATTCTGGTAGAATAAGTAAATTAGTCAGGTTTTTGGACAAAATCAGACAGGAAGATTAGCAAACACTGTAGAAGCAGCAAATGAAATTCGAAAAGATTGAGACAGAATTCAAGGCTCAACAAACACAGGCAAATGGTCTGTGGTTAATGTAGACAAATGCTACTGTACTGTACATGTAAATAGTAAACATATACATTATAAATACTAAATGAGAAGCACAGAGCTAAAGCAATCTACTTATGAAATAAACTTAAGTGTGTATATTGACACATTGTTTACATCTTCTAGACCTTGCGGTGAAGTGACAAAAGATAAACAGAATGTTAGGACATGAATAAAAGAGCAGAATTTAAATCAATATATGATATTTTAAAATTGTACAATGCACTAGTGAGAACTTGTTTACAATAATGACTACAATTAGGGTCACCATGAGGTCCAAAAGGGCATTGCTTCTCTGGAACAACTCTAGATAAGAATAAACAAACACATTGCTAAGTTTAAAGGAATGCCCTACTTTGAGAGGGTAAAAAACTGAACCTTTTAAGACTTGAACAGAGAGGACTACTGTATGACGGGACCTAATTCCAGTATTAAAAATCCTCAAAGGCATTGAAAAAGTTAATCCCATGATCTTTTTCAGAATCAGCAGTGAAATACAAATCATTGGATGCTTGTGGACAAAACTCAGACGGGAATGCACATGTTTATATTAAGGATTGTGTGAGCCTAGAACGATCCACCAAGCCATGTTGTTGAAGCTGAAAAATTGATTTGTTGCAAGGAACAGCTGGATGTTGTCCTTGGACCAATTACTAAACTGCTAAAAATCAAATGACAATGAACTTCTCTTGATTGTATGATTTTATGAATAGTCATTGGTCTAAAAATATGAGTATGAAAGATGATTCTCTATCTTGTATCGTGTGAGCCAAACAGAGACTGAAAGAGAGTCAGATTGTTGCAACTCTCATGACTAGATGATCAACAGATAAGGGCGCCACTAAGTGCAAACAGACTTTGCTTTAATGAATAAAAAAAACTCTATTCTAAGCTGAAATTGTTCTTTATTACCGGTGTTACCTGCACTGCATCCCATAATCTTTGATGTTTCATTGTTGCCGTGTAACCAAAGGCAGGTGCTGTGTCTGTCAACACACCCTAACACCTGTGACGAGATGAAGAGCTGCTGACATAATGTGAAGTCTGTTTGTTCTGCCTGGACAGAGGAATAACAGTGTGTCCCAAATTAATCGACACAATAAAGAACCAACCGTTTATCCAGTTTGGCAGCCCTATTGTGCGTAATCATTGTTTGTACAATGCAGTTTGAACCAATGCACAAACTATTCACAATTTGTTCTAAAAGTTGAACTCATCTTTAATTTAAAGTATTGTAGTAATTGAAAATTAATTAAGAACTATAACATGAAAGAAAAATACAAAATTCAAATAAAAAAATAACATTAAATTCCCAGAACTGACCCCACACACACCGTGTACAGTATCTACAAACAGTATCACTTCATCTGTCGATAATTATGCAGGCTTGTAGTAACAGAAAGGATTGACGGTCACATACTGGTATGTTTATTTCTCGGTCTGGTGGTGACAGTGGTAGAGGATCACACTGATGATTGAACGGATTAGTAAATGCTTTTATTTCAGTAAATCAAGTTTATGACAAACTCCCAGCTTTCTGTCTTTCAGAGCTCTTCTTGTAGTAGATTAGACTAAAATGAATACCTGTTGCTTTTAACCTCCCTTTTACATCTGCTTATAAGATCAGGCACTGCTGCTGACTTTTCAAAGGCATATACTGTAAACATAAATCCGGCACATAAATGGATCTCTTCACCTGATAACAAAAATGCCTTTGGATAGATTTGGTTGAAACATATACACGAGGCTGACCAATACCAAAGCCTGAAAATGTAAACTGTGTTAATCTAAATGTAAACTGTGGACAAGCAGTTGGAGAGATTTCACATTAAAAAAGTTGCAGAGATGGGTGGCATTGTGGTGCAATGGACAGCATTGCTGGGGTCTTGGGCTCAATTCAAGGCCCGGGGTGCTGTCTGTGTGGAGTACGCATTTTCTCACTGTGCTCCTGTGGGTTTCCTCTGGGTGCTCTGGTTTCTTCCCAAAGTCAGAAAACAAACTGGTATGTAATTAGCTTCTAGGAAAATTGTTCCTAGAGTGTGTGTGTATCTGTGTCTGTGCCTGTCTGCCCGGCAATGGACTGGCCTCCTGTCCAGAGGCCAGACTGCCTTGCACTTGTTGCTTACAAGATAGACTCAGACTCCCCCTTGACCCTGTCCTGGATTAAGCAGTTAGAAAATGGATGAATTAAAAGACTTGCCATTTGTTCTCGTGACTCCTTTAAGCGCTAAAACAAGCTTCCTTCGGTACTGAACATTTTTCGGACATTTCTTTGGTTAGTGCAGCGTGTTTCACTGCTCAGCGAAGATTCCCATCTCCACATTCAGCCTCTGACCACTGCTCCAGTGAAGTTTCAGATCAGCGAGTTCAAACCTATTCCACTTTGGGAACGCTCACCGTGTTCTTCCACGTGGTTCTCAGCCATTCTCCCTCTTTGCCCTCACTCAAGCTCTCTCTGTACTGAAGCAGCTGACACCTCTATCTCTCGGGTCATTTTGTAAAAGTCCAGCCATTCTGTCTGTTTATTGACCAGCATCAGCAAATAATTGCTCCTGTTTCACGTCCAGGTTGGCGACCAAGCGGTTCTCTGTAGTCATACATATTTTGCCACCCCTTCTTTAAATCCTTTTCGCCTTCATAATTGTCAGCATTCCTCGGGAGACTGGAGTAAATCAGAACTTTGTGTCGTCATTGTCTAATTCTGCATCCGGCTCACGGGGTTCCTTTATTAGTTTCAGGGGCTCCTTCCTGTCAGTCTTGTTTTCATGGGCAGGGTCCTGTTGTCAGGCAAGCAGCACCAAATAAACGTTCAGTGTGTTTCGCCTGTACGTCGTATGAATTAGGATTTGCCGAACAATTGCACAGTACTGTAGCATTCCTACTGAGTGGTAAGAGTTTTTTTCTTAAAGAAACACAGAGCAATTTCAGAGGCAGTCTGAAATGGCTTAGTTTGAGAAATGGTTTTATAAAAAAAATTAAATCTGTTTTATTCACTAAACTAAATGTTTAACTAAACCAAAAAGTATATTTAACACTTAAAACACAAGACATATTCAAAAATCAAGTTACTTTAGTCAAAACCTACTTCTGTATATGAGCCGAGTAACAGTGTATATTCTGTATATGGTGAATATATTATATTTAATATATTTAGTATATTATGTTTTTTTTTTTAAACAACTAAAAAGCTGCTGTAGTGGCTTCTTCTTTCTTCACACTGCAGCTGAGAAAATGACAGAGAGCCAAGAAAAGAAGGATGATGTCAGGGGGTCAACTTCATGCATGCTTACCTCTGCTTTACAGAAAAAAATGACAAACGTAACATGCATTTCTCATTGGGTTACCTGGCATAGCAAAAATAAAATGATTAACTTTTCTTTTATATTTCAGGCTCTGATGACCCCATAGCAGATGACTGTCTCAAACCATCCGATCTGATTTATCCTTAGTTACTTTCTTCAGTGAGCGGGTTGGTAACAATCCTTTTTAACCTGTCGTCTCCTAAGCACTGCTGTCCTTTCCTTAATCTTCGGCTACGTCTGTCAGTTGCTATGGAGACCAGAAATGAAAATAACACTAATAAGTTCACACGTTATGGGCACTTTGTCCAGGCATGTAGAAATGCACAGCTCTAGAACCTGGAACTGATACAGGTGCTGCGAAGAGATCTAAGACATTAAAAGAGAAAGAAAACCGCTTTATTAACTACTGTACCTGTATACGAGGTGTTATTTAAAAAGTAAGTCATTATTACATTTTATACTTGTTGTCTTTCGCAGAATAGTAACACAAAAAAACAAAGACAGTCAGCCCTGACTCAAGATCATACCACCTGCTAAATGGTTGCTATCTAACCCCAAAACACACCTAAAAGAATCAAACTTGTTTTTCTCTTGGTGGGCTCAAGATCTGGGGTTCACCCACAACGACAAGAAGAAGACCAGATGGTAAGTAGCAAGCCAAAAGGTTTTATTACTCAAAAACAAACTTTCTTCCAAAAACAGGACTTAAGAAGGACCCGTACTATACAGCACTGCCCAGGAACTATCTAATAAAGGGGGGAATAAGTGACTAATAAGTGTCAAAAGCACACCATAGTGTCCATGTACCTGCTCTGTCCAGGACCAAGGAGCGCACCAGGGGAGGGCCAACCGCAACAATGACAAAACAGAGGTGGAGGAGAAACAAAAGATAACAACTACCACTCTCTATCCCTCAGGCAGAGGGACAACACTTCAGCTCTCTTGTCTTGTGAAGCCAAACTGCAACAACACTTCCCTGAGCTGGGCAGCTTGATCCATCCCAGCAAACTGTCCACTGTTCTCCCTTCTGCCACACCCACATCTGTACACAGGTCAGATGTACATAGCTGTCAGGCCTGTCTGGGCTGAGGAAAGTGAAACAACTAACAGCTCATTTCACACACGTCGCAACAAGTTACAAACAAGTCCTACTTTATTAATGAAAAGAAGTAAGGTTAATACAGTTAGGATAACTCAGAAACAAGATAGCCCGAGAGCTGGGTGTCAGCAACTCAATTAAATGAACTGAAATGAAAAGAGGAATTTAAAAAGCCCCCTTACTACAGTATGTGATGAGGTAATCACACTGTACTGGGTAGAGGAAAAAAACAACATTAATATCTGTTTGGTGCCAAGAGTTCCAATGATTCTGTACTCTGTATTGCCTGAATCTAAAATCTTCTCCTCCCTTTTGAACTGATTGTATCCATACAGTATTTCTCACCCTGCCTCACCCCTAACTTTCTCGCTCTGGGTTGTCTCGTAGCTCTCACTCGATGTGCCATCTCCTGATTGTCCTCGTTCTGCCCCCTTCTCTCTGCAGGCCTGCTGCCGCATGTGATGTATTGTCCTAAACGCCCGTCCTCAGGTGAGTCCTCTCACACGTCCTACAGTCCTATTAATCTCATAAACCTCTCCCCTCCCACTCTCCCCCCAGAAAATCGAATGAATTCTCTTGTATGTGAAAAAATATCCATCGATTTTGTAACAGCTGCCATCAGTTCAGTATCCTGGGGGAGCTGGAGTCTGTCTTGGCAAGCCACAGGGACAAGGCAGCAAACACCCTGAATGGGACACCAGTCCATCGCAGGGCAGACACAGTCACACTGATACTCTCACACCAGGGCCAGTTCACCCAGAAGCCAACTAACCTCCACGTACCTCCTTTGAACTGAAAGGAGGAAACCAGAGCACTCGGAGGACACTCAAGACGTCATGGGCAGAGCCAGAGCATACAACTGTAACGGAAGCGTTCTTTCCGGACCCTATGCTGACGACACAATCCGGGGATGAGGGAGGAAAACACGGGGAAAAAGGCATGCAGGAGTCGGGAATGAAAACAGGGGGCGTGTCCTTGGTGCACTGGTGTTCGGGAGAGGTGTGGCCGAGACAAACAATCCAGAGCTGAGTCCAAAGGGGAATCCAAGACGGACAAAAGTCCAAAGCCAGGCGATCCATCCAAGACAGACGTGATTAAAACAAGAACCGGGTCGGGACCGGCACAGGAATGAGAACGGGAACAGGGACAGAAACAGAAATTAAAACCTTGAAGGGACCAGGCGCTTCAAGGTCCCGAATTCGCCTGGTACGGGAACCAATGCAGAGCCCGGAACAGAGTCGGCATCTGGCTTTTAAAGGGGGCTGGAACAGGGAGCAGGTGTGGGAGATTGGGAGATGAGTGAAAAACAAGGAAGGGCTGGAGCGTCCTTAAGAGGAGGGGTTTACGATCGTGACAATAACGTCCACATAGATAGCACCAAAGGCCCAGAGCAACAGCAGTGGTACGAGGCAGCAAAGCTAATCACTGCACCACTGCGTTGCCCATGAATCAATGTACAAGCAAAAATATATCAAAGATATAGAATGGAATAATAGAATATAAATATATAAATAAATAAGAAAAATTGTGGGTAGAGCAACGTTGAGTTATATGTCCTATTTTTCCACAACATCCTCCTTTTTTGTAAAAGGCTAAATTTTCAGGTTGATTCTTTTAACTGTTAAGTAAAATGATACATTGGCTCTGGCAAAAAGAGTCCCAGTACTCCTTAAATCTGAGTCTCCACAGCCCATACAAGAGGACAAACACTGACTAAAATGACTTCGCCACTGGAAGACTTATGGTGATATTGACGCTGATAAGCGTTGACACTGCTGAGAATGACTGAAGATTATACCGGCTAAATTAGTTTACAAAAGCTTTTTTCTGTTCTAGTCATTTTTCAAAACATCTCCCTGTAACCTGAGCTGGTCTTTTTCCATAGAGTCAGAATGTTCCGGGCTTGGTCAAAAGACGAATTCACCTCACACGGTTTCCTCCAGTGGCTTTGTTGCCCTCACAGGGGAGTGAAAATAAAACCAGCTACCATGTTCCCTGACTGGATGTGTACCTTGAGAGTACAAGGGCTGAATAAAACCCACACAGTCACTGAGTCTCATCCAGTGCTTTAGAAATGAAATGGAAAAAATATCCATTACACAGAGTTTCTGAAAATAGAGACATGGACAAAATTAAATTAAATAGGGCTGTGCTTTATGTTGATTTCTATCTCAATGACAACTGCACGCATAATTCCTCAGAAGCACAAAGTCAAAGGAAAATAGTGGATGAGGGTGCCTAAATCTTAATCTTTTATATCTTGAGATATCCATTTAATGCCCTTTGCGTATTAATTACCCTTTAATACCACTATAGCTCATATCTAAACTGGATGGAGCACAGAGGTGAAAGCTTCTTCGTCTAGTGTAGGTACTGTAACATTATGATTATTTATTCATTGATTGCATGAGTGCTTACTCTGTTCTTGGGCTGCATACTATATAATCAAGAATTCAATGTAAATCATGCAGTTAAAAAAGGTTTAAATTTTTCTTTCTCTGGGTATTGTAAAAATCTGCAATTATTTATTGAACTTGTGAAAAGAGTAATAGCTCTTGGGTCTCATAATCATTTCGCACAATCAGAAACGCATGAATGACTTTACCTTTAGTCTTGACAGGTATAGACAAAAAATACAATTATAGGCTCTTCATGTGCATGTAACATTAATATTCACACTGAATTTCCTACTAAAATATTTCATGGTTTTAATGTTGATCTTGTGTATTTAGTTATACATGACTGAGTCTGTAGTATAATCTGTTCTACAATATAAAAGTGGCTCATACAATAATAATTTAAAACATACTAACAATATTTTCTAGTCCAAAAGGTAATAATACAGCTGACGTGCTTTTATTTGCATTTCTTTACAAAGTGAAACTTCATTTCTGAGCCAGACTTGATTGAGTAATAATATCATGTTGCTCATAACTAAACTACTTCCTCAGCAAAACCATTGTTCGATATCTTTCTCGAACTTAGGTTCCCAAGGTGCTTTTGAAATTCATTGTGGTTCGACAGCTTTGGTTAGATTCTGGGCTCCTCTATGAATTAGGGGTTCACCTGGACATATTTAATTTGAAAAACATGTAACCACACACATGCACTCCAAAGCTAGATAATGGATGAATTGCTTTGTGCTAAGATTGGGCACAAAGAAGTCATTTCTTTAAACTGGTGGTGAGTGACAGGTGTTTCCAGAGTCAACAAACCTCATGAGACCAGAAAATGTCAAGTGCTCTTTAGGACAACTTTCTCTTAGTGTGCAGAGCTTGTTTTAAGCTGCTTTGAATTAAAAAAAATATGTACAGAAAATTGAAGAAGGAGTTTGGTACAGAAGGTACAGTAAATTACACTCTCCAGAATAAAAAAGAAACATCTGTGATTCTTGTGAGTCATGACAGTAACTATTTTGGTCTAGCATGTTGCTTTAAAGCGTATTTTTGTTCTCAACAACAACAAACACAATAATATATCTAGATTTTTAATTATGAAACTTTTGTGCAATTTAGGATCTTAGACATCTTCTGTAAGAATATGCCTCAGGATCAGACCTGGAAAGATCTACAACTGAAGCTTCGTGACCCTTTTAAAAAATCTCTTAATTGCCCCAGCTGTGCATAAAACTTCTGTAATAAAACTTCCAAATACAGGAACATGATTTCTGGGTGTCATCTACTCAGCAGGGACAATAGAACAATGTTTTCACACTCTTTAACATTTAGCCAATCAATCTATTAATTTCTATCCAGTCCTCTGAGCATAGTCCTCTTGACACACATGCTTCAAGAGCAAGACTGGGAAAGATCCATCATAGTTGTTCCATGGGACAGGCTAGTGTACAGACATATATCCCATGGAGGACAAGTTTAATGCATCTGTTCTATTTTCATGTCAGACCGTGTCACCAGCCAGTATCCACAGCCAAGGAATGAATCACCTACACTTTGCCAAGGGCACCATAAATGCTGAAGACATAAATAGTTCATTAGATCTAGGAAAGAAAAATAACATAAAGGAAAACTAATAAAAAATGCCTCTTTGATAAAATTTATCTACCAAGAAAAACAACAATAATGCTCTTCCCAAATGGTTTATTTTACTGGGCTTTTATAAAGCATTTGCTAAACTGACTATGTGATCTGGAGTTATAGCTTACAGCAGCAATGAGACAAGTGTCTTATTTATTCCGAGCAATTGTAACTTCTCCATCTGATATTGTGGTGAGCTATTTTTAGAATTGAAATCATGCCATTAAATTATTCAGCTGTTCTTATAGCTGCAGAAATCAGGCCCATGATCATTTTAAAGCGTTTTAAAATTAAAATGATATTGCCAATAAGAATAGAGACAGTGGGAATTACTTTGAAGGTACTGAGTAGGTGTTAACCCTGGTGTCCTGGCTAAATCGCTCTCCAGGCTTGTTCACTCTGGTCTTCCTGCAGTTTCCTTTTAATTCAATTAGAAGTGAAGCAGGTTCTCACTTCTCCAGCTGATCCACTGTGTAGTGGGGCTGCTGGTGCAGAACAGTGGCCTTGTGTCACCCAGGTGGGAGCTGTACTTCAGTGGCATATGCAGTGGGAGCCCTCTTATATGATCTGAAGGTTCTCTAAGAACATTTGGGAATAAAAATGGAAGGAATTGTTTGTATCATTGACATGAAACTCAGACTGCTGCATTTTCATTGTGCATCTGAATACATTTTTCCTTCAACAACACACAATAATAAGATATTACATTGTGTTAAAGAAAACAATACATTGATTTAGGAGATTATTTAATGATACATTCTCATTGATAGAATGCACTGGGATGTAAATTGATCCAAATGAAACAGTATTTTTTTTATCATGGTTTATGAATTCCAATGCAATGAATATGTGATAAAGGCTATGTTTACGTTTCATAAAAATAAGGAAAATCACCTTTTTCCTGACTGTGATTTAGATTCCCTGAGCAGCAGCACACAGTTTGTTGAGCATTGTCGCAACAGAATTCAGATGCACTGGACAATGCCTGTGGATTGCATGTGCAATGTCCAGACTTTCATTCACACTTCTTCACCTTTAGGTCCTGTGCAGTAATGTGTCAGATGAAACAGGCGGGTGTACCACTGTCCGCTTGTATCATTGTGTCTTGGGTGCGTACAGGACCCGTTACTGCAAAGTCCAGCCTTCAAACAAGTGGCGAGTCCAAATTAGGGGGAATTTGGTCCCAAAAAGTAGTGCAAAAAAAGAATTAATTGACTTTCCAAAAATTTAGGAAAGAAAAACTTTGTCTTCGGCAGGTAATGATTTTTTTAAAGTGATTCTGTATCGTGTAGTTCTGGGAAAATCTGTGAATAGGTAGGTCAAATTATATCACAATGTTACAATGGACAAGTGCCCCATAAAAGTCCTGGAGAATATGCCTTTACTTTTGTATTGGGTAGTAAAAATAACAGGGTATGCTCCTTGGACTTATTTTTCTGCTGTGTTTTCCGAGCAGAATTGGAGAAAACTATGCATCATTTTGTCTTGAAGCCTCATTTGTTACAATAAGAAAAGGTATCAATGGGTGTCCTGGAAACAGAATTATGCAGGGAAAATTTTACCATTTTGGTTTGGAAGATAATGCTTACAAAATATTTGTGAGACATTATTTATCAAAAGGAGAAATAATAAGGTTACATATGTGGAACTTACTGTGATACAGAAAGGCGAATGCAATGTGGTATTCACAAATATCGTCAAACCGCAAATATACTGTAGCTGTGACAGCGAACAGTGTGAACAAAACAGGATTATACTGAACTAATTTGTTTGATCAATTTTTATCCTGTTGTCCAGTACTGCCAATGTGACCTTTACATCAATACAAAACAGCTTCTTTATCCTTGAGATGTAATGTGTACAGAAAAGTGTTTAGTATGATTACCATGTATTTTCCATCCAATTTACACAAATGTAACTTCTAAAAATGCCCACATGCTGAGTCAGTTCTAATGTCTTATACGGGAATGGAACTACTGAACTGTATGGTGGAAAATTAAGGCAATAAGAATACTCGTTTCTTTCTGAAGCTTTAGTGAGGCCTTGAAGTGTCAATTGTTTGTTTTTGTGCATTCCCCCTGGCCTCCAGCAACAAACAGAGACACCTCAACAGATTGAAAACATAGACTCCTCTGTGCTTTTTATCTCGGCCTTCCGAACAATGCACCACTCATAGAAAACCTGAAGGCAGTCCTCCCCCTGCCTGAAATAGCACTGTAATTTGCAGATTAGCAAACCCACATCCCATTATTGAAAAGTGTTTAGGAGGTGGTTTAGGGGGGTAGAACAAGCAGGGAAATGCAATTCTAAAGGAGATGGAATTCTATCACAAAGCATCTTGTGTTTACTCGATGCTTCTAACAGAAAAAGCGAAGGCAGCTGGACATCATCAGCCTATATAGACTTCTTTTTCAACCCTGCACGGAGCGACACTTCAGAAAGAAAACATTAATCCAGGAAAAAAACAGCCAGCCTCCTCTGGGAGCCTGTGTCCAGTCGAAAATCCAGGGATTTTGTCTTGAATCTCTCATTAAGGCTACTGGTTTTAATACAAAGCATATAGAGCCCAGACAAAAGGGAGCAGATTGTCACACTGGTATCCTAAACTCTGGAGGTTAACTAAAAATTAAGTCCCATTGTATAGATCTCCTCTTATCTCCTTTTGAAGTCAGCAAGACATGCCAACAGTCCTTAGTCACCCTTTGTCCCCTATCTCCTAGTTCTAGTGGCTGATTGCCATGTTCCTTGTGTTCAGACTCACATTATAGGAGGTAATTAATGCTGTTCAGGTTCAGTGAGTGCACTCTTGGAGGCAGAGAAGGACTTAGAGAGAGAGAAAGAGAAAAGACTTAGGACAAGCATTAGAGACAAGAAAAAAACCTTAACCATAGTATAATTTGGTCATCTGTTGTGTTTCCGTATGTGTTTACTATGCTGTCTAATTATTGGTCCATTGTCAGGCTTTAAGTGGAATTTAAAAGCTAAGGATCAAAACCTAAACTAAAGTGTTTCAGTGAACACTCATTAAGGCTACTGGTTTAAATACAAAATGAACAATTGAAAGTGAACAATGCAAGAAGTGTAATTGAGGCAAATGCATAGATTTTCAAAGAATACAAGATAAAGCAGAAAATAAGTAATAAAGATTTAACTCTGCATGTCTAGTTTGAAGCTCTTAAACATACATCTATGTATGAATTTACAACAAATGATTTGGGCTGCAGAGTGCCTAAAACTCTCTGCAGTGATACTATTCTTCAATCTATCCCATCTTGTATGAAGAAAGATGCATATCTAGGGAGTGTGTGTTGCCTGACAAATTGACTTTGACATTACATATTGCGGACACACTTGTCCCTTTGGATTTGTCAATTGCAAACTTTTGAGGGGTATAAATGCAATGGATTATGGGTATGCATATTAATTTGCTCTGCATACAATCACAACACTACAGGACACAGAATTCATTTTAAAATTTGCTAGAGCTGCTGCTTTCACCTCCTACCCTGATGTGGAAGGGTGTTTGTTCTAATAAATAGATCTGCATGATTATTTAGTTAAAATTTCCGGGATAAGAGTGAAACATTCTCAATGACCAATCAACAGTAGCAATGTCCAAGTTGCTGTCAATGCATTATTAGTGCACGGCCTGACGTCTTGTGTGCTTCAGGCTCTGCACTAAACAAATGGCAGTAGATCATATGTATGATTATTCTATGATGCCAGGATACAGTGTGGACTTGGTTCTAATTTTAATAAACAGAAGAATTTCACTCTGGGTTTGTACTATCAAGCCTGCTGAAGGTTTCTACTTAATTAATCTGGGTGGGCAATTTCTCACTCCTCCAGCAATGGCTGCTGTAAATCACCCAGATGAATGAACTGGGTCCTCTCTTACAAGCAAAGAGCTTTGGGATCCACTGGGATAAAAAGTGCTGTATGAAAGCAAGTGTTTCAAAAACACAAGTTACAACTCTTAGAAATGTTCTTAACATTACAGATTAAAAAGACATCTGCATAAATACATATTTTCATACAGTATGTAGCTCCAAAATAATAGTTTTAGATATAGTTTCATTTTTGCTACCTGCATGTAAAGTTTGAACTACATTAAATTTAATCTCCCAGCTGTTTTCCTAGTCCAAAGTACAATATTTTCTTTCTTTTTTTCCCCTTGCTTTTCTGTATTTCCTTTTCTGCTTCTAAAATTTTATATACATAAGTATGTCGAGGGAAAACATATTAAGACCATTTTTGAATGAATACTGTATTTTTAAAACTAAGCTTGCCCTGATTAATACAAATATAGGGAGCATAAAAAAAACATACTGTATACTTGCAATAAATTCTCAAAGTCAGCAAGAAAATGACAACTTTTTGCAGCATGTGTGCTGACATTTTATAGAAAGAAAACATGGCATGAATTCATTATGCTGATTAAGTGAAAAAAGAAGGTCAGAAAGGTCGAGAAATGTGGAAAAATATTGTAATTCAGGCTAAAATGAAAGATTTTATCAGTGTTATAGAGAACAAAAAGTTGAGGAAAGAGTGTCTCAGAGCCAACAATGGGGAATGAGCAGGAAATGGCCGAGGCACTAATGAAGACTTCACTCAGATGTTCACCAAGGAAGAAATTAACGGCGTGCCTCAGGTTGAGGACAGGTAAAGTTTTACCTTCATTGATATTAATATGAAAGATACTACCATATGTTTACAAGTTTAAATTGTTCATATTTGTTAAAACACAGTACTGGGTAAAGTCATACTCACAAAATAAAATTGATTATTTTTATAGGTGTCACAGTCACAGTGCACTATGGCTGTGGTTCAATTTTAATTTGTTTTGTGGCAAAAAATTCACACATGACTAAGATGCTTAAATAGCCTGATAGCAAAATGAAAAAAAATATATTTTTGTATTTGCATGATAAAAAAAATAATTTGTATACGTCCAGTTAAGCAATCCTTTCCAACAGTGTCGGACACAAAATTAATTAAGCAAGTTAGAACAGCAAAATATCAACATACTTCTCCTGACTCCTTCATTTTAATAGCCTTAGTTAGTTGTAATTGGCCTTTTTTAAGTTTCCGACTAAACCACAAAGCTTTTTATAACCTTGGAAACACTCCATCTGAATCTAAGAGGCTAGGAGAAAAATTCCATAACGTTGACAAACCACAGGAGAATGACAAATTGACAAAACGGGTTGAAAACTTGGATTGTTCTAAAAAAGAAAAGGTTAACATTTTTAATATTGAGACTACAGCATCCCAGATACTGTTGAGAGGCTTATCATGAAACCGGGACAAGAGTTTGTGTCATTAAAGTCAATCATGTCAGGGAAAATTACTTTCGATTTTAGTGATAAAACATGAATAGTCAATTCGTTTTTCCATCAGATTCAATGTAAACACAGACCACCACTGGGGTCCAAAAAAAAAAAAGATTTGACCTTCTTCTAAGAATTCTGGAGCAGGACCTTTTGACTGAAAGAAAAATGTGTTTTATTGACATAGGAAGCCAGTGGTAGCAAATTAAAATTGCTGCTCTTTTAAGATCAACCCCTGGTGAACTTAGTCTTGGAAAGAACTTTCTTTCCAAGTCTTGGTGAACTTTAAAAGCTTTGTGATTTTAGTTTCCAAATAAAGCTGAGTGCAAACAGTAAAAAAAGAACAGCTTCAATAAAAAAACAGCACTTTCTACATAATATGAGGTTGAATAAGATACTGTATCATGCCTTCAGCATTTTGAAGTTCATTTTGAAGTCACTCTATTTAATGTTATTTTTGTATTGAAACAGAAGGAAAAAAACATTAGGAATTAGGACAAAGCAGTTTTCATCATTAATTTAGTTTTATTTAGTTAAAGTCTAAGTACATGAGCTGCAAAGGAATAAGTATACAGTAGGTTTTTATTTTCTGAAGTGTAAGTCTGCACTTTCCACTCTTAACTTTTATTTTACCTTTGAATCTCCATTTTAATTATACAGACCTTTGCTAGGTAAACCGATACCACTTTGCACTCTAATCTAAAATCTCAAAACACCATTTTCACACGTGACTTCAGCTACAGTACATTTAAACTCATGTCATCAGGGACAGACAAGATAAAGAGATCAAGATTATATGATCCAGTTAGAACAAATTAAGCATCTAATAAAAAATATCTGCATGCTAAAAAGATTTCAGTTTATATTTATCTCCATAGTGTAACACATACATCACCGTTTCAGAATTTAATAGAGTTCACCTGACTTGTCTCAGTTTAGACCACATGAGTGTATGAAATGTCAGGTAGGCATGTTTGGAATTTGGAAAAGAGTCAAGAGCATTGAAAATACTTTGAGTCGCTGTGGGTAATTTCTTCTGGGAAAAGCGAAATGTAGTGTTTCCCATTCATCTATGGATTATAATCAGTGCAGGACATAGACACATTTTTTTGTGAGTGTAATAGAAATATAAACTGTGTTTATTTATTGTGCCTCACTCAGTTTAAACATTATTTGAACTTTGCACTTTTTCAATTAAAAAAAACTATTTTTAACATTATTTTGATTCCTTGAGTCTAAATGTCAGTTTGCACATTTGCACGTATGCTTAAGAACTTTAAGTTATTTTATGTAATTATTTATTATTTATGTTTGATTTGATGTTCCTTCTAGACTTTTTGGGTTGTTGTTAACAAAAGGGAGGTCCACATAAAATCAGTTTTATGACACAAGTGCCACAAACTAAAAATATTCTCTAAATGAATGCAAATAGTAAAATAATTGGACTTTTCGCCAGCAGCCATATCATCATGCAACTCACAGCTGGGAACCTACTGAAGTTGAGCAGGTGTGAGCCTGGTCAGTACCCAGAGGGGAGACCCCTGGGAAGGCTTAAGCTTGCTGCTGGAAGAGGTGTTAGTGGGGCCAGGAGGGGGCGCTCACCCTGCAGTCTGTGTGGGTTCTAATGCCCCAGTATAGTGACGGGGGCACTCTACTGTAAACAGGTGCTGTCCTTCGGATGAGATGTAAAACTGAGGTCCTGACTCTGTGCCCATTAAAAATCCCAGGGTGTTTTTCGAAAAGAGTAGGGGTGTAACCCTGGTGTCCTGGTCAAATTTCCAACTGGCCTTTACTAATTGTGACTTCCTAATAACCCACATCTATGAATTGTCTTCATCACTCGGCTCTAGAAAGGGGACCTTGCTGTCTTCCCTGAGATGGGAACAACAGGAAATAGCGAGGATAAGACTAAGCACGTACAGTAAGTACAGACCATTTAAACAACAATTCAGTGACATGCTGGCAGTGCTTGGATTGTGGTGATGTGTGGTTTGTCAAATGGGACACATCAGACTGTGAAAACGACAGAGGAATCTCTCTGCTGCCCATTGCAGGCAACATCATCACAGGAATACTCCTGAACCGTCTCACTCCTCTTGCTGAAGAAATTCTCCCGATATTCCAGTATGGGTTCAGACATTCTGGAGACTTAACGTGATTTTTGCAGCATGTCAACGACAGCCAAACAAAATGTCACAAGCAACACCAACCTCTCAATCTGACATTCTTTGACTTGCCAACGGTATTTGATTCTGTGAATTATGTGGCACTCTGGATTATCCTCCAGAAGTATAAAGGTGTCCTAATACATTTGTCTGCATCCTTCTCCTGATTCATGATACTGTACAGTATGTGTGCTGTAATCCCCACTAAGGGATCCATTACCTTTGATGTCAGAGTCAAACAAGGGTGTGTCATCACCTCGACTGTAGCACCATGCTCATGATAACAGACAAGCTCTTTTTGCGGAGTGTAGCTGATTGACTTAGTGTACGATAAATTAATTGGTCAATTAATTTAATCTCCCGGGCCTCTGTATAGAAACTGTGTGTATGGATAAGGGGGCAATGCTGAAACTGGGTGAAGTTATCAGAGCAGAAGTGACCAAAAGATTCAAAAAGATTAGGAAAGAAAAGTTAACCAAAACACAGGTGCATAAGCCTTGCAATGGATCTCTGTGGATTTCAAAATAGGACTTAAAATATATTTTTTCTGTTTCTCTAATTTTTGGCTCCTTACTACCTCAGGGAATTGTGCTCGTCAGACTGCCACAATGACTGTCCAAACAATGAGAGACCAGTGCTTTCCGTTCTCTCTTATTTTAAAAGAATCTAATTTAATTATTTATATTAATGTAATCTTTTTTTTTAAATGAAAATAATTCGGTGACTTTTGTTGTAGTTAATCCACACAACTCTAATCCCCTTGTATTTCGTGATTGAATGTTTGTAGCTGTAGGTCTTGGCCAGTAATTACAGAAAATTATTTTGCATACAGAAGAAGTGTGTTTAAAACAGCACCACACCTGAGGAACAGATGGAAGGCTTACATCAGTTACACAAGAACACTGTAAGTAAATAAATATTCACCTACAGTTGTTTCAATTCTATAGTTTATTTTTCGTTATGAAGCAGCATGAGGTGTGAGGTGGCACTGTGTCAGTTTGCACTGATGCTTCACAACTCTCGAGTGATGGGCTGAGTCTGGCCTGAGATGCCTTATGTGTGGAGTATGGATCTTCTGCCCACTGCAGGCTGCTCTCGTTTTCTTCCACCTTCCAGAGACATGCTAGATATGTAAATAGGTGTCATTTTTGGGGTCTGGAGTGGATTATAACTTTTTCCAATAAGAAATAATGGAAATAAGTTTTTCTTTTGGCACATTTTCGCTAACTGAAAGGGTTTCTGGGAACGACTAACATTCGTAAAAAGGGGTTTGGGATGTATTCCTGTGTGTGTTTCTCATGATGGACTGGAAGTGACGATGGGAGAAGGATGAACCATTACACATCTATAAGTTTGGAATCATAAAAAGCTGAATGGTATCATCACAAATCACAACCTGTATCTGAATTGTAATTGCACACGAAGGCTAGAGCTTTCAAATGAAAACAAAAAAGTATTTATAAAAATACATTTAGAGAGTAAAAAGTCATTTGCAGTATGATCATTTGGCAGGCCCTGGGTTGAAATGACTAGGTAAATTATAGGTGACAGCCCTTCCTGTACGTGAGTTAGGCTGTTAAGAAAAGGAGAGACAAGGTGGGCTATAAACCCTAAGTATGTCAGAGAGCTGGATTGACAATCATTTTCACTCACATTAAACGTCTGCCTGCCAATGATAATGTGATATCTCAGGTTCTTTGAGAATAGAGGATTAGCTGAGAATTCCGATCTCAGGTATTGAGAGAAGGAGGAGAAGGAAGTCAGATTTTGTTCTACAGCTGTACCTTAAGAAGATTATTGTACCTTTTCTCATCTGGGAATACAGTACTCAATGCGTGATGCATACAGAAAACCACAGTGGTACTGTACATGCACCATGATTACAGATTATCTCTTATTTCACTGCCTTCTAGATTTTCTTTCATTAGAACTATCATTTGGAAGAAAACCATTCTGCCATTTCATTTTAAACAAAAACCTTAACTGTAACTTTATCTATAACTGGCAACTGTCTGTTTTTAAGGATTTTAAGTTTGGATGCATTCTTCATATTCATCTCAAAATGTCAAGCAGCCTTTCAACTCTATGGGCACAGAAAATCCCAGTTGTGACACACACAAAGCAGTAATTATAACAGACAGTTAAGTTACCAAGGTGTTCGATTCATTCATCAAACCACAGAGATCAAGCTGACAAAGCTGTTATGAAGAAGTTTGAATGTGGCTTCCTGCTGTGTTTAATTACATTGGAATTTCCATTAAAAATGACCTGCATCCTTTTCCCAAATGATTGCTATAACAAACCGTGAAATACAGAAAAGAGTAAATCATAACTAAAATTTGTAAATTCTGTGATCATCTTCAAAGGTAAATCTATTTTGTTTCACTTTTTAACAGGCATATTTCAAACAATGGAAAAGCACACACGCAGGCTGAAAGATTTCTCTTGTCAGAATATTCTGACCTTGTTAATTTTGCCTCACCCACAAAATATCTCCTTTGATTTTTTAAAGAGGCATTTTCAGTCATGACGACCTGTTTTCTCCACATAGAAAATAATAAGTAAAACTACAAGGTCTGACCAAAAATAATGAATACACAATAGCCTATATATATCAAGACAAGAATAAAAATGTTCAGTTTTTCTGAAAGAACACCAAGCTGTCTTGAATTTCATTCGTTTGTGCCACACTTTTGACAAGCAGCAAAAGACATTCTTTCCGTAATGGCAGAAAAAATGGTTGAATCTAAGTTGGAGAAGTGTTACTCAAGGAAAGGTTTACTAAGTGCAGCAAAACTGGAATATTTCCCAGCTAATTCCTGTTTACTGTGGGAAAAGGAGGCCCAGGACATTTTCAGGTGGAATCTGCAGAGTGTCTCACATTAGTAAAGTATCCTAGTCAAAAATAAAAGTGCTCAATAGATTCAAAAACAATTTATACACACATAAATCATTGAAGCATTCAATAATGTGATGAAAGGTCCATGAATCCTTTATAAATGTTTACTTTTATATGCAACAATAAGTGCCTTGCATAGCATTCAGAAAGCAAAACAAATTATAGGCTACTCAAGCAGAGAAACGTGTAATAAAAGGCTAAAGGAAAAATAGTCAATGGGTACATCAATAAATAATTAGTGTGAGCTAAGTGATAGAAAGGTTAATTGTAAAATTATCACAGAATACATAAGAATGATATATATTAATCATTCAAATTTAGGGATATTGCACACTATTGAACACTATATTTCCACAAATAATTATTGCCCAGTGCACAACTGGCAAATATAATTAACTCATTTTCTTTAATTGAACATGGAAAACAACTACAACAGTTGAGTTCACTGCAAAAGAACCACCCAACCAACACCTATCTCCATAAACATCCACATCCAGAATGTCAATATTAGGTTACAGACTAAGTATCAAGACCAGTAAGTATTGCAAGGTCAATAAGTATCAAACTATCGCTTTGTGTTCACTAGTTCCAAATGCAGTCTCAAATGCAACGTGCAATTCCAGAATGTAACGTGGTTGTTGCATTTGGTCATATATGCAGACAGTTGATCCCAGAAGTTCTCAATTTACTCGGGGCAGGCCAATCCATATCACTGACTTTCTGCAGATGAGGTGTGACCACATGATTAACTGAAGAGATCCTGTGGCATTGATGCAGGGACACAATTGCTTGGTTTATGATATTATCCAGGCAGTATTGGCTTTGCAAAAGGGAGTAATGATATCACTGCTCACAACAAGCTCTGCTCTTTGCAATCTGGACACGCCCATAGACTCGTATATCCCCTCCTCCAGATGGACACTTCACAACCACAGTCATGTCACCAAAATGGTTATTGCTGCATCCCTGGCCATCATTTAGATGCAAAGTGAACTGACTTACATCCATAAACGGATCTGAAGCCCAGATTACTGTAGTTTGGAAAAGTAGTAACACATTTGGCCCTTTTAAAGAGCTTGTTTAGTTTAGTGGAATTTATCAAACTAAAATCAATTTCTTGAAGATCACAGGGAATCTCCCTCAACTGCATGGCCTGTAACATGCTATCTTAGAAATAAGTGATACATTACAGTAATGTCCAAGTGTTCAAAGATCAAAAATCATTAATCTAAGATACAGTAATGAGAAACTGAAAATAAAGGGATAGCATACTTAATGCTATAGATATTAATATGGAGCACTAGAACATAACCTGTTCTTATGTTTCTTCAGTGTTTCCTCATCTGGCTGAGGCAATGACAGCCTTGGTTGTAAGGTCAAGGTTAAAAAAGCCCCCTCACTTATGAGGAATGAACCAGTGAGGCTGTTGTAAGGCTGAAGATGAGGTGGATGGAGGGAGTGTGAGACACATTGTGCACAAAGGGTGCTCAGCAGGACGAATATTTATGCATTTCTGTGTGGATGTGCAAGATTACAATTTGACCTCATCCTGAATCCGTTCTCATCCTTTTCACATCGAGTTTCCTACTCCCACTGGGATCCTCACTCTAACACTGACATTTTTTCATCACTACATTTTGACTTCACATACAGTACCATGTATTTCTACTCCTTACAACTAATGTTTACAACCATTCAAACTACAGTAGTTTTTTACAGCAGAATGTTGAACACTTTGGGGCTTCCCAGCAATAGAAGTACACAATTTCAGTGCACACACAAAAATAAAAAAATCAGTGTAACTGGAAAAGGGTTGAAATTTAACACCACTCTGTGTAGTGTAATTAATTTGATACATTGAGTTGAGCTTCAACTTGAAGTAAAACGCAAAAGGAAGCAACAATATCAGATGTAAATAGCACAAATTTAGCACTTAATGTTTTAAAGAAGGGTGTGTGATGGAATAAGTATTATTTTGCTACACTTTCTATAACTTTCTGTCTGGTCTATAAATGAAAAATTCTTGCTTTTCAGTTCCAGATTCCTACTGCTCTGCAGCCTGCAATTTAAATGTCATGACCCTGTGGCTATGCTGGGTAATGCCGTAATGTTCCTGCGCTTGAATACAAAGGCAAGTACTGGATAGCACATGAATCATCAGTTTCAGATTCTTACTTTATGAAAAGCTCTGAGCTAGGTTTTCTGAAACTGAAAAAAAATTGTCATTGAGCCGTTAGTTCTTATTAAGGTTCAGTATGACACCACTGGGGGAGCTGAAATTGGAATGCTCTGAAGGTCAAATTCTCTGCAAGAAATATTATACAGCTAAGGAATCCCTCCTGAGTGCTACACTGACAGATCTTTGCTGGCTAGCTACAGTAGCTAAGAGCGTATATCTTCAACATCACCCATATTTAAGAAAAAAACTGTAAAATTACTTATGTGTTTTGTTAATTTTAAAGACCGGAAATTGTCAGCTCTAGATCCCTGATAGTACGCTGTGCTGTATACAGTATGTACTTTTCAATGAATAGATTAAGGAGTACTAAAATCATGCATGTGTAATCATACACAAATAAATTGCAAACTCAGTATTGAATCCTAATAGAAAGACATTGAATTGGAGTTAGTAAAAAGGGTATGAGTGGGCTAGAACTTTTGTTTAAGGACCCCTAGCTAATTCCATCATATGCATATAAGTAACATGTTGACAAAGTCATCTTTACCAAAACAACTTTCTTTCTCAATATAGTATAATATTGCTTGAGAATGGTCCACCAGTTCCATAATTGCACAGAAAACACTCCGGTGAAATATTTGAAGAGAAATTCAAATGGGATTGAAACAGGGGATGAACTCCTCCTTTGTTCTGTGACTATGAAAACAAAGCATTCCCTGGGGTAACTCTGGCACAGTCTTATCATTGTGAATGGTCACAAAATACAGCAGAGGCGAATGAAATTAATTTAATACAAAGAAAGAATACATTACTGAACTCTAATGTTAGAAAGTTGAGGTGTAAGCAGATGCTTATACATCATATGCTGTTCTGTTTGTTCTCTAATTATAAAAGAACTGCTGATGCTTCTCTTTGTCTGTTGTTTTGATTTTATTTTTTATCTGGTGGGACATTCAATATAATTCATTTAGCATTTTTTATTGTTTTAATGGAAGAAAAAAAACTTTTATTCGAATGGCTTCATACTGTGGCATCTCTGATGATTTCAGACAATTGCGTTTTGTGCTGTTTACAAAGGATGCTCAGTGGAGACATGCCAGCTCTTTACACTGAGCTCCAGCCTCTGACTCTAGTGTTGCAACAGCAATACGAATGGGTTATGCTTGTATCAGCATTTTTCAACCACTTTTTAAATGTGTAGCACTTTCTGATATTACATAAATCTTGGGTTGTCAGAGCTCTTGATTTTAGTTCATCTTTATTCCCTATTGCACAACCAGCTATGGAAACTATGGAAATGTAAGCTGTTCTCAAATTAACAAATATTACACCTCTGTGCCATTTCATGCAAAGTTCTCTCCAAACCCCAGCTTTTAAAATCAAGAGGTTGTTTGTATGTCATTTTTCAGAGTACTGTGAGAAACAGGATCACAGTTTAAAATACATAGTAATGATAAAACGCGATCATGAAAGCAGCTCAGGTTTAAGTCATGCATGTGCAGGTCTTTCAATCAGTTTGTACCGTCAACATGATAAGATTGATGGGGCTGAAGGAAAAACAAGGTAGTTTTCTTATGAATATTACAAAACTAAAGTTCGGTATCACCAGGTTCAATAATACCAGGTTAAGGGAGCTGAGGAAGTTCACATTTCTCTTGTTTATCAAAGATGATCAGTGCTATGTCTCGCCTGTCCTAGTCATTCCTCATGAAAATGAACCCTTGATCGCTTTTTCTCTTGTATTGAGAGAATACAAGGCAGTACTGTAGAATCCTTTCAAGCAAAATTGTTGGGCGTCCACGTGAAGTGACATTCTATCGAATGGACAGTCAGGTCTATGCATTAAGCATGAACATGCTTCATGTGCAAATGCTTTCAAGAGAGAATGAACAAAGCATTCTTCCTGACCCAGCATTTCTCTCACATTTAAGTAGAAATTGGCTGATGTCTCAAAATTTAAAATCTGATTTAAAACGCATGCAGTGCATGCATTAAATATTTTGGTATAATACAAGGTGACCATGTTTTCTGTTACCTAGAATTTAAGTAAATTCTGAATGTTACAATGGCTGTTTTAACTTTTAAGCCTTCAGGTCAAGATGTTTTTTTTTTATTAAATAACTAGTAAAACAAAGCTACATAGTGGGAAAAAGAAACTAGCAATGTACAAAAATCAATCATGTGTTTCCATACCAATGTATCTACATACAGTACAGTATGTCTGATTGTGAAAGGCAACTGTGCAGTTGTGAACAATGGAAATAAAATGTTCCACTTCAAAGGAAATCATAAAAACTTCCATTAAGGGTATGATGTCCACATTGCACAGATTTAGATTCAGATTCAGCTTGCCAATTCAAAGTGACAGTGTAACTAGCCTTACACAAGGAAATCAAACAATCATTTGATTGCAATCACAAAATGCTTTTAAAATTACTGTTATTACACTGACAATAATATCCATTCTCACTGCCTCTTTTACTGGCCCCAGCCATTAGAATCAATTGCTTGCAAGTCTAATGAGATCAGTTTTCAATAGAGAGACGATTCCCGGGAATCTCTGTGGCTAGTGATTGTCGTCTCCATCATACTTGGATCTCTACACAATGCAATAGAGGCAGTCTGTCTCCAGTGCTTACTTTAGGCTGGGGGTAGGCTGAGACAGCCTTGGCTAAGAATCAGAGCTGTGACAAACAATAGCTGCTCAACTGCAGTGATCATGCGGTAGATTTGTAGAGCAGTGCACTGTGGTAATGAAAAACCTTCTTTCACAGAAGCCACTAAGGCGCGACTATCAACATCTTTTCAATGTAAACTTTAATTAGGAAGAAACAATTTGGCTACAGTCTGTGTTCCTCTGTGACTCAACTGTTTTATCTGCATAGAGTTTGTATGTTCTCCTGGTGTTGGCATTGCTTTCCTCTGGGTGCTCCAGTTTTCTCACACTGTCCAAAGCCATACCAAAGCCAAATTGGCCCTGGTGTGAGTGTGTGTGTGTTTGTGTTTGTTTCCTTTCAGCCCTGCGATGAACTGGCGTCCCAACCTGGGCACATTCTCCCTTTTGCCCATTGCTTGCTAGGACAGGCTCCGGCTCCCCCAGAACCTTGTATTTGATAAAACAGTTAGAAACTGGATGGAGGAATAATACCCTGGAGAGCTTAAATGGATGAATTTATTCTCCACTATGGGTGCACAAGAAGTCACGATAAAAAGAAAAATGGCAAAGCAAGCCTTACACCTATCAAGTTATACTAACTCAAAGATGTATTGTTAGAATATCTTGAGAGTTTTAATACACACTGGAACTAAAAGGATATTGATATTTGAATATTTTTATGTCAGTGGCCACCAGGAACCAGTGGAATTTATCATTTCAGCGTGTGAAACATGCACATTGTTCATATAGTCCTTTGTTACAATGTATTCTTGATACAATATAGATTATAGATTTACAGTAGGTATAAGACTCGAATGCATCAGTGTGGGAACCAATACAGTTGGATAGCACATGATTGGGAATAATCTGAAATGAAGTTCAATTTGATAAATGTCTGGTGGGTTTAAATATGAGATAGGAAACAGGAAGAGGAGTGTCAGTGTAAGAGCTTGGAAAACCTTCATTCATTTGATTAGCTCATCCACTGACATTGTCTCAGACGAAGGTGGAATTGTTTTTTGTATACAGAGGGATTGAATTAGTATGTCTTGTAACAAAGAAAACTTAATTGGCATTTGAAGCAATTAATCCAAAAATCACCAGTAGAGCCAGATGAACTATTGCTTTAAACAATCTAGTATTTTCTTTCATTCCATTCTTTGGTTTCATTAATATTAATATGGGAGTGTGTGCATGCAGGAGGCAGGTGCTGTTTCTGACTGGGGCAGACATGATTGATTCTATCGCTTCAGTATCTTGTTGAGCTGTGAAGTGAAGACTGATCTCATCCGGCTTTTAATCTCTGCTCTTTAGCAGGTAGCTGTTCACGGTATTTCATGAATGAGATGCCTGGGTTTCCTCAAATAAAATTATCTCGATTTCTTTATTTTTACAATCACAAAGGTCACAGCAATCCAAATGACAGTTAAACCCACACTGTCTTCACTTTAACACACCAAGACATTAGCATTTAGATAGCCCCTCAGGATTTAAGGCACAAGTGAATAGAAAACAGAAAAGGCTATGAATAGTAAGAGTTTTCATTTGAAATTAATGTAGGGCAAACCCTTTTTTTGTGAGAGATCCAGCTTTCCTTCAGACATAGAGAGTTAAGATAAAGGAAGGCCAAACTGATTATATGACGGAGAAAGAAATACAGTTGCTTATCTCTGCCTTATTAGACAACACTATCAAGTCAATGTATGGCTCTATTGAGGGGCTGTTTTAGATGGATCCATTTGATGAGATACAGACCTGCAATTATGAAAAGTATAACTTTGTCATTCAGGAAAATTGCCTGTAGGCTAAATGTTAGATACTGGTTTCAAAATAGACATTATTCTTGAAGGTCTGTGGCTTGAATACACGCAATTCTCCCAGCCTGCATACAAACCCATTTTCAAGAACCTCTACTGACACTGTGCTTCTTACTTGGCAAACCTCAATGTTGGATTTGTTCTAATGCTCCACTGCACATCTATTATACATGACCACACTGATAAAATGGAAATGACCTGGGCCTCATGAGCTCAATCAGGTTGCAGGCATGCTGGGCTTGCAAGGTGAGACCTGCTACTCTGTGGAGTGTTTAGGAAGCCCTGGACAATCAGTGCATTACCACAACTGAGAGCCTTTGGGGAATTGTTAGTTTTTAACATGTAAGAAAAAGATACACATAATCATTATGTATCTTAGTAGTACAACAACAGAGCCAAAGCATGACAACAGGAACATAATTGGTGAGTCTTTTTAAACATGGATTTCTTTGTTTTCTGTCTTTGGTAACACAAACTGCATGTTCTTATGAACTAATTTTTGGAATGTTTCAGAAAACAGATAATGCACATTTTTTATCAGTTTGTAGAAGTGGACAAATATTTGTATACTTTCTGCCGGGATGTAGAAAACAATAATAATAATTTATATAATTAACAATATTTTTTTTTTAGACACTCAGTGAATCACATAAAACTCAACGAAAACCATAGAATTACCTTGTATGACATTGTCATCTACTAAACATTTTAGAAAGTCTTTTAAATTATTTTTAATTCGGCAAAAAACACAATTCTTATTATTGAACGTTAAACGTGGTCTCATTTCTCAAAAGGACAAAAATCTTCATCATGATAAAGGAAACAGATTATTTTTCTCTTTAGCCTAAGGTGAAACACACTCATGGCTGAAGACACAAAAAAATGCCAAAAGGGCTGAAAAATTAAATGAAGTCTCCACAAACTGTAGAATTTCAAAAAATAATAAGAGTTGAGCAATAATTTGCCTCGACAGTAGTTCTAAACAAAATATGATTCAAAACTTATGCACTATGCAAGCAGGTTGTGGGTGTGTGGAACAAGCTACCCAGTAAAATGTTGAAGAGACAATACCTGTCACGAAACAGTTCTTTCCGGGCCCTATGCAGACGACACAATCCGGAATTGTGAAGAAACACTGGGGAAAAAGTCATGCAGGAGAGGATCTGGAGACAGGGGGCGTGTCCAAGGAGTGCAGGTGTCCAGGGGAAGTGAGTCCAGGGCGAACAATCCATATAGCAAATCCAAACGGGTAATCAAAAACAGAGGCAAATGTCCATGGCCAGGTGATCCATCCGGGGGGAATAAGGAACAGGAACCGGGTCGGAACTGGCGGGGGGAATCAGGAACAGAAAGTTAAAACCATAACAGAGCCAGACGCAGCAGGACTCTCACGGCTCTCATGAAACGGAATTCAATGAGGAACCTCGGGTGACGTCTACGTCTGGCTTTTAAGGTGGAACTAAAGAGGGGCTGGAATAAGGAAGAGGTGTGGGAAATGAGGTAGAACAAGGAACGGCTGGAGCGCCCTTAAGAGGAGGAGTAGCGATCGTGACGATACCCTGGATTCTTTCTAGAAGCAGCTGGATGAGATCCTCTGATCAATTAATGACTTACTAACAAATGGGCTAAATATGTCACCTCTCATTTGAAACCATTCTTGTGTTTAGTTTCCAGGTTTTAAGCATATTTAGAGCTCTTCCCATACTGTAGAGCTGTGTCATAAATCAGATAAAAGGGAAACTTCTGATCACTTACAGAAAGAAAATGGATTGGTAAATAAATAACATGTATGACTTAAACCCCTTTCAACCAGAGACTGAATAGGCATATTCTTTCCTTCATTAACATGTCTGTCCTGTTTTTAAACAGTGCTCGAAGTGCATGAAAGATATCTCTGATACCAGTTCTGGCCAAGTACAGTCTGAATCCTGAAGATTTCCTAGTTAACCTGAATTCCCCACATGTGCAGTGTTTAATTCTTTATGTTGAGAAATCTGCAGGCTGTGTATATGATGAGCTGACAGGATGAATTTGTGAAATGAAAAACCTTCAATTACAGAAGCCACTGTGCATTAGAAAATGCATTCTGTGACTGGTGCATAAAATATTCTTATATCATGTATGCCCTCTTGCTTTCTGTGGTTAAATATGCTCCGTCTTTGTCTTGGCATTCATGGTAACACAAGAAGTTATCAGGCTCTAGACTTGAAGTACCAAAGACCCTAGAAAGCGACTGTATTGAGAGCATGGTTTTGCAGTGCTCTCTGGAGTGCAGTGCCTGTCTGTTGAGTAAGTTCAAAACGTCACTAAGCTGTGCCGTGACCTCTTGCACTGCTACAAATGTTAGACTCTTGAAACACAACTGATGTCTGACACAATTAGTTCAATTAATAGGTATAGAGGACTGATAAGAGAAGAACCTGACTCTCTCCACATGGTTCTTACCATGCCAGCCAGTCAGGAAATATACAGTACCAAGCAGTCGGCTGATGATCAATCAGGCTTCACATCCTGATTTATTACCTCTTACTATTACGATGAATTGGTCTTCTTTCTTCCCAGGTATTAAACAGAATTAAAACATTCAAACTATAAGGAACAGCCTTTGCATGATATGCTGTCAAATTAACAATATAAGCAAAATAAGGTTTTTATGATATAAATGAAGATTTATAGATTTATATTAAGATTAATTTTCTAGTTTTCCTCTCTATATTTCGTATTAGAAATGGGCAACAGACAGCAAATATTTCTTTACATTATTCTACATTATGTATAGGCTTAACTATTGATTTAATAAAATAATGAAAATTATTTTTAATAAAAACAGAAGAAAGATTATATGGTCCTGTATGAACCTTTGTTGGTGTAGCACTGCAAGGAACAAGAGAATGAAAAACAGATATGTAAATAAAATAGTGAGTGGTGCAGTATGTAGGAGAAAAAAACTATTTTTTGACACTTGCCCTGTATAAAACACATATTTAAGTGTAATACAAAAAAATCGTTAAGGGTGTTAAATTGTTAATAGTGAAGGTGGAGTATTACAACTATTTTTCTCACATTTGTGCATAAAATCATTTAAGCTTCATTATCAAGTTTTTTCAGTGATAAATCCACTCTTAGCTGATAATTTACTAAGGTACAGAAGCCAGAACTTAATTGCTACTTGTAATTACATGTGCAGGGATATTGAAAGTGCAAAAGATGTACTCTACTTGTATGACAAGAGTAGCATTAGTACCTGACCTGTGAATTGGTATCCATGGAAACAAAGTCATACATATACCTAAACTACAAAACCAACAAAACACAGCTTCTCTTATTGGAAGTTATTTGCGAAAGCTTTTGAGGAAAATGTTGGTAAACTGTTTTTTTAAAGCAGAAAATCACTCTATATCACAAGTAAAAGAGCCAGTTGTAAATTATCACGAGTTAGAATCATTTGAAAATGTGTGTTTTGTAATTTATTTAAATTACAGAACTTTAATTTGTATTTCCATTATGTTATTAAACAGAATGCAATATTTTTTGCAATTATTCTTTTATAAATCATAAAAGAGATTTTGTTGGAACATAAAGTATTAACAACATTTAGTCCTATTTATAAAAAAATGACTGCTTCCTCTTCAGTACAAGCTTAGTCTGCTCCTTACAAGTATGTGGACTTGAGATCAAACCCTGAAGGGAAATAAACTAAGATTCACATTAGAAAACTTTAAACATCTGTCTAATATTTATTGCCTAATGTGTTCCAGCTTTTCCTTGAGCAGAAGAGTCGCACTTCAGCCTTGTAAACACGAAGCTGTTAAATGTCATCCCATCCAGGACAGGAAACGATGATGATTTTTTTAATATACTAGGAAATTAATTTTGGTGTAAACAGTACATAATTACAATGTAATAACATAATGTAATGAGCATAAATTGCTCTGCCATATTTATTATTGTTCATTCAGTTGAAGAAGTGGTATATCGTAGTTTTTGCCATTTAAAAGGGAACTAGTGCAGACACTGTAAAATAGAAAAATAGAATGAGAAACATTAGAAAAATAACTTCTACTGTATTCTATCATACACTGCTACTCAAATATCTTACACTTTTTTCTGAGCTCCACACCTAATGTTCTCCTTCTTTAGTCAGAACCCTAATTCTATGGGGATTTTCTACTCAATGGTTAGCCATTTAGTTTTAAGAAACAGTTCATCTGTATGTTCCAATATGAAACGTGACCTTTTTGCTGTTGTGCAGAGATGAATACATGATGTTGGTGATGACAGCACATCATTTGACAATGCATCAGTTGGATTTGACAAATTAGCGATTTGGAACACTTGGTACTTGCTGCTAATGTAAGGGTTACAGTTTTGAAAATCCTAACGAATATGAATCAAAGTTTGTTCAATAACAAGCTCTTTGCACCAAAAAAGGAGGTATATTAGTAAAATTGCGGTTATACTATAATAGAAGAAAACACTAGGAAATATTTGATGCTCATAATTTGTTTGAAGTAATTCATGATTATGTCTATTACATATACATTACATAGATATTTACATAGACATCTGCACAGGAGTACTTACAGCACATTGTACCATTTTTAATTGAGAACATTGGATGTAATCTTTAAAACCAAGGCAAAAAAACATAGTGGTTCAATACTTTTAGAAGACTTGTGGGGTACAGTTACTTCTTTGCAGACTAAGCATGTCTGAGCCAGTATTTCTAGGGATGGCTGGCTCCTGCCTTTGGCATAATGATAAGTAATTGATACTCCATAAACTTTCTAGTAAAAGGGAAATACGAAAGGCAACCTTATAGGAATTGAACACAGAATACATCCAGAAGCTATGCTGTAATAGGCCAGGGTTCAGATATGTAGAATTTCACATTTTCTAATTGCCTGTTACTTGTCTTGTATTTTTTACTCCCATTTAATATAAACAATTAATGAAAATGAAAATAAAACCCTGATGTAATAGGCTGTATGTTTATTCTTTTGTCTTGAATATTCAAGATGATGCAGGATTACGTGTGTAACAAGTTTTTTTTGGACTTTATGAGATGTTAACCTTTTGTTTTCAGTCCCAGTCTGAATTTCCTAATTGGATTTTGTTTTGCATTTGTACACATGAGCAGCTAAGACCATTCTGAGCTGAACATTTTGTTGCACGGTGATGTTAATAAAGAAAAAAACGCAGTGACTTCATTGTTTCCAGATACCGTATATCAACATGTCATATATTGCCTTTCACAGTGCTCCATTCTGTTACAGTCCCATATATCACAGTTTGTCAAAGAGCCACAATTTATCTTGGACACATGCAGCAGTTCCAGGCAGTGCATACACAGTGTGGAGCGTTTGAAGCATTCCACATGCTGACAGCAGGCATGTGAGCTACTGCTGTATTTCTTTAAGCTCATCGAAACAGCTGTGTGGAATACCACGATTAATGGTTCCTGCCTCCCGTGAGAGTTAGTCTTGTTCTTCAGTCACTGTCTCAAAACGTGGTAAAATACAGATCAGCATTCCAAATCGGGTATTGAATAGTAATAATCAAATGTTTATTCTGTAAGACTGTAAGAAAGATTGAAGATTGTCATCCTAGCGTGACTAGAGTAAAGTAATAGAGTAAAGGCTTATTCCAGAAGCACAACGTTTTGGTTGTGGAGCCTTCTTTTGGCTTTGAGCTTCTTTTCTTCTCTTTTCAACATGGAATAAACTTTTACCTGTTCCTTTGCAGCCTACACATCCTGACGCAGCCACCCACTTGAGCTACTAGAGTGAATATATTCAAGTAGGTGGCTGCATGCGTAGGCTGCAAAGGAACAGGTAAAGGTTTATTCCCTGCTGAAAGAGAAGAGACACAACGTTTTGTCTGTGGAGCACCCTGGTTTCGTTTCAGGTGTCCCGGTATCATATATGATACCTTTAGGTATCATGACACCTAAAGAAGACTCCACAGCCAAAACTTTGTGTCTCTTGTCTTTTCAGCGAGCAATAAACCTTTACTTGTTCCTAGTGTAAATACTCTGAATCCTTAATTCTCAAAACAAATTATATTGTTTCTTCATAATACTCAATAATTAGCTCTACTACTGTTTTTTTGTTTTTCATGATCTATTTACCTCATACTCTGTGTATTAACAGACCCTCCTTATCTGCATTCACAGTTTATTTCTCAGATTCAAATCAGCTCAGTTTGGAGTCTTAAGCAGAGGCTGAAGACCCTTGATCAAATTTGCTGAGCAGCAATGTGCTTTAACATCCCCAGGGTGAAGGGGCCTCCCTACCCAAACGAGCTAGACAGGCCCACTGACCTCTTCTCACCTGCAAACCTTTAGTGCTCTTTGTGTTCAAATGTGTCATAGCTATTTATTCTCAGGGTAAGGTGATGCTAATTGATCCTGCTGGGCATGCATTTCTTCTTGTTATATGGGTTAGTGATGCATTGGTTTTTAAGTGATGCAACAAGACTTGTCTGGACTTTCTCGGTGTGTGCTGGTTGCAAAATTATCTCACTTACTCTGCAGTTTCTGGAACTGACAAGTGGGAAGAGAGGTACCGTGGGCTGATTTAGGTTCAGTCCATTGAACACTTGTTTGCCCTGAGTTGAAAGTGGAGGCACATTCACATTGCTAATTTTAACTCCAGGCTGAATTTGCAGGCCTGATCATTTTCAACCCAGAATGTAGTGGTGAAATGTGAATGTGATTCTCAGGTTGCTATGGGTTGTACATATGTATGAGCCACAGAACAAACAGTAATTGTATAACTAGTGATGCTGACTGAAAAAAAAATAAAAGTGTGCATGTAGACTTGAGTTCTGTTGTTACATGCTCGGGGGAACAACATTCTGTTCTGATAAGCCACTGAATCAGAAATCGGCCTCCTTTCATTCTGAAACAATTGAAAATAATTAAGGACTTGGGTAGATTAGGATTGGGAATGAGCATTGGAGTCTCTTGTCATTTGCATAGAGCGTTATTTAAAAAATCGCAGTGATTTCCAGGCTAGCTATACTCACTTCTGTGTCTCTCTTTCTTTTGAAGAAAGGCAGCAGGAACAGTGACATGCTTGAGGCGCTAAAAGATCAGTTTGACCATTGCCCTCACCTCCAAATCTCTATTGCCTCTTCACTTAGCCTCTGATGTGACACAGGGCAGGATGTCATGGAAGAAAAGACTTCAGTGTATTCTGTTTTGCTCCATTAGGCTTTCCCAAAGCTATGACTAAGACAAAAGGCACATACTGTAGATGCTGCTAAAAACTGAAAACAATGCCCACAACAATCCCAAATTAATCATGCTTAATTGGTTAAAAAAGGCCGGGCACCCATTTATTTCTCCTTAAAACACTAGTTTATGGAAAACAAATTATGCACGTCTGAGACATCTGAGAATGTGAACCAGTACCATAACACCATTTTGTCATTTTGGAATATGCACTTTGATTAAATAACACTGAACCTTACTAAACTAAACCTTTTCACTGTTCCATTATGCCATTTATGTCCACAAAACAAATAGCTGGAATGCTCAGGTGAGAGCAAGGGAATAGCAGATTGAGCTGCTCTCAATTCAAAACCAGCATGAGCAAAAAAATATCTCCACTCCACAGTTTATTGAAATGCAAAAGACAAAAGCTACCGTACTTAAGGACTGATCTTCTAAAAGTTTTTCTTAAGACTTTGTTAATGTTGTCACGTTGCTTTGTGCAATAATTACACTGTATATTTTCTGGGTTAAGTTTTTGAGAAAAAGCACTTTCTTATGGCAAATGCACCTTCTTAAGGTCACTTTCTAATGGCCTAATAGGTCTCATTATCATTCCTGGCTTTTGGTTTGAAATTGAAGCATTTTTTTTCAAAATTGTGAATAACGTTACTGGGGTTTTTTGTTTTCAATTTGGTTTGCTTGTGGAGGGCTTTTATATTCGTGTCTGTTTCTAGCAACACCCTTATCTGATATGGTGAATGACCAGTTTCAGACAGTCCATGTCTGATATGTTATAAGCATTAACTTCACAATTGTGTGTTTTATAATTTATCCAAACATGATGCATTTCCAAAAGATAGATAAACATATGATTTTACATATATAAATATGTTTAAATATAAAACAGCAGTTATAAACAGCAGAAAATATTCCTCTCCTGTAAAGAAATCGAAAGACTGAGCGAAGATTTGTTTAAGATTTTAATCGTTCAATGTTTGTAATCTTTCAATTGCAAAACAGTTCATATTTGACAAGCTTTAAAATTGGAACCTGTCATGCACAGCAATTGTTGTGGCACTGACATTTGTGCTAAATTAAAATTGAGGTGTCCATCTGCCTCTTTTAAAAGCGTTAAACCAAAGTTTGTTGTTTCGGAGTGAAGATGGTTATTGATTGAAAGCCGCATGAAGATTAAATGAACTGGTTTCCAGATGGGAGAAGTAAGTGTCATCTGCACAGATATAAGACACATTTAATTTATGAACAGATGCGATGTCATTAACATGCAAAAGATAAAAAAGACTGACCTCGGAACAGATTCTTTGGGCATTTCCTTATTCCCTTCAGAAACAGCTTGCGTCTGTTATGTAAATCACCATCTGAACAGCTGACTGGCCCCACACACAATGCACTTGACATTGACAACAAACCTTGACAGCCAGAGAGGTCAGGCACGTTGGAGAGATCAAACATAGGGAGCCCAAGGCAAATGCCCCTTACTAATGGCTTGAGGTGAGACATTTGTCACTTTCACCAATGTAAGTGCACAAGAAACCTGTCTACAATGGCCTTAATATCTATGAAGGGATATTTTTTTAACATTTCACTGTGAATTAATGGCTTAAAGGGCAGTGGATACGAATCAGGGAAGATCATTCTTATGTAGTTGTTTTAAATGGGCAGCATTACAGCACAATGTAATACATATACACTATAGTAGAAGAGACTACTGTGATATAAACGAAAGCATAAATGTACATCAATTAAAAAAAGAGCAAAATAGTCACATTTCATAACTTTAGAAACTTGCTAAATATAATATGCAAGTTTATAAAGTTTTCCTCAATTTCACCAGCCCCACTTGGGAGTTTTTGTTTTTTGAATGTACAATTTAGGAACAGACACAATGATACGTCTCATCTCCAGTGACTTTGAATGAATTTATTACTTGGGATAAATGCTGCTAATTAATCCGTACTTGGCAATTCTGACTCTTCGTGTTTAGAGTTTAAGGTTATTTAACATTCATTCGTCCTAGCAAGTTGTAATTAAGATTTCTAGTGAATTGTCTAATTTAATACAGGCTGTGATTATTCATTTCTGGACCTCTATAGAGGTCTTTGCACTTCTATATAAATAACAACCTACCTGTATACAGTATATTTCTACTGAACGTTCTTGGCCATGTCTTGTCCAGAGGTCCATAATGTGAGATAAGCAGAGTCTGACAGTAGTAGTAGTCTTATTCACTGTTTTATACATAACCAACAAGACGAGACTCACCCTAAACTAAACAAATTTCAATTTTATAGTGAGATGAATTATTGCTCTATGCCTGAAAAATGTAAAAGTTTGCAAACCAGTTCATGGGAGCTGGTTCACAAAACTGCAAAAGTGGAAGAAAAGCAACCAACGGGTTGGCTATGGGGGGAGTTTTTTAAGTCTACTGAAGGGGCTGCTTTCTTTGTCTAGACATCGCTCTGGGGTCCAAACTCAAGGCTGTGAAGTTTCGTTGCCAAGAGTACCAGAGGACTGAAAACAAAGTGTGATTCACGTAACTTTCCACGGGTCACAGCCTGTGGGTATATAGCGATTTAATTTCCTGCTTGTTTGTTTCTGTATTGAACCTCTCTGCACTGGAATTTTACACTCTGCATTGCGTAAACTATAGGCCTACGGGGCCTCTTTCTTCTCTTTATGACAAACCATGATGATGAAGCTCAGATATCCACATCGATGCTGCTAATATTAGGTTTCTAGTTTTATTGCCAAGTGACACATTACAAGGAGCTGAAGTGGCAGCACATTACCAGCCCCACCCATTTCCATCACCCTCTTAAAAGACACAAATATAGACGCACACTGGACTGTCACGTGGCTGTGATGTCATTCTATATTTTTATTCAATTACAGTTAAGCATAATACCCTTCTCTGAAGATATGTCCTACTTTCTTCATTTGCTATCATCACAACACAGCAACTACCACCTGCACAAAAGAACTGAAAATCAGAAACATTTTTTTCTTTAAAAAAATGTAATTTTAATAACTAATATAATTAATAAAATGCATTTAATCAGATTGTAAAATTCTATTTATCTGAGCACAAATTAAATAATAATAATAATATGAAACACCATGAGGCATTTGTGATCACTAAATTAAAAAAAAAAACACAATGAAGCTAATCTGGCTGCTGTGCTCAGTTCACTGTATTTATAAGATTTAAGCAATTTAACCAATCCAACCAAGTTTTAGTTTCAACCTAGTAGGCTCAGCTTGCTTGTTTCAAGTTTCTCAATTCCAATCCAATTATTTTCAATTGAATCTTTAATAAACGCTTCATATCTCTGGGTACAGTATGTTAAAATTCAGAAGACAATAATCCTATTATTATTATTGTTGTTATGCCATTCCAAAAAAAAACTCTTTCAATGCCCACACGAGCACAGTGGATCCAAGAATCTCTTTCTTGAATAATTGTATAAAATTAGTTCTACCAACATGGCCTTTGTTCTTCATTACTAAAAGACACCCGTGTGTCATCAGGTCCACAGTAAAAGGAGTCTGGCGATGCAAGAGCTTTGCTGTGTTGCAGAAGCTGTGGCCCTGGGGTCAGTTCTGGATGTGGGGTGCTATCTGCGTGGGAGTTTGTAGGTTCTCACACATATGAGTGTGTGTGTGCTTGTGTCCTGCAATGGGCTGGTGCTCTGTCCAGGGTGGCTGCTGCCTTGTGCCCACTGCTTGCCAGGATAGACACGCCTGACCCCCCGCGACCCTGTACTGCCAGCAGCCATATCACCCTGCAACTCACAACTGGCAGCCCACTGAAGCTCAGCAGGTGTGAGCCTGGTCAGTACCTGGATGGGATACCTCCTGGGAAAAACTAAGGTTGCTGCTGGAAGAGGTGTTAGTGGGGCCAGCAGGGGGCGCTCACCCTGCAGCTCATGTGGGTCCTAATGCCCCAGTATAGTGACGGGGACACTATACTGTAAACAGGTGCCGTCCTTTGGATGAGATGTAAAACCGAGGTCCAGACTCTCTGTGGCGTCCTGGCCAAATTTCCCATTGGCCCTTACCAATCATGGCCTCCTAATAATCCCCATCTATGAATTGGCTACATTACTCTGCTCTCCTCCCCATGGATAGCTGATGTGTGGTGGGCGTTCTGGTGCACTATGGCTGCCGTCACATCATCCAGGTGGGTGGAGGGGAGTCCCCATTACCTGTAAAGTGCTTTGAGTGGAGTGTCCAGAAAAGCGCTATATAAGTGTAAGCAATTATTATTATTATTACTGGGTAAAATGGATGAATGAAAGTAGTCCTTTGGGCTCATATTAATGACACCTTTCAGGCTGTGAATCAAATCTGCACCAATCTTTCCTCTTCTAAACAATGCATGTCATTATTTTTTATATGTCCGTGTATTGGAAGAGGGCAGTGGGAGATGCTCGTCTGGACCTCTTTTCCCCAGAATACTGTGCTGTTGGGCGTGTTCAGGCGGTTAGTAGACAGGAGGAGGTGAGGAGGCTCGTGAGGGAGTGTGACTTCCCTTTTCATTTACAGCCGGCCTGCTGTTCACAGGGGGTAGGAGAAGCAGGCCGAAGCGGAGAAGAAGAGAGGTGCTGCTCCTGGATGATTCCAGGTGGGAAAAGAGTTACAAGGGGTTTTTCCCTTCTTTTATGGGGGGTAAAAGGCGGGCAAAGGGGAGGCAGAGGGGAAAGGGCCAAGAGGCACAGGAACAGCCCATCCGGAGGAGGAGGGGATCGCTACAATACTGCAAGGAATAAGCTGTTTGCTCTCAGTTACCTGACCAGTTAGGAGACGACAGCTGGTAAAGTGATGATTTAGAGGGAGAGTATACAGTATGTAATTTCATAGTGTTGATGTATGTCCAAATAAGCAGGAGGTGTAAGTAAAGTCAGATTGATTTTATTAAAAACTCTAGTTGCATTAATTCTGCTCTGTAGCCCCATTGTAAATTGAGCAACAGTCTTTGAAAACATCTCCTTTTTTCCTGAGTCATGTGGGATCATAGCCATGGGTCCCAGTTTGATCACATGTACTGTAAAAATTTTAGTGTCGGCTAATTGGTTTCTATTTGGCGTGGCCTCAGGACACCACATTCTGTATCTCAACCAATGTCAAATTCATGGGGAATAACGACAGTCAATAATTAGATGTGTTTGATGAAAGTTATTACGTATTTACAGTAGGTATAGTGAGATTTCTGCTTGGGATTGAAGGCTGAGACCAAGCAGAGTGAGGAGTTCACCTCACTGTTTGCTGTAGTTAGAAATGCATGAGGCAAAAAGAGAAATTTGTGTATGATGTGTATAGCTTCAGAAAATATGTTGGAAATGATTATGATTTAGAACATCTGGGGTGAAAGCAACTTGGCTGTCGTTATCTCAAACCTCAGTGAAGACTCAGTGAAGTCTGTTAACCTAATACAGCAGATGCATACATTTGTTTTTGGTACTTTGCACTCTTCTGGTAAACAGGAAAGATGGCCTCTCAGAAATGTCTCAGGAGTTAAATGAGTATCTTGTTCATTCACATGTGCTGTGTTTTTTAAGGCGCTGTGTTGACATACTGTAACAAAACAGCAGTTTGAGAAAACAGTCTTATTTCTCTCTCAGGCCAGTATAAGGAATATGTGGTCATTTACAAATTTGAGTTTAAGAGGTTCTTGCCCAAAGTATATTTAGCAAGTTTATAAAGTAGCTGTTTACTGGTATTCATGCATGGCCTGTTTTACTACAGGTGTTACATTACGGAATGAAAATGTAACCTGTTATCTTAAGAGAAAAATGCTAAACTCTTACATGAATGCTGCTTGCAAAGATACAGTATTTTTCCAGGAAAGGAATACAGTTTAGTTCTTAACAGGGTGATGTTCTAGATTCATAACATACTTTAAAATAGTAAATCAGATATTAAGTAAAATAGCTGGACAGGAGTTATTGAAGACTGGGCTTATTAAGAAATCATTGCATATTAAGTAATTTACAAATAAATACTGAACAGTCTTAATCCATACAGTATACTGCTTCATGCAGTGGCAAATTGTATACAGTACATAGCTCTTCTAATGACAATGCATTCCAGAAATCTGTTTTATTTTTGGTTAATTTGAAGGTTAATAGCTTTCATAGTGACGAATGTTTTGGAAGATTGCACTATTAGATTAAACCCAATGACATTTTACCTGAATCAAAAAACAATTCTAGAATAATAAAAATAGTCCCAACCTACTAATTTATTTTGAGATAGTTGATTTCAATTAATGGAAATTGAAATAAATTTCATTTTAGAAATATAGTAAAGATTAACTTTCAGAACCTGGTTAGTCGGTGAAACACATTGACAGCTGTGTCCCCATCTCTTACCTGTGACTCTCTGGAACAGGGACAAACAGTCCTTGTCTGGAAGGGGGAAGAATTGGCAGGTATTTTTCCAGCTCAGCTCTTATCATCCCAAATCAGCTCTCCATTGGCTTAATGGCTTAACTCATCCTGGCTCATCAGGTACTGCTGCTTTGAAAACACTTGGAAAACCTGCCACAGGCACACCTGCCCTCCAAGACCGAGACCAAACTTTCTGCCTGCAATCCAGGCCCTGTGGTTATACAATTAACTCCAAAATAACTCCTGTACTGCTCCTGGGTCTTCTGCCTGGTATGCACGTGTGGCTGGAATGAATTCAAGCCATTTCAGAAAGTCTGTTCTCTACATAGCATGGCAATGAGTGAAGATGTACTGTGCAACTGTTTAGCACCATTAACTGTTGACTCAAAGCAATATTGCTGTTCCAGTTTATTTACATACTCCTACATTTTGCTCCTGTAAAGACCATCTTGTCACAGATGACAGACAAGCCGTGCGTGCCAGTTTCTTAGCACCACAGCTCCTCAAAGCCACAGCACCAAGGAAAGCACACAGCCCTAGGCTGCCTTATGCATGCTAACCATTGCCTGCATTTATCAACAATTCAATTATATTCATGAAACATTCATAGAACACATAGAAGTGCTGTTCTTTGCCAGACTGTAGCACCGCATTATCAGAGAAAACATACTGTGATAAGGGGCTAATCTGGCCAGGCCCTAAATATTAAACTCTTAATATTGTTGCTGACTCCAGAGACATACGGTAGTATCATATGTTGTATCATACTTTTCATACTTTCCCTTGCTAAGGAGGTTAAGTGCCTGATAACAAAATATTTGTCTTTGTATTCTCTTCACTTTCATGAACAGGTCTTAGCAGAGCTATCAGTTACCACATGTTAGATTTAGACATGAATATGTAGCCTAGCACCAAGAATAAGGCCAGCAAATTTGATAAATTACAAGACGTTGATCTTTATATAGATATATTTCACAAAATCAAAATTTAGAATTAAATATTTTTGAAAACCACTTCTACTGTGCTTTTGCTTTTGGAACAGATATCAACTTTGACCACAGATGTCACTTTCTTTTTTCACCTTGGGAAAAACACTTCCTTCTTCAAGTCTTTTTGCCCGCCCTGCTCTAGTTCTTTCAAAAGAAGTGAAAAGGCAAATGAACTCATCAGATATCCTCCTGAGAGACAGTACACAGGACTGTATAAATCTTGATCAACATAGAAATGCCCAATCTTAACATGACTGGCACATAAAAAAGCCATCTTTTCAAGGAGAACCTGAAATGGCAGAACAAAGGGTGATGTAATGTTGAAAAGGCGGCTCATTAGAAGGTTGGAACATAGGAACAGTTTAATCCAGACCATCTTCAAGGAAGTAGGCAGCCAGCAAAAGTTGCTTTGTATCTGTTGGTGAAGAACTATCTATTTCAGTGGCTCTGAAAAAGGGGTAGGTATAATGAAATGATTGGTGTTCTGAAGACTCCCCTTCAGTATTGTTTAGGTCAATGTGAAATCTAGGGCAGAACAAAGACTAAATGTAATATTTTCAGTAGTGCTATTTAACACGACTTTTTAACATGCAATTAGGGTACTCACGAGGCTCACGTACAATTTTTTCATTGTATTACATACACTGCATTATTTACATTTTTTTTTTTACATTTTAATATTGTTCATTGAGAAGATTACCACAGGAGCACTGCAGTGGCACTTCAAACCTATCTTAAAGAAATTGACAAATGTATAAGTAATACATAAATCTATAAACTGAACAGCCTAATCCATGCTGACCTAAACACTACAAATAAAAGGCACTTTAATAATAAATTAGGCTACTTTGAGAAGAACAAAAATTCTATATTACAGATCACCAGAAATTGCTTTTCCTATCATCTAATGAATGATAGAATAAAAACCCACAGTTTATTAACAGAGAAACACCAAAAGCTTCAAGTAGAAACTAAATGGAAGTAGTAGACTGCATATGAGGGAATTAAGCACTGCAAGGATGAGGGTCCCCATCATAGCCCTGCTCCAAGAAACAACCATGGATTTTGCCCATCGCTGGTTTTAACACATTATATCCTTCCTCTTAAAAAAAACTGAATAAGAAGCTCTAATTTGGAAATTAACTCAGCTTTACTGTTCAGCCACTAGAGACATGAGGACTGAGTGTCCATTTGTTTAGATGGTGTCAGGGAACCAATAGCCAGAATAGGAGGATCCTTCTGCGTAGCCGTGAATCCTGCAGAATGTGGAGCAGCACAGGGACAATATCCAAAACACGTAATTCAGGGGCTTGGTCGATTGGAAAAGCAATGAGTCTGGTAACCAGGGAAATCTGAAAAAGACAATCCAAAAAACAAAATCCAAAGATTAGGAACCAGGAGATCAGTCAAAAGGTTTAGAAACACACAAGAAAATACTACAGGAGGCTTCTCAATAGTGAGCAAGGGTTGGTGTGTGATTGAACTTTAAATACTGAAGGTAAAGGGATGTGGTTTGATAATTGGTCCGGGACTGAGAATTTGTGGAATCTGGTGCATGTGGGAATGTGATGTGTTTAATTAGGATTGAGATTGTGAAACAGTGGGTTTGGGAATGTAATGGCATTTGTGAGGGAGAGTGTGGGGCGTGACAGATGGAGTTCTCACAGTAGAGCTAGCATTCATTGGAGAAATGCTGCAGCTCTCACCGATAACAGTGTGAGCTAACAATATTATGATATTTCATGAATTGGCTGTTACACAGCTAGACAAGGATCTCTCAGCTGCCGTTACACAAGTGGAAATTGTAGCACATAAGACTGTTAATTTGCAAAACATTACTAACAGAGGTCTTAAAATTTAAAGGTAATCAAATTCATCGGTGGAAGGAGGTTATCCCAGTGAGTGTCACAGTCTCGCAAAACCTCAAAAGCACATAATCCTGTATCTCAGTTCTTTTGCAAAAGAATACAGCTGTTCATTATTCTACATAATTGTTTTCTATGCAACTATTTGTAGTTACATAGCATATCACAGTATAAGTATCTGGTAACTTACTTCCTTTTTCCAGAAAGTTTCAGTTTGACAAGACAAAAATGCGTCTTGTCAAACTGAAACTTCCAAGCACTTGTCTTTGGAGTACTTTCACATACTCGTCCCTTTGGGAAGCCTGGTTAACGAGACAGCAGTGAATTTCATTACTGGGCACACGAGAGGTGGCTTGGCATCGCTGTGCTGTGCATTCAGAGGCTGTCCCAGGATATGGAATGACATACTCAATGATCTCCTGGGAAGAGGACTGAAAGCCGTTTAAAGAAAGAAAAGATTTTTGCAGCAGACAGGATCAAGACTATATAAAGCATAGATTTGAAGATCAGATCTCTCTATCACTGACTTTCATTTAATGAATTCAAAACTGCTATGTGCTGCTCTATCATCTACCTAATCTAAGAATCTTACATGAAAAAAACAAATTAGCTGAAATCATTTCTCAGCAGTTCAGTACATGATTTATAGATCCGTGTTGACATACTGTCGTTGAGTGCTGAGTGAAAATTCCACAAGCTGGAAATATTGTTTAGTTTTGGAAGGAAATTAGTGAAAACCCAGTTAAGCATGTATTAAACAGAAATAAACCAAATCTTTCATTTACATATTGGAACATACATCAGCTGTAGTCACACCACAAGGAAGATTGATATGTTCAGCTATTGAAACCTTGTATCCATGAGCCATGGAATATGTAGCTTTATCTTATGTCCTAATTTCTGTAATTATCATTAACTTTGATGCATACTTGGATTGTTCTAATAAAGATCTGTTGCTCAGCAAAATGAAAATTGCTAAGGAATTAACTGGGACCCAATGGTTTTTCCAGGTTAAGGAAATTGTTGAACACAGATGTGTATTCCAGATTCTCTTGAAAAATAGTTTTGGAAATTTTGGCCTCTTTTCTCTCTTCACAAGGGAAAAGCTTGTGAGTCTATTTCCTCTTCCTATTTTGTGCTTGCTTTCAGATCTCTATGCCTAGAAAATGAATGTTCATTACATGCACAGGGGGAGAGTATTGAATTATTGCAGTTACAGTTATTGCAGTTCACTAATTGAGAATTAGCAAGAGCACACTGCCCAGTGCTAGTCTCCTCTGAGTGTGACTAGTACTGCACTGAAAAGCAAAATAACATGGTGTTTCTTTTCAAAAATGCAGGGGCAAGGTCTTAATTCTCTGACTACTCTAATCACTGGATGAGCCCACCTACCATACAATAATGAGACAGAATAACTGATATTTTCAACTGTATTGACTGTTGTGTTGTGCCCTTAATATGGATTGTCACAGATATACTGTATAGAAATACAGTAATGGATGTGCCCTTAAAGTACAAAAATACAGCCACACCAAGTGAATCGACTCTTTTGAAAGTATAGTATTGTGTGTCCACTACTGTCCAGATGTCTTTGGACATTACAATGCAACTCCATATCACATATACTATAGTATAAAGCAATGATATTTTATTAAAAAGATTAATGAATGAATTGGACAAAATATTCTATCCATATAACAGGAAATTAGTCTGCTTTGTGCTTTTTTTAGTTTAGTTTTTTTTTCATTTGAAATTGACATGATGTGGGCACAATAACCTTAATACAGCAGCATGCACTTACAGTACATGTACAGTACTAGGCCTGCACAGGTTTGCTTTGCACCACAACTGCATCTAGAATTCGCAATTCTTCCAAATAAAAAACACCATGTAACACCATGTTCTATGAAAAACACATTAAGTACAAACAAAAAAAGTTCAAAATGACACCAAAAAAGTCAGATTTGAAAGCACTGTTCTAGTCTTGTTCAGTTCTTTCCTCATTCCCCTGTTGTGTATCATCACACATAACATTTGAATCTCCTTTTCACACACTCTCTTCCCTGAAGAGCTCTAAAACCTAGCATGTAACAGTAATTCCCCCTCTTCTTATTTGTTCTATGGGAAATATTACCTAATGTAATTGTACACACAATCTAATAGGTATAGATAGGTTCAACCCAGGGGACTGTTTCTCATTTAGTAGGAAACAAGGACACATCATCACAATTGAAAACCTAAGGGGAGTTAGTTAAAGGCTGAGAATAGGAAACTTCTTTGTTCGTTGTTTACTGACAGTTTATGTCTGAAATAGATCATCTTGTTTTATACAACAGCCACTGGAATGGTGTTATAAGTCTCCAGCTAAACGATTAAACAGACATTCCCTTCAGATGGGAATAACACAAGACAAAAGAGTACCCAGGATCTGCCACTTCCAATGAAATCATTAGGTTCTGCTTAAACCAGCATCTCGGAAATATCACACGTAGCTGCTAAAGGTCAGTCATTTTCAGGTAGTTATTTTATTTGTAATAGTCTTCATCAGAATAAATATTTCCACTATGTAGGAATTCTACAATAAACAATGACAAGGGTGGCTGTCATTGCCGCACATACTGTAGCATCGTCTCCTCAGGAGAGGCCATTTTTCACAATTTGAACTGACACAATGTACATGGCTGGTGAATACACTTAACTATATGACTAGGGCTGTTATGAAAATTAATTTATTTTCATGTGGTGCAGCATCAGCAAAACTACAAAGTTACTGCACTGTTTATCTTGGTGAATGACCTTTACCCATACCACAAAAACTCTCTTATTCCCTACCTGCTTATTGTTTATTACACAATAGAGCTTTTGCGGTTTTATTCTGTGTGTACATAATTCTGCCAAGATGACAAATAAATGAACATAACCACATTTTTGCCCTATATGGTCACCAAGCCTTAAACTTTTCTTGTAAATATCAGGACACTTTATGTCTCAGATTTACTGTTTCTTGCTACAATGAACAAAGGTAATTGATTTATAACAAGGTTCCATTGATTCATGTTATGATGTTTTGGTCACTCTATATATTTTAAGATTAAGTAATAAGTATTTCAACTCTGTGAACTCTGAACAGCAGTTGTGACTTCACTGAAATACCACAAATGGATTGGGCTTCAAAACAATTTTTTTATGCATAATGGGCTTTACAAACAGCTAATTTTCACTCCTTTAGCCTTTACTTCTTCATCATTTAGCAAATTGGGAGTATATTTCATCAACTGGCTATTCAGCACAGACTGGTGTGTGTGTCTGAGGTGCAGTGTTGGTTACAGTGCACTATAAATCTCAGGTGTTATATTTTAGGTTTTGAATGTGTGAAAAAAGGAAATGAGGTGAAATGCAAGAAAGAATAACTGGGACTCAGGGAGATGTAAAATGCTTGTTGCACTGCTTTGTTTATTTTAGTTATATTTGTGCTGGGATCCTTCCTGTATATGTCGATGGTATTAATATTTTGTGCTTTTTTAAAAACGCTTTTTAAGTTCAATGTTTTCATTCACATAAGTTTCTTTGAAGTGGATTTCAGTACTTTGACATGTGTCAGTGAATTAAACAAGTGTGCCTATTGGCTCAAAAGATTCCATTAAATTTGCATTTATTAGGGGTCACAAAACTAATGTTTTCTACTACACTGTTTACAACATGTAGCACATTCATGTTGGACTTTTTTTAGCATTCAGAAAATTAAATCCCAGATACTGTATCACACACACTTAACAAAAACTTTATTTCAACAGGGCTCAATTGTAGGAGTTACTGATTACAGTACATATGCACGAGCAGGCTAAATATCTGGCAGTATCAGTCACAATGGCTCTAGCACTTAGGTTTATTTGACTAATTCTTAATAGTGCATCAGGAGGCAAACAATTTTTAACAAAATTAACGTCAGCAAGGTAAAATGAAAACTCAGATAAATGTAATTTAACTTACTGAATACAATAGCCCCAGTATACATAGGAGTAGTCTACTACCTTCTAGTTTGATCCCAGAAGCAAAGCAAGGAGGATCCTGGTCAGCACTGGAATTAGAAAATTCCACAGCAAACAAGGCTGCCTTTGAAAGTGGTGTTGGTGGACCAGTAGGTGGCGTTCCTCACAGGGTATGGCTCTGGTTAAACTCCACACTGTGCTTCAGCAAACTGGCTTCCCTAATTTTCCCCAAAATTCAGCTGGTGAAGGAATTTCTCACTTTTGCACTTAATCTGCAAAGGTGAGGCTGCAGGCACATATCGGCCTCTTCATACCACTCAGGTGGAGGGTAAACTTCAGTGGTAGATGAAGAGTTTTCCTTTTGTAAATAAGCAAATAAAACTGTATAAAGCAAAATACAGTATTGATTTCTAAAAAAAGAATAAAGCCAGACAGTGAAATTCTTCATTTGAAAAACTTAGATTTTATTAACTCGGGAAATTTGAAAGATGTGATTCAGATGCTAGACATTTACAGTTTTGTGGAAGATGAAGAATGCACAAGTGTAAAGAACAATATGAATCAAACCACTTCCACAGGTACCTTAAAAATGTTAAGTACCTTTAACCTGAAATTTCATCTTGTAAACACGTTTGGTAAAGAATGAAAGCAGCCTGTGGGAGATTCCCATTTTAAATCATATTTACTTGCAATTCTAGTGACTCAATAATTACAATTAACTGCTGTTGTTGTTTATTACGACCTATGGCTGCTATAGATGCAAACAATGCAATCCTTGAGTTGCACAAGATGATGGCAGGAGACCATTTTTTTAAAGTTCCTCTGATTTTAGATGTCCTTGAGTGACATGTATACATATGCAGACAATAGTTCAGTGTTTCTCAAATCTTATAACCTTTGCCTTGCCTTATTTCCAGGAGTGTGTTTTTGCAACTTGGATGTTTATCCAAATGTTTTGCTTTCAATCACGTGATCAGCATCATAAGGAATATTTTGCTCTGGTCAAAGCAGAGCAGCACTAGAAATGACCTAATAAACCATGTTCCCTGCTAGAGTACACAAAGTATTATATTACAAGTGTGATAGTCAAAATGTGTGTGTGTGTTGATGTTGCAAGCTCCTTCTGCTTCTGTGCTAATGCACAACATCAGTTTATCTGGGATTGCAGACTAGATATCTCTACTTTCAGTGGTTTGATACCCACCCAAGCACACAGCGTCACAGACATTTATGTTATCATATTACTCATGAGCATCTTTCACAAAAGCCTATGTAAATAATACTGCTCTAAAACTATCTGTTGCCCAAGCCTCTCCTAAAAAAGTCATTTATAACACAACACTCAGTTACTCCATTTACATGAGGTTTCAAATGTCAACTCTTGAGCTGTTCACAGGTTTTGACATCAGTCCAAAGACATCTGTTCGGTTTTCAGCAATGCTTAAGCTTGCCTTCTAAATGTCTTTGTTTTCTCCAAAGTCAGATAAAACATTTCTTTGTAAATTTCTCTCCGTGTCTTTTTCCTTTTGTGTCACTATGAATTATTGGACCTCTTGAAAATGATCAGACAAGGTGTTTCGTTTTGCTCATTGTTTTTAGAGCTTCAAATATTTTTCTATACATTTTGATGAGATAGAGTGTTGCAAAAAATACAAGTAGATCATTTTGTAAGTCTCTGTGTGCTAGTAATTAATGAATTAGTCATAGAAGATGAATGAGATAATATGATATGAAGATTAATATGATATTCAACAGAAATGCTTTATTGTTGAATCAAGGGTAGACAATTTGATCAACACTAGCATTAATCATATGTGTGGATAAAATGTGAAACACCAGGATGGAGAAGAAACATGATAAGATAATAAGGTGTTCATAATGAAATTGCAAACATTTCTAAAATAGTAAACTAAATGGAAGAAAAAAATAAAGGATCCTTTGTATACATGTTGCCAGTACTGGACAGTATGCTCTGTTTCTCCATTACAGCCCATGTGCTCTCCTGAATATCACAATGACCATCATTGGATCAATACGACTGTACTTCAGTATTTTCCCTGTGATGAGGTTTGGGCAGGTATTTACATGTACGTCAGCATGCATAGGCTGCAAAGGAATGAGTAAAGGTTAATTTCATGCCGGACATCAAAGAAAGTTGAAGAATCTCCATGGCCGAAATGTTGTGTTGTTTACCTTTCAGCAAGGAATGGACCTCTACCTGTTCCTTTGCCCTATAATGTCCACAATGAGCAACCCATCAAGCTCATTTTTGTCGGATGCCTAAAAGTGTCAGGTAATGAGAAAGGCCTTGCTTGGAATATCTATGACTACGTACAATATTACTACATACTTACTAAGTGTTCTAACTTCCTGAACCATCATAATGCTTCAGAGGCTGGTATCCTTCATAAGAACATACGAATAGACCTGTTACAGACAAGAGGAGGACATTAGGCCCCTTTCTAGTCTGTCTGGTAATCATAGTTAATTGATCCAAGGATCACATCCAGTTGTTTCTTGAAGGAAACCAAGGATTAAAAAAAAGGCTGGGAAACATGTTCCATAATCCCACAGCCCCACAGTTATCCCCATCTGGACAGCCCTGGGCCATCTCAGTAATATTTTCTTACCTTCTGAGAAAATTTTATTTTAGGGAACAGTGCTAAAAAAACATAGATGGGGGAAACAAAGTCAGGTATCGAAATTTGAACGTCACTACTATAATAAAACAAAACAATACTAAGATAAAACAAAACACGTTGCCCCCTAAACCCCCGAATCATTCAATGAAATGGCAGACATGCAGCTGGTTTCACTGGAATTAAAGTTGCTATTGTAAAATGAGAATGGTTGCTTAAAAGTATAGAAGTGGTTAGTCATAGCTTGGTCCACAACCCCACAGGGTCTAAACATTATATAACAGCCATGAATCAGCATATGGGCTTTATGTTTTTAGAAAATCTGTTCAGTGCATTGTTGGGGTCTTCAGTGGACTAATCCCAAGGTATTAGTCCATTCATCAATTACTTCACGCTTGCTAAAGCCACAGCCATCAATGTGGTTACTAGGAGATTGCCTGAAGTGTAATGGAATGCTTTGCTTTTCTTCTGTCTGAGAAAGTGTATAAAGACTGAAAGGGAGCCCTGGAAGCTGTCTTTTATCAGCTCCAGAGCAAGAATTAGGTCAGGATTAATATAAGGTATGGTATCTCTCCTCTCTGCTTAGCACATAATTATGTGTCCAGAGAACTGTAGGATAGACCGAGTCTACTAATAATCTTTCTGGAAAAATAAAATATATTAAATTATACAGCATATACCAAGATAATTTTGTTGTTCACATGGCTGAGCAGCCCATTTTGTCAAGTCCTATTGTTTTAAACGTATCTCTCTTATAAATTATATTACAACTGTGTCAGGTTTAAACCAATTAAGACAACTGCCAGTCTCAGTTCAATTTAATTATCTTTTGCTTGTATGTTTTAATTAAGCTTTCAAATATGGTAATATAATCAAAGGGAAAATGTGCAGAAGAAAATATCTTTACAGTGGCAGGGAGAAATTGTTTAATTATGCCACAGAACTGACTTATTTAGTCTGTGCTAAATCATGATAATAAATGAATAATTGTGTTGCATTATTTGACATGTCAATGTATTAATGACATAGAAGACAAATAGATAAAATACCAATGATTGCATACAATGCAATTTAAAACAAATTATATTTTTATTCTCTTGGAGAAACAATGACTCGTTTCAGCATTTTTAAAAACAAGATTAGATGAAGGCAAGGCCAATGAGTTTTTAAAATTTTAAAGGGGAATCTTACTGCCAATGTGGGAAAAATAAAAGAAAAATCCAATTTTGAATAAAGAAACAAAACAGGAGCAGCATCTGTTATGAGCCCTTGAAACCACCACCCTCCTCTTAGGAATCCATGTCTTATCTGCTGCTCTGTGATGAAGATTCTACACTGCTCTGTGCAATAAGTACAGACATTTAAATACCTAAGCCTCTGAAAGCCTACTGTATGTGCAGATCATTTAGTTGTAACATGCATATGCGTCATCAGTCAGAACAAATTTTAGATAGCAAGCACCTCATGTATGTTAATCATGTTTGATAAATGCACATTAAAAAAACATATGGTTTAAGTTAATAATGTTTATTTCTGTACTTCCTTTGGTTAAAGATAATTTGTTATACAGCTCTTGATATATAGCCACCTGAAAGTGTACTTTACATTGGAAAACTAGGCACATTCATAATAATATTTTTTTGCATTTGTACATATGAAGCGCAATGGTTTGTTAATCATTTGAGTAATATTGTCCCTTGGTTTAGGAAACTACTGAGCTCATGTCATGATTTCAACTCCATGTGTTCAGTGTTGGAGGTATTTTAGTTGACTTCAGATTGCAAAAATTATAGTCTAAGAATCTATATTAAGTACCAAAAAATGGCTTTAATGCTGGAACAGCAAAAGATGTGACTACATCCTAATTGTGCAATGAGAATCCCCTGTTTGCTATTGGCATGTTTAGAGGTGGCTGGTCTGTGAGACAAGCTACGCAAATAATGAAATGTTCTCTGTGAGGGATGACCTATGTCCTGGAAATACTGTACACTGTACAATGGCCCAGGAACATTAGAACCACCTGATCCAGCTGCATAATTGTTTTCAGACTACAGTGGCTACAGCACAAGAAACTTCAGAAGAAATAACCTGCACTCCAGCAAAATTACCTCAGCTTGCCGTGTGCATGACAATGATTTGCATGCTTAGCGGGCAGTTGTGGGGCAACAGTGGTAACTGAGAAATGAATTCACAGTCTTGTGTGGGCCAGAAGACATCTGAAGTGGAGCCAACCATTTTTAGGTTGCATGTTTAGGTTTGTAATGTCAAAAGGCAGAACCCATTAACAATGTTCAGCCCTGTACACCTAGGGGGCGCTCTATTTCTGTCCTGTTCCTAGTTCCCTGTGATTGTTCATGTCTTTCCGGTGTGTCTTCTTGTGGAGCCTATTTACTTCCTGTGTCTGCTCTGCTCTTTGCTCAGCGTTGAGGGTACGGATGTCCTGAGACCCGCCTAGCACCAGGTCGCCCCACATCCGTGGCCTGAGGGCACAGGATTCTATACCGACATCGTCCGACCCCCTGAGCCTGGGCTAACCTCCGTGTTGCCCCTTTTACCCCTACGCATAGGGTCTCTACTGCTCTCCTGGCCTTTCCACGGCTTGCCCTTTCCGACATCTGTGACAAACAAACTGTGAATCCAGGGAAGGGTCATTTCCAGAATGCCCAGCAGAGTAGAAGCTGTTCAAAGACAGACATGTAGCAGGAGCAGGGGGTAGCATGTTCTGAAGAGAGCCGTATCAATAAGATGTCCCAAATACTGAGCTCAAGTAACAAAGAACCAACAGCAGGAAAAGCAACTGCTTCTATCTTTCAAAATCAAGCGTAGCCAATTACTAAGGTGAAAAATGTTCAATTATGTAAGAAATGATAGCCTTTGAATGTTTAATAGGTACATTTGTCGATTTTTGAAATGTAATAAATTCAGCAGCACAACATACGCTGAGACCAGGTTTCTTTCTTTTCATTATGTAGAGCCCTGCCACTGGCAGCAGTTTGCAAGGTTTTATGTTACTCCTGTGACAGGCTGTGCTGAAATCTGTCTCTTACAGGGCTGATATACAAAATCCGTCAACCTGCTACAGATTCAATTCTAGCTCTGTAAGAATAAATCAGGAATTTGAGAACATCCATAACACCTGTCTATAGCACCCAGCCTTTCAATGGGGAACATGTGCTCCGTAAGTATTGTGTGGCATTTGGAATGAACGTGTGCTTTGCTCATACTTTGTTCAATAGTACAGTATGCCCTGTACCCAGTCATATTATTATACTATGAGGTAATGTGATTCATGCCTTTGATTAGACAGATGATTAATTCTGTGTTTCTACCTAGAAGAAGGAATTAGTTGAGCAATTGGATTTTAGCTTCACAATTGGTTGTATCAATTTCTATGTTGTCAGGATAGAAAGCATTATGAAAGCAAATGTTTCCAGCAAGCATCATGGCACACAAATCTTTGTTTTCACAGATTAAGGGAACAACTAAAACTAATCCTGCTGTCCCGAAAGCCACATGTAATTCTCATGCTGGTTTTAAGCGTATGAAAAGAAGAACATTGCAAGAAAAAAATATTATAATTTGTATTCCAAAGAATATAAATATACTGTATATAAGAATCAAAACAGAAATGCTTGTGTTGTGTTTCTGTACAGAACTCTTTCTAAAATCACTCACCACTTTCTACGTGTGAAATCCAAGATCCGTCTCTATAAGCATATGGAAAAAGCCCTTCGGTTTGATGGTGATAAATAAAGGTGATTTCAAATTGCTTCAAATCATTTTCATTATGAGGGAGAGATGAGGTATACTCTTTTTACAAAACAAGTGGATGTCCTTGTTACATGCATTAATTTCATTGAGAACTATGAAACAACAGTGCCCACCCTTAGCCACAGGTGCAGTGGCTCTGTGGCTCAGGATCTGTGGCTGAAAGGTTGCTGGTTCGTATCCTGAGCCCGGCAGAGGAATCCTACTCCGTTGGGCCCCTGAGCAAGGCCCTTAACCCCAACTGCTCCAGGGGTGCCGTATAAATGGCTGATCCTGCTCTCTGACCCCAAGTTTCTCTCTCCCTGTCTGTGTGTCTCATGGACAGCAAGCTGGGGTATGTGAAAAGACAAATTCCTAATGTAAGAAATTGTATATGGCCAATAAATCTTATCTTGCATGCATTCAGTATGTGAGATTTTCCAGTATAATCACCATTAAAAACTACTTCTATAACAGTTTATTTGGCACGTCCGTCATCACTGAAAATGTGTTGCTGCAAAGCAACATATTAAGCCTGAACGTCTTAAATGGGTGAAGAAGCCCCTTACTGAACTTTCAGGTTGAAAGATTTGGTCAGTTCAGACAGGTGGCTGCTACAATAGTACCAGTGGAGTAGGGATTTAGCTCAGGTTCAAAGTGACAGCTTTTAAAATCCCTGAACTGGAAACACAGCCCTTTTGAAAAGGGCTTTTAGAAAGAACAGCCTTTAACATCCCAGCATATCGAATTCCCCTCTTTGCCAATGATTGTTAAAACTGGACAGACAGTCTGCTGTGTGCTGTTCGCAGTTTGTGATACTGCCCCCTCCATACACTTAGGAAGGATTTTAAAACCAGGTAGTGGTGTTCTGCTAGGAAAGTGTCACGATTGTAATCCCTTCCCCTTAAGGGCGCTCTGGCTCGTTCACATTTTAGTTGATTTTGTGCACCTGCTCCCTTCAAAAGCCAGATGCTCACTCTGTTCCTGGCTGTGCGCTGAAACATGGACGCCCGGTGGATTACGTGGCTCTGGACTTTGGCCTGTACTGGATTCCCTTCGGACTCCTTTTTGGACTGTTTATCTGGACCCCCGAGCACCTTTGTCAGGGCCCCCTGTTCGTCAACCATCCCAGTTCCTCGTCTCCTCCCCGTGTCTGTTCACTCCCTTCTGGATTGTGCTGTCTGCATAGGGTCCTGAAAGAGAAAAAGAAACAAAGTGTTGAAAACATGAGTGCCACAACACATGATCAGGAATGAGAAACTTTGTGTTTAAATCTACAATTTTAGATAGTTCCCTGCTAGTGTACACTTGAAGAAGGCTCCAGAGCAGAAACATTGTGTTTCTGTGCTGTTTTCATCCCTTGTATGCATAATTGTTAAAACTACATTTTTGTCAAATAATTTGTAAAATTATTACGTCCTTGACTGATCAACAGAGTTATAATCACAGCTGTTGTCCAGCCTTTGTAATTATTTTCCTTTTACTTCTTGTTGATTTCAACATACATGTGGATTGTCCCTACTGCTTGCCTCTCTTACTGCTCCCTACCATCTCTTCCTTTTGCTTTTTGGATTGCTGTGGTTTTACTCAGTATTTCCACTGCCCAACACATAACCATGGTCTGACATTAGACTTCATTAATTCATGTAATAGGTTTATTCCATGAAAAAAAAACACGCTTTGGCTGTGGAGCCTTCTTCTGGTATGAAGAAGTATCTGGTGAATCCACTCATTTTGGAGGAGGAGATCAGGAAGACTCCATTTGGTGCAGCTCCACCTGTTTTGCTTCAGGATTGTGTTGCTCATGGCAATGAAACACTGGCACAAAATATCAATAATTTATCTCCTACTGAAACTCTTCTTTTGCTCATTCTTCCCTCCGGTAAGCAAACAAGCTACGTAACATGAAGACAGGGGGTCAAGACAATCGTTAGAAGTGTTTGTGGAGAAAGACAGGGACAACTGCTCATATACAGGATTATGAACAATATCACTTTCTCTCTAGAAATATACTTCACGCACTCCGATCATTAAAGTAAAAACACCAGCCTTATACAGCTACTGTTGTTATGTAAAAAAGTGAGGACTGATAATGGAATTTATTTTCTTCAACTAAAAACAGAACTTGAGTAAACAGTTTCTAGCTCTTTAACTTTCTAATTTGCAAATTAATATATTTGAATGATTTTGTTACAATTTCAGGATCGGCAGTGTTATTTTCTGTAATTGGTCTCAACATAATCACGTGATGGAAAGGATGAAAGCTCATTTAATAGCGTACCTATAACAACATCACAGTGCTGCTAATTTGTGTTATTCTGCTTTTATGTTCAGTTTTGTTTTTGCTGTTTAGTTTTTTGAAGTTTGAAGTAATTTCTTAAAATGACTGCAGAGTCCAAAAAGCATGGGTGAGGCATCTGCAGTCACCATTTTGTAAGTACACCTGACTTACAGAGGAAGAAAAAAATGTTTGTGGTCTTGGCACATAAATATCCAATAAACCTCAACAAACCAAAGTCAAAATGCAGCTTAAGCAATCAGGATGCAGTCCTTTAGTGAAGATGGTGACTGATACCTTAGTCATTGCACTTTTATTCTATCAAGTTCAGTACATTGATACGATCTGTGAGCTGTTCATGCTGCCGAAGATGCCATTTGAGTTACTGCATCAATTCACACATACAGTGAGTCTGAAATCACCAGCCCTGTGCCTGGTGTTTGTGAAAGAGTATATACAGGTATGATATATAATATGTATAGAATGGGACTATACAGTACACGTAATGTGCATTTGTTTGAATCACTGTGCCATTGTTGTCTACAGAGTATTGCTAAATGTGAACATGTGAATTTAACATCTAAAAAAATATTATGTCCTTTACGGCTCTGGATAAACTGCCATTTTTATTTTCTTTAGGTGAACTTAGGTTAGGTCATTATTTTGAAAATGACCTTTGTATACTGTACGCTATAATACAGTTCACTGGAACACAGTGCAGTCGATGGGATAGGTTTCTTTGTGTGGATATTTTCTTCCGTGTTCTTATGGAACAGTATATTGCGCAAATAAAAATTATGACGTTTTCAGTTTTTCTTGCAATATTTACCAGCAGGTTATGTTATCATTTGGGTGCCAAAGACTCAGTCACTCACAGAACATAATTTAGAACTTGAAAGAAATAAAAACATACTTGCAAGAAAGGTTACTTACTGTATGTTATGTTTTTTATCATTTAATAACACAAACATGTAAAGGTAATATCGTTATATCTCCTTTGTATTTCTTCACAATCTTCACAATCAGAAACCAAGTGTTTAATCCAAAATGTCCCTGGAAAGTTGTGACTTTCTGTACTGTATGTAGACATACGATTGAGTCTAATTATTGGATTTTGACCCTGACACTATTAGAAAAGCATAGATTGCGCAGGTGAAACTGAAAGCTTTTTGTAACTTACTGGGAGCTCTATAGTGATTTCTATTGCCACTTAACAGTGTTTATTCCAATGGAGAATATTCAAAGGAGAATATAATAATTTTGTGTTGCTTTTCTGAACCATTAGATGACTCACAGATAGAATCTCAGTATCAAGCTTAAAGTAAAATGTCCCCTAAAAATAAAAAAGGAAACCAATTTATTTTTTTAGAATATACAAAAAATACAGCAAAGTGCATTACAGCGATTAACATACAGCATTTCTCAATATGATTCTTTATTAAACAAAATGTCCTTCTTTCAAGGTTAAATGTAATCATTTGATTTATAAGTTCACGTTCTATACGTTGCTATTTTTGATCACATCAATAAAAAGAGTCTTACATATTTCCTAGATTCTTACATATGTTTCCAGATGGTCTGGGAAGAAACAATCATGTTTGTCTGACATAAATTAGTACACTTACACACTCTACACAATTCCAAACATATATCAGTACATTACAATCATGGGAAAATTCAGATAATATAGTACAAAGCCTCTGTAACTGCAATGAAAAAGATGGGGTCACTAGGTGCTTGCTCTTGGCTTTCAATTTTCCTATCAATGAATACGTAATCCTTTTCAGTATTCCTGTCCAGGCTTCACACATAAATATCAGACACTGTGAGATAGATGACAGGCCTGGCCTAAACAAATCAGAGTCATGCACAGCCCCAGCTTGCCCTTTTCCTTGAGCTTTCAGTTGAGCAAACCAGATTTAAGGTTGCAAAGGAACAAGCATGAGGTTTATTCCATACTGAAAAAAAGAAGAAAGCAAACACAACGTTTCGGCCGTGGAGCCTTCTTCAGGTGTGTGCGTGGAATAAACCTCTTACTTGTACCTTTGCAGCCTACGCATGCTGACGCAGCTACCCACCTGAACTACTAAAGATTTAAGGTTTACATTAATACCTTAAATCAGATGAATCACAATCCAAATCAAAGTGTTGATTGGGCAGCAGACTAACTAAATGAATTAACTCAATGAATAGCTCATGTCACATGACATGATGACCTTTCAAATCAGATCAAATCTCTCCAACTCACACAGCCTGCAAGAGAGCCATGGGTAGAGAGCCACTGCGTACAAAGAACAGCGTCACATTGAAGTGAAAGGATCACAGTTTGCCGAGCGTTTAGATCCCACCACCCAATTTATTTTTAATTAGATGACTGATATTTATTCGGGTCCATTCTCGAGCCACAAGGGGAGTTTCTCAAACTGGCTGCTGACCACTGGAGGCAAGTCCATTTCCACTCTGCACCTGGGCCCGTGGAGGAGAGTTCAGACAAGTCTACGAGGTGATTAACCGAATGTAAGCCTTCTCCAAACGCAGCCTATCTACAGCTATTTCCATGCACAGCTCCACTCCTGCACTGTCTCTTTTAACAGACATACACTTCGAAGCTCCCAAGAATTAGGGCATGAGCAAGTTTTGAACAGTTTTTACTGTGTCAGCAGCACAGTAGAAAGTGGATGCAAGGTGATGTTGCCCTGACAAACTGCTATTTGGTAACAGGAGAAGAACAAAGATGAATCTCTAATCTGTCTCCAGTAGCACTGTTGCTGTCAATAATAGCAGCAGCAGAGGCAGATGCTGTAGTGTATTTGAAGAGCCCCCATTAGCCGACAGCTTAGTGATTATCCAGACCAGATATCCGAGGTACAAATATTTCCCTGTGACTGCGAATGTCAGACACTCCAGCAGCATACAAATGGTTCTTTCTTAACGGAGCTGTGTCCCGGCTTACTCTGAAATATCCCTATATAATCTTTGTCTTATTCCCACTGACCTCCAAACCGAATCCACCTTAAACCTGTGGAAGACTCCTGCCAAATACCCACCATCAATCATGTCCTTCCAGTCCCCAGGACACTGGCATTGACTACACCACAGTGCGGCACATACCCACATGTTGACACCTGAGAACTGGTCCCGAAAGAACACGATTTACCCTTTTCTCCCAGAAGGCATCATGGCATGCTTTATTACTATTACAGGATAACTGCTGTTATGGTTTGGAGTTGTTTTTAGCAAGGGCAGTAGTATTGATATGGTTGCTAGGCCATTTTTTAAAGGATTCACAGCCAGCAGAATATATCATTTCAACACTATTTGTACGGGAGAAAAGGCAGAAAGATTGCATACTATTGATTGCACCCATTATCATTTTGGAAACAGAACCCATTGGAATTATAAGAAATTCTGGAATGGCTTTGAGAACAATACTGTGCCAAATCTGTAGATAGCAGCCATACACTTTCCAGATTTTTCTCGGCATTAAAATATACATATGCAATATATAGCTGCCTTAATGTTCTACGGTTCATTGCATATTACTTTCAATTATACAAACAGAATAGAAGGGAATATATGAATAGTTAATGAGTGATATCCACATTACAAGCAGTCATAACAAGATATCTGTGACATGAGATTATAAAATTTCATTTCACCGAAACTGTATATTAGAAAGTTAAACTAGCACATAATTGTTTTTTCTAGGGCTGAATCTCTTTCACCATCAATCATGAATATGAAATTAAAAATGTAGGAGATGTTTAATTAATTGTTATATACTTCTGTTTACATGACAACAGCAATATCCGTTCAGTTCTCCCTGGGAGCAGTTAATCATTTAAGGTTTTACACAGGAATTCATTCATGCCCCCTTGGCTCCCACTCCCCTGGGTGTACTCCACAGGTACTGTATGTACTGTACTAAAAGAAACAGTGTAGGTGTCAAGGAATAAATACATCAAAATATTCCTCCAACCACATGCTGCAGTAAGAAGAAGAAAAGTGGAAAGGCCTCTTTGCAAGAGTTTAAAATAAATTCATTATATGATCAGTTTATTTAATTTTAATTGATCTTTTAAAACTCAACCACCACATCTCTCTCTGTGTGTGTGTTTGTGGTTTACTGTATATGGATGTCAAAATCAAGGGAACATCCTGGGAAACTTACTGAAATACAACTAAATAGGTGAGAGAATTATCTTTAAATATTCATTCACATGGAAGCCTATAAGAGTCCGGAAAAGCACATTTTGTTAACATTGGTTGCAGAGGGTCTGGACGGCCTTAGAACCTTTCTAATGTAATTTGGCTGCAATTTCTTTGGACCAGATCTCACCTTACAGTAAGTAAAAGCACCAATGCCCATTCTCTGGGCATCGTGTCACACAACCTTCAGTGTATATTACAATTACTTTATGTTAAGTTATTCCTAGACAATTTCCATTACATATTTATACTAGTAGTATTATTCTTCTGTACTCAACTGAGCATCTCATCTTATAGCATTCAGTGAGGACACATGCTCTTTTTTTTAGTTTTAAGTAATTTAGCTGTGGGTTAGGGTCATTACCATAAGGACATTACCATAAAGAAAAATATACTATTACTTTTATTCTGCAACCTTAAATGTATGTTGCTAAAGCTCTGTGCTATTTGTAGGCACTAGATAAGGGAGCTTGGTTAGTGAGTTATCATTGTTCACGAAAATTTACAATATTAGAAAATATTTCCACGTTTACTCTTCACTGGCAGGCGTTTTTAGAAAAGTTAGTTTCTTCTAATCTGATAAACTAATATGAAGAGCAGAAGCTACAGAAGTAAATGTTTCTGGGACAGGAAAGCAAAATGGTGAAATTTATAAACCATTATAAATCCTTGTACATTTTTTACCACAGTAAATTCTCACAGTATTTTCCAGTTTTACCCATGTTTTTGGATGACCTTCATCAATCGTTAATTTCTGTATACACACATCTAAATGAGTATATTTTACTTGAACATGATAATGATTAATATGGCTAACAAAATGCATTACTATAGTTATATTAACATCCCTCTAGTCTCTAATTATGACAATACCAAAATACTGTATTTTTTAGTATTCTTTCAGTGTTCTTTTTACTGATTATATTACCTAAAAGAATTCTCTCCCACAATGCAGAAATATTAAAAATATTTCTTTATGAAAACAGCTGGTTGAACTGAGGAAGGCAATGCTAGAGGAGTGCATCCTGATTCAAACAATAGCTGTGTACAACTCAGTTTAAACATTCGCTTTTCTTTAATATCCTCTCCACATTCCTCTCAATCAAAGAGAAGCTTTCAAGCCTGTCGAGCTCACAGAAGTCTTTTCAAAAGGCCAATGTAGAATCCAACCCAGGATTTATTCCAGCACAGATCAATCTGGTTTACAATGCTTATTAGTTTAAAAGTGCTTTCTGTTATTTTAAATTGGTAGCTCACACAACTACAGAAAAAGTGGAACAGGAATAAAATATTGTTTTACTACAGGGGCATATTTATAAAAATATTTATCAAAGAAGTCTCTCAAAATCGTAATTCTCAATCATTATTTGAGGGTAAACACTAATACATTCCATTTATGAATAAATAATGAAAAAAGACTAAGTATTTTCTTATGTATGAGATCTTAGCAATATTTTTTCTATCTCCAAATAATACAAATTTAAGAAAGGTTACAAAAAAAAAACAGGGCAGTTGGCTCAACTAGTCGATTTGGTAGTTACTAGCCAATCGAACCAAGAATCAATCAGTTTCAACGACATGGCTGGGAAGCCTGTTCTATATCCCTACAGCACTGTGTGTAAAGATGTGGTCTTGATTTTAAAAGTTTACATTTGTGTTCTCGGTTTCATGCTTCAGTGTTAATGCTGAAGAATTCCATTTGCGGACATTGAACACCGTGAATCAGGTCCTGTTGTAGACTCCTCTGTCCGTTAATGCTCACGTTTTCAGTCTTATCAGAGTAGGAAAATTTTATAAACCCAGGAATTTGCCGGTTACTCTTCTCTTTACTGATTCCAGAGCAGCAATATCTTTTTTTTGTTTTGTTTGGAAGTGACCAAAGGTTATACAATATTGTAAATGTTTTACTAGTGCATTGTACATTTTTAACATCTCTTGATTTCATTCTGAACAAAATAAGCAGGATACACATACTATGATTTACAAATATATACACTCATCATTTGTCTACATTAAATACCATCTGTCAGGCGTTTCACCTGTCTTGAATTCTATCTATACCTTTTGGATTTTTTTTTACATCTCTTCCTCATTTGCTAGTCCTCCCTGTGGTATTCCAGCTATACTCATAGTGCTTGTGTCTTCTTTCCATTAACCAGAAGTGAGACATAAACATACACTATCTTGAATGTCTGCTGAATGCAATTTCAAATTGAATCTTTTATGAAGACCTTTGTCAAAAGCCTTCTGAAAATCTAAACATATCATATCACATATTCTGTGTGTCCATTACTGTTTTTGCTTGTGTCAAGAACCCTGCTTATTAATTTTATAATCTGATATATAATAGAAGTAAAACGTATTGATCTGTAATTACTCGGTTCGGTTTTGTCACCCTTTTCTGGAATGGGCACGGCATTTACAGTTTTCAGTTTTCCAGTCAATGTGTATTTCTTAACAGCCCATGAATAACATCTCGTTTCTGTAAGTACCATTGATAGAACACCCTGTGATTGAGGCATGGTGTGGATTTCTGTAAATACCTCAGTGATTTTTTTCAATACATCGGTTGTTTCCCTTTATGTATTTTCCATTATTATCCTGGATCTACTGTACTTCACATTTGACTGTTGCTTTGCTTTTATAGTACTGAAAAAAGCATTTACCTATTAATTCTAACCATATGCCATATTCTAATTTTTCTTTCTGTCTCTCTATCACCCTTCCTAAAATAGTTTTTCTTTTACACTTGCTTCATTATATCCCTGTTCTTTAACTGGATCTGCATTTGCATGCAAACAATCTCATACTGTATATGATTTACACAAATCTCTAAACTTACACAAAACCTTGATTGGATTTTTTTAAAGTCTTGTTTGTATGAACACGTTTAGAGAGCAACACAAAAGACGAGTTTCAGCATTGCTGCCTCACAGTGCTGGGGCCCTGTGGTCAGTTTGGGACTTCTGTGTGTTCTCCATGTGTTTGCATTTGTTTCCTCTGAGTGCTCCAGTTTCCTCCCACAGTTGGAAGATATACTGGTAGGTTCATTGTCTTCTGGGAAAATTGGCGCGAATGTAAATGTGTGCATGTTTGTGTCTGCCTGCCCTGCTATGGACTGCAGTCCCATCCAGGGTGTCTACAGCCTTGCACCAACAGCTGGTCGGGATCTGGCTCCTCTGTGATCCTGTATTGGATGAATCAGTTAGACAATGGTTGGATGCAATGTTATGCAAATTAATATCGAAGGAATAGATTCAATTGTAAGCCTTCAGTTAATATTTAAAAGCCATACCTTCTAAGATCTATTAAACGATAAAGAGAATGGAAATACAAAGCACATTGTACAAAGTATCCACAGCGGCCTCACTATCAGGCCAGGATTACAGACTACTCAAGAGACAGGAAAATAAAGAGTAAGCAGAACATTAACAAAATGTTATATGTTGTCACTTTTCTGAAGGAAAGAATAGTCATGTTGTTAAAATAATTTCAAAGAATAGGGAAAATCTAAATGTCTTTTTACAAATGACTAGCAACTATTAAATCTTATAACAACAGAAAGCTAATCTTAAAATGAAACCATTTTAGATGCTAGAGGCGATTTTGAATGAATATTCTAAGATACATGCATACTCCTTGGCTTGTACCAGAGCAGGAAATTTAGCAAAAAATATTTTTTTGAATCATTTAGTGGGCTAAAATGGACAAGTGGACTTAGAGATGCTGGCACTTTCAGAATACAAGGACTCTCAATACATAAAAATAAATCCAAGTTTGTTTTATTGCAACCCTGTCATCTTCAAGAAGCATGGTAAGATGTATGTCATGGTCCAAAAATAACCACTTGGCCAATCCCCCCTCAAAGTTAATAGTAGATTCTCCCCCTGCAGCAACATGTTACAGTGTCAGTCTGCAATGAAAGTCTCCCTGTAGCTAACATGGTACGTGCCACCTTGCAGGTACCATCTCTTCTGCTCAGATAATATTAATACCAGCTGAACATTCCAGCCATCGTTAGAAAGGGATGCCAAGGATTACTGATCCCACTGATGTGAACTGGCAGCCAACACCAGTTTTTCTGAGAGCAGACCTCCAAAGGTGACAGTCTCAGATGAGCCTGTAAATATCCAAATCCTTTTGGCTCGGAATCAAAACCGAATTAATTTAAACGGCATTCTACACCCTGTGTTTGTTGTATCTTCATTTTATAGTGTAGATATTATATACAATTACAAAATTGATGGTGTAAAAATGGTATAAGACCAATTTAAAGAACAAGGATAGCTACAGATAGTATACTGATATGAATACTTAAATGTGTAGTTTTCTCGTCTTTCTCATGTATATTCTAATTGCATGAGATCCTACAAAACTGAATGCTTTATTATTTTACTTTCTGAAAAATTAATTCTCTTCAGAACGGAACTCATTGCATGCCAAATCATAAAGGAAGTGATTTTGCGTGAATACTCTTCCGTTTTGTAGCAAATGTGCCGCCTGATTGACAGCAAAGGAAGCAGGAAAGGTGAGTTCAAAGCAAAACAAACGTTTTTTATGTCAAAGGAAAGCAGCTTGGCAGCTGAAAAAAGCACAGAGTTGTTCTTCTGTTTCACCCTCACACCCCTGCCTTCAGCAGGGATCACATTCCTACTTGCACAGTCGGACTGACTTCGCTGCTTGAAAATACAGCCAGTCTCAAAAAGTAGCAGGTCATTTGCAAAATCGGATCTAATCACGACATCCTCTCTCTTAAAGGCCTCTCCTTCAATCAAAAAGGAAAAAGAGCTGTTTGCTGAAATAGGTTCCCTGATTTATGGTGCAATAATTGAAATAAAATTAAGGGCTACAGTTACGATGGTTAGTGTGGACGGTATGAATTGCATCTCTATATTCAGGTACCTCGGGCAGCACAAACACTTTCTTAAAGGGGAACTGCAGTCCCAATTTCTCAGACCGGTTATTAAATCTCTGTAACAAAATAAATTCATTGACGGCAACGCAAAATCTAAGCATGTTTACAATGTAATGGGGTCAGTTTCTTGTCACCGGAAGTTTTGTTTCCTTATTCTGAATCGCGGACAATGCTGGCAGTATAGCCCTGCACAGACATTGAAACTTTGTCTCTTCTTTGATGTAAATTGGAGGTTGTACAAGGTACTAGGTAGTTTCATTGTAGTGTGAAATACACTCATCACTACCAATTCATTATAACCCCGAAATAAAAAAAAAGCATTGCAGTTCCCCTTTAAGTCCAGGAGAGGAAAATGAGGGTGGAAGTGTTAAGGTCTGGACCTCTGTTGCTGGTTTATCTTTGACAGCAAAAAATGGCAACAAGAAGAGTCATTTAAGGTGTAAATCCAATCTTTTATTTTCTGCTTTGTTGCAGGAATATTTTATAAAAGGAGCTTTTCACTGCACAGAGGGAATTATGCAGAACCTGGGGCAGGTTTTAGTTTCAGCCTACTCCCTTGTTATTCAATCTCTAAGTGCATTCCGTTTGCATTAAGGAGTTGCAAGATTTGTCGACAATAACAAGGAGTACAAAGCATGACATGAGGACCTCATCCCTTTTCTTTAGATGCACTGAGGGAGAAAGCAAAGACTGATGGGACTACAGAGGTAATGCTGTGTTTGCCAGAAGTGTTAATTGGGCATGCCAAGAGGAAACAAATAACAGAATGTCAGGCATATTTGCCAGTTATACACATAATGATCTACACAGAAATTTGAAAACATTTAAATTAGCATGGAAGGAGGGAGAATAAAAAATAGAAAAGGAGAGACAGGGAGGGTCTCCCACCCCAAGGGAAATACAAAACATCAGAGTGCCAGATAATTAGGTGTTTATAAGTAAATGTCAGGAATATTAGGACACATAATACACAAATTAGAAGCTGCTGGATTGGCACCCAATAATGATGTAATTAGAATCACTGAATCACAGAATGATGTTGATGAATACAGCATGAGTAAATGTACAGTATTCAAGTGGAAGAGAAGAATGTGTAGTACTGTGTGTCAGAAAGAGCATTTGGAGACAGGTACATAAATCAGATAAACAGAAGTTTCAGAATCTATATGGATCTCGCTTACAAAACTCTTTAGAAATGCATAGTGTTCTGAGTGTGCTGTAGACCACTAAATCCAGATATCAATGCAGTTTGATATATTGACATCAGGAATACAAATTTGTTCCTCTCTACTCTTTCATAAAATCATAAGGCTACTGTTCATACAAGTTATTAGTGTAAAGAAAAAAGCAAAAATATTTCAGGATTATTGTAGAATTTTGTTGCTGCATAAAGAGTAGAACAATGCAGAATTTCTAATACTGTTGACACAGCAGTACAGTATATGTGTAAAGAATGATGTGGAAATAATGGGGGATTTTACTTTTTCTTACATTGATTGAGAAAAACCATCAGGAATGTCTCAATTGGTAGACATGGCTAACCATGACACCTGCTTTCTTACAAGGCTTGAAGGATAACAGTTCTGTCCAACACAAAGGTTTATTTTTTGAGGATAACACATTAGGAAGAGAATCTAAGAAAATCCCAACAGAGCAAGATACAGCAGAGAATGGATAACAGCATTTTAAAAGATATTCTGCACAGAACAGCCACATCATAGGTATGAGTAAATCAAAGTAAAAAAAAGCAGCAATCTTAATGGTTTAATCAATTAATAAAGAAAAAAATAACAAGAAAGAAAATTTAAGAGTTAAATGTCTCAAGGATATTACTGGGGAATTTTTAAGACAATTAAAAAATTCCTACTCCACTAAATTAATGTATTATACCCAGGAGCAATATCTAATATATTCTTGGTTCCATCATGTAAGCAATCAACAACATTCCTGAGAAAATATTACATTCTATATCAAGTGAAATTTCAGATACAAGAGAGCAGCTGAGCTAACAAGTAGAGGCCACTGGTGGAAGATTTTCAACATCTGATGCAAAAACGAACCCTCAAGATTCAAACAGTAGTGAGCTGTGGTCCACTCAGAGAAGTTCAGCAGGCCGGATTTGGCCCACGGACCGTAGTTTGCCAACCCATGAACTAAAGGATCTAGAGTGGCCAAATATGCTTCTGAAATCTCACTCTCAAAATCCATCATCCTGTGAAAGTCTCAGCTAGTGCAGGATTTGTCCTACAGATATGTCACCTGCATGATCCCCAGTTAGGAACATAACAGACACATATCTGTGGCAGGGAACCTGCACAACAAGGTCTTCTCAATGGAACTTGTGATCATCCTCCCATTGATCATAAAGTATTGATGCTTTAGCACTGCTCTCTGTTCAGAATTGTAATATGAGGAACACGCTGGCTTAGACTCTTGTACCGAGGCATGTGTACAGAAGATAACTCTGTCTAAAATGGTCTATGGTATGAGGGACTAGACAAGTTGAAAAATGATTGTTACTTTGAAAAGTAGAAAACAAATCCCCAAATTCTACATTTATCAAAGCAAAACACTCAAAAGGATAAAAAATTAAATTACTGAGTACATTACTGAGTGTGCCAATGAGGGAAAATGGATCTCAGAAATAATGAGTAATTTAAGCTGAGAAAACAGACCCAAGTTGAAGAAAATACACGCTAATTACCTGCAAGCACAGATATACTTGGTATATTATCATTTCTCTACACATCTATATTAAAGCTTGAAAATGTTTCAGTTTTAAATCCAAAAAGTCATCAATTTAACCTGCTCAGTTCCACTTCACAATACTATTTCAGTTTCAAATAAAGATTTTATTTTACAAAAGATGAAAGGAAAAAAGTACAAGAAATGTTGATTCACTCCCATGTGGTTTGCAATTCCTGCTACAGTATTAAATCGCTTATCATTTATTTATCTGAGTTCCATTATATCATGGCAAATTATTTTTCCTTGATGTTCAAGAGAATAAGTATACTAATCTTCATTAGTTTCTTTTGATGTGCTTTCCTGCACTCATTAGTGAGTAGGTACACATATTATATTTGGTTTGATTCTTAGCTTGCTTGTTAGTGCATGGTCAAGGGGTAAACATAGATTGTAAAAAATCACCTCTTGGTCAAGATATTTGTAATTAGCTAACAATAGACAGAAACTTTAGCACAAAATGTTGTGTGATGGTTCTTTGATTAGACAGAACCTTTCATAAAATTACAAATGTTTACAAATGCTTACAAATTCTTGTAAGCAAGAGATTGATTCAAAATGTAGCTTTGATACCATGCTGAGATCTTCCAGGTCCAATAACTATTAGCATAAATAGATACAAAGTACAAAAACAAATGTAGTTTTGGAAGCCATTGGAAGATTTTCTTAAGATGCAGAAAAGAAAGATGTACTGCAGTATGGTCACAAAACAGCATGTAAAGTATTTGCAGTAATACATTAGAATTATAAATTCAAAACAACACTTAACAGAAAAAAGAGATGTTCTGAATATTTGTTTGATTCTTGTTTAATGAATGTTGAATTGGAAACACAAGAAAATACGAATAAACCTAAATCAATCAGTGAATAAATATTAGAATTTGCATTTCTTGTTACTTTTATGAGATTCATGGAACAAACAAGGCTTAATCAGTCTCTTTATCTTAAAACAGAAGGCAGTAATTTCCCCTCTCCTCTCAACTTCTCTTCTAAACTCTGTTTATGTTGTTAAATCTTTCTTTAAGTATTAAAATACTGGACAACTATTATTTGCGCAAAGTAAATGTGAGTATTATGTAAACAGGTCTACTGGACAATTTCTCCCAAAAAGCTTACATTAAATATTTCTGTGTGATTGATTACTACGAGACACCAGATCTCCACATATGAGCCCCAGATCCACATATTTCTTAGGCAGATGGGCAGTGTTGTGGACATACACAGGGGAGCCATTGTTAGGGTAAGGTCTCAGTGGGGACCAGGGAATAGGATTGATAGGTCAATGAAGTGGGGCCTTTGAACTGCAACTCCCTTCCTTACACTTGGCCTTGAGACCCCATTATTCTCCTGCAAGTCCGGAATAAAGGCAAACCCATTCCATATATCTTCCTCGTCGGGGTTCAATCAGGTCAGGAAATGAGGTGATGTCTTTTGGAGGTTTGATAGGGATTCACGTATATTTGTGCTTACTAACAGAAATGCATTTGTTTGTATTGAAATGAGAAGCATATCCAGTTAAAATCCTGTGGATGTGTTGATCCTGCGCTTCACTGATCCCCACACTGGGTAGAATCAGTGTCATTTGCCAATGTTTTAAATGCTTATTTGTGAGGTTAACAGAAAGTTCACAGAAAAAGCAAAATGATTTACATGGTATGCACACACATGCACTTTATATATACATTCCTGAAAAGGTCTCATCATCGAAATTTGTTTTTTTTTCTCCCTTTTTACTTTTTGGCATGGAATTAACCTCTTAATTTTGTTAAACATATACATTACTGTGTAAAAGTCTTAGACATCTTATAGACTACGAAAAGCTACAATTTATAGGATGTGAGCATCACAATTTGTTTAAATTTGTTTAAATCCTCCACCAGTTGTTGGCTTTTCTACTGTAACAGATTTCACTGTTATTAATCCAGCTCCGCCTGGGTGAAAAGAAACACAGCTTGTTATTTAATCATCTTTCATTCACATTGATCAGCGTCTTCAAAACTGTGATCACCCTAACTCGGTAATCAAAGTAAAGTATTGATGAGCTGCCAACATGAAGTGTTTTAATGTTTAGACCACTGTCAGATGTTCTTTTTCATTAACATAATTTGTCCTTCTGTACACATTCATAAAGCTGTGAGGCTTCTTTTGTCCTACCAAAATGAAGATTTATCAAGATTAACTGTTACCTTACAAAAAGTCTAGCATTTCAGTGGAAACCACAGAATTATGTTTACTGTAGTAAAAAGACGGAAAAGCTTTAAATGAACAGAACAATGCAAAATGTCTACATATTTTTTCCATAGCAAAAGTGTATATATTAAGATTTGTATGTATATATACTTGTCACTGAAATTTGTCACCAATATGCACATTATATATTAGTTAGTAATAAAAAAGTAGTTGTTGCTTGTAAAAGACAGGAGCTCCAGAAAGAAAAGATACTGTATAGATCTGGTGCTAATGGGCTTGCAATATCCTGCTTTCATAACAGGCAAGGTGACTTTACACATGAGGTATTCAATCACCTCAGTGTTGCAATGTCTTAAAGTACTCAGCCGCTATGAAGCTTGTTCCAGCAGCACTGTCCTTCAATTTAAGTTCCAAGAAAAATCATTTAGAAGGTAAGCCTTTCCTCACCGTTTCAGCCAAGGCAACAAAGAGGCTATTGTGTCAGCGTCAGATTCAATGTGTATGATAAAGCATTTTGTGAGCAGCTAAGCTGCAACAAAGGTAGACACAAACAATGTATTAAAACAAGCACATCTTTCAAATACTTCTTTAAATTGGGACTTAGACATGTCTATGCAGTGCACTTCCAGAATGTGGAATGTGTATATTGAATACACTTTACACAGCATGTAATTATCCCTACACTTTTAGCCTAAGAGTACAGCAAAGCAGAACATGCTCTGGATGTGATGTTATAAAGGGTGCAATTGTGTAACTGTGCATCTGGCTTTATGCAACAAATTGATAAATTCTGTAATAGGCTTTTGGGTATTTTACAGGATTCCATGCATTTATTTTGATGAAAGAAGAGATTACTCAAATTATTAAGGTTCACTCTGGCTTTTACAGTTTATTATCCACTGTACTGAAATATTACAGGTTTAGAGCTTTATTATGCTGTAGTTCAGATGAACCAGCTTGAGAGCTTCTTATAATATTGTTTTTAAGGTTTTAATAAAATAATAAATGCTTTTCAAAGAAGAAAAAATCTATAGAAAAGAAACCAAAGAAACATTAAAACTTGTTCTTGCTTTTCATATTTGAACCCATTATTCCCCAAGACTGTTTTGGGAACATGACAGAAAATGCATTTAAAACCTATATTTAATTAACTTACTGCAGGGAATGAAATATGTGCTACAGGTATTATTACTGTACATAGGCACTGTTTATACCACATACAGTAAAAGAATAGGCTATGTTTCATAAAAAGAACACCCACGGATAGAGGCCCATTCCAATCGTAACTGATGCCTTAAATACATACAGACAACTAATCAATGGATTCTGTACCCCGGGAAGACAATCATGTGTATCTGGCTGTGTTCTGTGTTGGAAAAAGATGGACACAAAGAACAATGGGAAAGTTTGTTCTAGCTGATCTGTCAGCTGAACCTTTAATTGAATTAATTGCATTGCGTTGTATAGATTCATACTCAAATCCAAGCACAGGAAGGCAAAGGAACTATTCCTGAAAGCTCTCTTTGTCGTGGAACAGACAGTTTAATGTAATCTAATTTAAAAAAATTGTTTTCAGAATGATAACTTCAGATAAGTAATTGAGAGCTCAGTTATGAAGAGCCATTATGCCAATGTTGAAATGAAAGCTGAAGGTATTAGGGTTCTTAATTTGTATGAGTTATGCTGTAAGGCTACTGTGCTCTGTGTGCATATTTGAAAGAGTTGTTTCATACCGATGGGTATACTAAGATGAAATAAGACATTTGCACATTTTCCAATAATCAAAATGTACACCTGAGGACTCTAGTTACGTAAACATGTGAGAGGTAGCAATAGCATGTTTTAATTGATATTATTCTTTTGAATGGCTATTTTAAAATTATTTTCTTATCATCTTCAAACAACTTGTATCTTGGTGACACTGATGTAATTCCAAGCATATGAAAATGTTTTATACATAAACTTCTTTGGGTTAAATGCAACAGATTAACTAGCATTTTTTCTAATTAAATATCCAATATTATATAATTTATAATACAATATTATAAAGTACAAAGTATAAAAATGCCATTTAAAAGATGGGTTGTTATTAAAACTGACACAAATTTAAAGCAAATGGCAAATTGATGGGTTTGGAGAAATAAAGGAAAATATATTTAAAAAAATCAATAATTCCTCACTGCTTATATTTTCATATTAAACATTGTCAAGGAACCTGCGGTACTGATCAATCATTGTACAATTAGTATTCATTTTAAAGTAGAAGGTGTTTTTTTCTTTCTCTGTACATTTTTGCAAAAACTTCATCCATCCATTTACTAACTGCTTCATCCAATTTGGTATTATGGTGAAGCCTAAGCCTATCCTAGCAAGTAACGGGCACAAAGCAGGGTACACACAGACATCCTTACACTTACAGCAGGACGGAAGCCAATTAACCTAAAGCATGTTTCTGGACACTGGAGTACTCGGAGGAAACAGTAGACTTCAATTAAATAAAATAATTATTATGTATATAGTAACTTAATCTCTTAAAATGTACTGATTTTAGTGGCCTTAGCAAGACACAACCTTAAACCCACAGGCATATCAAGTACATTACAGGTTAGATAGAGAACTGTGCTGATGCATGCAAGTTTTAAAAATTGAGTTATTCTAAAAAAGAGTTTTTGCTCAGCAAAGTCTTACAGGAGAGCTGGGAGAGGTCTCTGAAATGGAATTCAGAGTATATCACAGAGTCTACATCATTCCCCTTGACTAGCAACAGTTCAGTGTACAACACGTACTGCAGCAGATAGCCTCTTTCACCTTTGACCATTCGGATGCCCAGTTACCAGAAATGCAACACTTCAATTCAACCATCAGGTAAGTAAAACCTCAGCATATTGTTACTGCTATTCTGACATATTTTGTATGTCTTTAGTTTCAATTATATCGATTTTCAGCCTGTAAAGAGCTTCCCCCTATTCTTAAAGTCAATGTCTCCACTCAGACAATTTTATAACGCTGCTAATTCAACGGTTTGACATCCCAGGACTAGTTTTGGTCAAAGGTGGTAGGTGCTGCCTGATTTATGACCAACACCTAAAATGAGGGCACGTGTGGGGTTTCCCCAAGAACCCCGACAGCAAGCTGACCTCCGGTTGTTGCCCAATTTCATCTGCTAACTGAGGCTTGTGTGGTCGGTCGCGGCACCCTGTGACATCAATCGCGCCAGTGCAGAGGGCAGATGGGCGGACGGTTGCAGGCTGCTCTCCACAGCCAGGCAGATGAACCTATCCCCAGGGGAGCCGCTGGGGTGGCCCCCCTCATCAATGAAGTGCTGTGATCCAGAAATAACTAGTGCAGAGTCAGACACATTCATTTATATTATGCAATTAAAGCAGGGGAGGGGTTGAGAGAAGCATGTGCCAGGCTGTCAGTGCACGATACAGCTGGCACGTGGCTGACCAAAAGAGATCGTTTAATTAGGGGATTTGTTAATTCGCCATTCTACTTGACAATGATTTATGGGGTGAGGCCCATGATAATTGCTGGTTCTATGTGGGCCATTAACTCTATTTTGAGGTAATATTTTAAAGTATAATTCTTTTTGTTTGTGCAGCCATAGCCAGAAATGATTTGCAGCCCTGACGGCTCTTTGTCTGTGCAGGATACTCTGGAGATACCTTAGGCTAAAATAAAGTCTGCACAATGTCTAGTATGGTATATTGTTTCTGTGTTTCTATTTCTCGCTGTTTTGCTTTACAAAATCATATATATGCAACAAATATTGTATAGATTAATATACAATATATATTTTCTGCATACTACCCAGGCGAGGACAAACACAGAAACTAGCATAATTCCAAGGTACCATTTGTAAGGGGCACTAAGAAAACAGGACAGTACATTGAAGTAAACCTCCTTAGGAGAAAACTGAGCAGGGCAGGATGATTCATAGATATACAAAGGGATCTGTGCACATGGTTTGTAGATATACAAAGCCATATGTGCCATTATTTTGGACATTTCCCTTCACAGGGTAATGGTGCCTGTGTGTTATTTGTTACATTGGATTGAATTATTGTTGCTGTCAGTACAATTCAATATTCCCATAATTCAGCAAAATCAAAACGCGCATTTATATTTCAGATAAGGTTTAGCATGTCATTGCCACATTATTTCAAAAGTAAATAGGCATACCATTGCCAGACAATTACAGAAAAAAATCTAAGGGAAAAGAATTTTGAAACTTCATATTTTGAAATGCATTTGGTATAATGAAATTCTACAATATATCAGAGAACAACCCAGCTGAAGACAGTCTCTATCAAGTAGAATTCAGAGAGAATAAAATCTTGTAGAATATACAACAGTACAATACAGAAACCATCTCCATTTGCTTTGAAACAGTTTTCTCCATATTGTAGGATAAGGTCATGTATAATACATAGTTTAATTTGTCAGTGTATACAGAAAAAATAAGTTGAAGTACAATAATGTTGCAAGACACACAGTATGTCCACGCAGAAATAAAAAATGAAAACTTTATTGTACATTGTGGGCATCTTTTGTATCTTTTTTATTTTAATACATTTTTGTTATGTGGGACACCTTACCACATCGTGGAACCCAGGCAAAGAAATAACTTCATTTTCACATTAAAAGCAAGTTCAGCAGTAGACCTGTATTCTAAATATAGGTAGACCTTTGTGGGGGTCCATATCCAGCCAATACAGGGTGGTATCAGAAGCTGTACCTTGGGCTATTTACTGGAGTGCCATAAGAACATTAGGGAGGTTGCAAAGGAGAGAAGGCCATTCTAGCCTGTTAGGTAGATGGTGGCTAATTGATGTAATGTTCTCTTCCATCCATTTCTTGAAATAAGCCAGTGTATTTATCAACATCAGAATATGTTTGGCATATTTATTTACTGTTATTTATGATGTATTGTTTTCTGTTTTGTAAATGTGCTGTCTACATTGTGTGGCGTTGTCTGCTGTACAGTGTTGTCTGCTGTACTGTGCACGTCCGGAGACACAAATAGGAATTCCAACGTACATGTAATGGCAATAAATGTATGTAAGGCAATAAACTCCTTTCTCTGTATATTGAAAGTGCACTGTCACATTGTTAAGGACATTATTAGATACACCTACACAAGAAATGGTTAGTAACCATTAAGCCCAATGCTACATATTCTTTAAGTAACAGTGTGAGTAGAGAGTAGAGGAGTTTACTGCCATATGTACATGTATATTGGAATTCTTATTCGTGCTGATCTCTCAGGATGCGCTCAGTACAGCAGATGACACAGCACAACAGATAACGCCACACAACGTAGACAGTACATGACACAATGGTACATAGTAAATAGTAAGAACCTCTCTAGACTTGGCACAGGCACACTTTTTCTTTCCAAAACATAAGGGCAGTCGGGGACTAGAGCATTTCGAGATGATCAAAGACAGGACTTCTCGCAAACCAAGAACTCTTGTTTTCTTGGAGGACCTCCCCAAACCTGAAGAAGGTAGGCGTAGGCTGCATTAATATTGCATGAAATCATGTCAATAAACATTAGGTGCATGTAGAGTAATGTGAAGAGTTCCTGGTTTAATTACACAGTATATACTGTATATATTCTGACAGTCAAAACTACTGAGCCACCTGGACAATTTAATGGAAAATACAGCAAGAAAGAAAGAGCTGGTATTAATTTGTTTACCTTCTCTCAAGTAGAATACAATATATTATATGTTCTTTCAGCTTTCACAGCCATACATACTACAGGTAAACATTCTGTCAAATAATTTTACCAGAGTACCTCTTGTGTCTGTTCAGTCCTAATGACCTCCCAAGCTCTTTGATTTTTCCCTTCTCTCTGCTATTAGGCACAATGCATTTCAATGGGGATAAGACCATGAAAGTCACTTTGTTTTTGAACCTGTTCTTTTATTTTGTGATTTAGGTATTTTAAATTGACTGTGATTGTGTTTTTTGGATAGCTTGCAGGTAGCAAGAGAAACTCTATAGCCACAAGGCACTTTTCCTGACTCTGAGTGCTGAATGACTTTGAAGAATGGCATAATATTTTACCTTTTTATTTGACCTCTTATTAATAAATCACAGCAGTAAACCGAAGCCTTTATGATACCACCTACATATTTCACTGCAGCCCCTCCATAACATTATGCAGTTTCTTGCCTCTTTGAGCTTAAAAACACAAATTAAATTTCATCAGACCACAGCCCTGACACTTTTTACTGTCTTTAATTCCCAGGTTGTTACTAAAGTGCTTTTAATGTTGTATTTAGTGTATCTAGATTACTTCTTTTCCTCAGCAAAGGTTGACTCGGCATATATGCTTCTCTTTACTGTTATACCTGATATATAACCGAAATTAGGAGTAAGCTGAGTTCTTGGTAGGAGATAATTTTCTTTTAAACAACAATACAGACTTGGCTTTCTCTTTTGCAACAGTATCTTTTTACGCAAAGATTTATAGTGGGCACATTCTATCTCCTTATTTGGTATGTATGACAACTTGTGCTTTTAAGACAGCAGCTTAAATAAAGCTTCCCCTTCTACAAAGGATTCCATTAAGAGTTCCAGGTGCCCCACCAAGTTTTTATACATGCACGTCTCATTGAAAAGCTGCCAGAATGATTTTTGGGATTTTATAAGCAAATTCAGCTGTGAAATTAAAAAAGGTCTTTTGTAATCCTTTTCCACGAGGATATGAGGACATGACTTGAAATATTATTTAAAATGGGTCAATTAAATACAGATGGAAAAGACAAACATAGTCAAGATAGAACAGACACAACTGGGGCAATTTAAACTATTCTTAAGATCAGAGTTACCAATAAATCAGGCCATTCATTATATAATATTCTGGATGTCAAGCTTCAATTTATTTTTTCTCATATTGTATTTTTATTACATTGAACTCCTTATGAACTCAACTGCTTTCTAGTTCATGCGAAATGTATGTAGTCAGGCCTAGGATTCAGACAAACAGGCCAATAAAAAGTGATTTTATACAGCAAGCAGTAATGACTTTTAAAAAGTCAGGGCTGAATCAAAATGAGTATTTTAATTAATGTATCCCCTTCTACCTCATTACTTCTGAGGTAATCAGTTACTATCCTCATGCTGATTGGAAATCTGGGACTTTGTTTCACAGAGATAGCTGAATATTAATAGTATCTTCATTATAAGTAAATGAGTTCCACCTCCATGCTTCACAGGGGGATCATTCCTTTATTAAGTTATTTAACAGTGCACAGGATGTGTAAATGGAAAATGATTGCAATGAAATAGCATAAATAAATGTCACACTCCACAGTAAGGAAGAAAACTCAAAGAGCTATGTGCTTTTTATTCCTTTGAAATCTTTAGCCAGAGATTTGAAGAACCTCAAATGTACATTATGATGACCTTGAATCCTTTCACCATCTCGTAAAAAAAATTTGAAAAGTTACCAAAGGGCAACCTTCAGTATAGACCACTGCAGCCACCAGGTTTTAAAAACAGTAAAGAGAAGACAACCACTTAACCTTTAAGGTGCTGTAGTGCTGTTCCTCAGCACTGTTGATTAGGTCTGATCTGTGCACATACAGTATATTTCACTAGCTGGCTAGCACAGCCTATTGCACTGAACAGTGCACAGAAGAACACAAGAACACTTACAAGTGAGAAGAAGCCATTCAACCCATCTGGCCCGTTCGGGAGTTAGTAATCAATGGATCCAAGGTTCTCTTCCAGCCGTTTCCTGAAAGAAAGTTCCATCAGGTTCAACAACATGGCTGGGTAGCTTGATCCACACACCCATAGCCCTTTGGGAAAATAAGTGCCTCCAGTCTCCGTTTTAAAAGTACAACCATGCATTTTCCAGCTCTCCTATCGGGTTCATTCTGAAAAGGGCTCTGTGTTGATTTGAGCTGTCACTGCCTTTGAGGACACTGAATACTTGTATCCAGTCCCTTCATCTTCTGTGTTCAAAGGGGTTCGGTTCCTTCAGCCTGTCAGTGTAGGAAGATTGTGAAGAAGCTGTCCAACACTATGTAACCACAAAAGAGTCTTGCATTGAGAAAGACCTGCATTCAGTAGTATGAGAAGTACAGCATGTGTTGCAATTAATATTAATTAATTCAAAGACAGCATTGCCCAATCATCCATTCAGTCTTTGGACTGTAGGAGCAAACTAGAGCACCCAGATGTCCAGGTGTGGAATTGAACCCAGGGCCCCAGCACTGAAATACAGACCAAATACTGGACTTACATTTTGTGTGGATTTTCTTCCTCAGGAATGTCATGTGGCATGAAACACAGCAATGCACATGGAATATTAAATATTAAAAACAAGTTTTTTGTAAAAAAAAGTAGGCATTTTTGCCTTAGGAAGTCTATTCCAATTTGAGAAAATTAGTTTGACTTCCCCACTCAGACTTCCCAGCCAAGTGGTTGAGGGTTAAATTCTAAGCTGGACAATATCTGAGATTCATGTACTGTAGCTACTGAACTACAAAACAGGACAGATGGCCTCTTCTCATTTTGTATGTTCTTACAGTAAATTTCCATTTACAACTTGGTGTCAAGAAAATCTGACTAAATCACATATACTTCAATAAAGTAAGATTTGATCACAGAAAAAAACAACATTAGTTTTGCATTTATAGGCCTTTCATCCTTCCCACTGCTTAAAGTTAACATTGAATCTCTTATTAAGACAGACAAAAAATCCTGCACACAGTTAAAAGTCTAACCTGTGTGGAGGCACAAATACATATTTGGAATTATTTAAAACTTACATTTTGAAAGCTCAGTGCATTCATTTTGTACAACAAGGTTTTGCATTGTAAAAAAAACAGCCTCCATGAACATTATGTTTACTATGAGGTCCAGACTCCTCAACAGAAACCTTTGTTCAAAATCCAAATCGAAACATCATTTTTGCTTTACCCAGTTCAGGGTTACAAGGAGCCAAAACCTATCCCAGGAAGCAATCCCAGGTGCACAAGGCAGGGTGCAGCCTGGACAGGAAGGCTGCCCATCACAGGCACACAGACACACATATGGTACAACCTCACACCAGGGCCAGTTTTCCCAGATGCAAATTATCCTAGCAGTATGGTTTTGGGCTGTGGAAGAAAACTCACACAAACACAGGGGAGGAAGAAACCCCATGCAGATACCACCCCAGGTCCAGAGACACTGCTAACCACTGTGCCATCCTGCCCCCGTCCCCCCTATTGAAAACACACTAATCTTCAAGTCAATTTAAAGCTATCGTGTGTTTCAGATTTTTATGTACATCCTTTTTTTTTTTACTTTTTTAAACAATGTTTCACCCAAATGTTTCCTGTACTCAAGATTTAAAAGCTGGCAGGGTTTGTGCGCAACAATCAGGTTGGTTACAGAAGCAAGGACTTGAGTGGACTGGAAAACAAAAGAGCCTGTGGATTGTGATGAATGGATATGGCCATGACTGGTGTAGTACACTCTGCAGGGGCTCTTCCATTGAGAACATGAGAACATACTCTAAAAACAAGCTCCTTCCTTCGATTAAAATAAAATACTTCAGCTGTTAGTTAAAATTGTTCTTGCTCATACACACTATTTATACTGTATATATTTACATATACAAAAAGGGTTATTAAAAACAAAATCTACAGTAATCCATCAAACACAATCAAATCTTATTACTTACACAGAAATAATTGTGTATGGGGGGTGGCAAGGCACACATTCATTCTGGTTTTAAATTAGTAATTCAATTTGTGCATCTGCCTTAATTTGCATCAGCACAAACACCAATTTAATGCATATTAATGATGACAAATGGCTGTATGCTGATCCTTTTACAGGCACAACAGCCCCAGTCTTGCACAAAGAAGTAAATCAGGGTCTACTGAAGTGAACCACAATTCACAAAGAGAAGGATTCAGTCATGTATAAGTGTGCATCCTTCTTAAACTAACCAAGAATATTAACCATACAAAAACATATATTAGTTATATACACTTTTATATATATAAATTGTTAGTTATTTTATAACCATTATATTATATCTAACAAAATGTCAAATGTAGAAAAACAAAGTATATGTTACAAACTTGGTTCAATTCATTAATTATTATTGGAACATCCTCATCTTTTTAACAACGGACAAGTTTTCATTGTTTTCTATTAGATATCATGGGATTTCTTCCACATTTTCATAGTGAGAACTATTCCACTTATCCATTACTAGAATGATGCTTCATTTTCAATGAAGTTTCATTTTCATACACAAGCAAAAAAAAATATTTTAGGCCATATTTCATGTTTTAAATTTCAAATTTCAATTGATGCTCCAAAAGGGACATTTAAGCAAATAATTGACAAGAAAAGTGTGGTTTTTACTTCTCTTCTAAATCTTTTCACTGTGTTCTCATTTCCCTTCCCTCGTGTCATTCTGAATTTACCACACTTACTGGAAGAGGTTTTTCATTATACTTTAAGATTCTTAGATAACTATTTCTTCATCTCTCCAGAAACAATTCCAAATCCCATGTTTTAAAAGTGCAAAGGATTGCTGGGGTCACATCTGCATAGCTTTCACGGCAATCAGAACATATTAGCTGTAGGTAGTAGACAGATATAATCACTTTCTATTTCATATTACATTTTTCACAGCCCTTCAGTATACTGCCAACATTAAAGTATATTAGCATTTAGATCTGAAGAGTGCAGTACAAATAATGTTCATCTCCGTATGTGACAGATGAGCCACAACTAACACAACCTCCACAAACTCACACAGCTTTCCTGCTCAATATATGGAATAGCAGCATTCTACTCATCCCCACTCCTCAGAGTCCGATTATTTTATGGAAAAACATGGTCTTCCAGGAACTTTTACATAACTACAGTACCCGAAGAGGAACAGAAAGCGTACTGATATAGTAAAACACACATCCTTACAATTTCTTTGATGCATATTTGTTTAAAGCACCTATATTTTCTTCTGATTCTAGATCTACGTGTTTTAGTTTTGGTTGTTGGCGTGATGTATCTAACAGAGAATATTGTTTCTTTTATTTAGGATTTCTGAGATATATGATATTCTGCTTGCAAAGCTAAGGAGACCATTATTTACCTGTGCAATTGTATGTTTTCCTTAAAACATATATACTAATTCATGGATAAATCTTTTGCCTACTGAATGGATATGTTCTAATGTAATTGAGTGTGTATATCTGATGTCTTGTTAAATAGGGTTTAGTGGTTATTTATGCTTCTGCTTTATTTCTTAATTTGCAGACGTTTTGGAAAAAATGTATTTTTACAAAGTATTTCAGATAAAAAGATCATTCTTACTATACTTGACACAATCAAACACATAAATGTTGTTTGGACTAATATTGCGGTCAACACTGTTTTAAATAATGCACTTTGTAAATGAGTTCTACTTAATCAATTTACACAGCCAGAATGCATGCTGGTTCTACATCTTTGAAGGTATAATCTCATTTTGGATTCCAATATATGTCCATGTATTCTCATTCCCTGTGAAAATTAAACATATTTATTGTAAGAATATCAATTAATCACAGCCAGTCACAACAAAATTAAGAAATAATTCACTCATTAATATTGCAGTCAAGCAACAGAGAAATAAAAATAGACCATCCCATGGGTTATATTCTGCAGTGTGTCTTCATTTTTTTCTCAGAGGCCCCACTGAGGTGCTGCAGTTAAAAAGACCATAAAACTCTGGCACAATCACAAAGATATTAATCAGCATCAGACAGCGTTCTGCATACACTTTACTTAATATTATACTGTGGGATACTGACTTAATAACCTTTTAATTTAATGCAGATTTTTCCCACCTTCAAAAATGTATATCACTGAAACATGGAGGCTGTTGTGACACAGATAGTAAGTCAAAGTAAATGCGTTGTAGTGGACTGGCTAGTCCATTTGGTTTGGTCAGTGTTCATCTCACTGAGCCCCACTGCTTGAGCTTTATGCTAATATCTCCACCACTAGAAAGAAGACTGTTAATTAAAAAAACACAAAGCACTATTAGCTTTCACTGATATTACCAGAAATACAAAATGAATGTATTCCTTGCTTGTTTAAAGATTTTTCATCCGAAATTCCTTACATCTCTTTTACATCTAGGAGGTGACACACAGCATTTCCCACTAAGTGCAGCACACACCTCGACAGCCTTGTGTGCCTGCATTCCACTTGTGTCTTACAAATGACATTAGCTCTACTCTTAAAAATAGTAATGTTTGTAGTGAATTGCTTCCTCACATTGTCTAGAAGATGTTAATGACATGGCAACATATACACCTAAGAATTTTTAATATGTAGTCTCTTTTAACTCACTGTTTCAGATTTTGTATTTAGACTATCGTTCCAGTATTTGCCACATCTGCAAATTTGACTAGTTTACTAATTACACCAGAATATAAATCCTTAATATGATTTAGAAAGACCAGTGGTCCTAAAACAGATCCCAGTGGTATTCCACTAATAGCATTACCCCCAATTTAAGCATTCATCCCCTATCTGTACACTTTATTTTTATTTATTTATTAAGCAAATCTCATTCCAAACACATATTTCCCTGAATGCCGAAGAAGGCACCCAGCCAAAACACTGTTTTTTTTCTTCTCTTTTCAGCATGGAATAAACCTTTACAGCTCAAAAACAGTATCCCAAATGACACAATAAATTAATTAGAAATAATTTAAGGTAAAAAAAAACACTTTATAAAATGAATATAAAACAACAGGATCCAGTTAATGAAGGGGAGTACAATGAATTGAGGTAGGTAAAAATAAATATTAAAAAAGGCCAAGGAGAGATGGGATATTGCAATAAGGGCTAAAATAAATAATCTGGTTCTTTCAGTACTACAGCAGAAAAAAAAACATTAAGGATGAATAAATGAATATTTCATACAGGTGTACACTAAGGAAGGAATCAACAATATGCCCCAGGCAGCAGAAGGACAAAGTTCTTTATTAAACAGTATTAGCATAAAAGAGGCAGAAGTGTTTTTGATATCAGAGACCCTCAAAAGTAATCAATCCTAGAGACCCAGTCGCATTCTACTAACGGTATTCAAGGAAACAAGAGATCTTGTTCATATGGCATTGACACAACTCTTCCAACAATCATGCAAGACAAAGGTAGTGCCCAAGGACTGGAGAACTGTTAATGTAAAGTCCATACATAAACATAATGACTAAACGGAATAAAGTAATTATAGACCACAAAGTTTGACTTGTAAGGGTATTCAAACAATTATTAGAAACAAAATTGAAGATCATCTGTATATTCCTAGGATAGAGGACAAAGGACATAGGATTTTAGGTGATAGTCAATGCTGATTTAGAAAAGGTAGGTCTTGTTTAACTAATTTGTTAGAGTTCTTTGAATAAGAAACAACAGTGATTGAGACACACAGGCATATAATGTGGTGTATTTACTGAAGATATTGAGAATACATCTCATAAACTTCCTCAGAAAAGGCTCTCAAATTATAATAGATAGGCATTGAGGGAGTGTGTGTTCCTGGACTGAGTATTAATAAACAGAAGATAGGGAGTATAGTAAGGAGTGAATACACACACTAGGCAATGTAATCAGTGGAACAAGTAAAGGTTTATTCCATGCTGTAAAGAAAAGAGGTACAGTACAGTGTTTCGGCTGTTGAGCCTTCTTCAGGTGGAATCAGTGGAGGTTCACGGTAGTTTTATTAGAACCAGGACTCCACCAAAAATCTTGATTCTGGTATAGTTATTAAACTATTCAAGCTTGCAAAATAGGAAGATTATTAAACACTGTATAAGTAAGAATGGAAATGTATATAGATACAATTCAAAACTGGGTGGTCAACACCTGCAGGATAATGCTTATGTCAACACACACAGGTATCAAAAAGCAACTGTAAATGGGAAGTGTTTGTATAGACACATTATTTACATCTACTGCAACACTGTGTCACCGTGTTCTAGAAGTGATATTGCTGTTCTGTTCTAGAGTCAATCCAGAGAACAGCAACTGGATACATCCCGGGACTTATGGGTATGTCCTTAAGGCGGATCTTGTTAGTCCTGAACAGAGAAGACTATAAGAGGATGTGATCCAAGTGTTTACAGTCCTCAAGGGCACTAGCAAAGTCAACCGAGCAGACGACTTCAGAAGCAGCAGTGAAACATGAACCAGGGGACTCAAGTGGACACTATGTGGAAGAGCGCTGAAAAAACAGGAGGCACATCTTACGTAAAAGGTTGTGGGAGTCTGAAATAAGGTACCCAGCCACACTGTCCAAGCCAATACTTGCTGACTTCGAGAATCAGATGGATGAGATCCTTGGATACATTAACTATCTACCAAATGAACTAAATGGGCCAAATGGCCTCCTCTTGATTGTTTCTTATATTCTTTCTTCTTTCAAATAAGACCAATTTTAGTTTTTGAAACATCTTTCACTGTGAGCAAACTGCTCATTTACTATGGAGTGAGAAGTGTGCTCACTTTAAGCCTTAAATTGCCTAAAATAAATGGGTCTAGAAACTTGATGGATGACCCGTTCTAGTCAAATTCCTAGCAATTTGTTATTTACACTTTTATAAATCTACTTTATCTCTGTAAACTTTAGCATTACATCTGAATTTAGGTCTCTTGAATTTAGGTCTCTTGAGCACCCTGTATCTATTTCTTCTTTTTTTCAGTTAAGCATAAAGTAATCACCTAATTTTGGAAGAACTGCATAAACTTGTGGGCTCTTTTGCCTCTAAAAAAATAGTTTCAGACAAAAAAAACCCTTTCTGATGAGTATTAAGAGAGATGCTTTTCTTTAGTTCCTAACTATGGCTCATTACCTGTGTACTGTGTACTAAGACAAATCTGCAGTCATATTCAGGCAATAGTGTAGAGCAGGGGTTGGGCTCTGGATGCTATATTAAAAGGCATGGCTTCATAACCTGGCTCTGACACTGCTGTCCTGCCTTCAGCAATGCACTTTGCTCAGTTTTGCTCCAGCATGTGTACCGCTGTATATGTAAATACCAGAATCATTACAATTTGTTCTCAATGGCCTTACCTGCTAAAATCAAAGAATAAAAAAAACACTTCATCGCTTGAGCCACAGTTCTTATCTCAACTCACATTTAGATTTTGGTAATCAAAATGTCACTTAAAAAAATGAAATGAACTAACTTGAAAATGCCCTGACATCTGCAGTCCTGACCTCCACTGTTTGCAGATAAGAGCCACATTTCATTAGAGAGGACCTGGAATATGATGACAAACACACTCTCTGACAAGACACGGCAATGCAAACTAAGTTTGAATGGGTTATATTTCTGAAGATGGATATTACAATTAAGAATTTAAATTAAAGCAAAAACAAACTCTCATTCAGTTAGAAAAATTCAGTGGCTTAAGGAGGATCTGTCTTGCGCCTGAAAGGAGAATGTGATGAAGAATCCCAGCAAGATTTCTTAAGATACCTTCACCCCCATCACATTGGATCAGCAGCTCACAGTCTAACTGGTTGCTACATGCCTTGACAGTTTCTAAACCAGTCGGTTACATTAGGAATATGAGCTCAGTTTGCAAACACAATCCATCAGATTCTAACACTTGAATGCATGTTAGCTTCAGATCATGGCAAGTGCAATTTTTGTATAATTATTTATAGTGCCTTTCACTTCAAAGCACCTCAAAAAAGAACAAAACATAGTTTAATAACTTAAAAATGTGTAACTACAGTATATTTAATACAACTACTAGTAATCCATTTAACAGTTATTTTTCTGGCATTTATTTAGTATTTTCCACTTTACAGGTCATGGGGATCCCCTCCACCACCACCAATGTGCAGCTCCACCTGGATGATGCGACGGCAGCCATAGTGCACCAGTACACTCCCCACACATCAGCTATCAGTGGGGAGGAGAGCAGAGTAATGTAGCCAATTTATAGATGGGGATTATTAGGAGGCCATGATTGATAAAGGCCATGGTGAAATTTGGCCAGGACGCTGGGGTTACATCCCTACTCTTTTTGAGAAATGCCCTGGGATTTTTAAAGACCATGGAGAGTCAGGACCTTGGTTTTACATCTCATCCGAAGGCAGGCGCCTTGTCTACAGTATAGAGTCCCATTACTACACTGAGGCATTAGGACCCACACAGACCGCAGGGTGAGCGCTCCCTACCCCACCTCTTCCAACAGCAACCTGAGCTTTCCCAGGAGGTGTCCCATCCAGGTACTGGATGCTTAGTTTCAGTGGGTTGTCAGTGGTGAGTTGTAAAAGTTAAACAAGAGCATGCATGTGGCTGAGCCAGGAAAGGCATGCATTGGGTGGCTCACGCCTGGTTGAGCACTGCTGCAGTGAACTGGGCTGAAGTCAGTACACCACACAACAGTGACTCCTGTGGCTTGCCAGGAGCCTGCAGGCTTTCACTGTTGGCAGTAGAAGGCTCTTCTGTTTGCCTTCCCACACTGTTTCATTGGCCTTGGGGGTTTGCCGTGGGAGTGACAAATGATGACCTGACAAGCCCTGGTGTGGTTCGGGGGAAGTGTTCAAAGGCTGCGGTAGAAAATTGCGCTGATCAAGGATCAGACAGTCCCCAGAAACCATGTCTACAAACTGGTGATTCCCCCATTTAACTTGGAGAGTGCAGCACAGCAGGAGCATAAGATTTTAAGACCAAAAAAAGCTTTTAAAGTAGTTGAATTTATTTGTTTATGAAATAAAAACCTATTGCTAAAAAACAGACAAAAGTGACAGAACCCATAGCTGTCGCAATTTTTTTAAAGCTGAATAACTCTGAAAACATAAAGGTACAACGATGTAGCATTGAATGAGTACTTAGGTAAAAGCCTGTCATATTACAGCACTGAAAACACATTACAGTACCTTTTAAGATGTCACACTGTGTTCTCACTTTCTGCTTTGCATACATAGACACCCAGTGGTGGATCACTACAACTTACTGGCAGTATTTGTCCAGAGAAGGAGATCAGTTTGGAATTTTCCACACATTGTTGCAACACTTTTGTTTCAAGTGCGGGAACGAGCACTGCAAGTCGCTTTCTATATCTCATGCGGGCTCGTTCCCATCGGGAGACAGGCCGTCGTGATGAAACCCTGATGCTAAGCGCTCAGAGGGTTTCTAAAGAGTGAGCCAGCTTTCCTTTAGTAATTCAGCCTCTAGCTTGTACAACAATGAACCCCCATGGCTGCAGCTTTTCATTCCGTGCCAAAATCACTGCACTACAACGCAAATGGACACCAGCATCGACGTGCTTCGATTTAACTATTCTCCCACACCATTAAACACCACGAGAACAATAACAATTATGAGACGACAGGCACTAATAAAAATAATTCCTACATGAGCCAAAAGGACAGTAGTTGTATATCTACTCAAAGTCTGGCAAAAGAACACAAATTCAGGATAACCTCGTAGATGCCCTTTCAAGACGAATTACAAAAAAAACATAAAGCTATTTATATTTTCACTTGAGCTCCAAAGACACATTTGTATTGTGAAATGTAAGGGTGTTTCGAAGCCCTTCTTTTCTGCTGTTGTGTATGAACGGATTTATATCCAAGCCTAGACCACAGGGTACTATGTACTGAGAGGCAGCATACCACGTATGATAATCAGCCCGCTTTACCGACAAAATACATTTTCTGGGAACAAAGGATTTTGTGTCTCTTATTTCCATAGGCCCTCTGCAGAAATCTTGGATGGCGATGGGGCCCATCAGACAAATTGCACGGCTCAAGAAAAACACAAACATTTGCACGGGACGGCAAAAAACACTTTTCTCTCTCAAACTCCCTGGAAAAGCTTATTCTTGCATTGTAAGAATGCGTGATGCATCTATGGCTTTTGGTTTGGGGTTAACAATAAGCGTGACGACAAGAGCGTGTGTTTATGAAGATGCGGTATTTATCGCCCATGTGAACTCCGGTAATTGCTGTAGGTATGCTCGGAAGAAGCAGTCCAGTGAATTGGCAATCTGACCCCCTGTGAATCTTACTGGCGTCTCCTAGTCTGGTTCGCTCTCCTGTATTTGGTATTTAGGGCTTGAGACATGGAGCGTTAAAAAACGGATTCACTTGTTACCGGATCGGGAGCTAGTTAATGGTACTGTTACGGGTTTTTGTTGTTATGAAATGCACTGCGATTGTACAATTGTCTATACTTCATGTAAAATAAAATAAAAACCCGAATCTGTTTACTATTAATATAGTCAAATTCAGATTTCACTGTGGAATGTTATGCATATCGCCTGCACTGAACTGCAAAAATACTCAATAAACATAATTAAAAATGCGGCTACCACAGCTATTATTCTGTTTATTGCGTTGTTGTTGTTGTTGTTGTTGACAATTACGATGAGAAGCTTACACTTCAGAGTCTCGCGTGGAGTTCCTGTCATGCTGGGGGGAAAAAAAAAACACAAAAAACAACAGCGTTCAAAAGGCTTGCTTCGACAGCAGCCTCGCTAGGGGTGTAGGACATTTTACTGTCCTGCCGTCTCCTCCTATCGCGAAAACTCCGCTTCACAGTTTGGATGGAACCCATCCTCCATAGGAAGAAATGTGCTCGACCATAAACTTGGATTGAAAGGCGAGCCCCGCCCTCGCTGCGAGCTTTTCCATCCCACCGGAGCCTTAAAAACGCCAGGCTGGAAGTCGGGCTCGCAGAAGCACGGTCGGGAAAGGCACTGGGTCCAGCTGCGCTCTAGCGCGCACAGAGAAAAGTAAAGTCTGCCGAACTTAAGTCTTTAAATTCCGGGATTCTGTTTTGTGACAAAGCCAAATCTTGTCAACGCAGAGAAAAAAAGAAAGAAAGGCAGCATGGATTTTCTAAATCACAACTATTTGAACGCTCGCACCTCTTACGATTACACCTTTAATTTCTGGAATGACTACCTGGGTCTGTCGACGTTGGTCACGAAAAACAGCAAAAACAGCGTACCCCAAAGTCAGAACTCCATCACGGAGTCCCTGAAAGCGACGCTGGGCTTGGGCGATTCCCCTACCTGCTCGTGTATACTCGGGGGCAGCGGGGAAGGTGGGCATTTGGACTGCTGCTGTCCCTCGTCCAGTCCCCCGCCTCCCTCCATCCTCGACCTGAAGGAGCGCTTCTCCATTTTCAGCCCCTTCCCGGGCCAGGGCGCTGGCGTCCCCCCGCAAGACAGGGACCCCGGCTTTGCCGGCAGCTTCGCCGGTTTCGACCTCTTCGGCATGGAGAGGAAAGTCCGAAAACCCGCCCCCAGGAGCAAGCAGGAGCCCAAGATCTGCGTCTTCTGCAGGAATAACGGGGCGCCGGAGGAGGTGTACGGCTCCCATGTGCTAAAGACACCCGACGGGAGGGTTGTGTGCCCCATTCTCAGAGCCTACACCTGCCCCCTATGCAGTGCCAATGGGGATAATGCCCACACGATAAAATACTGCCCGCTTTCCAAAGATCAGCCAGCCCAGCGGCCACTGAAGGGAGGGAGGGCAGTGGGTGGTAAGAGACTCAAAATATTCTAAATAATTACAAATAAAATAGATCATAAACTTAAATTACGAGAATTGCACTGAAACCTCTTTTTTTTCCCCCTCGAATGACTGTTTCAATTACGGCTTTCCCTGGTCCTAACTGCTACGGTGTTGTTTTCTTCACTTCTAAAAGAAAACCAATAACTTTCCAAAACCTGTAACCTTTTTTTAAGAAAAATATAGTTATGTCTATTTTTATTTTGAAGTCATCGTTATGTTGCCCACGTTTGTACGCAGTTATTGGACAAAGTTATTGGGATGCACCTTCATTCGTAACCATGAAGTGGTATTTTGTTTTTGTGAGAGGGAAAGAGCTATCGATTTTGAAAATATTATTTTTGAGAGACACATAGCTATATTTCCCAAGTACGTTTTATTTTATTATTTTTTTCGAATTTGTAAGCTAAGCTTACTTTGTTTTCTCTTGCTTGACTGATGAACCAAAGTTTATTTCGACCTATTTAAAAGAGAATGTTTTTCATTCTGTTATTTAACAACTGATGTCGGATGTCAACCCCCCCTTTATTTTCGGTCTGTTGGGTATTTTTTTTTCAGTCGCCTTTTTCAATCCACAATGCTCTTTCAAGTCGTGTTCTCGAGTTAAAGGCCGTGACATTTCATATCGGTGAGAAGAAAGAGCTACTTTACACAAAGGGCGCTCTGTTAAACCCCGGTTTGCTTTTAGTAACTTCGTAAACTTCTTAGCAGTTGCTTTGCCAAATTACTGTTGCGTTTTGTAATACTAGCTGATTCACCGTGTCCGCCCGTCCCCCTCCCCTCTTTTTCCGGTCATAAATACCCAAATCAAAGCTACTCCTAATGTTTACAAACTCGATAGAAGGTAAGACACTGGATTTTCTGTCTTTTAGAGTTTCATTCAGTTCCGTTTTCTTTACCGCTTCTTTCAGCTTTAAGGGTTAATCCCCTGTTAGTGCCAGAGGAACTTGGATTGCTTTTCATTATTTCGGTAAATTTCTCAAAGCAAATATACTAAGATAGTATTGTTACCCGACTTCCACAGCACGAATGGAACTATTGAATGTCATATATATATATAAAGCTTTTAAACAATGTATTATCCCTTTTTTTGTCCGCATTGTGTACAATTCTAAATCCAAAAAGACGCAAACTTGTAGTGAATGTACTGAAGAAATAAATTGAGAAGTGACTCTAGGAGGACTGCACATTTCATACGGTTTTGTTTACCAAAGGAATACAATTTTAATTAAATGAAAAAAAATGTAATAGATTTGCTGTATTGTATATAAAAGTGTGTAATGATTATTCAGTATTTTAACATTATAATAACTGACTTAAGAGGGTACTACCTCAACAGAATTTTCAAATAATTACAAATTTGTACTTATATGTAAAATGTCAACATTTGCAGTTTATAAAAATAGTGCTGCCATTTATAATAAGGGTTTTTAATAGTATTTTTTGGATCTTTGTATAACATAATTGTATTTTTTTTGCCTTCTACATTTTGGGAGTGAATTACAGATAAGCTCTAAGCATTGTTTGCCAAAAGGCAGGTGTTGTAAATACTATCTGTGACTTTTTGAAGTTGTTAAATGTTCCATGTTTTTTTTTGGAGAGAGAGAAATGAGAGAGAGAGAGTGGGTTATGTTTATGAAAATAGACATTTTACCAGTTTTAACTGAAGTTTTTAATTAAAAAGAAACACTGTTGAATTTTGTTATTTATATTTTGTCACCATTTTCTGTATGCTGCAGTGCAGAATTTAAAAAAATGAATTCACCACAGAAATAAACAGCTTATCCAATATTTTAACTCATAACCTGATGTCTGTTTGTTTTATTTAATGCACAAAAATGAAGGTAAATTGTTACTGAACTCATGGTACTTGCCAATGTGTTATTATTTAAATACAGTATAAGATTATTTCATATTAAAATGCGTCATCTTTTAGTACATTCTTTCAGCATTGATGAGGGATTGGTTGGCCCAAGCACCACTTCTTAACCTACGGGCAGTATCTGAGAGGAGTTACTGGCAAAGAAGAACAAAGCTCTAGTGTCACCTCAGAAATGTTTATCTTTCTGAAGTCGCCCACTGAAGAATTTGTACGTCTCGGTTCCTCTCAGATGAGCTGTGTTCTACATAAAGCCCCCTGAATGACTGGAGATCAACAGCCTTCAGCTTTGAGGGGGGCCTGTTCTTTTGGCAGACTGAAAACCTCAGGAACCAAAATAACTTTACCCCTAAAAAGAACAAAACAAGGAAGGCTGAGTATTGCTCTGATTCGTCGGCTGGCTTGTTTGGTCACCTGAGAACTACGCTCTCTAGATGTACTGGTCTATCGACCAATTAATTTATGAATAAGTGTAACAGGGGTGTATATATAGAAGAGCACAGCAGCCTTGCAAGTATCCATTCAAATCTGAAAAGGCTGCTGAAGTATTTAGCACATTAGTAATGTTTTGACAGCAGAACTGTTGCCTTATTCTAGCCATCCACATGAATTATATGTTATATATAGTTAACTTATTAAAATATGCATCCAGCCTGTCCTATCTTCCATTTTATATTCCATTTAGAAATGGTATTTATTGTTTATGCAGTTAAAAGCACAACTCATTATACAACCCTACTTTAAAACATTCTAAAAATTCCCTTTTCTCTGGAGTGACTTTCATTGGTTTTTCCAAATATTTTGTGGTGTAGTCTTATATAAAAAATATTTTCTGTCATACACAATGCATCAGAAACTGCTAAAAGTGCTTCAACCACAGAAATCAGCCGTGACGAACAAAATACACATTTGTGCTTAACAGACCATGTATTAAAGGCTACATGTCTTCAAGTATTTAAAAACTTTCTTCAGAGGAAAAGGTTGTTTGATTTGGCAGCCATCTGAAATATAAACTAATACATGGCTATCATTTTAGATAGAGTTTACAGGTCCTTTTGTCATTTATTATAACAATATACTAGTAATCATCACCCTGCTTGATAAACTGTTTTTTTAATTGGGGTAAGTGAACTATGAGGATGTTCACTAAGATTTTATATAAAAGCACACCTATAGATAGCTAAAAAATATTTTTTACTTTTGCTTACTCTTGAGCTGAACTTCACTAAGAAATCCAACTTTCAATGTACACATACAGTATAATTACCCACACCTTGACTTTAAAGTCATTTTGTGATTGGAATTGCATTGCCTGGTCCTAATTCTGATTTATTTGAAAAAGCCCACAGAGCTCAAAGAGCATGAGTACTGTAGCCAGGGAGACCCATGCGTAAACACCTGGTCTGGTGCTGCTTGACAGGAGTTAGGAGCTCCAAGGTCTGAGCTTCAGAGAAGGATTAGGTGCCATCAGTGTTGGATGGCTTCAGCTCTGGCACCCTGACAGCTGCTGATTCTGCGGTTCATCTCTTGGTTGTAATCATCTTGGACCACGGATGACCCCCCCCCCCTGCTGTTTGACTTCCTGGGTCAAAGTTGGAGGAAATGTCTTACAGTATTAGCAGTGTGTTTTTGGAAGATGTACAAGTGTTGTTTTCATCTCCTCAGCTCTGCTGGAATGGTAGTGTTGGTGGAAGTGGGGTTTTTGTAACAAGATTAATCGAAAGACGTCCATCATTTCCAGTTTGGCAGCTATGGGAAATAATGGGAAACCTGGGAAATAACAAGCAATTAAAAATACATCCACGAAAAACGACTGGCTTTTGTTAGGCATAAAAACCCCCATCAGAAAACACTTTGAAATCCACATGCTTAATTTTCACTTCTATGTCCATATTCTTCACGGAGCTCTTGTGACATGTTTGTGTTAACCCATGCACCATGGGCAAGGCTTTGAAACATGGGCAGCTGATTCTTGAGTTTTCTTTAAGCCGTAAATGTAAGACAACATGTGTAGAGAAGCAACGATATGCATCAGCACAATACTGCAGCACCAGGATAACACTGACATAATGTAGTCTAGGTATTATGCTGCTGTCTGGAAAGCCTATTCAAAAGAGGTTTTGGATAAGTCCATGCTTAAAGGGTGCTAGAGGGATGCAAAAAGTGAAAATAAGGTAACGTATATGATACTGGCAAAATCATTTCAACAGGCGAGTTTTGAACCAGCATGCAACGGTGCTGTTGAAAGGAAACAAAACAACTCATGTAATTACCTTTCCATATTTCCCCAGTCTCTTCTTTAATACATCACACACGTGTTTCCAAGGAAAATACTTCATCAGCGAAAATATATTTCTTCCCTTGCTGCTTTCCACTAGTTACACAGCAATAACAATGTCTGTAAAATCAATAGGATCTGAAACTGTGTACGAAACACATGGCTGAAAGTTTTACTTTTACAGACCACTGCTGCCTTTCTCTCAAGGATCCACCTGACATCTGGGGTTTCAGTGGAACATATTGGATGGCAGCAGACCGTGAAAGCGATTAAGATGGGAGGCCTTTTCCGCAAACTGTGTTTCCTTCTGGGACATGTGTTACCATTGCATTAATTTCCAAGACTTTTATATTTCAATGGGGGTTTAATCAATTGTTCTTCAGAAAGAGAATCTGCATATTTGTCTGTCTTCGGAGGGAAGGTGCTGCTCAAAATTAAAACAAAAGATACTTTAATTAAATGCACAGATACCCAGGTAAAGAAGGAGCATCTGTTTATTCTGATGCCCTAGACATCACAGACAAAATAGCAGTGAGGTTACAGTTTTCTGGTTCCACTGTTTCCCTTTCGCAAGGTAACAGTTTTGCTCAGATTGAATGAAACAGATCAGAAGGCCTATATACAGTGTAACACTGTTTAGAGTACAGCATCTGTCTTTGTGAGTCTTGGGAAAAGGGCTGATTTCACAAGAATGAGTAGTTTGATAGATCGAGATACTCAGTAATAATTACAGCTAATTCTAAAGAACATTGCCCACTTGTTTTGCAGACAAATACAAACAGCAACACATTAGATCCAGTTCTTGGCTTCAGTGTTGCAAATAGAGCATGATTGATAGTTGTCTTTCCCAGTCAGATAGCATAGACGTGAAAGCATCAATCTGTTCAAGGAACCAACAATTCATTTGGGATTTTAAAGAAACCAGCAAGGGTTGTTCAGTTCCAATAAAAAAGGAAAATGTTAAATGAAATGATTGACTTCCAGTTATCTGAAGTCTAAGAGGTTATAGACAGTGTTTTCTGCCTTTAAGGGGTATTCAAATAGAAGGTTCTGATAGGATGATGTCATCTTCCTGGGGGCAGTATGGAGTTGATTAATAATGGACCTGTGTACTAACCATGGTCAAGCATGCTAAATAAATAATACAATTATGAACATACTGAATTATGTACTTTGACACGCATGAAGACTCAGACACTTAGGAAGTCGGAGTCCCTGTATACACCCTGCATAGCGTCTACAGAAACACGAGGAGGACTGTACATGCCTGCCTAATCAAATGACACATAGTAAAAATGGTAGAAAAGAACTACACAGTTTCAATTTACTGTATGTGCCCAGCATTCATAGTTTGGTAATATACTAGTGGACCTGTTACCTGCTGGATAAATATTGATTGTAATGACTCACATTCAATGGACTGACTTCCATCAGGTCATCTAGAGCCTGTTAACATCCTGTTGTGCAAATCTGTTTCTCTGTACTACAATTACAGAGGGACAGAGTAGCTGTGTGGTTAAAAAATATAAATATCTTTCCGACAGACATAGCAGGTCACAGCTTATTATTTTCAACAATACACAACTGAAATGATGAGAGAGCTAGAGACGTAAATTGGGACAGAAACAAGGATAAGATAACCAACACTTTTGCTTATTACTGCGCAAAAATAAACTGGCTTTTGCACTCGGCAAGCTTTGAATTCTACAGAGGGTTTGTTCAATATCTGGAAAAGAGAGAAGAATCCACTTGGAAGTTCTTGTGTCAATCTTCCTCAGTTTCTCAGAGCATCATTTATGTGCGGTATCTGGACGTTTACAGCACTGATCGTTTTTCGATTTAATGCATTTGTTGTGGATTGCTACCCACAACAGTCAACAAGAAATAAACTCCAAGTGAAATGCTAAGAGACCCTGTCATCATGTTGGACAAAATCAGAGCAGTTCAAAACAGTCATTGACCTTTACAGAGTGACACGCCAGTCAGAAAATAGGGGGGAGCCATAAGTGTTATAAGGTTTATTATTACAACTGCTGAATCCTACCGCTTATATTATGCTCACTTTGAAGTATTGTCGTGAAACTGACGCGGAATTCAGACAGGCCTCAAAATTGGGTGAGGTAGGATTTCACAGACATCATTAAGAAAACCGGCAGAATCGAAAAAGATTAATTTGCTGGTAAATCTTGATCTCAGCTGCTTCCTTTCTGCTAGAAAACAGAATATCCTTGATATTATCCCAGTTTGCTGCTATTTTACTGAGGTATTTCACATGATTTTCATAAATCGATTTAAGCATTTACCATTGAGCATACCTTATCATATCATATTCAAGAACATAGCTGGCAAATGTTTCTTTGTATCAATATCATCACAAAGTACTAAGCCGATACTTAGAACATCAATGCATTTTCTAACCCACTTATCCAGTAGAGGGTTGTGTGGGGAACTGGAGTCTATCCTGACAATGGGTGCACGATGGGATACACCCTGGATGGGAGGCATGTCTACCACAGGACACACAAACAGACACATACACTCCCACCAGCGACAATTTCACTGAAGAAAACCCACTAGTGTGTCTTTGGACTGTGGGAAGAAGCCGGAGCACTCGGAGGACACCCAGGCGAGCACAATACGAGCAGGAACTGAGCTGTGCTGCAATGTAGCAGTACCAACTACTGTGCCACCATGTTGCCCAAGCTAAGAACTTGGAAACCTTTAATGAATTACATCATCATAATCCCACTCACCACAAATTAGCTAATAGTGTGGAGAACAGGGTGATGAAGCCAGTTCAGAGATGGGGATTATTAGGAGGCCATGATTGGTAAGGGCCAGGGGGAAAACACCCCTACTCTTTTCAAGAAATGCCTTGAGAATTTAAATGAGCACAGAGAATCAAAATCTTGGTTTACATCTCATTCAAAATTCAAAGGACAGTGCCTTTTTTTTTTTACAGTATAGCATCCCTGTCACTATACTGGAGCATTAGGACCCACACAGACTGCAGGGTGAGCACCCCCTACTGGCCCCACTAATATCTCTTCCTGGGGCAATCTTAGCTTTCCCAGGAGGTCTCCCATCCAGGTACTGACCAGGCTCACACCTGCTGAACTTCACTAAGCTGCCAGTTGTAAGTCACAAGGTGATTCTTACATACAAAACCTTCATGTAGCCTTGTTTATTTTCGCTACTGTATCTCAACATCCCAGCAAAGCAGGTCAAGAGTTCAGTAGCAACATCAAGAAAGTGTTGTACAAATTCAGATCCATATTCTTATCTTGCTTTCCTCTTTAATGATCTCAATCTTATGAAACTGTATTTATTACAAAGGCAATCTGTTTGCCTTTGATTTGACATTTGTTGCTGCATATTTTACCTTTGATGTCAAGTACAAAGCCGGTGGCCCCATCTCTCTTAGACTGCTCAATCAAATATGATCACTGCATTTCCCATAAGATCTTGTGAGAAGTGCTCCTGTGATACTTACTTCAAAACATATATTGATATGGACTTCAAATGAGATTCAAAACCAACCACTAAATATTGTTTTTTATAGAAATGACACTGTAATTGTATATACTTCTCACTATAATCATGTATAGTTTTCAAAGAAATAATTTCTGCTTTTAAAGAATGATGCCAATCAAAAACAGAGATGCATAGTTGAGGTTCATCAGAAGTATAACCGGGAGACAACTATTAATCCAGGTTATTCAAAACAAGCTTCAAGGGATACAGAGTGAGTTTACTATGCGTACTGTATAACCATGGATATATGCACTTCAACATATGTTGAATTATATTTGTCTTAGAATTAGATTGAATTATCCATATATTTTCTCTTGTCAGTTGTAAGGAATTTACACAGATTTTCAGAGTCTGATGGTTTTTAAGCTTTTTAACTTTGTAATACCAACATTGGTCGGAAGTCTTTTTTCCTTCCAATGCTTTTTAAAACATGTGTTGCAATACTGGCCAAAACTCAAAACTCCATACCAATCTGGATGTCAGTGAAATGTAGTTTGTGGAAATATATTCCTTTTAGTGTTTATTTTCTGCTATTCAGAAATAAATATATAATACGTATTAATGTAGTTAGTTATTCATATACCAGAGCTAATACCAATATTTTGTCTAATAGTTTTTAATAATATGCACAATGTAAACATAATTTTCTGCCATTAAGGATGTGTTAAGTTCTTAGGGGAAAAAGATTGACATACTGTAATAAAGAGATAATCTCAGAGTACTGTCGCAGTAGTTATAATAATTAAATTGTATTTTTGCATCACACTTTTCATCCCAAAGTGCTTTACAGATGGAAGAGAATCCATTTTATCCACTAATGAAGAGCAGAACCCACCTGGTAATACAACTGCAGCAGCACTGCACAGCGGATCAGGTGCAGCTTCACCTGTTGAATTAAAGGGAAAGTTTAGGAAGACAGGTGTTGTGCAAACCCAGAATGGATTGTAGCCAGGATACCAGTGAACGACCAAATATTTATAATGCAAATACATTTGACTTTTTTAAGGAGATCATAATTGCACAGATTCTAAATTGTATAAGTATTCAACCCCAACTTTGACACCCGAAGAAGGCTCCTCAGCCGAAACGTTGTGTTTCTTTTCTCCTCTTTTCAGCAGGGAATAAACCTTGACTAGTTCCTAAGTATTCAACTCCTTTGCTACTAAAACCCTAAGTCAGTTTGGGTGCAAAAGAATAGTTTGAATGTTCACTGTATTATTGTAGTGATATCTGTCTGCATTTGATTTAAAAACATAAGAAAGGCTGTAAAGGAGAAGAACGTTTAACCCATCATGCAGGTTTGGTAGTTTAGGACTTACTGTAAGTGAAGCTAAAAGTTAATCTATCCATGTTTGTATAGCATGTTGAAAATGGATTTTAAACATGTGACTGGGGTGCCTGTTACAGATATCCACAGATATGTGTGTGAAGAGAGGTTGTCCCTTTTACATTTTAGCTTTAGTCTGGGACAGCATCAAACCAGGGAAATATCTATACCCCTTAGGAACAAATATTCTTGAATAAAATCTCCTTTAGACTGAAGAGATTTTAGATTATAGATCTGTATTCTGGAACTGAAAATTATTCTTGTTGCACTTCTTTGAACTGTTTTTGAAACTATTATTGGTTTATGGTATTGTGACCAAAACAAGCACAGTTGTAAGGAAGGCTCTACAAGGGCAAAGTTTATACATAATTACGCTGGATGTAGAGTCCACACTCTTTGTTATATACCCCAAGAAATATACCCCTTTCATATGTAGCTTTCTGCATCTGTATTTTTATTTCATCATTGCATCTGTAACTGTATGGTGTATATTCCTGTTACCAGTATGAATCAATTTGCACTTTATGTTAAAGTCTAGCTTAACCTAAGAACAAATGCATCTTTCTCTATTACCACAGTTAAATATTAAATTTCAAGCCACAGGTCACATAGTGATACCACAAACAGACAATGAAGGCAAAGGAACTTTCAAAAGAAGTCAGGGATGAAGTGTTAGAGAGGCACATATCAGGAGAAGGTTACATACTGTACAGTATCCCATAGTGAAGTCCATCGATAAGAAACAGAATATACACCATACCACTCTAGACACATCTAGTTGTCCTTCCAAACTTAGCAGCCAGTTAAGTGATACAGTAAATAACCTGCTGAATGTTGCCATTGTGTAGCCAACAGTGACTGAATCAAGTCCAACACAGCAAATCACCCAGTTAGAACCATCCCTGAATATTAATAACACATGGTCAGAATGATCATTTCTATGCGGTGATACAGAAATCAACGCCCACACCAAACACAAAACCTGGGTAATATTTTCAATACTCTCAGATTGCATTTCTGATACAAATTGTGTTTTATCTTATTATTAACTTAATTGAGATAAGAGCAGGCCAGGTTATTTATTGGGTTTCTCCCATCAGTAAAACCAAACCTGTACCGTAACCTTGTGAATTGATGTCCCTGTGATCTGAAATGGTGGATTTGGGGTTAATCTTGTTTTGACTTTTAAACTTAATATGCAGAATACTATTAAAAAAATTTCACTTTAGAAATATTGCTAGGCTTGGTTTTGGTCTTCGGTCATTGTAATGGCCTGCTTTCAGGAATCTCTAAAACTACACCTGTTGTATCACAATGTTTAATAAGATAAGATCACCTTATTGGCCATATACAATTTCTTGCATTAGGAATTCATCTTTTCACGTACCCCAGCTTGCTCTCCTTGAGACACACAGACAGGGTGAGGAGCTTGGGGTCAGAGCACAGGGTCAGCCATAGTACAGCACCCCTGGAGCAGCTGGGGTTAAGGGCCTTGCTCAGGGGCCCAACAGAGTAGGATTCCACTGCTGGCCATCAGATTTGAACCGGCAACCTTCCAGCCACAGGTGCACATCCTTAGCCACAGAGCCACCACTCCACCCCACTCCCACCCTAGCCCCGCCCTCTTTACCACGCAGTCTGTCCAGAATTCATGGTATTCTCACTAGGGTCATGTCTCTCCTGTCTTGGAATCCTTGATCTGGCTTACTGTCATGTTTTCAATTGATTTTAAAATCTTTCTTACTTGACAGATCCTCAGTATCTGGTGGCCATGTTATCTGTTTACTTCCCCACCCTTTTTCAGCCAGCTTTAGTTTATTACGTACTGTATTCCCATTGCTGGTCTGTTCTCGCTGGGTCACAGGGTCTTTTGATACTAAGCCCCAGAGCTCGAACTATCCAATGTGGCTCAGCCACATCGTATACTTTTAGGTTGAGCCAAAAAGCTTCATGTCTTTGTAACTAATTTATTATCCTTACCTGCCTAGTTTTTTATTTAATTCTAAGGTGAGTGGTCCTTTTTATGTATTGTGAAACACTTTGAGATGATTGCTTTTAAAGCTACTCTATAAAGTGTGCTATAAAAATGAAGCTTTGCCGAAAATACACTTTGTCAGCATTAATAGTAGTTTTGCTGATGTTGTTTCAGTAGTGAAAAAACTGCATTTTTCTACTGTATCCCTCTACTTCCCTCTAGAGTCAAACTACAAGCACTTCAATTTCCATGCATGCTGTTTATTGATTATTTGAAAAGGAATGTGTTTATATTAATTGCTTATTTTTCCAAACTCACACCATAAACAACTGACAGTGCAACTGGAGTGACCATACACATGTATAAGAAATAGTCACTCCTGTTTTAAGATGTGGGGATTGCTTTACAAACTGGTTTAAAGAAGAGTAAAAAAAATCAACAAAGCAAAATATTATCCTATTTTAGAAATTATAATCTGTATTATGATATATTGAATGCTCGTAAAGCAAAATAAAATGATCTTCAAACAAGTTTTCAGTAGTAAATGCTTTAGTTTTATAAACCTCTACTAATGTTGTGTTGACAAAATACCACTATATAATGATGAAATGATGATGCGACAGTATGAATTGGTCTTCTAAGTAATAATGAAAACCTTCATGAAGAAATGCTATTAAAGGCCTTAACTTTCCTAATAATGTAAGATTTCAGGAATTGAAATCTTAAATTATTAGGAAAGACAGACACAAAATTGTTTTTGAAAGACAGACTGAGTTCTCATAATTAACTGTACACATAAAGACGTAATTATTAATTTTAACAGGTGATCAAATGATGATGAACAAATGATGGTGAGAAGGACACTGAATCAGACTACCATAGTGAGTCTGTTTTTCCTTCTGTTTATGTCCAGTTGCTCATATTTCAGTTAGCACAACCCAATGAGGGCAGTCCTGAAACTAGCTAATTAGCACAGGGTTCATAACAATTAGAAATCTAATTTAAGACTGGACCAGGACTGTAAATTTCTGAACCAAGGTCTGAGTGACGTTATCTCCCAGTTAAGAGAAAAAGTTTCAACGGTCTGGCTGTCTGAGAGTTTTCTTTTTCCACTCACCAAAGTGTCTCAGAGAACTCCTTGCTTCTGTTTGGTGACACAAACAACACTTTAAGATGTGTTGTTAAACTAGAAAGGATTGGGAGAGAAACTAAGAGACATCCAAGGAAAGTCATTAAACCATTGACCAGGTAATTAAGTGCTGATACCTAAATTCTAAGAGATTCAGAAACAAGTTAAATGAGCCAGAAGCTACCACATTAGCAGACAATTATGATGTTGTTGGAATCACAGAAACACACCTGGAGTGCAAATAGAGGTAAATATAACAAGTGAACACACACTGTTTCCAGGAAAGACAGGGGGAGGTACCTGTTTACCCCTGCAGTGGAAACTAGAGCCTCTGAATCTGTAGTGGTCGGTCTCATTTAAAAACATCAGGGTTATGCTATAGACCACCAAATGCAGATCTTAATTGAAACTCTATACTGTATAATGACGTTTTTATGGAAGACTTCAGCTTTCCTCACATCACCTGGGAAAGACCTATAGGAATTTTAAGCAGCAAAAACTGAAATAGTTTAATTAAATTAACAAGAGAGAATGTTTAGATAGATCTTGTCTTTTTAATCAATCAAGCATGTAGCAAACAAACTGTAATCATAATAAGATATGCTTTGAAGTATATTTTAGAGCTATGCTGGCTGAGTCTACAGAAGCAGTATACAATTTCCAGGAAGCAGACTGTAAAGAAATGAAAAGTTTAAGAGAAGTCAAAGGGAACAGCACAGATATGTAATCAGTTGAAAATGAACTGCAACAGCACAATCAGACACTGTCTGAAACACAGAACACATTTTTTTTTTGCAAGAGTGAGTAAAGAAAAGGGTGGCATTTAATGTATTTCAACAAATCTGTTAGGAAAACTAAGTGAAAAGAAAGCACTTTATAAACTGATGAAAAAGCTGTATCCAGTAAAAAGAAAAGGAGTGCAATGAATTGCAAACACTTACAAGGTAATAGAAATGCCAGAAGAAATTGAAAGGAATATTGCATTAGAGCCCAAAATAAAAAGTTATTTCAGGGCTACTATAGCAAAAGAACCATAAAGCAATATACCGGACAATAATGATCAACTTGTAGACAATGCAAAGAAAGTGGTTGGTGTACTAATTGAGTATTTCATTAAGAAATTTAATCAACAATATGCCTCAAAACAGCAACATTCTTTATTAAATAGTATAGAATAGTACAAGGATAAAAAGGAACGAGTGTTTTGGGTGCTAAAAGCACTCAAGATGAATAAATCTGCAGGTCCTGATGGTATTGTGCCAGTTATACTCAAAGAAACAAGAGAGGTTATTCAGAATCCACTCATGCAACGCTTCCAACAGTTACTTAATGTCACGCCCTCTACAGTTAGAGGACGCTCCTACTTTGTCCTGTTCCTAGTTTCCCTGTGCTTTGCTTGTCCTTCCAGTGTGTCTCTGTCTGGGGGTATATATTTCCGGGTCACGCTTTCCTCCTCACTCAGCATTGGGGGTTCGGATGTCTTGAGACCCGCCTGGCACCAGGTCATCTCTTCCACGGCCTGAGGGCATAGGTTTCTACCCGACATCATCTGACCTCCTGAGCCCGGGCTAACCTCCATCTCACCGGCACGGCTTGTCCCTTCCAACATCCGTGACACTTAAGCCATGGGTAGTATCATGGTCTGGAGAATTGATAATGATAAGATAACTGAACCAATTAATTTTAAACCAGTAGTACTTCTTGAACAGTTATGGTTCCACCTATATGGAAATATTCATAGTCAACAGTCAATAGTTCTTTAAACAAGCAACAACAATAATGGATACATACACAGAGCACATGATAAAATGTATTTAGATTTAGACAGAATGCCTTTCATAAAGTAACTAATAAAAAAAATCATACTCAAATTGAAGATGATATGCCACCAAGTGTTTGGATTGAGAACTGGTTTATAAATAGGAAACAACGAAGGCCTGTATAATGAGCAGTGAAAGAGTGGAAACTGCTTTCTGTGGACATATATTTAGCTTTTAAAACCAAGAACAGAGACACAACTCTATAAAAAAAACAGTGGAACCACATAGAAAATACATTTAAAACAGAAAAGAACATTCAAAACTCAAAACAGCAGACACTTCATTAGCCAAAGGCTTGTGGGAGTATGGAACCAGCTATCTAACCACCTTGTTGAAGCCAGTACTTTGGCTTCATTCAGGAAATGGCTGCATGAGATGCTCAAATCAATCAATCAAAATGAACTAGATTGGGCAAATGGCCTTGTTTGATTTGTATCCTGTGTCTATCTTTTCTTTTAATAATTTTGCCATACATTTTTAGTGTGTTATTATATTTGTTACTGATGTGACCAAAACGAGCACTGTTTACAAATTTTGTTTGACTTTTCTAAACAAGTAATATTGAAATAAATGTTCGGGATTGTTTGCACATTTGTTTTAATTATATAAAGGATCTCAGGTCTGAGGTTTTTGGGTATGTGTATCCTAGCCTATTATTCTCATGGCTGGTAAAAGGGAATGAAGAAAATAAAATCACATATCCACTCAGAGCTCTAGAGACAAAACAGTAAACAATCACATTCTTCTGACATAGAATGTACATTCTAGAATATACATAGATATTTAAAAATATACTGGACACTTAAAGAAAATACATTTTCAGTACCTTCACTTATAGATTTTAATATCAAGATTGCTACAGTAGTTTCACATATAGCGCCCACTTTACTCTGTTGTCCTCCCCTCTGATACCTGAAGTACAAAGTTGAAGAACTTGATGACATTGGTGTAAGAAGACCACTAGAGATCACATTTATGAAGTAGCAACTTCATATTTTTGTTTTCACATTAAACCTATATGCTGTTATAAACTTTCCACGGGAGTTACAGCTTTGGGGATTTGCTGAAAAATGTATTGTGGAATTCTCGGTTCCTTATTTTTGATGTTAATGCGCCCTCTGCTGGCCAAGCGTGCGGTTTTCCTCATTAGGCACTGAAGTGCCTAATACAGGGGAAAATTTTGGAACTTCAGGTTACAACCCAAACCACAACACAAGGCTAGTTCTCATTCCAATTTGCAGTAGCCTTGAATGTTGAGGTCCTAATCACAAAACAATTTTAGTTTGATTGACATTTTAATAAAGAGAGAAATCATTTTAAAAATGAGAATCTCATTGAACAATACCGTAGGTGTCATGAGGTGACCTTAAACTGAGGTAAACACATTTGAATGCAGAAAAGAGCACCTTAACACAACTGTTTATTTTCCCGATACGCTCACAATATAGAATGGCTGAGGCTTAAAATTAGCAAATAAATAAAATGTAATAAAAAGGTAGAGTCAAAACTCTCTAAGGGGCACAATTATACAGGATCATTTAGTCTCAGAGGTTGGTGAGATTATATTCCAGTAACAGCCATGTTTTCTTAATAATAACCTGAATTCCCCAATACAAAACACATGAGAAAACATAGGTGGTGGAAAAAAAAACAATGTGAACGGTGAAGGCTTTTGTGTGAAGTCCACTTGGATCTCCATACTGTTACTGAATTACCATAACAAGGGTAATGTTATTAGACGCCTGAACCCAGAGTTTCCAGAGCTGCAGTACATGAACACCAACAGTTTTATTTTGTCAAAACGACAGTGCAGTCTGTATCTTTGAGCTCACACGTATTGTCTATGGATGCTGCCCTGCATCTAATTTAAATGTGCTGATATGAGCTGTGGGTCCTGCAGTCTGTAGAGAAGTGGATGTTGGCAGTGTGCATTTCAAAGGAAACATTAAATTACGCCTGGTTTCTCCCACACTGTTATGGACATCCCTGGTGGAGTGCTGAGCTGATGTGTAGCTGGAGATTCCAAAACTACAAGATAGAAAAAAAATAATACATTTCCAAATTTTAAAAATGACATTGATCATATGCGTGTTTAAAAAGTTTGATGTTGCTACACAGCCAGGATTGGATTGTCAGGAGCTTAGCTGTGATGCTGAGCTGCTTACTGATGTTCCCGTCACGATCGCTACTCCTCCTCTTAAGGGAGCTCCAGCCCTTCCTTGTTCTGCCCCATTACCTGCACCTGTTTCCTATTTCCGTTCCCCCTTAAAAGCCAGACGCAGACGTCACTCGAGGTTCCTCATTGAATTCCGCTTCGTGAGAGCCCGGGGGTCCTGCTGCATTCGGCTCCATTGTGTTTTTAACCTTCTGTTCCTGATTCCCCGCCCCGGTTCATGGTTTTATTCCCTGGTTGGATCCCCTGGCCTTGGACTCTACCTTCTGTCTTAGATTACCCGTTTGGATTTTCTCATGGATAGTTTGCCCCGGATTCACTCTCCCTGGATACCTGCGCCCCCTGCCTCCATACCCTCTCCTGCATGACGTTTTCCTAGCGTTTCCTCACTCCCTTCCGGATCGTGTTGTCTGCATAGGGCCCGGAAAGAAGTGTTCGTGATAGTTCCAGGTTCTAGCTGTTGCTTAGCTTGTCAGTCAGAAGCTTCTTCTCTCCCTCTCTCGTTGTAGATTGTGTAACACAGGATCTCCCCTCTGTCCCCAGGGCAACCCAGAAAGCCTCAGTTTTTTGGTCTTCAAACAGTCATCTTACCAATTGTCTTGTGCCAACGGGTCAGGTAACTGAGGGCAGCAATTTATTACTCACATCATAGACAAGCATTTCCATCTCATCTGAACCTACTGCTGTCTTACGGTTGTCAACATTTAAGGCAGCAAAATGCAACAACTTTAGTGTTTAGATTAGTGTTCTTCCTGGGTCAGTAATGACATCATTTAATCACTCGTGCCCTTTGATAGGTCTGACAGCTTATCCAGCAGAGGCACTGTACACACAGAACAGTACAAGAACCCCATGGACCCCAGTTCCCCAAAACCATTGTCCCAAAGGAAAAGCCTTTCATTACCACACAGCTCAGAGGTGGCATGTAGGGGGCTGTAGTACAGGGTACGAGTACACAATTCATTGTTACACCAGGCCATCTGCAAGCAGCCAGTTGATCATTCGGAGATCTCTCTCTCTGAGTTGCTCTTGTGACATGAGCATACTGTATCATATCATGTCGATTGCTCTATGGCTGGGCAACTAGGTAACTCAACTGATAGACAATGGCAAAGGCTTGACTTCTATAAACTATGAACTCACAATCCCATGTGGCTAGTACTTCAGTATTTGTCATCTCATCATTTATGCAGTGTGTCCCATCATGAATGGTGGATAATTTAGTGCTTTCTGCTGCATTTCCTAATTTCTTAATGAATTCTAACAGGATTTCCAGTACTGACTTTCTACTATGATATATTTATATTGTTGCTAGTCGACCAGATTAATGATTGTACACTTATATTTGTAAGAGAAGTGTAAGAAAATTAAGGCACTGTACAACAGCATAGCTAGTATACCCATAACAGACTCAGAAAGAGAGACAAAAGACTCATCAAACTGAAATCCTGATAGTAATATCAAGAGCAGAATTGAATCATACCTTAAAAGTAAAAGTGGACAGGTAGGTTTTTAATCAGGGTTGAAAAATGTTGACAGTCATGGAATCATCTTTGGCAATGAGCTCCACAGGCATGCTGCAACACAAGCGAACGCTCTGCAGTCTATTGTGTGGACCTGGTCTTTGCAGGAATGAAAAGGCCTGGTTCAGACATTCTCAGATGAAGTCTTGGATCATAATCCCACAAAAAAACCCTTAAAATAACATGGAGTTAGACCATTCAGAGTCCTATAAATGAGCACAAGAACCCACTATACTAGAGAAGTCTTCTCCACATTTCACTGGACTCTAGTGCAAGTGACACAGGTCAGGAGTTGAATGATATTAGTCTGCAGCTGAAACCATATTGGTGCCTCTTAAATGCCCCAGTAGATTTCCCAATAAGAAAGACAGTACTGGGCTATCTACTGTAATCTACATCAGATCTAGGAACCAGGATTCACTTCTACTGGAGTTTGATTATTCTCCCTATTTTCTTGTGGGTTTTTTTGGCACGTCCTGTGTGGTTTGAATTGTCCATCTAGTCTATATTCACTTGAGAACAGCAGCTGGGCTCTCCCCTGTATAATTTGTCTGACAGTTTAATGGTCCATTTTATCTACAACCAGTTCTGGTTGAGGCACTAGATAGACAGTTCAGCCTCATCTAGATAAACCCGATATTGCATTTTGCGCCAAGTGTGTCTTACAATTATCACAAACATGGTGTATTTTAAGTAGTTGTGTGAGCTCTAAAAAACTGCCAGAAACACTAAATTTATTTACACTGATTATTGAATGTTACATCATTCTTAAGAATAAATGTGTTGCATTGTTCATTAATTCAGTACAGCATAGCACAGTAATAAAAATATAATAAACTTTATTTTATATAGAGCCTTTAAATGTGGGTTCTCAAAGCACTTTACAGAATGACAACAACAATAAATAAAAAGAATAAACACGATAAAACACAATTACAATACACAGAGGAGACCGTGGATGGTGGTACTAAGTACAGTAGGAGCAGAGGGGTGAAGAATGGAACCAGTTCAGTAAAGGCTCTTCTAAAGAAGAAGGTTTTGAGTCTGGATTTGTAGGAGTTTAGAGAAGGTGACTCTCTGATATCCTTGGGGAGAGAGTTCCAGAGCTTGTGGGGCATAACAGGAGAAGGCCCTGTCACCCATACAATGTAGATGGGCCTGGGGGACAGTCAGGAGACCAGAATTAGAAGAGCGAAGGTTGCGAGGTGGGGAGTAGGGCGATAATAGTTCAGACAGGTACTGAGGTGCCAAGCCATGCAGAGCCTTATATCAGTAGTGCCTTTATCAGCCTTATATCAGTAGTGCCTGATAAAGGGGATTCAAGATGTGAGCAATTTAATCTGCTCCATCCAGTAAGAAAAAACATATTATCTGGAAAGTTTCAGACACAATGCTGATATTCAGCTGCACAAAATCATTCCCTTTGTAGATATTGCCATCCCTGAGCTCAAAGGCAGCCTAGCAATTTTGAAAGAAAACAGGATGAGAATCTGAAAACCGAGATGTTTTTGATTAAACAAATCACGGCAGAGGCATCCTGAGTCCTTACTCATTCTTATTAATTGAAATGAGACTGTTTTCTTTGGGCTTACCAGTTCCAACTTACATCTGGTCTGATGTAAATTGGATCCAGTGCCTGTTTTACAGTATTTTAGCTAAAATGTTCAATTTCAATTCAATTCAATTTATTTTTATAAAGCACCTTTCACAACAAGGTTGCCCCAGGGCGCTTAACAATGCAAAATATGACAGTATTCAGATTTCAGTTACATTCAGATGTTAATCACTTATGCTGCACATTTATGATATGTAATGTTGAATTAGATATTTTTATATTTCTTTAAGTATCTATAACACTGCCAGTCTCAACAAATAAGCTGTTCCTTTCATTTCCAAATGCCATTTGTCAGGGATCATACAGTATGCAGTAATGAGTAATGCAATGTTTTTACCTTAAAGACTTTAGGCTTAGAACCTAAAAATGAATACATTTTACATTGATATCTATCAACATAAGTCTTTTTTAAACAAGTCTGACATTATAAAGGTGTTGCTAAACACCTGGACTGTTCTAACCCTAATATTGGTATCAATACCAAGGCACTGTTAATGTACTGTATGTATATGGCAGTATATGATACTTTTTTGGGTAGATATGAAAAAGGAAAATATAGAATGTATTAATGTTGAATGTACTTTGTATTCTTATAAAAAATTAAGCTATTTATAAAATGTAATATGTTTAATATGAAAACTGTAGTATCTGCACAGTCCTTGTATTAGTTGTATTTCTGGAGGACTTGAATGGATGCGATAAGTTAATTGATTATTATGAAATATTTTTCTTACACTAGACATCACCATTCACAATGTACAGTACTTAGCTGGAGACTGGACTGAACCTTTTCATGTTTTTTGCATTTTCTTCATGTTTTACTCTTGCCTACCACTAGAGGGCGGGGTTGTCTTTCCAGCTGCCTACAAAAGGTTATACACACGAGCTATTCTCGTTATAAAAACAAAATGAACTTACTACTTGAAACTGCAATGCATTTATTATGAGGAAAAATACTTTTTGCAGTAGCAGCAATGACATTTTATTCAACAGACATAACATATATAAATTCGTGATATTAATTAAAGTTTGTGTGTGCCACAGCGTTGCAGTGTTAGCATTGTTGAGTTCTATTCCTGGGGTGCTGTCTGCACAGAGTTTGTGAGATCTCCCCATGTTTGTGTGGGTTTCCTCTGGGTGCTCTGGTTTCCTTCCAAAGGCATACTGGTAGGCTAACTGGCTTCTAGGAAAACTGGCTCCTATGTGATTATGAGCGTCTGTGCCTATTTTGCAATGAACTGGGGTCCCAGTTCATCTGCGGTGCACCTGGCTGCACAGAAGTGAAGATGGAGCACGATGACGTGTCTGGTTGTCATGGTTCACTGAAGGACAGTGTCTGTAACAGATGGCCAGGTAAGAAGCTGTTGTCTCTGCTCACCTCGGTCTCAAACAACACTGTGGCGACCTTGTCCAAACTCCAACGTACTGATAGCACACAGCTGTAAATCTTGATAAGGTTTATTAGTTGCCATTTGTGTGTTTTTCTTTTTAGATTTTTACCAGACATGACATTCAACCGGTTAATCAGGTTAATTGGACACCTTTGTCCAATCAGCTATTTCACTATTGAATTTATTTTACGTTTTTGCACCAAAGTCAATTGTGTGTGAAATAATCAGGTATGAATAATCAATTTATCGAAATGGTGTCTAAAGCATTAGATCAATATCCAAAATCCATACGCTTTTTTTTTCCAAAAGACTTACTTGCCTAAAAAGAGTGATGTTTCTTTCAGTGCTCAATATTGAGTTTTTATTTAACATATACATAAGGTCAGATAGGCAGTTGTTTCATCCCTTGATTCTATAGCAATTAAATATTTTAAAGCAAATTATAATGAACAGAACGAAAACGGGTCACGTTTTCAGGCAGAAATTATTTCAGAGTTGGTATTAATGATTTAGTGTCAATACACACGGTAGAAACTTCTAAAATCATTGCAGGTTCATTTTGTTATTTATTATTTTTTCACAATGACTCATGTTTGATCAGACTCTGAGCCTTTACTTCGGAAAGAAATATAGGAATATTTCATAATTATATGAATGCTCAAGAATGCGGAGTTAGTGCTATCATCTATGCTATGTCTTGCCACCAGAGGGCAGAAACGTCCATATGTAAAAAATATAGTCAGTGCTTTTTCTTTAACGGAAACGAGCAAATAATTCAAGCAGGCCTTTTAATATAGCAATGTCTAAATTAATAAAATATTGCCTTAGCTTAATTGTATTTTAATGCAATTAAATAAGTTTACTAAAGTACTAAAATTGTGTTTTAATACATTAATACAGATGTTTACAAATGATTTGACATCAACAGAAATACAGTACATCAACTCAATCCCTTTGTGATATCACTGTCAGACTAAGACTTTTGAGGCATTCTGATTGACTCAGCAAGCAAATGGACTTGGGTGGAGCCCCTGATGGACTTCTGGTCTAGATGTTACCAGTTAGTGCCTCTGCCTTTAGCTAATGTAACTGGGATTGTGCGAGCACTGGGGAAAAACTGGCTGAATGTGTTTGTGGTTGGTTTTAATGTAGCTGGAGTATCCTCAGCTTGTCACTCGAGACTGACACATGGGATTGGGCGAGTGTCAATAAGATTGCAGGTCTGTCACTGAGAGTTGCTCTGTATGATTCTGGGTTTTTTTTTTTGCAAGACACTGTTAGCCTGTACATGTGTCTGACGACACAGCTCTAGTGTGGGAGAATACACAGCACATACCCCTTGGTGCTTGCACAGGGCCTGTCTTTTTGGACCAAGAATCATCCATTTCAAACTCATAGGTTAAAAAATAGAAAAATAGGTGTTTACTCCAAACATAAAACATACTTCAGTGACTGATAATTTATGTGCAATTCCATTCAACATATGCATTTTCCTTAAACAGGTTACCCCTTGTCCTTTTTGTTTCTGTAAATAAATGTCGGTTTATAAACGCATACATCTCAACAAAGAGCACCACCGAAAAACATCTAGGTTTGAATTTAAGCAGTAGTCATAGAAAAATATGTTTATTGTGCTCATTATCATCATAGATAATATCTCAATCTGCCCTTTGAGTTGTGGAAAGGCTTGTGTCTTTAAACCTTATTTCTAACATATGTACAGTTGGGTTTATGTGAGTGTTTGGTTATGAAACCAGCACCTTTCTGGAAGAGATTGAATTTTAAAGTATGGACCATGGCAGTCTCATGCATTTCAGTTCTTAGCACATTTAATTATGATAAATCACGATATGTAGTACAACATGACTGTTACATTACCCTGGACCCTGACCATTACTGTAAATATTTCTTTGTGTTGCTGTTTCGATCTTGAGATTGAGTTTGAGAGAACTCAATTAAACAAGACCCACTCAAGCAGAATATTTCAGGGTCAGAAATCGCTGTATTGGTAATTTCACCATCGTGACCTATATCATTCACCCCGTGCTTGTGCCCTTTATCAGCCTGCCATGTGATTCCCAGGATGAAGTCACAGTGAAGGCAGGAACAGGTAGTAACTCAGTTAAACAGAAGGTCAGCAGTTTCCTTACATGGGTTGACCCACAGCTGCTGATAAGCAAACACAAGTGACAGATACTTTTTAATGCACATACTGTAGTTTCCAATGTAGATCTCTTCGAAGGTTTCGAGCGTTGTCTAATTGTTGATTTTTCCATTTTCACCCAAATGACATATTGTGTTACTGAATCATTTGAATTGGATTTGAATGTGAAAATCAATTTCAGACATGAACAATCTATTTACTTTTAGATGAATGCACTTGCACTTTCAAACAATGCAGTGAAAATCTGCACTGAACTTCAATAAAACAGCAAGTCTCCTGGCTTGTAATGGAGGACCATTTGTCTGGGTTTGAGAATTAGCCGGTTGTTTCCTTTTGCCTGGGAATCCATAGGAACAACTTCATAGATCATATAGGCTAGGAAGGAAAATGGTAGGAAAATGTGGTCTATTTGTCACTAATGCACCAGTTGTCTTGACTGATTGCGTATAAATAGGATCTGAAAAAATACTTTCACACACACCCTTCTCTCTGTAGATCCAAAATGTATGCACTCGCACATAAAACACATACTGTATATAGTAATAAATAAACTAATCATAAATATGCTGGCAAGAATCACTGCACTGAAAACAGCAAAAAGATTTAATTTTTTTAACTGAAAAACCTATTTATCATAGTGTCTTTTAAGAGGTCCTGCATATACTTGGAACATAAAATATTTTAAACTAAGTGGCTTAATCCTGGGTGAGGAGCTGTGTCACCTGTAAAGGAACAAGTATGAATTTATTCCAGGCTGAAAAGCAGAAATTAGAAAGAAAATCTGAAGGAGGGACTTGAAATGTATTTTTTTAATGTGTGAAAAAGACAATGCACTTTAATATAGAGACAATCCGATATCTTTAATTTCCTTTGACTTTCACCTGCAATGGAAACATCAGTGGTTACTTTTGTGTATATTGGACCTACACAATGCATTAAATATTTTACTGAATGTGACACTGAATTTTTGATAGGTGGTCTTTTTAAATCCTTTAAACAGATTTGTCAACTCATCAAATTATCGTGGACTTCTAAAGAACAAAGCAGTACAAAAAGTCATGTAAAGTTGTATCAATTTTAACTGCGGCTACAGAGCTACAAAATCTCATAGAAAATGCCAGTAATCCAATAGCCATGTATATTTAATGCAATACTGTATATATACTGTATCCTAATTAAATGGCTACAGGGATTTGGGAGAACAAATAGGACTGGAGAACATTCTATTCACATTGAGCGATATGCCTATGTACAATAAGTGTAAGACACGTATTTGTTATTTTACACTAGATCAGCAAAAATGTGCACTGACATATATGCATTACATTTATTAAGTTAAAACTGTAGTAGTCTATATGATCGAACATTTACTACTTGATAACAAGTGAACTAACCAGAATAACAAAAGTGTCTATGTGAAGAAACAGACGGAAAATAGCAGTGTTAAAGGTCATGCCAGTCACTACTATTCTCCCCTTCCGGAACACACAACAGTACCATCTGTAATTAGAATAACAGCGTAGTTCATTGTGTAATTTTCAATACTGTCAGAATGAACCTGAGGACTCACTTTGTAATGCTCCTCAGAGCTCTGCAGGGCGACTGCTCCTCCAGTCCTGGAGTTGAGCGGGAGAGCTGCAGCTCTGGGCTCTGGGCTGGCTGGTATTCCCAGCTGACAGTTTGTTGTGTGTGCGGAGCAGCGGAGAGGTCAGGCGGAGGTAGGCGTGACGCAGGGACCCCCTGTGCACCTCCAGACGTGCTGCAGGTCAGCGAGTGTAGGTGAGTTGTCACACACAAGGTCATTTCTCATAAAGCCACCTCTCCTGTGGTGGAGACTCTATTTAAAACCGCACGTCTGGGAGAGCAGAATCTGAACATGATTCTGGCTTACAGATAATTAACTGGTAATAAAGCACTGCTCTGGAGAGCTGGCTGTCAGCGTAATATGCTGAGAGTAAACAAACAACTTGTCACTGGAGTTTGTCAAATAAAAATGTTTAACAGCAGATAAAAAGCAAAAAATTATCCCCAGGGTTAAAAAAATGATTTATTTTTATAGAATATCTCTTAACAGTTTGAACATGGGAATTATTAACAATATTGCATTTTTAAAGTGTCCTGTGTCAAGGAGATATTAATGGAATATGTAGCACTTTTCATAAAAATAATATTGTTGGCATGACATATTCCACATACAGTATACCGTATGTATTAAAAATATATGGTATACCTCAACTAACATGTCTACATTTTACATATCTAAAACGCTGTGAAAGCAGTTTTTTTATAGTAAGAGGACTGGTCACTAAATGACCATAGCCATCGAAAGGATTTTCTGTTGTATTTAAAGGTGAATTCAGAAAGTCAGACCCCATGGCAGTGATTTCTATTTCTGTTGCTTTTATTTCTCAGCTGCTCAGAAGACTTATAATAAAGGTCGGATTAGGAAGGATTCTGTCTTAGGGGTTTGGACAACATTCTCTTTCATTGTTCAATAAAGATCAACTTCATGTCGGTTGAAGCGATTTACAAAACTCTCCTCAGTTACTGGACGCTTCCAGGCTGGGTGAACAACAAGGTAGGCAGAAGTGTGGAAGAACGGTGAATTCAGTCGCTGAAGTGCTCTGAGGCATGATCCTTATGAAAAAGTCATAGATATGTTTGGTCACGAAAAACCTTCAACAAAAAATTGAAACTATAACTTTATTTCAGCACAAATATACACATAATATATATATATATTAACAGTGCCCTCAAAAATATTGGTACAGCAAAGTCAAACCTGTTATTTTTGCTTCCCAGAAAAGCAAATTCCATCTATGATCGTAATAGTAATACGAATAAGTGCAATTTTAAAAAGTGTTTTATTTTTGGATAAAAAAAGAATGTATATGATTGGTCCTATCAGAACAACACAAAATACTTTTTGTCATGCTAAGTGATTGCACATGACTATGAGCATTGGGACAAACCCATTTTAAGTAAATGATATTGTGTAAAACTCCGCATTTGCATGTATCTATGAGGCGGCAACAGCAGAAGCCTCAACTTTCTTTCTGTCATCACTTTAGAAGATTTGCCGTAGCCTTTGCAGCGTCTATGATTATTCTTAGGGTCTTGCCCATTCCTGGGGTGCTCTGACTTTATTTTTCTTTTCTTCGGCGTGTAATCTGAAGATTGACTTGGCCAGAATTTTCACCTTTTTTTTTCTCTCGTGATGAACTCCGTGTTTGCTATTCCCAATACGTTTCGAGTCTTTGTCACGCCGCGTGGTGACGTGTCACCCGAAATGTAAAGAAATGTTTTTGTCTTTCTTAGTAGTGGGTGAGAAAATCCCTATTTCCTCACTGTTTTGAACGTGTTAAATGTGGTTGGGCATATAGCACAGATCAGGTCTGTGAGATGTGTAACCTAGAGACAAGGGCCAGCCCTGGAGTTGGAGAGCCATGATCCGATCGGCTCTGCATTTGTTGAATCATCAATTTCGAAGCAAAATGAACAGTTTTGACTTTGATGTCCCAAAACCTTTGCAGGAAACAGAATTTTCAAAAAAAAAATGTTTAAATAAAAAAAATTAAAAGAACGCCAATTGTTACGAATCCTAACCAAGCTTGAGTGTGTTTTTTTTTTTTGCTTTTAGCGTTGTGCATTAAATCAATCGCCCCTCTCCCAAAAGAACCCAGGAAAAACAGAAAAAGAAAAGAACATCTATTGTAAGATGGACGTGAATGTTAACACAATCTGGGTTTGGGGTTGGGGGTGGAGAGAGAGATTGATTTGTTTTCAAACACTTAATTCAACTTGTCACTTCCATTCAAGGGCTCAAGTGGTCTAATTTGTGGTAATGAGGGGTAATAAAGTCATAGTCCCTTTTATTAGTGTGGGGAGGGAAAGGGACATTCCCACTGCGCCAGAGCCCCCCCTCTGCCTCCCTCCCCTTTTCTGGTTTCTTCATTGCAAACCCACAGCAGTCTGCCTCTCCCTCCCTCCTGTGTTCATCTAATTAGTTTGCTATTGTTGGGATAATGCTGCAGCCATCTGGTCGGCTGTCACTTTGCAGCAGGGAGCGGGCAAAGGCATTGTGAACGCCAGCTCTCCTCCCCTTACATACACACCCAAGGGCTGCCTGAGCTGAGACTGGTCAACAGCAGCCTTTTCACACTTAAAAGGATTAGAGGAAGATTTATGTCTCCCAGTTAGTAGCAGCATTTAAAGAGTAGCAGCCTGACACTTTCTTCAACAGCAGAGGTGTCGTCCTGCTTCCTACAATATTCTGCACGCTGGTCTGCAGCCAAATGTTCCCCAGCCTTGAGCATAAATAAACCGATATTGCACTTTGCTCCAGCTCCTGAAATCTTTGTCGCCTCGCAAATTCCTCTCCCTTTGTGAAACTGCTGCACAAAAAAACTCCCTTTCATCAGCCCCCGCCTTGTGAAAATGTCCTATTTTCCACTATTCCTTTTTTTTAAGGAGAGACCCTGACCATCCCTGCCTGCGTATGGTAGGGAGACTTTCATGCTGGCATCATTTTGCCAAAGCCACGACAGCCACAGCAGGATTTTGATGCTGGCGAGAGATGATAAGAGAAATACACTTCTTGCCTTACAGTCAGTTAGACGTTAGATGTTTTCTTTCTAAATATTATAAACAGATTCATCAATATTAATACATGAACATTAAAAAAATTATTATTATTATTATTATTATTATTATTATTATTATTATTATTATTATTATTATTATTATTATTATTATGTGGGGGCAGCACTTTTGGAGTGCATAGATTGGGTCCCATCAAGTGCTTTCGGATATCTTTAAAAGGAAAACGCCGTACAAATTTAATTTAATCGTCACCATTGTCATCAGAAATCATCTACGTGTCATCAAACAAGTGCGTGCCTTCTGGTAAGAGTCACACCGACCTGGAGTCTTTCCTAAAACAAAGAGGTGGAGAGAAGGCCAAGAGCCTTAAGGGGACACTTGTAGAAAACGAGGGACACCTACGTTAGCATGTTCGGGTGGATGGTGGGGCCAATCCAAATCACCCAATGAAAGCTTAGAGAGACCAGAGGGAAGTGCAGAGTGAATCAGCTCATTCATTATTATTATTAGTGTTGTATTTTTTTCTGACAGCCATCAGACAGACGTCTCGAAGGAAAATCAATCCATTTGTTATTGTTCTACATTGATTAATGCAAGGAAAACACCTTTGACAACAGGTGGCAGTGTGGTGTTGCTTGTACTGTAAGGGCACTCTCACCTTAAGCTGTTAAACAACAAAAGCATGTATTTTAGGAAAAAATGCAGTGAAGAATGCAACCCAGTAAATCCTCACTCTGGTCACAAAGGCGGACATAAGACATACTTTTGTAAATAGGAACAAACAGTTAGGTTGATGATGTCAAGTTAAAATATGTAAAGACAGGAAACAAGTGTAATTATTATTTCTATAATTATTCCTATCAGAAGAACTTAAATTGTAACAAGCTCAGTGAAACGCTATATAGCTCAAAAGATGGTCTCCCACGCTTCTGGTGGGGAATGGGATTAGGGCGATTGTCAAAGTAGTAAAAGGACTTTCACTTTCGTATCCAGCTTGTTAACAGCCTCGAGTAAGTCACTGTGTCTTTCTGGGGGGCCACTGTGTGCGCTGAGTCTTTTAGAGCCGGGCCAAACAGTAACAAAGTTATTCTGGGAGGTGACACAGGATACTGGATTTGTTTGTTTGTTGCTGCTTGCCTGTTGGGATTCTGGTGTGCCTTCTCATGTCAAGCCAGAAGGTGCAGTAGGAATGTCTTTAACCTAAACATGACCTCAGGGCAGCTGGCTTCACAGTCTGATCTCAAAGTCTGAGAGACACCTCTATAAAATCAACTTAACACCACTGCCAATCCATCACCTCACACCTCAGCATCTCAAAGTGGCATGTTATGTTTTAATTAATATGGAAAGAAGAGGATTGCTTTTATTGCCTTGTGGGTTACCATGGGACTTCATTAAGCAGGTAAGCCGTTTGTAGGAACTGATTTCTCACTGAGTTCACCTTCCATTACAGGAAAAATGAATCCATTCTTGAATTAAAAAGTAAACTTTATCGAAGACAAACTGGTGGGTTAATGAAATTCCTGGACCCTGAATTGAATGAAGCAGTTCGAAAATGGATGGATGGATAATTTCATGTGTATGGCCCCCTGGTGACAGGAGAAGGGACTGCAACTTTGACTCCAGTTCTAGAGGAGCAGACTTGATTAAGTCAGATTATGACAGAAACCAATGCTGTGAGAAAACAGTTCTAAATACCTTTTTATCCATCCATCCAAAAACCACTGAACTCAATACAGTGATATGGAGCCTAAACCAGGAAACAATGGGCACCACGAAGGACACACCTTGGGCAGGACACTAGTCCTTTGCAGTAGATGCCTTGCAGTTATGTGTGTTTGTTTATCCTGCTTTATTGTTCTGTTGTGGCTGTTACTGTTGGAGACTCTTGTCTCACAGTGTGGTGTGGTCCCTCAGCCTCTACCTGCTTGGCGGAAATGTGAAAGAGAGAGGGATTTGGGGATGTTCCCTGGTGGGTACATGTATTTGAGTTTTGGGGGGGATCTGGGAGCTTGGCCCAAAAGGGATCTAAAGATAGCAATTGAAATTAACAGGAGTAAATAGTGATTAAGTCCATGCTGAAAAGTAAGAAGAAAGAAACACCACATAACATTGCAGTTGATTAATCTTCTTCAGGTGGGAGAAGAGGGCACATCAGCCAAAACATTGTTTCTACCATTCCTGTTAGTGTGGAATTAACCTCTCTACTTGTTCCATGCCAAAGTAGCTCTCTACCTGAACCATTGCAGACAAAAGAGGGACAGAAGAGATTACATGTTTTAGCAAAGATTTCACTTCCTCACTCTTCAGTGGGAAAAATGGTTTAGTGAAATTAAAGAGGTAAAGATTGTTTTCATTGCCCTCTGTTTACACAGTTCCTGACTGATGGGGCACATAAGCACAAAAAGATCCATAGAATGAATGTTTGCAAACAGTAGTCAATTCTAACACATATACTCTAGAGGAACTAGACAGAATCCCTCATTTTCTATATAACCGTCCCTACTCACCAGTGGTGCTGTGATCTTGTCCACTGACTTGTCCTTCCAGTTCTAAGACTGTTTTCAGTCTTAGACAGCAGCACCTCCCCATCGGTTTATCTTGCAACATAAAGGATATTAGGACAGCTTGCTACCACAAATGAGCTAGACGTTCTTAAAAGAAGATCAACTTAGCACTTCACCCTATTGTTATTTTGTCAATGAAACTCAGGATTAGATCATAATACAAATCTCCCATAGTCAGTCAGACAGCTTTCTGTCTGCACCAATGTGGGCAAAATTGTGAAGCAAAATGAATGAAGACTCCTACTACAAGTGACAAGCATGACTTCTTCCAGCTCTCATTCCCATTTCCTACTATAAGATACAAAATGATCTGATTAGCCATGTCACTCTGCAACTCACAACTGGCAACCCACTGAAGCTCAGCAGGTGTGAGCCTGGTCAGTACCTGAATGAGAAACCTCCTGGGAAAAACTAAGGTTAGTGGGGCCAGCAGGGGGTGCTCACCCTGTGGTCTATGTGGGTCTTAGTGCCCCAGTATAGTGACGGGGACACCATACTCTAAACAGGCGCCGTCCTTCAGATGAGACGTAAAACCGAAGTCCTGACTCTCTGTGGTCATTAAAAATCCCTTGGCGTTTCTCGAAAAGAGTAGGGGTATAACCCCAGTGTCCTGGCCAAATTTCCAATTGGCCCTTACCAATCATGGCCTCCTAATAATCCCCTTCTATGAATTGGCTACATTACTCTGCTCTCCTCCCCACTGAGAGCTGATGTGTGGTGAGCGTTCTGGCGCACTATGGCTGCCGTCGCATCATCCAGGTGGGGCTGCACATTGGTGGTGGTGGAGGGGAGTCCCCATTACCTGTAAAGCGCTTTGAGTGGAGTGTCCAGAAAAGTGCTATACTGTATAAGTGTAAGCAATTATTAATTATAATAATAAAATTAGACAAAATCAGTGCCATCTCATCTGTCCTAAATGATGTCCAGTTCATCAAATGTCATTTTGAGTCAGTAACATCAGAACATCATAGTGCATCCATTGCACCTTTTAAACAGAAGCTTCCATTTGATCCTGTTGTGCTGATGGTTGTGCTGAAACCTTATTAGTTGAGGTGAATTTGATTTGTTGTCCTACTTAGTAAAATGTAAGATGAAATAATAGCTGCAAGCCTGCAAGATCTTATGCATTTATGAAATTATCTAAATATTGCTATATACACTAGTTTCAATTGACATTTTTCTTTAAACTATACCATTATTAAACATGTATAGAAGGAAATTAAATATATTTAAATATAATGCATTATAAATATTCTTCAACAGATCACATAGGTTATCTATCTATCCAAGAACAGAAGAGCTTGAAAAGGATCAAATAATGTTAAATAAGTCACCATTTAACTTTTTTCTTTATTACTTTATTCATTTGGACCTTGAAGAAATACCAGAAAATGGTCATTAAAATGGAATTATTTTTTCTTCTAATTCACTCATTAATCTGTTTCATGTCTTTGCACCATGTTTCAAATTTGCAAAATGTGTTGCAAAGTGACAAAGTACTTCATGTTAAACAACTTAGTCTGAAAATAATTTCAATACAATTTTATTGTAACACTTTCTTTTGTATCTAGCTGTAGAATAAAACACAGCATGTGATTGTATACCAAGAATAATATGCAGTATAGATGTAAAAACTGTTTAACTGGTATCTGGAAGTAAAAATATCTGAATAATTGAAAAACTCAGGACACTCGTCGATTAGCATATGGTTGGATTTACAAGGAAGACAGAAAATAATGTTTTGGAGTCAAATGAAAAAGATATAATGAGCTCTTTCTGGGTCTTCAGCTGCTAGATATACAATGTAGACTCTGTCTATTTTAGAAATGAATTTTATCCCTGAACACCTTAAATTCCACTCAATTCATGAGATAAATTAAGCTGAAGCAGATTTCATACTTGGGCAAACAGACACATACATTCCAGGCCCCCCATCTCAATTCTCTGCGCTCGCAGGGTTAAAATAAACGTTACCACTGAACCTTATTGTCTCCCTCCATCTCCTTTATTCACAGGCGCGTAATTGGCAGTCAATTTGAGCTCCCCCTTCCGCGATTGTTGGCGCATTTTGCTTTGACAGAGTGCGGAAGATTAATGGCCACGAGCAGAGATTGGGGCTCGCCTCAGCAAGCATCGCTGCCCCTAAATTCATTACACCAATTTCCCCCTGTCCTGCTCCCAAAAACAGTCAGATGGCTCCAGAAAAAGACAAAACAAAAGAAACGGTGACAGATTTTCCTTTTAGCCAGTCATTGCCTCCTTCCCCCACCTGTTTAGTTTTTAATCTGACTTACAAGATTTTCTCTTTTTTCCATTTTTCATTACTTTCAGATTGTAGGGACAGGGATGAATGTCAATTTTTGGTTTTATCAGTAAAAAAATGCTGTCTTTGATGGCAAAGCAGCTAGGAGTAGGTAGCCTACTAGATTGCCTTTATTTTTTACATGTTATTTTTGTTCAGACCAATCTCTCACTGGTGCTAAGGACAAAGCCTGCACACACATTGTAATAACATTTCAAGATACCAAAACAGTCAGATGAGAACTGTCATGTAAGCTCTGACTTTGGAAATAAATGTCTGTATGTCTTTCTGCCTGTGTACTTATACATACAAAGGATGGGGAGAACACCATGAACCTATGAACGTGTTTCTTATTGACAAATTATTTTCACGTTCTAGAAAATTCAACAGAATAGCAGACACAATGCAAGAATGTATAGTTCAAAGTGTAAAGTTTAAATTAAGAGATGTTATTTGAAATCATACTACTGGGACCTCTTTTAGAAGATGGTGACAATTTTGGTTGCCACATTTCAATAAAGATCCGACACATTACATTTAATGTGCAATTTATTCTGAAATATTGGACTTAAAGGGATGTCCTTCACTGACACCCTAGACTGGACCTCTTTCATCTTGAGGGACCTAATTCAAGTATTGAAAACCCTCAATGGCATTCCCAAACTGCACCTAAGGAGCCTGCTTTCGAATCAACAGTGAAACATGAAACATGAACCATGAACCATGAGGACACAAGTGACAATACAGGGGAGTGTATTTGAAATTGGAGGGCAGTAGGTACATTTTTACATCAGCCTTCTCCCGTTCTGGCTGCTAACCTTGATTTCATAAGCAAAATAGGAGGAAAGAGAAGCTGGAAGACAACCCCCTGTAGCATCGTGATTGGGCAAATAATTAACCAGTATTACCCCACTAATGCCACCCTATCCAGAAAGAGTTTTTCTTCTAAAACCCATCTTCTAATAGATTCAAACCATTTCTCTGTCTGTTCCAAATTTCTAGGAGTTCATAGAATTGCAGCAGAAAATTCTGTCTTTGATGTATTTGCTTGTAAATATTTCGATTCACAACAGCTTACTTTGGGCGAGCATGACTAAATGTTAACTACAGTATATAGACCTTACATGCAATAGACATTCTGATAAAAAAACATAACATTCATAGATGGGTTTTGCTGCTAAAACAATATGGTTATGTATATCAGTTTCATTTCTTTTCCAAAACTGTGCAAGTTCATCAATGTCTTATTCAGAACTCAAATTACCACTCCAGTTCCCAAAGTATTGTGTTCCTGTACAATATTCGCACCACCACCCACTGCAGGTTTTCACTCCACTGCAAAGGATAAGTAAATTCACAAAGCTACATTTAAGTTAGAAAAGATTCTCCTTTCCTCTCATGTTGTCCCTTGTAATTAAAATGCACCCTTAAAGAAAATTGTGCACACATTTTGCATTGAAGCAATCTACTTTAAAAATCACATTTTGTGTTTTTGGAGTGATTTTGTTTGAGGTATTGACTTGTCAGTGACTTTTGGTGTTTTCACAGATAACTGCTGAGGAAACCTTGAACTTTCTCTTTTGTGAGTTGACCTTTGCTTATTTCCTATTGTGTTCCTCTAATTGCCTTGATTTATGTCTGCTGTTGAAGGCAACAGGGACCATCTCCTCTGTCCTTCTCTGCATAAACAATTACTCTTCTCAGCTGCTCCAAGAGAAAAGGCTTCCCCCTGATCCCTTCAGCTGTCTGATGTGCAGTGGCTCTTGAGGACAACCTATTGTGATATGAGACACAATGACAGCTCTTGGTTTTTGTGAACAAGCAGCTCCTGCTTTTCTGCAGAACGTGTTCAGTGAGGGTACAGGCCTTGCCAGCTTTCCCTGTCAGACGAGTCACTTCCCTGACCTGCTCCTGGATCTTGTAGTTCACAAGGCTAACATTCCCCATGCAAGAGGTACCCTGCTGAGTGTTGGCATCTCTGATTGTGTCCTCTCATTAGCAGGCAAGTGCATTTGCTCAGATTGATTTCACCAAGCTTTTCCATTTCTTTTCATTAATCATTAAGTTAAACATATTAAATCAACACCCCCCATACAACAATACACTTCACATCACGTAACACCAATCAAAAACAAAGTTACCCCGATAATCCAGATACCAGAAAACACAACTCAACTTAAAACCTTTCAGAGCCTTCAACCCTTAATCGATAAAGGAAGTAAACTTGAAGTACTACCTCACTTTCCAGAACACCTCGTGGGACACCAGTAACAAGCGACCTCCAGCTTCACCCACAAACACCCTCAATACAGCAATCACATCCCTTGTCAAATCATTATTCACTTTATACTTCCTTTGTGTCTTCACGGGTAACTTAGCTCACCACAGTAAAGAAAATAGTAATCTGATATATATATACCCCTTTTCTGGACTACTTACCCCAAAATTAATGAAGTCACACTAATCACACTATTATCTGATAATACAATGATATTATAATGTAATCAAAGTATATTATATCAAATATTTATATGAAGTGTTCTATTAAATATTCCAAGCCTTGCAAAAAATCACTGAGCAGCCCAAACAGTGGCTTCAATCTAGGTCAGTATGTGAAACAGTAGAACACTGTTCCTCTCTCTAATCAGAAAGGGCACCCATAATCACTTCTCGGCTGAATGACTACCAGAAAGGACTTGATGGTGTGTAGAATTCTCTACTGGAAATCCTCAGCTCTTTTTAGTAGTAGTGACTTATACGCCTCTTCTCCTGTGAAACAGAGACACAGCTGCCTGCAGAAGCAGCTCTTTTCACAGTATGCTCTCCTCAAAGTCACAACAAGCAGGTATCTCCTTGTCAGGTGCCTTCTAGAAAGTGATGGGCAGTCCATCAGTACCTGTGCTTTCCTAATGTTAAGCCCAACAGAGATAGTGTGAGCTCCTCAAAGTTTACATTAGACAAGATCACTTTATTGGCCCTATACAATTTCTTGTATTAGGAATTTGTCTTTTCACATACCCCAGCTTGCTCTCCATGAGACACACAGACAGGGAGAGAAGCTTGGGGTCAGAGTGCAGGGTCAGCCAATTATACGCCGCCCCTGGAGCAGCTGGAGTGAAGGGCCTTGCTCAGGGGCCCAACAGAGTAGGATTGCTCTGTCGGCCGCAGGATACGAACCAGCAACCTGCCAGCCACAGGGGCAGAGCCTGAGCCACAGACCCATCGCAACCACTTTAGCTCTTCCTGAAGCACTTTAGCTCCTTCTCCTTTTGGAGGAACTGCCCAGTGTTCCAGGGTTCCTCCACAGCTTCTGCTGTGATTACAGTATGTCTGCACAGAAAGTAGCTTCAGGGTCACCCAGCTCCTGGCCAGTCTGGAGCTTCAGGAAGTGGATCAGTTTTCACCAAGCTGCCCTTTTCTCCAATGCAAAGAAAGCTTCATTAGATTCACTTACATGTGCAAGAGTGTGGAAACTTGAGCCCACCAGTGCCCCCCAGACTCATTCCTGAAACACGTCCACCACTGTCCTCTGCTTCATTTTTAAATCCTCATACAAGCTGTCATCATAACCAGCTTGCAGAGCTCCATGGAGCTCAATTAATGTATGTCCTCCTCCAGTTGCTTCACAACTCTCGCTACATGCTGAGACAGGTGTTTAGTGTATTTCTGACAAAAACAACGCACCTTAACCTTAAGTCTTATTCAAGAAAAGACTAGATCACCTCTCCCAAAAATACTTGGAAAATTTACATTTTCCAACCTGTTCAATCCGATTGTAAATGTGTACGTGTGTATGTAAATGTGCCTGTATTGTAAAAATCTATACCACACTTGACTTCGGACTCTTTGATGAACCTTTTCTAGCTTATTATTCAATCTAAACTCTTTAATTCATGCATCAATATGAAATATACAGTATCTACGATTCACCACACTATGCAAAGAAAACACGACTGGATAAGTGAAGTAACTAGTTGCCAAACATAGCGGATGTATGTAACAATCAAATCTGACTAACGACACCAGGAGAACCTTCAGCCTCTGTGTCCTGTCTGGCAGCTGGATGAAAATTCTGCCAGATGTACAGCAGCTCTGGAGCAGTTAAAATAGTGACCAGCTCCCCTATTCAACCTGGGTGGGATTTGGAGCTGTTCCTGTCTAATTGCTTATTTTCTCTACAGTTAAAATGCCCAGTCAGTGGCCCAGTCTTCTTGGGCTGATGCTGATTGAAAACATAACTTACAGTATATTTTGAAAACAGCCATCCCCTCTTTTAATCATGTGAAGGATAGACATTACTAAACACCAATGTCTTACCCGGCTCTCAAAACGGAGCCTTCAGTAATTGCTCTTTACTCACTTCAACTGCCTTAACCAAATCTGGAATACATTTTTGACAAATAAAGTAGCTACAACTGTACTAAAATTTGAACCATGACTGAGAATTGCTGTGCCTTCCCACATACTAACCCAATCTGTATGATTAGTATTGTCAGTTTTAGTTTCCTGCAAAAAAGTGACGCTTACTCTCCTCTGTATGAGACCGCCAGAGAGGACTGATTTTCTTGTATTGCTACCTATTTACATTGAAAGTTACATTCTGATATTCCCCTCACGGGATCAATAAAGTATCTATCTAAGTCCCTAGATTTCAATTGTATGGTAGTTGTATGCTGACACACACTAGGAAAACCAAAACAAAAAACTTCAAGGGCAAGGCACTTACTGATGATCAAGGGCACTCTTACTGTACCTTATTCTTCAAAAGAATCTAAAATAATCTTATCTATTTGCAGATATGTTTTTTCTCTGTGATTGAAAAAGATCCTAGGTAGCCATTATCTAGAAGTTTTTCCAAACACATTTTTGACTTTGCTACATTCATAAATGGGAAACAGAGTATAAATAATTCAAGAAAAATAAACTGAACACACAGTATACTTAAGTTCATTTTGAGAAAGAAGTGTGCTTTACAACATGCTGTAAAAGAGTTTATATAAAGCTTAAAATACAGACATGAATCTATATAACATTATACTAAATATATTTGTAATAGACAAAATGCAATAAAAATACAAAATTATGCAGATGTGTCGTAAACTAGGATATAAACCGCAAAGCATAAACACAGTCTACACATTCTTGGCAAGAGTAGACTGTAGACTTTTATCCATGGTATGTTCATCTGACAGTACAGCAATCAAAACAGAATAATATATGCAGGGACTACAAGGGTTTTGTGTGGTTGTAATGACCTACATTCTAAATTGTCAAAAACTCATACCATTTTTCTTTTCATTTGGAAAGTTAGTTATTTCATTCATTATTATTTTTAGAAATGAAATTTTAGTTTGAATGTAAGAAAACTTCATCGCTTCCATTGTCTGCTGGTGCTGAATTCGAGATGTTTAAGAGATGGACTTCTGTGTTATTTTCTCAGCAGGTTCTTTTTCCTTTTGAAGCTTTTGGCTTGTGATTAACAATATGACACTGCTGTCTGATTTGGCTGCCTTCTTAATTTATGTGCCTGTGCTGGACGAAAGGTTTGATTCAGCACCTGTTTGGGCCATACAATAAGTAATCTCTCTGTGCCAGAATTAGGCAGTGGGAAATGGAAGGGTTATGAACGCCAGTTTAGCCTCTTTGAAACACAGTTGAAAGAATTCTCATCTGTACATGAATTGTGATGGGGGAAAATGTGTTTCAGGCCAAACAGTAAATCCTGATTGGCAGGTGACCCCCAGGCTGCACAGAAAATATTGTGCTAAATAAGTTGATACACAGAGTGTAAAGGAACCATTAAACGAGTATTCTCAGTAATCTCATATAGCATTTCCCACACATTAAAATAGATGCTTCGATTATAAAGAGAGAATAAGGTCGTAATTGTCAAGCACCACTTAGCAGTGCCTCTAACATCAACGTTTAGATCGGAAGAGAGCTCAAGTGTTTTGCATTATGTTTCCCCGCTGAAAAAAAGGGGGAAAATGATAAAGAGGTATGAAGTGAGAGGTGTGCCGTCGACTGCACGGTGTTAATAAAGATGTCATGAGAAAACATCAAGAGACACAAAGTCTCAATTTCAGCCAAGGTACTGCCAGCCAGATGTGAGGCATGAAAAAATGATTCCGCCCTAACCATTCTCTGCCATGCTAAATCCAAGCCTAACAGGCAGAAAGTCTTCTCTCTTTTGAAGTGGGTGCCAAGAGGTGTCCAGACCCTTAACGATCAGCAATTTATTACAACACAGTCCTGCTGAGGCGAAAGGGCAGAGGTTGCCCAGTGAACCCCATCACCCCCTCCCTCCTTCTGCTCCCAGCACCCGTTTAACACCTTGGACTGTTTATGACCCCTCCAAAGCTGCTGTAAAGTGTTTCATGGTGCTATAGACCCAGCAGGGGTACAATTGGCTGTGCAAACAGGGTTGCATGTGGTCCTCTGTATGAACCCCAGCCTGGAACATTCTGTCATTCTTACTTTGGTCCAGAGAGAGGCCCAAGAAGGAGCCCATAATCCATTCTGGGCCATGCTGGGAATGATACGCCTTATTTCCCAGAGCTGCTTTAGGGAGGCTGCACATACAGTATGAGACGAAAGGGTAGGGTGAAGGTAAAATTGTGGTTAAATAATAATAATAATAATAAACTTTATTTTATATAGCGCCTTTAAAGGTGGCTTCTCAAAGCGCTTTACAGGATGACAATAACAATAAATAAGAAGACTACAACAATAAATAAGAAAATTTCACAAGACAGGACACAATTATAATTACAACAATACAACAATAACAATAGAGGAGACCGTGGAAGATGGTATTAAGAAGAGCAGAGGGGTGAAGAATGGAACCAGTTAAGTAAAGGCTTTTCTGAAAAGGAGGGTTTTGAGTCTGGATTTGAAGGAGTTTAGAGAAGGTGACTCTCTAATATCCTTGGGCAAGGAGTTCCAGAGCTTGGGGGCATAGCAGGAGAAGGCCCTGTCGCCCATACAATGTAGACGGGCTTGGGGGACAGTAAGGAGGGCAGAATTTGAAGAGCGGAGGTTGCGAGGTGGGAAGTAGGGCGATAAAAGTTCAGACAGGTATTGAGGTGCCAAGCCATGTAAAGCCTTGTAGGTGAGCATGAGGATTTTAAAGTCTACGCAGAATTTGACCGGAAGCCAGTGCAAGGACTCCAGGATAGGAGTAATGTGAACACTTGCACTAGATCTGGTCAGAGATGGATGTTTGTAAAATTTCTTATTTTCTGCTCTCTCTCCTGCTCTACTCCATGGCTGAAGAAACTTTATAGATACTGTAGGACTTTTCAGCCCAAAATAAACCTGTGCCTCTTACTTTGAGTTGTGCCTGAGCTGTTTTGAAAATATGGCAGGATTGAAAGGGGAAGTCCCAGCTTTAGTTCTTTTCATGTTCACTCTCTTTGTATATACAGTACATAGTAAATACCTAGTCCGCTCCAGTGCTGTTTGAAAGACCCCAAATGTGCTTCCCGTTGCTGTAGTCTTTTCTTTCTTTATAGTGACTATCAATGTGATTTAGCTGTAAAAGGAAACAGTTTCCCATGTACTGAAATAATAATGCATAAGTTGCTACAAAATAGAAGATTTAAAAATGGTCAAACAATTGTTTAAGTTTTCAAAATCAGCCTGGTTGCAGCTGATAACATTTAAGTCAAGAACTTACAAACAGGCGGTTCCTCTCTGCAGAGCGCAAAGTTCATTTGTAATGTTTAATTGATCTGTTCCATTTGATACTCTGTGAAAACCACATTCCTTTTAAAACAGTCTACGTATCCAACAGGGCTCATTGCACTAAGCCAGTTACAGAAGTGGCATCACCTCTCTCAGAAATCAAGACAGTGATGCTTCTGATCTGTATATGATCATGGAAGGGGGGTGGATGGTATCTACTGCACATGGGATGATAACGAATGGGCTGGTGGTACCTGATGGGTGGTACCTACTGAGCCCTTCAAGGTTCGGAGGTGCTGCAGGTACCACCCAGCCTATTCCAATAGACCACTCTCACACTGATATCTGCTGTCCAGGGTGTGGTGCTGTGCATGCTCAGAGCTTAAAGCTCGGAGAACTGATTCTGACAGGGGCGAGGAGAGCTGCACCTGTCACATTTAGACACATACTGTAGCACTGTGGTCCCGTTCTAACAGGGGTGTCCAATCTGTGTCTTGGATGGCTGGCATATCTGTAGCTTTTAAGGGTTTCTTTAAAGCATCAGTGCCTGAAGAGCTGGGAGAAGCTGTTAAGTTGATCCAGTTAAACTTTTATTCAGATGGTTTATCCTTCTATGTATTTATTTGCAGACACTGCAGGACACCCCGCTGTACAATAATAATAATAATAATAATAATAATAATAATAATAATAATAATAATAATAATAATTGCTTACACTTATATAGCTCTTTTCTGGACACTCCACTCAAAGCGCTTTACAGGTAATGGGGACTCCCCTCCACCACCACCAATGTGCAGCATCCACCTGGATGATGCGACGGCAGCCATAGTGCGCCAGAACGCTCACCACACATCAGCTATCAGTGGGGAGGAGAGCAGAGTAATGAAGCCAATTCATAGATGGGGGTTATTAGGAGGCCATGATTGGTAAGGGCCGATGGGAAATTTGGCCAGGACACCGGGCTTACACCCCTACTCTTTTCGAGAAACACCCTGGGATTTTTAATGACCACAGAGAGTCAGGACCTCGGTTTTACGTCTCATCCGACGGCGCCTGTTTACAGTATAGTGTCCCCGTCACTACACTGGGGCATTAGGACCCACATAAGCCGCAGGGTTAGCGCCCCCTGCTGGCCCCACTAACGCCTCTTCCGGCAGCAACCTTAGTTTTTCCAATAATATTTTAAAACACATTGTAATATGATATCATTTTATATATTTGCTGTATACTGGTATAATTTTCCTTTCAATTTGGTCTTTTGACAGAGAAGCTAATGATCAGAAATCAATCACAATTGTAAAGGAATTTGTTGTCTTTACAGAGGTGCTACATGTGAAGGATTAAGGGAATTATCACAAAGTTATAACAGAAATTTGTTAGGAATGATAGATCCTTATCTCACACTTTTCCGCTCGCTTGCGTATGTAACTCCTGCACCTGGGACTTCCCATAGTGCATCTCAGTTTCCCCTCGCCTCTCTCTTTCTTCATATCCTCATGTTCCGTCCTCCTCCCTCTCCGTTCCTGGTCAAAGGTCCAACTTACCACACATACATACGGTCCCAGCCTGTACGATGTACTGTATGTTGTTTTGTCTCTTCTTTCTCCCCCATCCTTCTTTTCTCTGTACACCACAGGGGCCCCTGATCACTGACTCCCACTCTGCTCCACTAGAGAGCACTCTGAGGTGGTTTCTACTGGACTTGAGTTTCCTCATTCACCCCTACTCTGCCCCTAGCGCTAAGGCCCAGGCAGCTACAGCGATGGATCCCCTCCACTGTTCACCAATCCTGGCGTCCAACTGGTGGTCAATACGGGCCTTGGACTCCTCTCCCTTGGATGCATCTAGCCTCATATGTTGCTTATATTCTTTTCTTTCAGGGGATTCAGGTCAAAATTGACACCTGTCTAGGTTCTAAATTCTGCAAGTGACAGCTTTCTTCCACATCCCGCATCAGGCTACTCTTCTCGACCTGCAGCTCTTCCATTCGGCAAGAGGTTCAAGCACAATTTCAGTGTTATTGTAGCTCACTCATATGGCATAGCTAGAAACCAAAAAACAAGAAAAGAACATCCAGCTCACCTGCAAGCGTCAGGAAGTGTTTCCTATTCCACCTGTTCACTGACCTGCATTCTGGCACCTGCAACTTACAAGCTTCTCAAACATCGCATTCACATCCACTTACTCAGACAAGGGCAGGCCTGTGTCTTACACGTTCTGTTGTTTGTTATACACACGTATTTGGCTGAAAATCCTCTCAGTTCCAGAAAAGCCACAACTGAAATTACTCAGTATTTTCAACTCTGCATCAGTGTCTCTGAGGATTCATTTGAGGGGTCTGGACAGCCTCATTCTTACGGTGAGGATTCCCACAGCCAGGTGAGCTGCATCAAATACTCTGCATATTTCGTCTCTCTCTCTCTTGCATTAATTAGGATCTGACCAAACTACAGATGTGGAATTATAACAAAGTTATTATAGTAATTTGGGAGGAAGGGTAGATCACAAGCACTTCTGCTTGCCTGTGAATATAAGTCTGTCAATCAATCAATCAATCAATCAATCAATCGAGACTTATAAAAATAAGCCTTGCACCTCATCTTTCTCTTACCCCTCCTGTCACCCCATCCACTCCCCTGCAGAAACTCCCCGGCTCAAACAAAAATACTCCCTTGTTCAAAATATAGAGGTCGGGGCAGGCTCATTCTTAAGGTGAGGGCCAATTCACTCAACCAGGTGAGCTAAATTAAATATACTCATCTTATTTCATCTCTCTGTTGCATTTATTAGGATCTCCTGGAACTACTGATTTAGGTTATGTGTGATATAAATGTATGAAGCCTCTGAAACCTCTAGGGAATAGCTACTGTAGCTCACCTAAACTTGTTATTGTGTCTCCACATTGGTCATACTTAAAAAGAATATAATACTTAATACTAGTCATAAAGTACATGCTGTAAGGGTTTTTGGTTCTTAGCACTTTTTCTCTCCACTCAAAAGAACCAAGCTCAGCTGGAATAAAATCTCTGCAAAATGGAATCTAAACATGAAATTCTTTAATCTTCAAAAAGAGAGAGAAGAAATTCCCTCGTTCTTTGTGTTTGTAACTTTGCCAGAAGAATGCTGGCTGCACATGGCAGCATAAAATTTGAAGACTGAAAAAAGAAATCAAAGAAAATATTTTTCTGCTAGATTTACAGCTTCGGCAGTACTTTTCAGAGCCATTTAACCATCAGTAGCAGTAGCTATTTTTTGCACAGCAATCCTGTCAAATCCAAGTAATAGAGGATTTCTTATGTCTAACGACTCTTGTTATCCCAGGTAAATAATTCAGCAAAAACTTCACTTAGAAGATTTATTTATATATCAAGATGTTAAACTACTATTGTTAAGCATTAAAACAAACATTGAAATCCATGTCGCAAATGTAGTGCTTAAAAATGTACTATGTTTTTATTTTTAGTCCATAGATGAACTGTTAATGGTTTAAGTGTGGAGAACCTCCACAACCACTACATAGATGCATAAGTTAGAATGGTTGTTATCAGGAAACTGAACACAGATGAAACTGGTGATTTTGTTGTCTTGAATCAAAATGCTTTTTTCCCTAGTCATAAAACTAGTCCCTAGTCTGCAAAACCTTGGCATCTAGATAGAAACAACACATGCATATGAAAATCCAAGATTAATTGTCTACTTAACTGGCTGTCTGACATGATAAACTTGGCTCATGGGTTATTCAGGCCAGCAACCCATTTTTGTCACTCACACACAAGACTTTGTCTTGTCAGATGTGTGGTGACATACTGTACAGTATAGCACCTATAGAACATCTACACACCCTTCTGAAGTGACACATTTTGTGGCCTAGCTGCCTGAAATCAAGACTCCATCACATCAGAGTTGATTTTACCTTTATTTACACATTGTAATACACAACTGCCGAGGGAAAACAAATGTTCACATGTTCTGAAAAGTAATTACAGGAGGCTGAATGGCCTCCCTTTTATTTGTGACTCATGTGATGTTCTGATGTGATTTCAAGATAAAATTGATCTTCCTGATTCTTATGGGCTCTCTGCTAAACCAGGTTTGCCTTTCTTCTTCTTCTGCTTAAAACATCCCAATGTCGACAGCATTGCAGGTAAGAGTCCAATTTAGTCATTTTTCTTCTTCTGTCGTACCCATTGGGTTACTTTCTAGAACGATGCGTACTTTCCAATTTGAGAGATTAGTTTTGTGTCAGTTCTTACTATTTAATAAAATACCATGGCTTTTTTACATTCTATAATTCCTCTGACGTTGGAGAGGCCAGAGAAGGACAAATGCTAAAATGACTCATAATGTGCAAATACTATAATACTACTTCATTGGGAGGTACTGTATGACGACATCAATTTACAATGATTAATAATTACTTCCATTTCAATGTGGTTGTGTTTTTCCTTCCAGAAGGTCCCAAAAAGTACTTTACATATAGCAACTTCATCCACTACTGAAGTGCAGGACACACCTAGGTAGCACACACATCAGGTAACAAAACTCACTTCAGTTTGAATTAAGAAGGAACTCAAGGTTGGGTGGTGTTATCTCCAGTGGAAAGTTAGTCAGAACATCATTGTTTATAGAGTACCTCACATTTATGTTCCATGAGGTCTTTAATGACCAAATATTCGTGACACACAGTGTCACCCTTTTATCCAAAGGACAGACCCTCCTAGGAAACAGTGTCCTTGTCACCATACTTATTTGAAAATTATGTTAAAGAGTACAAAATAACATCTACTAATCATAATCATTTAAAGCAACATCCTTGTTTTCCACAGAAGTCTCCCAACCCAGGACTGACAAGTTCCAGTCATTCTGAGAGTCTAACGCCATCAAAGCAGTAAAGCTGCTGTCATCAAGCAAGCAGTTACCTCATTAAACCACATTGGACTGAACAATATCAGGAGAGAAGTGGTTTCCGGTTTTATTCTTACTTGCCAAAGTCATGCGGCTGACAGGAAACAACAAATTTAAAGATTAACTTGAGAAAACTAAAGCCCTCTTTTTCATACAAGACATCTAATCAGTTCTAAGTTATTCCCTTGTGAACAGGCAGTTAGTTTAAACCGTGACTGAACTAATAAACATTCTGAACTTACGCTGCCTCTGTCTATGTGCTGGAAAGTTTTTGATTTATTGTTGAATCCCAGGTGTGTTACTAAGATCTCAAACAGCACTTGCAACTCTCCTTTTTATAGTCACGCCTCTTGTAGGGAGCACTGCCTCTTTCTTGATAAAAACAAGAATTACTAACTTGCCCTTTCTTGTATGGTAAAACAATCACGACCAAAGTAACAAGCTTGTCCCGTGCCGAAAAAAAAAGCAAAGAAAAAAAATCAAAATGGGAAATTTCCCCTTCATTTGTGGTGTAAGACTATGTAATACTTCACTCACTCTCTTCCCTGACTGGTCACACATCACAGGGATTAATGGATAGCATCAACCCATATGGCAAATCACTTAGCCGCTCAAAGTTTTTATAGTGAGGCAATTCATAGCTTTGTGTCAGCAGGGGTTAACGTCTGTAGGTGACCAGTCTGATCCTGGCCTTGCAGATATCTTTGCAAGACTGGACCTCAGGCTTCGTCCAGTCTGACTTCCAGGACCTAACTAACATGACTTTGGAATCCCATACAGCAAAGTTCAACAAGAGGTGAAATGAAAAACTGCTAGAACTTCTGACCTTTTATTGCTCCATCCCAAAGCGTGAACCCAGCAGTAACCCCAAGGACCAAATAACCATTCGCCTAATGATACATTAGTACTCACTTTTTGTTGTCACCAGCGAGGGAGCAAACACCACATGTGATAAAGTCCGTTGAAACTACACATACATAGCTCAACTTTCATGCCCCCAAACTTGTAAGAGTTTCTGTTTAATAATTAAGAGGATGACAATTAATAATGCACATAAATAAACATACTGTAAATATTGAGGAGTTAGGTTTGCGAAACTTTGTTTTCAGTAACTTTCCACTACTGTATACATTTCTACAGTATGGATATTCCATCCATGGCTAATCTTGCCTTCTGCGTGCCAATACTTTTTCTTTGCTGCATTCACAATAAATTTAGTTTATATTACATCTAGATCCATTCCCCTTAAAGGCACAAACATAAACTTCTATTTGAACAAAGTGGTTCACGGCAAATATTTTATTCAGAGATCCTGATAAGGAGAAATAGAGCAAGTACTTGGATCATAGATTTCTTGTCTTTTCGTGTGCTTCTAGTTCAAGGCAGTCTAGTATCAAGGCACAGCTGCGCTTCTTTTCTGGGATAAAACTACCCAATGGCCTTTACAGCTACACACCTCTTGCAAATTTAGGCTCTTTATTTTTTCCTAAAATGTCAGATGTAGGACTCGAAAGAAGACAATCTGTAGACCACTATGACTGTCACATGATTTCTTCAGAAGCATGTGATCACTGTCTCCTTTCATTGAACTGTGTGCTGTGTTGTCTGTTGAATGTGCATGTTTCACTGCTGGTTTTTCTTTTGTATATCACTGCTTGTTCTGAGACGTACTGTGACATTTTAGACTCCAAATTCAGTAAAAAGTATTAAAAGATGAAGACTAAATAGAACAAAACACTATGTTAACTTTCCATCATTATTTATTTCATATCGCACAATTCCAAGGAAACATCCATCACAAAGCATTATGCATTTACAAACAATTTGAATATATTAGAAAATATTTTCAAATGTATAAAATGACAATAAGAGAAAAGATCCAAAATGCAGAACACAATTAAAATTATAACCCCCCGTTTTTGCAAAAACAATAAAACAATGCTCAGTGCAGGAATATAGATTTGTTTGCTGTTGATAGACATCTCTTTAGTTTTTCTAAATTGTTTTTTCTTTGTTTAACAATTGATTTTACTCGTTTTTATTTATGTGGTCCGATTTTTTATTATGATGAATTTGTGTTTATTATTTTCCCTTATACTGTATTTTCTAAATTGATTAATTAAACCATTTAGATCCATGCTGATAACCTCTGTTTTCTTACTCTTGGGATGGTTGTGTCCTGTAATTCCACCACGGTATCTACAAACTTTTGTCTCTGCTGACACTATACTGTATCTATCTTATCCCATTTTACTTCTCTTTAACTCTTTCATTCCTTCAATTCTCTCTTCAAGTAGATCAATGTAGTTCTGACAAACTGTTAGATACTTAATCTATTGAGTAAAAATGACCTGATGATAATTTTTACATTTAATAATTTTATTTATATATATATATGAACATACATTACATTTATGCAATTTCTATCACAGAATTCCTTGCATTGGGGAAGGTTTACATGGTAAACGTATAGGACAATGCATGTGAGTACTGGCATATGCCTGCGGACAGCAGCAGTCAAGCTGGAATGTTTTCTGCTATGTCAGTAACCTTGACCAGAGTGAATGGGGACATCGAGTAGAGTCTCCAGCAACAAAGACAAAGTTCTGTGTAACTGCAGGTGACCCCCTGGCCACCACCACTGTTGCTGGTGTCATTAATCTTGTTCAATCTGGTGTAGACTGCAGTCTGCTGTTGGCCGGGAAAGTTCACCTCTCTGTATAGATATGAGGAGGGGGGGGGGGGAGAAATAAATAAATAATGGAGGAAGAGGCAACAGAGCAATCCTCACACTAGTGGTTGTCAGTCAAATCCAGAGCACACCTGGTGAGGCACATCACTATCAGACTGCTCTGGTCAACACTCACTCAGTCGCTAACAATGACAAAAGGGGACATTCTTCGCATTTGAATTTCTGAAAGAAAAATTTGTGTGAAATAGCTACTATGTGCAATGATTTATTCTTTAAATATAAAGATGATTTGAAATTTGGTTGCAAACGGTAACAACAGCACGGAGCAATTATTAAAGATTTTTCTAAATGAGCATGCACTTCATTTCAAATTTAGTTATAAACAGCAGAGAAATTACTGAAAAAATCGCAGAAAGCCAATGGTTTTATCATTATTGTTTGAAAAGCAATCAATAAAACAGCTATTCTTTTTCACTTAATTTAATGCAGTTTTAACTAAATGCAATTAAATTAAACATGTTTGAACATGCTCTTTTCTTTGAAGAATGTGCACTTTGACAAAAATGTAAGAACACAACACAATGTAAAGAAAGCTAAGCTTTCAAATGTGACCCTAATGACTTCTGCAGATTGTTGTTCTTTTTTTATTGTAAAGATAAATCTGCTGTAACAAGTTGAAAACATACATAAATCTGTAGGTAGGCTCAGGTTGCACTGAGTTGGGGAGGATCATTGTTAACACAGGGCTGCTTGAATCTATCCAGAGGTCTGTGAGAGAGCTATAAAAAATTGTGAGCTATGATGGTATTACTATGGCTATTTTATCTGTGATGAAAGCATTCTTGAGAAACACAGATGGAAAGGACCCAATTAACCTCCCATAAGCCTTATTTTTCTCCTTTATTGTTGAACATGCTTTTCATTTGGTCCACAACCTATGAGAGAATTGGACAAGAAGCTAAACTTAGTTATTCCAAAGCACAGAAGTTCAATGTTTGAGCTAATTTGGAGCTGCATGGTTATTAAAATTCAATAAAGCACATAGTTCATGCTGTTTGGGGCCAAGAGTCACAGAACACACCTGGTCTTGTATATCATTTCTATATCTTTTATTGACACTAAAAGTACATTAGACCTTCATGCTCTTGAGATTCAGATGTCTTGAACAATTTGTTTAGGAAGAATGTGAGAAAGACAAGCAGAAAAGGTAAAAATAACAATCCACTGTGCTTTAGCACAGTGATAGCACTGTTTAAAAGATGAGACTGCAGTAATGATAGTAATAAGCAAATGGTGCTCAACAACACTAATAGCAAGTTATTAACAATAAGTAAGACCTGAATGACCTAATTATAAATATTAGTAGTGTGCACTACATTTAAAATACCTTTAATAATTATTTTACTTTATGAATATTAAAACTTCAATAGAATTGCAAGAAGTATTTAACACTAACTTTTGAGTTTGTAATGTACAAAATACACCTACTGTCTGTAGCACAAATTCTGATTAGAAGTGCAGGGCGATTGAGGAGGAGTGTACAGTATTGTATATTGGCACAGGGATTTATACTGTACATGTTTAGAGTTTCAAAAGGAAACAACGAGGCAAGGAAAAACAGTGGTTCTGATACTTCATTTCCAGAAGGATTTCATGCAATAAATGTGTTAATGAGGTGAACAGCTGTGAAGGAACTTCATGGAGTCAGCAAAATAATAAAAAGAGGGTTTTTATGCATTCTATCATTTGGTTAAAACGGCAAAGAGTCTCCGTTTCTTTTTAAAAAGAAAGAAAGAAAAACTTTAGAGGCTTAAGTTGTCAGAAGGATTTTCTGTCACTTTGTGTTTGTATTCATTTCTTCATCTAAATCACACCTATTGACTTTTTTAGCACAATTGTCAATATTAAATACAAAGGTTTAGGGTTTAAGTTTTAATTGCATTATCTATTCAAATTCCAACTTGGATAGGCCTTTAAGAATAAAAACTTTGCTAAAAAGGTCACAAATACCATGTCACAGTCAATGGAAATATACTTAATAATATTTTATAATAATTTAAAACTTCCAATGTCCTTGATTGAGTTTAAAACAAAATCTTTAACAACACAAACTTAGTTGAATCTTAAGGTATGTTGGTAATGTATTAACAGTTTACTCAAAGCTCCTTTGATATTGGTATGAATGTATAGTCCTTAAATGTATGAAAGCAATTTTTTTTATTTGTTTTTTTTTCACTCTTTGTTTAGCACATTGTAAGCGCTCTAAAAACATTCATTCACTAGAGCTTAAGTATCATAATAACGAGCAAGTTAATCTGCTTGGTTACTGTAATGCAAATGAACCGTTCAGACCCTGAGCTTTGCTGTACTGTACTGTGCTGTTCACTTGATTCTCTTCTGACACCAGGTGGCATTGCAGTGGTGTCTCATTGCACTCCGTAAGAGGACACACTCCTAAAATAAGTTTTCCAGTTTTCTTCAGATACAACAAAAACCCTTTACACAAACTACACCGAGTAACTGAGAGCCACATCACAGAAAGAGTAATTATTATTTTCATCTATTTTCACACAATGTGTATCTATTCCTTTGCTATCACTAGAAAATCTGGTTTTATTTTGAGTAAAATGAATTATCAACGGCAAGAGAATGCCATTTCTTACTATCTAAGTGGGTTTATTATTTTTTTGTATAATAATACAGCAAGGTCACATGTGGTGTAACATACAGTATATTCCAAGGTTTTCATATATCAGATGTATTTTCTGGTATGAACTCTTTGAAGACATTTTGACTTTCCCCCATCATATTACATGTAAGTAAATAAAATAGTATTAAGCCTAATGATTTAACTCTGATTATGAAGTAATGCCTACTGTCAAAGAATCAATGAATCAATCATTCAATCAGACACACAAGCACAACAATCTAACAATCTAACTGCTTTCAATGAACCGTATTTGGTTAAAACATCAACCAAATAAATACTTCATTGTCAGTGATAAAGTTTTGAAATCTGTGACACCTATATTGTTTTTTTTATTTTTCTTATGTCCCAGACGGGAACTATAAAAAGGTGCTCTTGTTGAAAACATCTATTTGTTCTTTTTAGTTTTTCAGCGGCCCCCATGTTCCCCTTTTCCTACGCTGCACAGATAAGAAAGACTATGAAATGTGAGAAATGCAGCTACACTATTTAGCAATATATAGTAATTACATAGAAATAAAGTATTTTCAGTGTAACATCGCTGCCTTTTTTCTTCGGGTATAGTAAAATTCCTTGAATAGAAGAGTTTGAACTGGAAAGTGTGAAATTCTGCAATTCTACAAGCCCCAGAGATTACATCTCCGGATCATTAAACAGTTCTGGGCCTGTGTGAATGAGCCCAAAATAAACTACAGCCATTCATTGCTCACAGAAAGAAAATAAAAAAGTTTTCCTCTGAACTGCCTTACTATCCTGGCCCCAGCTGCTCCTTGTTTGTGTCAACAGTGGCCAAGTACTGGGCTGTTAAAACAGTCAGAGCTGCACTTGGGAAAGTGACCACTGCTCAGTGCACTATAAATTGCCATTTCTGAAGTCCAAGGTTACACTGGGAATGCACATCAGGCCAACAGTGATTTAGAATTAAACTCCATCCACATCTTTGTTCTCCTGATCATTAGAGTGCTGGACCACGTCCAGTGACCTCACTGCATGGTTACTTTGCAGGCCATGTGTGCGATTCTATCGGCGCTGAGCAATACAAGTTCTTGCTGGGTTGAAATAATGGATGGAGCCACGAAAAAGCCCTTCACGACACATCAGATTTAGCCTACTGGATATGATTGAAATCTTCATAGTTCCTGAAGAGCACAATCCTCTTATTTCTGACTTCAAATACATTTTATGTGAATCTTATGTGTCAGAAGAAGAATCACAGATGAATGTCTAGGGACAGAATTTGAAAGTCTGTGAAGCCCGCAATTTTAAAGTAAATCAATTAGTCAATCAACAAAGCGATCTTTTATTTGTTATAGTTCCCCTCACAACAGTTTCTGAAAGAGCAATTCTGAGGTTGATGTAACAGCTAACAATATTGCATCTTGTATTATAGTGCATTCGACATAAAAGCTGGTGCAGACAAGCAGACTGGGAACTCACTGCAACCCATCTCATATTGTAACATACTGTAAAATGCTCTCACTCATATTCACATCACAGATAACACCTAGTTTCTACACATATAACCACAGCTGACTTATAGCTAATCATTCAGTAATTAATAAACAATAACATACAATACCTAGCAAGGAAAGGAATTTTGAAATTAAATTCCAGACATTGTGCTAAATTCATTTAAGGCTTTATCTGACAGAGGGAAGTCTGTGGCTGTCCAGCATTTACCATTGCCTAGGTAAGAGAAGTGTCAGTTTACTTGCGGGGCTAGAGTACTTTCAGTGAAGATGTCCAACACAAAAATACATTTTTTCCATTTGTATAAAAATGATTTATTATACGAGTTCTCCAGGCTGAAATATTTCAGTTTTCCTTATTGTAGAAACACTGTTTTTAAGTGAATCAATTGGCCACAGTCCTGAAATATTACTCTGAAGTGAACTCAAATAACAGACTCACATTCAAGCATGTGGTAACATCGGTATTTTTCAACCACATCATGAAACACGGTAATCAAATTTTAAGAATACTCAAACTTGAATTGACAATGAGTGTTAACATCTGCCTCTTTTTCTCCTGATACTAACATGCAATTCTGAAATTTGTGAATTTCAAAGTTGAATGAAAAACGAAAACTGGAGCTCATTTTGGAGTTAAAAAAGCCAACTTTCAAATTTAATGCAGAAAGTGAGCTGTGGTATTACATGGTTGTTTTGGTTGAAATATAGAAGACCTTTATTTTTTCCTTGTTAAAATAAGGAATGAAATGTAATGGAAAATCATATTTTATAACCCAGCAATGGTTTATAATGAGAACTCATTTCCACAATATGGTTTGGTAGCTTGCTCCACCCCTCTGCAACCTTTTGTGTTAAGTATTGCTATCCATTGACTATCCTGCCCTTTTCCATTTGTGTTCTATAATCCTGTTTCTGTGCTGATTAGGAATGAGCACAGAGGGATATCTTCCTCAATCCATTCCTGTGTTTTTCATTGGTCAGGCCATTCTTCTTTCTTCCAAGCTAAAGAGGGTCAATGTTTGACCATGTGCAACATGCCGTTCCTGTTTTTTTGTTTCTTTATTTGCATACCTACCAATTCTGTTTTCTGTACTGCTAACCCTAATTGCATGATGATAGAAAGACAACATGTTCATGATGCACAAAATACAGTATGTGAGCATGCTAGGGTATCTGCGGTATGTGCAAAGAATGGCTTTTTCATTCAGGAAAGAGAAGGAAAAACAAACTGGCACCCACCCTTCAGCACATTTCATCCGTGTTTACTTAAAGACAAGAAACAAAGATCAATTTTAGTTATGCACACTCACCAGTTGCAGCTTTAATTTTGCTGAGAAATTCCAATAAAACAGCCTCTGATCTCTGTCTGTAACATCTCTCTAGCCATCCATATTCTTGTTTACACTACATCCTTAATGATACATTTGTTGAGTATTAACAGTTTCGTAAACCCAAATAGGGCAGAAATAGTGAAAAAGTGAGTCTTTTTTAAAAAGTGCAGCCAGATGAACGAAAACCTATATTACGGTTGGCTGACCCAAGACAGATTGTATTCAGTGACTATAATGTGATAAATGCTACAAATAACAACTGGTCCTTATTAACAACTATCAGGAAGGCCAGAGCCTGCCAGTTGCTAGGAAAAGAATAAAGAATAAAAATCAATACAATTTGTGAAAGAAATGACTCCTCTATCTCTTTCACCACCTGCTCTGGTTCCTTGCAACATCACTGCTGCTGAGCTAGCCTGCACTTCATCGTCCCTGGAGTTGGATTGCTTTCGTTTATAAAGACCAGAACAGGAACTTGTTTGCTGAGAGAGTCAAGGGTTGGCTTGTAGCTTCCCTTTTTATCAGGGAGAGTTGGTGAGATTAGGATATTAATGTTAATTTAAACCAACTGGGAAGATGACTTTGGTAAATGGCACTGTCCATCTGTCTTGGCCTCACAGATGTCACTTCGCTAAAGAATGTTGTGCTATGGGTTCCAGTTGCGTGCAAGTTATCAGTGGGCGATTTGTTTTTCCTGCAAATTAAAACCATTTTTGCTTTATCTTTTCAAACATTTATTTCTCTCAGTTTTAACTGTTTTGTTATCACTGTCATGGGAACTGAAGACGTGGCTTGCACAAAACCTTTCTAAACCTTTCTGTTTGTGCTTTTTTGCCCTGAATAAATATAACAAATAATAAACTTGCATTAAGATTCCAATCTTGAAAAAGATTTCCAATTTTACCTGATTGTTTTTGTTTTCTAGTAAATATTAGTTAACAGTGCTTTGTGAATCCCCTATCAGCATCTTTCTGATTAATTACAGCTAAGTGAAATGAGTGGTTCCTCATAAAAGTATATGTGGTGGTTTCCCCAGAGAGCATCTGGTAACAATCTAGTATTATTTTGTTCATTAGGTTTTAGCTTTCCTCTGAGATGTAGCTCCATCTCTTTGGATTTATAGGAAAGAAGCAATATTTTCTGAGAAATCCAAAAGATTTTATATTTAATGAAGAATATTGTATACAAAAAGGACCCTTTTCTTCAATTTGATCATGTAAATGTGACTTTGTAGTACTTTTTAAAACTGTTCTCTAACACATCTAAAGATCATGTTAACACATAATGTAAAGCAAATTGATTCATACCTGTGTGAACAATGGGCACAAAAGAATAAGAAAACATACTTAAAAATCTGTCACACTCCACATTTTGTTAGCTGTATTAGTCTTTGTAAAACCTTTTCCCTAAATGACAACTCTGTAGTTTTTACAGCTATTTGATTATTTGAATAATGTCAAAATGATCAAGCAAATCCGCATTGATGTTTGTTTTTTAGCCCAAATGGAAAATAATATTTTACGTGCATTTTTTACACAATTAACATTCATGCTACATTGTGGCATCTTGGGAATATGCAAAAATATTAAAATTGATTCACAAAGGTTATGGCAGTCTCTGCATCAGTTTAAAAAATGTAAAATGCTACAGTACAGATCAAATACATTCAATTATGAAAGCATTCTGATTGAGAAAGCTCAGCAGGCACATTTTGTATTCTACAGCATCATTATATCTTGGCATGAATTGGCCCATTTATTTTATTTCATTATGCGATCTAGAATTTGTATTTTTTGTTCCTTTATTGTGTAATGGGAGTTAGGACATTTGGTTAAAGAATAAAAGGCATCAACATGCCAAATCCGAGCAAAAGAAAACCACAAGCCTCCTAGCAAATACTTGCAAATGCTGGGCTATCTTGGAATCGAGACAGGCTTTGCTGTACATTCACGTCATTATTATATTTGATATCAGAATCAATTTCAAGCAGAGCAAAGCCTCTATCAATTGTTTTAATCACATTGCAGTGAACCAAAGGATTGTATTAGTGTGACAGATTTAAAAAGTTTGACATCAAATTTAGTCCTACTTCATAATTTCCCTGCAATAAATCTGGGGGAAGTAGGAAGAAGCCTGCCATATATATGAAATGCCAGGTTTGATTATATTAAATGCCTTTTATGCTGGCACTAACCTAATCAGATTCAGTGACTGACTGCCCTTCACAGGTTAGACATTCAACATCCGATATTCGTCCTTGTTTACAGCTTCTACAGCTGGTTTTGCAGGCTTACAGTATGTTGCGGAAGAAGGCTAAAAATGCACAAAAGGTTGTTCTGTCCACAACTCAACAAAGCTATACAGCTTTGAATTGACATAACATAAGCTCTGTGGAGTCACCGTGACATAATAACTCCAGTGAAGGATTTTTGATCTACAACACATGCACCATTTTCTCTAGGCACTAGCTAGACACACTAAAAATAAAAAGTAGATTTATGTGGTGAACAGAATGCCAATTTTAATATATGATAAGTATAATTACTCTAGATAATCGCAGCACTGCAAATATAATATAATATAAATTTACATAATTCCCCTGCACAATACAAGACCTTCACCAACTCTTCACCAACAGGAAGATGATGATGGGAAAAGGACATTCAGCCAATCAAAACTTGTCATTTTCTCATTAAGTCAATTTGCTAAGTTACATTTGAATAATAATAACAACATTTATTTTATATAGCGCCTTTAAAGGTGGCTTCTCAAAGTGCTTTACAGAAGAACAATAATAAAAAATCCACAAGATACGCAGAATGGGAATATACAGTGAGAGGAGACAGTAGATGGAGGTACTGAATACAGGAGGAGTAGAGGGGTAAAGAACAGAACCAGTTAGGTAAAGGCTCTTGTACAGAAAAAGATTGGAAAAATTCATTTATTCATTTGTATGTATTAATATTACATCTTCTAAAGTTCTGCTCCGAAACAAGCAGGCTATGCACTAGAGCACTTTGTGTCAAGTCATATTAATTCTGACATATTATTTGAATAGAACCTAATTCAAAATCCTGATGTTTTTCTAAATCGATTGAACAAGTCTAAAAATACTGAGGCTATCATCAAGTAATATATCACAAATTAAGATATCTGAAAATATTTATTAGAAATACTAGATTTCTTTAACCTTTTAAACTTTTTTCAATTTAGTACTAATTTCATTTATTTAAAAAAATCTCAAAATTATTATTGTTTTATTGCTATTTAAAGATATTACCAACTTAAAGCCTGATCTCATTCATTAGCTATTTCTGACTAACTGTATGTGAACAATTCAAGTTTCTAAGTGATCAGAACTCGTGATTTAAGAGTGACCTTCAAGACCTGCTGAATTGCTGATAACTGGGACCAAAGTTGGCCCAGATTTAGTACAGCCTGAAGAGTAAAGGAAACAGCTGAGCCCTGAAACGATACCATATGAACATACTTTGAGAAGTCAGTGGACAGGAGACCTCAGTAAAGTCTGTGATAACAGGTATCAGCATTAAATCTATCTAGTATTTAATAAATCTAGTATTTAATAAACTGGTCTATATCATCCAAGAATATCATCCAAGCCACGCATGTGAAAAATGATCCAAGCCTGGGTAAAGAGGATTTCTTTTGTGTGAAATGACATGAAAGAGATTAAAATTAAATTCACAAATGCAAACTGATAAGTAAACACTCTTTTTCAGCTCATGTCTATGTTATTCTCTTCTCAATGTGAATAGCTGCACACGTCCAATTTAATGATTGTGGACTGTTCCTACTCTGTAGACAAAACTTAATTGTCATTAAACACTCTTCTGTTTTAAGAGAGAAAAATGGCTCAGCAGGCATAACTTTATAAGCAGCAAAGACTTTGATGATTTCTTCAGAAGGTTCATAAACCAATTCTTTCATCTTCATAAAGCATAAAAATGAAGATACTGTAACTTATTTTGGACAACAGAGTAATAGTAATAGCAGAATGCATACCATAATGTGCAGTGTGTTGTAAATTAAAATCATATGTGATTTGACCCCCCTAAATCGAAATTCTTGCCATTGATTAAACCCAAACACACATACTGCACACATTTCCCCTTTTATTGTAGTTGCAAGTGGTCTTTAAAATTCCTTTCTAGTCTCACGCTTCTTAATACATCTGTCAAAGCTTGTCAAGCCTGTTATGACAACTTGGATCTTCCAGGCAGTAAAGTGCAATAACGTGCTGTAATTTCTCATATCCGCCTTTAATCTTCACTAATGAAATTGTCATCTGACACCACTTTTGAAGATCTCCTATGAAAGAGACAGCCAATAATTGCCTGGATTGAGCACAGGTCCCAGGAGTGACATCCATCGTTTAATCTTGTTATTGCACTGAGGAAAAGAAACACAGTTAGCTGTATCATCACTTTTTACAATGTATAATGAGAAATGAATAAAGCTACTAGAGACTGCAGGACAAGGTCTGTCCCCTCATCATTGTTCTGAACATTGATACTAACTGACTCTAAATGAAAATATCTCAATGAAAAAATAACTCCCTCTGTCACCACAGTTACAGCTCTTAATGGTAAGATGAATCAAACAAACTGTAAATAAATTACTCTGGGAGAAATGGAGAAGAAATCTGTGACTCGCAGCTTATCAGAGACAAGTGTTTGTTTTCATTTCATCTGGCTTTCAAAAGAAGAGTACTACAAATTTAATATCAAGTCCTCTGCAGCCAAATCAAGCCTGAAGTGTTAACTGAAAAGAAAGTATATTCAGGTGTGACTTGCTGTTTAAACAGATTAATGCTCCATCCAGGTGGGGGCTACACATTGGAGGTTGTGGAGGGCAGACCCTGCTACATGTAAAGTGCTTTGATTGGAGTGTTCAGAAAAACGCTATGTAAGGGTAAGGAATGATGATAATAATAATAATGCAGATGCAGTATGTACATGCATACATTACCAGAAGGTGTCACAAAACAATGGCATTTGAATCTCATTTACAACAATAAGGACTTCTGCTTGTAACAAATTACATTTTATCTTGCATTTAGAAAGGTTTCAGCAAATATCTGTTAGCAAAATGGTGCATATTATTTGAAAGAAAAATTGCTTTTGAGGTCTTAATATTGCTAAATACAGTAGGAGGCCAAAATTGTTACTATACATAAAAATATTTTGCCACCCTTTCTAAACCTGCTCATGTAAAAAAAATATAATGTGACTAGGTGAGGTATTATTGCAGAAAACACTGCAATTAATATGATCTGCAGTTAGCTTTTGTTTACCAATAAAGTATGTTCGGATAGCAAACTGTTCCTCTCTGGACACTGTGTCAGCTAACAGACACTGTATGCATGTTTCTGCCTTGCAATTCCACTGCTTCTTCTCTGTTAGAAGCGAGTGTGTGGGTGTCATAAAACAAATGACAAATTTGTACTGCTGTTAAAGTATTCGCTCCGATACAGGAATGCACGGAGCAATCATGCCAGAATGCAATATTATCCAGCAGTTGGATACACTTTCATTGAAGTCACAATATCATCAATGTCAAAGGATTCTACAGTAGGTAAGTTTTGGATTTGTGGCTGCTGTTGTTGTTAGGTTTGATATTACATACAGTACAATCAGGCACAGGACACATATTTGTAAATTTAAAAATTAAAATGATTTAGTGAAAAACACAAATGGTACAAAGGCACAAAAGTCCAATTAAACATTTAGATGCCCATGGTGATGATCAGCAGCAGTATATAAAATAGTATAAAAGAACTATACCACATAGTAAATTTACACCTAAGAGTGGTTTTTCGTACTGGTGAGATATTCATCAAATATCTGGAGAATGTATAGAAGTCTAGTTGTTAAAAAATGTTTAGAGGGCGGTTCTGGTTAGGAAAGTCAATGTACTCACAAGGCACTCAGTTAATTGGGAAGCTCAGCACCTCACACTGAGTAAGTCACGGTGAATCTAAATGATGCCCGTAGGAAGTCATTACACGGGCGACCTACTGTAGTAGATTTTAAACACGTCCTTGTTAGAATGTGTGTCGAAAACCATATATTAAAGCAGACTGATAAAATTTATAACGGAATGCAAAAGGTAGTCGTGGCCGAGTGGTCGCGGTGACTCCAAATCCTTCGGGGATTTCCTGTACAGGCTTGAAATGCATTGCGTGGCTCTGGACTGGCAACTGGGGGCAGTAAGATCATGGGTGGACACTTCATTGTGCTCTTGAGCAAGGTGCTTCTCTCCGGTCGTTGCAGTACAATAACCAGCAGTATAATTAAGTGCAGATGTGGATTCGGTCTATTGCTATTCCTAGTCTGGATTATAAATTAATGATCATTTTTAAAACGTAAAAACAATGGGTATACGTGCACGCATCAGTGAAAGACACCTCCTGAAATTCACATACAGTATAGAGCTGCGATTTGTAGCTCAAGCACTGCAGCCAAAAAAAGGATTTCATGAAATAAACATTATTAAAATAATTTGAAAAAAGTTCAAGTCCTGTTTGACAGGAAAAACTTTTATTACTTCACACCAGTTCCAGCAAGACTTTCCTGATAAAAAATAAGAACTAGGATTGCAACGCAGTTTCTGAAATGTTTTCAGTCAATAATTGCGTAGTTTCGTAGAGTTTGTAAAATAAACTATTAATATTAATATGTGCCAATATTAACTTATTAAACAATAAGTAAATGTAATTCACGCAATCCTTTACATAAATCAGGCTATACACAATGTTCTGGGTTCATTTTTTTTTTCCTATTCGGAATCGTGAATTTAAGGAAATACTGTAGATACCACCTTCAAATGTGATTTAAAATGTGATTGCATCTATTAGATACCGTATAAAAAAAGAATCAAAGCCTTAAAGAAAATAAATCAATGTGACTGCACCCTTGCTTTTTAAAACATATGGATTGGCATAATTACCACTAAATTATTGCATTTCACGAACTGCAGGTAAGAGACAATCTCTGTACCTTATTTTTTCTTTAACCTAATGTCCGTTTTTAGGAAAAGTCGAAGTAATAGCTGATGATTGGGAGTTGGAGTTTCTAATCTGCAGCTCGTTTTGTAGTGAACTTTGCTCATTTTCATTCATCATATTTTTTCACATTCACTTTAAAAATACACTAAAAATACACTAAAAAAATACACTAAAATGCTACAGGCTGAGCTCTGCGTTGGGGCGTTGTGTTGCTTAGCACCGCGTAATTGCTGCCACTAAATACTGGTTAAAAATAGACTTCATTACAGATCATTTAATGGCTGTGCGGGGAAATCAGGTTGTCATGAAGGCAGGGGACTTTCGGAAAAAGGCTGTAAGCAACAGTCTCATTTCTCGTTTTTAGTTTTTACTTCTGTGACGTGTTTTGCATGTGAGGTCTTGCACTACAGTCTGAGATACTTCAGAAATAAAACTGAAGTAAAATGACGATAATGGCGGTGATGATGATGATGATGATGATGATGCAAAAACCTAAACAAAACTATCGTGTTGTATTATCATTATAACAACACATCGGTCAGAACAGTGTTTACACTGAACACTGAAAGAGTAATTGTACATTTCTTGAAGTTGAATACAGCTGACTGTAGCCTGCGCTTCTCATGTCAGCTGCTCCGTGTCAGCACCTGTTCTCCGCACATCACAACGTGATCACTAATTAAGTCTGTGATGGCTTTGCAAGACACAGTTGTTGTTTTTATCAAAACTTTGACATCTTCTTGCGCTTTTTCATTTAAAAAAAAATGTGTTTCAGACGCACAGTTTTCACCAATGGAATGTGGGGAGTTTTGATAACGCCTTATTTTCAGTGCTATAAATCCAGTAAATTGTACAAGGTTTTCAGTTAATAGACCTATTACAATATGTAAAATACATGCAAAGTCAGTAAACATTAAATATCAAATATTTTTTGAGTGCTACAGTAATCAAAAAGACTGCGAAATGATTAAGATTATAACCACTTTCAATCTACAGTGAACATGCTGTATGTACAACTCTAATGTAAAATGTTTTCTGGATTTCTGTATTTTACTGGGTTAATAGTTACATTCTGTTCCGGGTATTATATTTCATGACCTAAGAACCACGAATCTTGACTGTCTCAGAGAGATGCTGGATGGTGAACTAGGCAATTTTGTCCTAGTAATAGCAACAATGCCTAATCCCCTGGCCAAAAGCAATAAAACTCAGGTTTCTACTGTACCTGCCAGCTGACAGCCCTTGTATATTAGAGCCACACAAACCATGACATTCCAGACAAAGAATATCAAAGCCTTCTTACTGCTATTCTGACATCAGAACCCTGTGAACTGAACAAGCATGAAGAGACTGTGGAACATTGTACATGGTTTCACAGACAGGGATGGGATTGTCCAGAATTAGTAAAGCCAAGTCATGCTGTTTCATCAAACCGTATGAAGGCCGAGACCCTTCTGTGAAACCTGGCTCGTTGTATCCATGGCAACATCAAAACTGTTTTGACAGATCAAACTGCAATAAAGATAGTTGTGCTGCCACTAAAAGTGCCGGTAGAGGCAGATATTTATAGCCAGTGGTGAATAAAATTTACAGTTTTTATTTGGACGCAAATATAAACCATTGAACTGGTGTTATAAATAGTGCTTCTGACCGCTTAAAGAAAAATAATGAAAATACACCAAGCCTACATTTCTGCATGTTTCGGTAGTAGACGATGTCTGATGCTGTTCCACTTTGGATTTTTAGATTTCCAAGACTACCTAGACATTTTGCCAACATATTTAGTTTTCCTTTAATTGGTATTTCAGATACTGTGGTGAGCGTACAGAGGAGTCCTTTGATTGCGATCCATGCCACTCTATTTTCTTTATTAAAACCAAGCCAATTCTCGTTTCATCTCTGAAAACCAAATATATTGCAGAATGCCAAAGGTCTGAAAAAAAAACTGTTGTGAGGATTAAACCATTTGTAATAAATTTAGCTTTGCACTGTGCACCGCAAGACATGTTGCTGATTTTTTATTTCTGGGCCCGAACTCTGGCATGGAGGTGAAGTTAAGTGCACAGACAAAATCTGTAATGATGATAAATAGCCTGTGAAAGGCCTGGGCCCCCTGATGTAGGGCAGGGCTGTTGGCTCCTCTTTTACAAACACTACCAGGAGGATTTCTTTTCATGTGCGTTCTGGCTTCAAAGTATTCAAGTCATGTTCTGATCGCATGTAAGTCTGACTACTTAACTTAGGTCTTAGTCTTTAACTGGACACGTGCCCTGGGGATCTTTAGAAATTCAAACTGGATACATCTGCTGATTTAGAGGCATGTCCTTACTTATGTTTGAATTATTTTTATTTCCATGGCATGAACGTGTAAACCTGGATGTTTAAATTACACAAGCAGGTCTACTAGACATGATAAAAGCAATTTGTAAATATATTGTATCATAACTGGTCACGGTATCATGTTTTACACAACTTTTAAATATAGAATTGCTTGATGCCCAGTTACAGTCTTTGGGGTATCTTTATCCATAGCAGTGAATGGAGCTGAAAGGTGAAATGAAGGACAAAATAGCAGCAAGAACAGTCATGGCTACACTATACTTATGAGACCCAAACAGGGCAGAACATGCCTGTAACCAGAAGGTTTTGATTAGTGTTGTTTACAAAGATAGATAGCAAATACAATCTGTATTCTTTTCAGTTGTCTTTCATTTAACATTCAGTGATGGGACTCAACAGTTATATTGTTGGCTTTTTTAGGAGATGTACATACCATGTAAGCATACATTCAGTGTATAATAAAAGTTTTTTTTTTTAAAGAAGACAGATTGAGGCAGACTGAGAAGTCATTAGTAATAACCATAGAGGTGTGATTACGGGACGGCTTTATTTGTATTAATATTCATATTGGATTGTGATAATAATTGTACGCTCTCAACAATTTAACATGAAAGGTGTTAATTTTAGTGTATATAATACTGATGCACCGGAGAATGGTGTATTGTAATAAGATCTTTAAAATAGACACAGCTGTTGGGAGCAAACAAATGCAGTTTATTTACCTTGCAGGAAATGAAACAAAATCTAATTTCATCTTTGAGCCCCTGACTGACTTCTTCAAAGTCCTTCACTAAATGTAGCAGATAACTAAGTTGCTTCCCTTCTTCAAAAACACACACAAAATCCGAGATTCCTCTCAAAACTAAGTCTTGTGTTACCATAAATGGGCAGCTCAGCTGCTTGCAGAATATAATTCTCTGTCCAAAACTCTTAACAAATGCTCTTCCTGCAATCATTAAAAGATGAATCACAGTCCTTTGGTTGGTAGGTCATTCCCTTCTCCTTTTTCCTCGGTGAATTTGCAGAAAGAAGATCTGCCCTCTGGACTGATTCTGGTAGCCTTGGCTTCCTGGTTTATAAAGTGTCACCTGACCAATTGTCTTCCAGCAGCAACTGGTCAGGTGACTGAGGGTAGCAGCTCATTTAGACAATCGTTCAATCATCTCTCTTTTGCTTGAACCTACTGCCCCCTCACAACTGTTTTCATCTAGATAGTTTTGCCTTTCAGGAGAATCTTTATCTTTTTAAGCTGTCCTGTAAGACAACAAGAAGATTACTTACTTTCAGTTCATAGTGTGTGGGCAAACATGGTGTTTTGAACTTCAGATGTTATAAAAGGGTGGATTTTCGATGATTGGCATGTGGGCTTCCACAACCCTTTCTTTGCTTTGGAAATGTATAACAATCTGTCCACTGCATTTGAAAGTCTGAGACAGACTGACCATTAGGTGCCTGATCTGCACAGCACAGACAACTACCAAACCATAAACCCAATAGACTGGTCAATATTGACCATTTTGTATAGCAATGAAGATAGCATCATTCCTTGCACTTGAGTAAGGATGTCCTGTCTGTTTATTTTTTATGTAGTTGGTGGATTATTTTACTATTTTTTTAACACTTCATGAGAAGCTTAATCTGTTTATTCTGTCCTGTAATCCAACAAGAAGATTACCTACATTCAGTTTATCATGTATAAGGCAGAATTGTTTTTTTGCAGACACCAATAAAGGCAGTTGAACTGGTGTTACAAGTAGCGCTTAGGAGACCATAAAGAGAATAAAAAGAAATGAAAATATACCAAGCCACCTTTTCTGCATATTGCTGTATTTGTAGATGTTGGATGCAGTTGCTGTTTTTACATTTCCAAGACCTCCTATACATTTTGCCATCATATTCCATTTCCCTTCAATTGGTATTTCAGATATGTGGTGATCTTACAGAGGAGTCTTCCGCTTAGGATCCATGCCATTCTACTTTCCTTATCAAAAGAATAAAAAAACAAACCTTTTCCAGTTGAACAATATTTCCATATTTCTAGTTTATTGGACCATTTTCAGAATAAGGTTCTTGTTCTAAGCTCGGTGGGCAGAGGGTCAGTCAGTCTCTCTCCCCCTGTCTGTCTCTCAGTCAGTGCCCTGGGGTGTGGAGCCTCTGGCTTCACTCAGCTGAATTACACACCTGCTGAAAGGGAGCTCACATTTTAGTAGACAGAAGCACAGCTGTCAGGTATCATGACCTTAAGGACCGACAGCAGACAGTAGTAATGATCGCCGCCTGTCACAGTCGGATACAATAAACATTCATGAGTTGTGAGTGGAGATTTGAAGGTTTTGTACATGATTCTTGCTCAGCAATCTGGGAAAAAAAGTATGTCTACCTAGAAATATCAGGCTAAAAGTACATCAACAGCTGATTGAGCCCAATAAGTTTTTTGTTACCATGACTGCATATAAAACTAGGCATGATTAAGCAATTTATGTTTTAGATAAGGTGGAAATCTGCTTCAAATGCATTTCTAGTAAATTTCCAACAGCTATGAAAAAGGACATGAGGGCATCATTGTTAGGGCACAGATCAGAAAGATAACACAGGATGAGCTGTTTGAAGGAACAGTGAAGCAGGTAAAAACTACTTGACTTCATTCATGAGTCAAATTCAGAAGTGTCTCCCGCAATCACAAATCCTGGCTACAAGGTCATTGTCGTAGAAAATCTAAGCAAATTGGAAAGTTAGGCTGACATGAGGCATGAGTCTAGATGGTCACTTACTTCACTCACTTTTAAAATATTTGCCAGAAAACGCAGTGAGAAACGAGGAGAAGGTTTCCACCAGCGTATCATGATTATGGAAAAAAGCTATGAAGGAAGATAGCTTGTCAACATAAGGGCAGATTGCTGTGGGTCCCTGAAACGCAAAAATGTGGCAAAGAAATGACAGCTTTGTCCTATTGATCAATGATCAATACACTGTATCAGTATACTATGAATGATTACTACAGTAGGTATGTACTAATACCAAGCATATACTGAGAATAAATCTGACTTGTTTGTTGTGAAAACCCCAGATATGATTGATGAAACTGGTTATTACATTTGCTAAAAGTGTATAAGGTCACGTAATGGAAAACAAGATCACTTAATAGAAAACATAAGTATTTAGCTTTGAAATGCATACCAGTGAATTAAACTTTAGTACATATTTCCCAACTCCACATGCAGGTGGGGCTTTCCTGATTCATATAACTGATGGACTTGTTGCTTTGGCAGTAGTCGTTTTTGGCCTTTATACTGTTATTATTAATTGATTTGGCTTCAAAGTGATTTACGTTTATACCAATTTATAGAGCTGAGTCTTTTGCTGAATCAACCTGAATGAAGTAACTTTCTACAGAGTATAACTGCAGTTCGCCCCCATGATTTAAACCCACAGCCTTTCCAGCTAAGAGTCCAGAGCACTAACCACTACTCTGCACTCCAGCTAAATTTGATACACTGCAGTCCTTCACAATTGATCTAGCCTGTTTCATAATGTCTAGAATCTGTTGCAGATTCAAAGGTGTGAAACACTCTTTACAAGTGGTTTAAAACTGAGCATTATAATTCTACAGTTCTGCATATGGCTTGCCATGTTTTTCCATGCTCGTGCAAAAATAATGGGAAAGAATTTCTAAACAAATTTACCTAAAAAGCAAAGGTGATATGATTATCCCTCTTTTTTCACTTTTTGTCACTATTGACCCTTCTTTGAGGTCAGCTTGCCACCCCAGGGTGAAATGAATTAATTCTGCTTTCAATGTGGTATGATGGACCTGGATTCAGTGCTATTAAAGATCATAAATACAGATGTGATACAAGCAGGATGGATTGGTCTGCAATTGAGTTCATTTTATTTTCTTTTAGACTCATATTATATTAGTACATTTCAAATCACCCTGTACAACCCAGTTTTTACATTTGGTTTGGTATATTCAGAGTCTTATTTATCAGTCAGACATGTTTTGGCTAAGCAGCACGAGTACCACTGGGACCAAGTAGTTTACTTGTTTTCAACATTAATATAACACTTCTCAGTTTCGTCAAAAAAGGAGCAGTGGAGTTTATGTTAACCGAATAAAAGCTGGCTAAATACATGTATCAAGACTTTTCATCTCCTGCAATTTACCCATCAGCATACCTTAACGGCTTCATTTCCTCCTTCGTTATTCTTGCACTGTTGCAGAATCTTCAGTCTGGATTTCAGTTAATCACCTTTTCCCAATTTTACAGTTTTGATCTATATCTTCTAAGTGATAGCTTTAAGAAATATAAAACAAATTGTGATGACAGAGTAATTGTCTTTAATGTTAGTGGATGTTGTTGTGATGGGGTGGAGTTTCCAGGTGAGTCATTCTGCCAGCGCTCATGAAAACAGCTCCTGTGCTTGCCTGCATTTTGTTAGCAGTTTAAATTAGTCAAGAAGATCCACGTCTTTCCCAATGTCCCAGAAACGAAAGAAAATATGATTTGGGACTTTATTCTTGACAAATCTGGAAAAAGATGTAGTTTCCAATCTTGGATTAGAGATGAACAGGAGAAGAGTTCCATAAAAGTTATGGTTCCCTTTCACGTCTTTTTTAAGCAGCATTGTTAAACAAATGCAATAAAACATAAAAATGTTCATTCCCGGTTGTTAAAAAATCTATTTTATTTCTGTTACAAATGTTCTTCAGATGTCATTGGCAGAGTCCCATGTTGTTAGTAGGAAATAATGTAAAGCAGTTTAGCTTGCAGTTCATTTATGGTAGAAAAATGGCAGTCACATAAGAGGTATATACTGTAATGAAACTGTTTCTAAGAACATAAGAAAGAGCCCATCTGGCCCATATTGTAGTTATTATCCAATTGATATCTCAACTAGCCATATCTCTGAGAGAAGCTGAAGTACTGGCTTCAACAACATGACTGGGTAGCTTGTTCCATACTCCCATGACCCAGCTGTTAAACAGTACTGTAAGTGCGGCACTGTTATTACAGATACCCAAAGCTAAAAGCTGTCAGACAGAGGGGATTATAGAGATCCCTGACAGGTACCTTCCATTCAGACAACTCTCAACTCTACATAGTCTTCCTCACTGTGCATGGCAATAACCAATTTTACTTTTCTGTCAGACAAAAATGTGTCTGTATAACTTTTCTGTTATGATAATATTGTGACTGATTGTAGAATTTAAATAAAGGGCATTATTCTTAATTTTTGACAACCATCTGTTTAACTGAGTTGAATATGTGCTTACTTGTCTGGAGTAGTAATACTGTACGTACCTAAAGCAATACATATCAGTCAAATCTGATGTGATCTTGGAGTTTAAGAGATAGTTTTACCCACCTTCCCTTCAACCATGACATGATTACCAGTAGTTCCACTGATGTACTGTAACATTAACCTAAAAAATATATAAAAAAACTATTGTAGACTTACAAGCCCTAGCCATGAGTGCTGGCTCCAGATAGATTAAGCCTGTTGCACGGTTTTATAGCATGCTGACAGAAGATAGTTCCTGCCAACATGGCATTAGTCAGACTGAAGCTCAGATGCTTCAGCTAAAGAACATTGAGGCCCTTTTATAAAGCGTTATCCCTACACATATTAATCATGTGGCTAATCATTGAATCATTGCTTCGGGGGTTGAAGGTCAACCCAAGCTTCCAAAAACACATTTCTTGCATCTTAAATGTTTAAAGGAATTATCATGGGAACTATTTTGCAGGAATTAATGATGATGGCTTGCTTGAATTTTTCTTCACTTGAGAATTCCAAAGTAATGAAAAGAAACATTTGAGAATTACTTGATACCTTCCCTTTTTCGTTTGGTGTTCTGTTCTCTTTGGTGAAGGCCCAGCCATGGAAAAACAACCTACAATTCCTTTGTCCATTTCTCAAAACTGGTGACAAATTGCTTGTTTCCTTAAATATTTAAGTCTTGGATATCAAATTGCATTTTTACACATATATCTCCCAAAACCATAGTATACTTAATCATTGCATGTCTTATTGTACATATATTTGATTATAATCAGGAAATGGTTTTAGTGCAAATTTAGAACTAAGCAGTTAGATAATAATTAATTACCATGAATCACCACGATGTGTTAGATGGGAATCAGCTATAGCTGGCTCATAAGATGGACGTTTTGATTCAACTTTTTGAAATTTACAAAAATTTAAAAAAGAAAGAATAGTGTGAGAAATGATCAGTTTTGTCACTATTTAGTGATCACTTTTGATGTAATAATCAAGAGTTGATGTTAGGTTTAAAAATGGGGTTCTACACCATTGTTCTTGGTTTATTTCTCAATTTGAAATTGGCATGACCTCATCCGTGTAGCTCACACATGACACCAAGAGCAGCTCATAGGAAGAAAAACAATCAGCCATTCTGACTAGCAAGACAGTTATACTCAGTGGGAGTCCCTCAGCCCTGAGAACTGAGCTCATGCAAAACAGTTTCCACTTGGCTCTGCAGGCTTTCATTTCTTTACACATTCCTGTGCTGCAATAAGAACAGACCAGAGAGCAAGGCAATCTGTTTAAGCCTGTCCTGGAGATACAGTACAGTGTGCAAGAATGGACTATACCCTGGATGTGCCAGTCTATTGCAGCGTCACACACAAGGGAACAATTCAGAAACACCAACTAACCTAACCAGCATCACTACAGAGGTAGGGGGAAAAAACAGAGCAGGAGAAAGCACGGGCCCATGAACAGGATCCAAAGTCCATCCTGCCCAAGAGCTGTGAGTCAGTAGTGCCAGCCGCCATCTGCACCTGCTGCCTAAGGTTTCACACATCATGCTTTTTTTTAACAAAACCTGATGTTACATGATACGTTATGCAGATTTAGCATAAGTTAGCTCTGGATAACTGAGGAAAATGCAAAAAAATCATTATTTGTTTTATAATCACCCTTCAATTTCCATTCAAAATGTCCATGAGGTCCTTGTCCTGGAAGAGGACAATTTCAAAAAAACAAAAACAAAAACAGAGCAGTCTACAGGTGAAAAAACAGTGGGAAAAGCCTATGGAATTACTAAAAACAACAAGTCAGCATGCAACTGTAAATCGCTTAAAGAATGCCAATATCGGAATACGGAATACGGAATGCCAATATCCATTAAAAGATCTATTCCCAAACCCACACAAATCAAAGTGTTGCTTACCTTTTGAGAAAAGCCCGTGGAGCTTTAGCAAATGATAAGTGTGGCTTCTTGACATGGGAACGTGTGATAATGTGAGTTTAGGTTTGAGAGTTAAAGTTAAAAGGAGGAGGTGTACACAGCTCAGATGAACTGAGCTGCGAAAGAGAGCTGAACAATAATACTGGATGTCATCAAAGATTATTATTTCCAGAGTAAACCCTGGATTCGTTCCAGGAAATCTTTGCTGGATCAAACCCATTGATAGGCTTAGTCAGGAAAGCTGATTGGTTATCATATAAGCAGAGTAGCTGTTCAGGAAAATACACTTGTAAAGAATCCTGAACAACACGTTTCTTAAAAAGGGTCAACAGCAAATGCATTATGTTACAAGGGACACCTTCAATTTGGTAAAATATGCTTTGAAAGTCTATGATAATACAATAATCATACATAATATATCATTACATTATACTAAAAGTAATACTGCCGTCCAGGAAAATATGGGTTTGCTAGTTCCCATTTCCCAATATCTAATGAGGTGTTTCTGAAAACTTTATCCATATGTTTCTATATTTTAATTCTGTAATTTAATTTTTTTATTTTAAATCTGCAAAGCTGTTACTAATACAGACGCATAATTATATATTTTTAAAACATGTTTTTTAAAAATCAAATGCTTCTTTAAATTGCTTGCATTTGTAATTTTGCTATTGAAATAATACTCGAATCCTTTATCACTAGGGATCACTCATGATGAAATTCTGCAATATACTGTATTTGCTTTCAATAAAAACAACATTAGTAGAAACATTTGACTAGAGAGGAATTTGTTTAATCTCTGAGAGATTATTTCATAGAAAAAAAGTCATCAAAAAATGATACAATCACTGTTTTTGCGAAACATTACAGAGTTATATAAACTGGTGGGGTAGTGTGCAATACAAATAACAAAAAAGAAGAAAATACTTGATTTAATAAGAAACAATATCAAACCTGATTAAACTGTGTTTTTCCTGAGTCTGTTGATTAAAAAACACAGCTGGTGAGGACATCTGTATTTGATTTATTTTGCTTCTTTTATCACTTAACATTTTTCTCAGAAATACTATTACATTTTAAAATTTGTTTCAGCTTACGGAATGTGCTTAAAATTAGTAGTCTTGGAGAAGTAAACATGCGGTTTATTTGATCTTAAAAGCATTTAAATCTCAGAGAAGAATATTTTCCAATTATTTTAATACCGCTTCGTATGTTTTTAAAAACACATCCGCAACAAGACTCCCACCCCATTAGCTTGATCAAGTAAGACTTGACATGCTCTGCCCAGCGATGGGAGACCTCCAGGGAAGAGAGAGTTACTATCGCAAGTGGTGTTGGTGGAATAGGAAGATAAGTAGGTTATGTTCTCCAATCTGGACCACAGTGTCTAATCCCCCCAGTGTGGTTGTGCTGGCTGAATTCCACTACATTTTCCTTATAAAATGCTTCAAATGCTGTTTATCATTTGTACAGTATCTCCATGTGTCTCCAAAAATCTACCAGGAATATTCCTGATGATACTTGGAAAACCAAAATCTAAAAATAAAACTACTGGTGATTTAGTAGCTATCACTCCTCCTGCAACAGCAAGGAAAGAGTCAACTGTGTCCTGAGATTTAAAACATTGCTGTGTACTCTGCCATTAAGTGTCAGCTCTCATCTTACTCTTAAACAATATTGCACTGTCATATGTTGTTCAGCCAGCTAAGTTGACAAAAATCTAATTACTAGGTGACTTTCAGATGTTATAATTGTTTCTACGATAGAAACTAATCTGAAAATTAGCTTAGTTCCATTTCTCCACATACCACATCATTGCAAAGAAAACTTGAAGGAACAGGAACTATTTAGTCCTGAACAGAGGCGATTACAATCTGATACAAGTGTTCAAAATCCTTAAAGGCATTGACAAAATGCATGTAGCAGACTTTTTAAAATGAACAGTGAAATAGTAGGAGGCACTTTTTGCCCACAATGTTGTGCGAGTCTGGAAAAAGCTTCCCATCCATGTTTTTTTAAGTCAACACAGTAGCAGGATAACATCTGTGGATCACTTAGCTGCTAGCTACCACATGGACCAGATGGGTTGAATGTTCTCCTCTTGCTTCTAACCTTTCTTGTATAGTGACTAATCCTGATAAAGTTTAGTGTGTTTTTTATTTAAACTGGTAAACTGGTTATTTAAACTTCACTTGTTAAATGGGTGAAGTTTCTTTTCTGTGTAAATGTAACCATTTCAGAGACCATCCAATATCACATGGTAAAACTGAGCTTTTTGCTACTATTGAAGTGATTAGAAAATGGATGTATGTTAGTAGTGAAGATGTATTTGTAGTTGCATTTGCTATGAAGACTGTCCGAAAAATTAATCAAATTTCTGAATTAAGGAAAAAAAAGTCTTTGTTAGAAGAGATAAACAAATAGGATATGAATGAGAATGAAAAACATTTTAAATTGGACAGAACGCATCATCTAGCTTGTACAGAAGACTAATATGACATTCACATTTGGCAGTGTGTATTTGAATGAATAAGTACACAGACTGCAGTCCTTCAGACTCCTTGCAGCATTATTGCATCATTTCAGAGCTTGCAATGCACTTAGATTCCCCTTTCTTTGAGAAACCAAAAGCTTACTGCAGTCATTTTTTTTTCATCTGACTGGCTGAATAATGATAAAAAACCACACAGCTGCTTTACCAAGAACAATGATAATGTCAGAGGGATGGATTTGGAGTGAGAGGCACAAGTTCTGTACAGTGATAGTCTCAATGGGGGTACAAGGACAATTATTAAAGAGAATGCATTGAGAACCAGTGGAATTCTCTCATCCACAGAAATCCCTTATAAAGCTGTAAGGAACCCCGGTCCACATTCCACGGTTTAATTTAGTTTATGGGCTCAGCAAAGAGCCTTTGGCAAAGATCCAAACATAACATGTTCTTCAGGTTTGATGAAGCACTGAAATATTTGGGCCATGGAAATCGGAGAGCTTAATAAACCGTTATAAAGTGAAAGAAAGTTTTCTTTTTCCCCGTCTTTATGAGAATTTGTGTCCTTTATAAATTTGTCTACCCCAATAAAACACTGTAAGCCAATATATTTTTTTTATTTTCTATAAATGCAACTTTATTTATGCGTGAAAGACAGTTATGGGAAGTAAAACACAGCGATCCTTGTTTTCATCTCGAGGCTGAATTTAAGCTGGCAGCTTCACCCTTGAAGGCTGGACTCACCTGACTGGACAGCATTTAAGTGCTTCAGTATTCACTAAATGGCTGCACTGCTCATAGCCTGGCACAAATCACAAGTTATATGAACCAGCACTCTATGGAAGAGTGAAAATGATAACACTCCCAGCCTATTACGTCATTATTGATGGATAATATATTACACAATTAAAAGAAAATAAAAAAATACTGTAGTTTCCTCTGTAAAATCAGGATTGTAATGCTGCCCGAATAGTAAACTGAAGAGTAATCAGACTCAGTGGGGATATGGATTACAGTCTTTGACTGCAGATTAAATGGCAGTAGTGTGGAGTGTGGACTGGTGGTCTGTGGACTCCTGACCCATGAATTCCAGGTGGAATGTCTTGATCAAGGTACAGGCAGTAGATGAGGTAATGGAAACACCAATGCACAGTCACTAACATCGGTCAGTACAGCCTGTATGAGCCGTGACTTAGAGTCTACCAGCATCTAGAGTTCTGCAGGAGGCATGTGGCACCATTCTTCCATGAGAAATTCAATCAACTCATTAAATCTTGGTGGATAATTTTAGATGAAACTGGCTATGTGAACCCAGCTCTTTAAAAACCAGTGAGGTCTCTTCTTGCTGCATAAATATAGGCAACCAAGCCTGTACAACATTTTCATACATGAATCTAAACATACTGAGATGTTATTTGCTTAATTAACACAAGAATCACTCCTATGTGGAAACCACTGCTTTTAAAATACCCAGTGTCCCTCATTTACGCAGGTGTTTCCATTATTTATCTATTACCTGCATTATTCTCAGACTGCTGAACTCTTCCTTATGAATAGATACTCACTTTACTGTTATGAATGAGAATTAGTTTTCAGTTGATAATTTAAACAATGGGAGGAAGATTTAGCTTAGGTATTTGGGGAAGGACTTTAGGACAGATTATGTGACAATGTTCAGAAATTCTCATTTAATAGACAATTCACTGAATATTATTCACTCTTCAGAATATATGCTTATTGGTTCCGCATGAATACAATACCCCAGAACTCTGTATAATACTGTCATAGACTCAACATGACTGCTTTTTATTATAGATTATTTTGGTCATGTTCTCAGCCATATACTGAAGAAAGGTAAGAAGAAAGATACTGGAAATCAATGATCATAAAATCTGTGCCATGCATTAATTTTCCAGGTGACGGATTATTGCATAAACAAACATGCCTATTTGTTTATTTTAGATGCATTAAGATTGTGTTCTATTTTGAGAATCAACAAAAAGAATTCCCAGCATAATAAATAGTGTACTTGTTAGCCATATTTGTTTTAGGAACAAGTAATACATTTATTCCATGCTGGAAAGTGAAGAAAGAAAACACAACGATTCGGGTGTGGAGCCTTCTTCGGGTGTGAGCATATTTGTTTTATTCAAGTTAGCAGAGTTCCACCCATCTACTCTATGTGGATAGGCTATTATTATTTTCCATTTTCATTCAGTTGTGAAAAGTTGCTCAGGAAATCACTCAACCACCTTTACAGGCTGTATAATAATAGCGTGTTCTTAGACAGGTTTGTACCACCACAAGCAATTAAAAGAAATACATATGCATCCTTTTTTTGTAGCTAAAACACACATTTGCTTTTAACAATAGTGACAAGTGTGTTCTTGATGACCTACTGTATATACTGAGCAAAAAGGAACATCCTTTGCAACTGCAACATGTTTACAAAATATTTTGTTTGTAGAAAGTGCAATGCAGTGACATTTTAACCTCACTTTTATTAAACATATGACATAGGTAAATTCCTTCACAAAAGTCCCTTAATCCCACAACCCACCACTGACAGTATGAGTCTTTATTCTGAGACACACTTATCCACTACTCTACACTGCCTCCAGGATGTATACCAACCACAGGTTTTAAGTCCAACCTAAAAGATGGTATCTTCTATCATGCATTGTTGCCACCTTTAGTTTGGAATTCTGCTTCAGAGGGAAGAGTTCAAGCGGCTTCACCCATTAGACACTTCCCATCCCTGTTCTGACAAGAGACAGCCATGACTATTTTCTGATGTCTAAGAAGAAGACAACACTACTAGGCTGTACTGGGCTGCTGGTAGCCATTTCGTCGTTTAGAGTGACTTTCAATATTTTGTTTTAATTTTTAAGCACTTTATTTTTTAATTATGTTCTGAGTCTTTATGAAATAGTGTGGACACCTAGACATAATTCAGTATCATACCAGTTCTTATCAAAAACATGAAGAGTTTTGCTAAATTAAATATGTAATACGTTGATATACTGTCACCGGCCGAGTGACCAGGTTTGGCTCAAAAGAAAAGAAACTCCCACCCAGCAGTCTTCAAATGCAAACAAAACTGGATTTATTGCCATCAAAATAGGGATAACAAAAAACACCCCTCACAGGAGAACTCTCCACACCTTTCCTCCAAGGCACCCTCCTCCATACTGAGCTCTCCAGTCCCTTTTACAGCCCCTCCTCTTCTCAGGACCATCCTCTTAAAGGGACTCGCTCACATTTTCTTAACAGGGATGAGCAGTTTGACCAAAATAAAGTATTTAACCATCCCAAAGAAACTTATAAATTTTAACAGAGTCATGCAACCGTGATATATTGACTTAAACAAAACACCTAACCTTACATCGGTTATTTATAGATGGCTCACAGTAACCTTTCCCTTTAAGATCATTTGTGTGATACAACAAACAGGAAAGGTGACTGGTGGCCATCTTGAGCAACACAAAACAATACAATACAATACAATACTCCAAATGGGGTAAACACCGCAGTGCTTTTAGGGAAACAACAAAAATGGTAAGTATCATTCACACTTCATTCGTATCACATACACTCTCTCAAACATACCAGAAGGGTAGAGGGAAATATTGGAATATTTCACATTCAGTAAAAGAAAGAAAAAATAACAAGCACTCTGTCACATGTACAATAGTAGCAATCACAGTCATTTTCCCTCTCTCGACCTGAATGAAAGATATGAATGTTTTTTTTCCTTCCAGTATTGCTTCATTTTGGAGTTTTTTGTAATATACCCATCTTTTACTTTTTTCCCCTCTACCACCCCCTCCACTTTTTTAGGACATCTTTATTTTTAATACATTTTTCCTGTCTTTTACTTAAGACCTGGTTACTGAGTCACAGTCTTCGGCCCCAACATTTACTTATAATGATTTATTAAGATTGAGTTTGAGAGATCAGTAATGTGAGGCAGTTTTCTGGTTCGTAACCTTTCTTATGTTCTTATAATAGAAAAATATAACTTTTGCTTAAGAGCTATAAAGTTGTTAGTTTTGTAAATAAATTTGAATTTGGTTCATCAACAATCCTGAAAAACCTGGTAGATTTTGTTTATAAAAGCTGCTAAGTCAATAAAGTCTTCAAAATCTCAGATAGGGTAACATATTGCTCACAATAGTTTTGGTTTTGATTTCCTGGAGTCTTAGTACATTTAATTAAAGCTCCTCATGACCGACCATCTTGATGTATTTTGGGGGGCCACAAAACAGCAGTTCTATGTAACTTTTAGCCAGTGTAGCTCAGCTGGTTGAAAAGAGGAAAGTATTGTGAGTCTGATAACCAAACTGACCATTTGGAAGTCAATGAAGCTCCTGCAACAGAGGGGTGTGTTTGTTTCCTTTCCTCCAGTTCAGATGTACTCGTTGACCATAGTGCCGTCTGTCTCTGACCTCTCTGCAGGTCTCAGGCTCTGTTTTCTTTAGGCCTCCCCTAAATCAAACTTCCCTTTTGATGAGGCAGGGGTGCTTTAAAAGAAAGATGGGGTCATGTGCTGATCTTGCCTTTTCTTGGCACCTTATTAGCACAACTGCTATTTCGAAGAAGCATATTTAGTCATGGTATCCAATGGCATTTGGCCAGAAGCCATGAAATTTTGCAAAGTCTATATATAACCTGTCAAAGTCTGTTTACTACTTAATAAAATAAACCTGAGCCATGCTTTGGCTGTGCTAGTGCCAGATGGAAAAGGCAATTGCACTTAACGATTTTCTTTAAACGATATAATTATTGTTGCTTTGTCCTGATTTGAAAATGGCCCGTACCTTTTATTACTATGTTTCTAATTTTATTATTTCTGGTGGCTCAGTGTGTGGTTACTATTTATAACAGCCTAACACTATTTTGTTGCACATTACCATAATTGCATTCACATTTTGTGTCTCACAAAATATAGTACACACATGCAATATAGACCATACTGAACATAAAATTATAGAAAATTGTCTGGATATGTGACGATCACATATTGATATTGATATTGAGGAAGAATATTTACATTTAGCTTTTTTAAGTGTATAAGATAGTAACTAGGTGGCTTTGACAAATGCCTTTTACCTAGCAACAGTATGAAAGAACAATTGCAAGCATATTATTTGATGTTTTGATGCTGCAGAATGTCTAGCTAAATTTCACAACTTTTATTTATATACTTCATTTTGTCTATATACTGTACAAGGTAAATTCTTCTTAAGAATAACGTGGTCAATTACAAAGAAATGTTGGTAGAGAGAAAAACAACTCCTAATATGGGAAATTTAGAATTTCCTGTTTGAGTTTTCTGTATAAAACTCATTGCATTTACCATCTCGTTGGAGAGGTTACTCACAGATCTGTATGATTGTATCCTCCCCACGCTCATGAATGAAGGACTCTGCTTGACCACACCTAACCTGAGTGAAGAGTTTTCAATATCCTGTGACTTTTTTTGCACCAACAAATGCATTAGCATATGTAGAGACATGTCTCATTAAAGAATTCAGCATTAAACAATACCATTTGATCATGGGTGTCACGTTATACACATATTTTCTCTGTAAATAAACTCTCTGTTTTACAGACTTAGTGGTGTTTTGAGTTCTCTTATATGTCTTATACTGTAGAAATATAAAATACACTTACAAACTTTGCAAAATAAAATTATTTATTTATGCATATATGGTTTAAAAAAAGATAAATTATACAGATTCTAGATAGTGATTAAATGTGTTTGTGTCAATTTAATTGATCATTAATGATGAACCATGAAATGCTTGAATGACTTTTAGCTGTTGCACAAGCACTAAATCGCTTCATTAGTGAAAGGCACAGGCTGGGCAAAGGGGATGAGAGGATTTAACCAGTTTGAATTTATGCCTAGTGAAACCCAAGAAAGAAAACGTCAGAAAGGCACCCATAAACCTTGCTTATGAACAACATGATGCCTTCATGTCAGCGGTATGTGGAAGGTGTACCACCTAGCATGCCTAGCAATCTTATTTGTTGCTGTTCTTTTTGGGGCTCATCCTGAAATGACAACACTCCAGCATAACTACAGACATCCTCATGCTGCTTGTGTTAAAACAGCTCTTTCCTGAGTGATGAGAAAGTGAAAGCTGTGAATGTGACACCAGGATAAATTTATCACTCTATTTATGAACAAGTAAAGGTTTATTCCATGCTGGAAAGAAAAGAGACACAATGTCTCAGCTGTGGAGCCTTCTTCAGGTTGTGTCTCTTTTCTTTTCAGAATGAAATTCAATTCCATTCAATTCAGCTTTATTGTCATAAAACTTACACAGGTGCATAGTATAATGAAAAGTGTTTCTCATTAGTCACTCAGGTGCAGTATATAAATAGGACAGAAGATACGAAAATAGACAGTAACACAATAGCAATAACAGTAACATGTAAGAACATAACATAAATAACATGTAATCAAGTAATCAGAACTGTACAATATTCCGCAAACAGAGAAAATATAACAGGACAAAAACAGTGCAAGGTAATTCTTGGAACAGTGCAAAAATAGTATGGTTAAAAATAGTATGGGTAATTAATAAATATTAAATATTATTACGACTGGTACAGTTTTACTGGGCTATCGAGGGGACAGTACAATTTCGGCTTACGTGTGTGTAGTGGTGTAGGAGTACAGTCATTGTGGGTACAGGAAGACGTTAGGAGAGATCATAATATGGTGGGAGGGAGTGGGGGCGTCACCAACTTGACAGCTCTGGAGAAGAAGCTATTTTGGAGTCTAGTTGTGTGCGACTGGAGTGACCGGAACCTTCTGCCAGATAGTAGGGAACAAACAAGTTATGACTGGGGTGAGTGGGGTCAGACATAATTTTGGTGGCTTTTTTCAGACTCCTGGTGTTGTATATTTCCTGGATGGGTGGTAAGGCACTGCCGATGATGTGTTGGGCAGTTTTGACCACCCGTTGTAGTGCCTTACGGTCGTACAGAAATAGATCTTTACTAACTCCTTTGCAGCCTACGCATGCTGTTGCAGCTTCCTACTTGATCTCACTCAATTTACGTACAGTATACTGTATATAAACTTAGCAAAAATAAAGTGTAGGATTTTGGATTTTGATTATATGTTTGGGATTAATGTTTAATAAATTAGTCATTCTTAACCAATCATTTGACATTGGACTAGTGTCGTCTGAAGTATTTACAGCTAACAAGCGCTAAGCGAGACAGTTTAGCTGTAACATCTTGCTAGTCTGTCACTCCCTAAAGATCAACACATTATTCTCTATCTTCATGACGATTTTCTAGTTGCCCTTCCACTACAGTATGTTAAAAATGTCAGAAATCATTTTCCTGTTTTCAGACCTGCCTTGGACCTGAGCCGGTGATATTCCAGGTTGTTTGGACACAAAAAAAGAAGAAACATGGACACAAACACCTTTAACTGTCCACTGACTACTTGAGATTTTCTCACCAGATGAAAAAAATAAGAATCCTGGGGCCCCTTGGTCCAAAAAAGATTTATAAAACTATAAATAACATAAGACCACAAAGATACATTAACAATCCACACCTAGCTGACTTTTTTTAAATAGAAACTTGGCACAGTTGCCTGTGGCAGAGTGTGACATTGCTAAAGGCCTGGGACCTCTCTTGTGGCCCTTCTTGCAGGTTCATCCTGATGTGACAGCTTTCCAGAAGGACAATCTACATGCTAATGCTGGTCGTGGAAAAGCAGGTTTCTTGTAAGATGTCTTCTTCTTTCTTGAGATATCTCTGTTGGATTCCCTGATCACCACACATCAGCCCCAATAAACATTGTGGGATGTTCTACGAGTACTAGTAGCATCTCAGCAAAGCCTAGAATATTCATCTTGGTGTAAAGCATGTGCCATAGCTTCATATGATAGCTGTGCAAACATATACAACAATCCTGGGATTTTAACTGTGGGACCCTGTTGATCAGCCGTAATGATGACAAATGGAAAATAATTAAGGAGTTGGAAGTATAATGAATTTGACTGTGTGACGCATATTCAGTAAAATGTCAGAGCAGCTGCAACAAAAAAAATATTTTATTTTCCTACTTTCCTGATAAGGAAATGGTGATTTATTTAGCTTATAGTGATACATGTTTTTGATCCATCCATAAAGATCTATAAATGCAAGACTTCCAACTCTTAGTAAATGTGCATACATTTGAAAATAGCAACAGCCCAATGTACATAGAAACATTTTTACTGAAAGTAAATCAATAGAATCTGTGACTACTGCCAGCTTGCGGATTTGCAAACTGAATGGAAACTTCTCCATATTAGCTTGCACTGACCATGACTTCTTGTTTGGCTGGAGTTTGTAAATGCACTTCAGTGCAATGAAGCTTCTGTTTGAGGAAATAACAATGTCCCAGTAGGCGTTTTCATTACAGGTTCAGAAATCTGAAGCACTCTTGCTTCGATGCCAAATAATTCACAAGCCCAGAACTAGCTTTGTTAAAAATCTGATCTTGTGAATGCCACTGTAAACTTGCTGCAACCATTTGTTCTGCCGTATTTATAGTAGTAAGTATTACCGGTCCCTGGGAGTAAGGTTATGGAATATAGCCAATCTCCGGTGAACAGTGCTGCCAAATATTTTCGTACCACACACTCTCCAGCCCACAGGCAGATAATTCTTCACCCTTTGCAAAGTGACACCTCCTCATACTTTGTTTGTAAATGTGTGCTTAATGTGTATTCAATCGGAAACCTGCAAATTAAGGAGTTGGAAGAAATGAAAGGATACATACAGTAAAAGGTGAATTGGATCGTGCCATTCTCTAGAAAAATGCATTTGAACACAACTGAACTATACCAAACATATATAATGTACTTGCATGTATCTGTAAATTAAAAGAAACCAAAAAATTAACAAAACCTGGTGGTGGCACTGTGGCTAAGGATCTGTGTTGTGACTGGAAGGTTGCTGGTTCAAATCCTGTGGCCAGCAGAGATATCCTACTCCTTTGGGCCCCTGAGCAAGGCCCTTCACCCCAACTGCTCCAGGGGGGCTGTACAATAGGTGACCCTGAGCTCTGACCCCATGCTTCTCTCCCTGTCTGTGTGTCTCATGGAGAGCAAGCTGGGGTATGCAAAAAGACAAATTCCTAATGCAAGAAATTGTACATGGCTAAAAAGGTGATCTTATCTCTTATAAATCTTGTATAGAAGACGTTTTTTTACATTTTCTTTTAGCTGACTGTATAAAGATTTAAACCTTGTCTTTCCCAGACTATTTACATAGGTCACCACAGTAACCTCTTACCTAAACCTGTGCTGTCCAGTCACATGTATTATTCTCATTAACTTCACCTGTTTCAATAAAAAGGAATCACAGGATATGTAGCCCTGTTAGCTGCACCTGCTGTGTCTCATACGAAAATCCCTAGGCTATACAGTAGAATACCAGAAGGCACGACTTGATGGGAAAGCTACATCTGTGCCTCTTATCCTTCTATGTGCTTTACATATTAATAAGAAATACACCATATCTGTTTTTAGACTACAGTGCATGAAATGATATGTGTAACTCCATGACGACAAGATTGAAGGAAAAGCCATGACAAATAAAACATTTATTTTCATGTAATATGTCTTTACTTATCAACATCATGCATGCTTGTCATATGCATATATATGCATATGCATATTCCATCTCCAGCTTCGATGAGCATGGATGTTATCTGTGCTAAACCAGTATGTCTTATGATCTTAGGGAAGAATTCATAAACCAGCAGTAGCTTCCTAGAGCTTTTGGATTTCTTAACATTCTGTGCTAATCAAAGGATTGTTTGCTATAAATAGTCTGTATTTTATACAATACCAGAAATTGATGTCTGCTTTTTACATCACTGCAGCAACATTGTCCCACTGTTTAAATTGTTGAATACCAGTCTCTACATTGTGATGGACTAACATACAAATCGACCAATGCTATTTAGTAATGTAATGGCATAAATGAAAAATGTTTATAAATGAGAAGAGCCCCCATCTATGACCCATCAACCCCTTTTTGAAAATATCATTGAATATTTAACCCCAAAGCTTTTACATGTTTGACTGCATCAGCGCTATGGTTCACCAAAATTGCCAGCTTTACTTGGAGGATGTAATGTATTCTGCTGGACAGCTCTGATGAGCATGAACACGTGAAAACAGGTCTATGCATTCATGTATTCAGGAAAATGAGTGCATTTGAATTGAGAATTGGTCGATAAATAGAAAACAGAGCACAGAGGCAAATGTTCAAATGGAGATGATGAAATTAGTGCATTACAACAGGAATCTGTACAAGGATCACTAATGTATATCACTAGATCTAAACTGAGATACTGTATAGTTACTAAACTGCTCAAGTTTACAGGTCATACCAAATTGGGAGGATTAGGGGGATTATTAAAAATAGCAAATTAAATTCAAACTTATTTACAGTAGATAAAAAGGCAAATACCTTGCAGATGATATTCAAGGGTTGTGCATGTAGGTGGTAAAAACATGAAAAAAAAATACTTACAAAAGCTGTAAATTAAGTTAAAAGGAAGTTGTTTATATTGATTGATATTATTTACTTCTTCCAGAAACGTGGGGGAGCAATAAAAAGATGAATGTAATGATTCTGGATTTTATTGTGTTTCCAATTATAAAAATGCAGTACATTTGGAACAAGATCAGTGTACTAAGAAATGGGGAGAAACAATTGAAAAGCAAGTGCTAAACACTGCTCCTTAGCACACCTGACTCCTCCCCCTCAGCACACCTGACTCCTCCTCAGCACACGTGACTCTTCCTCCTCAGCACATCTGACTCCCTTATTTATTCCCCATCAACCCCCCCCCACCAGTCCTTTCCCATGTACTGGACAGCGCCCCCATTTGCTACGTGTACCACAGGGGGTCCCTCTAATTCAAATTCCTTCTCTCATGCCCATAGCTTCAGTTCCCCGGTGCTCATTGTGTCCCAAAGGGCTCACGCCCACCTGTGCCCATGGTGACACACACAGAGGTCATTAACAGGAACCAGAAAACATGAACAAAAATAAATCAATGCAACAACAAGCTAGACACACTTGATACAAGTCCATGATTATGTCTGCAGTGCTCCGTATTCCTTATAATGTCAATGCAGCAAGAAAAATTAAATTGCACACAATGTTTAAGACTGCACAATGGAAAAGAGATCTACATTTCCATTGTGCAGTTATTAAGTATCAAGTATTGTTGTGGCCAGCAGGCACATCACCCTGCAGCTCACAACTGGCAACCCACTGTTTGGGTCAACCCACTGAGCCTGGGCAGTACCTGGATGGGAGACCTCATGGGAAAAACTAAGGTTGCTGCTGGAAGTTAGCTGGTGTTAGTGGGGCCAGCAGGGGGACCTCACCTGCAGCATGTGTGGGTCCTAACACCCCAATATAGTGACGGGGACACTGTACTGTAAAAAGGCACTGTCCTTCGGATTAGACATAAAACTGAGGTCTTGACTCTCTGTGGTCATTAAAAATCTCAGGGCATCTCTCAAAAAGAGTAGGGATTATTCCCCATATTCCTACTCTGTTCTCCTCCCCACTAATACCTGGTGAGTGGGGAGTGTTATGGTGCACTATGGCATCATCCAGGTGGAGCTGCACACTGGTGGTGATAGAGGGGATCCCCATTACCTGTCAAGTGCTTTGAGTGGAGTGTCCAGAAAAGAGTAAGAAATGATTATTATTATAAGTTTATTTTTTATTTTATTAAAGTGTAAGACATTATTTTATATCCAATAATATAAGATATTATTATTATCCCATCTGAGCAGAGTTCCTGCATTCTCGTGTCTATTAAGCATGCAAATGCTTCTTCAATTTTAGACATTCAAAAGATCATCATTTTGTATGCTGTAGATTAGGCTATTTGAAACAAGAGAATGTTGCGTAACAGATGGAAAACATTTTGAATCAAAGTGTGAAACAATCTGATAAACTGACCACTCCTCATCAATCTTGTACAGTCAGAGCCAGAGACCCCTTCCGAAGCAGGGCTGTCTGATATACTGGATCCGTTTCAAGTCCATCAGAAGTCTCTGAATCATCCAAAACAGAAGATTTTTACTTCCAATTCTAGAGAACAAGCTGCTTTGGGGAACAAGAGAAATCCTAATGCCTACTGAGATATCCTGATTGGCTTGAATTTTCTGTTCAAGCAAAGAAAATACTTGCATGAATTCTTCCAGATGGTGCCAAATATTCTTAGCATACAGAACCCCAGTTGAATAGTTTTTCTTTCAGGTAGGGATATAAATGTTACCCTATAAAATCAGTTTTCAGTGACATCATATTTAGTGTTCTTACAGTGCAGCAAATACAAGTGAGTCTTCAAGAGACTTTGATTAAGTTATTAAACACTCTGTTGAAAATTCCCTTGCGAATTTTGAAAGTGTACTTTTTAAATGGTCTTGAATGTGAGTGGATTATAAAATACATACTGCACAGTATTTACATTATATTCAGTATGTTAGTACTTCTCCCCGTATCTTTTACTGTTCTCAGCCTGGACTTGACTCAGTTGAACTGGAAAATAATTCTAATGAATATTGAACTCGAGCCCTTGGAGCTGTGGTCTCTGTCTCAACTTCACTGCAAATTCTAGGCGACGACTTGGGCTCAAACAACTGTAACTCAACTCCAGCTCTTCTGGGAAATAATGAGGGACAGCTCTCCTGAACACAGCAGTCATGACTCCAAGGTTTCACTTTGCAGTGTAAATTTCCTTGCTCAAAGTAAGCACAGAAAGCAAAGAGCCAAAATAGTCACCTAGTCATCCAGAGCTGATGATACAAACATGAATTTATTATGTTTATGAATTCTATGCCATTTTTAAAGGGCCATGCTATTACTGTACAATTTGTTTGCTCCTCACTGACATTTGTTTTTATACTGTTCCTATAATTCTGGGTATTGCCAGGTTTCTTTTCTTGCCTGAAGGTGATGGTGTGACTTTTAATTCCATGACCCTCACAGGGCAACCTCTATCTGGATCTCCTTTCACAGTCTCCCTGAAACTGGCTTGGCAAATGCACTCCCTCCAGGATCACTGCTCAAACAGGTGGAAAATCAGTCAGAGAGGAGCGCTCTCACTGTTTGATGGCAACAGCACTTAGCAACAAAAACACTGCAGCCCAAGTAGGGTACTGAACCCTAAAGGCAAAGTGGTGTTTTAACACCAAGGTCTTTGAGCAAGAAAAATCTCACGTGAAGCTCAGCACTGACACACACAAAATGTAAATTCCCCAGCAGGTTTAAAAAAATGGATTTTTAAAAACATGGGTGCTGCTAATAAGACATGTATAATTGCTGACAAACAGCTCATTTTCCTTTTGAAAAGCAGCCACCAACCAAAGGAATAGTACTGCCTCCAGGACTGAGCACTGATACACAGGACTGATACCAATGAGCAATCAGAGCCATGATCCTCCATATCTACACCACAGCCCCTGAAGGGCTATGGACATGTCTCTAAGTTATACTTCCTCTTTTGTCTCCTCACCCAGTTAAGTGCTTGAGCTCTGTGGATATCTAATTGGAAACTGGCAATAACCCCTTCTCCAGATTTATCCAGGTGTTGTGTTGCTCTGATGAAGGTAACACAAATTCAAGGAATTGTTAAAGAGTTACAGTTATGTAGGCTTTCTATTCCTACTGCCTTTTATAGTTAATTAATTCCTACAAGGGTTGGGAAGGGTATTTTCCCCTCTGTGTGCATTGCAGTTTCTCTAAAGAAGACTTTTTATTGTCTGGAACTTTCAGCCAATATTTCTATTTCTTTAAGAAATACTTTTTTTTCTATGCTGTTCTTCTTTCTAACTATTGATTGTGCTCGCATGATTTATTCCTGCTTTTTCCTACCTGTTTTTTATTCAGGGTTCAAGGAAGATCAACACAGAGTACCAGGAGGAAAGAAATGATCGTCTCCTGTGTGCTGAGCTGCACTGCTGTCTGTTTACTGCTCTCCTCTGTGTTCATTGGCTTTCGGGGCTTATAGCTCTGTGCTTAGATACACCCCAGTGGCCTGCACACCTGCTTATTCACTGTGCCTCTGGGCATCTCTGTGTTCTCCTTGTACCTCAGTGTGCCTCTGTACCCCCTTCATTTATTTAGACCTCTGTTTATCTTTGTGCTCTCCTCCCTGGTCACTGCTGTTCCCACATTACTCTGGGGTGGATGGTGACTATCACGCTGTTCCAAAGGGATGAACCTGAGGTGGCTCCTGCCCAGTGTACCCTCTAATTTTGAATGGCCTGTGTGCGCAAAAATTTCAAGTTGTGCAAATTGTTTCCTTAGTGACAAAAATGTGCAAGCACTAAATTGAGTGTATGTAAAATTGTAAATTATTTTTTGTTTAATATAGTCATTCTCAGAGAAGCATAGAGATCCAAAAGACTGGGACAGCGATTCAACGATCCTAGTCATAGAGACTGAGTGTGGAGCGAGCATGAGCAGGGAGGTATGAGACTACAAGAGCATAGATATTGATTATCGACTAGCAATAATAATGCACACAGCCAAGGTGGGCCTCTCGCAGCCAGTCTCCTGTGGTCAATTTAGCATTTTTCAATTGACGACCGTGTTTTTTTTATCATCATATTTTGGGGGGAATTTAATTTTTTGTGCACTGTTCAATTTCCTGTGTGCGCTGATTTCATAACCTGTGTGCGCGCTAACACACGCGCAGCTTAGAGGAAACACTGCTCCTGCCTTGGCTTTTCTCTTACACTTGTTAGGCGTCCAGTCATTGCCGGAGTGTTTCAGTCCTTGTGGAGAAGCTCTTTGCTGGCGGAGGGGCCACACCAATCTGTTCTTGGACGTTCCCCTAGTTTTAATATTCCAAAAGGAAGTGCTCACCAGGAACACCAGTGTGGGTGGGAGATGTGGGAGAAGGTCAAGAGAGGCTGTTGACAGACTGTACAACACTCTGAGCAGTCCTTTCTTTCGCATTTCCTTCCAGTGGTCTGACACAGGCATATTTGTTGTCATGTCATTTGTCAATTTCCACAGAGGAATGGTGCTTCAGGGTCTCAACACATCTCATTCCGCCCTCAACCCCACTTCAGGTCAGTCTGGGCAATGTGTCTCGACTCATTTCAAGGGACTCTCAATCTTTTCATTCATTTTATGTAGGGACTTAAATTGATTTAGTAGTTCAAATTACTGTGCAAACTGTTAATTTTGAGAAGGGAATTCTTAAGGGAATGAAATTTAAGAAAAAATGTTAATGCTAACTTAATAATTGGCTATTGGTCTGATTTTCATCATAAACCCTGACAGAATGTGTAAGTTAAATATGACCCCATTTCCCCCATCATTCACGTTTCTTATTGTTATGGAGTTCCACAAAACCAAAACAATATTTAACAAAAAAATATTGAAAATAGTAAACAAGAGCAACTTAACAAAACATTTTCTATGTACAATCTGTGTGCCCCTTATCATGTTCAGCAGAGGGGGAAAATAGTTGGGGTGTTATTGCCAATGTGTTAAGAAAAACGCAAAATTAATCATGTAAGGGTACATGTTGTCACTTCCTTTATAGAGTCTTGGGGCCAAATCTAACAATATTCACAAAACCCTAATACAATCACACACCACTTTTGCAGAATGTTAGCACACCAAAACAGGCCCAAACATTCACCGCCAGTGTAATTTAGCAAATTTGTGTTTGCAACCACCTCATATGTACATCTTTAGCACCATTTAAGCTTCCGTGATAGTCGGGTCTATCTGTATTGACAGTGCGTGATTGACTATAAATACAGATGGAACTACTGTACCAGGAAAAGCAGATGACAGAAGAGAAAAGCGAGAAAATAATATACAAATGAAAAACTAAGATATAAAAGAGAGAGGATGTTACCTGGCCAGGCAAAGTGAGGATCAAAGGATCAGGACACATCAGCAAGCCAAGCTGGGCCTGGTCAGTAATGGGATAGGAGACCTCTAAAGAAAACCAGGCTACTTGATTATGAAACATCCCATCGCACTATTTGGAAAAATGTGAAATCATTCATTTCCCTATCTCTCATGAGTTGTAACAAAAAATAAAGCAGGGTTTGCTTGAGAACGTGGGAAGGTATGTGTTTGCCGGTGATTGCACACGGAAGGAGTGTATCTATGTTCCCACCGGGATTTGAACACAGCGTCATATTTCTGGCTTCAGAGTCATGCAGTGCCACTCCCCGGGCAGCAGTGAATTCAATGACACCAAAAGGCTTTGGTCTCCTGTTGTGAGAGAATTCCGCTCTATCCCAGTATCAGGGGGGTGATGTCATCTTCTTTTACAGGCCAAGTACCAGATGAGTTAAGCCTCTGAACTCCTTCTTCTCCACAGCAGCCTCAGCAATCGATGGGCGTTCGTCCCTGTGAATTGAGTGTGCTCATCACCAGTGTAATGAATATAGTTCTGTCCTCACCATGATGCAAACATGAGCTCCCATGGGCACCTCTGACTTCTCCGACTTCCGAGCCACAGAGCCTCTATGCCAGACAATTGTAACATCAGGCGGCTGACCTCCAAGCTGGTGATGTCATCTTCTGTAAAAGGCTCGACGTACAGTAGAGGGAGTCCTATTAATGTACGCACCAGCCCGAAGCAAATGTCTTTGAGTCAAGTTGCAATAAAATACAATAAAACTATAGCAGAATGCAGAGGACCTGCAATGAACTAACCAACTTCTGTAACACCAATCCACAGGACAAAGCTGTCCAGATGATGCAATACATAGCTCAGAGGATTCTTTTTAAGACAAGTCTGGAATTTTGAAATAGATGAAAAAAAGCAAAGAAAAACACAAGGAGGGTTATGAAGCACATTAAGAGAGAACCTTGGTGAAGTGTGTCTTCAGTGAAGATCCAGACAGGGGATTCTGTAATAAATTGGCACGGAGATCTACGGTGAGCTACAAAAGGCCTGGGAATGTTTTGGACTGTGTTCTTCATTATGTTTGAAGCCACTTTCCTGAAAAGCACCTCCATGTGGCTTGGGACTGGAAAGGGAGACAGGGGGCAGGAGCAGTTGACGACGCACCTCTGTGACAGGCGGGGGCATGCGCTGTAATGGAGGACGGGCGAGAGCACTTTATTTATAACCAGGCTGTGACAGGGACCCCATCCATCAAGGGGGGGGGATTCCGACAGCCCAGCGCCCAAGGAATAACTAATCATTGGGAGTAACGACTTGAAGTCTGCTTTCATTCACAACTTCATCAAGGAGAAATCCTAAAAGGAAGGAATGCATAGCAGCTGTAAGCCACAAACATCTGCTTGGAGTTTGCTCTTTGGTTCAGGGTCACAGTGGTGGAAAAGAGATACCCATCTATCTATGCGTTTCAGTACACATGTACAGATTTCCCAATTTGCCTAAGAACATAGATGTCATAGGACTTAACTTGTATTAAATAATACAGAAGAGGTATCTAATTTTACCTAGGTAGCCCTAGCAAACCCACAGTGGGAATAACTAAAGAGCAACTAAAGATAGTAGTAGTTTTAAAAAGTTCATTTGCTTTTATTCTATTAATGGACCCATCTGGACAAGTAGCTAATTGATTCATCTAACTGTTCAGTACAGAGCTGTTGAAATGGTTAAAACGTTAAGGTTCAGAAGAATGGAGGCCTGACTTACCCCTCTCCCCCACCAGGGTTTTTTCTGAGGGGGTGTCCCCCCAAACCAGGGAGCCAGGGAGCTGCTTCAGGGGTGATGCAGGGGTGGAGGGAGAGGTACAGCTGATAAGAATGTATGACTGGGTGCTCTGTCGTTGACGTATTCATATGCATGAGAGCTGAAGTGGGCAAGATTAGGGTTTGACCTCTTTCATTCTTGTAAAACTCCATTTGTTAAAAACTGCCCAGTTCCCAGAAGACATTTTTTTGCATTAAAATATCCCCCCATCAAAGGAATAATGGTCGTGATTGTAATGTGTAATGAAAATACAGTTTACTTACAGTATAAGCATTTTTCAAAATGCAAAGGTCTGTAAATAAGCATACATATTACACACATCACAGAAGTAAAGGCAAAGAAAAAAGCACAATAATTTTAGTAAAACTAAGTATTCAATTCCTGGCAATAAACCTTTTTCTGATAAATTTAGTTTTGCAATAGCAAAGAGTGTGAATATTCAAGCAATCAGCATACTGTATGAAAGGTTTGGATTTTGCTTTGCAGTTTTTGCTGACATTGAATGTCCTTAACCAATGTTAGTTCAGTCAGAAAGTTCAGTGTTGATTGACATTATTCACCTTTTTATTTAAAATTGTTTTTTATTAGTTTTCATTTTTGATTTCATTGTGTGTAAGTCAATAGAACAGAACATGGGAAGGGGTGAATATTTTGTCCACTGCATTAAAAGCTTGAGAGAAAAGTGTGTCTGGTTTTCAGGGAAAGAGAAACACATAAACATACTGTACTTAAACATAAAAATACAATTATAACTGTAAATATATAGTGTAAAAATACATTTTAGGAAACAGTCAACAACTGTTTTCTGCTCTTATGAATACAGTTTGTTGATAATACATCTTAAAAATATAAATAAAAGCACTAGCAACAGTATACTTTTAAGTTAATGCTTTCCTTTCACAAATCTTTAAATTTCCATTTGTAATCATACTTTCTAAAAAAAAGATCAATTCCACAAGAAACAAGATAGTAAAATAAATTCTAGATATTGATGCTTTAGAATTGAACTAATTAATATAAATCCTGTAAATTATCTGTGCCTCTTAAGTATTTTGTGTTTTGGGAGGATAGGAATTGCTATATGATACATTTTATTTTTTTATTAATCCAAGAACACACCCACTGCTTACAGAGAATCTCTGTTAACCAGTTTAGAATGTTTGAGTATTAATTATGGTATTAATAATTATTTCTGTACCTGTTTCTTTCCTGACTGACTCTTTCAAGCACATTTGTTGAAAAATCACCCCATTAACTATCTTAATGGCCAAAATGAGAACTGATCTTTAATTGTGTGGTGATGGAGTATAGCCAAACTTAGCAAACTCAGGAGGCTGGTTTTAATGATCGCAGACTGAGGCTTTTTCCCCTGATAAGCACATAAAAATATCTCTGCTTTGCTTGTCTGGAATTATTGAAGCTATAAGTTATGTGGCTTCTAAAAGGGATACTACGGTTCATGTTTTTCAGTCCCATTTAAACCGTATTTATGGGCTCTTTTTTATAAGCATCATTATCTCTTATCCCAGATCCTTTGGTGTCACATTAAAGTTCCATGTATCTTGTCCCACTTTATCTGAAGTGCCTTCAGCTTTATTGTCTTAATTAGGAGTTAAAGGGATGTTGAGGTGGAACAGGAGGACAGAAGGAATTTATCATCCCATTGACGCTAGGGGTTAATCTTTTCCACTCAACTATCAGATCACCGCTGTTGTCAACTGCTGTGGAAAACCTCATGTTTGTAGCATGTACTGCTAACACCCAAAAGGTTAATTACAGAAGTTGGGTGAAAGGGCGTCAGTGATGGAATTGGCCTTTCTAAAATATATGGTGCAAGATACAAATAAGAAAACCTTCAAAGCCATCACTACTAGGTATGGTCAACATAATTTCTAAAAAATGTTTTTCTTTTAAATAATTTCTAAAAAAAACATATGAGTATTGTTTTATATTAAGTAAACAGTAGCAGACAGAGGTGTTAGTGTCATGCTTTTTGAACAATGTTTTATAGCTCTTTTGGTTTAATAACTATTCGTCTCACTAGTATGTTTTGTAATAGAACAACATTGGCAGGCTTCACCTTATCAAGCAGCAATACAAGCAAAGGGCAGAGGTTTTATGTCTTTACGAGACATTACACCTCTGCATTTGTATAATTTACCTGGAATCTTCCCTTCTGATTCTCATTTGGATTAAATCAATTAACACAGGAAAGCTATCATTAGCTAAATTTTAAGAAACAATGTTCAACAGCATCAATCGGAGAAAAGCATTGTTTTGCCTGCCAATGTTGTTGTCTGTGACTTTAGGTGAATAAATGAAAATGTATGAATTTAACAGTGAAGAGAATGAGCCAGTTGGTCGATACCAATTTACTGAATAATAATTAACACCAATTAATTAATACCATTAATACTACAGCAGTGTAGGCTGCTGTGCAAAACTTGTCAGAAAGCAGGTTCACTATATCAGTGTCATGATTCTCAGAAAGGATAAGAGAAGACATGCCCTTGAAACATTTTCATTCTCCAGCCCAGGGGACTGTGTGCCCCTCAAGACTGTCTTTCTGCTGCCCCCAAAATGGAAAATTCATCCTGAACTGAGGTAGAGTCTCTGGCAGGAACCAGTGTGCAGCCAGAGAGGAGCTGAAGAGCCACAGAGAGAGCAGAGAGGAGCAGTGAACTCCCACAGCAATCAGGATATGATCCTAGATTTGCATTCCCATCCTAATAGCACATTCCAAGAAGAACCAAGAGCTTCCGATACGTTTATTTTTAAATTGGTGATTTACAACTGCAGAAAGATATAGTATGGAAAGCAAATAAAGACCAATCCTTCCAAACACAGAAACACACGCTAAAACACAGAAACACGTATTAATGCGGATAGCCCTTGTGTACATTATTGTCTAATATACAGTAACTGGAGACTTCTTAAACTTCCCAAGGTAAAAAAACAAAAAATGAACATTGGCACCCACTAGCCAATTAATTAAATCAGCACTGTGCTTGTATGTGTCTGACCTGACGCAGACGGCCATCCTACTTAGGATGCAGTCCTGCCTTGTTCTCTTTGGTTGTAGGGTGGCCACAACCCTTCCCAGCTATGAGCTGGATGGATGGGTAACTGGACAGAACTGGACAGAACTCAACCACACAGGCCAAATGGATCCATTGAATTAAGCTTTAAATAATTTTACCCACAATTAATAAATGCATGTAGGTGGCATTCCACTATTTGTTTATTTCCAATTTTAAAATAATTATTATTTGCCTGAATGTTCTTCTTATTCTGGTTTGAAATGTATAGCACTAACATGAACTTTTTTTCTCTTTTCCTGTATTCCAAATAAATCAAGCAAAGCTATAACGATGTGAAAAATTAATGAACAAACACACCAATTTTCCACACACATTGTGTCCCTTTATATATTGCAACTGCTGTGTATGGAGGAAAAGTTTGAAAACCCCTCCACCCCTTAGCAAGTGAAAGTACATTATTGTATATTGTATATCAGTAGAGAAGGATACGAAATATTTCTTTAATGGACACTGGTGAGAATTACTGTAGCACTAATAATGAAAGGACAAAATGTGGAGAAAGCATGATTTCCCGAAAGGGGATTATTACATTGTTCACATCATCTCTAAATCTGCTGCCACAGCACTTTTATGAAAGGACAAACTGTCACAAAACATCAGCCATACTTCCAGTGTCAAAGAATATCCCCATAATTTCCACCTTGAGCACTGGCCTAAATACATGCGCTTGTTCCTCCTGAGGAAGCCAAAATAGCAATTATCTAAGCTGTCAAAGTATATCTTCAAAATAAGGGTAGTGTAATTTTGGTAATTACGAGAATGAGGAAAACCAAAGAGAAGGGTGGCAGTATTCAAACAACCACATTTTAGAAAACACTTTTTCTTTGTTAAATACTGGAGTGTAAGTTAATTATGTGTTGCAAGAAGCTACATTCTTAGGGGGGCAGAGGAAGGTTTTGTTGAATATTCCCAGATTGAAAGCAAAGCCTTACAACGCATGCAACATAAAATTTCGATATATGTGTACAGAAACACCCAGAAAACTGGAGACATTGTGCTATGAGATTGGATGAGACATTGAACTAAGAGCATTAAGGAATAAAAGGCACCTGGGCACTGCCTAGATCAGGCTGCTTCTCCAAACCAAATAGCCAGGCCAGCTTGAAACTGGTTAGGGATGCACATGTGAGGCCAGTGGCAACTTTAAAAGACTTACTGACTCACTATGAGAAAAAGTTCATGGGTCAACAATATCAAAGTCACTCCACAAAGCAGGCTGATATAGAACTGAAACATCCTGTATGGGGTTTATAATAAAGCACCTACAGTAAATAATACCGCAAGCATATGGCAAAAGGTTTTGTGGTTGGACACAACAGCATTATGTTATAGTTCTGCTTCACGTCAGCAGGGACTGGGGCACCTGACACGATGGAGAAAAATACTGGGCAATTTTTAGAGGGCAACCTACTTCAGGCCTCAAACTGGGATAAAAATTTATCCAAATTAATCCAAAGCACAATGCCAAAGCTCACAATGTCTAAGGAATAAGAAAGCGAATGCCCAGTCAAAGTCCTGACTTGGGTGCTACTAAGAACCTGTGGAAAGATGTGAAAACTACTTCTCATAAGCTATCTCCAAGAAACTTCAAAGAGCTTGATATAGGCAAATAAACCAAGACAAGTGGCCAAAAATTGTACCAAGCTAGTATGCAAAGTCGGTTTGCAGTTGTTTTCCCAAAACGACTTGGCGTCTGTAATTACTTCTAAAGGTGCTTCAGTCAAAAGCAATAAATATACATATTAGCATTTTCTCTTTAGTTTTTGCTGACACATAATGCAATTTATCTGACCCTTAGAAGTCCTCAGTTTAAGCATTAACCTTTTTAATAAGAACTAAATTAAATAATGTGTCTGCATCATTTTGCAATTTCATAAAGTGGGGCACCATAGGATGGGTCTGAATATGTTTGCAAGGCACTGTGTCTGATGAGAGCCCTTTTTTATATAGTGTACAGTAGCCTGCTTACAGTATATCACTGTTGATGAAACAATTTATTTCAAAATTATCATTTAAAATACAAAGTTTGAATTGCAAAATATAACCAGTGCATCTTTTCTAATTCGGTATTTATGTACATCAAAAAATGGATTCTGTCACCTTTGTTCTATTTGATTTAATAATACAGACCTTTAAAAACAGCTGAAATGTGAGACACAGATATCTTTAATATTTTCCTAGCTATTAAGTGTTCCTAATAAAACATCTATTTTTATAGACTGTAACTCAAACCTACTGGAATTCCTTGTTAATTTAGCATCTGTGCTCCAACTCTTTTACCTCTGCTCAGTGGGCATGTATGAATTTAGCAACTGTCTAACTAAGTAACTAAGCATGACATTATGACCATTATAGTCTCTTATTTATGTACTGTAAGGTACCTGTTTATTATGGAAATTTCTGCTTAAGTTTTGCTTAATTTGTGGATGGCATATTATATATATTGCAAATCATGGTGCTTAGTTCTCAATTACAGTTTTAACAAAGGCTTGTTAATATACACTGTTGTTTGCTACTCAACAGGTAACAAATGAAAATGAAACATAAAAGCAGTTATCTGGGTCTCATTCTGTATTTCAGGATATATCATTAGACACGTTGCAGGATTAGATACACATAAGGGATACATTATCAATTACTTCCAGAACATTAATGATTAAAAAAACACTGCCGCATTGGTAATTAGAATTAATGTAGGAGGATCTGTAGAATTTAGTTTTTGCTTTGACATGATAAAGTGTCGATCAAGGGCAAAAAATCCCAATCAAATACATTATGATTCAATACTGTAATATCTTAATTATGGCTAGAAAGTATCTTTTAGGTTGTGTTTCTTGCAATTAACTTGTTGCCGACTACCTTCTCAGTCAGAGTCTCAAGTTCATTTTGTGATTTTTTTGCAGTCTGGGGAGGGGACACATTAACTACAGTAAATATAATAAATACAAGTTATAGGGCACAATATTTTGTGTTGTAAGATATAATAATATAATATAATAGATATAATACTGATTTAGCTAACCTGTTCTCATTCAGCACTGGAAAAGAGCCAAATATTCAAAAATACTATCTTAAGCTAATATCCCATCACACATTTTCTTTCATACCTGGAATTACAAGAAAATATACAGTACATATGGACAATGCAAACAAAACCAGCTGGTATATACACAGTATATAACTACAGATGTATCTGGAATATAATTAGCTTTGGTAAAGCTATATTCTGATTTAGTTAAGGAATTTTAATAGTCCTTTTCAACTAAAAATCTTTCATAGGTAGTGATTTATTGTTTTAGTTATCTCGCACAGTATAGCAGGTTAGGAGATCCAACTTCTCATTGAATCGAAATATATTTGTTAGGAGCCGGAAGATGTAAAAAAAAATCAGGATGCTGAGCGTTTTAGAAAAAAATATTTTGAATTTACGGAGAGCCTTTTTCTCCGTGGACATTAAGCCTTGCGCTAAAAAGGGCGGAGGAGTTAGAGAACGATCTCAGCTGCTAGATTAACTCATCAACACTGCATTGCCGGGTGTCAACAGAAATGTTTCACGCACCGACCCAGTAAAGAATGAAGACCATTTGGAGGTCACAAGTGGCAGTCCTTCATCCCTTTAAATGTTAGTGTCTGCCTTTCAAATACGGGGATATAACCTCTAAACCCGAGAGAGGAAAACCCACATTGGAAACTATCGGTTTCCGGATACTGAATTAGTATAAGGAAGATTTTAGATTAAATTTAAGATTTAAATTAGTTACTTAGTTTAAGTAATTACTTAAAAGTAATGTCATTTAACTTGATTGCGATGTGGAAAACATATTTATCCGTATTTTGTAAGCATAAAGCTCAAATACTCTTTATGATAATAAGAAAGCAGTTGTGAAGGAAAGCAATGCCAAACTGAAAAACCAACAAACTGAACTTTTATAGCAGTGAATTGAGTTTAAATATTTTAAAACTACAAAAGCAAATAAACAAAGATGGAATATGTAACATAACAGCTATTTTAAAAAGTTGTGGTTTGAACCAAACTCTCTGCAACTCGCTAAGAAGTGAAAATAAATACGTTCTAGAAAGAGGGGACTTCATCACACATTGATGAGAGCCCTCTTTATATTTTATTGGCTTTTATGCTGATTTTCTGGAAATGTTATTTTGAGATAAGAAAATATGAACTAAACTGAATATAAGCTCTAGAAAGTTATCTGAGTTTCTAAAGCATTACTTTTTAAAGTGTGTGTGTTTAGGATATTTTTAGTTCAGAAGTCCAATCCATTAGGCACATACAAGCCATGCACTGCCTTCAAAGTATCTGAAAGCTACTGTATATGATCACATTAGTCTCATTAATTAGCAAGAAAAAGCTTTTCCCATTTATTTTCACTTAGTCTGTGCGCTGCACCCCAGAGAAGCACTCAGACTGTAGGATTGCATGGCCTTCACACTTAGCTACTAGCAAAGCTTTGATGATTGTGAGGGGAAGATACTATGTTTACCTTTTAAATCTTTTCATACAGGCTAGTGGGTGCGTCATGCTTCATTTGTTTGCTTTAGATTTTAAGCAGATCATATGCATAACTTTCTAAGCTGCAACGTGCTCTTCAGTATATTATAGATTCCTCACCCTGGCCTGCAGCTGCCACAGATAACACATCTACAGTACTGTACTTACTGTCTGTGAAGGAAAGGTCACACTGTTGTAGTTATCCGGAGAAGAGCTGCTCTAAATTATAGAAACGAATTCCATAGACAAGGCAACAAATGAAGCAAAAATGTATTTTTTAATTTCTTTTACGAGGTTTGAAAAAAAATACAAAATCAACTTACATGCCCAACCTTTCTGTGAGAAAAGTAATATGATATTTTTTTTTTCATTTAACTGAATCCCTAGTTTGTAGTTTTTCTTAAGAAGGTAGACAAAATCAGAGTACATATGGACGTTTTAATTAAAATAAAACAAACAAATTCACAATTACACTCTGAAACAGACACACATTTCTAGAATTTCTATATTCATCTGCTAGTGTTTTTGTAAATGCTGCAAGAGATGTGATATATAGCTGCTGTAATAATAATATGTTTACTTATATTGTAAATCCAGTAATGAAGTCTAAGTGGGTAAATATTCATAAATATTAAAAATTACAGGAACTTCTTCTAGCATTGGATGGTATTTGTAATCTTCCACATATATGTTGTTAATGTACAATATGTACACATATATATGTCTAAAAATACCTACATCTGGAGAGAATTTTACCAATTGTATTTGATAATAGTAATGTTTGCAGTGTGGAATATATCAAAGGTTTATTCATTTTGTTGGGGGCAGCTACAGAATGACCATTGCAAGGTAATGACTGCCTTCTGCTTCATCCAAACTGGAAAACCACAGAAATATTTTTACATCAATAATTCAACCATTTTCACACTAACCTAATCCATTACAGCGTTACATCACTGAAACTGTCGGCTTGATTCCAGAAATTCCTAGAGTTTTCCTTGTGTTTTTTTATATAACAATAACAAGATATTAATTCAGTGCAGAGTGTGTGCTTGTCTGCAGATGCTTGTACAGGTATATACAGTATTTGTTCTTGTAAGGCAACATGCACTGCACTTGAGCAGCTCGGTAAAAATGCCTTTTCATTTTCCAGCTTTACGGTAACGTGAACTAAAATACATTACATGAAAATCTGCAAAACAAACAAAAAAAAACACTGAATGTTGGATAAAAACAAAAGTTTGTGTATCCTTTCACTGGCAAATTCAGCATCCTTGCCTGTTTCTCTAGTACACAATACATTTTTTTGCTTTCAATTTAAAAATGGTCAGAATGTTCTGGAGATTATTTTATCTATAATATACAGTACTACTAACTGAATAGTTCATCTGGGAATATGTCTTCATCCAATATGATTTAGATGTCAAAATGCAATGCAACAAGTGGCATACATGATTTCATCCATTCCCTTTTAATCATTTTAAAAGCTGTCCATTGCTTAAATGTTATTGATGATAATCATAATCATGATTGATCAATGATCATTACTGATTCTATATCAATAAAAGTGATATGAATATAATCATTATTGGTTGGGAGGGGAGGAGTAGGAGGTGCTTTTATTTTCTGGTGTTTGATTGCTGATTTGTGATTGTTTATAGAAATATAGAAATGTGTTTTCTAACCACCTCTTCCAATTCAGGGTTCCAGCAGAGCCAGAGCCCACCCCAAAACACAACGGACACAAGACAGGGCACACACAGACACAGTTACACACAGACCAGCACATCTAGGGTACGTTTTCCCAGTAGCTAATTAACCTACCTGCATGTCTTTGGACCGTGGGAGGAAACCAGAGCACCTGGAGGAAACCACATCAACAAGGGGAGAACATACAAACTCCAGACAGACAGCATCCCAGGTCTGGAACTGAACCCAGGCCCCCAGCACTGCGAGATAGCAATGCTCACCCCTGCACCACCATGCCACCCAAAAACAGCGATAAAGATCTTCAAATGAAAGCAGACATTTTTGCACAGGACTGGAATGGCTTGAGACACCTGGGCAGGAGGCTAGCCCTGTCAGCTCGGAGCTGATCTCATGGCCTCGTGTGCTGGCGCCAGCCAAGCTGGCAATCTGGTAAAAAATAGAACCCCTGCAGTTGCTGCACAGAGAAGAGTGACAGGAAAAGCATGTCTTGCGAAGGATTAAATTGCAGCTGCTGTCATCAGAGAACAGTCATTACTTCTGAGCTAATTATCTCAGAGCTTGTAAACAAACAACCTGCCAAAGTGCAGACTACATTGTATTTACAGCTCCGGCTCATTACATCTTTAGGGTTAGCGGCTCCGAAATTCCGAGCTGAGAAATTCGCTTATCCGTCCCGATTTAGAAATCTCAAATTGAGTTAGCTGCCTAGACAGACAGAGTGCCAGTGCAGCCCGCTATGTACTGCAGAGATGGAACAAAACAGACATGTGTTTGATAGAGACAGCGTAGAACAAAACGAAAAAAAACAATAACCCAAAAAATTGATATTGATATTCTGAGATTTATTAAGCCTTCACTCCGGTGGGGTTGTATTATGAAGGAAGGATTGGTGATTAGACAAACCATGTCATTGCAGACTGATTTGTGTTTTAATTCAGAAAAAAGCTAAATATCTAAAACAAGTTTGAAAGGGCACATGCCTACCAAGTACTGTATTTTGTTTTTTAAACAGATGAGATAACTATGGATTTAGGTTGGATCTGATTTTAACTTCTTGTTGCCTCTTATTTTATTCTCATCAAATCTCTGCATTTGCCCTCTAATTAAAAAATGACCAACACAAATGCAAATTTCCACCCAAAGCATTTTCCCTGCCTTCAGACACAGATTCTGTAACATTCAGCTTTGAAACAGATTGCTGCTAACTCCTACGTCAAATTATAAACCCCAAATTCTATCACAGAGCGAGACTAATTTCAGAAATATTTGCTAAACCCCTCCAGTGCAAAGCACAAGAGGCTAATGTTTAAAGGAAAAGTTGAAAACAAAATGACACTTGCCAGAACTTATAACACTAGAAGCATATTTTGTAAAAGGGGCTAGAAAACTATTCAACAAAAAATAAAATAAGAAGTAGACTGACAAGACAAGCTTTTTTCAGAGGCTGCTTGATGGTTATAGATCGTGATTGAATTTCGATAATGTACAACAGTTTAGGGGAGTGAGAGCTCATGAAGAATTTGCCAGTGCCAGCTTATTAAAAACTTGATCCAGCCCCGGACATTCCCAGACCTTCCTGGCAAGTTTGCAGCCTCTGACTGGTGTTCAGTTACAAATCCACAATACCTGTACTGCAACATATGTAAATGCTGAAGTGATTTTTTTTTTACTTCTCTTCAGACAGCCATTTTGCATACCAGAGTGTTCATTCATTCATTTGATAACCATTCTAGGTCGTCATGTCAGACCAACGCTAAAAAAGTTTTAGTACAATAAAAGGACTGCAACCTGTGAGCAGTTTGTGTCAATTTTATCTGCCTGAAGCAAAACAGCTGTCAAATATAACTACATATTATTAATTGACCCTCACCGCATCCAACATATCTATTTTGAATGCCAGTTTTGTAGTTATATATTTATTGGATATACACCTAATTATTATATTCCCAAGGCATAACTAAAAAGCTCTTGCAATAGGGTTTTGTAGCAGGGGCAGAGGTCAACACTGAACGTACTGTAGGTATATCACACTTGCTGTCAGGCTGATGACTGGCATTTGTAATGGAATACACTGCAGTTTTCAAATACAGATTTGTGTTAGTCTGCTGGGTTGATTGAGGCCTGAAAATTACAAGAGGTAATTAATTTTGAGAACAAGTGTGTATATCCCTCAGAATCCCCATTATAGGTTGCCCTGACCTTGCTCTGGATAATTGGGTTAGCATTTTTAACTTGAGAAACTAATCTGGTCCAACCAATGTTCTGGCATGGATTAGCTCAAATAGATAGTTATATCACACAGCACAGTGACGTAAGATGACCTCAAGGTCATGCTTTGAAGTCCATACTCATTGGAGGACTTTGTGATTGGACCCTTTTGTTGGCCATTGGCACAACCTTTTATAAATAAATGAGCCACCCTTACTTTTGGTTAGCTTACCCAAGAGCAGACACTGCCTCAAGCTTGTAACTTTCTATATGTCGCTATGTCCTGCTTTCAGTCAGGTTTCAGACTTTTAATTTATACATAGTCCTAACACTAAAATTTACATTAAAAAACACAAAGAAGCTATGCTGCACATTTGGTCTGAAGTTGGTAAGATTCCCTTCCTCTCCACAGGCCTTGCCAGGTGATGTATCATTTATTTACCTTTTGACACTTTGTTCATTCCTGGGGAATCTGCTGTTTGGTGTTTCTGTGCCACAACGAGGCGTTTTTGTTTCTGTCTGCAGGATGATATTTTTATTTTTGTCTTTTTTGAATGTCAAAGCCTGTGTATTTTCCCCCTTAGGAATCTATGCCATCCCAGATCATCAGTCAGATCAGGATTCAAACAAGCAAACTTTGATGACTGTTTCACCTTCAGCAGCACGTACTGTACTGTTGTCATTGTAGAAGATTGAGCACCTAAGTTTTCTTTGCAAGCATCAAACATTCCTGATTAGATCCGTCTTTATCCTTCCCTCTTTTGAAGTGTATTGAACAATGTAGTTAATTTACTACACCAATGTTTTTCATTAAAAATGTCACTGATTAAAAAAAAACATCCAATTTTTGTAATACAAAGTTTAAAACAAAATATAGATTATTTTGTTATTGTAAATCATGCATGAATGTAAGAACGTAGATATTGTACTTTTCGATCTGAATGCCTACCCATGTGGTTAGAATTTGTTACTCAGGGGAAATGTAAGATTCTTAACAGAATTCAGACATATTAAATTGTTTTTTAATTACATACCATATGCAGTGGCGTTGGGAAAATAATAAAGAAAAAGTCCACATCCATGAAGTATTCAACACCAACCTCAGGAACACCCGATTTACCTTGTAGTTACCATATTTAACCCATGATTTATAACATTTAACATTTGATCATTTTCTTATGAATGGATGTTTTACTTCATTTTGTCACTACTATGAAAACTAAGGGGAATGTGGCTTGACTATTGAGTTCAATACAGTATATAATGAAGTCACATGAACCTACATAAATTTTAAAATTACTTTTTTGCTCTATGAATCTATTATTCTATAATCCACTATTCACAAGTTTATTAGTAGTTGTAATCTTTATTTCATGATACAACGTCTAAAGGGACTTTAAAATAAAGTGATCAGCAACACATATAGATATTCAATGACTAAATTAATAATTTAAGCAGAATTAAAAACTTGTTCAACTTTAAAAAGGATTTGAATACTGAATGATGTGTAAAATCTACTATGGTCTGGACAGTCATTCCACAGTCTTGAAGCTACAGAACTTGGAGAAACTTGAAGATGAAAAGCTGAGCTGTGAATATGCTGTAATGTGTTGAGAAAACTGCACTACAACGATCAGGAGAGGAAAAGCAAAGGCATGCATGTGATTTTCTTCATTAGTGTTACAACCCCAAGTGTCTAGGGGTAAAGGGGTGTAACATTTAGGATAATTCTTTTGGAAGCAGGTGGGTTCTGGTGAGGGACTAGGAAGTGTGATAACAAGGGTAAGGAACTAGAGTGGTGCCAAAGAAAAGAAAATAACAAACAAAATGGAGCTGGCTAGGAAAGTGAGGGAAAGCTGACCTGACTACAAAAGAAAACCCGAAACACACGGTCTTCGGTGTCTTCAACACCCTAGCTGACCTGCACTGACTACCCAAAACCATACAAGACAAATGGCACTCACCCGTACTAAACTAGTGTTACTAACACAAAATCAACTAAGTGTGTAGAATGTACCCGACAACCTAAACTAACCTTAAATACAAGTTCACACAAAAACACAAGTGAACCAGGAATACAAATAAGGGAAAACAGGAGTAATCAACAGGAACAGGGTACAAAGAACACAAAAGTTGAACACACAAACAAACAAAAGTACACAGAAACTAACAGAAACCAACAAAACAACAAAGCCGAAGCTATACAAAAATACACACACACAAAGCAAAAAAACAAACCAACGAAGCCGAAGCAATAACCAAAACCAAGCAGGAACGAAGTCAAACAAAGGGCTCTTTCCTTCAGAAAACCTCCATGTTATATCCTGAATAAGATGCACTCTGATTGGCTGATAAGCTAATTGATCATGATGTCATACAGAGTGTGGTGTAATGGTGGGCCAATGGGGAAGGGAGAACAATCAAGAGTCAGCAGTGTGGAACATAAAAAAAGACACACAGAGCACACACTGGGACATAACAATTAGATTGGAAGAAACATGGACATAGTATCAGCAATTGTTTGAGAATGAGAAAAGATGCCTTCACAACATTAAGAACACAGGCTTCTGCAAGACCAAAGAAGGCCAGAGACCAAAAAGCACAATGATCTGTACTGTAGGTGTCTAGGGAGTTAACAGTTCACTGGTGTAGTCAAGAGCCAAAAGGTGAACAGCAGTATTGTGATTTTCTTCTGAAATCCACAGGGAACCAGTGCATGGAAGCTGAAACAGATAAGATGGCTCGTGGAGTTTAGTTTCAGATATGATACAGATTATACAGATAGTGCATTTCTTCACAACAAAAATGCTGCTACTTCTGTGGTCTGTGGCTAGTTCTGTGACTCTTTATATAGACTCTGCTAAACACACTGTAGTCTGAATAGGTCTGTTGTAGCAACTGGGATGTGTACAGTATATGCAGGTGGCTGTTAGATTGATAGATACTTTTAACAATACAAACAAACTGTGCCCTCCAAAAGTATACAGTCTAGCAATTTGTAGTTGTGAAGATCAGATGAATTTCAGTAGTTCAGTTAGATCTGAGGCTGGATAGGCTGCCCAAACCACCCTTTCTATTGTGAGGAGTCTGCTGCTGTCAGGTGTGGAGGGTAGGCTGGGGGAAAGGATGTCCCGGGGGTGAGACTTATATTTGTAGGCAAGCAGGTAGGTGAGATCAGGCCCCAGACTTCCTTCTGCACCCCCTTCAGGAGTTATAGTGAGTGAGTGTTACAGTACAATGTAATATATGGTAGGTTTCAGTTTTGGAAAATTCCATTTATACATTCTTTCATATTAGAACAAGATCACATATTTTGTATTGATTTCAAGTTATTGTAGAATTGGTATACATTCACTTGAAGTAAATTTCTCGCATATTTGTTTGAGGTAATACCTGCATTGAAATCATCAATAGGCAAAGACTTTCCCTTTTTCTCCGGATGAACGCTTTGGTTGAAGCAGCCGGATGTTTTTGGTTATTATCATGCCGTAAGACACCCAATAAGTACGGAAGCATGTTCTTCCTCGATAAGCAGACGCAATGTTTCCGTAAACTTCATGACTCGTTCTGCTGCTGCCATCGTTCAACACAGATGAGTGAGCCAGCTCCAGAGCTGAATGCCCAGGCTACGACACTGCTTCACAGATGAGCTGTTGTTCTTGGGAGCTTCTGCATTTCTTTCCTGACTCCACAGGTTAGCCCTTCCGTTTTGTTTTGTAATATTTTCAGTAACACTTTGTGCTTCTTTCTAATGATAATACTGCCTTTACTGACATAGGCCTTGTACTTGTTTAGCATGCTTGGTTATTAGACAACCGATTACAGTACATTGTACCTTGTAAACATAGCACTAATTTCAAATTTAAAGTTTCAAAAATGTCATATTTACACAAAATATATTATTCTGCCATATGCATTTTGCATATCTTTTTTCCTTTCCATAATTACTTCCAGTGCAAATATACAGTATCTGTATTCAAACCCCCTAAACACACTGGTTTACTTATTGTGTCATTCTTTTAAAAATGTAACTATATGAAAATGCTAAATTGTATGTTTTTTTTTCTGCTACCCCCTGGGTTTGTCTAAACGTCTAATCATGGCTTCTCATGTCACCTATGGAAGAATACCTTAAATTAAACAAAGGAAAAATAACTGACGATATTTACAGTAAATGTAATACCAGGGTGTTATATTTTAATGTATAGTATTGCAAGGCAATGTCATGAAGCAGCTAATAATACTAATTCCATTTATATCTGTGATCTCTTTGCAGTGAGTTGTATAATCCAGAGCGCAGTATTATCTTCTGTCTTATGCATTTGGGATAGTCTCCTAAAATCTATAAATATTTTTTATAAACATATATAACATCTATCGTGTATTTATGTCATAACTGAAAGCACAGAGTGCACAGGTATAAAAGTATAGTATGCACTCTATCCCCATTCATTAAAAGCTAATTATGCTGTTCTACTCACAAACGCACACATCCACACAAAACGCAATATCATACAGCATGTGCAGTGGAGAGGACTTCAAGGAAAGGGCATTCAGTTGTAGTGGTTCGGTTTAGCTCGATTTAGCTCAAACATCAGCAGAGGGAACCTAATTCCATTACTTAGTTCCATAAACAAAGCAGATACAGCAGTGCTTGCTTACAGCTCCCATTTGTTTTTCTCTCCTGTGCAGAGCTGGGCTGACAAGCACACAAATCGGCCAACCCACTGTCTGACAGCCACACAGTTTTATAAGTAGGGTCATACAAATGATTCGGTCAATGCAATGGTTCCACACGAGAGGAGGTCTTTCAGCTCATCTATCTCATTTTGTTGTTGGTAGCTAATTGAACTGAGGATCTCCACTGGCCATTTCGCGAAAGAAGCCAAAAGGTTTTGACTGCAACAAAATGGCTGGGTAGCTTGATTCATCCCTCAACCCACTCGTGTGAAGAAGTGCTCCTCTTCTCAGGTTTCAGTGCTCTTCCACATAGTTTCCAGTGGATCACCAACATGTCCAATTTGTCATCTCATGCAGAAAAAAAGCCTTTCTGAGTAACTTTCTGAGTGAATGGGCAAAAACAACACTAACTAGGGGCAGCTTGGACAACACTAACGCAAATTGAAATGATGACAAATCCATTTTAAAATTCTTTGCGCAGGTGGAACTGCAGCAGAACATTCTGTGAAAACAAATAACTGTGGCAAAGACAGAGCTGGTGTCCAGGCCCACGCGTGTTCCCCTGTTCCCTTTTTCAGCCCTCCACTGACACTGGTTGTTCCCAACCCTGTCCTTTGGAATCCTAATCCCTTTTTTTATTTCAAGGGTCCTGTGACAGCCCCTCCGTGCCATGAAACCCGCCAGTGACAGAAACGAGCAGAAATCGTTTGTGTACCGAACAAACCAGATGCAGCACCGCCCTGTAGTAAGAGTGGGGGCTGTTGACAGGGGAGAAGCCCAGCACGGATCGGCCAGTTTCTCTGTCAGGGAGGCTAAATATAGGGTCAAGTGGAAGGATTTTTTTTTCTTGCAGGAGGACAGTAGTGTGCATGTCCAGCAGGTAGCTTGAACCCAAGTGACCTTTTTTTGTCATCTATTATAAGCATGGTCACAAGGTCTTTCTCATGACATTTTATGTGTCAGCCTCTCCCAAGTCATCTCTCAATAGATGTCAGTAGTGCTTTCTCCTTAATATGTTCCCTGCACACAATACTTCAGACTCAGCAAGATCTAGGGCCACATCGGGAAGGTTTCTGGATGGTTTCTTGGCTAATTTAGGACCATTATTACCCCATCCTATACAGTTTCTGAAGGGCTTTTCAGGATTCTCCACAGTAGTTTCCTTAAGGATATAAATGTTGCATATGGATTCATCACCCCACATTCTTCCGAATTTCAAGAATAATTATCTTGATACCTTTATAAAGCTAACCTATTTATTTTTGCATTTGTTTTCAGCAAAGCACAATAAAAACTCCTCCCTCTTTTCTGGCAGATTGGTGAAAAGCTGAATTAATTGCTTGACAGTGTTAATGACCATGTTGCAGTACTTCTTCACAGACTGTTTGCACATGGGAAACAAGCCTGAGCTTCTCTGAATCGCCTTTCATCGGTGGAATAGATCTTCTGTGCTTTGCAGTAACCCATTAACATATTTACAGCAGGACCACATTGACCTCTGCCTGTCTTTACCCATCTTGAAACTGCTGCCCTTCCTCCAACAACTGCAGCTGAAAACATACAGCAGACTCATAAAACAGCTGGATTTTAAATCCCTGCTGAGCTTGCTTTGCATTTTAAAGAAGAATGTTTTGGGGACACAGATCCTATCAAGCCTTTGACTGTGCCTTGACTCTTGAAACACTTCATGTCTTCTTTATGAATGATGTAATACTTTACTTTGATGTTTGCCACAGTTATTTTCTGTATAACTCTACCTTTTTAATCAGTGGTATTTTCTCTTGTGTAACAGCATTCTTTATAGAACTTTAACACGTCTTCATCATGACCTTCCACTGAGTCCTTCTGTAAGAGTGAAACACATTTCTGATTACATAATTTAGAAACCTGATAAACAGTCTGAAATTATATTTAAATTAGCTAAAATATTCAGGCAGGGAAAGACCCTTATCACTCTTGTCCTCGTGGCCAAAACCTATGGAACAGCAGCCCTGTCAAATTGAAGATTTACAAAACTGTGTGCCTATAAAATAATCAAGACTGGTTCAGGTAGCGATAAGAGAATTGAGCCAAATTGAAGAGGTGAAATAGGCTTGAAAAAGCTTTGCCGATGCACCTTTTAATAAATTCAACATGAATCATTTATTGAAAATGGAATCTCTTCCCCTGGTCTACAAAAGAGTGATAATCTTGTTTTGAATGTGGTTTTAATTGGTAACATCCTTTTTCCTTACAGGGTCCATTGCTGAAGACACAACTGGTGCTAGGATCCAATAAATCATAGAATATCAAAGTGGCCATGTAACTCTTTCTGTATCTCAACACATGTGAAATCAGAACATGTCTGTCATCAGTGTGCACTGCTTTTAAGAATACATTTTTAAGACTTCTTTCCAAAATAAGTTTTACCACATGCTTGGCTGATTGTAGACAAAAACCACTGTTTTGTAAAGTTTATAAATGATGTGTGACTGAAGTGATACGGAGCATCATCCTAATTGTTAATTTTGAAGATTTAGTTCAAACAAATTAAGTTAATTTAAATCTGTACTTTAGTTTAAATAAAAGCAAAATATATAAGCTCTGTAGACATTAAAGCATAAATGTGTATTTGGCAAATGCAGGATATTCGCTATTTGTATTAAATCTGATATTATCCTGATTTCCATATAACTTTTCTATGTAACACACTTACAAAGTTGACAATTTAAACATAAAATGGGGAACTCCCTGTAGTTTAAAATAATGTTTACAAAACATTAAGGTAAAGTGTGTGCTTTGAATTTGGAGAAAAGTACATCAGGCTTCTAAGCCTTGCAAACTAAAGTTTGTTTAAAATGCACAATAACTTTCTACTGTTTCTTATTAATTTTAATTATTTTGTTATTAGTTATTACCTAAACTGTTAAGCCACAAAACCAGAATGAACTTTTATAGAGGACCTTTAAGAAGCCTTTGGAAAGGCACTGAGAAAACAAAAAAGGATTGAATGAATCATTACAGAAAAAAACAGTGCTTTTTATGATATCAGCTTTTAGTGCAATATAAAGCTTTACTTTACTTAATTTTAACTTACATTTAAATTTAAAAAGAAGCAAAATAATCACCTTTAGTCTAGGTACAGTATGCATTTTGCTCAAATTATAGGTTTTTAATGTCTGTGTAGATAACCTATTTTAATGTATTTAAGACAACCTGCAAATCTTTCAAACTTTCAAACATGAGCCTTATGCTATGGCAAAGCAACATGATAGCCCAGGAACTGTGACTGAGCTTCCTGTTCACCACCAGTCCCTCTGAGAGATATATTGTGAAATATCTCAATCGAATTCAGGTATGTTTGCTAAACTTGATCTGGGGGATCAATGAGGCCACGATTCTGTGCACTAAACATACAGTCATTTTGTATTTGATTTAGGTTTTCAGTGGTAAATCCCGGGAGATGGCATGCTATATCACCATCTGTTCTTAGTTTGACCATGTTCAATTTTCAAACTTTTCTGTGAATTGTGAAGAGTATTAAAGTTTTATTTGTACTCCAAAACAAAAGTCAGGATTGACTTGTCTACCTAATGCAAACTGACCCTGTCTGAGTTCATTCCAGGACCAAGTAAACTCAATTTCCCAGTGCCCAACAGCACAGCACTCTTGGCAGAATTGCATCAGGGCATCAAGTGACTTTGGAGAAAAGTCCTATTTCCTTTGCTATCTTCAGTCAAAGGATTTACATTCATGAATACGTCAAAATACAAACAGGAGAAAACAATAACATTGTGTGCAGTTGGAGATTGGAGGTAGGAGGGTAATATCAGTGATATAGCTAAAACAACACTTGAAATGTATTTTACCATATCAAACTTTCTTCTGTTACAGGTGCTTGATCATCCTTAGTGGAACTATAGGAATTACCAGTTTGTACATTTTCAGCAATAAAGGAAAATGCAGGTATCAATGAATTGTGATCATGGTAATCATCACATGAACGTTGAAACATCTTATTCAATAGTTCTATAATGTGTGATGATAAAACATAGGTTTGACTACATATGCATGCTATGTCAATATACAGTACATATAGGGGAAATCTAGCAGTGACTAATGTTTTCACACAACTGAGCACAATGATTTGAAACTGCTCTAAACTGAGTGATGGAGAAAGGTTACCTTGTTCACACCTACTTTTAATTACAGTCCAGCATTAGGATTCTACGACAAGTTGGGATAGATGCACAAGGCAATGGGACAAGCATACAGCCTTTCTGTCAGTTGCTTTGGAAAATTACATATGTTTATGTTTTAAGTTTTACATAGTTTTGTAAATATATACTGTATAAACCCATGGACCGGATGATTGATTCAGAGAAGTAGAAAACCCTTCAAACATATTTTATCAGTTCTGACTTTTAACATACAAAAACACGATATCCCAACTCTACGTGATGTTGTGTGGATTCTGAGTGGAGCTGAGCCAATTCTGCAATGGTTAGGTCTACAAGGATTAAAAGTCTGCTTAATTTTGCTGTGCCTTGCAGTGCCACGAAGAGCCAATTCGTCTTGACTTTTAAGACGTCTCTTGCTCTCATCCATGGTTTTAAGTTCCCAACACAACTGAAGCCAGTAAGATTGCCCATAAATCTTTTTGAAAGAGGATCCTGAACTCATGTCATCCCTGCTGCTTTGCATTTAAGTTTTGCCTTCCATCTAGCTTTTGACCTGCTTCCTCCTGGCACTGTAACATTTAAAACTCATCGGCTCTCCCTACTCACTCCTGAGTCCTCCCTCTTGCCCTCGTGCCCCTTGCCCACTGTGTAAATCAAATGATTAATAGTTTCAATGAACGTATGCTCCATTATACTCCCTAGTTCATTTCTATCTTCAGAATTGTTTCCATCAAGTTCAAAGCTGAATTCCAGGCCGTTCCTAAATATAAACTGCAGATGACCCACAGAGTGATACCTACTGCATTTCATGGTTGAACAGAAAGCCTTAGTTGCTGACGTTAACTAGGGATCAACGCCAGTGTCTCTGAAAGTTGCTGCAAGGAGACAACCGGGGTAAAATTAATTTTAATAAATAAATATCGTCAGATGCTGGTGTTTATTTTGAGACCATTAAGAAAACAGTAATTTTGTTTTGTCAATTCACCTAGCTGTGTAGAATATTTGTTGTAAAAAGAATATTTTTTTACTGCAGACTTTAAATTGTAGTATACTCATTTTGGACCTCTGTAAAATAATCTATATTAGATTTGCAAAGGAACAAGTAATAGGTTTATTCCATGCTGAAAAAAAGAAGAAAGAGAACACAACGTTTCGGCCGTGGAGCCTTCTTTGTGTGTGTTTTGGTATGTATTCTTCTCATTTTTATATCAAAACACCTCCAGAGGACTCATTTTGGCCTTTGCTAACAGGTTATATTGCCAGACAGACATTACATTTTAATGTGAATTGCAAGCATGGGTTTTATGTTTTCTGACAGTACAATGTAGAACTTAGTGAATGTATGATTACTGTAAATGTGTCTGTAACTAGTTAAATGATTTGTAAGTCCATTTATTGCTATTGACTAGACTAGTTATTATTTATCCAATAATTCAAGTAGGTAGCTGCGTCAGCATGAGTAGGTTGCAAAGGAACAGGTAACAGGTTTATTCCATGCTGAAAAGAAAAGAAAGGAAACACAACATTTCGTTGAGTGCTCACACCTGAAGAAGGCTCTACGGCCGAAACATTGTGTTTCCATTCTTTACTTTTTATCCAATAACATTTGGTTAAAAAAACATCAAATGGAGTCTGCTTCATGAAACACCATGATTGTAGGTTTCCTAATTGCACATTTTGTTTTTGCATGGGGCCACTCTGTGCTCACCCTTGTAAGAGACAGTCTTGACTGTGCACCTCTCTTCTTCTACCACATGCTCCAAGGAAACCAGATCCCAGTGCTTCCCCGTGCTTGGCAAACCACGTAACGTCAGGCTGATTCAGAGGCCAATTTCTCAGAAATCCAACTCCAATCTGCTATCATCCTTACCTGATTACATGCCTTTCTGCATCTCCAAAACCTGTACCATTCCTCCATCCCCACAGCATCCACCACCATTCCTCATCCTCCTGTCCACTAACTCTTCCCAGGCTCTTGTCATTCCAACCCCTGCCTTTACCAGCACACCTGCAAGTGTCCCATCAGCTGAATCCGCCTTCAGCCCTGTGTCTTTTTTACGAGCAAGTCAGCGGTCAGACTTTTCCACTAGCCATGTAAGCCGAGCTCCTCCACGGTCCCACATGGTCCACTCTTTTCCTCAACCTTTCTTCTTCTCATTCTCATTCTCATTTTCATAGTAGGGCATCCGACTGACCAAAATCTTCGGCCCCAGCAACATATGTTGTGTTCTCCCTCTCTCCCTCTCTTCCACCCACCACCCCTCTTTCCAGTGCAGGCCTGAGTATTGCTGCATCATTCTTGTCAGGTCCAGGTTCCCCGTTCACAACCTTCACTGCTCCTAGCGCCCATCTCCCTCATCCTAGTGACAACATTTCCTGGGGAGGGTGGTCTCCAATTGAACCAGAAGCAATAGTGTGCTGATGCCACCTCCTTCATCCTCAGCAGTCATGTTCCAGTACCTCCTGGTACCCATAAAGAAAAAACCTGAACCCCAACCCCCTGTTTTGTCGCCCTCAGTCAAAACAATTCTCTTAAGAGCATCATCACCCCAACTCTCCACTCTCACACGTTTCAGCTCAATAATGTGACCGAGGCTCCCATCAGACCAGACCTTCTATATCACCTTTTCTGTTCTAACTAGAATTTCTATCCTCAGATTCTATTTAAATTTTATCATTTAAGAATTCTGCTTTTGCTTTGAGGTAACCCACTTGCTTTATTTTGAGATTCTAACATCCCTGTTGATCTCTCAGCCAGGCCATCTAAGACAATAAATCACATTCATTCACACTTTTACTGAGGCTTGATTGGGGTTTGTCCAAACTACTCAATAAGAGATCAGAGAAAAGTATCTCTCCGGTGACATATTGTATTACTCTTTTTCTTCTTTCATGAAATCCATTATTTTAAGCATAATTCACCCAAAATTAGTTTCCACATCACAAAGCTCTGTCACCACTTTCTTGGTGGCTGTTCTTGAAAAGTATTTCCCTGCTTACATTGATTCCAGGGAGTGTTAATAGTGCCCAAGGAAAGACACATCAGCTGAAAACCCGACTTGCTTTCACGGAGGATTGTCGTTTAAACAGTTCCTATAAACAGAAAACATGTAAGAAAGCACCGTGAACATATTTCTTGCAGGGTAGTCACATAAATGTATCCTCTGAAGTGTGCTGACAAACTGCTTTGCTTTATGACACTGTTCTGCACCTATTATTTTCTGTTTAAGTTACATAGATCTGACCCTGTCACGTTTTCTTCTTATTATGGGGGAGATCTATTTTGCAGGGTGGCACAGTGGTGCAATTTGCTTCTTTGCAGTGCTGGGGCCCTGGGTCCAGTTCCTGGGTGCGCTCTGCATGGAGTTCTGTATGATCTCCCTGTGTTCATGAGAGATTCCTCCACATGTTCCCGTTTCCTCCCACAATCCCAAGACATACCTGTAGGTTTATTGGCTTCTGGAAGAACGGGCCCTGGTGCGAGTGTGTGTGTATCCTGTATTGCACCCGTTACATGCCAGGATAGACTCCAGCTCCTCGTATTGGATAAAAAGGTTCAAATATGGGCGAATGACACTTTATTTTCATCTATAAAACTAAAAGCTCTTTATCCCTATCTGGTATCCCTTAAACCATCAAATAACTGGCCATTATGCATAGATGAAACAGAGAGAGTATTTGAAATTCCAAATATACATAGAAATACAGGATGATTTATTTGTAATAAAGTAAAATACTTAATGCTGTTAATACTAAATGTTTTTTTTAAGTCTGCACTAACATTACTGGCAAACAAAATCCCATTCCAACTTTTTTAGACTTGAGACTGCAAGTATGGCTGCCTGCTGTAGTTAGTAAAGAATATCAGAATTATTTTACAGTACTGTAGGTGTTAGAGTGGGGAGCGGTTTTAGCAGGAAAGAAGCAAAGGACCAAGTGGAGGTAAAACGTAAAAAGAAGAAACTCTGTTTTGGTTGTGGAACCGTCTTCAGGTGTGTCTTCACTGGTGTGTTCATCACCACAGCCAAAACATTGTGCTCTTATGACAGGTTTCAGCAAAACAAGTTTATTTTCTATGAGAAAAAATATAATTACAAAGCAATAGAAATGGGGCTTAAGTAATTAAAAGAGGAACAAATGCACCATTTTGTTTCTGAAATAGTAAAGCACATCATTTTTTGCATTTAAGAATTCACCCATCAAAATCAATGTTTTGTTGGAACAAAATCAATCTACTGCAGAGAACAACAAATACACACTTTAAACAATCTGTTTTGCTTTTGAAATTTTACATTTTCAAAGTGTACTGCATGAAACCATGTAAATGAAGAATCTGATATTTCGGAGCTCAGATATTAAAGAACACATCCTTTGCGATGCCCCCCCCCCCCCCCCCCAAAAAAAAAAACCAGCACAAGAAGAAAAATCCCCATCCCCATCCCATACTTGAAACACGCATCATCGGGATCCAGCCAAAATAAAAATCAGAATGCAAGAAAACAGATAAAAATGAACACCGGAGAGCCTGAATAAGAAAGAACAAAAACTACAGAAGCTCTGTGATTTCTGTAATGTAATGTCTCCTTATTTTATAAGTTTGTGAAGTTGTTTATATCACTATTACATATATATATATACCGAAACATAACACAACATTTACAATTTGAAATTATCAGATAACGTTCCATTTACATCTTAAAAGAGCAGTAAAGGGATAATGTACTCTTTCGCTTTACATCTACCGCAAATAATAAAATACAATATGCGATGCAATTCAAATGTTTATTGCCTCGGTTAATCCGGTTAGACAATATCATATGAATTTATACTTTATATATAAAGTTGCTACACAAGCAACTTCATCCTTAATTTGACTATGAAGAACCTCTGCTGGTGACTAGTCTCTACTCGAGGAGGGAGAAAAAAGTGTTTGAAAACGATCGATGTCACTCTACAGCTGCTGTGCTGTCTAAAATTTCCTCGATACAGCATTTCGGATAGCAGATTGAATTTCGTTTGCAATAATTTGGGGCCAAAAGTTTCCAAAAATTTATTCACGTGTTTTTTTTTTAAAAAAACAACGAAACAATTTCCCCTCGCAGCTGTCTAGAACGCCCCATTTTTTGGATTAGGATTCAAACCCCATGAAATTTTCACCGTAAAGCACAGCAGTCTTTCTTTACCAGCTAATGTGATACGCGGTACTTTTAAGAACAGGCAACACGATCCAGTTTTTTTTCTCCTTTTGAGTGAAACACAGATATCTTAGAAAGCACCGAGAAGTTACTGCGCAGGGAGACAAAAGATGTCGTATTGGATTTCAGAAGGCCGGGGTATCAGATAACTATCACACACACAAAAACGATTAAAACTTTCGAGTGGGCTTAATGCGAAGTCCTAAATTTCAAATAGTGTGACACACGACTGATTGAGAGTTGAACTTCGTGCCATTTAAGAAAAAGAAAATGCTTATTTTCATGAAGGTGAAACATATTTTTTTAACAAAAAAATTCAATAGTATTTCATCAGCCGATGAAAAAAGCGGCTTCCGGAGCAATTGGGTTTTAGGTTATGTTTGTGATCAGAAATAAAGTATTCTTAAAGATATGAATAATATATCAAGCAATTTAATAGATGTTACGTTAGCAGAAGATTTACAGAAAGAGGCATTAATATAATATTGAAATCATTTTTAAACGAATTTAGAGATAAAATATTTAAATGATTAAAATATATTGTTAAGAGATATACTGTATACTCTTTTTTTGGCAAAGGTATCATAAAACGTATTCCTCTAAGTAATGCATAAATCTTTAAATTACACTTAGTTCATACGTTAACGAGCAAGATTTAAACAGGTTAAAGGCATTTCAAAAGAAGAAGCTGCCTTAGTGCATCTTATTAACAATAAAGGGCTTAATTTGTAACGCCTTAAAATGGTTTTGAAGCACATTATCTGGTATATACAGTACACAATACTTATAACAACAACAGCATTTTTTCAATGATCCTCAGTTTACAACCATTCACATAAGAATGCAGTTAATATTTTTATTTATGCTGACTTAAGGATAAAGCATAAATCACAGTCTCAATCAGATTCCAAGAATTCAAGTGAAGAATCCAAGTTGTTTGGAATCTGCTACACCATGGATTAAAGTTTCAGGTTCCAGTCAACACCTGTGAACTAATTTGATTAAACTATTTTCTGTCTGCAGCTCCAAAACATATAAGTCACGAAGCTCCTATGCTTCCTATGCTTTAAATACTGATGTAAATGAAGAAATCATAATAATTTCTGTGCTCATTTACAACAGAATTCAAGTGATAGGAAGTCATTAGTATAACTAAATAAGAAAATTACATGATTTTGATTCAATATAGTGGTCAAAGAAAGAGCCAGTAGGCTCGTTTGTCTACAAAAGTAAACGTGAGAGATTTCATCTGAATGAAATCTGAATCATCTCCTATGTGTTTAAATCTGACATTGCATTGCGGTCCTTAGAAATCTGCATCTGCTTTTCCCATAGCCAGTTTGCAGTAGAGTACCATTTTAATACACCGCAATAGTTTTGGTCAACAAGTAAAATCATTTAGAAAGAAATCATCTACAGAGAGACAAAGAATAAAATATGATTTACAAGTTTTTCAAAATGACTAAAAGAAGATATAAATTTTGGTTTACACATGAGAGAAAGTGTGGGCCTTAATCTAATTGTTTCCTCTTCATGGCCTTTAAGAGAGGGTGTCAGAAAAGAGACCAAACATATTCAATTCAAACCACTGAGCAAACCCACATAGGTTTGGGCTCATTAACTGATTCTTAACTAGGATCGAACCTAGACTGTAACCCTGGTGCCCACTGACTAAAGTGAATAATATATCGTATGAAGCAGTACTCATGCCGTAGTTCTTAATATGAAAATATGTATTTTATTAATACAAAGGCGAGCTTTAGGGAGGAAGGTTCAGGAGTTGTGCCATGTGGTGTCAGCAGCAACTGCAGCAGTGCTGTAGTACATCAGTAACTCTAAAGCCTGCGTAGGCTGTGTCACACTTCATGTGGAAACACTTGTATAGCTAGAAAAGCAAGACTCTGTGAGTCAAGTGACAGACGCCATGGTGTGTCATTGTACTACAGAGCAGCATATAGTCTGCTCTGTCTCATCTGATTACCAGAAGTGGTTCCAAGCCAGAGTTCACACGTGTAACTGAGCAAGTCTTTGCACTCTAAATGGACTCCTGAACTGCAACTGAAAGCTGCAGAAACTTGAGTTCGGGGGGCACAACAACAACCGAACCAGCCTTTGCCCAGAATGTTCAAAATCATATTCATTCCCAACAACATTTATTGATATACATTCTATAATATACACATATCATAAGCAACTCCTCTTTTGACATTTCTCCTGTTTCACGCATCCTTCCTCCACTCTAACTCCACCTTGCAGTTGCTCATATGTCAAGTCTCCTCACTATGGAGGTCCCAGCCACCTCGAGCAGGTTAGTGTATCTACACATACATTAAACATCCTCAAACGCATCGAATTCCTGGGTCTCTTTATTCCTTATGCACTCTACAGTATATTGCACAAGTATGCTCTTTTTGTCGGGACTTCTTTAGAGATCTTCCAGGTTCTCAAAGCTTTGTCAAGTGAAAATGACTCTTTTCAGTTGTTTGGTCAAATTCTAATGATGGCGAAATGAGCTGGCCACTAAGGAGATAGCGTGCTTTCACTTTAAATCATCTGGCTGAGGACATGACAGCACTGGGCAAGGAAAAATTGAAATATTGATTATAACTTTGAAATCATTCTGTTTTTCAGTTGCAGTTAGGCTGGTGTTGTCTTTATAATTTAAGGTTAATTAGGTCATAATAAATAATCTATTCTCAATGAATTACTGTATGTAGGTGCTTAATTCCTCATTGCTACCTCTAAGGATAAAGGAATATTATGGTCTTTTTAAAATATGACATAATGCATTTGACAGATTTTGATCAAATGTCCTCATGACCTTACACCTAACTGAAATAAAAATCAACCTTGATCTCCAAAATGTCTAAAATTTCATTCAGCCTCTTGATGTTATCTCGTGTGTTTGGTTGGTTTTCTGAGTGTTAATGTGTATATTCAAGGATTTCAGTGTTTAGTACCGAAAGGTAATACTTAATGGTGGTTTCACACATATGGAAAAGACAAGAGATTACATATCAGTCTCGCTGGATTAAACGAAACTGTATATGGATATAATTTTAAAATAAACTTTTGATTAATTTAACATACCCTGAAAAGTACGCAAGTTTACGTGTCTACATTGATTTATTACTGACATTGTTAAAATGCAGCAAATATCCTCTTACTACTTTAAGTTCCTTAACTTATAGTTGTTGTGTAGTTATTATAACCAAGAAAGGAACACTCAGACATGAAACCTAAACTTTGTTATTGGAAATATGGAATTATGTTTACGTGTCTTTGCACATGCAAAGTTTTAACTTTTAGAGAATTGTTGATTATCCTCATAATCAGGAAATACTGTATGTTAAATTCGACTAATTAAAAATTGTAAATGACTTACTCAGAGTGGGCTATGAGAATGTCACTTCTAAATGAGTATCTGTCTTAAGAGTATATAAACTACTGTCAATGTGCCATGTGTCCATCTGAGACTTGTCCCCCTACTCTAATGCGCCTCCTTGATACATCATGATTCAGACAATATTCATAAGAAACTACTTCCATTGTGCTTGTGATTTAGCAAGTCAGTTACAGAAATGCAAATATTTACCTTTTTCCATGTTGCTAAATCACATTAGATGTGCTACTGTACAGTATATCAGAATTTCATTCCAATAAATTAAAAAAACTGCAGCTAATTACTACATCTTCCGAAATAGTTCTTGTTTGAAATTAAAGTTAATACTGTGATTAAATAACCTTGTAGTGGTGAATTCGGTTGGGACTGACAAAACACTTATTGAAAAAGTATAATTTACTGGATGCATTCTTGTGGAAAACATCTCCTTCTTTTCCACAATGTTGAATTTATTACAACAATAATGCTGTAGAAATCATAGACAGTAGATCAACAGCAAATGAATATTATGCTGGTATGATTAACAGGTTTTGACATGATTCATGTGAAGCTATTAATGCATTTAAAAAGATAAAATATTTTGCTTTAAAATGCACCCTGGATTTGTATTGTAATGAATTATTGTAGTGACTACCCAAGGCTAATATCACATTTGTTTTTTTAAGCAATAGAATAGAATAAAGTTATAGTTAGAAAGATAAAGTTATCATCTCTTATTAAATAGGAAGTGATCTACTGTATTTAAAACCACAGAAATAAGGTTCAAACACTGGTTCATTAACTTTAGATAATCTTGATATTGCACTTAACTAAAGAGGGCAGTCTTGTATTTAAATAATGCAAGATATTAAATTTCACAAGTACAAAAGTAGGTTATAGACACAAGTAATGGATATTTGAGCATTTAATTAAATCCTGAGAGAAGATAAATAAGTGCCATTTGAAATAAGCTTTTTGTTTTTAATTTTCTGGAACTAATATTAGTTTAAAAAATGTATTAAATTATACATTTCCTTTTAACAAAAACCTTGGAGTCAAATGCATTTTTTCAAGGACTTAGGACAAAGATGAGGCAGTTTTCTAACCATTAATTCTGTTGGCAGTAAACAATAGAAAGCGAACATTTTCATTTCCTGTGTGCATTCACTCTGTCAGGAGTCTCCTGTCACAGTATACGGTGCTGTTCATAAATACAATCACATGCACGCACACAAACACACACACCAGTAAACTACCAGTGCAATGTCATCTCTCTGTACTTTTGGCAAAAAAAAAAACACTAGATAATTATTTCTTCTTTTACATTGCATTCAGTTATGTAATTTATTTATATAAAATAGAAGGTCAAAAAGAGGTTTCTATTCAATTTCAGTTTACCTTAGAAAAATAATAGAGTATAAGAAGCTCGTCATAACATGACCAACTAAACTCAGACAGCTTGACAGCTTAAACTATTTTAACAAGGACTGTGGATTCAGATTTGGAAACAGTAGAGGCACATATAATTACATGGTAACGAAAGTTTTGGAATATAGGCCTCATTTACCTAAAGCACTATGTCCTGCAATAAAAACAATTGGGTATAGTCAACTTTCATTTAAATAAAATAATGTTAATATTTTTTAATGCAGTTATACAGTAATTACATGTGCCTCTGTTGTAGTGACATCCTTGCATGTCTTTCATGGCTATGTAATACTGTACATGCATTTTAAAGTACAGTACCTCAAAAGTGACAAAGTGTTTCGGACAAAGTCTTAGCAAAGCAAATGAACATATTAGCTGTAATATTGTTTCAATCTTGGATCTGAAACAGTATACAAGTAGCAAAGGAACAAGGATAGATGAATTCCACGCTGAAAATAAAAACAACGGAATGAACCTCTTCTCGTTAAAACATATGAATGTAACACAGCTTCCACAATATGCCCAGATTCAAGTTATTTGATTTTGGCAGACAGACATTACAAACTGAGTCATTTGGAGAAGAAAAAGATGGTTTGAAGTAATAAAATGTCAATTTCTGCTAATATGTTTTGAAATGACAATATTAATTGTAAAGAGACTTAGGAGAATAAGAATGCCAATAATAAAACAATTAATTTTTGTGCTCTTGCAAAATAAACAAAGAAAGAAGAATGAAAGTTTAATATTTAATATGATGTTTTATTTAGCATTTATATTTAATGCAAAGCTGCTTTTCCCTTGATACTTTCACTTAAAAAAATGCTACGTTTTAGACCTAAATGTTTTATTTGGGGTCAAAATAATCACAGATTGTAAAGAGAAAAAAGGAAGTAAAAATGTAAAAAATGTCTGTGAAAATGACTCATGGGGGATTGCAATTAATACCTTTTGTTTATGTATTGGATTATACACCTTGAGGTTGTGGTAACATTCTCAAATGCAACATGTAATTGGGCTGAAGAAAAAGATCTATTTTCTGTGACATGAAATTGCCCAATTGATTTCACCTGTGTTACCAGCTCAAGCCAGATAACAATAAACTCCAAATTGCTGTGTAGTTATTGAAGGGCTGCACCTCAACCACTGATAAATTCGTTGAGATAAAAAAAACCACATCAAGTGAAATTCATGCAACTGCACTGAAGGGTGAACGGTGTTTTTGTAGAATTCCCAGCGCAGAGCTCAACTTGTTTAAGCGACTGCTTCTGATGTAAATTATTCATGGTGTAATTGAAAAAGAAACTCTCTGCTGTGTAACCAAGTTAATCCATTTTAGATCATTATGTGAATTGTCAATTGTAGTAACCCAGCTGCAGGGGAAGTAACAATAGAAGTGTCTCAGGAGTGACTCAATATAAGTCCCTTCCAGGTCAAGGGTTAATGAATGATTATTTCTCACTTTGTACTGCTTCAGGATGTTTGATCCAAAGGGAATTCGATTTTCCCTTGGGGAAGAGCAATATGCATCTGATCAGGCTAAAATATTAGAGGGGGACAATTTGTTTTTATATTTTATATTATACAGGGAAACCTAAAACAATATTATTAAAGCTAATATTATTAATAATGCAAATACTTTTGCAAAAATCATTTTATAGTTCATCATTTATTTAATGATTTAGTTGCTTAAGTTAAGGCTTCTATGGCTAATTCAAATGAGATACTCATTTGCATATCAACCTGCTATATAATTTCAGAATGGGGCAAACAGGATACAGAACCGAACCGGGTAGCAGAAACAATCACAAGCAATACATAAGTGATATTTGTAACTTATGTCATAGATTCTACCACGTGACCTGCAAGGTGAAGTTTATCACAGCATTTTTATTTTAATTACTAAATAATTACAGCCCCTGAAACACACAGTATAAAAAAATGCACTCCATCAAAAAAGTGTAATATATTCTTAAGTGTAAGAGTAACATCCTTAATCAGAAATTGCATGGAACAAAAGTTAACAAAAATGGGTATTTTGTGTTCAAACAGAAACACAACCCCACAGCCTCTGCATACAGTACATGTCACGGGGTAAATGTATCACTTGGACTGAGTTAAATAAAAATCTTTGGTTATATGGAAAATAATTTGAAAGTCTTATTAATTTTTTTTTATCATACAGAGTGTAGTCTTGTTTTTCTAGTGAAAAGGTTTACAATAAAAAGATAGCATTAAAATTCAAAAATCCAAATGCTCTTTGTTCCAGGAGCCTTTTGGGGATTATATAAGCATTAGGGAATGGGAATGTTATTTTCACTGTTATCTTCATTTTAGTATTCTCTTCAAGCATGGAACTTTTTTGAAAATGATTTTTAATTGTTTCTGTTACAAACTTCACATCATAACTAAACAGTGAATAAGATTGTTGAGAGTTATTGAAGCCATAGACTTGATAGGCACTTTTCTCATAATTTGCACCTATCATGTATTGTAGATACAGTTTATTTTTCTGCAACTTGCAATTGATTTAACACTTCAGCTATCACTCACACAAGCAGACAGCTACTGATCACTTTTTCAAAATGAGTAAAATAATGTTTAGTATTTTTTTCTATCTGACAATGCTGTGTGCAAAAAACCTCCCAAACTGCCTTTGGAGGATCGCAAAATGAGCCGTAACTGTGGAGAGGATTCACACAATCCTGTTTTAGCCTATGTACCTTGTGACCGACCCCAGCCTTAACTAAAATGGCTACAGGGATTTGTGCACATAAAAACCCATGATGGAATTATTGCTCAGCGCAGGAGGCTTTATCTCAGAGCTTTGAAGGGGTGCCTACAGCAGTAAGAAACCCTAGGCTGCTACACCCAAACGCTCAACCACCGTCCCAGCCCATGAGGCCCAAGCCAGCCCAATTGCAAGAGTGTGATTAGCAGAATTCCGAACATCCTTTGATCAAATTAAGTAATTTATCTAATTATCTAATTAACTAATTAACACCTACTGTGTCTATTTACAAATAATAGAAGCCTTTAGCAGCCTCTGGTGGTAGGTCAGCTGTCAAACTGCCTGCACATACCGTGCATCCTCATACATGGGCTGCTTTGATTGTGCATTTCATACTGTACATTTGGTTTGATAAATTCGAAAGGCATTTAGAAGAGAAATAAAAATGTTGCCAGCCCTGTTTTGGTGTTTATTGTCCACTAATTGTATTCTAGTATTTTGCAAAGGAGCCCAACAGTGGACAGTCAACAATATGGAGCAGATAGTCAATATCGCACAATATCACAGGAATAAAAACAGAACATGACTTTTCAAATATTATCACTCAGAATTTCTTTGAAATTCTCTCTTGTTTTTATCTGCAATATAAGAATCTCAGAAGTCATTTGTGTCAGGTTGACAAATCATATTAGCACAAGTGAGGAAACTGGTGTTCAAAATCTCCCTGTAAAATGAGGGACTGAAATAACACATTAACATTGAAGAAACAAAACAACATAATACCATTTGATGGTGAAATGAATAATAGTTTCCTGGGTTATATTGAGCAGTTTTGTTCACCACGCCAAGCCCTGAATGATACATAAAGAAAAAGAAAGGTCTCAGACTATTGTTGTATAAGGGACTGTTTGAAGTTGGTGGGATTTCCTGCCCAGTGTTTTTATAGTACAGTATGAGCCATTTGTTTGTTTCCTTTTAGCACTAAATCACTTATCACATCAAAGTGCCTCCCTTAGTCCCTGTTGGCCACACATATAACAATCAGACCTAGGCCAGAAAAATAAAAATGACAAGGATGTAGGCAGGGGGCTTCAAAATGGGACACTTTCTTCAAGCGATGAAAGCTTGTAAAGTAAGATTTATGTTAAACAGATATACGGTAAAGATCATCTTTGTATACAACGGGAGTAAAATTAGGAAACTGCTTTTCATTTTATCTTCCTGTAGATAGTCAGGCAAACATTTGAGCTACTGCATTATTCTCTGCATGGGAAAAAAAAAACTGCAATAAACATAGTGTTTTGAGTCAAATATGAAAGATAATTTTATTATAAGATAAAACATTTAAGAATTAATCTTGAATTTAACAAATCAATAATTTTGACATTTGGAGTATGTGGTAATTTATTTCTTTTGATGATGACAGAATTTTTTTTGGACATAGCAAATCAGTTTCCCCACAATTTTCTAGTTTTGACATCTCTTTTACCCCCTTCTTTTGGAAAACATACAATGCTAAATCAATATTGTGTAAAATAATGGTATAAAGCAAATGTTTATATATGTAAATACGTTTAAACATGTATCGCTGACAAAGTCGAGTCACGTTGCATCGATTTTATTTGTAGTTTATGATTACTCAATCCCTACAGTGATATCACCAGCGTTTCTTGGAGACAATGTATTGATGTTACAGCACTGTGAGGGTGAGACAAGGATTGGGTGTTTTCTGTTGTTCCTGAGCTACACAACAAATCGAAAAGATTGCACAGTGTGACAGAACCCCCCCCCCCCGTTTTGTGCAGGCACTGATAGTTTCTAATTATCTATAACTTTTTAGATATTTCTAAAAATATTTTACCTCATGGAGTATGTATGTATGTTTTCCCAGGGTTTGCTCCAGCTGCTCCGGTTACCTCCCACAGTTGAAAAAGCAACAGGTACAATATGAAGAGAAACCAGACGGGTAGGTTAATTGGCTTCTGGGAAAACTGGCCCTGGTGTGAGTGTGTGTACATGTTTTTGTCTGTGTGTGTCCTTTGATAGACAGGCCCTGGTGTGAGTGTGTATGCATGTTTGTGTCTGTGTGTGTCCTGTGATGGACTGGCCCTGGTGAGAGTGTGTGTCTGTGTGTGCCCTGTGATGGACTGGTGTCCTGCCCAGGATGTATCCTGCCTTGCGCCCATTGCTTGCTGGGATAGGCTCTGGCTTCTCCTGCGACTCTGTTTTAGAAGAAGCAGTTAGAATATAGAGAGATGTCAAAAATATTTTAAAGCATAAGAACATATTAAAGGTTACCAATATGAGGAAGTTATTAGACCCATCTCGGTCACTTGCTAGTTAATAAAGTTGGGAAATAATAATGGCACCTCTTTTTATTCATTATCCATTATCCGTTGTAAGAGACTATGAAATTAATGAAACATGAAAACAACTTCTTCAGAAAAAAAAACATCTTCTCATCCAAATTAAAAGAAATGTTTACTCTTCAAAAACAGAATTTCACCTACTGAAAATTGCTATTGCCATTAGTCAGCATCACTAGTCGCATTTATTGAAATAGTCCGAGCAGTTCAAACCACTACAGTTCCACCAGGAGTATTGTTAAATTACATGGTGGTAGCCAACAGGTTAATTGCAGATCTCTCAAAACCTGTGTTGTGGGATGGGTTTGAATGAGCAAGTATGAAGTGAAGGGAGTGAAAGTTAATCAGGTCTAAAAATGTCTCCATATCTCGGTTCCACATCTGACCACCACATTATGCACATGGTAATGAACTGCACTTTGCAAAAGAATTGTGTAATGAGATGATAGCTATTAAGAGATATCGAGCTGTGAAAGAAAAGTAACAGTCCTATTGAAATTAATCATTTTATCATGCAGTCAGATTCTCAGAATATTTCTATGCTCCCAAGGGGACAATGGAACAGGATGTTGCAAGCAATATGCCAAGTTTTTCATTCATTCCAAGGTCTATTTTATAGCTTTCACGGTGCCATCCTTTTCTTAATGGCATTTAAATGTTTCCGTTATAAATGCAGTTTTCTTTACAAAACAACATTTATTCTACATATGGCACATTTACACAGTAAAAACATCGTCATACAAAGTAAGGTCTGCTCTTGTCTTGAGGGGACCTTTGTAATGATATATTATTCTTGTCTTTTGTTAATACACCTTAAAATCTTTCATTGTCCAAACATGAAGAACCTCTAAGTCATTTCAAACTGAAACTTGTGTTAATTTATGTTTGAGCAGCATTGATCAGCGTTCTTGTTTTCAGACCACAGTTCTGATTTTACCTCTGAATTCACCTTACTCTTCAAGGTTCATTTGATACCGCTTAGAAGTGTAAAAAGGGATGGTACCTTATTTCAGAATAATGCTAATTTAAGGTACCACTGATTTTGGCTAAAAGCACTGCTTTGTCTTACCAGTCACACATTTTAAACCTTGTGTGATGGTCACTTTCCACCGGGCGAAAGTAAGAACTGAAACTGTAGCAGAATGCATTCTGTGCAAACGTAGCTTTGATCAGTGTGCTGGGTGAATGTAGAAGGGTAAGACAAGGTCTTTGTGGAGTTGGAGTTATCTTCTGTCTAGGGCTCAGAGCCCACTAACAACCAGGACCGAACCCCACTGTATAGAACTGCACTTATCAAATGAAGATGGCACAATCTTTATTTTAAACTTAGAACTACTATGCTAAGTTAAATCAACATTTACCATTGTTTCATATACATTAGACCTTTTAACAAAGTTTAGCCATCCTATACAGTAAAAACCTTTCCCTATAGAGTATTTACAATGTTTACATACGGTATGTTCACTTCTCTCCATAGTTAACCTGTAAATATGTCTGTGCAGGGATTTGCCAGCAATATTTCCTTCAACTATCTTAAACAAAAAGTTTGTTCTCAACAATGTGTTGGATCTTCTTTGATTTTTTAGAAGAGGAGCTGTTTCCTCTGCTGCCTTGTTAAAAATCAGACTATGACAGGCTCACTTGTTTCAATAACTCTTCCATAAACACAGGCGGCTGAATCAGAAGAGGAAGAGGGCAGAGCAATTTTGCCCTCCATAACAATCATCATGGTGTAGGAAGCCAAAACATCACTGACGTCAGCAGGAGGGGTTTTTACAACTCTCTCTCCAGTCTGGCGTGGCTCTCCGCCAGCAGGACAGGAAACTCACAAGGTGGAGCTCCCGAGCAAACCAGAATCCTGAAAAACATTCTATAAACCGTCCAAGGCCAAGAATGTGCCAGCGTCCTGTGCCCACATCCTTTCTGGAAATAGCTACTTTCCCAGACTCTTCCTCTCTGAAAATGTCTTTATGTTTCTGGAGGGAAACAGTCATTTTGTAGGGCTGCTCCATCATGGCAAGTAAGCCTTCGTGCAGACTCACTCAGAGTGTTGGTGGGTCTATGGCGGTGGACACGTACGGTACGTCTCTGGAGAATAAACTGTGGTGATTTCTTGTCGCGGTGCTCTTTGTTAAACTGCGTGCCAAGTGAAAAGCAGAGCTGGAGATTCCCACTTTTAAAAGGAGTACTTATTTGAAAGGATGAAATGCAGAGAAAATATTCTGATGCTCACTGCATTCTGTGTTACACCTGATACTGTTCAGTTATTTTTCTGCCAGTTCCTTTCTAATTTGTGTTTTTTGACATTTTTTAAGTTGTAAGATGATGTAATACAGAGTACTACAAGTACATTAATTCCTTCTTTGACAATGAATGCACAGAAACAAAATGTATATTCATCAGTTATCTTGTTTGAGCTTAATCTTATCTCACAGTTTAAAGGATATAACTTTACTTATTAAACTGGAGTAAGATATTTATTTAATTGTATTGCTTTTCTAATACTGTATATGTCACCTTCTCCTTTCTAGAATATAAATGGTAATGCAATTGATGTGGTTCGATTCACTGTTTAATCAGAATGTCTATTAAATAATAAAATGTAGAAGAATGAACTGAAGTTAAATGAATTGTTGTAAGTGTTCTACAGTTTTAAATATCTCTTGTAATACTGCCTCAAGAGGATTTAATATAGTTTCATATACTGTAGTAGTTTCAAAAGAATCAAATTATTTTTGAAATGCATAACAACCTTTACCCTTGAATCTGTAAGGTATTAATAATTCTCACACAAAATTAGTGCATTAGAGTAAAGATATTGAGGAAGTTATGTTCTATTGATTCTTTCATAAGAGATTTAGCCAAACAGATTTTTATAAATGGTAATAAAGTTTACTGTGTTAGGAAGAAACGTTCAATTTTACAATCTATGGTTTGTATTGACAAGTGCAGCACGTAAAAAACAACTGATGTTAATACAGAACAAAAAACATACAGTATTACTTTAATGCATTTTTATAGAACACACCCCAAACCTAGATCTGAAAACTGACAGGAAAAAGAGACCGAGGCTTTGGAAATATATACATTTCTCCTCACTGGCATTTCAACCGTGAAGATGTCATCTGTTTAAGCCTGGACTTCCTTAAGAGCTTGCAGTGATGTTGCACACTGGTTGGCTCTGGCCTTTGTCAGCATCTTGATGTCGTTTCATGGCGTGTGGAAACCACAGGAAACAGACAGACTTGCTTCTTCATAGCAGCGTGTAGGATCGCTTTTGCATATGTGAAAAATAAATATTGACAGTGTGTTTAAAGTGATTATTATTCGGTGTATTGTATTAAGCATACAGTATTTGGTTTGTGATGTGCCTGTGTTAGAGTGTGTGCATGTTACGCAGGGCATTTCTGAATGCCTTTCTAAGTGAACATGGTACAAGATGACCAACCATGGTGAAGATTCACAAGTGAATATGACACATGTTCCAGATTGCTTCAGATCCTTTCTATATAAGCAGTTTTTGAGGTACTGTATACAGAATGCAAGCACTTGTTCTGTTGACTATAGCTTAATACACCAAAACACAACAGCTTATAGCAGTAAAATGTGCATATTGAGACACTAGGTATTATTATATTTTGATTATGTTTATACCATTTTTTCATTGCAAGTACAAATAAATAGCTTATGTCACAAAGAGCATTATATTTGACTGCTTGTTTTCCAAACACCAGAATAGGTGGATATTCTGACAGAATAGGTGAGCAGCACAGCCCTTGGCCCTGAATCAGAAAGACATACGTGATTATTGGGAAGGTCAAACAGTCAAGTGACTGTTCCACTTGCCCTGCTATGCATCCCTTTTCCCCTGACAGGCTCAGTTCCAGTGATGTGTCGGGGGTCGCTGGTTGCCTGTGCATATGGCTGTGCCGCCTCAGTGGCGCAGCCTGTGCATCCGTGTGGATCGGTGCCGCAGGCTATCTCTACCACCGTCCCCTGCCTCTGCGATCGCACCCCGCCTTCCCTGTCACGGCTCAAGTCAGCTCGGGCCCGCCGTGGCCACACTTCTCCCGGGGCTCTCACCAGGTGTTCTGGCTCCTCTTAATGAAACATAAAGGGCACTGGGACGCGACAAGATAGCCAAATCTAATTCTGTTCTGCTTTGTGCTGGATTAACAACTCAATTAAACAGATCTGAGCATCTGCTGCCGCGGTGCCGTGCTGGCGAATGTGCGGCTCTCGCTCTTTCTCGCGCTGTCTCTGTTGGCCCTTTCTTCACCTCCACGCGCGTATCCCTGTGTGTACTGCGTGCATATGTGGGTGCACACACGTGACGGAGCCTGGCAAAGCCTGCTTCTTCCCTACTGGCACCCTAATCAGTTATAACAAACGATTTTATCCTTCAAGGCTCAAGACCTTAACCTGTAGAAGCAGCTGTGGCTAAACATTATTGTCATCTGTAAGACGATTGCTTACAAAGATTGTGGATGCTTTGTGTTTATGTTTCTGCTTCCCTAAACCTTCTTCCATTATTGTTATTTTTACTTTACTTGCTTAAAAAAAATATTCATGTATTTTCCCCTGAGGAACGCATGTACAGTATCGACATGAAATGAAGAGAACCTACTGAACCTACTGAAACAAAAACTGAGCAGCTGCCTTTAATGCAGGAGTTAAAGCAGCTTGGAGCCTCATGGACTGGTGTGGCAGCAGCCGTCTTGCGGTGAAGTGAGAGCCAGGTTCTTGGATGACGCTCTCAGTTTGCAGGTCCATCTATATCCCCCTCTTCACCCTTGGACATAAACTCTAGGTAACGACAGAAAGGACTAACACGGGTTCAAGTGGCAGAGATGAGGTTTCTCCAAGTGCTGCTGGACGTGTGACAGGGTGAGAAGCTAAGCTTTCCCTGAGAATCCTCCAGATCTCTGCTGGTTCTGGGTACGTGGTAAGGATGCACCTGAGGAGACTTCCACTCACACTCTGCCTGGTGTGTCCCACTGGACAGAGACCTCAAGGCACACCCGGGACACACTGAAGGGACAACACTGCTGTGCCTCTTTTGGCATGCATGAGAATCTCGTAGGAGGATCTGGAATCTGCTGCAGCAGAAAAAAGTGACTGGTCCTCCTTACCTGACATGCGATCATTAATAGGACGAGGAGACCAACAATGGAGGAGCGGACATTTAGCTTTCATGGCTTGAATTTACACTGTAGTAGATTCCTTTGAGGGAAGATGCTGATCAGAGATGTGACAAATGAAATGAATTGTTACATGATTGCTAAAACACCCACTTAACTTTTTCTTGAGATAATATGACATAACTTAAAAATGTGCTTAAAAATCATGTCTCTGTTATTATAATCAAACTGTGTGGGGAATGATCAGGAAGTATCCCATTTACCTGGCACTTACTGCTTCTGCAATGAAATTTAAATGGATTGTGAGATTGTGATGACAGAAACAATACATTAATGATGCTATAGACTGTGCCTTCAGTACGCAATTCTCCTTCAACACCTGGTGATAGACTAATGTTGTCATATTGTATTGCCTTGAAAAACCCAAGAATGACAGGGAATGCAGTGTGCTGTACTTTGAGATGGGAGCGTTGCTGCTGCGTCTTGTTCATGACCTGACTGGGATGGCCGAATGGACACGAGCCGGAGGAAAAGAGCTGGGGAAGGTGGGAAAGGTAGCAAGAGAGGGACAGAGCATGAGACAGAGCAAGAGAGAGAGAGAGTCCCAGCCTGGGACACCATCCATCATACGAATCAGCGTGTGCTGTAATTACTGTGTCAAAGAGATGAGAGGATGCCTGAGAGGAAGGGGGCTCAGTGTGCCACTGCTCATCTTCCCAATCGTCTCCCTCTTCCAAATTCATCCCCTCGTTCTCTCTCATCTGTCATGCATACCTTTGCTGTCAACCAGCGTCGACATGTGCTACCAAGACTGCAGATTAACTCCTCCGAAGCACTACCCGATATAACTGAGCTTCCCTGGTAGGAACAGACACATGAGAGCATGTTAATGTAGCAGGGCTGTGTGGGCATTGTTGGTGAAGGAGGGAGGAACGTTAGCTCTCTAACCGCAGACCCAGTGAAAGTGGCAGAAGGAAGAAAGAGGTGCACCATGCATGGTTTGTTTGTTTGCTGCACACTTTTTCCCCTTAGACCCTGAAAGCTTTTGTAGGCTGTTTTATAAACTACTTCATACAGTAGTGAAATTCTGAAAAATAATGTTTCTCGAACTGTGTAATCTCAAACTTAATGGCAGTCCTGTTTTATAGAGTACATATACTGTAGATTTTTGACGTGAAGAAATTATGACCTGAAGAGGGCTCCACAGCCGAAACGTTGTGTTTCTTTTCTTCTCTTTTCAGCAGGGAATAAACCTATTACTTGTTCCTTTGCAGGCTACACATGCTGATGCAGCTACCTACTTGAACATATATATTAATATATTATAAACATAAACACGCAGGTAAATATAAATTGCAGTGCATGATGTTTCTTACCATACTGTATTATGATGGGACAGACCTATACATTCAGCTGATTATTTTGTGGCTTATTTTTTAAAGAGCTTCCCCTCCATCACCCCTGGCATGTCTCCTTTCTCTCATGTGCCCTAAGTGTGGCAGAATCTCTTAATGAAGAACCCAAGGGCGTGCGAAGGGCTCTCACAGCGTCAAAATATTCGGAACACAAAATAACTGCTAAGCCCATCAATCACAATGAGATTAATAGCTGGAGACATCAATCATAATGTAATTAGCTGAAGGACGAGGTGTGTCTGAGAACCTGGAATAGCTGGCACTCAAAAAGCCATAAAGTTTCGAGAATCAATGACTCAAAAACCCTTGGAGGCCAGTATTTCCCGAAGTAGCCTGAAACCTCTTCAAACCAGTCCTTTTCATTCTCTGTGTTCCAGCAGCAATGCCAGCCTCTATATAGAGGAGGGGTGTGAGTATATCAAGCAGGGGTCATCAGTGAGGAAGCCTATCACTCTCTTTGATTTTTTACTTGTTGATTTTTTCAGCTTGTTCACTTTTTTGGGTCACTCTCTTATCTTTCTCAGTGCCTGGGGAGAGGTGGCGTATGGAGGTTCCCTTGTATCTACAGCCTTTTGTTTTTTGTTCTCTATATGATTATTTCTGGATTCGCGGCAGGACAGAAGGTGGAATGGGTGGGAGGCACAAATTTCAGGGGAGACAGCCCCACATCTTGCCTCCCCTTGGCATCATTACTACTACATTTCAATCCTTCCTCCGGAAACTTTCTTCAAATATTCATTTTCTAATTCTAGTTTTCACTACAGTTTTGAAAGACTCCAGAGATACACATGTATTTGCCTATTGGGATGATGACAACAGAGGACAACAGTGTCTCAGAAAAAAAATAAATAATAGAGAATCGGTGAGCTCTGTCCTTGAGAAATTATTCCTTGAGAAATTATTCAAAAACTGAGATTCAAGCACTGCCTGAAGCCATTTGTTCCAACACCCTCCACCCCATCTTCACCCTTGTAACTGCCTCCCTGGATTATTCCTCACAAGCCAGGGTTTTTTATCCGTCTCAACCTTACAACTGAGGCTGTAATTGCCTCAACCAGACAAGTGAATGCCAAATACAAAGATATCCAGTACACTTTGCCTTTAAATGTCATCGTATTGCCATGTAAGTTGTGATTTGAACAAACTAAAGAAGTTCTTTTTGCACCCTCACATCTACTCAGCACTACGTACAGTACGTATTCCTGTAAGAATTTATTTTAGGGTGTATGAAGTATAGTTATTCTATTTAATCCCACTTGTTCTATATTTCCTAAGTTTCCTAAAGTTTTTTTTTATCTTTTAAAAATAATTAAAAAGTTTAAATTTTTATCTTTTAGATTTTAATGAATATTCTATGGACATCTGCTGATTTTAATGTGAACTGTTTTTCAACTTTTAAAATTCATGGACTATAGCTGGAACATTTTATATATAAAAAAACAGAGCTAGTTTAACGGTCAATTGGTAAACTAATAGCTTAGTCTTTTGTGAATTTTGCACAGCTTTCCTCCTGTTTTATGGCAAGACGGCAACTCTCATGGGCTATTAGGAAAATGTAACATTTGGTGCCATATGCTAGCAGGTTATTTGGGAATAGAGATGAAGTCTTAATGTGGCTTGTTGTAAGTTACATTTTGCCAGTTAATTACCACTGTGACATCAATAATGGAAAACGATTCACAGCTGCCAGGTGCTTGGTGCTGAAAACGTGCCCCTCTGAAATAATAAAAACAGTGATATCAAAAGGGGTTCATCTTGTGGCAGCAAGTGTTATTCAAACTTCTACTGAACTTCTTTAACCCCCCGTGGTTGACATACCTGATTCCCTACTGGTTTATCAAGAGGACACTGTGATGCCTGTGTTCCTTGTATTAAAAATGAATACCGTCTTGTATGTCTAAGGGACCATACACAAGGTTTATGTTTTTGATTTTGTGAAATTATAGTATATATTTAACATTATGGATTAGATTAGACAAGATAAGACTTTATTGATCCCGAAGGGAAATTGATGATTAGGTCAGATATTAACCATATCTAAGAGGATTTGGTGTAAAATAGTGTACTGTAACTATTTGTCCTTGCTAACATGCCTTTTTTACCTAGCAACAGAGTGAAAGAACAAATTGCAGGCACATTATTTGAGCTTTTGATGCTAATGCTATAACCACAGAATGTCTGGCTACATTTCACACCTTTTATTTACATACTTCCTTTTAACCAAATAAAAAGTTAAATAAAATTTGTTTCTTAAGAATAAAGTGGTCAATTACAAAGAAGTATTTGTAGAGAAAAACAACTCCTAATATGGAAATTTAGAATAAGCTCTGTGACCCTGCTGTATAAAACCCATTACCTTTGCCATCATTATTGAGAGGCTGCTCTCATATCTGTATGGTTGCATCCTCTCTGTGAGCATGAATGAAGGACTCTGCTGAACCACACCTAACCCGAGTGACGATTTTTCTTTGACAACTGTTTTCTAGCCTGTCAACCCAGGAAAGTTCTGAGATGAGTCAAATATTTAGGGTGAACTGAATAAGTGTCATATCATTTCTTATTTTTCTTTGTTTTGGAAAATCACATTTCATGTTGGCTAGTGGAGAAACATTCCATATTTTTTTGAAGATGAGAACTTCCACTTGTGGAAATGTTTTACATGCATGAAATCACACACAGTTTATGAGTATTTTCTAGCTGTGCAATGCAGTCACTCACAATATAACTTCATTCGGATGGAAAGTGCTGCATATTTCCTCTTAGAAACAGTCTCTGAGAGCACTGAGAGAACAGGAGAAAGAAACAATCGAGACAGGCTGATGATGTTGTTACAGCACAGGGAATGAGTTTGTACAAGACTTTGAGTTTGACTCACTGAAATAATGAATCCTTCTTTTGGTCAATTTGTTGAACACTGCCGAGGTTCAAGGTATAGTAACTTGTACAGTAAATATGTGTCAGATTCTTTCTCAGGCGTCTGTGCCCACAGTACTGCAGTGGTGCTGCTCTATATTTTCATGTGGATAATTGGATGGTGAGGGACAAAGGCTGAAGGTGACATTTAAGCAGTGACAGAGAAGCAAGCAGCAGTGCCAAAAGCTGTAAAATAAGATTTATAGGAGAACACATGTACAACATCCTGTTCTGGTAATGCAGTGATTGCCAGTGGGTTTTTTTTTTTGCAGTAAAAATATTCAGTGTGCAGGTTGGCTAGCATGTAACCATTCATCTGGCAATCGTGTAAACAGAGTTATCAGGGCCATGAAAACAAAAGGCTTAGCTTGTTTTTCATACCCTCCTCATTATGACTATCAGATCACAGAAGTACGAGGGGAATCGGATATCGAGACAAGATTTCTAAATGATACTGGAATAATTGTGGTGAAAAGCGACTGCTGCTTTGCAGTGCAGAGCCTCTGGGTTCAATTCCAGGCCCAGGGTGCTGTCTGCGCAGTGTGTGTATGTTCTCTCAGTGATCCTGTAGGTTTCCTCCCACAGACCACAGACATGCTGGTAGATTAACTGGCTTCTGGGAGAAGTGGCCCTGGTATGAGTGTGTCTGGGTCTGTGATGGACTGGTCCGTTCCTCCTTGAACCCTTTCCTGCTTCCCCGTGACCCTTTATTTGATAAAGCAGTTGGAATGGATGGATGCAGGGGTTGCAGACTGGTATATTCTTAGTTAGCTCTTAATCGTGTTCATCTGTAGGAAGTGTTTTTTATGATAACACCATCGTCAATAGTGCCAATCTGGAATAGTTTGGTCAGATGCCTTTTGTCATTTTCCATTCAATTATCCTATAAACCTGTTCTTTTGCGTGTGTTCTCACCCTTTTGAATGTTTAATTTGTTTTGATATTTCTTGCATTTTATTGGTTTTATTTTCAAACATCATTAAGAAATATGAACTGTCTTTCGCAAGACAGTTTTACGATTCTGTATGCCATTTTATTACATTTTGAACGTCTGGGCACATACTGTACTGTATTAAATAGCTCCAGGATTTTAGCAAATTTAACATTTCATTTCATTATGCAATTCTCATCATGTGATAATCAATCAGTGTGTTTAACTAAGTGGAATTTAAAGTCGGCTGTAGTTTTAGAATAATACTCATGCTTTCGTGGCTGAACTAGTAGCACTGAAATTTCTCAGTTGGCTCATCAAGTCAGAAACACATTAACTCCTAATCCTTTTCAGCTTTAAACTTGAAAACTAGGTTGTGTGTAAAAGCCAAGGGAGTCCCCTGACAGAAAATGTCATTCAGTATTATTGGTTTTTATGCATTTCTTCATTTGTACAGCAAATTAAATGTGTGCAATGTTGTGACTGTCCACAGGCAGCAATTGTAGATCAAGCAGAGACTTACAGTTTACATCTATTTTAATTATTTCCTGCATCAGCTAGCCATTGTCTTGATCTCATTAACGTGTACCAGCTTTAATTTCATTTGTGTCAAACAAAAGACATAAAGTCCACATTTACATTCATTTAAATATACATATATTCTTAACAGCTTTGCAACACATAGCTTCTATATACAGTATATATTTATTTGACCAAAACAAAAGTGGGTGGCAGTTAGTGCTGCTGCATCGCAGGTGCTGGGTCCTGGTTTTGATTGCAGTCGGGGACCCTCTCTCTGTGTAGTTAGCCTGTTCTCCCCATGTTTGCATGGGCTGTTGCTGGATGCTCCAGTTTCCTTCCCATGTCCAGTGACATGCTTTATTGATTAATCAATGCTTCTAGATTGTCAGCGTTCCTGTGTCCTGCAATGGCCTGGCGTCTCAGCCGAGGCATAGTTCCACTTTGTGCCCTGGGATCCTGGGATAGGCTTTGGAATGCCGCAAACCTCACCAGCAATCACCACCTTTCATATAATGGATGGATACAAAAATAGTACAGTGTGCATTAATGAATGTAATGTATATGGTTTGTCCATTTCCATATTTATCCTGTATTAAGTCATGCCAATGTGCTGACCCCTTAGGAGACAATTTCAGACAAACATTTACACTGCAAGAACTGAGTGGAGTCTTACTCTCTGCGAACAAAGCACGCCATCGTCCAAGAGACCTCCAGGCTATTTATAGGAGAAAGCAGCATGAGTGGCAGATTTCTCTTAATCAGCATGCAGCAAGAGGTAATTTAAAGACAATTCACCACTGACAAGAATTAAATTGTGTTTTGATTTTCTCATTAGCCTAATCTCAAGTGTGCCTCGTTATTGTGTAATTTTCCCAGACTGACACGACATCTCGTTTTGGAGATGACAGCCGTATGCCGCATTTTTGAGGTGAGGAGGGGTGGCAGGGGGTGCTGGTTGGCTGTCTCCAGCAGATCCAGTGACGTGCGCGTACTGAACAGAGCCTGACACCCTGGGCTAGCCTGTGAAGACTGTGCAAATTAATCTCTCAATGTCACTTCGTTTTTGCGACTCCATCATTTTTACAGCCAGGAAATTAGCTTCTCAGGGTCCATGTGACACTTTCAGTGAAAGGCTCTGTGGGACAGGGTCTTAGCTCATAAAGATTCCTCTCTTCAGAGGACCTGAAACAATTAGACAGTTAAGGTGGATTTTTTTTTTTTAAAGCTGAGAAATTTTCCTTGCTTCAGTCAGTGCGTTAGACAATAAATTCTGAAAAAGAGCTGTAATGCCCTTTGGCTTCAATTCATCCACAGACTGGTGTACATCTTGACTGAGAAAAATGGAGGTCATTAAGGTGTGATTTAGTTCTCTTTCCCCTGGTCTTGTACTCTCAATAGTTAGTTGTTGCAATAAAGGAACAGTATGGCAGCCTTTTGTGTGAACGGTTAGCTCTTGAGTGGTCATGATTTTTTTCTTTGCTTTGATGCTAAAGAAAATCGAAGAGTCTCAGCAGGGCTTTGTTTAATTGTCTTAAGGTTACGGTGGGCAAATTGATCTTTTTTGTTCAGAATCAAGTTTTTATTTGAATGTAATGAATTAATACATCCATTCAAAACAGGGGAGAAGTGGCTCCTGCTCACGAAAACCACACACACATATGTGCAGGAAAACATTCACTCATTCCAAACAAAGGACAATTCTCTTAAATTATTTTAATGATTTTTATGCCAAGGAGCTCCCAAATCCACAGTTTCAACATCGTATAGCAATATAAGCACACAGGACAATTAATGTTACGAACAAGAGGAATTAATTCATAGCATCTAGCTCATTTGATAATTAGTAGCTAATTGATCTGAGGATCTCATCCAGTCATTTCTCCAAAGATGGCAGGGTATCGGCCTCAGCAACAGGGCTGGATAGCTTGTTCCAGCGCGTGCACTGACACTGCAGAGTGTGAATTGATAAACAAGGCACACCACTATCTTACCACAACAGGAACTAATAAGGGCAGCACTGCTCACCTGGCAGGGCAAGGTGCTGTCTATTAGCATGTCTTGTTGTCTATCAGACATGACAGCAAGGAACACCGTAAAAGTCATCAAAATCATCTGAGGCTTCTCCATCCCACAAGATTAAAGTGGATTTTCAAGACCCCGTCAAGACCTTGATAACTGTATAACTGATAAACAGCAGACAGAGACACTTGAAGCAGTCGCAATAAACATGCAGTACTTAAAATGATGCAACATCCACACAGACAGGCAGATAAAGGACAGATTATTGTTTTCAGTTTGTTGAAATATTTTAGAAATCTAAAAGCAGCACCACATAGGAAATACATATGTGTAAATTTATGTTATTTAATCATTTTATGGTAATAGCAGAAGCCCAGTCCAATTATTCTTACAGATTCACCCAATTAGATCATGAGAAAATAACGTATTTGAAACTGTTTAACAAACTCATATTATCAAGTTTAAGCTTTTTGCTTGCTGGAAAAAATGTCTTTAAAGTTTACAAAATTAGGGAATTTTATTTCTTGTCTTAATGTTTTGCATGGGTATTACCATTCTTGCCACCTTGCAGCATATAATCTGCAGAAACCTACAGAATAAGACCCACCCTCTGTAATTTGATAATATTGTTCTTATGCTTAAAATAGGTCGTTTAGTTTTTATCATTAAAGAAAGACAAGACATTATCTTGAGTACAATGTGCAGTATATACACATTCTCATAAAATATTATTTTTGTAAGCATTTTTCTAAGCTGTTTTATGTAATCAATCTGAATCCCTAATTCTTAAGAAGGGTGCCTCACGGATATAAATAAAGCGGCGGTAGGGCAGGTCCAGAGTTTGGGTTGTGATGCAGGTGTGGCCAGATTATGTACACCATGTTACAGTACATTTGATCTTGCGGTAGAGTTGAAAAAACGACAGTTCGGCACTACTGTACGTCAAACCCCACTGCCGCCTACCTACGAAAACAATGTAAAAATAAAGGTTTTTGCGAGTGTCGTCTTCGTATCCCCGTGGTATTTGCTCTTTGAGGCAGCTCCTCTGCTCAGTGCTCGGTGCAAATGGGGGATCGCGAGAGTTCAGCCACCGGTTACCAACGGGTTGTCATTCTCTTCATCCAAACCGGTTACTCACTATCCCGAATACGCAATAAAGGGTTTGACCGCACTGCTGACAATGCTCATGAATCACCAGTGGTTTTTTATCCTGGTTTTGATGTGCTCTAGTCAGTCTTTAGTAAGCCAAATCTGAAAGCTGTGACCTGGAAGCTGGCCCTAACAAATGTTGTCTTGTCACTCTTTGTCTAATGAAGGTTCAGTAGTAGTAGTACGAAGCTAACCAGCAAAGACTCACACGTGAGTATTCAATCGTCATCTTATTTAGAGATCTGAGGCAACCTAACTGCAGAAAGCAGTACAACTACGATTTTTTATTTGTGTTATACAGTACGTTATAAACCTCTTCTGGTTAGTCTAACATTTCACAAGACAGAAAGGAGATTAAATCAGCAAAAAAAAAAATGAAATGACATGTTAGCAAGCAAAAACATGGAAAAGGGCTAAAACTGTGAGGTAAAATTGCTAAAAACATGCTACATGTGTCACTAGTTACTGTGAGAAAGACTTTATTTTTAAACACTTTGCTAAACCAACACCACTGAAATTACCAAAGAAATATGTTTTTTCATCACCCCTGAAAGCCCTAACCCTTTCCTGTTTGCTCCCGGGGTGAACTTTAACCCTTGTAATCTGAAAGAGTTCCTGCAGATATTGTCATCAGCTGCTCAGACCCCAGGGCTTTGCATGTCGATTTCTCACTTCTTTGTATCCTCTGCTTTGATTCTCTTAGTTATTTATTAGCTTGTTTAGCTAGTGTCCACAAAGGAAGTGGCACAAAAGCTAGATATGACCTAGAAACAGGACAATAAAATTGTACAGTCCAAGGGAAAAAAAAACTAAAATAGATACTTCAACCTTTTCTAAATACGTAAATTCGTCATACAGTTTTTTATCCTAACCACATATCTGAGGTTATAGAATTATGTTTTGTAGGTTGGTTATTATGTAGTGTGAATTACTTGCAAACAACTTTGTGTTTTTTATGTGCAAGAGCCAGCTTTTGCAGATACCCCAGGTGTACTGAACTGTGGTGACAATTCAGACAAAAATGAATTCATAGAGGCCAAAGACCAAAACAACAACAGCAGCAACAGCAACAAAATAAAATAGTTTTACAACTGGGATATAGAGAATGCTACAACCTGTGATTTTAGCAGCTAATGATTTATTTTTTACAGTACTTACCAATTTAATCAAATTAAATATTTGTAATAAAACCGAACAAAATCATATACCCAACACCAAACGAAACTTATGGTACTCTTTATGGATGTATTGGTGATATCTCAAGAATACAAATAACATATTGGATTTTGGATATTGATTCAATTTTTGCATCATTTTGACTAATTGATCATTCACCACTGATTGTGATACACTTGAGTGACTTTGACTGTCATATAAGCACTCAATCACCTCTTTAGTAGGCACTGGTCATGAGGTGATTTAACTTGTTGAATGTCTAGTGAAAAAACAACTAAATGAAATGCAGAAAAGAAACCAAAATGCTTATCAACAATTTGGAACTGGTTATTTAGCAAACTAGATACATTTGCAGATCATACAAAAATGGACGAAGTAGCAAGAACAGACACAGCAGCAAGGAAATTGCAAAAAGACTGAGACACTTGACGAAATGTGATTTAACATTGTTAAACGAAAACTGCTCCATAGCAGTGGCAGGAACAAACAAAATACATATCACATGGCTGATTCATAGCTGCAGGAAGTTATTATCAGAGGGATCTGGGTGTTTATGTAGATTCGTATATCCTCATTCAGACAATGATGTGAAACCATTAAAAAGATATAGAATGCTTGGGTGTATAGCAAAAAGTATGACATTTTAATTGGTGGAAGCTATACTCAAGTTTTACAATGCATTAGTAAAAGTTCATTTTGTGTTCAGTTATGTCACCATACCACCAAAAGGACATAATAGTTCAAATGGACATGTAGTACACAGAGAGTGTCAATGAAGAACAAGCAACACAATTGATTCTTAGTCTTGGTGAATTCTTATATATATATAAAGGTTAAGGTTAATTATCTTCAGTTAAAGGAGATTGAGAGGAGACTTGTGTCAATTATATACGATACCAAGGGATATAGACAGTATATGCCCAAGGATTATTGCATATTTCATTATAAGAGAAACAAAGACACAGGATCACAACTGGAGAATTAATGTATTTAGGATGAAAAATAGGAAACTGTTCTTTATATATATGTGAACATCTGGAACAAGCTCAGAGCCGCACTAAGTGGCTGTGTTTTGCGAAACTGGATGAACTTTTAGATTAATTTAGTTACTAAGCTACCAAATGAAGAACATAAGCCAAGAGTCTATATATATATTATAGTCTATTATATAAACCTATATTAGCTATACTGCTCCATCTTTTCTATCTAATCTATCTAATTCATGTCAGTGATCTTGACTTTGGTATTGAAAGCATAAGAAATGTGCAGGTGACACAAAATGGAAAGAGGTGGGAACAGGAACGTTTGGAATAGTCAAGAGACGAGACAGTTTTCAGGACAGTAGAGATTACTGCTGGATGAAAGGATTTCTATAACCCTTATCAGATGAGCAATGAGTAAGCATTTCTGACGTCAGGAGGTCACATTTATTTGCATTATTTGCAGGTATCCCTGCACTTACTGAAGACAGGTACTGTATATACTCAAGGCTCCAAGTTAAAAATTCAGGATCAATTAAAGTGCCATGAAAAGAGGTCATCATAAAATATGCAAATCACAGTGATCAGAATATGCAGAAGTAGTTTTGCTTAAACGGTGGATTCCTTTTTGCTCATTCCCTTTTTTAAGTAAAAGAAGGGATGTTGCCTTTACAACACCACTTTGATATTACAGTATGCCTTCCTCCAAATCTTTTTCTAGATCTCTTCGTCATACCTTCTCTTCCTCCCTGGGCCACTTGCCCGCTTCTCTCACTAAACCAGCATTCTCACACCTGAAGAAGGCTCCACGGCCGAAACGTTGTGTTCTCTTTCTTCTTTTTTTCAGCATGGAATAAACCTATTACTTGTTCCAATATATATATATGTGTATGGTGTAGCACATACAGTACCTCTTTCAGTTTAATTCAGATGCAGTGTGTCAAAATGAATACAGAGCTTATAACTAACAATATTTCGGAACAGACCTATATTTTAATAATAAAGTATCATTTTTTCAATGGAGGTGAAAAATGCTATTATTGTTTTATCAACAATAATAGTTTTGCCATTTCGAGGTTATTTAGCAACGCTCTGTATGCTCAGAGCAGCAGAGAGACCCGGACATACAGTGCTCTTAATAATTTGCGATACAAAGTTCTATTTGCTTTCGTTCTTTAATCTTTTTCTGTTTAATTTATTAATAGCACATACTGTACAGTATGAACACAGCACTGGATATTTTAGTGCACTATGTCATTGCCGGCCCGGCTTGTGTACCAAAAGAAACACAACATGTATAAGAGTCCCTGGCATGTATCCCTTTTATTATCTGGTAGCGATATACTGTAGGTGTGCAGAGGGTTTGAGGGTAAAGTCTACATTCTTCCTGGATTACCAAGACCTACAGTATGAACACGTTTGTCCCTAACCGCCTGTGTCCTTTAAATTCACTAAACACGTCGCTGTCGCATCAATTTCAGTCCCTGGCGTTCTCCATTCACCGCTGGAAAAGCTGGAAAACTGGACATGGCGAGCGGATTATGTTGTTTAAATCAGTTTAGCTTGAAACATTAAAACGCTGGTTTCTCTTGAGAGCCAACTGATTTATTCTTTGGTGACCTAATATTGTGGTATGTGGTTAAAGTCATAATGTAGATTTTAGCCAGTTCAATTATTATAAATTAAATTTTAAAATAAATGTTTTTAAATATTTAAAAAAATAGTACTGCTCTTTTCAGAGAATTCATCGTGTTTAATTGGTTCGAGTGTGGAGATGCGTCAACGTGGGCGAGGCAAAGGAACAAAAAAAAAAGGTTAGGAAGGGAAAGGGAAAGAAACACAAGGTTTTGGCTATAAATCCTGTGCAGCTGAAAGGTGTTTTTTTACAATCGTGGCAATTAACATGCAGGTACCTGAAGGGTTTATACTGTAAGTTTAAAGTAGCTTCCATTTCGAGTAAACAATGGGTTTTCGTTACACTTGGCTGAAATCGCTCTATCATATTCCTGTTGTATTTTTTTTCTTTCGGTGGAAATATCTGTTTAAGTACACGAAGATGTTAATAAGAGACAGCAATGTATGTATGTATCCCCCCCTCCTTTACCAATGAACATCACGAGTTAACTCCAAGATTTTAGCCTGTATCGGACGCGCTGTGTACTTGCAATCCTCATCTGCGAAACGTGATTTGAAATTTTCTGTTTTTTTTTTCCACAACACAAAGCAACATCTGTGCTGAACAGAATTAATTGAAACATCAACTGTTTGTGACATTGCTAATTTATTCACAGTTAATGCCGCTGTACTGAGCTAACCATTATGGTTTGGAGGTGTCTGTTTGGCCGTGGCTTGTAAAACATAAAATAAACGCGTTGCAGGATTCAGATGAAGTGTTTTATTATTGACGAAATTCCAATTAACAATATGTTCTTTTACCTTACAGTGAATATATTATCTTTATGTTTTATCAGGATGGAGATTGTGCTAATGCTGTACACCAACCCTACCCCATGTCTTGTAGTGACAGGAGTTAGTCCGCAGCACACGACGTGCTTCAGTCGATCGCTTTACATTTACATGATTATTCAGTATGATGCATTGGTGACCCGGACTATACTTGTAAATGTCTTTTCATATTAAAAAAAAAAATATTTCGTTCAGTGCCAAATGATTATTTCAAGTGCCTATTGTGTCTCTTATTAAGAGATATCCGTTGTTTCTTTTCACTGATAGTCTGATAGCTAAGAGTAGTCGGTGCCAAAGCTGAATTTGCAGTTAAAAACGTGAAAGGGCAAAATGTCCTTTTCCTTGATTTCCTATGATGTTAGTGTTTGGGGAAAGAGCCAATACAATCTACTGGGTTTTCAAAACAGAATGACAATAACAAAACAGCAGACAATAGATTCAAATTGATGGAGCTGACAACACTGTCTCTCGGGCTGATACTTTAATTTCAGACATTGTTTTTTTTTTCACACTTTCACCTGACTTTTCATCCACAGCTCAGACCTGTGGCAGCTGAAGACCTGCGGGTTGTGGGCTCAAACCCCGCTTGCTGTACTCTTGAGCGAGGTGCTTCACTCAGGTCGTCCCAGTAAGTGCCCTGCTGTCTAAATAGATCCCCAGGTCAGCATCGTAAACGAGAGTTCGTTCTCAACTCACTTGCCTGGTGAAATTAAAAGCGTAAAAAAAAGTCCTGATAAAAATTAAACCACCCCCTAAACACCTCCACAACCAGAGACGGAGACACCCCAGTGGCCAGTGAGATGGGGACTGCCATTTATTCTGGCTTAATCGGCCTGGAAATGCAGCTAACGGGATTTGACTCTTATCCACATGTGCATTAGGCGACCACTGATCTGTAACCATGCTCTGCTGGGCTATGCAATGGAGTCTCTTTTACCCAGTGATCTATTGCCGCCTTAACTCAGATGATCTATTGCATGGAACTGGCAGTAACGGATGAGAATGATTCGCTGGAAAAACTCTCTCATTTGTCTCTGTCGCAGCCGGTGAAATAAAGGAGATGTTAATGCAGGGAGACGGCACAGAGTGAGGATATAATTATATCTCTGTGTGTGCCTGCGCCCGTACTGTGTATGGGAGCATATTAGATACAATAAACCAGAGGCTCACTTTCTCTCCTTTCCTATCTTGCTCTTTGTCACTTTAATAATCTCTCTTACATTCCTGTTGTTTCTGGTTCTACATTATTGTGGAGTCTTTTTTTTACTTGGCTTTAATACATCACTACTTACCTAAGGATGGGAAAAGAAATTCTGTGACTGTTGACTGGATGGTACGAACACAAAGCAGAAAACTTTTCTCAAATGCAATTACCAAAGTAGAATGTTCAAGAAAGTACCGATTCCTGTGTTTATTTTCTCACGGTCGTCTGCTCACTCTCAGGAGTGTGGAGATGGTGCCATCGGCACAGTAAATGCACTGAGTTTTTTTCACTCGGCTCATATCAATAAAATATCCGCAATTCCAAACGGAAATAAGAAAGAACTGCAGATTGCAACAGTGCGGAATGGCAGAACAAGGCTGACACAAGATTTGAGATGGATGATGCTTGCATCAAAAGTTTTCAAACAAAATTGCATGTTAGATTGACATGCAAAAGAAAAACGATTCTCCCTTCTTGAAGACCCTGTGCTTTTGTTCTACCTAATTCAGTCCAAAAAGCAACAACGATGATTCCAGCAGTCACTTAATACCTCCATTTCCTTTTTCTTGCTCTGCAAATGTACTTTACTCTTCCCTGCTACTCTCGTAAAATGGCACAATTTTATCCTCTCGTGGGAGCTGTGAAGGGGATCGCCTCATTCAAAGCTGGACTGTATAGACTTACACCTGTAAGATTTCAACAAACGTCAAAACAATTTCCTACTCTGTTCATGTCTGGTTATCCTCCTAAGCACACTTTTCTTCTGAGGGACTTAAGGGTTAATGGGTTTTTCAAAGGATCACGTACTGATGTTTGCAATGAAAATAATTATGTAATGTTGGTGCAAATGTGGCAAAGTGTGGAAAACAGTGATTTTATATTCATATGGCTTATGCAATCCTCATAATAATCTCAACTAACATATACCAGTATATAAATTATCTATAGGTACCGGGAAATGCATAGCAAGATTCAAAAGTTAAATCTGATGTTCAAATTCCTCAACACGCTCTGAAGCAAGTGAGGCGAAGCTCTGTTGTTGCTTTTAAACCCTTATTTATGCAGTGTTAGCCTGCAGTACTCCTTCTTCAGATATGCTCACATGTGCTTACATCTAGAAATGTCATAGATTCAGAACCTGATGACATGGGCGGCCAAGCCAGTATTCCATGGATTTCAGGGAAACTGTGAGAAAAAGTTCAAATGTCAAAGCAGAGGCTTCAGTCAGAACTTCATGAACTTCAAATTCCCCATCTTATAACTGGCACTACAGAATTTGAAATTCCTTTCAATTGTGTTATCAGCTTCAATAATATGGCTGGGTGGCTTGTCCAGAGCCCCACAACCTTTTAAATAATTTCCCCCATGAAAATGAGTTTTCATTTGTGATCTCTGGTTTGTGTTTCCCTGTTGATTTCGGGGAAAAAAATTAATTGAGTCAACTTTGTCGGTGCCTTTGAGGCTTTTAAGTACATGATTATAATCCCTTTAAAATCTTCCAGTGGGATTAAACAGATTGTCTTTGGTTAAGCAAATGACAAAACTACTAAATTATTTTCCAGTTGCATTTTAAAACATTTTTTTAAGTTTAAGATGAGTGCATGCCAAACCAAAATAAATCTTCAAGGTCATGAGAGTTTGGAATTAAATTTTGATATTGAACTAATTCAAGGGAATTTTCCTGCTCTTTCTTAATTGTTTTTCCAATTTCCCAATCACAGTCAGTGTTTCGGGATTTTTTTAAACTCCTCATCACCTTGAATATATTGAGTCCTCCCACGTTTTATACAAGCATAAAGCTTATAAAGCTACAGTAAATCAAGGTGGAACCTTTATGAAATTTACATTGCTACAGAATTAACAAAAATTAGAGTCTACCTTGTCAATGACAAGCAGAAGGAAGATATCGGTGACAATGGCACTGTGACAGCATTTGGACGTAGAGGATTGATCGTGTATCCCTCTTCATCTCAGGAACTAGAGCAGGAGAGGTTAGGAATGTCAAATTCATACACTTTGCAAACAGCTACTGACTACGAGTAATCAATTAAAGTAATTGACTAAGTGTTGAAATCCAAATGCTCCCAACATGTAGTAGTTCTGGATTGTGTTTAGTTCTTATGAAATATTTATCTTACTGCACATACTGTACTGCACAATCAAAAAAAGTGTCTGTATGCTTTAAAAACACATACACTTAAGCTTTGATGAATCTCTGACCTTTGCTCAATATAAGATTCATTCCGCAGGACACACAGGTGAAATGATAGCTACGGAAAGGTTCTGTGGAGATCATTGAAAGAATAGACTAGGAAACTGAGTCTCCATACTGTGTGACCTCCCCTGGATTTTCCGCTCTGTTTAAATCGAGTTAGATTTGTTCTCTCTGCGTTTCATTTTTCAGTGTCTGATAAATGCCCCGGCCTTCTAGTAATTGGATTGCAGCTCTAGGCAGCTTAGAGATTATCGCTGTGGAGAGAAACGTTTGTAAAGTCAAACTGTGAGCACATATTAACACAAAAAAAGGCAAACCTTGCAGTTTTGGGTTTGAGTTTTCATTGATCAATTAAGCTAAATCAAGAGTGAAATTATAAAGGAACGCTCCTCTGCCACTGGGAAAATATACATAACCATACAAGGAATAGGCTACGATAGAAGAACAGATACAAGTCAGATAAGGCCATTCAGTCCATATAACTCATTTGAGAGGTCTGAATACTTTAATCAGGTCCCCTCATAGTCTTCTCTGTTCACGACTTCAGTTCCTTTCAATCTGTCAATTTGAACATGGGAATGTATCTGGTTGCTCTTTTCTGGACTTATTCCAGAGCATCAGTTTTTTTTGTACCAAATTGACCAAAACTGTATATTCTAAATGACGTTTTATTAGTGTATGTTTTTGCTACTTGCATGTAATATTCTGAATTGTGTGCTGTTTGCCTTGTTTTGAATTTTATCTGAATCCTTTTACATTTCTTTTGCTGCATCAGCAGTGTTTGCTAAATCTCACATTTCGGTCTTATGTGCAAACCTGATTAATTTACAAACTAAACCACCATCTAGATGCTGTAATACAGATCCCTATGGCATTCTATTAATTATATCTTCCCAACTGGAGCATTCACCCTTTATCTGTGCTCTTTGTTTTTTGTTAACAAGTTTTCAGTTCAATTACCCTAAATGCATATCTCTAATAGATTAAAATGTAATCTCTAATACATGATATACTATCTGGGTGTCCATTATTTGTTGCTACTGTACAGTAGTTAAAAAAACATGTTACTCAGATGTCAATGTTTCCCATTGAGCATAAATGTTATACAGAAAGATTTTGTATTTTGTAATGGAGAAAGAGGGAAAAACCCCACCCATTAATGCATACAAGTATATAAAAAAATACTGTTGTGACTGAGGGGGAAGCATAATTTCAGCAGAGTTTAGCAATGTTCTCTTCCCATCTCGATTGCCTTACCCAAGAGATTTCGGACACATCTTATTGTTCAGGCGATATTGTCCTTGCTGTCCTTGGGCTAGGTTGCAAGCAAGCTTGGGGGAAGACACAGATGAACAAAGAGTGTTCCTAATAATTCACTTGTATTAATTAACACCATAGTCTTTAAGATGCTCATAATAAAGAGTAAGTATTCAACAGTGACTGGAGTATACAAGTGATGAATAGAGCAGGACATGCTAGAAGAGGACAGGAAGCTGAATGGTAGGAGAGCTCCTTTTTCTAAAACAGACAGGTAAGCAGGTTCTGTCCAGGTATAACAATAGATCAGTATTTCAGAATCAGTTGGACAGTACAAATGTCCAAAGAGCATTTTTACAAAGTAGAAGAAAGATGTTCTTGTGGTGTTTCTAACATGACAAGAACACTTCAAATGGCAAGGTGAAATGTAACATCTAACATCTTTTAGCTGCTGTTAAGGCTTTTATTTCACTCCTATAATCAGTTCACTGTGAAACCCAAGTCCGTGCTGGAAATCTGACCAATTGGAAAAATACTTTGAACAGGGGTGGAGAAAATCATGGAAATACCATGCAATATATTAATATTTATTAGCTAATAAGGAGTTGCCCTTTGTCTTCAGCACAGCTTCGGTCCTCCTTGGGGTACTGTTATACAAGTTTTGAACTGTTTCTATTAGGATATTGGACCATTCTTCAAGGAAGCTCCCAGTTCTTTGAGAGGCGAAGGAGGCGGAAAATTATTTTGCTCTCTGTGTTCTTAAACGTCCCATGAAGTTCAGTGATGTTTAGATCTAAATCTGATTACTTGTGTGCATGGGGGCATTATAGTCTTCGAATATGGGAAAATATGAATGAAACAACGTTTGCACTATAGGATGCAGCTGGTTGCCTAAACTGGCTTTGTAGTCCTAGTATGTATTCAGATTAGAAATAACCTGAGCCAGTGACCCCCTCAAGACGACTGCTCCCACCGTGACAAATACAGCACTATGTTTAATAGGGAGATACAGGCAGTGTGGGCTGAAGGCTTCCTTTGCCTTTCCCCAAACATAAACCCATTCCGATGTAGGAAAAGAGTCAAAGTTGACTCATCAGAAAATATTACTTTCTTCCACTGCTGACAAGTCCAGGTTTGGTGCTCATTACACCAGGTTTTGCATTGTGTTTACGAATGACAGCCGTACCACAAGTATTAGCTTTGTGAAGCTCATGATATACAGTTTTTGTTGAGACTGGGTCACCAATTCAGTGCTGTGGTAGTTTCTGAGGCTGTTGCATTCTGGTTTAGGATAACACCTGTCCTGTTATTTTTCCATCAATCCCAGTCAGTGAGCTTGGACTTGCAACCACTGTTCCTCTTTCCTGATGCTGTATTTCATCATGATTTTCTACACTGTTCCCCTTGATGTATTAAATAATTTGATCTTTTCTGTGACTGACACACATCGTTCATGTTACTTTAGAAACTCACGTAAAGTCCTTTTTCATCAGGTGTTTCTAGTATTGTGTCCACCCCCTGCACATAGAGTACCACGTATGTAGCAAAGGCTCCAGCTCTGTATAGCACCCTGAGTAAATCTCAGATTACGTAGATAAAAACAGTTTTTTTTTAAAGGTTTTACACAGTTAAGGACTTGAAAGATTTGTTTCTTGACTACAGCAATGAACTATTACTTCCCTCCACACTTTCACAGCTTTTATGCTCTTGAGACTTAAAACACTCTTTGGCCTTTTTTCAGTTTCCAAAAACAAGACTCCGAACACTGGAAGACCATGCACCTAGACCATATTAGATTTTAGGGACAAGTAAAGATTAATTGCACATTGAATGGTAAAAAGAAAGTAGATAAATCTGGAAAGCCAAAGGATGCTCCACAGCTGAATTATTCTGTGTTTTTTTTTTACTTTCCAGCAAGAAATTGGCTTCTTATGTGTTTTGTCGCTTTTTATAGAAATAGATCCTAACCTAAACCTATAAAATAAAATGACTTATGGAAAAAGAGAAACACTGTTTATGTGTGAACCGTACTGTTAATTAAACCACACAGCAGAATATGAATTCACAAAATAAAAAATGAATTGCCTCTCCAGAGAAACTATCATTTTTAATGTTCAAGCTAAAATGATTCATCAGGCAGATTTACAAGTCAGTCTAGAAATCTTAAAGACCTATTTTATTCACTTGCTTTTAATTTACTGAACTGATTTATGTGCACCCTCCTGGATGTTTTTTCTTTGTTTTGTTTTATGGAAGAGCACCTTGAGCCGATGCTGAAAATTATGATTATTAATACAAGCACAGGGTCCCTTCACGTCCTCCCTCATAATCTTTGTTTTTATTTTCCACAAGCCACTTTAAATAATAAAATAATTTCAATTTCAATAATAAGATGTAGCACTTCTGTGTTTGAGCAAACTCAATCTATTGAATTATCAGTGTTGTTTTGCTACCCCTTCTGAAGCATTTCAATGCTTTCAATATTTCAATATTCAACAGTTTACACAATATTTCAATATGCGTGAGCTATTTTGTGTGTTTTAATCTCCTGCGCCCTTTTTAACATAAAAGAGAGGTGAAAATCTGGTGCAGAAAATCAAAAAGGCTCACGTCTAGACAGTATTGATTTAAAAGATGTTTGATACATTACTTCCCCATTCTCGTTTGCTGAATGCTGAAAAGGAGAAGTACATACTGTACAAGCAGTAAAGTATGGGGACTAAAGACTCAAACATTTATCAAATCAATTGAGCACTTGAGATGAGTGTGTTTGATTTCAAGTGCCCAGATGCCGAAACAAATGTTCAAAGTGAGTTAAAAATCAGTTCTCAGAGAGTTAATAAAGTGTAATGTTTTAGTTTTACAGTGTGTACAGTGTAGTATACAGTATATTACTTACGGTCCACTCAAGATCTTTCAGTGACTTAAAGTTATTGTGTAATTTATATACTATAAGATCCTATAATGTATTGGTTTAATTTAGATACTACATGATGGAATTTGACAACTTCTTTGTTGCATTTTTTGTTGCTTTATTGTGTGTAGGAGAATCCAAACGTTTATTAAAAAAGAATGGAAACTGACAGCAAAATGATCAACAATTTAGAACTGGATGATGTCCAACCGCGAAACTGCACTGTACAGTATGTTACAGTAGATTTAAGGTGTTAGGTCTTTGGATTTAATATATACTGTATGTTGGGTACAACTACAGAATCTGTCATGACAAAGACATAGATTTGGAGGGTAGAAGTTAAAGTGCAAAAGAGGGAGAATAATTAACTAATTAATGTATTTTCCAACATTTGTATAAAAGACATGTCTAGTTTTGTTGTAGTTACAGAAAATAATATTCATCATTTTTTTCTCTTTTGTATGTTATCTTAAAAAGTACTATGTGCTCCAGTAAATTAACTAACATCTCTTAGCCTGTAATATTCTAGAATTTGGCATGAGTTCAAAGTCACATTCAAAGTATAATGTTGCAGAAACAGCAACATTAAGAACAATGACTAGGTAGTATTTTTCCCAAATGCAGAGTTAAATACATTGTGGAGTATTTCTGTCAGTGGCAATACATATAATGAAGCAGAAAGGAAATGGCACCTACAATGCACATTAATCTCCCCCTTGATTATATTTAACAAAAAACAATGTCAAGAATGATTAGAGTAGTTCTTTATTTTCACATACCCAAGTAACATTTTAAGAGTGCTCTAGATGCTAATGTGCTGAATTAACTTTGGCATTCAAGATATCCAATGCATTTCAAACTATATTTTAGAACTGTATCTAAAAACATTCAAATGTAAAGACTATTTACAAGCCTTTAAATACAGTAATGCAGGTCATTACTATGAAGGAGTTCCAGGAGGCACTCCTTAAACCAAGCAATGAAAACTCTCTCAGGAACATGATGAACTGAGTTTTTTAATTGCATAGGCGATCACAGTTGCAGTCAAAATCCCAAATTAAACACAAAGACGTATTAATAGTGGGCAACATGGTGGTTCTACTTGCAACACTGGGGTCCTGGGTTCAATTCCAGCCCTAGGGTACTGGCTGTGTGGAGTTTGTGCACTTTCCTTGTGTTTGGATTGGTTTCTTCGGGGTGCTCTAGTTTGAGGGGGTGCATGTTTATGTCTGTATGTTTGCCCTGTGATGGACTGGTGCTCAGTCTGGGGTGTACCCTCTCTTGTGCCTGTTGCTAGCTGGGACAGGCTTTGGCATCATTTGGAAAATGAATGGATGGAAAAATTAATAGTCACAAAAATGCAATTAATCTTCTTTGAAGCACTTGTATTTTATTTCTAAATGTAAGACTACAAGACTACTTCCAATATTTCATCAGATAGTTTGGTTCACTCTTGGGTTCATTAGACTGACCCTATGCTGCCGGAACTGTGCAGAATGGTTTCTGTGCATTGACAACATTTACTTCTCTCTGCCTTCTGTTTGATGTGAACAAGGACAGTCTGACTGTAGGTAACAGGCATCTAATGTTGTTAAATCTAATAAATTCTGCCTGGTGGAGTTAAAAAGGAAACTTAAATAACATCACAAATATTAAATTATTCTCTGTCACTAAAGTTAGTCACTAACTTCTCATTCTCTGTCACTAAAGTCCCTTTGTTGCCCAAATACCTGATTTTTGGTTCTTCAAGGAGAAATTCAGTGGTAGTGGTTGGATGAGGGTTTCTGGCTACTGTATATTTCTCTTTGTCTCTGCTGCTGAAATGTTATATTTCTGTCAGTGTTGTCTGTTTTTAATCTGTGTGCTACTCATCTGTGTTGTCTAGACACTGGTCTCAAGTCTAGCCTTACAGCAAAGGTGCGAACACCTTATTATCCACTTTTTATAGCGACCCCACAAACGGTGGGACTGGTGGGGTGAGTTACTTTCCAAAATAAACTGTGATAATTATTATAAGCATTTTAAAGACCTTCCCATACCAAGGAATAATATATAATGTACTGCATCCTGCACTGTGCTGTACATATACTGTAAGCAGTCCCTGGAGATACAGGTATATGAAACATTCACTTTAAAGTAGAATGGAAAAAATGAATCTAAATTGAAACATTTGCACAATGTTTAAGGAGTGGGTGACAACCATCAGATGTGGGTGCTGAGTTTGAAGGTGTCCAGCATGTAGGAGTTACATTTAGTCATTTAATAATTAAGGAACATGCCTTACTAAGCAAATGAGGCAGCAGATTAAAGGAAATAGTGTTGGAAGAAAGATGGGAGAGTCATATTTTTAGGCTGCTAATTCAGCTGTGATAGCAAATGTTGCTTTTGTTCTACGAAGAACTATGAGAGAAGTAACACCTCACTTACCCCTCACTCCCTACCTCACTTTGAGAGCCATCTCGAACACTCTTCTGTGTTTCTGGTAGCACTCTAGCATATTGGATTGGTGAATCTGTCTGCTGCTAATGCATTCCTTCATAGAAAGGAGGAGCTTGGCACTGGCTCCTCCTGGTCTCTGAAGACCGGTCGAGAAGGAAAAGCAACTTGTTAATTATGTACTTGGCAAGCTCGGCTCAGACTGACAATTTGTTATAGGAATTATTAATGAGCTGTGGCTGCTGCAGTTTTGACGTACCTCAGTAATCTTACAGTGCCTCGAGCAACCATTTACCTCTGTTGCCCTCAACTAGAACGTATACTTTTTGTGCCTCGTATTTTATTATTCCTTTGCATGTCTCGCTCAGGGATTTGTCAAGGACATTTTGGACTTCTTAGACTAGACTTTCTTAGTTAACAGCCTGTACTTTTTCAGCACAATTTAGATAAGAATCTGTCAGCCATTAGATGTCCCTTGTAATAATATGAAATAATTCACAGCAGAATGTTACAAAATAAAGTTTGATTTAACTTCTAATAGCCACTATATCACTGTTGTATCTCATACCAGGGTTTAGAAGTAATCAGCCTTAGAAGGCTACACAGCCAACATGGTGTGTCTCTTGTCATGCAATAAGCCTGTTACTTTGCAGCCTATGCTCATAGTTCACACACACTCACATCAGGGCTAATTAACCTACCGGAATTATTATCTGTTTCAGACTATGATAGACAGCCACATCAACTTAAATTAAAGATTCTCAATGCACAGTACCACTCCCCCAAAAAAAATATTGATGATAATTTTAGAACTCAAAAGTACTTGTATATGTATTTTGTCTTACAGAGGTTAACTAACACACGGTATTAGTAATAACAGGGACTAATCACAAGCTTGCTCTCCACTCCTCATTATGGTTAATTATGGGAGGAACAGCAGATGATCACTGGTTTGCTACTCTTTTCAGATCCTTTTAGAGGTACAGGAAAAGTACACTTAACATGAATATCAAGAAATGAAAGGAAATTGGATGAAATACAAAATTATTATTTAGCTAAGGAAGAATTCAACAGCATGCCACAGGAAGCAGAAGAACAAAATCTATAGTATGTTCATTAATAAAGCAATATTGCAAAAGGGCATTTTTAGGGTACTAGAAACATTTGAAATTCTTTAATTTCCAGGGCTAGCTATCCTACCAAATGTACCTGTTACAGAAGAAACAATAGTGGCAGCAGATTCAAGTCATTATCATGTTGAAAAACAAACCCTTCACTGAAAACCTTGATATAATTGATAACTATATAGCTATTTGTCCATTATATGTGTATCTTCTTTTTTTACTGTATGATCTGCTTATTTACCATCAAGGGTTCTCAAAGCCTTAATATGACCAATTCCAAGGTTTATTTCTGTAAGTGTTACACAGCTTTGTTAATAATCTCTAGTTTTCTCCACAAACTCCGTTTGAAGCGGAACATTACAACTACTGTTTCACATTACACTCTTCCTCACTGACTGGTCTTTATGGTTAAGCTGTCAGAAGGATAACTGCTCTGTTTGAGTGGGGAACTGAAACCAGCAGTGCATACTCATTAGCCTTGGTTTTTAAAACATCAGAACGTAAGAACTTACAATGAGAGGACTCCCTTCTGCCAACCCCCCTTGCTCATTTTGTTGTTAATGACCAATGGATTCAACTATGTCATCTAGCTACTTCTCAAAAGAAGCCGAAGTCGGCTTTAGCAACGAGCTGTAGCCGAGTAGCTTGTTGCAGACTTCCACTGCACTTTGTATAAAAACATGCTTCCTGTGGTCAGTTTTAAATGCACTTCCCCCTCATTTTCATTTGTGTCCTCTGGTTCATGTTTCAGTGTTCACCTCGCTCATACCTTTAAGGAACTTAAGAAATATTTTACCCTGTCAGTGTAGGTCGTCCCTTTCAGACCAAAATATACCGTGCTACTCTCCTCTGAATTAATTTCAGGGCAGCAAAATATTTTTTAAGGACATGGAGATGAAGACTGTACAAAATGAGGTCTTTATTAGTGGATTAAATAGTGCATTTAGCAATGTTATTATAACATCTCCTGATTTAAATTCTACAATTGACTGGTCATACTGACATTCTGTTGGACTTTACAATCAGTCAGCCCTGTCAGCTTAGTGTTTCACTCTTTTACGTTTAGACATGTTAACTTGTGTAAGTTGGACTAGTGAGGCCCCACAGAGATATGACTGCCACCACTCACAAGAGCCCCAGCGTCTCTGCCATGCCACTGCTTAGACAGTGGAGAATTCCACTGTGCCAAAAGATCAGGTGCCCTGCCAATATAGAGCTATCCAAGCTGCTAAGGGATTCTGACATTGTAACAGGCTGATATCAGCTGTTAGGTAAGTACATAAGAACAGGTACAAACCAGAAGAGGGCATTAATTCATCTAGCTAATTGATAAATTACTATCTCATTCAATATTGGCTTCGACAACATGGCAGTGTAGCTTGTTCCATATTCTCAAAACCTTTGGGTTAGTATGTGGTAGATCTGTCACAGTGTGTCAGCACTCTCTGACAATACTGTAGTATAATACTGTGGATCACATTTATTACATCTTCCTTTCTCTTCCTAACCATGAGCACTCATTTACTGCATATTTCTCTACTGTTTTTCTTGCTCCCCGCTTAACGGGGAACAGCAATGCTATTTCTATATTTCGGGGTTAGAAAGAATCAGCATTGATGAGTGCATTTCAAACCACACTAAAAGTAAAATGTACAAAGTCACTTGTTAAACCTCCAATTTATACCACAAAACAGACAAAAGTTTTGTGTATGCGCAGCGCGATATTCTGTGATTTAGAACGAGGTAACCAAACTTCCAGTGATGAATTTGCCAACAAATACTGCTTACTTGTTAACTTTGCATGCAGCTCACGTTGGAACAATTCTTGTGAAATGTCTGCTGCACAACCTGTCCTTATTCACTCATATATCACATGACATTAATCATTACAGTGACTAGTGAGCAGGAAAGGCCGCATCACGCCAGTCCGTGGGAACTCTCACTTTCTCCCGTGGCTAGACCAGGGGTTTGCAACAACATGACGACACACAGTACTTTCACAAAGTTAATATTTTTTGTGCTTAATTCAAAATTTGTAAAATGTCTCTGTACCGTCAATGAAATTAATTTGTCACAGAGATTTAATAAATGGTCTGAGAAATTGCAACTGCAGCTTGCAAGATATAAGAGCAGACTGCTTTACTTATTAGCTGTTATCTTGTCCCAGTTTCCATATCTGTCTTTTCACATCAAGAGCTGAAACTGTCTTCTGCCTGAGACAGAAATGTACAATAGTTACATTTAATGGGAAACATAGTCTTATATCCTGCCTAACAAACTACCTAACATCATTGTACTTTGTGAACAAAAACGCTCAAATACTGTATAACAAAATATTAGAATAGTCATGATCTTGGTTCTAACACGTCTAAATAGAACATGAGCGCCGTTCATGACAAAAGATTGATAGGATTAAGTTCTATAGGAGCAACTGGTTAGACTGCTTTGCCTCAGAAGAAATTAAAGAGCATTCAAAGAGGAACTGTAGATAGTGTTCTGGACTGTGAAGGTCGTGGGTTCAAAGCAGTTAGAAAGTTGTGGCTTCAAACTGAAGGTGAGACATTGCTGCTAAGCATGGTACTTCACCTGAATTGTCCCACTAAAATACCCTGCTGTATAACGTAGTGCAAACATCAATTGTTTTAGATAAAAGCATCTACTGAAAAAATCAGCAAGTAAGATAATACAGCATATATCAAAATTTAAAATGTTAAAGTGAAAATTACTTCTTATATTTAAACTGCAGTTGTTGCAGTTATGTTGTTGCAGATACTGGTTGATTAATCTTGCCAGCAATCTTGGATTCACACATTGTGTCGCTATGTTTAGGCTCACAACATCCACCTCTGTACCCACGCAGGGAGAATGAGGAAGAGCTCTGGCTTACCTGCCCATCAAATGACTTGTCATTTCACACACTATAAGCTTTGTGGTGAAACCCAGGTGGTTTAGTACTATTTCCCTTCCCTTGCTGATGTCACTGTGTGACCAGGGGTAAGGGTTTTACCAAGAGAGAGCACTGAACCCACTGAACCCTAGTGTGTTGCTGCTTGGGGAATCCTAATTACAGTCAAGCTGGTGACGTGATCCAGGCTTGAGTTCGCAAAGTCTGGATCATTGAGCTCAACTTATGCTCGGAGGAAACATTTTTACCAGTGAGTTTCGGGAGCCTCCAAAAACTTGTGAAATTGTAAGTATGACATTTTAGCTTTGTCCACAATGCCCCACACTTGAGCGCCTTCTGAGATCAACAGTCAGTCATCAGTCCTTCTTCTTTTTTATTTTGAGAGAGAGAGTAAAGAGGAGTTCAGGTTTGGCCTCCATGCCACTGCCTTGCTAATTGGAACCAGGATCTGTAAAAATGGGAACTTTAGTAAAACATGCAGTAAAATTCTGAAGGGTAACCATAAACTAGACAAATTCTTTCATTCCTTTGGAAAGGGACTCTTGACTGAAACCCCCGCTTGAATTTTTACGAGGACCCCTGGGTTCAACAGTAAACCCGTTAATATAGAAGAGATATGAGTGGGCAGGACAGGCCTCCCATTTCGTTCATTTTGATTATGACCCTTATGAGGGTCAAGTGCTGGAGCTCCAGAGGAAACCAAGCTGAGTTCCGCTTGCAGATTCCTGCTGTACTAGAAAAATAAAGACAGAAATACACGATGTGCAGATGTATGTTCAAAAGTTGAAAAGTTGGGGTGGGTCCTGCTGTGGTTCATTTGGTCAAAGCCTCTAATCAGAGTACAGAATAAAAGAATATGTATCTCACACTTCTTGAAGAGAATCATTCTATGCAGCCTATTTTCCTCCCCTGAAGTGAAGTAGATTTTACCGTTTATCCTAAAGCCTCCTGTACAACTGTGTTTTGCGAGAAGGAGAAGGATGAAGGTGGAGATAATGTACAGTGCAAAGGAACAGGTTTATTCCATGCTGAAAAAAAGAAGAAAGAGAACACAACGTTTCGGCCGTGGAGCCTTCTTCAGGTGTCTTTCTTCTTTTTTTCAGCATGGAATAAACCTGTTACTTGTTCCTTTGCAGCCTACGCATGCTGACACAGCTCCCCACCTGATAATTTACAGTGCACATTTGAAGATAGTGATTGGAGGTGCATTCATGCGGTCTTTAAAAATATGTCTTCTTTACTAGGCTAATTTAATATGGCCTTGTGCATTGTTTTTTTTTTTTTATTTTGCACAGGATGCAGTATTGTATAATAGAAAATATTTACTTAAACCATCATGTAAGGTGTCAACTATTTTCTTTTCCTGATACTGGACTGCTTCAATCATTCTCTTACATGTCAGTGCAATAGTTAAACTTTAATATGGCATGGTAACTGTTGAGTAACCTGCCCCAGTATTAATAATGCCCTTGAAAGACGTTCCACTTTATATCTTTTGTCTTTCAGTAACATTCAAATCAGAAATTTCATTTTTTTGTATGGATTACATAAGACTCAATATTTCTGACTTGAAAAAACTTAACTTCTTTTTCACTCTTGAAGACATTTCCTTTGTATATTTTAGCTCCATGACAATATTAAAGTACACAAGATTATACAAATGTCCTAAGGTACAAACAGTTTACCATTCTCTTGGGAAGTTTCAGTGCTGTGTGTCAGGTTATTGATTATCTAATGGTGTCTTTGTCAAGGATATAGATACAATAAGATAAACATTTTCATGCAGCACAACTTACAGATCTGTTTTGAGTGTGACATTTCTGGAACTTAGGGGCTTGTTTGTACAAGACACAATGCCATACCGTTCATGGACATAATTAAGTTCACTATTGCAATCTAAGCAGAAAACTAACAAAGCAGCATAAAGCCATAGTGTGAAAAAAAACCACTACAGCACTGCAGTCATCAGTGCAAATGGAAACTTGTGACTTGAGTTTGGGGACGCAAAGGAAAATGTAGCCTCAAGCGTGCAAGGGACAGGAGAGGGAACTATAGAATGCAGAATAACAGAATGCATATATATGGTTAGTTTATTATTATTAAAAATTGCCATTAGTGTGGGAGTGTAGTATAATGTAGTGGGTAAGCCTTTGGATTCATAACTAACATGTCAGCGTGTTTGAGACACTGCTGTTGTATCTGTATCTATATGAAGGGCAGTGAATATTAATGATCTCTTTATCCATTCACCATGTTACATTTGTCCTGTGACCTTATTTTGTCTTTTTACATGTACAATGTGTTAATAAAATAAATATAATGCATTCAGAGGTTAGGAAGTTTTCTTCTTTCGTTTTTAAATTTAAGTATGGACTTCACCTCTACTTGTCCCTTATATAGATGGCATATTTGTATTGTTTAAACATCCTGTGTATACTTATATGTAACACTTGATTTCACAGCTACAGTATAGAATTTTGTGGTGCTGCATACATCTGCAGTATGTACTAGTATATGCACATTGATTTCAATGTGTTTTCATTTCCAACAGCTTTAGGGTTAAATGGAGAGCCCAAGCTTAGCACAGGATATATGACTTCTCTATATTCATCTTGAAGGAAATTAAGAGCCCGTGGAGCCACTGAGAAGCTATTAGCACAGGACTTATGGTGGTGCTGAAAATTCTGACAAAACAATTTGTTAATTTTACAAATGATAATGGTTTTTGGTGAGATAGCCCAAGGCAAATAAACAGCACAGTAAAATGTCATGTTTGAGAGTTTATATGTTTGTACTATTGTGGTCACTGGGGTAACTGTCTGGGTTTTTTAGTACAATGTTAACCATCTCGGATTACCTTGAAGTCTGAGTCCTGAAGAATTTACCTCAGATTAATCTTCCCCTTGTAACGTTTTATAATTTGCCATTACAGAATCCATTAAGCTCTCAGCCTGATCTCGAGCTCAGGGAGGCCAGAAAGAGGAGGGCACACTGCACTGATAGACCTTAAATGGCCTCCTGCACCTAAGACAAGCTCAAGCCAAGAGACAGGTTCTTAAAACCCGGGTGAAAAGATCACTTTAAAGAAAACAACAATGATTAATGAGGAATCAAGGGGTTTTCTTTCATCCCTGGGAGTTCAAATCTTCTGTGAGTAATTAACCCAAAGGACAACTGTCCAATGAGTAAGTGAGAAATGAAAATGGTGCCTAGGGTTCAGACTAATGTTTATGCCTTGGAATGAAAGTAAGGAAAAAAACAGAAGAAATTAAGTCTACAAAATAAATGATTGATTGGTGTTTATATAACAACAACAATAACAACAGTTACCATTATTGCTGATGTAAACTGTAAGTGAGTGACCCTCACCTTATTCTATCATTTTATTATTTCCTTCAGTTAATAATCCAATCTAATAATAATTCTTCATCATTTTTGCATGTTTAAATTGCAGCATGTAAGAGAAAATCAAAGAGATTTTTGAAAGTTTAGTAAAACCCCTAGAGTGAAATCTATGTTACTATAACTCTCATCGACTGAATATTTGCTTAGATAATTTTTGAAACAGATACTGCCTTTTTTATTATTCTGAATTTAGTCAATGGGTCAGATAGTCTCTAAAATATAACCTTTTCAGTTAAAGGGATAAAACTAGTAAAGTTCAATTTTAATGACTAACATTGTTATCTGACAAGCTAAAAGTATTGAATCATTTAGGTCTTGAAAGGAGACAACTATGAAGGGACCACATACAAGTATTAAAAAGCATCAAACGCACTGACAGAGTCAACCCAGTACACTTCATCAAAATCTACAGCGAAGCATCAGCTCAAGTGTGGAAACTGCACTGAACCACATTTCACACTCAAAAAAGGAGGCACTTCTTCATGAAAAGGGCTGTGGGAGTCTACAGCAAGCTACCCAGCCGTGTGGATAAAGCCAAATTTACACTGGCATCTTTCAAGGCGTGAAATGAATCAGATCATTGGATCACTTAGATACTAGCAGCCCAACAGGATAGATGGGCTCCTTGTTTGTAAACTTTCTGATGAAGCCAATTTTTTTAACCTAACGTGTAGGAAGACTGGGGTTATGCTCATAGACTCCCAGCAGCAGTTTTGCCAGACTAATTTATTGCTGTTGCTGACAGTGCTGGAATTAAACCCTTCACAGAAGATAGAAAACTTTGTGTTACTTTTGGATCTGTCCTGTCACTTGGAGCTGAATAACATTGTTCGGTTAACATCCTTGCTCTGGGTATGTGATGTTGAAGTATTGGTAATAGGTTTTTATTTTATCAAGATTAGACAACTGAACTGCCTTATTTACCTGAGTGCCCATTAGGGTACTAAATACAGTGACCAGAGCTGTGAAACTTAAAGTACTAAAAGATCACCACATAACTCCTACCCTGTGTAAATTATTATGGCTCCCTGTGAGTCTTTCGAGTGGACTTTATGATGCACTGGGGCTCTGAATGGTCTTTCCAGGATATTGTAAGGGCTTCTTGCATTGGAATAGTGCAACTTTTAAAATGAAATATGACGATCAGTCCTTCTTACACTGTTGAAAAGGTGACAGAGCCTTCTTCTCTTACAGGATCTTTGGGTATTGATATCTTTAAAATACAACTACTACTGCTACTACTACTAATAATTTCCAAATGTGAGGTTCTGGAGTCCACTTGGCCCTGGTGTGAGTGTGTGAGATAATGACTGTGTGTGTGTCTGTGATGGACAGGCATCCTGTCCAGAGTGTACACTCCCTTGCATCCATTGGATAAAGCCAACAGAAAATGGATGGATGGATAATTTAAAAATATTTACAATCCAAGACTTTATTTGACAAGCAATAGAATAAATTACATGTATTGTACTTTAATTCAGCCTCTATTTTAAAGGTATTTACATTTAGAAATGCTAGAAAATATTCTAGGAACCTACAATTATTTTTTTTTAGCTTTTTAAAATTAATATTTTAAAGAATAACATGTGAAGCAAATTCCTGATGTTCAAAAGCCTTCGCATACACTATATTACTACGTTTAAAGTGCTGCTTTGTAAACAACATGATACATAAATTATGCAAGCCAAAAAACAATCAATTCTAGGAACAAACTAATTCAGACATAAAAAATTGACATTTTGAATCCAATGTTTATAAGAATTTTCTACAAAAGGGTGCTAGTGCCTTCTTTACCAGCAGCTTTTATTTGTCAAGGGCTCTGAGCTGCTATGAGCGCTTACTTGAAAAACCAGTGAACTGTAGTAAAAATCCTTGAGCATAGTAGCAAAATGTGATAAATGGTTAAGGGCCCGATATTCAGTAAGTAATCATGGAAAATTTAAGTCAGCGCCTGACTTTTAACCTTTTAAGTTTGATTAATAAAAACTGTTGTGACAGGAAAAATGTGTGCAAAAGTAAACTCTGGCATAAATAACTCAGGGCAGCACTCAAAGTCCATATGCTTGTGTGGTTCTCAGGGAGTACAAAGCAAACACCTGGCCAGATATGAAACTGAATCTATCCTGAACTTTCTCTCTGATTGTTTCCTTTGGTCAGACTGTTCTCAGTGTAACAGCTGGGAAAAAAGATAAGGTAAAGTGATTATACTGGAGTAAGCAACAACAACCTTATGCACATTAAAACATTTCTCTTTTATTTTATAAATTGTCTTGTTCGTTTTTTATTTCCGGTAGGTCACCGACTTGCAAGAGTTTCTAAGAACGGTGACAAAATCAGGGATAAATATTTGATCAATCATTGTAATTGAACATGTTGCAGACGACTCATGAACCCAGAGACTTACTGAAGACTTCTGTTCTATCCCAAATGCTCCTCGAGGTGGCAACCTGACTGACAGCTATCATAAAATCCCCAGCACTGTTTCCTGAGGTTAAGGAGCAAATCAAATGTATAGTGGCTTGTAACTTGCATCAGAACACATTTCATTTTACTGTAAGTAGTGGTATTAGGAGCAAGGCAGCTATTGTACAAGGAGTAGAGGTTAGAGTTGTAGGCCCCTGATAGGAAGTTTTGGGAGTGAATTCCAAACTGCTGTTGCATGCTAATGAAACGTACTTTGCTCATATTTGTCCAGTTAACATACACAGCTGTATACTGTAAATGGATGTAAGCGTTTAAAAGTAACACCTTAGTAATAAGAAACAAACTTCTCTTCTTCTTTTTTTAGCAATCTTTCCCTATCAATATTTGGCTTTGCTACAGTATATGCTACAGAGTGTACGCGGGAAATCCACTGAGTATTCAAATGTATGATTCTGTCTGCAAGCCAGCAATAAAAAGAACAATAAGTGACTAAATATATCAATCCCAGTAGACCCTTCAGGACAGGCATCTCTAACCTTAGTCCTAGTCCTGGAGAGACCCAGCCCAGTTCAGAGTCCTGTCTCTAAAGATTGACAATATCTGTAAACTACTGATGAATCAATCTACTTAGACTTAACAAATCGAATGACAATGGAATTGAAGTAGAAATAAACTTCAAAACCTGCTGGATTGGGGCTCTCGAGGACCAATTTCTAGACATGTACTGTGCTGTTCTGCTCTCTGCTCTCAGCCTGAGTTTGGGGTCCCTGAAGCCTCTTCCACTCATAATAAGAGCTGTAGCAATTGTAAATTCCCTTGGTATTACAGCAACCCAACAACCTTCTCCTCTGCTTTTTAAAAGACTCTGCCAGCTTCCAGAAGAGCCTGAGACACCATGTCCCACCTCCACCACAGCCTCTTGTTGAGAAATTTCCAAGAAGCAGTCTGTTACACAAATAACTTTTCCACAGCAGTTATTTTTAACAGTGCTAACTGGTATATGGAATTGATATTCTTGCTTGTGAAGAAAAAGCCTGAATGGTCTTCCTGGACTTTAGTGGGACTGTAAATGATCTCCCAGAATGTTCTAAAATAAAAACAAATAAATTGTAAATGTGCATAACATGTTAGAATATTTTACTACAGAGGAAAAAAACAAACAAACCATAATCTTGGAATGCTAAAGAAGGATAATGGTATTACACAAAACTATGTACAAATACTAATAATTGTCAAAATGACTTTAAGGGGAACTGCAGTTTCAATTTTCTCAGACTGGTTATTTTACTTCAGTAATAAAATAAATTCAATATATTTTAAAGAAAAATTGTACAAATTTTAAATCAAGCACAAAATCATGAGATTTGTAAAAGTACTGTAAGTCGTCATGTTACCATAAACGCTAGGTCTCACCATGGGCGAGAGCGAGAGTTCCTACAAACTGTGACATGATGCAGCCCTTCCTGCTCACTAGTCACTATAATGATTAATGTAATGCAATGTAGCGACAAATAAGAACAGGTTGTGCAACAGACATTTTACCACAGAAATATTCAAGCGTGATCAACATGGAGAGTTAACAAGTAAGTAGTATTTGTTGGAAAAACCGTCTCACAGTTGAGAGCAATATTTCTTTTGGATTAAAAGAGATGTATTCACAATCGGAAGTTTGGTTGCTTTGTTCTGAATCACAGAATATGGCACCACGCATACCTGGAAATGTTGTATATTTTGTGATGTTAAATTGGAGGTTTTACAAGTTACTGTTTATATTCTACTCTTATTCTTGTTGATTCTTTCTAACACCAAAATATAAAAATAGCTTTGCAGTTCCCCTTTAAACAAACATCCTTACCAATATACCCTACAGTATCTTGATATACTCTGTATGCTGTATCTTTACAGTTAAGGTTTATCCAATGCTGAAAAGAGAAGAAAAGTAACACTTGGAATAAACCTTTACTTGTATCTTTACAGATAATTCGTTATAGTATAAACCATATGTTGTGTCAACACCTAAGCATATTTCTGATCTTTCTGTGCTACTGAGTGACAAACCAAGAATTTCCATTCATAAACATTTTGCTCACATTTCCAGTGCCAATACTGATATTTATTCAAATAAATGATATACAAATCAAGATATTAATTTAATATTTCACATTAAATCTAATGTAGATTTAAATCTAACTATATGAGTTGTTCTTTTTGTTCAAATAAAAATATCTAATTGTTTGCCAACCATTCTTTGTACATTCAGCAAAAACGTGCACCAATAACAATGTTTTGTATTAGTCCCGCATCGAAGAATAAGCGAAAGAATAAAGGTTCAGCACGATTGTGCCCTGTACTTCTCCTTGTTTTCCCCTTGCTTTGTAACAGAAATTCAATGTAATAAATTCGGTAAAAAACATTAACCTTTTGCTCATATTTGAATGATCACAAGTATACATCAGCATATTTAAGGCACACACAAATACAAACAAGAAAATCGTTGCTCTTACAGATCAAGCTGGGGTGGATTAAATCAAGTCTAGTGTTTGTTATTAAAATGAAAATTATGGACAATCTTCTCTAATATGCTTCTCTGAGTGCTGCTTAATTTTAATAATTCCGTATAATGTGAGAAATGTTTTGCAAGTGAGCATTTAGATTAGCTACAGAAACATTTCTAATGGATTATTTTAGTACTTAATATAATGAATAGTGGGTCAACTATATTTATTCTGTGCATATGGGAGCATTTAATCATTGAAATACATATTTGTTTAACAACACTAAAAAATAGGACTCTTTTTCTTTAAAAAATATAATGATGTTGAGGAACTAAAAATCTGCTTCTTAAGGTAAATTACTGTACTTGTATGAAACACAGAAAATGAATATTTCTCTTTAATTTTACATTTCATTGCAATAAACTTGGTTTTGAATTAATAACAATTTGTAATTTAATTGCCCCATGTGAGGTGTAATTTTAACTTGGTAAATCAGGTTTCTTTCACACTCAGAGTCACATGAGAGTAGACAATTCCTGCTAGGCTTAGAAGTAATCATTCATTAACCTCTGGCCTGGGGGGAGTGTCTGTGGAGTCAATCCAGTCTCTTCATTTGTTGCCACTTGCCCCTCCAGCTGGGTTACTGTGAAATGTCAATTCACGTGTCAGTCCCTAAACACGTTAACTTGTACTACAGTTAGATTCAGTCATAGTTTTATTCAATTATGCAAAGGACCAAAGATCAAATTGTACTATATAAGATTAAATTCAATAATTTTATTTTTCATAGATAATAAAACATGTTTTAATGCAATTTGTGCCTATAGGAATATTCCCTATAAGTACTCCTGATATGTGAGTTTTACATTGTATACTATACGACTTTGGGATGAAATTTTTACCCATTTTATGTCATTTTATGTTTGACTGTATTGATACTAGCATGCTAATACAAAATTAATGTCAGGCAGTATTTTGCCTTTCTTAACTTTAATAGGGATGTGTACATTTAACCAGCACTAAATACTTGAATCAATAAATATCACTGCACAATACAGTGAGAGGAAAATGGAAAGTTGTTTCAGATGTATTTTTCAATGAAAAGCATCATTTTAAAGTGGCTCAGGTCTAAAAAGATACTACTCCCGTAGTTTCAAAATGCAGTAAATTGTTTCTTCTGTAGGTGCAGTAGACAAAATGGAGCCTGATATCAGAACACTAATGTTGACCTTTATTGAGTGATACTGTTCTGAGAGGCACTACACTGTATAGAAACAAACCAAATGTCAGAATATGTGCCAAAACATTTGAAAGTTATTCCCTACATAGTGCAGTGTCTGTAATGAAAACTGGTCTGGCTGTTAGTACTAGATTGACCTTTGTGGTTACAGTTACTTTGACATTTCAGCGAAGGAGAAAAACTGCATGCTGAAAGAAAGAGCATGAACCTTCTCCTACCACTTTATACTTTATTTCACCTGTTAGAAAGAGGTTTTATTGATTTGAACCCTCATGGCTTTATATGAGGGTCGATAGTCTATGTTGCAACCAGACTAAGCACTGTTGTATTAATCAAATTATAAAGCTGTGTCTGTAAGTATTATAGCCTAGACTATGGCAGAAATTCTCCCTGTTGCAGTTTCTGATGGTCAAGTAACAAGACATTTCAGATAAATATTTTACGTCATATAAAAAGTCATTCAGATGATAAACCCTTTTCTTACATGATTGAAACTTAATATTTTGCCATAACCTTTGATCTGTTTTTATTTCAATGAAGGTATTTGTTCATCTTTATAGTTTTCTATTTGTTACATACCATAGATTTGTTCAATCATTCAAAAGTTTTAACAATAATTTCACCTTATATTTCGATTCCTTATATCTATATAAATATAAGCACCATTTTACCATTTGAAGGCAAGTTTCCTTACATATCTTGTTTATATCAGATCTCTTTATTATATACGCAGATTCTTATGCATATATAATTGTTACTATTGTTGCTCTTAAGTTTCACATCATAATCTGTTTCATTTCTATTGTTTGTACTGCACCAACATTTGCACACAATTTCCAGCAATTAGTATTTTGCTGGAGCAATTTCACATTGTATATTTCACCTCACTAAAATCTGACCTCTATGTTAAATATAATGACTTAATTCCCCATCTCAAAGGTGACTTGAAACCATCTGTGAACCAGTCATTTTATCTCCCAGTGTGACACTGTAAGAAATTGGGTTCCTTTTGTTTAGCTTCAGTCCTATGTAACACTGTCTACATAATATCTGCACATTTTAATTTAGCATGAGAAACCGCTGTCCCTGATCAAGACAAACACTGTCAGGGAGGGAGCAACTGCTTAATAATTCAGGAGGCTGAGATTAAAAACTGGATCCATTACCATTTTATTAAAAGACAGGGTAATTAGTTCGGGACAAACAGCTTAAACATGTCAACATTTCAATAAAAGCTGTAATTCGTTTAGAGATGCTTTACTTGTAATTGGTGAAAATGAAAGATGCAGCTACAAGAGATATATCTCCCAAGGAAGGTTCACGTATGAAACATTCTGTCCTCGAGCAGCAACCGATTAGAATATGAATAGAAAACATTCTATTACATGGATTATTAACAATGTGCATTGTATTTGTGTGTTAATGCGTGTAATTTCTGCTCTTCAGATTTCAGTGGTTGCTTAAATAAGTATTTATACCAGTTAGTTCTTTCACTTTAAATCTTAACCTACATTGCTGGGAGAAATATGTGTTAAAAAAACACAAGAAATACAATGATAAATGAAATGTGAGCTATCAAAAACTGTATTTCATCTGATGTTTAACTGAATAGCTTTACTGGAAATAAACATCTCCAGCTGCATCTAGATTTGCCTCTACATATGCCCAGGAATGATTGAAGAAAATTGTCAATGTGTAAGGATTCCTAAAATATGAATAAATCCCTTGTATTTTGTTTGGGAGAGGCTGCATAAGTGAGTGACTGATGGATCATTCATGGACTGCTTCCCTTCACTTATTGGTAAGACAAATGTTATTGAAGTGTAACAATCATTACTCTCATTACAGATGTCAGGAAGAAGCAGATAGTGTTCACTTGTATAAACTCAGTATTCCTTTATTTTCTGCATAAAAATACAACTGGGTTTTGCATCAATGTGTTCACTCAAGCTACAGCCATGAAAATAAAATGGCATTTATGGGCATTAATGGGGTTAAGGATAACCGGATAGGATTGTGCGAAACGGTCAGTAATTTTGCAGAACAGTGAAAACCTAAGTGTGCACTGCCAAAGGTTTATCAGTTCTGTGCCTGGATAAAGGATAAAGACAAACACACACAAATTATCAAAAGATCAAAAGTGTGCTGGTGTTGTGCTGTTATGAGACAGACCTTTTGCTGTTAATGCAAAAGATTCCTTAATTTCATTTTGTGCTATCTACAGAACCTAAACTGCCATTTAAATAGATAAATGTATTATCATTTAAAATCTATAGTGTTTGGTGCAGGGTTACAGTAAATATACATTCAAATACAAATGCTCACCAAATTGTTTCAAAAAAGCAAATCCAAAAGCACCCGTGTTTCATATCCCAATAAGAATTCTGATATTACTGAGATTAAATAAGTGGATGTTATATAAATACATTTATCATGTACATGTAGTTCAAACAAAACACTAACAAAACATGGAAGCTTTTCTCTGCCAACTGAAATGGATCTTGTTTTATTAACTTTAATCATACTAAGATCAATCATTTAATTTCCTGGAGCATATTTCATTACTGTATTTCAGAACACTGGACAACAAAAAATCCTGTAAAACTAGAAAGAAGGAGTAAATGTTTGAGATAACCAAAGTAATTTGACTAATAAACCTTTGGATAACCCTCTCTTAATATAAACTGTGACAAGACATTAGCTGTGCAAAGTTCAGTGCGGCGACTTCAGTGTTGTTGTTGATTGTGTTGAAATTGTCTGGTGTTGGTTTTGATCTTGTGTTATAATTTAAAGTGCATTCTAAGAATGTCACAAGGGCATTGTTCTTTTACCTTCATAACATTACCCAACTAAGACCTGAGATCTGCCAATCTGATGCAGAAATATTGATATACGTATTTATTTAATCAAGAACATTTGTACTGCTGACTTAATGGGGTACCTCTTATGGTAAGAAATAGGCTTCAGTACTCCTCAATTCAACAGCCTGTTTATTGACATGCTGTACTTGCTGCACTGTCTAGCTTCAGATTAATTAATAAGAGGAGTTAATTAGTTCTTATATTAATGATATTTTGATTAATTGCATTTACAGTATGTAGTGCTTTATGAACCCAATGTCCCAATTTACAGCAGATCAGGTGGATAAGTGAGAAATTGCTTCATCAACTAAGTGAAGAGAGAATGCAATATGAGAAAGCCCAGTATAATGGAGTTAACAATCTTACCTTTCCTACCTACCTTGGAATCGTTTATGATGAAGTCAGAACCTCACTTTCCATAGATGGTATTCAAAGGATAGAACCCCTATAGAAAAATAATATTCCTAGTTACCAAAATAAATTAGTTTTTGAAAATTCTGGTCCAGCAAGAAGACTGCCACATACTGGTCCATCAACATCACTTACAGCAGCAACCTGTTACTTTCCTGAAGTCTCAAACAGTCAAGACAAAGTAATGTAAACAGAGCTGAGAGAACCTATTAAGAACTGTGATCACCATTCATCATAATAGTATGATTTGAAGTAGACTGAAAAGTAGACTATGACAGAAAATACAAAAGAATCAGTAGTAAGGGTTATGACAATTTTACAGATATATTTTCCTTGAACCATAGAACAGATGTATTTCAAGATTAAACTAATCAATGTCTGTCTAGAAATGGTTAAAAATTAAGGAAAAGAAGAAAATAAAGAAAATTTAAAAAAACAATTAAAACCAAACACAATTAAAGAAACTATGTAAAATGAATTCTAAGAACAGAAGAAGAAAATAATATTGCGCTGGGTGTTAAAATAAACAATACATTTTTTCAGTATTTTACAACTGCAAACAAACAGCAAAGGAATGAAATAATATGGCTCAGAGATGGGAAATGTTTTGCTGATGAAATGGAAATGGCTAGTGTATTAAATGTTTCACTGAGGTATTTAACAAAGGACAAAGTGACAGTATATCTCAAGCTGAGTAAAGACAAAATTCTATATATTAAAGAGTATTCACACAGGATATTCAGAAGTGTTACAGGAATGAGTAGAACTTATGACTAATTTAAGAATAACAAATATCCAAGACCTGCTAGTATTATCTGAACTGTACTTATGGAAACAAGATGTTATTCATAGTCTATTAAAAAAAGCTCTTCAGCGGTCACTCAAGTCTTCCAACAATCAGGAGTTAATTCCTATCAACAATTTTCCAAATTTCTAATGAAACACCTTTACATAAATTAGTAAACTTCATAGATGATACTAAAATAACAGAATTTATATACACTTTAAAAGCCAGAACGTGTGTTTGAAACAGAGACAAGGAAAGTTTTTTTTGCTGAAAGGCTTGTGAGTCTGGAAAAAGTTACCTTGCCATGTTGTTACAGTTAATACCCTGTGGTTTGTTTCAAGAATCTTAATTGAATCGTTTTGTCTTTTATTAGGAATTATGGCATTATTGAACACAAGTTCAGATAGAGGTGAAATTCTAATTTCACATTTCTGCTTCTCTGTGCATAAAGGCTCACTGGCTGAACCTAGATCTGCGCACATCATTGTAGCACTTAATATCTTGCTTCGTCATAGACATGCGTTTCATTTTGAATTACGGGGACCCTGCCTTCATTGTGTTCAACCAGGAACGGGGTAACTCTCACCCCTTCAATCTCAACGCTCCACTAAAACAAATGAATCTGTGTCCTCCACAACGTTTTTCAGGTCTTCTGATGTCAGCGAGTCTCTCGTACTTCCCAAGCAATCGCGAGTGCTGTCCCCGCGGCGGATCCCATTTTCCCTTCCCTCTCTCTCTTCCTTACCTCGTCCGCTCCGTTCTCCTTTCCTTCCCTCTTCTGTTTCCATTTCTGAAAGTCCAACCCGCCGCACCTACATGTTGTTTTGTCTCTCCTCTCTCCCCCATTCTTCTTTTCTCTCTCACAGGAACTCCCGGTCACTGACTCTCATGCCACCCCGTGTGTGCAAACACATGGCATCAGTCAGCACTAGATAAAGGCTTTCTCGTTCACCCCCATGCTATCCCCACCCAAAAGTGCTATTCCTTCTCTTTCGGTTGGTCCAGCTCAATATACTATGTGATTTGTGCAATACTTTGAAACCTCCATAGTCTCTAAAGAGTTGTAGAGTGGTATTGATTGTAGTTGGAAACTGGGAGCCAAAAGGGTTAAGCCAAGTGTGGCATGGCAGGAGATCTCTGAGGAGATAAAGAACATATATCTTCCCATAGAAGCGGAACCCTGACTATGTATTGCGGGGATGCAGAGGATGAAGAGAAATGGAGGATAATACATCTTTTACCTCTGTGATGCCTGCCAAAGGGGTCCATCGGTACATCCTAGGAGCTCGGAGGGGTTCTGAAAGCTAATAACAGTGACAGACCACCAAATCACACACTTATCTGGTGATATGCTGGCTCCAAGTCATATATTATGGCCAGGGTATGGCATTCCCCACAGATCTCTTCCATATCAGGCTAGTCTTCTGGGCTACGGCAGTATCTTCTGCTGCCCTCCATTGAATTCCAATCTCAAAGCAGCCAGTACGGCCACTGGCTAACTGGTAGCTCTCTCACAGTTTCTACAGTCAGTAAGTACTCTTTCAGTCGCCCAGAGTCATGCACTGCCCTCCATAAGAGTTCCAATCTCAAGACAGCCGGTCCTGTTACTGCTGCTCGCCACTAGTGCTGCCACCTGCTCACCGATTCGCGGTTTGTCACCTCCGGTGTACTTGCTCCTCACGCACTACAAGCACATACATGTTTTGCATTTGCTACACAGATTTTCAGTCTGGATTGACCGGATACTGGAACAGACACAGACCTGGTTTTTCATCCTGCCTCTAAATTAGAGCATATATCGACGTTCATGTTCATTCACTAATTGTTTGCCAGATGGATGATGTTGATCAATTACTACTTGGCAGAACTGAAATAGGTCAGCAGTTTTATTAAACAAAATGAAACTAAAGTTAGACTTCACGTACAAATACTCTTTATTTGGATTTAGGAATTTAATTCATACACATCCCTTTTCACAAAGGCAAGCTGGCAAGCTTTGATTAGCAAAAAGAGAATAAACCATTTCCTCAATTTACACATTTGTTTCAATTTAGAAGCAACATTTAAGGCTCATCCTATGTGAAAATTCAGTTTATCAGGGACCAGATGGTAACCCTATGGAAGAATCACATTAACTGCTACCTTACTAAGTTTCATTTTCTAAGCCTTTTATTCATGATTGTTCTTTTTATCCTGTTCGTTAACTTAAAAGACAGCTTGTAGAGATACTTTTTAGGTGAATTTGAGGAACAGGCATCTTAAAAATTTATGCAAGAAAACATTTTCAATGTTTGCATTACTTTACCAATCAAAATTCATTCTGAAAACATATTCCTATTGGTTTTTAATCGATTGATACTCAAAAAAGAAATGTCTTGAGGCTTGATATTTCACTCTTTCAATTCATATTCTAAGTGCAGAACCAGGTCAAATTAAATATTTATACAGTTCGATTCTGCAGTTATTTGAAAACCAGTTTGAAACGTTTGATTTTTGAAAAGATCAGCATTGCAATGCATCACTCTGTTGTAATCTTTGTGTAATATGAGGAAATTCCCTACATTTGTCTAGCTATATATAGTTTTAGTTCTGAACTGTTAATGTCAACTGTTAATGTCAGGGATGGTTTGATTTAAATGCACTTGTATTTGTGTTTCAGCACAGTTATAAAGTATTTGCATTACATGGAATAATGATCTATTAAGTATGTTAAACACCTGTTAACATCAGTGCACCTCAATAACATTGCTAACATGATTGAGGGAGCTGATGGATTAGCCTTTTCTGTTTGAAACAATTTGTATGTACTTTTTTTATTGGCAGTCCTTTCTGCGACATTCAGGAAGTTTGTACCTCAGATGTGGCCGAAATTCCTTGGAACACACCTAGAACACCAACGGGTTTATACTATTGTATTAATTTACAAAATAATACAAATATAAAAGACAAAAAATTGCACATTTTATGTTATAAATACTATATAGGATATGTCATCCAATGCTAAAACATTTATTTTTAAATGCATACATTTTTAACAGGATAAAAGCAAATAAAATGAAAATGAAGGATTATACGACACTCTTTATATATATATATTTGAAACCAGAACAAAATGGGAAACTGGGGGAAGCTATCTGCTGGCAGTGACATCACGGTCTAAAGAAGTTGCTACTAGTTAAACAAACAGAACCCAGCTGTACATAACTCAAATCCACTTAACACATGTAACTCCTTGTCAGCATATCTTTCACAGTTTCTCCTTACTCCCACCTTCTCTGACCAAAATAAAGAAATTGTTCTCTTTCTATTTTTAATTTTAATAAGCTTTCTCATCAATCCTTGCCTTTTTCCCAAGTGCAATAAATAATGTCAGTTATTAAAGAGCGACCCAGAGCTTCTCGGCGGAAGACCCTTGGAAGATGCAGTGATATTTAATTGTGATCTTCGACACAAGGAGCTCAGAGGAGTGGAGAATCCAGGGCACAGGTTAAGAGTTTGGAGGTCATAGTTCATTCCTTTTCCCATTTCTGCTGCTCTCCCAAGCATGAGAGGCTTAGATATATACTTAAAGGTTAATTTATTACCTTTACTTGAGAGTGAAAATGATGCTTTACCTGCTGAGATCATTGTTAAATTTGCATTAATATGCTTTAATGACCTAACAGTACTGTTATGCAGCAAAGTATAAGTGCTGCATAACAGTATAGCATAACAGTAAAGAATGTTCCACCTTGGGGTGCTGCTCACCTCAGCCAGGCTTTTTAGCTCATCCTCCAGCATACAAAATACTGCACACTGGTGATGTAATTGAAATTGTCTCTAGTGCTTTCATTCTCATTAGCAGGTTGTTGTTGGGGAACCAACAAAGAGCTTCAGCCTTCAACACTTTCAAAACAAGAAACAAACAAAAGAAATCGTGCTCTCTTCCCAGACTGCTAATGATTCATTTCCCAAGCTTATCTGGAAGTTTGGGTGGCTCAACAATGTTTAAACAAAAGATCAAATCCATTTATTCTCAGTACTGGTACAGGCTAAAAGACCTTCAAGAACTCTTCTTTTTGGTTATTTGATGATTGCAAACTGGCCTCAATCTAACTCGGTTTATATTTAAAGCCTAGTATTCCTCATTTTGCACATGTTTGTGTATCTTGAGCATATGTCTTGTTTGACTGCACCTGTGCTCCAATAACTCAGGACAAATGTCTCTTGTTCCACTTCTTAACAAAACGTGAACATTAACCTTATTTACCTGTGGCCACTTAGGAAATGTATTTTCTTACTCCTATTGGCTCCTTGAACTACAGAATTTAAATGGGGAGACTTACAGAAGATAAAGACCCTGCTAGATCCTGTTCACATAACAGATACCCTCTGTAATCATGCCCCATAATTTGTCATGAAAAATTGTTATTGTTTTAATTGTGAATTTACAATTCTTAGTGCTGATGGAAATTGTAGAAGGTGCTGTCCTTTGTATGAGACGTTAAAGCAATATTTTAATATCTCTCATAAGAGTAGAGGTGATATCCTCAGTGACCTGGTTGAGTTCCACTCTGGGCTTGCACAGTCTCCTTTAGATTAATCAGACTTATTTAAAGAAGTTGTTTGGCCTGCTGAGTAAGCAATTTATGGAAGGTTGCAAAATGGCAATCGCAAAATTCAAACAATGAGATCTGAAACGTTCCAGGAATTATAGATACGTGAACCACGTGGTATGAAATCTTAAAATCAGATATATAACTAGCTGCAAAACTGTAAACGAATACAAAATTTACCAATATAGAAGATGACTGGATTTTTAAGGGCAATAAAATATAAACATCTTTCACGAGTTTCCTTGCTTCATAATGAGCCATTATGGTCCATCCCTTATTTCCACATCTAAGAGTACACATGCTATAAGTTCACCTGGTTTTTGTAAAGTTTAAACCGAAGTTCATAGCAAAGACCTGTCTGCCTCAAAGTGATGAAGCTAAGTTTCTCACGGAGTAGGATGCAAGTTAAATAACTGGTATTTATCTAGAAGATGAACTGCTCTGCATGCTTAGATAATGTTATGATGTAATTCCCCCGACAGACATGATTAATTTGGGCTGGCTCCGCTTCTGAACAGAGGCCCACAGAACCAAAATTCCATGAGAGCAAGGACAGATTTTCCTCAATTGAGATATCCCACTCAAGATCACAAAACCAAGTATGTAGGCAGGGCGCCTTGTAGAAATAGTTCACTTGACTTGGAGTCACAACAAGTTTGTGCCAGTCAACGTCTTCAGATTTATTTCGAATTTCTTGTGTGATGTACATATGCCATTAAATTGATTTTTTAAGTACTTTTGCATAAAATTATCCAAGAACATGTTTTCAGTCATCTGTGTAAAATGTGCATCTCCATCCATGAAAGGCTATTATCATCAGAGATCTGGCACTGTTCTATATAATCACACCATCAATGTCAGGAAATAAAATAGATTGTGTTCTATGTGAGCTCACAATCTTGAAATCTCCACGAATATGGGGGAGAATTAAAAGGTCACTCGATAGAAACTCTTCTGAGCCTTTTTTTGCTTTCATTTTTCTTTTCTTTTTTGAAGGATATAAAAAGTTCTCAGCAGTCTATTCCTGATTAATGCAGGGACTTGAAGAGACAAGCCACTATAACTACAGCAGATTACAGTTGTGAATAAAGATAGGAGTGTGGGGATTGTGTCGATGCTCTGGAGACACAGGTGTTGATGGAGGTAATCTTCTTCTTCAAAGAACAGGTATTGCAGCCAACAGTTATGCTAAAACCAAAATGTATCACACTGTTTGGGATTTTCATTTCTTCATTTGCCTCTTAAACAGTCCTGTGCTATGACAACATAGTCAACATTGATGTTCCAACTGTCAGGGAGGAGCAGGCTGGAGCAGGCAGGACCCTGTGCGTAACAGTCTCCAGTGGCGTCTGGTCAGGAGGTAGATAAGGTTCTGAATCAAAAACGAATCCAAAAACGAGAGGCAAAGTCGTGGTCGAGAACGGTCGCAAGGAGTCAAAAGCCAGTCAGGACAGACGAGAGAAAAGCTAGTCTCCAGGAGAAGGAAGTTGTAGAGGAGCTCGGTGGGGAAACCTCAATAGTGAGGGAGGGCCAAGAGGAGAGTGAGGGTTTAAATAAGAGAGTGTGTGGTGTTAACTGGTGCGTGGGCATTTACGGTGAAGAGTGCTCGTGAGAATGCAGGAGCGTTTTTGCGTGTTTGCGTGCGGTTCGTGACACCAACCTGGAACTAACTGAGGAGTGTCATGGAATTCCAAATTTGACTCAGGCTGATGGTGTATCTTCTGTATTTTTTATGAACCTGGTAATAATCATAACCCTTTTGTATTGTTACTGCTATAGAGGTAAATGCAAACAGTACTAATATAATCAGATCTACAATGTAACAACTGCCAATGTGAACTGGTCATAAGAGATGAGCCCAAAATAATAATGTTGATGAAAATAATAAAAATATTCACAGACAAGAGGAATGCTAAACTAAAAGCAGGCTTTAAGCCTCAGTAGCAGCAACAAAATTTCTCTGTATGCACATTTTCCTTCACTCAGAGATTTTGTCTCATTAAAACGTAAAAACAGGTCACTTAGTATAAGATAGTTAGGAGAATTATTTTCATTCAAAGAACGGGAGAACATCTGGGAATCATTCAGGTCTCTATGTCCTGCATAAATATAGATGTGTCAGGTTGTTGAGCCACCACAAGACATCAATACGATTCTCGGTTTCATCTTAATTAATTTAAATGATTCATCAATATACAGATAGAAATATTGAGCTAGGCTCCTGGCTGTTGTAAATAAGATACAGTCCGTCATGGAAGGTGTTACTAAATGTGATAATTCACTGAAAACTTCAATATAATATAAACATTCCAGGAGGTGCTTCCTTGATATTTGTGTTAAATATAAAATATGGGCCCAAGGCAGTCAAATGTCTTGTTCCTTTGTCGGTTTAGTTTTGATTAATGATCTTAGTTATATAGTTTATCTGTCATGAGAAACAAAATATGTATCCTGCTTCATAACTGGACCCTGAATGTTTTGTCACTTACCTTCCGTGTGCAGGATTCAGTGCCGTCAGTGCTTGAGAGGACACGCAGTAGAAAAATGATTTACCTACTGTGTTTATCACACAGCACAGTCAATACAGCAATGTCTACTTTTACCTTTGAAAAGCAGCCTTTATTTGCAACATTCTACATACTGGGCATAATGTATACCAGTATGTCACACTTTAACATTGCTAAAGGTTCATTCTCCGCGTGAAGATTGTCAAAGCTTTTGTTAGAAGTTCCAGTAGGTAGCTGAGTCAGGAACGGGTAAAGGAAAGGAAAGAAGACGCAAAGTTGTGGCAGTGGAGCCTTCTTCAGGTGTCCTACTGAAGGCCACACCTAAAGAAGGCTCCACAGCCGAGTGCTGTTATTAGCCTCACTCCTAGGAAAATCAAGTTCTAGAGACATTTCATTGATGATCAGAAGAAATGGGATGAATCTGGGCTCAATTTGGAGAGTCACAGTGAAGGGTCTGAATACTTATGTAAATGGGAGGTTTCAGTTTTTTATTTTTAATAAATTTGCACAAATTCCTAAAAATGTGTTTTCGCTTTGGCATTATGGGGCATTGTGTGTTGACTGATGGCAAAAAAGAATCATTTCAATCCATTTTGAAATCTGTCTACAACACATCAAAGTGTGGGAAAAGTGGAGGATCTGAATACTTTCTGAAGGCACTGTATAACACATTTTAATGTCCTTTAATATTAATTGAAATTTATCTTACATGTTTTGTCTTCATATTTCTTTAAGTTACAATTGCAGAGTAATTAGTAAATTTTGCAAAGCACTATACAATTTGCCTTCTTGCTTAAGAATTCAGTTTACATTATTTTTTTAGAAATTAAATTTGTCCATACACATTGATATGTATAAACATATTTGTGAAATAATATCCATTAATACTTAGCTAACATTTTACAATAATATTTATATTTGTTTAGCCAGAGCTACTCGGATAATGACAACAGTACATACTTCAGTTTGTACATCGGAAATAGTTTTACAAGCCTCGTAATCAATATAGTTTTCAGATGTCAGCACGGAAACAACACTTCTCTGTTACATAACTTTGGGGAATTTAGAACAAAACAAGATTTAAATTAAGTAACAATGAACATTCTCTAATAATAATTAATAGTGTTTTATCGAACTGTTTTCTTTTTTCTGGAAGTGAAAACACTTGAACCTAAAGGACATTTAAAACCAGAAAATCAGGCATATGATTATAATTGTACTCAAAGCAGCCTCACAGGGTGTTTTTATTTCATTCCCTTTTCCTCCTGCATCCAGTGACTGAAAACCAAATTCAATAAAGCAGCTATATTGTAGCTGGCGCTGAGAAGTCGTTAAGATGCAGAGGTTAAATATCTGCACCTTTAGGCACTGCATGATTTCCTTGTGATAGATCACGTTCGTAGCTTTCCTTGAACTGAAATGTAGAATAAACGCATATATAATTGATTCAATACAGAGAAGAAAGCAACAGGGAAATCTAATTTTCAATATTTCTAGCGTGAATGCGCAAAAAGCAATTGACACACAAAATGAAAATTTAATAACTAATGTTCCTTTATTATTTAACCAAACAGCAATTGATAAATTGCCCAAAAGGCAGAAAAAGACCTTCATATATCATAATTTAAACTACCCACCCCATCCCCGCCACCCCTTTGTGAGACATGGAGATAATAGAATTTTCACATTGCTCTGTGCCTCCAACAAGCCCTTAATTTCTCCTACCAGCTTCCACACTGAAGGTAGGGCAGATTTTTTTAAGGGTTGTTTTTAAATTCAAAAGGACGGGAAGAAATAAAAGTGTATTTTTCAATCAAGGCAGCAACGGGAAAAGAACACACGGATCAAAAACAGAGGTGCGTATTGATCTGTCCTTTCTCCACAGTGAGAGGGTCATAGAAATCATTAACCCCAATGACACAGACAGAAAAAACAACTCCACAGTATCTTTGAGAGGTTAATTAAAAGTAAAAAGTTGGGGTAAAATACACTCGGGGAAAGTGTATTACCTTTAAATAGCCCTGAGGCAAATAACCCACAGCACAGGCCTGACTTGTGAAGAAAGCCTCAGGCTAGGACTTGACTATACCTCTCTGGAATACTTCGATTCTTGTCCTTGAAATACTTATTGCAAACGTACGTTCAACTGTTAAGTTATCATCTGCCTGTTTAATATACACTGAGGTACTGCAAAGGCACCATCAGTGCAAACGCGTTCGCTATTCTTCGGTTTTCCACAAATATTTCGACAAAATACATCATAATTTCGGAGAACAGAAATAAAACATTGTGTAAAATCTAATACAGAACCTGAGACGTCCAAAAGATTCATGTGAACTTGATCTTGCTATTATGATGATGATGTTTTAAAAAAACTGACAGCTTAAATTACTCTAAATACTAATTTTTCATTGGCATTCTTTGAAGTATTTTGTAATTTTCTTTTAAGCCAAACCATGAAAGGGCGCCCCAGGCAGTCGCTTGTTCCAGTCTTTTCTTTCATCCTGTTGCACAAGTAAATTTCCAAAGTCTGTATTATTTAATTTATGCTGGTTTGTCATGCCACTACATACCAAGCAGAAAATAATATGTTTTTGCTTTATTTGTCTTGATTATCCTTGAGTGATAGAGGTTGGTAGAGAAATTCCTAAATCTAATCCCTACAATATTTCAAAAAATAATAATTATACCATTTACCAATTACAAATACCTCCAAACTTTTACCCTTGTGTTAAAATTCATGTGACTTTGATATGTTTCTAAAACTGCTATTTCATATAACTATGTTTTACTCATGTTTTACTTGTGTGACTACAACAATATCAGTTTGTTTCTAATCTCCCAGTTCAAAGTGCAGCTTTGAGTTTTTAAACTCATTTATTCATTTTTCCTTTCCAATTTTCTAATTGAACCCAGAGTTCTGTATTTCCTTTCATGTAGCACAATTTATTTGTACAATTTCATGGTTATGCTTGAATGATGATAGAATCATTTTGCTCTCAAACAGATATGTGTTAATTCTTCAAAGATATGTAACAAAATTGCCCGGGTGTGGTATGTTGTTGGTAAAACAAATTTTAAAACATTAGTCATATAGAACAATATTTATTTTACTTGAATCAACATATCATTCATATTGTGAAAAATTAATTCAAATAAATATTGCATAATTACTTCCTTTGCCTAAGACTAAGTAAATCAGAAGGATAGAATTCAAATTAGGAGAAATATCAAGTGATTTGTGTGTAAAAAACTAGATCTCTGGGCCATGTTATTTGTCACTGTGAAGCCAGTGTTCCGTTTTTGGATTGATGACTCTCAGCTGTGGAAGTCACTAAAGAGTTCTTGATTTGTTTATTGAACCCTAACGTTCCTATGGGTATTCTCAACAGGGTACTTATATTCAATAATAAAAAGTGTGTTATGGTAATCATAGTACTTACCGTACAAATGCACACATAATGGACACACATTAAAACTGACTAAAAAAACTAGTGAGTCTAGATTGCATTATAGTAAGGAAAATATAAGTAACCATATAGACAGACAGCTGTATAGAATTACCACCTTGTAGTCGATCTCATCCTATCTCAGAAGCTAAGCAGATGAGCCTTGTCAGTACTGCAATGGGAGACCTCCAAGGCAAACCACGTTGCTCCAGTCAGTGGATTTATAGGCTGGACCAATAGGTGGTGTTTTTGTGTTACTACAGGTTGGACCAGTAGGTGGTGTTTTTCCTTCTGGTCCAGGATTTCCAAACCAATGCAGTCCAGTATGGGAATCAGTATCACTGTGCTATAGGAAGCACCTTCCTTCAGAATGATCCCATGGCACTGTTCTTGAAAGTAAGGTTGTTATTGCCAGTAACCTTGCTCTGTGAACACTGTGGCACTGTGGGTTTCCACAATCTGGCCTACCAAGCTTCTGTTTAAAATCCAGCTGCTGGAGCAGTCTGTCGCCTCTCCACATGATGGACACTGATGCTGGACTGCTGTGTGTTACTCGGGGGGAGGGCGGCACATCCATCGTGGATGAGAGGATTCTCCTCCTAAATATAAAGCACTTATGGATACTCCGAATGAAACTGCTCTATAAATGCAAGGAGTTGTTAATAATATATCTGACGAAGAAACCAGTTCATTACTCAACCACACATGGCACTAGCAGAATAGGATTCTCTGTATCCTATAGGAATCCTAGTCGGTAGGGTAGTTTACTCTTGATGTTGTCTATTCCCCCCAGCTCTTGTGTCCTTGGTTCGGTTACTTCTCTGTTGAGTTTGAATATTCTCCCCACATTCCCTTTGGGTTTTTTCTGGCTGCTCCAGTTTCCTTGCGCAGACATGCTGGTTAGGTTAATTGCCCATTTACGTGCAAGTCACAGGCTCCTGCATACAGTATATCTCCACCCAATAATAGATAAGAGGCCTTCTGACATTGGATTTAAGGGTTTGGAGGAGATATTTGTCACATGTCATTTGTACATTCCCTACATTAGTATCTTTTGACACTCGTAGTGATAGTGGTTTGCACTTGGCGTTCGTACTTGAACAGATGTGCCATCTACAGCTCCAGTCACATGGAAAAGCCACAGAGGAAATGAAACCCTTGCTTTATTGATTGTTGTTTCTGTGTTGTGGGCCACTTCCTGTTTTGGAAAATGTGGCTTGCAAGGGAAGAGCTTATGCTTTCAATAGAGAGACAAAATGATGCCTTGCTTACTGTCAATGTGTCAACCAACACATTTTCAAAGGAACTACTGTCAAGGAATCAGAAAGTGACTATCAGCTCTTGAGCTTCTATGGACAGGGTTTTTTTTTCTGCTCATATACAGATTATTTTTTCAAAACAATATTCAACAAATACTTCAGTTACGGGGGGAAAGATATGCTGAATTAATTGTTTCAATCAGTGTTTTAAAGTCATTAATTGACTATTATGTCTGAGGCATTGTAGCTATATACTTTTCTCCACAGGACAACTTTTGCAAATAGTAACACTCCTACTAATAATAGTAATGCTAATAAAACAACACCAAATGAAAAAAAGTATTTGTTCCAAACTTTGAAACAAATATAAGCATCTTTTATCAATTACTCACTACTGTTATTTTCTTATTTCATAAATGCATTTTTTATGAATCCTTTATTGAAATATTAGAAGGCTGGAAGGGAAAATAATAAAAAAAAACTTTTACTCTTTCATAAAAAGTAATGTGTTCCACTGGGAGGTAATTTATAAGAGACAACAAGATGATTCGAAAGTTCTACTGTGGGCTGTAATATTGGTCTGTCTTTTCTCTTCTCAGATAAGCAGGTTACACTACTGTACGTTAAATAATATGGCATTGCTTTGATTTATCTTTTGTTTTTATTGTAAATCTGTTGAAGGATGTTATTGCTTTTTCTTAGGAGAGCATAGGAGAGCTTAATGCTTCCACTATCTCTTTTCTCCTATTTACACTAAAAGATGGTGCTGGCAGGCACAGCTATATTTAAAACAGCGTAAGTGCTGTGCTGACTAAGACCTTGCAGTATCACTGAATTAAATGAGCTAGTAATTATTTTCTGTCGTGCAACACATCACCATCTAGCACATACTCAAGTGAGGCCGAGAATATTTAAAAGAAGATTAGGCAAACAATTAAGGATGTTTTGGGTATGTGTTTTTTCAGTATCACCTAAACTATGACATATCACATCTATATAAAAATATATTTATTGTTGCATCCTTAATAAATATTAATTCTGAAGTGTGGCCAATTACAGGAAGTTACGGCTACTTGATCAATAAAAAATAGTCTTCATGTGCATTTTGACAGAGTGAAACCTTTCTGTTTGTATCAGAAGCAACTCTAAAGGTATCTGACTAAACTAAGTATTTTTCTGTGTGTGGTGAATGGGGGAAAGAGTGAGATTTGTGTTAACTTCTTAGAATATTATTTACATTCATTTAATATGATATTAATGAAGCACTGACTAAGGCCAGCAAATAGGTATTGGACAGCAATTTCCATTTGTGACACGAAAGCATTGGATTTGGTGCAGGTCTGTTTGATTAAGACTACATTCTAGGTATCAACGAGGAGCTGCATCAGCATTCATTAGATGTGAAAGAACAAGGATGATTCCTCGTGAAAAGTAGAAAGAAAAGTCAAGATTTGGGCTGTGAAGCCTTCTTCAGGTGCAACTGAGAGTTTGACAGACGAAGGCCTTACAACTGAAACACTGTGTCTTTCCTTTCTACTTTGTAACGTGGAATTAACCTTTACTTGTTCCTTTTTACCATACCTATCATCTTCATGATCAACTGCTTTGGCACTTATCTCCACAGATGACTGGTAATCCTGACTATTGGACTGACTGAAATCTGACTCTTTAACGATTTTAAACTTACAGTTCACAGACATCTACGAGTGTCACATCTATAATGTCTTGTGCCTTTTTCAGCTATTCAAGAGAATCTCTCCCAGTGGTTTGGATTTTTTAGGGATGTGGTAAATACCATTATGTCAGCAAATGTAACAAATGGAGTGGTATTGTCTGCAAACTCAAATCAGGAAATCTCTTTTCAAAGAACTACTATAGAATGGAATTAAGTGCTGGCAAACAGCCTAATTGCTAAAAAGAGAATGAAAAATCTTTGTTGGTGGAAAGGATTTCAATGTTTTAGTTGGAGAAATACAGCATAGTTCCACAGTAGCAAACACTGATTAGTATGTGTTTCCCAGGAATGTGTCTTCAGGGGCGAAGTCTCATCATGACACTCAGTGTTTTATGTAAAATCAAACAATTTAAAACAGGGCAGTTTAATTGGCAGAGACTCTCCAGTAGTCCCACTAGTAATTTGTAGCAGACATCTTTGGACATGAAAGCAAAGCTTTTAACACCCTGTTTCATGAATTAGTTCATTCTGGGGAACATTTAAACTTGTGTGTGCTAGGATGAATGGGTTATTCAATTCTTAAAAAACGTATTGCTTTATTCTTGTTATAAGATGTTGGTAATTACACAAGAAACATTACATTTGCTTTCCTACAAATGATAAAATGCAGTGTATAACCACAATGTAAAAATTTTAATGAAGCAATTTCAAGTATCAAAAACCCAGTTTTTCTTAAAATAGACACAACGGCGCTTGCACTCAGGAGATATAAAGACATGCACAAGTTTGATCATTAATCTACTTTGTGAACTGCTATTTTCGGTGAAGCAATTTCATTCAACTATGTTGACTACAGTATGTTGGACTGATAACAGATCTGTTTCATCATCACCACATACAAAATAATGCTAAGCTGTTTTAGCTAGAATAACAAGCAAATGTGATTAGACATTGTAAATGCTTCTATGAATATACCTCATAATATGAATATGAATATACCTTATAATCTTCAACCTTGACCTGCTTCCAGCTGTAAGTGTTCACAGGAATCGTCAGTGAACTTGTTCTTTTGCGCCTCTTGTTTCATAACAACAGCAATTTCATGTACCTGGATTTACATAGTACTTACCATCCTGTTAGACTCTATAAAGAAAACCAGACATGGTTCTGATTAATTAAATTGCAATTTCTTTATTGCTTTAAAAAAAGGAGGACAGATAAAGTTAACAGGTTAGCCTAGTGTCACATAGCACTAGCCAACGGGAGGTACAGTAGGACCTGGTGTGTGGCAATTCAGGTATCTGTGGTTCAGTGCAAATCAAGGGACAAAGACGTAGTCTTGGACAAAAGCTAGGAGGTCAAAAGCCGGGAAGGTTCTGAGAGCAGAAGGTACAAAAACTGAAGGTGAAGTCGTAGTTGAGGACTTCAGCCTTCGGCACTGTATCCTCAGTCACATTGGATTGGAAATTCTGGTCCACAGGGAAGAGGACTGCCTACTGACCCTCCTTCTATTCCACTAACACCATTTACAACAGCGACTTGGTTTCTTCAGAGACTTTTCCTCCCAGTGCTGACCAGGCTCAACTTCTACAGTACATGGAGAATTGAACAACTCCAAACCAGACTGCAGTAAACTCAACCAATCTCTGTCTGTGATTTGTCCTCCTGCTCCAGAATAACCATTTTATGTTATAGCGTGTGACACAAACTGTGTGCCTTTATTATTGTACGCATTTCTATAAGCATTCATGGTAATGACCTTACCACAGGAAGCATGAGGAAATAATCTATAGGGATTCTAAGGAGTAAAAAATTAGTCTACTCACAAGGAGCTTCCAAAAAAGAAGTAGTGATTTACAGTATCTATTTTTTCTCTGTGAGACTTAAAGGGAGACACAAAGCAGATGTCTTCTGAACTGTGACAAAACATAAACATATTTAAAATTTAACTGAGGTTAACATATAGAAAAGCAATTAGTCCACGTGGCATACTAGTTATTGTAACAATAATTGTAAAAATAATAATAATGTGCCCCAAGCCATGGGACATAGGAAAACTAAAGAGCAGCCTGAAACATAAACTTTGATGATCGATAGTTATACACTATTATCCCCCTGGGTTACCATAATGATCTCTGCTAGTAGGAGTTCAGACATTTTATCTCCTATCGTTAACAGTATCCTGTCGGGGTCGATGTTCATCTCTCTCTGATTGACTCCCTTGGTCTTTTTCTCTTTCCCTTTCCCTCACGGCAAATCCAGTATCACTTCATTGTCAGCTGCTTTTGTAGAAACACGGAGTCTTTATTCAATTCCGGAGAAAAACCAAGCTTTTGAAAGAAATAATAAAAACAATACCTGAAGCAACTGGAATGAATGAAAATTACAAGTAAAGGTTTATTCCCTGCTGAAAAGAGAAGAAAAGAAACACAATGTTTCGGCTGTGGGGCCTTCTTCAAGTGTCTTCTTCTTCAAGTGTCTTCTTCAATTCCTTTATAAATGAAAGTTAGTTTGCCCAAAAACATCAGCCGAATAAATTAACAGGAAAAAAAACTAAATTAGTAAGTTGATTAAAATTGCAAAACCTCAGCAACAGAATGCAGTGAAACACTTTTTCACTTGGATCAAGTAGTGTGCATAAACAGAAAAGCAATAGATTCAAAGGCATTAAAAACTCTCTTAAAAGAGATTATAAAATGTGTCTTAGTAGGATCTGCTATTCCTTGTACTATGGGTTTGGTATGGACCTGTTTTTAATATTCATTACATTTAGTGGCATTGCATCCCTTTGTGTTTTTATTTTCATGAAATTTGTTTTTCTTTAAAACAAATTCTAGCTGACTTTCCCATCTATGTACACTTTTGCATGTACTTTAAACAGATATCTTTGCATATACAGTACTCTGTATAAGAAGATTCATAAGAATCCTTCTCCTTCTTTTCATGTGCTGTGAGTGTGTTAAGAAAAATACTAGAAGAAGCCAAAGACATTAATCCATGCAGAAGGATTCCACAAAGTTACCCTCAGTGCAAAAGAGAACCACATGAAAAGGGACATTGAAAACTCAGAACCTTTAAATGTAGATGACATCTTTTTAATCATTTAAGTTGCTGGTTTTCAATCTGAAATCAGCAAAGTAATTTTATGCTTGAAACATTACCAAATGGTGAAAGCTGCCAACATGATTGGACATATGTTAAGAGACATCTTTTAGTCAGAATTTAGGGTTCTTTGTAATGGCTTCCTGCACATGGGTAGGTCATAAGCAGCCATTGTGCTTTTATAGCTAAAGGGAGAGCACAGTGGCACAGTGAGCACAGTGCACAAAACAGAAGACAGAAACCAGAATTTTTCCCTTCTGCATTTCCTTTTGACATTGATCATCTTCAATGTTAGAGATCAGCATTTCTTACAGAGCCTGTTCTAGCCAGCAGCTATATCACCCTGCAACTCACAACTGGAAACCCACTGTACCTACATGGGAGACCTCCTGGGAAAGCTAAGGTTGTTGCTGGAAAAGATGTTAGTGGGGCCAGCAGGGGGCGCTCACCTTGCGGTCTGTGTGGGTCCTAATGCCCCAGTATAGTGACAGGGACACTATCCTGCAAAAAAAGCTCCGTCCTTTGGATGAGACGTAAAACCAAGGTCCTGACTCTCTGTACTCATTAAAAAATCCCAGGGTGTTTCTCAAAAAGAGTAGGGGTGTAACCCCGGTATCCTGACCAAGTTTCTCCTGGCCTTTACCCGTCATGGCCTCCTAATACCCCCATCTCTGAACCGGCTTCATCCCTCTGCTCTCCTCCCCACTGAGAGCTGGTGTGTGGGGAGCGGACTGGTGCAATATGGCTGCCGTCGCATCATCCAGGCGGGGCTGCACACTGGTGGTGGTGGAGAGGAGTCCCCATTACCTGTAAAGCACTTTGAATGTCCAGGTGCAATATAAGTATAAGGTTTATTAATTTATTGTTGTTTATTTGGCATAGACAATTGATCATGTTCATCTGTTCAATCTGTTCAAATCCTAAAAAGCTTTTTCACTACATTAATTGTGCATTGGTTAATCCTCTTAAAATCCTCATTCAAGAATCCCCCCCCCCCCAGCAATATTATGCCAAAATATGTGTTAGCTTAAATTGCTATATATGGAGTTATTTTAATGAGTACACAGTAGTTAGTGCTGTTCATTTACCTCAAGAGCCCTGAAAATAGTCTCTTGATAGGTCTGCAAACACTTGATCCAAGACCAACTGTGAGTAATGTCAACATTCTCATCAATAGTATGTTTTCCCCTCACTAGACAGGTCTTGGCTCAATGTGTTGAGGATCTTTGCAGGGTCACAGGGGGAGGGACTTAAAGAGGGTTTGTATCAGGAAGTTCTCCTTTAATTCACTGGCTACCTCCCCACTCATTGTTTAGCAATCAGTGAACCTCCCTGAGAAATGAATGAATATCCATTCTTTTTTCCCATGGTGATTGTCCACTGTCTTTATTGATTTTAAATATTTTCTTATTGGTATTTTTTATTCATATTTTTCAATTCTGACATGAAACACAATGCAGTGCTTGCTAATTGCACTGGTGTGACAGCCAGGGGCGTCTCTCCACACTTGCAAAAGCCTATCAGTAAAGAGAGCTACAAAAACTACATCATTTTGGTGATGTATTGTTCTTGCTCTAAGACCTTTTGGCGCTGCCTGTCAAAATGAATTGTGCTTCTGGAGGATTTAGATCAGCTACAGCAGTAACCTAAAAGCAGCTAAATGATCAGAAACGAATCTCAAATTTAGAGGAATGGCTGCTACTCCAACAAGAAGAAAACTTCTTTATACCTAAATGTTAGGTCAGAAAAGTAGTTTGGGAGGCTAGCTCATACAGAGCAATGATTGTGATTATTCTAGAAACAGGAAGGGTGAAGGCGTCCTCAAGATACATCCCCAAGCCTAACATTCAACACTCCCAACTCTGGAGTGGATTTCCATGACAACATAAAAATAAGAGACACACATTTCCCAAATACCAACAAATTGCAACACAACTCGAATGGGATCGTGTGACTTGATTTGGCCACAGTAAATTGATGACATTATTTTCCTGAAACTGTTCCCAGCACTGAAACATTCAGCATTGTTGTGCTGGCAGACGTATGGACTGGCTTGCAGGAACAGACAATCTCTTGGACCTCATCCGTGTTTTATTGGACAGCAAGGATGTGCTAAAGGTGATGTCTCCCCATACAATTCCACTTCTGTCATAACGCTTATGGTGATGTCTCTACACATTGTCTTTCCACCGTGTTGTAGCAAAGATATTGCTACTCTGGAAGAGTAAACAGATGCTCTCTGGGACTGGACAGACTGAAGGAACTGAACTCCTTTATCCTTGAACCAAGAAGATTGCAGGAGGAACTGATACAAGTATTCAAAAATCATCTCAGGCACTGACAAAGTCACCCCAGGGACATCTTCAGAATGAAGAGAGAAATATGAATCAGAGGACACAAGTGGTAACTACAGTACATAAAAATGCCTTTAAAACCAGGAACAGGAGGTACTTCTTTATTCAGAGGGTTGCAGACATCTGGAACAAGCTACCCAATCATATAGTTGAATCACTACTCTGCCTCCTTTCAATTAAAGTCTGGATGAGATACTTGGCTCAATCAACCACTATAGGCTAGATTTGCCAAATCAACTTCTCTTATGTTCTTCCATTAGGTCTGTTTACAGCAAACTGTCATTCATCCATCACTCTCTCTTCTGCCAGATGTCATCTGGCCCACAAAAGATGGCGTCTCAATTTCCCAGCTGTCAGTCTTACCTCTGGACAGCTTCGGAGCGTGTGGATCATCTGTGTGATCTACAGCCATGCCTCAGATGTGCAGGTTACGTGTTGCCACTGCAGTCTGAAAACGGTTACGCAGATGAATCAGGCAGTTGTGACAGTCTTGGGCCAGCATGGTGACTCTCTGGGTTATAGCCGGGTTCCTCGTTCCTCTGGATGCATCGGCTGAATGTTGAATCAGAAAGTCTCATTTTCTGGGCAGTTTCTCTCACACTCTGCTTTCCATAACAGCAGCTTCATTAATCAGGTGGGGCGTGGCTGAATATTTCATGATTTTGTGTTCATTAAAATCATGCAGCTTTGTGAATGGCAATTTACACAAATTAGTCATTAACTTGTTTTGAAAATGTGAGTTAATCAGAATCCCATTACATTTCTAAGAAACACATGTCGGCAATTTTACCTAGCATTTTTATGAAATGACCAGACCTGAGCGAAGTATTTAGCTGTTTTAAAAAACAATACCACTCAAAGGATTAACAAACTTATCTGCTCACTATTTAAAAAGGTAAACGTCTATCTGTGCCCAATGAGATGGTGATGCAAAACCACATGCTGCAATTTCACTGTGGGACTGTTTATGTATGTGGGTGTCTGTGTGTTTACTGTAAATTGCTTGGGAAAGTTCTACTCTCGGTGCTGGATATGTACTTATCCTAAAAAGTGTGTGACCTTCCTGGAGTATTGATATCACTCCCCTCAGAGAACTCTGCAGATGGATTTTTCATTGCATTAATCCCCAGATCAGGTGGGTTTTGTCAAAGTGTTAAACTTTAATACTTTGGGTCATTTATCTTTACGGCAAACCCAGGGTCTGTCAGCGGCCAGACGAGCTATTTCCTCATTTTATTTTGAGCAATGGAGAACAAGAGAGGTAGAGGGCAACCACTGATCACAGCTTAATTAAATCCTGATGTTTTCAGAGCTAAGATATTCTGTGTCCCTGGCACTCAGATATTTAAAAAAAATACACATCTCTGGGGAGTTTTTATTCTGTCCTTTGTACATTTTTACTGCGACTTACATTTATTATCACTGACATTAAGGGACAAATTTGTAAAATTTGTCCAGATGACCAAGTGGTAGCCAAAAGAATTACAGTGATGTAATGCAGAAACTCTTATTCTGCCTGACCCATGTTGTGTGCTCAAGGGTGCAAAGAAAAGGAATTTATCTTCTTTACTGGAGATCTTACCACCGATTATGCTTCCAAAACCTTTTTTATAACTTTCAATCTTTGGTAGAAATCATTAAGCATTCATGCTAACTCTTAGCTATCTGGTACTGAACATTGCAAGTGGCTATTCACATAATTATATTTTTCTGTAAAAGCGAAAATAATTCAGCACTCCAAATGATGAAATTGCTATTTTCAGTGACCGCTCTCATATTGCTCCCATTAATATTAAACATTAAAATGCGTTAATACTCTTGGCAGTTACAGATAACAAAGATGCTGGCTGTTATTCTTTGTCTGTTTATAAAAACTCACAAACTCACACACTTAACAAAGGACAGATTTCACTGAAAGCCACTGTATACCATTAAATAATATTTCAATACCATATACATGAAAGTAAATGGTGGTTGATAAGCGATTGTATAATGTCTTAAATAAGGCTCTTAATAATCTTGTTATTGTGTAGTTAATATTTCTCTCAGATCAAAAGCAACACTTTGTTATTATAGGTTGCTTTTCTTAATGAATATCTTCATGCACCAGCTGACAGAATAAACTGAGTGGTGTAGTGAGTTTGCTTGTGCATGCGTTTTGTATCAAGTGTGTTTGTTTTTACTAATGCTAAAGTTATTAGCACATTAGTACTATTTCTTTGAAAAGCCTTATCCTTTACTGTATGTGATAGTTATTCAGGAAGTTTTCCAAAGATTAATAAAACAGTTTAAGATATATATGTATGTATGGAATATCCATCTGAAATAAAAGATCATTAATTACTTTAATTATTTAATATTATTGTTGTTGTTGTTGTTGTTGTTGTTAGATTAGTTCTTTATAACAAGTCCAACCAGTTAACAAAATGTCATGTAGTCATAGAACTTTTTATATGAACAATGTCTTCAACAATCTATCTAAAGCTACATGCAGTAAATTAGGTTTCTTAAACAATCTGTGTCTTGGAAATGTTTTTGAATGACTTCACATCTATATATTTTATTACTAATAATACATCATAATAATTCTTTATTGCAGTTGGAAGTCTATCTAGAGTTCAATATCTTACTTTTACATGGTCATAATATGCAAACAGTACATCCTAAATTTAAATGATACTTTGTATGTATTTATGTTGCTTTTAATTGTCTAAACATTGGGATGCAAATGACTTAGTTTTTGTACAGTTTCATGTCTAAAATCTAAATCTTTTATTTCTCTTGAACCATCAGCACAGAAATGTCTGGCACATTGTGGTTGTTTCCTTTGATCAGCTGAAGATTTCTACTATACTTCTCAAAACGCAAAGATCCTTCTCTCAAAAAAACATTCACTGATTCACTTGTAGTGTTTTTGTCAAATGACAAGCGTCTTTCTTTATATAGTGATCAATTTATCATGTGTTAAAGTCAGAGAAGTATCGTCGATAAACTGCAATGTCTTCGTTTTTCTGCAGCATCTCTCTTTGTGTTGAATCCCCTCAATCCCCTTATCTTTCACCTCAAAGGACGCTGTACTGTTTTCCCGCTCCCTGATACTGCAGATCAATTCATTTATTTCAAAGACAAATGTCGGGAGATGTGTACCGAATTCACAGTGAACGTTTTGCTTCTTTTGCAGCAAGAATGAATTACTGGAGTTGAAATTACAAAGCTCTTTTATACATTCAATTTCTTCCACCCAAGCTTACGGAAATGTTTTTTTTTTATTCTCTAATTAATTCTAATAATGATTTTGCCCTCAGATTTCTTGTACTCGTAATTCTGGCGCTATAATTAAAGTGTTGATGAAAGAGGTCTTTTACAGGACAAGAAGGGAAAAAGTAGAATAACCGAGAAACAGTTACTATTATTGTTTTTGTTGTTGTAGCATCGGTGGATATCGTCGATATTAAAGCCAAATATTACCTTGGAAACTTCTAAGATAAAAAGAGTAGTTTAACAGTTTAACTAGGTAATAGGAAAGATATAGCTTGTAAAATATGTGGTAGTGTTAAAGATAAAACACAAAGGCAGAAAAATATCGAGAAAGAAAATTGTGCTAGCCTCATTCTCTTAGATGTAGATTTCTCGATCTTGTGAACTGAGAACATTTTTAACTATTGGAACAAAATTTGATCTTCAGCAATGATTCGTGCACCGGTTCACAGAATAAACTACGAGGCGCTATAAAATGGTGCTTTCAATAAGGCAAAATTCTTTCCAATCTATTGGGTTTAATTTATCGTTTCTGAACTTTTAGGGATAGAAATAATTCAATTTATTGACGCGCTCTGTTATTACTGACTCCTACAATAAAATACTTACCGGATAACAACTTGCAAAAGTTTATTTACGATTTTCAGCACAAGGGCTGTACAGCCACGAAGGGAGAAATTCCTGAACGCTATCACGTTCCAGTAGATTTAAATGTGTGTCTTGAGAATTGAACATGGGCTGCTATGAAATTCTACCGCATAACCTGTTTCTCACTCCAGCTCAGGTGAAGGAGCACTTATGATTGTGTCACATTCATCACTACCGAATATTTGTGAATTCAGAAATGAGCTCTCAAGAGGAACTTGGATGGAAAATGTTTGGAAGCCCAGTTAGCCCCTTGTTCTCCAGTCGTATTTGTCCGCTGTCAAACGTGCTGACTCTGCTGGGCTAAGACAGAGTGAATGAAGCCTAGCCTGTAGCCTGTTCTGGGAAGATTTTTAAGAAGCTTAGCGAAAATACCGTGACCGTCAGTGAAAGTAACAAAAATGACAGTGACTAAAGCAATAATTACAACAATAATACGAATGATTGATGTAGTTATTATTGTCATCAGCAGCAGTATTTGTTAAGTGTTTCAGACTGTAATGCTTTCTGCTTAAGCGTGCAAACTGAGGTTTTTTTTCTTTTTGTCCACAGAAAACCCGATATTCAGAGAAAATTGTTTTCAACACCTTTCAACGTTCAACGTTCAAGAGGACACAGATCTCGAGATCTTCATTCTTTCTCCATTGCCAGTAATAATTATTGCGGAAGACGTCTGTTTTTAACCCCACATTAAGAAAACTTCATATTTCTGGATAACTAGGAAAAATAAACGACTGCCTGGTTTTGATGATTTAACTAGTACAAATTAAATAACTGCTGTAAACAGTTCCAAATGATCACGTTTGCTTCCGAAACGAAAACTAATATAAAAGAGAATAACTGGGTTAACTGGAAAAAAAAATAACCACAAGGCCTATTTTATAGATTCGGTAATGAATTCTAACATAAATCGAAACATATATAAATATATTTAGGAAAAGCCACAGAATCTATGCACATAATTAAATATTATAGACCCTGGAAATACGATACATTTCAAGCATGGTATGTTAAATAGCAGCAATAAATAAATAAACACTAGGTGCGAAATTTTACGCGAATTTTCAATGTGTAAAAACTCTCTTTTCCATCTCAAATTCGAGCTCTTGCGCTGCTTTGACTGAAGAGCATATTTCAAATGAAACTGTCAGCTCATAATCTAGCACATTTTAAGAGGAATGCTGATAAGCAGTTAACGGATCACGAATATGTGCACGTCAGTCGTGTAAGCTGTATTGTCGTTTTGTTGCTATTATAATCGGTAATTAATTTTCAATAGTGGCTGTAAAAGCGCTTCTCTCTGTCGGCTGTAACCTGCATTTTGGTCATGCTGTTCCACCAAATATACAATTATATGTACCTGAATGTTTCAGAAAGTGATATTTTCGCAATTGGAGTTCCGACACGGTAAGGTTTTATTTTGATTTCGTCAGCAAAATTAGCCCGTGCTCACTTTTTAAGTACATGCTGTTAATAATTGAATATGTATTTCGATCCTGATATGTTTGTTTACTTACACCTCGTAATTACCTTTAATTACCCCCACTCAGTTTCTCTTTCCAAACATCCTAATCCCTCTGTGTGTGATCTTAAATGGACCCCCGAGGGGTATTAGGCCTGAGTGCCACGGCTCTCCGGGGATTAGAAGTCCCTCAACCCGCTGGAGAAAATGAGCTCGGCGGAGGTGAGAAAGTCAAGGAGCCGTTTGGCCTTGTTAGGAGCACGGGGTGACCTGCTGAGAATCCAAACATTTGTCATGTAGTGCTGGAAATGAAACAACAGGTACTAAACACCGCGGAACACGACACTGCCAAATGTAATATGGACTGTAGCAGAGTGCAAAGTCTGCATTCAGATGCCTGCTGCTGCTGGAGAAGATGTTGCGACAGATGGTCAACACAGCCTGATCTGACCGAATTTCCGTTAAGATTAAATAGTTAAAAGAGTGGCCGTTCTGCCAGCATGTAACCATAACGTATTAGTAAAGCTGGTAAACAGAGAAAATTGAATCTAATATTAACCTTAACAAGGTACGTTCATTCTACCTAAACGCATATTTAACGTTTGACAAAATGTAAGGTCGGGGATACAAGAATAATAAATACTATAAACCAGTGTGTATTCATTTAAGAGATCGACGACTGAAGCATGTACTCCGATATATAACGTTAACACTTGCTGCCGCCCCCCAGGTACTGTGTAGTATGGCAGCGAACCCGGAGTATTTACTAAATAGATCAGGAAGGTGAGAGAAGTGTTGGTCCACCAGATCCGAGGTTTTTCCCAGTTCCGTTTTATAGGCTGCAAACACATAAAGACGGGAGTTTAGCAAATGGCCAGGTACACAGACACACGGAAACACATATATAAATCATCCGAATTCAAGATTTTATTTTCCTGAGTCGTCCAGCTGCAGGTTTCTTCTTCTATTTATGAACGACTTGCGTATTTCAGAAATCGTTGGAGGTACATTAGAGGTACAATTTGTCTCACTGCAACAGACATTTTAAACATTTTCGTCTTAAAATATGTTCACTTTTCTCACAAAGAAACAATTGTACAAAAATGCTAATCAAAATAAAAAGTAATTTTTAAAAACTACATTGAGTGCAACTATCGTGAAGGGATCCAGTCTTTCCAGCTGAATATCTTTTTTTTCAGTGACCAAAGATCATGTAAATCGTGACTAATTTAACCAGTAATTGATCAGAACAACTGAGTACTTAGAATGACCCAGAGGATCCTCTGTGTAATGGTTGTTATACATTTCATCTTTTAAAGACACATTAAGAAGAAATTGTCTTTATTGTGATAACACAATAGTTTATTTTTGAAATTTCTTCATTGTAAATCATCTTGTACATAAATCACATAATTTGCAAATATTCAATTCTGTCCCTACCATTTTTTTTCGGTCAGTCCTAAAGATTCATATCTTGGTTTACCAACATAAATACAATGACATGAAAAAAGTACTAATGCTTAACTAATGGTGTACACTCAATCAGCCCTTCAGAGAATGGTTGACCTGCACTGCTTAGTATAGCATGCTTCTAAGTTGTATGTAAAAATGTAAAACTGTAAAACTAAATACTGATGGCCAGGGAGACTGATCATCCACTGATATTCTCTCTGTGGGGTTCCTTATTGCAATCCACCTCTCAGGTTTTTTTACAATAAAAATCCATTGCAAATTACATTAGCCTGCACAATAAAAGGAAAACATCTAAATATATTAACCTTTTAGCTAGACTATTCAGAGCAAGCTTCAGTTGATGTGTCCTATGTTTGCTTAATGTCCAAACTAATGAGTATAAAATGCACCAATGAACTAATACAATAAAAATTCATGCTGTTGGCTTGCATCCATAAATCTCTCACCAAATACCTTAATTCAATGTTTTCAAAGTCGAAAATGTCTATACAATATACATTATTTACATAGCCTGTTTCTGCTGTTGATTGCATTCACATGATGTCAACCTAGGACGTATTTGCTAAGGGTGTGTGTGATGGGTTGTAGAGCACAGTGGCACAGTCTTTGTTATTTAAAATCTGAATAAATTTGATAATCAGTTGATTATCTATACAGTAAACCTGAAATGAGAAACAAATGTCCTTCTAGCATAGCTACGGACAAGCTTAAATAATGAATGAAAAGATGTTTTCCTGATACCAAATTGTCACACGGTGATCTGAATTTTGTCTATGTGAAGCACCCTGTATGGGCATATTTAGTTTAAATCAAATTCCGTTTATTCGTTTTGAATTAGCCAAAAAAACACTTTAAAAAATATGCAAATGAAAAGCAGCACTTCCAATGATATAATGTTTCTTTATTTCCCATTGAGAGCCAGAACTATAGAGGGACAATTAAAGGTAATTCCACGCCGAAAAGCAAAAGAAACAACATTTTGGCTGTCGAGCCTTCTTCAGGTGTGGGGAAAGAGAGGAAGGATAACAAGGGGTGTGTTCGCACCTCTCCCTCAGATCTCTGTTTGCCTGGCCTCTCTTTCCCACCTCCTCTGTGCCCTTTCTCTGCCTGTTGCAGACATTGCACACTGAGGCAGCTGTCCACTAGAACTTCAACTAATTGACATGTGTTAAACTTGACCCTTGATGTTAAATAACAGATCTTTATTAAGTGGATCATATTAGCATGAGGGACCCCAACTAGCTCTGCTGGTAGAGCATGAGCCTCATAATCTCAGGATAGTGGGTTCGTGTCCCACGTCGGGCACCAGGGCCTCCATGTTGGAAGGTATAACAGCCAAATATCCATATCAGTGTGCATTATGGGCACTGCACCCATGACGGAGTGCTGTTGGGTCACATACCAGAGGATCACACCTTTATGTTGCAAGATATGTCGCTCAGAGCTTTTCAGCAATAATGTAGGCTAAAAATAAAATCAGCCATGTGTTTAGTTCCATACGCAGAGATGTTTCATGCAGTGTGAGCCTTAATATTTTAGAAAAATAACAATTACCGTGACAAATAATGACTATGAAATACAGTGAGGAATGCAGTCCTCGTATCATCACTCGTAGTCCATGAAGAAATACACAACTTCAGTTTCTATCTGCTGCTGAACGTGTTCAATTGCTGAAGCTGTAAAAATTCGATTCCTGCTAAGGATCATGGCAACACAGAGCCTGTGCAAAACAGCGTAGGGTACAAGACCAGACTACACGCTGGATGAAATTACAGGACATACACCCCACGCCTCTCAGGTACTGGGACCATTTAGAGACACCAGTTAACCAAGCCAGTATGTCGTTCCAGGGTAGAAGGAAACTAAAACAGCCAGAAAACCCAAGAGAAAACAGGGGGAAGATGCAAGCTCCACCCCATTTTGGATTTGAAACCAGGCCGCAAGAGGTGGGAAATAGTGGGTCTAAACACCAACCACCATGCCACAGCAACAGGTCTATTTACAGTATGGAACGGAACATGATGAGAGAAAATGTGAACTGATGATTGACTCGTGGATTTTTCACAGGGCACCCATGTGCTCAATTTAGAGATACCCATTAACACAGCATGTCTACAGGAAGTGGGAAGAAATCCACAGTGACCTGGAGAGAGCATGCAGACTCCACACAGAAGGGTGCCCCAGGATCCAAGGACTGTGAAGCTGGGAAGGTGCAGGGAAGGAGAAAATGAAATCTAAAGGGAAGTAAGACCTTTCACAGAGAAGCCTTCAATCATTGTAGGAAATCATTATATCTTTTCCGTTTTATTTTACTTTGTACATCCTCACTTAGGAACTTGAAATGTAAAATGTCATCATAGCCTGTGAAGCAAATATTTTTCTGTTGGTGTGAACTGCTCCCCGTTACAAGGGGCCAAGGTCAGTGTTTCAACAAACAAATAACCTCCTCTTTCCAAAGCTGTTCCAACTATCGTATGCCATCTTGAAAAATAAAATATTTACCTGCACAGGAAGCCATAAAATGTGTGAGCTTGCTTCAGTGTAGCTGGGTCCTGAACAAGACCCACTCTGAAGAATAACACTCTCAAAAAGCAGCATTTTTAAAATATCAATTAATGCTTCAGATTTCATTACAATATTTGCTGAAACATATGATCTGGGTCACATTTATTTGAGCAAGCAATCAATGGATTTGTCAAAGGATTGTAATTTCTGATTTGTAGGTACTGGCTCTGTTTTTTAGCAGCTGATCAAAATTGAAAGCAACTTGATTGATTATCCTCAAACATGTAGGAGTTTACATGTCTGATATTTAATGTGTTATCTGCATATGTTTCTTACAGTATCTCAGAAAAGAATACCTAAATTTGTTAAACCCGTATCTTCACTTTTCAGTACAGACTTTCTATTTACTATACAATAACACAGGGCTTTTTCATTTTAAATCAAAGCATAGAGTTAAATTTGCTGCACATTAGATATGGTTACCTGGTTGTTTAAAGTCCTAATGCTGTGTTTATCCCTTTCAAGCACCGATTCAAACAAAGGTGCATTATACTGGTACACCAAGTGAGGGTTCAATGCAAAATGAATAGAAATGCTTAGACCTAATTCTGCATATATGGTACTGTATTTTGTACTGTAAATGCATTTAACTCCAGATCATGGGTTCCAGACCTGGTAGTGATAGATATGGGCTCATACTCTCAAATCTGACAAATTCTTACAGCTCCTAAAAAAACTGCGTGTTACTGTGTCACTCTGTGTTACTCTGAATCTGTGAGATTGATGCTAAAAAAAGCTAACAAACCCCATCACCCACCCTCCGTCTTTTTATATAGTGTAACGTATAGCTGCATCAATGAAACAAGCCTTCTCTCCTTTTCATCTTATCACACAAAAGCAAGTTTTCTTTGCAGGGTTGATAGTAACTAACCAATTAACATCGTGCTTCTACTTAAAGATGGCTTGCTTAAAGAATTCAGTCTTTTAAATGATTTTAATCTCTTTATCATATCAACCACACACTGTAGTAATCACTTAACAGAGACTACAGCTGTGAGCTATGTTAAATTGTGTGTAGTTCAACAAAATATCTTCATTAAATAATTCAAGAACAAAGTTCCAAAACATCGCAGTCCCGTTTTTTCGTAGAATCTTCGCTTCTGTGCATTATCCCTAGCAAAACAGGATGGTAACATACGAGGATGCGATATCACTTTAACAACCCAGTTCAGCTTTTTTCAAAGTTCGTAAGGCAGACGTCACAATGTGCTTTTGCCTAGTTTTCGCTTAGTTGCTTCATTAAGAGAAATTAAATCGTCAATGTCTTTCCATGGGTAAGCAGAGAGACAGCAGATGAAAGAGTGTTTGCTCTGATACCGAGAAGTGTCCACTGTCAGCGACGTGGTAGAAGCGCACTCCTGTTGCATTTGCGATGCCTACTACTACTACTGATGATGATGATGATTTTAAATAATAAGTGAAACGCACAATTTGTCATTCGCGGGGTGTGATGCAGATAGTCTAGGCTACGGCAAAGAGCTCATCTGATCGAGAGCGCAGAGGTGTCGCGAAAAAGAGGCGATACAGCTGAGAGAGAAAACAAAGTCCACCTCCAGTTAAGAACTGAGAGACTTGATGATTGATGATGTCAGGTGTTCTGTTTCTAATTAACGTTTAAATTAGGCCAAAGAAGACCTTTTGGATTAGCACTGCACCGCTGGAGACCGTAAAGATCTTTTAATACATGTTTTGAAAAGAGATAGCTGTAGTGTTTGCTTCGGATCTATTAATAATTCCAAGACTTGTGAGAAATGTTACGCCATTTTTATTTTTACGTTTCGTTTCAAATCCTTTGCAGGAGGTTTATATCAATCAGTCGAGGTGAGAGGTAATGAGGATTCACAGAAAGGTGTTTTAGTTAATTGGCGCACGTTGGTCTATTTCTTCAAACGAATAACGAAAAATAATGAGGAAGTTACAAGTCTTGTGATAAAATACAACAGGATGTAAAATAAGGTAAAATATTATGACTAGTTCTAACTACAAAATGATGCACTGATGATTTTCTGCTTTTATTGTATGTAGAATATGGATTCTTAAAGACACCGTGCAAAAGTCAACAAATGGTCATAATAATTATCTAAAATGTAGTTAATTGACATAAACAATTATAGCATGTTAAGAACAAAAGAAATGAGTAATGTCTATTAAAACTGGATCGTTGAAAATAAAATATTATTGATAAAAGTACAGTGAGGGTGTAGAAAGTGAATCCAGTTGTTTTATAAGAATACATATAAGTTCGTAGTCTAGTTTCCCGGAGATATATAAATATTATTTTGCGGTCTGTGCTTTCCAGAATATAGAAAGACATTGTGTTTGTATTGTTTAGTATATTGTGTTCAACTGTTCAAGATGTTTGCTTTCATTAAGACTATCGTAAAAAATAATATAACTAAAAAGGTCCAACCAATGAAGACATTAATACGCTACCATAAAAGCGTCATTATCAGATGTCCCACATTGTATAAACATACTGCATAATGTAATAAAGCGCTTAATTTAGAACAGGTTCCAAATGAATCATTTGATCTGATTTATGTAAATTAGACAGATGACGTGTTTCTACTTTGTTGAATTATATTTTTTAATACGTTTAATTTGCTAACTGTTATCAATTATGTGTACATAATTTTACGTCTTTTTAATCTGCATTCATATCTTGGAAGATAAAATATAGTTGGGGTTCTTCGATATAATAAAAAGATTCCTAGGAAACATTTTGTTTTGTGTGTGTGCGCTCTTTAACGCTACCAGTGATCCTCCATTTTTATTATGCGATCTATGTTTACCAGATATATTGGTGTTTAAAGAGATTATTCTGTTTTAAAACCGTTTTATCCCTATGTTTAAAATGTGAGCCTCAGTGACATTTATAATTCCACATATATTCAGTTCTCTTTATTCTTTATCCGTAACTCTTCAATATTATAATGCTGCTAGTGTTGGCTATATCAGCAGTTATCTTGTATATCTTTTTAATGTGGATTTCTAATGGATGCACTCTTTTCGGTGTTCTGTGACACCCGCGCCTCCTAATCTCCGTCTAGTGTAATAGAATCTCACGCTGTTTAATAACTCCAATGTTATTTGGCCCTATTTTGTCCCTACACGGATGTCACCATATGGTGTTCTTGGCACGGACAATGTGATGTTGCTGTAAGGACTCCATTCATCTCTAATGATTCGTGTAAAAAGGACATCTATCATTCCAATCGATTATTAAAACAGATCAAATCTCGACAACGCCCGTTTCCCTCCGTAAACCCACTGAAGTTCATCGCATTTACAATTCAAAATAATTCACTTTGTTGACACGCGCGGCGAAAACGAAGAGAATAAACTAAAAAATTGTCACTTTTAATTTGTAAATCTTTACATCACGTGTCAGAATGGAGGGAAGGGAAATACGTTTATGTTGTGAATTATTCATTCCAAAAAGCCACCGTTTCATATAAAATGAAAACTACTGTCAAAATTGTTTTTTTTTACCTTCGGAATCGAAATTAATTGTTCAAAGAAATTACATTTTATGAGGCGGATTACATTTTTTTCTTAAAAGAATAAAAGACTTCGCTGGATTTAAGAGGTAGTCGTAGCATCAGTTCTTGTAGACGCTTTCGAGAAAAAAAAAGAATTAAAACATAAATGCACGCTTCCCTGGAGGTATAACATGTATTTTTGTTCATTTATTATTTTGGGCCATATAACACGTGTTTCCCAAATAAGCTATGTCACCAATTTAGTATTATTGCTAGGAGATGTTTTCTTTGCAGTGTGTGCTTTACAGAATAAAGAAATAAATTGGGTTTACTGCATTCAAGTGTCCGTTTCATTATAACATAAAAGTTACCCAAGCTGTTTAGCTACAGTAAATGTTACTGGCAATAACTCTAATAACACCAAGTATTTTAAAATGTGTATCTGCCTATAATTAAATACATCAATGCATTATACAGCTAATTCGCGATATTGCTTATGGTGTGCTAATTTAAAAGTGATTGTAACTCTGACAGAACAACAATTTCCCAACATTTACCTCGCAAGGCCCCGTGCTAAACGAGCCTTAAGAACATTAGGGTATCTGAATTATGTTTAGACATTGTTATATATTAAAATTATCATTTAAACTAACAGGTCTGATAAATAATAAGAAAAATCTGACAACCGGTGTGATGTATTTTAACGCTTTCCCTTTTTTTTATTCATGTTAAACACGTTGCCTTATTAAACCATGCGCTTGGGTTACTTATAATGCTCCTCATGCTTGTGTATTAGTCTATGATAAACGCTGCTGAAAAATGAATCTACAGCGCGCAGAGAGTAAAATGTATATGTACAACACATTCACGAATAACGAACAAATAACTAATTGACTTCGATAAAGATGACACTTCGGTTGTATTATGCGATCTTAAGCAACCCTCCAGACTTAAACGCATAAAATGTCTTCCTCTGCAGCATGGAGTGTTATTACTATTGAGGATAGCAGATAGGAAAATGAATCCGTAAGCGTTGAAACCTACCTGCTCGTTTGAGTCCACCTTGACTTTTGCAGTCATTCAGGCTCTGTCAAACAGACAAGCCCACCGTGCGACATCCGAATGTTAATTTTCATCTGCATGGTGATGACTCGGGCCACGACAGCGGGCCTCCGAGATTATATTTACCTGGATATGCTGCACACGGTGAACGGGGGGAAAAATCAAAAGAAGACAGGGGAAGCTATTCGCGGGGTTGCGTTATCGGTGAGTTATTTGTAAGAGATTTTATAGAGCTTCAGGTCACTGTAACTCAAAACCCCACAAAATCCCCCTTTCTCTACTAATCATTTCCAGGCTCTCTCTGTCTTTTATGGTGTATTAGGGAAAAAAGAAGAGATAATAAATTAAACGAAGCCACAAAGGATAGGAGTTTCATCTGGTCGAAACCCCAATTCTGGCTTTCTCATATTTTTTTTTTAGTTTAGTCCAACTACATCAGAATGAAAAAAAAAAATATACAACATTAATCCGCTTTCCTAAAACGGCACCAGTACAGTGGAAATTAGTTTTTTTTTCGTACACTTGTCTCTTACATTTATGTAAGAAACATTTTATTGGAACATTAACGTTGTATTTTCTTACATCAAGGAAGATCATTTTAGTGGCCATACGGTGCTAATGTGATTCCTTTCAGCCATTCCACTTACTCTTGGATACTTCCATTTTATTAATCTATATCCCTTTGCGAAGGATAAGAGAGTATTACAGGTATTCGTAAAACACACCTTCAACACTAACCCGGTTATCTAAACACATTTAGATCTTTCATTTATAATCCATTTAATTTTAATCTCTTGCTTTATTAATGAAATCCCATGTGCTGGTCTGCGCCAGCATGAGACAGAGTGAGCTTTTTCATAGACAGTTGCGATATTATTCTTCTGGTAGGAAACTGAGCCCCTCAATAAAGCATTCTAATCCGTATACCGTCCCCTCCCTTCTTAACTCTAAATTAAACAGATAATTTATCGACACTTTTTTTTCCCACCCTTCTCAGACCTATTTGCTGGAAGATTTAAAAGTTTACTAATAAACCCGGCAGTACAGCTATTATCACCCAGTCGTGACGTACAGGCTTTGATGCATTGCTAAAAGAAGCCGTTCACTCCCTCTTTCCACCAAAATATACACGAAAAGCACGTGGTTCCCCTAAGTGGGGAGTAAAACGGCAGAAGCATAAACCTTTCAAGCGATTTCTTCGAAGTTTGGTAACACTGGAAAACTCCTCCCATTCCAGTACCCAATTAATTAATGTGGCCTGGCCCTTTAAGACTCTGCGCCGGGTCAGTAAGTGGTGTAGTGTTTCTCTAATTGATCTTCACCCAATCAACAATAACTCGTTAGCAATCGCTTGCTTTTCTTGTTCCTTGAGACCTCTTTTTTTTTCCTTGAAGCAAAACAGCCCCTGGACAGTGCTGTTATACTTTCTAGAGGTCTTCATGGAGTGTCTCAGAAGGACTCCGGCTTTCTTAAAGGGAATACAATACTGGTGTCTGTAATGCTTCAGCTGGCGTTGAAGCATGATTTTTTTGGGGGGAAAAGACAGTTAACTAAAGAGAACTTTTAAAGCCCTGATATAAGGCACAAGGAAGGAGAAGAACAGATCGTTTCTTTTTGTGTTGGCAGGTTTGAATTTCCTTTGAATGCGATACGATTCGCCGAATTTAGACACAAACATTTTCTTTGGGAAGTGCAATGACCTCCACTAAAGATATGAAGGCAGGAACAGTACCGCAATCCAGCAGCGAAGACAGGAGACGGGCCGGCTTGGATCAGCTGCCGCCTCCGGCCAACCCCAACAAGCCGCTAACCCCCTTCAGCATCGAGGACATTTTAAACAAACCTTCGATAAAGAAGTCGGCGGCCGCTCTGTGCCCTCCGAGGGTTTTGGAGAAAGTAAACGGCTCCAACACGCCCAGGAACGGCATTACAACTCCGTCCTCTCCGCTGTGCGCGCTGGAGGAACTGGCCAGCAAAACTTTTAAAGGGCTGGAAGTCAGCGTAATACAAGCAGCCGAAGGTATCATTGCGTGATTTTGTGTTTTAATCGTTTGGAACAATGCGCGTCTCAGACGGGGTTTTATTTATTTTTTGACGTAAACTGTTTTATTTACACGTAGAAACGCAATTGCTGCAATATATATCGATATTTTCCTCGTCTAAAATGAAGTACGGTAACGCTCAATGGCCGGAGGTCTACAAAACAGTGAGTGCTGAACGTAAAGACAATCTGAAACAGCTCATAAAGAGTAATGCGTTTATAAAGCATTTTAGCTGGTTTACAGTTAGGAAATACCTTATAACTTTTTAATAAAGTAGTTATGTAAGTGCACAAATTGTGATTTGATAGTTTTAAGTCTCGTGTTGCGGTACACAAGTGCTGGTAAGCTATACGTTTGTCTTAAAAACAACTGCAAATGAAATAATCTCCCACTCATTCTCCATGCTCTAATTTTATTCTAAAATATAATTTTATTGATTTTGAAGACTCCCTTCGTTTTTTAATATTGCAATACATGAGTCGCGGTAGCCTCACGTACGTTCTTGTATCGGGACATTCACTGCTGGGTTCATAACAATTATCTATTCACAGCAAATGTCTGAATCACAATGTTATCGTGTAAGGGGGTTATATATATATCATTCAGTTCTCCGCAGCCTTCACAAATCAAGTGCCCACCTTACTGGTAACGCGAATTATTTTTAAAATGATCAAATGAAGACCAAAACCGAATGATAAAGAGGCAAAGCTATTTAGGTTAAAAAATAAATAGATTGATTGACATGGAATGTAAAAAAAATAACAGAACATTAAATTTCTACACAACGAAAACGAAAAAAAGAAACCGCTACTCGGAGAGTCGTGTTATGTGTCTGGAGATACATGTAGAGTATTCAAAGCACAACGTTGAATCAAAGGAATGAGTGTAATACATACAGAGTAGAATTTCACATGTAGCTGTGGATGCACTATTATTGTTGTTGTTGTTGTTAAATCGTTGTAACAACACAATGTAATCTAGAAAGTTGAAGAGGAAAAAATGTTTTTTTTTCCTCCCTCTAATCGCGAGACGTTTGCTAGATACGTCCTAACCCCATCGTCTGTATTTACAGCCTCCTTTGCGGATGAAGTTTTAACGCTCTTTTTTTTTTTTTGCTCTCGTTTCAGGTCGTGAGCACCTGAACGCTTTCGGCCAGAGACAGGCCTCGAAAAAGCGAAGGAAATCCCGCACCGCTTTCACCAACCATCAGATTTACGAGCTGGAGAAGCGCTTTTTGTATCAGAAGTACTTGTCTCCGGCGGACAGAGACCAGATCGCACAGCAGCTGGGGCTGACCAATGCCCAGGTCATCACCTGGTTCCAGAACAGACGGGCCAAGCTCAAGAGGGACTTGGAGGAGATGAAAGCGGACGTGGAGTCGCTCAAGAAGATCCCCCCGCAGGCTCTGGAGAAGCTGGTTTCCATGGGAGACATTGATGACCCCCGAGGAAGCTCCAGGGCAGGGTCCCCCAGCGTTTCCCCGTCTTCACAGGGGCACGGGGTCTTCCCTCAGTCCCCCTCCTCATCCAGAGACCAAACAACAGACGAATTCTCAGAAGAAGACGAAGAAATTGAGGTGGATGATTAAAACGAAAAGGCGGGAGGCGGGACAGTCGCTTTTGGAGCTCTGAACGGACACGAACAATTATGGGGATCAAGTGTAAAGCGGAGGAGACTTTCTTTTCTTAAATTATTTAAAGGAATGTACAAAGTAGTCCTTTTTTTTCTTCCTTATCAGCAGGTTTTACGTTCATGCAACTTTAAAGGTGGGGACGTTGATTCCCTATGAACCTTCCGCAAAACAAACCAAAACAACCCGAGGACTGAAAATAGAGAAGACGTTTTGAAAATCTGTTGGGTTTTTTAAAGAAAGCTTTGTCGTTTCTTGAACAGGTACAGAGTTAAGACTGAAATAAGCTACTGCAAAGTGTGTATGTATGTCATAATTTCTTCAGCGTTTTGAGGGAAATAGTGCAATTTGTCATTTTTTATATATCCATTCAAACCACATAATTTTGTTTTTTTTTTCGCTGCTAACAAAACAAACATTTGCCAGATTATGGCATTTTATATTAACGGCTGCAGGTAAAAATAATTTATGTTCCTGGGACTTGGATACTTCTGTTTTCTTCGTAAAAATACTGTTCAGTGGACAGAGAAATTTATATGGATGTTTTCTCTTGCGGCCCTCAAATTTTAAAAATGTTTGTTTACGAAAGCAGAAAAAAGCCCCGTTTAATTTGTTTTCGTACATGTTGAGCATTTTATTTCCTTTACGAATTGAGTTGTAATACAGATAACCTTCTATAATCAGTAAATTGTAAACAAGCACCTATCACCAAAACGGTTATTATAGGCTGTGTATATAATTTTAAATAAAAATAAGAGACATCTTATTATACTAAATTTCTTGTAATGTTTTATTTGCTCTTTCTTTAAACAGCTGGACGTCATTTGTGTTAATATAAATAACGTAAAGGGTGTACAGAAGAGGATATCTGGTATGGAATATACATTTGCGATTGTATGGGAATGCACAGCTAGAGTTAATAATATGGAGGGATGCCTTTTATAAACCGCAAGTCTTTGAGAATGAGAGATGTGCATACCCTGATATGATAAATTGTACAAAGTGAATATGTGTAGATATAAACGAGGTGGTATATAAATCTACGTTTTTATTTTTTCAATATGTGCTGTTTATCGTTGAGCAATTAATATTCAAGACCTAGCCTACAATAACTCACCTAAGGAGACTTCAAAACTGAAAAGGGCCTTTGAGCTTAACGTGCGTTTTCTGACTGTAGTTAACTTTCAATTTACTCGTTGTAAGGCTACAGGCCGTTTGATATTCAAAACAATTTGTTTTCCCAAACAATGACTGGGCGACTTTCACTTTATGTTAAGTGGCTGGCGTTTTGTCCTCCAGTCTTATTCAATTAGGGTCAATTGTACACTTATCGCCCCTTTCACTTTCTCTCAACTAACAACTGTCACAGGGAGTTCGGACTCGGGGCTGATGTAGAAAAAGTTGCGAGCATCCCTGTGCCATATGGTTTATGAATTTTCTCCAGCACAAACTAGTCAGCATGATTGATTAGTTTAACCCGCCTCTACGTACTTTAACAGTTTCCCCAAGCCAGCAGCAATAATGCTACGCATCTGTGCCTCTTTTAATGTGTGTGTTAAAAAACGCCCATGAATAGCAATTGATTAGCAAGGGGTTCCTAATGAATAAATCTCAATAGGAGGCCGGTTAAAATAAGGAGACTGTTTTCTTTCCCTTGCCTCCGTGTTGTTCAAGCCTGCTGTCTGCTGGCACGTTGTTCAGTCCATTTGTAACACTTAACCAGATCAAGGAGAGCTATTTTGGAAAGAGTGAGAGACGGGGCTGCAGTGCACAATTGGCGCAATCGGATGGAATTGCTGAGAGGTTGAAAAGTCAAACAGGTTTTTATTGTTGCTTTGAGAAATATCCCCAAATTGTTGCCAGAACGTTTATTGCACGACAGCAAATGTTTTCTCTCTCCAGTAAGCCTATGACCGACAACTTCTTTTTTTTTCTTCCACCATTTCACAATTAAACACGTTTTCTTTCTCTTCCTACACAATTGCAGCCCCAGGTCCGCAGTTGTTTCGTTGTCACCCTTTAAAGTTATGAAACTTCAGATACCGTCTTCGAGAAATGCTGCTATTTATTTCTTCCCTCACGCTAAGCTATTCAGTGCTAAAGTTTTCGAAACTGATACTGGTTGTGATGTTCAGGCTGTACATTATTAGAATTCTGGCATCTGGAGTATGTCTGTCGTGTGAGCTCACGAACGGGGCCTGTCGAAAATGCGACCTTTTCTGAAAACGGCGTCAGATTGTTTTCAGCGTTGCAAGATTAGTAGTAGTAATCGATACAATAAGAAAGCACGAAAAATATTTTGTTAATGTAGAAATCAATACAGATCACACCAAATATATATAATGATAATTTTAGGTAAATCTCAGTAAAAGGAACGTAGCTAGAGGGAATAAAGCGATGCTAAAAAATGTAGTTTCTCCTTTCAATCTACATTTGCAGTCAATGAGGTGTTTTGATATGCTTTTGCATGTTTAATCTAAACTTTGCAATTAATTAGGCTATGTTTCACCCTCTGTTGCAAAAATGTTATGATTCAGTTAAAATCATAATATAGTTTTCATTGTGTTCTTTTATGTAATTTCAAATATATATATATAAATATCAATGACCTGTCATGTTGTGTGCATATAATGGCTATTGTGGTAGCAAATAAAAGTTGCAGTGCACCCCGGACTACAGTAACCTCCCTAATCATGAAATTAAACAAATTGGGAAATCTAAATTTAATTTTCTATAAAACGTATACAGTCATGACTTGGTCTGGGGCGTTTTAAACATCATCGTCTCCACAGTTAAAACCCCTTTAAACGAAGGAAATGATTTGTTGGCGTGTGGAATTGACACAGCGAACTGAGGTCGTCAAACGCTGAAATGTGAGCTGGATGTGTTTTTTAACTCCAACAAAACATCACAGAACATGCAGAAGATGCTAGTCTTTTAACTTCGTGACCATGGATAACTCTGGCAACTATAATTATATCAGGAAAATAAGCTAGCCTTCTCTAAATATAGGAATGTCTTCAACTTAAGTTAAATTAGGTTTAGTGTATTTACATATCGGCTTTCACGTCAAACGTATTGAAAGACTTGGAGACGAAACCCCATTTGTTTAAAAAAATGGTTGAAAAATAAATAAATCCTCGGTGATGTATACATGATATCGTTTGTCGGTAATATAATTAAAGTATCGTCATCATTATTATCACAGTAATAAGCTCTTGTATTTGTATCAAAAGAACTTTTATTTTTTTACACATTGCCGTTATATTGTTAATATATTTAGCTAGGAGGAAATTATATTTTACGTCGGTGAGATACGTCATAGACTATTGTACAAACCAGCGTTAAGAAATACTTTATAACTGTGTCCCCACAGTATCTGGTAACAATAGGTACCAACAAAGGATTCGAATAAAAACGCATGTAGTGGGAGAGCGGGAAATGGAGTGCTGAAAATTTGGATTATTGATTCAATTTTTCTATGTATTCAAAAATATTTTTAAAAATATAAAATCAGTGAGGCTTTTGTTGGAATCCTGAAGACCCTTAAAATAGTTTTATATGGCGTGTACGTCATAGCTCGTCTGGCGTCAGTCAGAATCGTGCTGCACTGCACCCGATAAGCCCCGGTTAGGAGCTGTAGCTGCTGAAGCTTTGACTGCTTGTTCATTAGTTAAGGATACAAATAAAGAACGGAATCTTCGGTGATTTCTTGGTTGTTATTTTTTTTTTTGTGCACGTCAGACCTGCATACCCACCCCCCACTCCACGAGACGTTGAACAAAGGCCTGTAGGACTGGACTGCGGTAGAGTGCTCGCACCCCAAGTACTTTTAGGGCAATCCCCTCTTCATAAAGGAAGAAGCCTGTCATATCAAGATGCCCACCTTCCATATCGCAAGATAAATCAGTGGCCTTAAACTGTTCGGTGTTTTTAAACAGTATCTCAAGAATTGCTTTCCCCGAATTCCCCAGAGGTGTAGCTGTGGACAGATATAGATGTTGTTGTGGATAAAGATGATGATTATGATGACGATGATGATATCACTGATTGGTAGAGGGTAATCATTTAGAATCGGTGTAGCTACCGACACAACATAGCCAGCTAAAACTGAATACGTTTTCCTTGCTGGAGATTCCTGAATCCGTACTGCTGAAGGAGCTGTACTGGAAATATTAGTGAACAAACACAAGTACAGCCTCGGGGAGCACAAGTGCGTCACAGGTGCTTTCCAGCAGACAAGCTCAAGGACAGGTGACGTCTCCGAACACAATCACGCGTCACGATACGGTCGGGGCGTTTTGCTGTTTCAGAAACGTCGACCCATCCTTTCGTCGTTTTGGTGATATTTTCGTCTATATACTATTCAGCTTTCATTCTGTTTCAGTTCTTATCGCGAGGGCTATTTTCGGTGTGTCGTCTTATCCGTGAAAGTCAGAATAGTCTTCCTGAATACAACTGAAAATCTTCATTTGCGCCTCACAAGGAAAATGGGCTTGGGCATACTTTAAAATTCTAAATGTGTGTAAATTTATATGTATGTAAATATTGTCCCGGTCATTTTTGCCTGCGCAATTCTTGCAGAGCACGCCGGTGCAGATAGTTATGATGTTGATCTGTATCACAGTTATGCTTTGGGAATTACATTTTGCTCATAGAAGGGAAAAACACACTAGATTTTTGGCTATAACCTTTCTTTCACCTTACTCGCCTCATCAGAAAGCTTCTCCAAAACATTAACATGAAAAGACACAACGGACAAGGCCTTTTCCCTCTTCTGAAACTTTGAAACAAACCTTACACAGTCCATCTTTTGCAGACTGCACAATTGGCATCGTACTGTATTTGTGTGTCTAACGCAAAGCGAAAATACTTGTGTGCACTAAAATAAGAAGAATGACAATAGCCCTCTGTCGTCGTTTGTCGTTGATCATAAACCGACAACACTGTTGATAAACATTCGCCACGTGGGTATTGAACAGCTTATTCTGCTTTAGTGAGTTTACATTTTCTTTTAGCTGTTTCTATTTTCCTTTCACCCGATTTGTGGCTATACACCATGAACAATACGTGAACAAATCTGTTTTGCTACGTTTATAGTAAATCAGTGTAGATTCGAATCTGCCAGCAAGTCCGGAACACGCGGGGTAGCATGATCATTATTCTTATCGTCGTGAAATTCATATTGGACGAACCCGGGTGACGGAAAACCTGACAGCTATGGTAGTGCAATTCACACATAAACTATTTAACTGGGAATTAGTTCATGTCGATATGATCATACAAATAAGTTTAGCGGGGGAAGGGTAGGGTGTCAAATGCTAATAACATCAGGGCATTACAGCGTGTTTGCTTACTGGGATGGAAATCGTAGTTTATCTACAAGCGTACACACACGCAGCACATAAATACATACAACCTTCATACACAGCATCATTCTAGTAAGCAAATAATAAAATCAAGGCTACAGTAAGCCGATGAATTACCTCCTACCCCGGATGCATGTGCTATGCCATCGATATCTGTAGCGATACAGTCATTAAGACAGTTACGAGCAAGAACAGTCAAGACGCATTAAAGTCTTCTTACGTTACCGTTGTCTCGTTGTCTTTTTGTTAGTAACACCATCTCATGAAATCGTTTAGGAATGGTTTTAAAGTAGACTAGTTTTTCAAGCGACAGTTAAAACAATGGTATTTTTGCCTATCAACACCAACCAAACTGTATCTGAAAGGAAAAGATTCTAACTGCTGAACATTTTACAGGCCGGTAAATACATACAACATACGTACTGTACGTTTGCGGTTTATGTTTAATTGTAATTTATGTCACCTGTTTTTATTGACAGTATTTTATTTGCACTTAGCTTTACAGTCCTATCGAGTTGGCTCTTCTTTTAAACCCCAATTTTCCGGATGGATAATTCGATGCTGTTTTCTGACACTCTTTTCTGTTGGTAGTAATCTGTTTTAACATGTGATTAATTATACCGTTTTACGCTCTTTTCTGTACGTTTTACGTTTTCATCATACTTCATTTAAGTATTTATCAACACCCTTTTGATACCGAAGCATTCTGAGGATTTTGAAAACCCAGAAGAAAAAGCGGTAATAATTAATATTAATAAAATAATAAGTATAACAAATGCAGTGAATTGAGTAAGGGATTTATCTATTACGCAAATATATCCCCACGCTGGAACATTACTGGTAATAATCAGGCTTTCATCCAATTTCAGGTCTACGGACGACTTCACGAAGACCAAAAACAGTGGAAGTTAATTCTTCATGATTATTGTACTATCATAACTGTCATTCAGTTACACATGAGGAATTCTTATATAACGTGAAAGAAAGCGCGTTCCCTTCGATCGGAGATTCTTCTCGAGTATTGTTGGTGAAAGAAGGGATGAAAAGTTTTCTTTAAAAGTTCCTTTTTTTACCATTCTAGTAATCACAGCATAAGCATCTACACGGCTTTACTCCATGAACAGGCAGTTCTCGAAAACGCTTCTAACAACTCGCAGTACCTTGCACGGATGTGTTGAGACATTTTGTTGCTTTTGTTTTAATATTCGGTGTGTCAGTTGTCAAGCCAGCTAATTTAGCTACCGACCTTAGTTCGCCAATCGCTGCATACCACTGGTAACCTTATAGCATATGAAATTTCAAGAACATGTCTTTGACTTGCCCGTTTTTCCAAAGATCAGATTCATTAAAAATTTAACATTTTGAAATATGACAGTCATTTTTACCGCTTTCAATTGGGATATAAACACTTAGTTTAGCCTTTATATCTTCACCATGAAATAAGGACACGTCTGCCACCTAGTGGCACAGTTGCATTGTCAGCTTCTTGAGGACCATGGCTCTTTGGCACAACTGCCGTTAAGCATCAAAGCTGAAATGTATATTCTAATAACGGATTAGACTGATGCAGCCAAAACCGTCCTCCAATAAGTCCAAAATTGTTTTGATTTTCCTACAAGAAAACATAGCTCAAAGTAACATTACGAATGTTATTGAAAACTCTTAATGGTACACAAGTTAACTACACTTCATACATATTTGAATGCAGGAGAAAAACGCAAAGTGTACCGTATTAATCGTATGCAAGACACGATTGACCAAACCTGTTCTTCATACATCTTTGAGCTGTATAGTACGAGAACTGAAAACCTATCAAAATCCTATCTGTAACAAACCGTGCAGTCAACGGGTTCTCCAAGAAAACAGATGTAGTATCTTGTATTACAGTTGTTAAAATCCTGAAAGACAAACCTTAAAAAGATGAAAAGTTTCTGTATCCTTTTGCCTTCATAAAAAAAAACTCAACATGGCCAGTATTGAAGCCATAAAGAGACTTTAACCAATTAAGGGGGGAAACAGCATCTTAAATGGTTTTTGGGCAGAAGTACTGTGAGCTTTGAATTCATTTTTATAATATCAAGAAACCACATGCCATATTGCACATTTTGAAAGCTCGGTTACATGTCCCTGGTCTGTAACAGGGGCAAACCCTTTCGAATTCATCAACGAAGGCTTTGTGAATAGTCTTACCTCTGTTCTTCAGTCTACCAACCTGCTGTTAAAAAAAACAAGTAAAGAAGCAACACAAATGAGGGGCCGGGCAGCCTCCCCTCTCCCAGAGCCCTTCCTGTGTTCCGACTCAGGACTGCACCGTTCTTGTCCACACCCCTAGCAGCCACGCAACTGCATACGCAAAAAAGGCCACAGAGGAAACTACAGATCTACTATTCACAAAATTTATTTAAAAAAATAAAACCCAGACAAAATAAGTATTTTATTTACAGAAATATTAAAAATAGAATATATAAAGTACAAATTATATACAGCTGTTAATATTTTTTAAATTGCAAAAAAAAAAACCACTGAAATTTACTGCCAAAAACGTGGTTTTGAAATATCTGCTGGCTCTATCTTCCCCGCTTGTCTTTGATGGTGTAATGAAGAACCAAAGGCTGCGACTACAAAAAAACAAAAAGATGATGCTGTATAAATCGACAAGGTCGATGACATTAATTACTGATACAACACTTATTCCTGCTGGATAGTACCTCCTGTACTGATTGACCCTGTAAGGGATTTTTTAGGAAAAAAAATAATGGAATACTGAGCAAAACTAAAGCTTCGATTAATGCCACTCAAAATGAAAATGGAAAACGATTATCATGTGCCAAAATGTTTTAAAACAACCTGAGAGTTTGACTGCATAACCATAAGCTCTTTAATCAATTCATATCTTTTCTCTTCTTTGTACTCTACAATTAATTTTTGTCCTTAATCCTGTTTACAAAATAAGATGTTTTTTACTGAAGTGATTTCAGTCACACTTCTCCTAAAAGTGCTTTACATGTTGCTTCAGTGTGCAAAAGCTGCAAACTAGTCTGCACAGGAATTTCAAATTTGAAACAGTCGTTACCTTTCCAAACCAATGTGACAGCCAAAGTTGTTTCATGGTCATGTGATCCGGTAAGGACTCATTGTTGAATAACATCTGAACCTATAAGTGGAAAAGACAACATGAACCGATGAACATTACGAGATCTCTGTAAAAAACATAAAAGGGAATTTAAACATTTTCTTTAAATCAATTAATCTCTCTCACATGAGGGATTAGGTCAATTTAATCAGGAAGCACCTGTTAAACTATTTCTACTTTGAGCCCATTTAATGTGCTGCTTCTCAGGAAATGAGAAAGGTATGCAAAGGAATGAGCCAGGTAAATGTTATGTATATTCTTATAGCACAGGGGTGTTTTACAATCACTGTAAATATGCTTGTAGGTCTGGGTTTGCTACACATGGTGGTGGCTATATGTCACTTGCAGCTTTAAAAGCTGCTTTTCTTTTTCAAACCTTACAGCACAAAAGCAATTAACTATTGTCTGTGAAATGTTTGTTTTTGCCCATGTCGATTCCAATGCTTGTAATTCTTAGGATGGTAATAACATGCAATAAAAATAAAAATGGTAAGCCAACTAAAAAAATGAAATCCCCTTTCACAGGAACTTTCCCAAACTGGGCTATGCTGTAGATTATCTGCAGAGATCTGTGCTGAAATAGCAGCTTGACCTCAAACAGCAGTGCTTCCTTGAGGAACACTTTACAAAAAGTTAGAAATGTAAAGGAGACCACATCAAGTCTGCATGTTAACCATGTACGCAGTTGTTATTCCCTTAAACCAATGCAGTTTGATAGGACAGACAACTCAGTGATAGGCCCACTGTGAAAGAAAAGCAACCTTTAAGTTATAGTCTTGCTTTTGCTTCTGTTCTCCACTGCAATCTTAATGATTACAACAGGCAGACTCACCTGTTGTTTTTCAACACTGAGTCTGTGACAAAGGACTCTTCTCAGGTGCCTCACCTCTGCCCTTGCAGAACATCTGACATACTTCTGCTATACAGGAGAGACAGAAGAGTAATTACATGATTATTGCAGATAAATCCCACATATTTACACAAGAAAGTATAACTTCTGGAAATGTGACAATATTGTAATTCTATCAATTTTTTCTTACTTTGCCTGTCTCATTATGTGCTAATATAAAACATAACTATTTCCTCCCTGCATATTTCAGGAGAACCAAAATTTCAGTTTTCACCAATCTTCATCAAGTTACAGAACAGCATCTTGATCTGGACAGTACTCCCTAAACTCATGACCATAGGATTCTCAGGCAGAATTAAGCTTTCAGGTCAAGTCCATATCACATCATATCTCACAGCTGTATAAGCCTTGAGCAATGTAGTTTAAGCAGATTTTTCCTGTGGGTAAATTGGTACCAAACGTTACCTACAAAATAGGTAATTGACATCTCTGCGATCCACCTAGTGTAAAGAAACCGCAACATTTGAAATTCTGAAAAACATACATCAGAAACTCGGGCAGCAAATACAACTTGTGACCTGTCACACCACATATGTCTATTAATGTAGCTCTTCCCACAGTGTAGCCCCTAAGACACACAAGCAAGTCATTCATCTAACAGAATTCATTTGATGTAACTGGTTTATAACAGCCTTGATGCACTGGACCATTGTCTAACTAGAGATGATGCATCCAGATTTCACCCCAAAAACAGATGCCCGTTCTCTTGACCAGCTGCAATGAACCTCAGTCTGATGTCCACTAATAGTTTTTATCTTCTCACCAACTCCTACACTATCTGTAAAGTACTCTTGGATATCCCGGGGAATGGCTAGAAACGTAAACTTGTCAGATGCCAACTCTTGTCCTGCTCCTTTTCTTATGAGATTAACTTTTTTCTTCATTTTATTAAAAGGCGGGATACGTGGAAAAGAAAATTGTATTCTCTGTTGATGTTTTTTTCTAATTCTTCACAAGACAGGGGCATGTTTTGCTTTTATTTTAGAGTATGTACAGATTAAGAAAAATTCCTCTTTCATGCTAAAAGGAGCAGCTTAAGGATTTTCTACAGGAAAGGTTATTGAAGCCTTGGGTTTCACATGATGTGGTATTCACACCAACCCAAGAAGAGAAGCATGTCCTGGACTTCAATGTCTGTGGGTCACTACAGGTTATCCTCTACCATAAAAAACAATCATATGGTTTGGTTTAATTTACAAAATGGCTTTTTTTCCCCACAAATGATGGGTAACAGTTTTAACCAATATAAAACTGTGTCATGCGGTTCCCATGACATACACCACCTCTCACGCCTTACTCAAGTATGCCATTTTTCATTATATACAGAGACACCAAAACTCATTTTTGTGCTTATAATGCCTCTCGGTATAATTTAAAGACAGCGAGTAAATACATCTTCCACAAAATCACTTGTTCATACTAATGCCTAGAAAATCCTTTTCACGATACAGCTCATGCATAGAACCCAGAACTCTATAGACATTTAAAGTCATGAGAACAAAACTCACATGACTGTGCTTGCTGCATCATTTAATGCTGAACACTTAATTCAGTATCTGGTAACTGCATGCTACTGTGACATTGTTATGCTTTTACAATTTGCTGCAATGCTCAATTAAGATGACAGATTGCCTGCCAGGAACCATTAAAATTAACGAGTGTTCAAAGAACAAGAAATAAACTTAACATACAATATACCTTTAAATAAGTCTTAAAAATCTCCCCTTTCACTAACACAAAACTTGAATATAGATTGAATGTGCCTATTTTTTACTTTGAACAGCAACTGGTTCCTAAATTGAAAAAGTCATTTCAAAGATTAAGATATAACAATGAAAGAATGTCAATACTGTCTACAAGCAGAAACCTTTTGTGATAATTCTATTATTTCATTTCTATTTACCAATACATTTTTAATAAAGATAAAACACCAGCAGAAGGTCTGATGTCTTTTTTAAAAATCTTCAGCTCCCTTAAAGAAAGCAACTGCCTCTCAATAGCAAGGGAATTAATAAATTTACTGCAACAAGCCGAGAAACACTGAAATCAATAAACTCCCATCAACTGGAGTCAGCTGCTATAGAGAATTCCTGACCTCTTCCAGCCCTCCTTTGCTTCACATTAACTGCTGAGAGTGTATCTATTTGCTGTTAAATATGTTTTTGATTTACTGCCTCTTTGGTCACCACTCTCCCTGGCTATGTCCCCAGTCAATGAAAATGGGTAAAAGTTAATGAGAATTGACCCCCTCAGGGATCAGCAGAATTCAGTGGATACGGTGCTTTGGCACTGTGCAATATTTCTAAAACCAAACCCGCCGCCTTGATTTTAAGAGGAACCTTTTCCTCTCGGACCACTGTTATCTTAATTATACCACTTGGGTTCTCTATCCAGCATTATACCACTGACATGCTTCAGGAAATTTCATGATCACTTCTGCATTTTTACATTTATAGAAACACAAATTCAACATTTTTCAGTAAGCTCTATGTATATAGATATATTCTTTCATAAAATTCTAACAAACACATCAGTTGTATATTACAAACATTTTGAAATGCATTTCACAGCTGCAGGAATATTCACCCACCACTTTCATGCTAACATCTGGAAGTGCTGGTATATCAGTGAAGATACACACTTGATCTACTGCAGAATACTTGGTCCCAGTTGAATGTTTACAACTTAAGGAATTCCTCTTCCCTAGTTCTCATACATTCTCCTTACTCTAGTAGTATTAATATACTAATACTATTATAAATGTCAAGTGTCCAATTTTTTCACTTAAATTGGCGGGAACAAAAACGGGCAGGTTCCTGGAATGGAATTCCATGTTTAGCTTTGTGAATCCCTGGAAGTCAAAGAACAAACAAAAGCAATGATTTTGCTTTCCTGAATTTGTGGACCACCAGTTTGCACAGAGTGCGGACTAACAGGAGCAGTGACTTGAGTACTCCTACTATAGGTAGTTTTAGTAATGGTCTACTAATAAAACTATTATTCCTTTAACCAGCTTAGAGTTTCAATGAAAAATAACTGTACAAATCAAAATTCTATGATGCAGCTTTTGTAAACATATCTTTATAGAAAATTAGTTTTTAAAACTAATTTCAAGTTTCAAAACAATTTTCATTTTTTTTCTTTTCAATAACATGCTCCATCTTGTTCCGCTCATTAAAAATAAATGCAAGCCTGTGTTCCCCAACTTTAAATTAAACAATGAACCTCAGCAGATTTAAAGAACGCCTTGCGCAAATCAAAGTTTCAACTTTCAAAGAGTCAGGGAAATAAAGTAATATTTCAGCTTGTTCTTAATTGTGGCTTATCTGTATTCTCCTGTTCACATTCTTCTGACTAACCTAATACTGCATGCTCCATGGGTTAGCCATCGTTTCTCATCACTGCCACTCACCCACACGCAGTGGTCAAGAAAAACAAATTCTAAAGGAAAACCCTTAAGAGCCAAAAAAAAAAGTCAAGCATGGCACACGTCTTGAGGCATCCTTAATTATTCCCTATTTCCATTCCGAAGATAAATGACCACTGAAAGAGAATAACTTTCAACCTCCAGGCAAAATTAAGAAAACTACAGGAGAGCTAAAATAAGTTAAATGCTTGTGTAAGGAAAGCATACATTTCACAAAGAACATAACAGATATAATGAGGGAAGAAATACTAAAGCACAAAAATGATCCATTTAGTTCCTAATTGATTATTCTTTATACAGTTAATACATAAAAGACACAATCTTGTGCAATGTAAACCAATTCGAAAGGCGGAACATTTCATATGCTAGGTCTCTTATTGGCTAACAGGTATTGCCAACTAAAAGGCGAGATGGTATCCTCACAGAAGAACCCCACAGCAAACGCAGCAGCTAGCTGGTCCCCTCATTAGCAAACACCTTTTTGAAACGGTTTTACCGACCACCGGAAAAAATGCCGTTCCTGTTCATGGCTGACCTTGGCAAAAGCTCTTCTCTTGTTATGGTGACTGTATTGCATTGAAAAAGGAGATACTAGAGCCAGGTTTAACAGTTTTGAAAAGCATCTTGGCTTTCGCAACATAAGAAGAGCTGGGGAATGTGCATCAGCGGACCCTGAAGCAGGTATGGAGTCTCTAGAGCACATTAAGAAACTCAGAGAAGTGAGGTAAGCAAAAACAAGTGTACTCAAATGCCTCTGAACACAGCATGGTGAAACCTCTGCTGATTTAGGCTTTGGAAGGTAAATCATTGACCCTCTATACCAGAGAGCTAAATAACAGCAATTGTCTCACTGCACAAGTATTTAGGAACAGTTTTAACAATTGTTTCAATGCTCTGCTAATCCTACACAATATCCCAGTTAAAGTTGTTTACTGTAATTTTCGTCCCGGGTTCTGCCCTCGTAAATTAATTTTCTAACTTCTGTTTTTAAATGGCACTTAAATCTAAGGTGAGTGGAGCACCTTCAGAAACAACATAGGAACTAGCAGTTATTGCAGCATATTTGATTTGAAACATTTTAAATTCTACAGAGCATGTGATGACTGAATTCCAAGATCAGCATCAAACAGAATATTGTGAGGTGCACACAAAAGCAGCAAAGATTGTGGGATACTGGCAAAAGTGTGGTTCATCCTTCTTCCACCAGAACTGCAGTTGAGCTAGCTTACAGGAGTACTGAGTGAATACATACAGAACACAAGTAAAGGCAGAAGAATGCCTCAGTACCACGGTGCGGGCTTTCCATAGTAAACTCTGTGACTCAACAAGGGGCAGAGATGCCTCAAAGTGAGGGATGGGAAAAAACTGCAGGACCAATGTTGTCGGTCGAAAAATATGGCATTAATGGTCAAAAAGAATACAAGATATAATAGGAAGGGAGCTGTGCCTCTATCAGGCCAGGACAGCCAGTGCCTGGAGGAAGAGAACCAGGCAGAACAGACAGAGAGGGAAAACCTTTGATGTGGGATTAAGAAAAAGTGCTTGCTTCTTTTGTTTAAACAAAGGATAATGAGAGGCTTTCGAAGTAGGTGAGTATCCACAGAGGTAACCTTAAACCTTATATATAATAAAGCACTTGGCTGTATGGTTAGAACTGACTGTGCACTCTTTTATTGCTGGCCAGGCTTGGCGACCATCAACCAAGCTATCCCAACTCCAACACATACGGCAGCAAACTAGTGTGGTCAGAAAGGTAGCTGGTACTCACAAATATAATAAATCACTGCCTACACAAGTCCTGCCTTTCTCCTATTCCCTAACATATTCCTTATGCCAACACATACAAAAGAATGAAACCCAAATAAAATACTTTGAGTTTTTTTCATGTTTTGCCACAGTAAACATTTTCAATCAGATTGTTCCCAGTGTTGACAGTGTATTGCCATTTATCACCTTTATTGCTGGGAAATACTCTGCATCATTAGTACTGATACCTCAGTGCTGCCATCAAAGGTGTGCCCACAATCAAGTTATGTACAACTACGTGAAATATAAAAAGGGGGAAGGGCTCTAACCCTGCATTTGTGACATTTTCTGTAGCATGCGATTGGCCTCTTGGCATGCTACATCACACGCAGTACAATGGAGGGCAAATGAATTCAATAACACCTTATGTCATGTTGCTGTCGGTATCTTTTCGAAAAAGTCAAAATCAGTCTCACTAGTTTAGGAATGCGGTTGGACTTACCAAAACTGCCAAACCAACATTTTACTACACACTAGTTTTTAAAACATGCCAGCAGCCATATCATTCTGCAACTGGCAGCCCACTGGAGCTCAGCAGGTGTGAGCCTGGTCAGTACCTGGATGGGAGACTCCTGGGAAAAACTATGGTTGCTGATGAAAGAGGTTAGTGGGGCCAGCAGGGGGCGCTCACCCTGCGGTCTGTGTGGGTCCTAATGCCCCAGCACAGTGACGGGGACACTATACTGTAAACAGGCGCCTTCCTTCAGATGAGATGTAAAACCGAGGTCCTGACTCTCTGTGGTCATTAAAAATCCCAGGGCGTTTCTCGAAAACAGTAGGGGTGTAACCCCGGCGTCGTGGCCAAATTTCCCATCGGTCTTTACCAATCATGGCCTCCTAACAATCCCCCTCTATGAATTGGCTTCATTACTCTGCTCTCCTCCCCACTGATAGCTGATGTGTGGTGAGCGTTCTGGCGCACTATGGCTGCCATCGCATCATCTAGGTGGGGCTACACACTGGTGTTGGAGGGGAGTCCCCATTACCTGTAAAGCGCTTTGAGTGGAGTGTCCAGAAACGCACTATATAAGTGTAAGGAACTATTATTATTAAAAGTGAAATGAATAGATGGGGACCTCTGCTGGCACACAGTGGAATTTCCACCTTTTGATTGCATCCAGTCTTCTACACATTTGTTTGAAAGCTCTTACTGGAGATACTGCATAAAACAAAATGCAGCTGGGTACAATTAAAATACTTTCATAACCAAAGACATGATTCTCTCATTAGAAGAGATATTAACAATATTTGGTTTCTTTAAAAGATACTTGCAAATGTTAACAACAAGATGTTAAAAACTACTTTTGTAAACAACACTGCAGCAAGAACTGACAGCTGTTGAAAGCAAATACCAACATTAGCAGTTGTATTCTTTATAAGCACAGAAAACCCTTACCTGCAATGTGAGCTTGTTTTTGTCTTTCCCAGATGATGAACTAAAAGATGAATAACAGGAAAAAAATTAGCTTCACTAATGTGCATACTTTAAAACAATGTGTCCAGTATGGTCAATTCCAACCTGTATGACAAGAAAAATCATTGACCTACAATAAAACATCATACATATTTGAACAGTCTAACCAAATCTGAGGAACCTACTAAAGCTGTTTATTTGGAGAGAAACAAGACAAGAAATTCATATCCTGCAAAGCTAGAAAGGCAATCCATAGACTGATGACCTGTTCCATATAAGAGAATAAGGACACAAGGAAATTAAACTAAGAAATATCAGCTCTCAAGTTTCACATTTACTTTGGCCAGACATAACTCAAACACCAATGATACAACCTAACTTAAAAGGATTAATATTGCAATGCAAAAGGTCATTCTACTGTAAACATAATACTTATTTCAAAGTCTGGTTCTCTTATCAGAAAACCTAAGCACCTTATTACTAGTCATCTCATTTAGCAACAAGACAATATTTATTTCTTCATGCACATCTAAAAGTTTTAGGGTCAGTGTTTGACCCTAAAAAAGTGAAGACTGATCTAATTAAATTACCTTTGAATGTCGATTGAAATCAGCAACACACAAATATAGCTATCAAGCAAAACACTGCAGATATGTCTCACATGCTGCAGGAAAGAGATTAGTCTTGCCACCAATTCTACTAATACAAATTAAAGAACAATTCAATGTGTGAATTTTCCATTTGAATGGCAACCAGTTTGTCAGACAGCTCGTAACTGTAGCCAGGCAGCACACCTAACTAAAGTGTCCACAGGTGGGCCCTGCTAATTATCACTTAGAACTTATCCGATCACTTAGTCCTAATCCTAATTAGGCGTGGAACCAAGCAGTTGCAGAACTGCAGAGATTACCAAGCAAATTCAAACCTCCATTGGCTACTTTACAGATATTCAATTCAATTTATTTTATATAGCGCCTTTCACAGCAAGGTTGCCCCAAGGTGCTTAATGCAATTGACGATACATTTTGTCAATACAGATGTGCACACTAATTGAATTTACTGTAGTTTTTAAATGTGCTTTCTCTTTTTACACTTTGGGCTCAAAAATACCAGTGGAAGACAATGAACTCCATTTTACCATTCCCAGGCCACTGTTGATTTTTTATAAATCATGAGAGGACCACGCCTTCAGCAATCTGTGCATTTCAGAATTTCAGCAATATTAAAAGACTCTTTTCCTGTGATACTGTTCAGTACATCAAAAAAGCATCACCTATCACAAAAATGACAAAACTGATTAGGTAGGATTCACACTAAAATTTAATGAACACATATGTTACATGAATGTATTATACTGATTAACATATAGTCATCAACAGTGTCTTACTGAAAAAAGTACCAGGCTGCTAGCATGGGTGGCTACCAATGAAAGTGAGCGAAGCGGCACATCTGCGACAGAAGCTTTACACAAGGTTGCAGATGTTTTTTGGGGATTCTGGGATTCTATCCCATTCCTTGAGATGCTTGGGGAGGAGTCATCCAGGAGGCAAGGAGTCCCTAGGACACGATCAATTTAGAACCATGTAGTTTGTCTGCCATCAATTGGAGTATTGAAGCAATTAGAAACCCCTACCCAGACCACCGTACTTAAATCTTCCCAATTAATGGGTCTGCATGTCTGCTCCGTATCTGCTGACATGGGCGGATGTTCTCCTGGTTTACTGGACATCAACTGGAAACATTCACTAATAACTCAACTAACCAACTGATCTACTCCACACAGAAAATTTGTATAATACAAGGTGACATTTTCAAGTATAAAAGTTAAAAATATAAAAATAAAGACTATGTTTAAAAACTTTTATTCTGTTATCAATCTTAAGAACATGCTGTTCTATGCCTTGTGTGTATGGTTCAGCAAATTCACTTCATGTTGCAAGATACTTTAAAACATTACTCACTGTTTACTGCAGTGTCAGAATGCAAAGGAGCACTTAAAAGAAAGTTATACTGTTGTCAATAATTTTTCTTTTACTTTGAGCTGAAACTATTCTCTAACAAGTTAAGAAAAATTGGATAGTGATAATAGGCTTAAGTTTGATCTTGTGAATTATGAGAATCTGGTGCATTTCTGATATTATAATGCAATTCACTACAGCCTATATTATTACAACCAGAATTTTTAATGCATACAAAAAATTGTATAAAAAATAAGAATTGAAATAGCTTGTTTACTCAAGTATTCAGCCCCAAATCAATACATAAAGTCTAAACTGTATAGTGCTTCATATGTTGTTTTCCTTGAACAGGTTCTCCAATTGAACTCTATAGTTGTGAGGGTAGTCATTGGATCCTTGGTCACCTCTCTGACGATGGTACTTCTTACCTGGCTGCTCAGTTTGGAAGGACAGCTCTAGGAAGAATCTGTATTCATTCCATTTCCTAATGATTGACTTGACTGTGCCCCTTTGAATTTTTAACACCATAGATATGTTTTTATACCCTTCCCCAGATCTACGCCTCCTTACAATTCAGTAACAGAGTTGTAAAGATGGCTCTTTATGGTAGTTTGTGCTCTGACATGCACTGTCAGCCAAGGTACCTTATACAGACAGGTGTATTTCTTCTGAAATCATGTCAACCAATTGAACTGTCCACAGGTGCACTCAAGTTTTAGAATGATCTCAGGAGGAAAGTCAAGGCACCAGGGCTAAATTTGGAGTATCACAGAAAAGACCATGGGTACATATCAAATTAAGACATTTTCTTGTAAATTATAAAAGTAAAATAAATAACTTCTATCCCACTTTAACTTTATAGAATAAGGTGTGTAGATCAGAGAAGTCATTCCATATAAATATTTATATTTTATTTAAGACTGTGAAAAAATCCAAGGAGGGTGAATAGTTTCTGAAGGAACTGCATATACTTACAATGAATGCAGCACTAAACGTTTCTTGCAAACAAGACAAAATATTGTGACTTGAAATGCGAGGTCACTAATGATAATATAGTTAGAATTAATGTCTTAAAAATATCTAAATTATTTATTTTTAACAAAATTACATAGCATTCAATAGGTGAGCTCTAGGTCTCAACTGAATTCTTTTGCTTTTTAAAAAGTTCATTTTCCACTGTTTCAAGAATATAACAAATCTAAAGTGATTGTTTTTCTCGTTTTTTTTCTCTAAAATGGGTATTGATCATAGTGCGACCCAGCTGACTAAAATTCACTAGATTGAAAGATGAGTTCAGCCTGAGACAAGAAAGTCAATACAGAAGCTGATTCTGTTTTCTTTAACAGCTATTGATTGCAAAGTGTATGTTTGCAGCTATAAGAAGGTAATCGAGAAAGTAATCACTGTAGACAGGCTGTGAGTCAGTGAAGCAGTTAATGCATCATCTAAAATTATTAACAGTAGAGTAGTACAGACACTTGTTAATAAGAAATATATTCCAAATGAAAGTGCTTCTGTGCTTTATATATTCATACATACACACTAAGAGTATTTCGTAAGTGTTGAGTTTTACGGAAGTCTGTCAGAAAGGTTAATAGTTTAACCCTTTATTTATGGCCTGATTTTTTCTTTTTGTGCAAAAAAAATAAGTACTCATAAATTATATGGCCTGTTCACATCTTGCTCACTGGGAGATGTGCCATCTCGATTCTGATATTAATGTCACTGCTCACTTTAAATCTTCCCTTTCTCCTCTTTAAAGCCCAAATTCCTGGATCATAGCCTGTTTCTACTGAGAGGACTTTCAAGTCTTGACAGGCCATAGAGGGTTAAGAACATTTACAGTATCATCACTGTATTCAACAGACAGAAAAAGAAAAATAATGTATATTAAAAATATTTAAGTTTTCCTTTCCAGGGAAATTTTTCCAAATCTGATGTATTTCTAAAACTACTGAGAATTTGAAACCCATGTTATTGTAAGGTTAACCACAAATGTGTCAAGTAATTATATTTAAGGGCAAATGTAATATTTTTAAATACAATTATAATGAACAACATTAAAAAAAGATGACGAAGTACAAATTAGAAAGTAAAATAGAAAAGAAAAACAGGACATACTACATGAAAAAGACTGGAAGGGACAAGTAGGTCTGCACTGCATAATAGAAAAGTGAAATCAAAGGAAATATGAACTTTGGATCTAATCATAATTAAACATCCTTACCTTAGTCTTTCTAAACAGAGGGAGACCTGTTCATCGTATCTGTAGAAATGGGCTTTTGAGTGATCAAAACTGGCATATGGCAAGCCAGCTGGATCTGGCACAGAGTCTTAAAAAGAAAATAGAGAAAAGGCTTAAATCTGTGCTCACAACAAGTAGAACATTTTTGAAAAAGGCCTACAAACAAGAAATTAATGCAAACTAGAAGCAGAAAACTACATACCTTCAGTAGCAGGTTGGATAACTCGTTCTAAACCACGTGACTGATAGAACTCTCTAATCCTTTTGTCTTCACCTGGTTCATATGAAGAGATGCAAAGACATGAATAGTGTTCACATATGCATATCCAAAACTATAGAAGGTGCAATGGACATAGAATGGACATAGAATGCCCCAATTTTTTTTTATATGAAATGTGAAAGAAGAAAGCTAGCATTTTTCAATAAAAAAGTAGAAAGAAGCAACCTCCATAAGATTAAATAATACATATGACCTCCTGGAGATTTTAAAGATTACTTATTGATGTGTGATATAACTTGAAAGTTAGAAAAAAATTATATTTGACAACCCCCACAGCCATAATTAAATATCAATTTAGCCTTCAAAATTAAACTATAATGATGCATAACAATATACAGAGGATAAGGTTTATTATATAACAAAAAAGCAAAAACAATTAGAACACATTTATTACCAATTGTGTGAGTTTTAAGTCAAATGATCATTAAAACTAATCGAAAAGACTGTGGATTAAGTCAAGCATTACTTACAAATCACATTAATAATTAAATCAACCATATAAAATACCTTTTAAATACAACCACCAAGACTGAACTTTAAGCATGTTTAAATATAAGATTCTACATTAATATCTACAAAGGGCTAGGCACACTGGATGCAATTATGAGCTAGCAAATAAAAAGCAAGGTAAATAAAGAGTGAACAGAAAATTTTCTGAAAAAATAATCGCAATGCCGAATCCTATTACATGTCATAATGGATCAACTGCAAATCACCTTTATTACTACAGAAATACTGAACTGAAGTCTTTCAACTGGTCCAATGACTTCTCTGTAATTAGTAGCTTTAGTGACAACAGAGTCCTGTAACTGGATTGAGCAGAACACTGCCGTTTTAATTACCTGGTGGTATTCCTGTTACCATGTCCTTACACCAAATGTTTCACCCTCAGCTTTGTCTTCGTTAGTTAACAACAGTTTCCCTTTTTTGCATTTTTAAAAATTTGGTACACTTCACATCATTCACGTCACTACAGGCATTTGCTCACTCGATTCACACCCAGTGTGTAAGGCCCTCCAGTAACAATGTTAGTAAATAAGAGATATAGTACAAGATGTTTCTCTTGAGTAACTATTGATAAACTCTCCTCCACAGGAATTTGTGTATATATGGATTTTAAAGAAGTGAACTCAGATTGACTTTCCGAAAGTAAGTAGCCACTGGATTTTTTTAGACATCCAGTGTAGAAACCACTGTGATACTCACTGACCCTTGTCTTTAACATGTCTTAAGAATCAAAGGTGGTTCAACATATACTACCTTTTATCCATTTTTCCCCAAAACAAAGGGTTATATAAAAATCACAGCTGTATATAATGTTATTTTGTGTAACCTTTTTCCAAATTTATCATTTCTGGAATTTCATTGTAAAAACAAACTAATAGATTCCTAAAATTCAGCAGTCTGCTAACAACCAAGCATACATAAAAGCATTATGTAATAAATTAGCAATTTATAAGTGCTTTATTTGATAACCCAATTCATTATATTTAGGTTATGTTAAGAAACGCATGCTATGGATTACTTTTGTAGTCTTACATTCTGTGAAAAATAACTACTAAAGACTTATCCATTCCTTGGGACAACCTCTTTTCTGAAAAAATTAGTTTTGGTCAAAACCCACTTTTAATATCTCATCACACCTACACATTCTTTACAAACTACCATTGCTACATGGAACCTGCTTCAGTGAAATAGGTTGAAAAGCCACTTCCAAAAAGAGAAATGATTCCAACTGGAAGTGTTAGAACTTAATCCCATCACCTTTACCACACTAGTAGTACACACAGTATTTACCTTTTAATTGGCATTTAATTCTGTGAGAATGTTTTCAAAAAGTGAGGAGTAAAAAAACATGTTATTACTTCAATGCCAAGAGAAAGATCAGTTATTTACGATTTTTTATAGTAATAACTCAATGTGGCCAGTAGTACATACCAAGATAGGGGTAGGGAATGCATTATAAAGAGATTTGGAAATGAATTATGACTATTGTTTTCAGTTAAGGCTACCTATTCTCTGTAGAGCTGATTGGTGAATTTATATTCTAACCCTTTCCCTACAGATTTATGACTTAAGGTGAACAAAATTAGTGGGACAGGAAATTTTATACTTTTATTCCAGGAATACTCATTTAATAGTCAACAAGTATAATAAGAATGCTGATTGAATAAACACAGTTGCCGCTATTCTGAAATTTAAATGTGGCACGACATTCACCCAAACCAATTTAAAATTTAATACTTACTCTCTTGCAATCCTGGTACCAGTTTGTAGACAATGTCTTGCATCACTCTGTCCAGTTTAAGGTTCAGTAATGGCTGTGTTTCATGGATTTTTATATTACACATTGGACAGTATTTGCTGGTTTGAAGATACTTCACAATGCAGCTCTTACAGACTGCAAATGATAAAATGCATTTACATATTAATAAAAAAAAATAACAAGCTCAGTGCCAATATCCACCTGTCCATTTTCTAACAGCTTTTTCCAGGAGCCTATCCCAGGCATGGGCGCCAGGCAGGAAATAGCCTGGACAGGACGCCAGTCCATCACAGAGCATCCATGGACACAAGCATTCACATCGAGGGCCAATTTACCCAGATGCCTATTGACCTACCAGTATGTCGTAGGATGTGGGGGGAAACTGGGACATCTAGAGGAAACCCACAAACACAGGGAGAAAACAAAAGCTCCCTGCAGACAGCACCCCAGGTCCAGAGTCAAACCCAGGGCCCCAGCACTGAGAGGCTGCTCAGTGTAACCACTGTGCTGCCCCAATAACTCTCCAATAAAGGAAATAATTAAAGGTTTGGCTCATGTGATCAAATAAGGTGGGAAGCGGAAATCATAAAAAAGAAGTAGTTCAGGTGGGTAGCTGTGTCAGCATGCGTAGTCTGCACCTGAAGAAGGCTTCACAGCTGAAATGTTGTGTTTTCTCTATTCTCTTTGCATCGTAAAAAAATATTATGCTTGGCTGGACCTTTAAGTAGTGCGACTGTTTTAAAGCTCCTTTAAGAAAGGCAAAGTCTCTAAAGGTGCAATTAAAATGAAAAAAGAATATTCAGTTAACTATGTGCTTTTTGGAATGAAAACTAGGCATTACCTGCGTCACTGAGGACAAGGACTTATTAGAAATTATTAGAAAGGCTTCTAGTAGTACCAGATATTTAGATGTGAACTGCATATCAGACTCTATAAGTTTCTTTAGATATTATTTTAACTCGTTGCACAGCATTTGAAATACCTGATGATTTCAAACAGCCTAAAAACATTTTAGGTAATCTGGAATCTTACACTTCAGAAAAAGGCAAAAAAACACCTTTGTAATACTCAAAATAAGTTACACTTACATGTATGCAAGCACTCGGTGATTGTTGTGGCATCAATGAAGTACCCGGCACACAGGTAGCAGACAATATGCTCATTTAGGTCTTTAATTTTAACCTTAACTTCTTCCTGCAGATAAAAGTCAACACCTGAGTTCATTTATACGAAATTGAAACGAAATCCATTATTTTACATGCTGCGCACAAAAAGTAAGACCAATATAAAATTCTTTATTTTGTATTTTTAAGTTATTGGTCCCAAACAAAAACACTTAGACGATGTTACTTTCTATCCTGTGCCAAAGATCTTAAGCCCCCAAAATGTTGGCCAGATTGACCAGCACTGGGGAAAACACATTTTCTAACGTCACCAATGGTTCGAAGGCGAGATCTGAAATTTTCCAAAAGGGGAGACAGTCACGGAAAACTCTGCTTCTGTTTACTTAATCTACTGATCAGAACAAAGAGGCGTTGCGCAGCGTTGACGAAAACAAGGGTGTCATTTGCAGCTCACGGGTGTCTCGTTATTTTAAGGCTGAAAACAAAACCCGTTCCGCGCCCCCTGCATTCAAATTCTAAGGAGAGTGAAAACTAGTTAACTAGCTCTGGCTCCAGCATCTGGTGCGAAAAAACAAACAATGAGTTTCCTCTTTACAAAGCAACCCCGAGTTAGCGGGCATGGGATGCTTAGCACAATTAACCTGCTATATTTAGCTCCCCTGCCCAGTCTTGGCTTGCCGAAGCGCGCAGCTGGGCGAGAGAAGTCCTGTCGCACCAGCGGCGGTGCGTCTGTGCGCTCAAGGGCCCGAAACCCTCCCGTGTTCCAGACACAACTAGGATACCCATAACTAACTCACTTGTACAACACAACTTCCCATTTTATCACGTAAAGAACGTAAACAACAACAGACCCCCCCGTCCTAAATATTGTCGAAGATGCGACGGAGACTACCTCATTTTTGTTAGCTAGCTACCCTCATAATACTGCCAAGAACCAGGGTTTGTTCTCTAAACGCGCTCAAGCATCACCGAGTCCCGGAAAGAGGAGAGCACGCTGCTTGAACTTCGGCTACACGGAGGACGGCTGCCAGCGAGAGGAGAATTTAGCTGCGCAGGTAACACACAAGTAGTTCAACGAAACAGAAAGCAGAAGAAACTCTCCCACTCACGCCTGCGCAATTACAGCGTACGAGTCTACTGTCCATTGCTCCTCTCGCAGAACAAACATCTCGAAGTGGCGCTGCTTTCCTGCCATTTATACAGAGCCTCCACATCAGCTCCCGAACACCCACTAGATCGAAACGAACGCGAAAACCCAGATACTGAATGGCACTAACCTCATTCCTTAAAGGGTCAAGCTTATAAACCGACTGCAGCTGATTTCTCAGCCGCATAGCTATCGCCATCGGTCCCTGCGCCGCCATCTTTGGCACTTAGGCCTACTTCCGGTTTAGAATTGTGTTGTCATAACAACCGCAACAGCCTACGAGGGAAAAAGATGTAGTACAGTAGATCGAGATGGAAAAGATGTAACTTCTGTGTTTCCATTCGTATCTTTTTCTTCAGAAAGATATTTAAGATGATGTTTATTTTCCGTACACTATTTTATGCAATTAAACCTTCTCGACAAAAACGTTTGAATGCAAAATCAGACGATTTGATTTAAAACTAAATAAACTAATTACATTTATTAAATAAAACCTGCTCAGACAATTTCACGGTCAACCTAAATTGCACTGAATAAGGCACACGAACATAGTGTTTTAAGAAAGGTATAAAGAAAGGTAGTCATTATTTTTGTACCAAATAATAAGCAAATAAGCTATCTCATTAAAGAAAGTAAAAATAAATGGAAAATCGAACTGTAACCTATGGGTTTACATCTATATGCTGCACTTTATCCTTCAAAATATATCTGTTACAAGAATTGTGTATTTTTTTAGTTCCCCTAGTTAAATCTAGGGTATCACCCGTTTTAGAGCAGCAGACAACTAAGAAAGTCCAAATTTGTTAATATTTTAATCAAGCGTTCCGCTAAACCCCTTTGGAACTAAAACAAGATTGTGGGATATAATGTTTTAAGTGACTTTGGTAGCAGAAGATGGTTCACTGTTCACACCTAGGCATCGATAGGTTGCTTTGGATAAACTTTGAACTTGTTTTATAGCTTTGAAACAACCGTGGTTTTGAAACTAAAAAGTAAAATATTGAAGGTAATTTGGAGTCTTGCACGCCTTGAAAAGCTGGAAAGATTTTAACTGTGCGAATTATCCATTCAATTTTGTACATATTGAACCAAATCTGGAGTCCCTGGACTGAGAAGCCTTGGAGTACAATTTATTACAGAGACGATATAGCGGTAGTAATGTGTAAGTACCACCCTAGAACTACGATAAGTCATCAGAATAGCCCACAATAAAGTTACTCTCTACATTAATAGTTAGACAGCTTTACAGTATGTCCTGAGGAAGCCTCTGTGGCTAGCGTTCTTTGTAGTGACACTTCAGGATATCTTTGTTATACATTTACATCGATTTGCAATTACTAACTAGCTACACCATAACGTAGTACGGCTAACTAAGGAAGATGTGTAGTTATGAAGATGTCATAAATAAAGGCAAATGGCGATTGTAACGATCGTAATCCCTCCTCTTAAGGGCGCTCCGGCTCTTTCACATTTTGCTGATTCCGTGAACCTGCCCTCAGTCCTGCCCCTCCTTATTTAAACCGGGCGCTCTCACCGGTCTCTGGGATCGCACTGGATCCCACTCCGGCTTCTGTCTCCTCAACCGGATTTGGACCTTGGACCTTGGACCTTGGACTCCCCCCAGGATTCCTTGGACTTGTTTGGCATGGCCACGCCCCCCGAGCACCAGTTCACTGTCGTCATTGGCTTCCTCAATGTACACTATCATCTAGGTGACACACTGGTGACTGGGAGGTATGATGCCAAACAAGCCCATAGTTTGGATGTTTTGGCTTACATTTTCAGAAGGCGGCATGGATTTTTCAAGACTTCCCTAGAATATTAAAGGCCCCAGTCCCACAAAATGTGAGCCAACTATGCTCCTTCATAGATTTTAATATAGCAGATATATACCCAACGTTGCCACATTGCTGAGTCGCTTGGTGCCAGATCTGGCATTGGGCAAAAGACTGTGTCATGCCATTCAAAGGGTACTCAAAGACCATTCTCTCCCTCACCTCCATTTTGAAGCTGCAAAAAGAGGTTCCTTCACTGGGAGCAGCCAGGATGTCTCTTCTTTAGTTAAAAAGATGCTTAATGTGGGGCATCGCAGTGATTATCCCTTCGCCCTTAAGAGGAGTCACTACAGGGATGACTCTCTGTGGTCATTAAAAATCCCAGGGCGCTTCTCGAAAAGAGTAGGGGTGTAACCCCGGTGTCCTGGCCAAATTTCCAATTGGCCCTTACTAATCATGGCCTCCTAATAATCCCCCTCTATGAATTGGCTACATTACTCTGCTCTCCTTCCCACTGATAGCTGATGTGTGGTGAGCGTTCTGGCGCACTATGGCTGCCGTCGCATCATCCAGGTGGATGCTGCACACTGGTGGTGGTGGAGGGGATCCCCATTACCTGTAAAGCGCTTTGAGTGGAGTGTCCAGAAAAGCGCTATATAAGTGTAAGCAATTATTATTATTATTAATTATTATTATTAATTACAACTGTGCTGTTATTCCCTTGATGAGGTGCATGTGGGAGAGCCTGGGGTTGTTCCAATTAAAGCTTTGGCAAGAAGCTAAACTTGGTGGCTGGGAATTGACTCCCTAATTGAACAACAAGTAAAAACATGCACTTTGTGTCAATTTGTTCAAAACATACCCAGTCATTCCACCTCTTCATGCCTGGATCTGGCCTGCATCTCCTTGGCAGTGTTCAGTGCACATGTAGATTTTGCAGGACAACTTGAGAAACACATATACCGTATGTAGTTATTGTGGGCGCCCACCCCAAGAGGCCAGAAATTCATGTCATGGACTACTGTTCATGACTCCATTCATGACGTGTTACGGCGCTACTGCCGGTAAGATCATTCATGTCTTGCAAGGACTAATCAGCCACAATGAAATTCCTCATCAGCTTGTGAGTGATAATGGGCCTCAGCTCTGTTCCAACGAGTCTGCAGCATTTCAGAAATCCAATGGTGTAAACATATCCGCTGCGCACCATACCATCCTGCAACAAATGGTCTAGTTACAAGTTTCAAGCAAACCATGAAACATGCACTAAAGTCTACTAGAGGACCGACGCCTCTAGAACAGATCTTGGACAACATCTTGATCATGTGCTAAAACACCCGTCATTTCACAATTAAGAAGTCTCCAGAGATGCTCTTCTTAAAATACAGTCTTTGTTCCCAGCCTGGATTTGCAGAAACCAGACTTAGCAGCAGAGGTCCTAAGACACCAGGAGTCACAGATTATCCACAGGCAATCGTGATCTAGGGCTCAACAGTTCCGGGTTGGCCAAACAGTTCTGGAGATTACCGGAAGGGGGAGAAGTGAACACCTGGAGTCTTCGCATCCCAGACTGGCCCAATTTCACAAACAGTAGATGTCAAGACCAAGGGGAAAAGGAAATGTAAAGCTGACCTGTTACTGGGTTGCCCAGTTCAGACTGACCAAGACAGATCTCAAGGGCATCACACTTAATAGAACAAGTAAAGGTTAATTCCCTGCTGAAAAGAGAAGAAAAGAAACACAACATTTTGGCTGTAGAGCCCTCTTCGGGTGTAAGAAAGAGAGGAAAATCGTTAGCTGATAAAGCATGGGAGAAATTTTAGATGTAACTTTAACTCTGCCATTCATAAACAGATGTTTGTTTACCAGCATCTGAAAAGCAGGAGAACTTCATTAGTGTGCCATCAAGTCCCTCCAAGGTACACAAGTTGGAAAAGAACAGCAGCTGCATCCAATTCAAGGTGGCAGATGAGCCAGAGCCCATCCCAGCAAGCAATGACAAACAACCTACACTGCAGTATACACCCAGGACAGGATACCAGACCACCAGAGGGCAGACACACTGACAAGCTCACATCAGCAGCAGTTCTCCCAGAAGCCAATTAACCTACAAATATGCATTTGGATTGTGGGAGAAAACCAGAGCACCCAGAGGAAAACCACACAAACACAGGGAGAAATACTCCCCACCAGGTCTGGAATCGACCCCAGGCAGTAATGCTAACCACTGCTCCACCGAGTTACCTGGCAATTTGCTCTGCTTAAATTAATTTTATGAATGGTAGATTTAAAGCTACATTTAACATTTCAAAGGCAGCTTGAATGTTCATCTGTTTCAGAGTAGAAATCAATTTGAAAACATCTCATTACATGCATTTTCAGTCACATTATGATTTCACTTTAGTTCAGCAAAGTTTAGAACACGAACCGCAAGACGCAGGTGTCCCAAGGACCAGCATAGGGAAGCATTGCTTAAAAAGCTGTTAAATGAATCCAATATTCGGCTGTGAATTGACATGGAATAATTGTGTCATTAATTCTGTTTCAGTGCTTCAGCTTGATTGAAACACATCTGTCAAATTTTGTTTTCTGATTTCTAAAATGTGTAACCATTTTCATTCCAATATCAGTTCTTAACCTGCTTAAGTGAACTAATTATTGCCTAAGTAGGCTACAGTGTTTGTGACTTTAGTTTTATAAAATAAATTGACCATTTAAAAGATAAACGTGATTCATAGAAGAATGACTACAATAAAAAAAGTCATTGAGAGAAGTGCAAACATTGCTTAAATACGTCAGTACAATTATAAGTACAACACAGCGGTATCTTTAAGTTATAAATGACTAAAGGGGGTTGGGCTTCTGTTTGTAACATTTTTATGGTATAGTGTTTGCATTACACATTGCTGACCTTTTTGCTCTTTGACATGTACAGAGAGTCGACATCAGTAAAGACATGTAAATAAACTATTATTTTTATATGAACCACGTTTACGTTTCTAATAGAATTATGCGATGTGGAGAATTCTCAGATCGATCGTGGAAAAGGCTAAATTCACGAGCCTTCATGCAGAGTCGCGGTGTACAGCGCGGAGTTACCGCTGTTAATTAGCGTTTTTCCAGTAGATGGCACTGCTTACACAATAAATAAGGGCAGATGGTGCTGTCTTGCGTACAAGACCGACTGACGGTGAATTGGGACCTGTTGCACCATTCTTGGTTAACGTAGTTTGACTTCAGAAGTGTCCCAGAGAAGTGGCAGATCAGAACGATTTACTTAAAGCTCTCCTATTTCAAAATAGTTTTCAAAATGCAATCCAAGAATTCTACGAAGATGTTTTTTAAACATGCAGCTAATATGCACCTTTAGGCCTAAATATATAATTCTTTCCACACTGAAACATACTGTAGCTCAATACATACTATAGTATAATTAAGATATTAATATCTTCACCTATATTCAACATTAGAGGCTTTGGAGCCATAATCCTTGAAAACTCTCTGTAGTTTCTTAAATTATCACAATTTCTATGCTTTCTGTTTAATATTTATTATAATTGCTGTCTGTGTTTGTGAAGCTTCCCATTTAATCTACATAGTTTATTTTAAATATATTTTACCTATATTAAACTTAAGCCAAATCTCATCTTTATTGTTTTTAAAATATGTACTTTTGGCTTTTCATGTGTTGCATAATGAGATTTGTTGAATTTGTTATGTAAAGTCATCCCAAAAAATTTAAGTATCATCATTACCTATATTTGTTATTTATAGTACAATACTGCACAGATTTCACTTTTTGTTGCTTTAAAGCTTATACATATGACATTTTGACTTAGAAATTAATTAGGCATTAATATATAATTTACCACATAAATTCAAAGAAAAATGGATAATTGATGTGAAAGAAAAATTGGCAAAAATTACTGTTTCATTTGTATTCAAACACTTTGCTGTGGCAAACCTACATTACTTTTGGATACAGAAAATGACACAAAGGCCTCTGTGTGTGTGCAGTAATTGTGGTTCACATGTTTTCAGCAGAAATGCATCGATCTACATAAGGTCCTTCGGTCAGGTAGTGAATTTTAAGCAAATATTCAAGCATGATGTTCAAGGAACTTTGAAATCAACTCAGGGGTACATTTGTATATAAAGACACAGATCAGGACAAGGGTGTAAAGATGTTTCAAAGACTTTTAATATTTCTGTGAGCAGTGAGTTTGATTATTAATAAATGGAGGGCACCCAGACAGTCTAGATCAGGCTGTTCCTCCAAGCTGAGTTATTGGACAAGGAGGAAACTGCTTATGGATGCAGCCAGGAGCCCAACAGCAATGTTGAAAGAGCTACAGAGTTCAGGGGCTGTGAAGGGAGGAAAAGTCCTTGGGTCAGCAAACTCCCAGTCACTCCACTAAAGGGGCTTGTGTGGCCCTGAAAAACACATCTCAGATCCCACATTGGATTTGCAAAAAGAACCAGAACGCTCACCACACATCAGCTCTCAGTGGGGATGAGAACAGAGTAATGAAGCCAATTCATAGATGGGGATTATTAGGAGGCCATGATTGGTAAGGGCCAATGGGAAATTTGGCCAGGACGCCAGGGTTACACCCCTACTCTTTTCAAGAAACACCCTGGGATTTTCAATGACCACAGAGAGTCAGGACCTCGGTTTTACATGTCATCTGAAGGACAGCACCTGTTTACAGTATAGTGTCCCTGTCACTATACTGGGGCATTAAGACCCACTTGGACCGCAGGGTGAGTGGCCCCTGCTGGTCCCACTAACACCTCTTCCAGCAGCAACCTTAGTTTTTCCCAGGAGGTCTCCCATCCAGGTGCTGACCAGGCTCACACCTGCTGAGCTTCAGTGGGCTGCCAGTTGTGAGTTGCAGAGTGATATGGCTGCTTGCTATGATTAATTTATTTTATTTCCTGGTGCGTCTCTTTTACCTTTTGGTTAAAAGCCCAGCGTCCCTGCAGTTTCGGGCTCAGTACTGGAAGATGGATGCCACAAGGCTTGCCTATTTTCCAGGTTCTCCGAAGGCAGGCCTTTCCCCCGGCGTCCTGACTGCCTGGGTCTGGGATTCAGAGTGCCTGGTCCCGTCATGTTTTTAGTTCCTGTTCCTGTGCCGGTCCCGACCCGGTTCCCCTTTTTAACCGTTTGTCTTGGATGGATCTCACAGCTCTTGGATTACGGACTGCGCCCCGACTTCCCTTTTGAATTTCCTTGGACTTGGTTGCACCTGCTCACTATGGTCACTGCCCCCTGTCTGTCCACCCATCCCAACCCCGTTGAACCTTCCTCCGTCGTCTTTTACGGATTATACTGTCCGCATACGGTCTTTAATAACGCACTCCACGGGCGTCAAAACCGGCTGCCGTGACACCCACAGCCTGATGTTGCCATAGAAACCCAGGACATTCCCATGAGCACTTGCCCTCCCATGGCCCTGTGAGTACGAGCTCGGGCCACTTCTCTGTTCCTCCTTCGATTTATCTCCCAGGCTGCCAATCTAACAATTATGCACCTGGCTGATCAGCCTATTTAAGGCTTACTTCTCTGCTAGATCGACACTCCTACATTGAGCTCCCTAGAGCCGTGATAACACTGTCACTACATGCCTCTAATTCATAACAAGAAATGACTACCAAATCTGTCTAGCGCAGGCAACTTTTTTCATTCCCGTAACTGACAGTCCTCCATCTGCTCATCTGTCTGCTCCAAGTCGCCTCAGTCTTGTTGCCTCCTCAGCTCTCCAGAGCCCTCTGGAGACAAACGATGTCCTGGGCTTCGGCCTGTCAGCCCGCAACATAACAATTTTTGCCTCTCATCAGCAGGGACTGGGACGTTTGTCAAGATGGATGGTAACATCGTCTGTGTCCCAGTCTGCAGACTTAGTCTTGTGCCCTGCATGTGAGCATTCAAACTCAGGTCTGCAAAGGCTTAGGGTCCCATTTGTAAATCTGTGTTTCACAAGGGTGCTCATGAGCATCCCCAATGCACCCTTTATGTCCCCTTCTTGTGAGTCCACATAGGAGCAGACTTTGCTGAAGGGAATCACCCCCAATTCCTTGTGGAATGGTGATATTTCATGTTCTAACCTATCAAAGCAGAGAGAAGTTGCCACGGAGATTAAAATATTCATTAAAATAAACTTTTTTAAAGCTTTAAAACTCATACTATTTAATGTTAGAACAGAATTTTGTTAGGCTACTTTAGATTCGTACATATTCTAGGTATGAAGTGTTGAAATAAAGATTTTATTTCGTCACGCCCATTTTGACTGAAAATCTTCGGTTTTAGCCTTCAGGTTTTGAAAACAATATTGAGTTTAAAAAGTGGTGTCTGCGTTATTTTGTCATTTCAGAACACCATGGGAAGGTACTGAACACTTTTGCACGGCACTGTATTGATGATACCTACTTTAGTGCTAATGATCCAGACTCCAATTAATATTAGCTCTTCCATTAAAGATGAAATGACAGCTTTTTAAATAAAACGGTATGCATTCAAGTAGCTATAATTAGACACCCCTGAAGAAGGCTCCACGGCCGAAATGTTGTGTTTTCTTTCTTCTCTTTTCAACATGGAATAAACCTCTTACTTGTTCCTTTGCAGCCTACGCATGCTGACGCAGCAACACACCTGAATTAGGTTAAATTATTTTCAATTTTTAAATGAGGGGGCAACATTAAGCCCCTGGAAACAAATCTCTTTTTGTCTTTTGTGGAAGAGCTAAAGAATTCTTTTTTTTTCCTTTAAGGGTGCATTCTAAATGGCATTTTTTCATGTTTTGGTTTTCTTAAAGACCCTTTTTCTTGAGTTGGTGTTTCTACCTGAATTAGTTTTAGGTTCTTCAAAAGTGTGATTATCATCAATATCTTTAACTCCTTGCTTTCAAGTTCAGACATGTGAGTGCCACATGATGGTATAGGAATAGTGAATGTAGGCAGTATAAGATCAGAGGAGAACATATGGGAGCCATGCACTGTGCTCTCTGAGCTTCTCTCAATAACACATAGTTTTTTATCTAATGCTCATAGGTAGGACAGCAATATTTCAGAGGCAGATTTACTATTCTAAAATTTAGTGTTTACTGAATTGAATCATTTTTGACTGAAATACCATTGTCAGTCTAAAATCTCTTGAATTAAAATTAGGTTGTAGTATGCTAAAAGTATCTCCAATCACTCACATAACACCACAAAGTGTGACTATTGTTCTTTGTATGAATAATAATAATAATAATAATAATAATAATTATAATAATAAACTTTATTTTATATAGCACCTTTAAAGGTGGCTTCTCAAAGCGCTTTACAGGATGACAATAACAATAAATAAGAAGACTACAACAATAAATAAGAAAATTTCACAAGACAGGACACAATTATAATTACAACAATACAACAATAACAATAGAGGAGACCGTGGAAAATGGTATTAAGAAGAGCAGAGGGGTGAAGAATGGAACCAGTTAAGTAAAGGCTTTTCTGAAGAAGAAGGTTTTGAGTCTGGATTTGAAGGAGTTTAGAGAAGGTGACTCTCTAATATCCTTGGGTAAAGAGTTCCAGAGCTTGGGGGCATAGCAGGAGAAGGCCCTGTCGCCCATACAATGTAGACGGGCTTGGGGGACAGTAAGGAGAGCAGAATTTGAAGAGCGGAGGTTGCGAGGTGGGAATTGGGCGATAAAAGTTCAGACAGGTATTGAGGTGCCAAGCCATGTAAAGCCTTGTAGGTGAGCATGAGGATTTTAAAGTCTACGCGGAATTTGACCGGAAGCCAGTGCAAGGACTCCAGGATAGGAGTAATGTGAACACTTGCACTAGACCAGGTCAGGATTCTGGCTGCTGAATTTTGGACATACTGCAGCTTGTTCAGAGTAGATTTAGATACCCCAGGGAGCAGAGCATTGCAGTAGTCAATTCGAGAGAATACAAATATGTTGATCAGCTTTTCAGCCACAGTTAATGATAGCATAGGGCGTAGTCTTGCGATATTTCTAAGGTGAAAAAAAGATGTTTTGACAGTATGCTGTACATGTGGGTCGAATGTTAAGCCAGAATCGAATATAACCCCAAGGTTTTTCAATTTTGATTGGAGCTCAAGTACAGAGCCATCTACAGACAGGGTTACAGGACTGGCTTTACGAAGTTGATGGGGGGTACCAATAAGCATGACTTCAGTCTTGTCACAGTTAAGATGAAGGAAGTTTTGAGTCATCCAAATTTTTATGTCAGAGATGCAATTAGATAGAATAGAGACAGCCACATCAGTCAACCAATGAATGATTGGTTGACTGAGTGCAGAAGAGGCACTGATAGAAAACTATGGAAAGCATTTTACAGGGGCAATGTGTGAACATTTTATATGTGTTGTGTCTAAGCTTAGCATTGATACTCTTGAGTTTCAGACATAACGAACATATCTTTCAGTATTACAAGCAAGACACAAGCCACCTGGTGCAGCTGGAGATTATATGATCCTTAGAAGATCCTTAACAAACTTTGGGGACCACGTTGTCATTTAGAAAGAGAAACATCTGTACCATTTTCAAATGGCAAAGCTGTTCCTTTCATTTAAATTCAGGCTCAGATCCTGGCTGGGATGCTGTTGTTGTATCCTCCAACTAGGGGCTGCTCTCCTAGTAAATTCCTCCAGACAATGCCCTGATGTCCAGATGGGTACTCACTTGTCTGTTGTTGTAAATGTAAATGTCGCCTCCATCTGTTCGTCTGGTTAACCGAGGCTTTCAAAAGACTCAGCTTTTTTAAAGTGGTTGTTAGTATCTTTGGTTCACCTTACAAAACAGCGGAAGTTCAAAAGCATGTTATTCCAGATACACATCAACCAGGGAAAGAGATACATCGCCTGAGGCTATACCACCTTGAAGCCTGAACTGCTGTCTGATCTCAGGCGGGTCTGGTTAGGATCTAGATGGGAAATAGCAAAGGCAAATCTGCTGACAGAAATCAAGTCCGTGGACCAGCAGGTGGCCCTCTTGTCCTTGGAGAATGTTCGAAGTCACTACTCCACTGTGGTGAAGGAATGTACTGTGATGATTTTAAAGGTTACTTTTTTTCACAATTTTTTGACAATGTGCTAATCTTGAACCCTGTTTTCTATTCCATTTGCAGCTCACAAATACCTTTTTAGTTAGGTATCTGCATTTCAATGAGGCTTCCTGTTTGAAAAAAAAAGATTTATTACACTCTCTATAGGCAGACACTTTATATTTATTGGTAGTAGTAGTAGCAACAGTTGTAATGCTGTCATTTTTAAAATGATCGCTACGATTTTTGGAATGCTCTGATAAGGCACCATAGAAGGAAAAGCACATGTTGCTTTTGTTTGTTTGGCTAGTCTTTAGTTTCTTGTTTTGATCGCCTGCTCCACTGGATTCCTGTACGAATCATGGCACGCAGCCAAGACAGTAAAATATGAATTCTGACATTGACGTTTTTGACATGTATAGCCTGTGGTGTGAATTATTTTCCAAATGCTAATTTACAATGAAGTTATCAGGAATGAATAGTCGGCAGGAAGGACACATAATATTTGCGTTTATGACCTCTCAGGTACCAAGGGACACTTCTTTTATTCCAAATACGTTTTCTGTGCCAGGTGGTGTCTAATGCCATTTAATGTCTAAAATGTTTAATTCTCAGAAACAGCAGCCCAGTCTGAAAAGCTCCAGACATCTCACAGCTGAGATACGTATGCAGTCAGGCTCTCGGCTTCAAACAGAGATGCACAGATAGCTGTAAGAAAACGACTTGAGATTTAAAGACTATTTACAGCTCCTCCCAAAGCACATAATTCAAGCATGTTTTTTTTAATTCTTAATATCAATTACAAGTTTTGTATTTTTCTAGTAGGATCATAAAATCTGAATGACTTGCAAGACTCATTGTGTGCATTCTTCTTCTCATGATCTGATCTGGCCTGTGCTGAAATATAGGAGCTCCAACGGAAATGACTGTAAGTGATAATTGTGGACCAGTAGAGGGAGCTGTTTCATGCGGACTACCATTTTGCCACCAATATTCCCGAACAGAATGGGTTTGCAGTTTGACTGCTGAATTTTCCCCTTTTCAAGTTCAATTGGTCAGAAATACTTTCTCTCAGTTCTGCATCAGCAGGAGGCTGGTGTGCCAGGGCTAGTGGCACACTTTTGTGGTGGAAACCCCCCACCCCATAACTGGAGACCTTTGGGAATGTCGGGAATGAAATTTGCTGCAGAACTCTGATAAATGAATCCCTTCGTTCATTAAAAAATGTAATTCTGATTCAAAGACCTTTATTGCCATGGCCAAAGAATTGCAATGTTGTCACAGCTATGACAAATAACAAACAGTTGCACCTAGTATATTAGAACTATGACATTCTACCATTTGATAGGCTCAGTCCGTCCCTTGGGCTATGACAGCATGTCACGTACTGGACTGCCAGGTCCAGTGACTTTCCTACCCCCTCTCCCAGTAGGATTGAAGGCTCTTCTGTTCCTGGCATGAGTGGGAATTCTGGGATTTGACTTGTAATTTTAGTGTAGAAGGTTTGTCTAATCCCTGTAAATCCTGCAGTGGGGCAGAAGGAGCAACTCTTTCCTTTATTCTTCCTTCTGGCAGTCACAGCACAGCACAGCCTGTAGGTCCAGGCTGTGGTGAGGAACCCTGTACTTCGTCAGTGACTGCTTCTCAGCAGCTGTCTGTCACCACGGTCAGATACTCGGCCAGGATGTATTTTCTTTTCAGGACCTGGAAGAGTTCCAGTTTGTGTTTGTGTGTGCACGTCCCATTGGGTGAGTGTGGGTTGTTTAGTTTGTGTTGTGATTTGACCGACTCCAAACCGTGATGTTTTAGTCATGCTGTCCTAAATATCATTAGTGTTTGTGTGGCTTAGGGCTGTCAGCTTCAGGATCAGCTGGCTGGAATCTTTTTTTGCTCAGAAGTGTCTTGTGGTGGTAGTCCTTTTTAGGTATAGCCACTTCTTTATTTCTATCTTCTGTATATTAATTAGCAATAAACAGCCGCTGAATTCAGCCCTGTACACATGAATGAAAAATGTGTTTGCAGAACTCAGCGTACAGTGCTTTTGTGGTGTGTCGGTCGGACTTTGTATAATCTTGGTCTGTAGTTGATCCCCACACTTCACTGGCACACAGGATAGTGGATTGAATTAAACTTTAAAGTATTCTGAGGTGTATTTTTGTGAAGAAGACGATATTGTTGTGTCTCCTTATTAGGATATAAAAAGAAAGACAAACCCTGGTTTGTCCATCACTGCTAGGTCAAAGCTTCCCGATGACCTGACCTGCAGACCACACAGAATGTTTAACCATCATACCCATAAAACTTGTTACCAAGCTCAGGGCGCTGGGTCTAGATACCACCCTCTGTAGCTGGATCCTGGACTTCCTCACCAGAAGACCCCAGACTGTCAGGATTGGCAACCTAACTGCCAACACACTCACCCTTAACACCAGTGCCCCTCAAGGCTGTGTGTTCGGCCCACTGCTTTACTCCCTGTTCACCCATGACTGTACTGCCAAGTTCAGCACAAACACCATCATCAAGTTTGCTGACGATACCACAGTCGTGGGCCTGATCACTGACAACGATGATGCGACTGCCTACAGGGAGGAGATAAAAACAACTAGTAGATTGATGCAGAATCAACAACCTATGTCTCAACAGCAGCAAAAACAAAGAGCTGATCGTTGACTTCAGGAGACAAGGAAAAGTCCACTCCCCCATCTACATCGAAGGGACTGTGGTGGAGATGGTGAACAACTTCAAATTCCTAGGTGTTCACATCACTGAGGACCTCACATGGGCACTCAACACCTCCAGTCTCATCAAGAAGGCACAACAGCGGCTGTACTTTCTGAGAAGTCTGACGAAAATACGCCTGCATCCACAGATCCTCACCAGCTTCTACAGATGGATGGTGGAGAGCATACTGACCAGCTGCATCACAGTCTGGTCCGGCAACTGCACCGCATCTGACCGTAAGCCACTACAGCGGGTGGTCAAAACTGCCCAACACATCATCAGCAGTGCCTTACCATCCATCCAGGAAATCTACAACACCACAAGTCTGAAAAAAGCCACAAAAATATGACTGACCCCACTCACCCTAGTCAGAACTTGTTCGTCCCCCTAACATCTGGTAGAAGGTTCCGGACGCTCCAGTCGCACACAACAAGAGTCCGAAATTGCTTCTTCCCCAGAGCCGTCAAGCTTGGGACCCCCCCACTCCCACCACCAAACTATGATCTCTCCTCACTTCTTTCTGTTACCCACAATGACTGTTCCCCAACACCACTACATACACGACAACTGAATGTAAGCCAGACTTGAACATAAAACTGTACTTGATTGAGTTGTGCTATTTGATAACGCTGTATTATTTTGCATTGTTAGCTCTGCTTGTGTACTTTTGCACAGTTTATAACAGATATAGGTACTGTCATACTGGTACCAAACTCGTTATTTACATTGTTATTGTATTACTGTCTATTGTCTTGTCTGCTGTTCTATATATACTGTATACTGCACCTGAGAGACTAATGAGAAACACTTTTCGTTATACTATGCACCTGTGTAAGTATAATGACAAATACAGTGGAATTGGACTGAACTGAATTTAACTTTACCTCCTGCACCACTTTGGAGAAGTCTGGAAAGTAGTCCTTCATGCCAAAATTATTTTAAAAATCATGTTTTCAAAATCAATAAAACAGACAAATATTTTGCTTTTATTTTTTCAGCCGACATGTTTGTTTATAAGTGAGTCTAGGGTGTAAATGTGATCAGATGTACAGTTGTTAATCCAATGTTACTTTCATACAAAACACTATGCTCAATAAGGAAGAGCAGTTAGTACTAAGGAATTGATAACACTGCAAACCATCTGCTAATACAGATGTCCTTGTCGGTATTGGGGTTTAATCTAACCCCACTCAATTTTAGAAGCTGAGTTTTTCAGTAATGTTATTTTAGTCTAATGCTTCTGTTTTGGTAACTTTTAGTGAGGATGTTGGCTGAATTAAAATGTGTCTCACGGGGCTCCAATAAACTAATCTAAGTAATCTAGTTATAAAAAAACAGAATTGAAGTACATGTGATCAAGTCACTCTAATACACAAATTGAAACAAGGGAAATGATGCATACCCCTTTTGACTATTCTTGCAAAAAGCAGTTGAGAAACTGTACTGATAAGTCAGGCTTCACTGCTCCTTTATAGTGATTCAGTGTATACATTGTGCATGCTGTCAGTAGTTTCCTCTTTCTGTATAATATCTTATCTGTGAAACACATGGGGTCAGTAGTTATCTGATTGACAAGGCTCAGACTATATCAACTGTCTAAATAACTCCAAGGCATTAGATGGTGAGATTTGTATATGGCACAACACTTCACCAAGAGGAAATTGGGGGATTGAAGAACATGTGAACTCTTTCATTTGTTCTTGTTAGCTCATAAAGAACAAAGACAATAACACCTTTACCTAAACTAAACCATCTTAATTTGTTTAAAAAAATCTGGCTCAGACTATGACACAAAGGCACATTCAACACCAGAGAAAATGTGTTAATTTAGAGAACATTCATTTTTTAAAACATTTTTATAATAAAGATTTCTTCGATAGAAGCTGAAATATTTGATTTCTCACGTAGTATGCAACTTAAAGGTGTCTTAAAGGACAATCTTTGTATTAGCAACCCAGATCTAAAAACAAAAAAAAGCAAGCAAAAAACATGTTCCTGTTAGTGTTTTCCTCAATGAAAGAAGATCCCTTTAGTGTTTTGATCTTTTTTAAAATGCCAGTTTTCTCTTTACACAGTGTGTTTGTTACCTTGTTTTTGCTCTGAGCTTCACTGCGGTTTAATTGTCATTGCTCTGAACCCTGTTTCTGTGGGCTAACTGTTCAGATACAGGTTGTGCAGCTTTATTCATATTTCAATTTTTAAAACTGGAGAAAATAGATTCCTTTTTTAAACAATTATAAGGAAATGCATATGGCAGAAAAGCATAGAATTACCCACCAGAGTTGCTTAATAATTACTATGTCCTTAATTACTATGTGCAGTCTTTTAGTGACTGATGTACCCTAGGCAAAACTACAACAAAGAACCCCTTAAATATTTTGCCATGCCGGAATTTGTAATTTTACAGAAACGAATGCCTAATTACAAAAACACAACATTTGCATCACCACTCACAAAGCAATCAGAGCATGTAGTTTGGAGGCACAGCTTTTGTTAACTCATTTTCAGCAATTAGCCACCGAGTTGCAAACTCATGATGGGGCATGAGTTTCAGAATTCTGTCAGATGGCAGCCTTGAAGCAACCAAGCGGCCTTTGAAGAAGTATTCCGAATACAGCGCTTGGCTGGAGATTAATGACAAAAACAAAAGGCAGTGATCCTTGACTATCCCTTGGCCCCTAAATTAATACGTACCTTCAGAACTACTGGCTAACACCCCAGGGGAATGGGAGCCTAGCACACAAAGACTCAGTACTTTGGCAGAGGTGACAGGGGTAGCCATTATCTCTACAGTGCCCTGGAGAAACATGTGGGGAGGTATGTTCACCTGGATCCTGTGGGTTTGTTGATGCTGAGCCTGCTTTTCTGCCCTGAGGCAGATGGTGCACACTTGAGCACTATGTTAGCTGCTGCCCGTGCACATAAATATAGACACAACCATGCATAGACACCAACACCACACGTCACATTTAACTGGACACCCAACATAATGCATATAATAACATCATGGATTTATTAGGCAATTTTTATTCTGTTTGGAATAGAGAATTGTAAATGCTTTGTGTACAATCCTGTAATTGTAAATCACAGACTCCGTCAGCACGGAGTTGTGCACTAACTGACATTTTCATTATTGCCTGTGACCCTACTGGGCCATTCTAGGTCCATTACCAGCAAATGATATCCATCAATAATTAAAATGCCAGAAGTGCACAGGATTTAGTGTGACTCATCTTTTCTCTAATGGATAATTACTAGCAATCATTTATAAACTGTTATAAAAGGCACAGGTTTTAAAAAATATGCTATTGTCAAAATGGAGCTTATCCTATGGCCATTGTACACCTGTAATTTCTATAGTTAAGATTAATTTTAATTTAACCCTGTTAAGAGCTGTGCTTATTGTAATATTTCACTAATGTTAATTGGTAATAATTTGGTTAATTGTATTATATGACACATCTTTCATTTAGTAATCCCAGTGCTCAGATTAAGTGACAACAAGTAATACCTCTATTCCCCTAAATTATGTCACCACACTCTGCTCTGCTCTGTTTGTTAGAGTGTGTAGCTCATATAGCGAGTAGCTCTAAAACCACAGGCCGCGCTGGATGATGGTGTCAATTGAATAAACCATTTCCAAAATCTTATTCTTAGAGGCTGGATAGGGTGGAGTGCAAACACACTTTTGTATCCACTGCTAACCTTTTGTAGACCTTTTGTTTCATCAAACACAAATCTGAAGACCTTTGCTAATGTGTTTTTTTCCCTCACTGCACAGCATTGTGACACAGCCAAGTGACGAGTTTGGTTCATTTCTCGTGAGTCTCAAATGGAACTGTGAAATTTCTCTTCTGAAGGCTTTGCTGGCATGTAACCAATGGACTGCTCTGAACATTACATTACATGTTATACAGTACATGCAAGTGTATAATTAAAGTAATATATATGTACTGTACATGTTAGGCTATAAATCATTCTAGATAATCCAAAGGACAGTGTTATGAATAATCATAAACATGTTTTTCTATCTGGAAATCAGTTAATATTTCTGGCCTTCAGAGTTTCAGAGTTCAGTTTATTTGACAAAGTTTATTTCACAAAGACATTAAGAAAACATATTTAACACAGAGCAACAGCAGCAAAGTTAAATAACACTCCACTTGCACATGTACAGTATAGTCACAACACATTGCCCAGATTGAATGAATCCTGTTAGTTTGTAATGTAAAATCTAAATGTGAACTTTGTATATGCTACAGAGCACCTTGGGATGACAAACACCTTCTCTCTGAAATGTGACAAACTCTTATTATACGTGCTGCTGTTATCTGTTGAGTTAATGAATGCTCTAGATACTACAGGTTCTGACCTCACTCACCGATGTGCCTGCAAGGAAAAAACACAGCTCAGGTGGTCCTATCAGTGTAAGACGTTTTTTTCCAAGAAGGAACTGAAGAGCTGTCAAGATGAGCTGGCACACAGCCAGCATGCAGAAAGACATGAGGAAGAGTCTGACACCGTGCACATGGCAAGCCACAATGTGTTTGACAGCTAAGCTTGTTCAAGACACAAATGTATGATTTTTAAGTTGACTGCAAAATTAAAAGTGACGTATCATCACTAATTTAAAAAAATACCTCGCTCATGTAATGTCTGTTTCAAAAGATAAACCTTTTGCAGAGCATGCTGAGAGAAAAACATGCTAACATTAAACCTAAAGGATATAATAAAATCATTGTCTTGAGACATATTATACTGTCCCTTTCATAATTCACAATTACCATTTTGTTCCATTGTGCCATTTTTAAATCTAATTTTGAAAACTATACAGTGCACAAAATTCCGTGCCCTGATGGGAAAAGCTTGCAATGCCAGTCATTGAACACATTTTGAACAGGAGGAATAAAGCAGGATTAGGAATGTTAGCCCCAATTTCCTGGCTAAATCGCACCCTATTGAATATTCTGATCTCCCTGACATTTCCACCTTAATCCAAGTGGTGAAGCTATTTCCCATTTGTCACGGATCTCGGAAGGGACGAACCGTGGACTGGCAGGAGAGCGGAATAAGACCCTATGCGTAGCAGCGGGACGGGGCTTAACCCGGGCTCAGCAGTTCAGGAGTCGTTTAGAAACCTATGCTCTCAGGCAGCGGACGTGGGCGACCTGGTGCTAGGCGGGTCTCAGGACATCCGGACCTCAATGCTGAGCAAAGAGGAATGAATGACCCGGAAATATATTGCCCCAGACAGAGAGACACCGGAAGGACAGCAAGGCCGAGGAAACTAGGGACAGGACAGAGTAGGAGCGCCCTCTGCAGCCAGAGGGCGTGACACCATTTCTTCATCAGCTCTACAGTGGGGCTGCAATGCACTGTAGTAGTGAATCAAATGGGTCACTTCCTGTATGTAAAGTTTTGGGATCATTTCAGCTGAAAAGCTACATGATTGCAATTAATTGCTGTTATTACTATTCATTATGATTATTCTAATAATGAAATAATTATAGGCACATGTAGCATTGCTGATTTATAGTGCTGGGGCCCTGGGCTCAATTCTAGACCTGGGGTGCTGTCTGTGTGGAGTTTATATGTTCTCCCCCATGTTTGGGTGGCTTTCCTCCAGGTGTTTCCAAAGACCTACTGGTGGGTTATTTGGATTCTGGGAAAACCAGTCCTAGTGTGAGTGTGTCTGTCTGCCCTGCTATGGACTGGCGTCCCATCCAAGGTGTGCCCTGCCCTGTGCTCCTGCGGCCCTGGATTGGATGAAGCGGTTAGAAAATGGTTTGGTGCATTGCATTTGAATTATTACTGATATAACAGAATACTTTTATTTGTAGTCTTTCTTAATAATAGCAGCAAGAATGGCTGTAATCTTGTTCAAGGATCCTTTTCAGAGGGGGATGAATCATTATTACGCAAGTAGAGTGTAACAGGCCTTCTACTCTATGATAACTCAGATACTTCCTACACTCAACAGGATTCATAACACTAATACTCTTTGATGCTGTAACTAATACGGCATCTAACTGAAGATGTCTTGGGCCTAAGGCAGGCACAGCCTGCTTAGCTCAAAAAGCCAAGGCTTTATGAGCACAATGACAGATAAGCAGACAAATTAGTCACCCTCCAGGGAGATCATTACAGCTTTCTAATTCATCACAAAGTGGCTGTCTTGAGTCACTTGTTACATTGACTACATTTTCCATCCATACCTTATATGTTATTTTACATTGGCAATACACTACATATTGGGGTTCTAGAATTTGTGTTGCTAAGCAGAGGTTTGCAAAGTAACAATCTTTTTTTCAGCAAACGCTTTTCTTATGCCTCTGTAAATTCAGTGCAGTGGATGTAATTTTTTTATACCTTTAGTAATGTAGTACATCTTCATTATCCCATATTTATCTAATCTACATGGGCATTTAGGGGAATATGGGCATAACTGCAACAGTCCCACACAAGGTTCCTGGGATGTTGGCCAAATTTTAGGGATATGCAGGCTGAATTCAGAGCGGTCTTTCCTTATGCCATAAGGACGTTCCCTTCCCAATTACTGTGGCTCACAATCCTGATAACTGCACATCAAAGTACAAGGAGGACAAGACTTGAGATTGACAAAAATGTAACGGCCGTGCTGAGATAACCATTCACTTTGATGCCTAAGCAACTGATGCTGTTCGCAGTGTTTTTTTCTGTGCATTTCAGGAACTTTGATAGTGGTCAAAAAGGACCCTTATTGGCAGTGCTGTGTCAATAATGGCATTGTTTTGAAGACTGTATATTTATCTCCTCTGTACTGCAACATGCAGGCTTCTTTTCATCTTGTTTGGTATCTCTGTTTAGCATGCAATAGTTCATCATTGTCAGCCAGACCGCTTCTGTGCTTTTTTAACAAATGGCAACTGTTTTGTTTTAGAAATAGGCTAAAGCTGAATATCTGGCAAAAGGATTTCTGTGATGCAATTGAAATACATTTCCAAAAAGTGTAAACTAAAACATTTCAAAATGACGGTGTATGTACATATCCACTGGTACATGGGTGATGGATTTAGATAATTCCTGCATGAATGACAGTTGCATAATTCTGAAATACTTGCCACTGTTCTGAGATGGAGCAGAGTCTCTCTCATCCAGATTGCAGGCAAGAGCCTGGAAAACGTGACTCTTAGCTCAAGGGTCTTTGTTATAGCAGCCTTAGACTGTACAGTGCTGTATCTAATTTTGTGCAACTACATCAGAGAATGTAGAACATAAGGAAAAGCTTTAGTTTGGTGACTCTGTTGTGTCAAAGCTGTGCTAATAATAATAATAATTCCTTACACTTATATAGTGCTTTTCTGGACACCCCACTCAAAGCACTTTACAGGTAATGGGGACTCCCCTCCACCTCCACCAATGTGCAGCCCCACCTGGATGATGCGACGGCAGCCATAGTGCGCCAGAATGCTCACCAGACATCAGCTATCAGTGGGGAGGAGAGCAGAGTAATGAAGACAGTTCTTAGATAGGGATTATTAGGAAGCCATGAGAGGTGAAGGCAAATAGTAAATTTGGCCAAGATGCCAGGGTAACACCCATACTCTTTTCAAGACACCAGTTCTAGTTGAGGGTTTTATAGTCTAGTTCACTTGTCTGGGAGCAGAACAGCATGCTTCAGACACAAAACATTAGTAAAACAATGTTTTTTTTTTGTTTAGCCACTGGGATGCATGAGCAGCCTCACAGAACAGCCCCCCATCTGACACTGCAATTTGAAAAATGCAGTTGAAATACATTTCCAAAAAGTGTGAACTGAAACCATTCAAAATGACGGTGCATGTACATTTCCACGGGTGTGAAAGCCTAGCTCCCTAACTTTATGAGTTAGGTAAGGATTATTAGAAATGTGAACATGGGTGATGGATTTAGATCATTCATGCCGGAATGATGGATGCATTATTGTGAAATAAGTAATTAATAACATATATCGAATGTTTTAAACTTTAGAATGTATCTCAATTATTTGAACTGGAATAACAACAATACAGTAGTCAAGTTGTGGGTAGGAGGGAGAGCAGAGAGAGAGAGATGGTCTGTTTGAGTGTTTGCTGAAAGCGAATTATTCCCCAGTGGGGCAAGGAGAGTAGAAAACAAGGGAAAGCATAACTAGTTGGCAAGCAGGAGAGGAGAATAAATAAACAGCAGAAACAGACAGCTATGCCTGCAGCTGTTTTGGCACGATCATGTGCCCTAATGCAGATAAGATGTTCTTTACATGTGCAATTAAGAAATCATTAGGTCCATTTATCAACATGCTGGCAAAAATGTGCCTGCTTAAATAATTGCAGGGAATCAAAGGCAAAGTGGTTGAAGATCAAAGAAGCATTCTTTGGTAATCCTCTGGTGTTGCAAATCTTTTGTAATCTTGCAAATGCATTTCCACTGTTTGACATGTATTTACTGTATGAAAGGGGACGGTGCGATTAATTACGCGGCTGTGGACTGAGTTTACTTAGCCGTTTGTGGGTATCTGCTCTGCCTGGAGAAATATAGATTTCCCTGTTTGTTCTTCACAGGCCGGGGTGTGCACGCATGAGGTTGTCAGGCAGGGTCTTCTTGTGGAGATTAGAAAAAGGCAGCGAAAAAGGCAATGAAATCGGACAGTTTGTTCAATGTTGGAAGTTTAACAGAAAGAATGCGCTGTGCAAACCAGGCTGGGCTCCCAATATTGATTAGCCTTTTCACAGAATCAGAATTTCTGGTGATAGACTGACTTGTAGATAGGACAGCTTGATACAAATGTAGACACATGCCGGACCAATCAGCATGAAAATAAGATTCTTGTGAAATCAGAGAGAAAAATGAAGTATATTTTAGGGTACATTGTTTTGTGAGCTAATTTTTGCTTCTGTGGTGGAAACGTACACCTACATTTAAATTCCCATGGAATGTACAATACAGTTCAGATTTTATTTTGCATTTTTTAAAAGTATGCGTAAGGAAGGCCCTAACAGCGTTTGCATCTTCTGTTTAATCTGATTGGAGCTAGGGTGAACAAATTCTCTAAAAGTGTGCAAAAAATGGTATAATTTCCAATATGTGGATCTGGCAATCTGTCGTTTAATGATATAAAAGGGATAAAGAAAGTTTACTATTTAAATATAAAAAAAATAGTTAAATTCACTGTTCTTAGCGCTATGAACAAGGCAATGTGCTATATGCTACTGTTTTTTAAATAAGAAGAAACTTTGGTTCTTTAGGTGTGATAGCAGCCTAAGGTGTTTAGTCTCAGATATTATTTGAAGAACATGCTCCTGATCTGTTTATTTATTTAATTTCTGCAATATTGTTTAGAGGACAAGAAGTGAGATTCAGAGACAAGAAGTTGTGTCATCTGGGTTCCAGGACAGTTGTCACAGTATAGTCAAGTGAAGAAATCTTCATCTGTGTCATACAAACATAAAAGACAATCTGATTCCATATTCTAGATTTACAATATAACCACAAAAAGAGGTCCTTTCAAGAGTTTTATCTGCATTGCTATGTAGTTCTTCCTGGATAGTTAGTGTGTCTGCAGGTTTTCATTGCACCTCAGCTCTTAATGACCAAAGGCATCTTGTTTTTGTCTTCATTGGACCAATTTAACAGCGTCTCCCAGCTCAGATTCTACTGTTCTAAAGAGACCTGGGAAACCTCTAGACACATTTCTTCGAGTTTGCTTTTACCCTGTTTCTGGAATGCCTCTTGTATCTTCTTTTGGTGTGATTGCCTTGGCAAAGCTGGTATAAGTGGATATTTTTGGGAGCCTGAAAGCTCACACCCAGGCACTGTGATCAACCTCAAGGAGAAGATAACAGAGGATCACATTTTCAATGTTTGTAGTGATCACCTTGGGAGTCATCACCAATCACTAGCCAGTCTGTTCTTCAACTTGGAAACAGTAATGCTGAGCCCTTTTCTAATACTGTACATTTTCTAATATTTCTGAATACTGTACAGTAAGATAGCTCTAATGTTACAATCCTCAATCACCCACTTCCTCAGGCAATCAAAGAAATCTTACAGATTTCAGAATTGTGCTGTATTATGGTGCCAGGACTTTTGTCTTCAAAATGTTACACGTAAGTAACAATTTCACCTAGCGACAGTCAATGTATTGACAATGAGATGCATGTTTCTTAAGGCACATTGACCTCTAAATCTTTGTCAGCATACTGGATTGGGAAGGTTACAGTGAGTGATTTTAGTTCTGGACTGCAGTTGTTGATGAGTAAATGATCAAAAATTCTCCTCTGTGACAAACCCTACCCCAGCAGGGCAGTTTGCAGGGTTAGCATGCACAAAAACACAATAGCTACAAGAAGTAAGTCCAGAAGGCCTTTTTTTCATCTTTTAGGTCAAGATGGCAAACAAAACTTTAGCATAAAAACCACCCAACACCACTAGCTTCATGCATGTTCTTTAAATACCAAATGAAATCTTAATTACACCAATGGGAAAATGTACATTCCTACACCATTGACCAATTAACATTTAATTAACTAATTCCTCTCTAGTGTGCTTATTTACAAGAAATGTAGATGCAATGTAGTGGTCCTTGTGGCAGGTCAGATGGCCATTTGCCCCATTAAGCTTAATTGTTAATAAATAGTTAATTGATCAAGGGATTTTCTATTCATCTTGATTTGATGCTCCAAAATGCGTTCTTATGAAAAAATGTATTTTCATTGGATCCTTCAGTGCTTCAGTGTTGGTGTTCTATGGATAATTCTTTCATTGGTGATGTTTGAGAGTCAGATCAATAGACATAATTAAAATGATGACAGCATTAATCAGCAGTCAGGAGCACCTGTCATTGTCCTGGTGATGCCGATGTCTTGGTGAATCTGGCACAGATAATAGTACAGTCAATCAGGTGCCTGTTTAGGACTGTGGGTGCTGTTAGGAAGGTTGGTGTCTGTTCTTTTTCTGGTGAAACAGGGTAGTGGTGATAACAAGCCCATGCTCTGTGCATTTGGTAATGAGTTGGATGCTGTTGGAGTTGACATTCCTAGCTCCTTCTTTGCCAGTGGTTACATTCTAGACAATAACATCTCTTCAAACTCAGCTGTCTCCTTCAGGAGAAACCCTTTGCGCAAACTTAGCGCATGAAAATATAGTGCTGACATTTTGGAACAGCACGCCTCCGTTACAGACTAGGAGCTGTCAGGCAGCACTATGCTGTTCTTTGTCATTAGTGGGTCATCAAAGGCTTGAAGAATATGATGTGCATGGAAGGTGTTTGTGCATGACATTTGCAAACACCGTTGGCACACCAGGTTGACAGGATGAGAACTTGATCCAGTGACATGGAGACCAGGAAGATTGAAGGTCTCATTGTTTTGCAGTGTTAAACAAATAGCATAGAAACCACCCAACATCCCTAGCACTGTTCATGCCCTTTAAATACCAGATGAAGTCTTGATTACACCTCTGTGGTGTTCACAATAGCCATTGAGTAATTTTGGCTTGTACATCCCAACATTACAATGTTACTTTTCTTCTTAAGTCCGTTTAAGGATTATTTTTTTTAATTCCTCTTTGTGTTTGCTTTCATATACTGTAGTTCAAACTCAGTGTTTGGTACTGAAATATTATATGAAATATGAAATATTATACATACTGTACAGGCATACAGTACTTCAAAAGAGCTGGGTGTGGTTAAAGCATTTTATAAAATTCTGTCTTTCTGCTGAAATAAAGTTTCATAATTTGTTTTTTTTTTGTTAACATTTGCTTTTTTATTAAGTGAAGGTACCCAAGATGCTTAAAAATCTGATATCTAGAAGAAAAAGAAGAAGATAATACTTTATTAATCCCGTAGGGAAATTGATGACTAGTGACATTTCTCAGAACTCTGGGAATAGAACTGTCTAGGTTGCTGACTCTATTCCAATAAGTTCTTCTACTGTATGTATGCCACACCTGTTTCTATAAATTGTCATTGTTACCAAAGCCAGCATAGTTCTTTGATGCTGACAGTTCTTGAGAGCAACTAGACGTATCCTTGCCCCGAGGGGAATGTCATACTTGAACAGACTAAAGGAACTGAGAGGATTACATCAGGGCTTGAGTCAGGTATTCAAAATCACGAAAGGCATCACCCAAGTCACCTGGGGGGACTACCTCAGGATCAAAAGTATCACAAGGACCTAGGGACCCAGAGGGAAATTCAAATAGGGCCCTTTAAGACTGAAATGAGGATATATGTCTTTATAAAAAAAGAACATGGAACAAGTATGGAAGACAAGTATGGAACCAGTTCCCAGGATATGTGGTTTAAACAATATGTAGTTGATCCCACTCCGTGGATCCTTCAAGGAAAGTTCTAAGTATTCTTTGGGCATTGAGCTACTAGTAACCAAATGATCAAGACGAGATACAGTATGTTACCCCCTCTTGACTGCAACCTTTCTAATGTTTTTATATTCTAGCAGGGAGCATGAACTTGAACTTCATTGCCATGTGTAACCGGTTCATCTACTGGTGCAATAGAATTCTTACTTACAGAAAGTCTCTCGATTGTAAAAAAAAAAACACAAAGTGCAGACAGTGCATTTAGACAATGCTCAAGTAAACAGTTCGAATGTAAACAATACAGACATGTAAACCATGACTGCAGATGTGCAATAAATAAATACAATGACAATGAGGCAGATGGTGTAGGTGTGGTCTGAGGAGCACTTTTAATTTTACCCAGACTGATTTCTTGTTCTAGGGAGGTGCTGAACGACAATTGAAAAAAAAATACAACTCCATTGCGTGTGCCAAAAACAATGTACGTTTTGCTCAGGAATCACATCCTTTGAAAAAAAAATCAACATTGAGCAGTGGGATGGGGTCCAAAGACCAGCCTGGGCAAGACACAGGGCCTTAACCTGAAAACACTGCTGTGTCAGCAGCCCAGGTGTCCAGGTGAGCTAGAAACTCAGTGTGTGATGTCAGTGCCCTGGGGCCAGCCAGCTATCTCTCTTTTTATTATTTTTTCATTATCTGTTCGAAGGAAAACGCACATGACAGCGTGTCACAGATATGCTGTGGATCATAGTGATGTTGGGTGAGGCATGAATGGGATTCTTAGTTCCTCTCGCAGCATGGTCCTGAGATCGTCCTGAGCAGTTGTACTAATTCTAATTTCTTTTATGTTTAAGTTGTTCCGCTATTTTATGCAATTCGTTTTTTTAGGAGGAAATAAAGTACCATAAGAATTTACCATACCGTACCTAAGCCTTGTCCTTTAAATAGACTACTGATTTTGCATATGCAGAAGTAAAATGTTAACAAAACTCAAATATTAATGGCTTGATCTGAATTTTTTTGAATTTCCAAATGGTGTATTTGACCATGATATTTAGTCAACAGAGCATGCACTTCCAGTATGTTATCCTGACGGAATAGCTGACTTGTCCAAAGCTTTGTAAATGATATGTGTTGGAACATACACAGAGTAATCTACCTCCACTTTTTCTAACTTCTGAAAAACTGGCATGAAAGGTCAGAATGCCTGCCCCAGGCTTTGTGCTATTGAAATAATTAAATAACCATACTAACCTCGTTTTCATTAATCTCTTTATTCTGCTTCCCATCACCATTAAGAAAAGTTCACTTTAACTAAAGAACAAGGCACACACAGGGTGGAGGAATCATGGCATTTAGCTGTGTAAGCACTTTACTAAAAGTTTCCAATTCCATCATTAACTTCTGGACTCCTAATGATTGCATCCCTTGCTTTGATTTTAACATCACAGCAACAAGAAAGTATAATTTACCTTTGGCTTGGACAGAAACTGTCTCTCGCCAATATGGATTATTGTACCACAAGCCTCATACTGACTGTACATTTGGTCGTCTGAAACTACAGGGGAATCTGCAGTTCCTGTCAGTAGGATATCTGTAAGTTTCCAGAGATTTTAGGTTTGCCAAATTCTAATGAAATACATTTTGTTTGGAAGTGGAAGAGCATAGGATATGCTATTGAGGAAACTCTAATTTCCAGAGCTAAATTTAGGATTTACTAGACATTGAAAACCATTTCATTTAGCTATAAGAGCTCTGGGTAGTAGCTGTCATTTTCTGACACATTTGAGAAAATGCTTGTAATCGAAATTTCAAGTGGAAATATTAAGAAGAAACCACACAAAACACATGTAATGGGACAGTAATCTCAGGTGTTGTTCAAATGTGAGCATCTCATTCATATGGGTTACAGCTGTTGGGAGAATAATAAAAGGACAACAATATGTAGACAGTTGATTTAGAACACTTTTAACATGATACCACTGACATTAAAATTTCCCTTGATGTCTACGTTGCTTAACTTCTTTTTTTTTTAAATGAAAGTCTTAGTAAGTATTCTTTTTGCAGAGTTTCTCTGAATCAAATAAGATTGTATGTTTTGTATGGTGTCTTTAACCTTTTCTGTAATATCTATGTCAATTTATTTTTTAACATATTGGTAATGTGACAAGCAATAATACTGCTCATACCATATTGAGCCATGAGGGGGCAGCTTAATTCAGTCCTAGTAAGGAAAAATGAAACCCTAACAGAGACCTGAAAAAGGTCTAAGTGGTTGCATTCTCACAGAGGTATGAGGAATTAGTATAAATATGGTGTGAATGAACATTTTGTGCTCTTCTTTCATAAGAGACTCTATATCTACAGTATTTTGAGTTGTCTCAATGGGAGTCAGAACAGTCTCTGGATTATTCTTTTCTAGGATAAGGCTGTTGGTTATTATTTTGTAGGAGAATTACGGTAGGATACTTTGTCATGTTCCTATAGGTATGGTCCAACTTAATTCTCAGCTGTGAAGTTTCCAGCGCATCTGTAAAATATACAGGGAATTCTACCATAGCGTTTGGTCAACTGACAGCATATAATAGCTAGACCCCAAGATTATAGCTGGTTATGTGACAGAGAATAAGAAGCCTGGAAAATAAAGCCCTGGATTAGTGACTGACTGACACTGACCAAGTACACATGATGTGAACTGTTTCAGACAATAAATGGTTTGAATGATCATAATTGTTCCAACTAGCAAGATGGGTTTCCTCTAGATGCTCCGGTTTCCTTCCAAAGTCCAAAGACATGCTGGTGAGGTCTTTGTCTCCTGGGAAAACTGGGCCAGGTGTGTTTGTGTATGTGCTCTGCGATGGACCGTCCATCACCATCACAAACCACAATAAATGGTTTAAATGATCATAATTGTTCTAACTAGCAAGATGGTTTCCTCTAGATGCTCCGGTTTCCCTCCAAAGTCCAAAGACATGCTGGTGAGGTCTTTGTCTCCTGGGAAAACTGGCCCAGGTGTGTTTGTGCTCTGCGATGGACCGTCCATGGTGTGCCCCACCTTGAGCAAATGAGCAATAAGTAAATCTAGAAACCCCAGAAATACAACAAGAAATTTGTGTTACAAAGTCTAAGACTCGTACTTTCCATACATATGATGGAAAAACTATTTTATACTATTTATAAGACTTCCACAGATTACACACAGTGCAAAATAAAAAAAAACAGGAAGCCAATTCAACAAGGCTGTAAGGAAATGAAGAGCACAAAAAACAGAACACGATTTTGTCACTTTTCAAGGAGACAATAGAGTTCAGCAAATCACCATCAAGCTACAACGGAGTTTGTGGAGGCTTTAGCTAGGGCAGATATGCTGTTCCACTGGAGAAACTTGGTCACCCCAAGATAAGGGAATGCAGTCAATGCAACATGAAGCACGCAGACAGCTTGCCAAGTGTGAATCAGCTACGACAAGACAAAGATGTTTGAGACACCATTAGAGAACGTAAAGTCTTCATCCATTCATGTGCTACTTTTTCATTTGTTCTTGATGAGTCCACTGACAAGCAGGAAAACTATGTGCTGAATATAAGACTGTAAACCTTACAGCAGTGCTAACTGACTGTATTCACTTAGATGCTGTTAACCACATCATCACTCAGCGATTTTAATGATTTAGACCATTTGGAAAATTGTGCAGACAATGCAACCAGTATGACGGACATTCAATTTGCTCTTCCAGGGCTCTTTCCAAATGTTGTTTAAATAACATGCAATTTCTTTACAATTTTCTTTAATCAGTGTGTTTTGGAGATGAGAGTTTTCTAAAGCTGATAAACTAGTGAGCTACACTGAGCAGATATCTGAACACTTCCCAGTCTCAGACTCCACTACCAAAAAAACGGCATAAAAGACAAAAAGTAAAGTGAAGTGTCAGAGTTGAGCATTAATACCTGTCACTCTTGGTTTTGAGCTGTCCAATTTAAAGGTCTACACAAATTGTTTCAGAGGACCTCACAAAAAACTGGGACTTGACTGATTATTTTCAATATTCTCCATAATATCTCCCCAGATACATGAGCAAATGCAACCAAACTGATGGACTTAATCACGTGTTTTGAAACTCACCATGTTGCAGTCCTCAAAGCTAATGTCCCAGAGAGAAACAATGGGTGTGGGGGGTATTTTAACTTTAGGTTTGCATCGAATGGCCAGTGTCTCCCACAAGGTTATTTCTCTCCCTATTCTGTGAGCTTTCTTTCATTGATCAAAGGTCCTCCTTGCGTAGACACATCACCACACAGTTCAGAGGTGACATGTGAGATTGTGAGACACATCTAACTGAGCCCAAGACCTAGAGGGGGGTCTCCAGAAGAGGGTGAAAATAAACAATCCATTGTTACTCCTACCCATCTGCATACAGACAGATCCTCAATCTGCCCCAAGCGGGTAGCTCTGCCAGCCCAAGACATCAAAGGGGCACTATACGATACGATAAGATCTCTTTATTAGCCACATACTGTACAATTACTTGTATTAGGAACTTGTCTTTTTGCATACCCCAGCTTGTTCTCCATGAGACACAGAGAGAGAGAGAAGCTGGGGGTCAGAGCTCAGGGTCAGCCATTGTACAGCACCCCTGGAGCAGTTGGGGTTAAGGGCCTTGCTCAGGGGCCCAACAGAGTAGGATTCCTCTGCCAGCTGCAGGATTTGAACCGGCAACCTTCCAGCCACAGCACAGATCCTGAGCCACAGAGTCACCGCCCCGCCCCTTCACGGAAGTCGGAAGGGCATGCTGTGAATTGATAAGGAGAGCAGAAGAGACTATGCGTAGCGGCAAAAGGGACAACACAGAGGTTTGCCCAGGCTCAGGGGGCCGGATGATGTCTGTATAGAAACCTGTGCCCTCAGGCCACAGACGTGGGACAACCTGGTACAGTACTAAGCGGGTCTCACGACATCCATACCCTCAATGCTGAGCCAGGAGCAGAGCAGACACAGGAAGTAAATAGGCTACACAACAGGACACACAGGAAAGACATGAATAATCACAGGGAACTAGGGACAGGACAGAAGTAGAGTGTAGAGGGTGTGACAGGCAATTCCACACAATCAGGAGAGTTCAGTGTGTTTGTCATATGCACAAGTGCAATGCAATGCTTATTTGCATGATTGCTCCAATACAAAGACATTAAGAAAACAAACCAATTTAAACACAGAACAACAACAGCAGCAACAACAACCAAGCTGTCTTATCAGTCAGTGGTAATCTGACAACAGTCAGTGGTGATGTATAATATTGCGTGGGGGTGCTAAACAGGTTGGACAAGACTGAAAACAGGGAGACAGAGAGGAAGCACAAGGGACAAAGGAGCAAGTGACAATGCACTGTGACATCTGGTCAACTGCAAACAGTCAGTTTCTTCATTGGCCTTTACTCACTAGGGGTGCCTACCCCCCATTGATCACTCTAACACTTATTCAAGTCCTGAAGTTTGGGACCTCTTAGAACCTCTTAGAAAACTCTTAGAATCAAAAAGCTTAAATCCATTTTCAAATACTCTCATCTTTATAGGCCCATTGTTTGGCTTTGTTTCAATGTAATTGCTCTGTGGAACTCTGACTTTCTAGAATGGATTCTTCAATTGGCAAACGTTCTGCATCAGGAGTAAGGGTAAGAGGGCCGACTATCATCCATGAATAAAGACAGACTGTAAAAAGCCAGTGGTATTTTCACCCTGCCTGTTGTGACAAGGTTCTCTTCTGGTTGCTTGCTGAGACAAAGTAGACCATCACAATATTGTCACGCCCTCTGCAGCCAGAGGGCGCTCCTTCTCTGTCCTGTCCCTAGTTTCCGGTCTGCTGTCCTTCCTGTCCCTCTCTTTCCCTTTGGCTGTGTATTTCCCGGTCTTGCACTCTGTCCTGGCTCAGCATTGAGGTTCGGATGTCCTGAGACCCGCCTAGCACCAGGGCGCCCCACGTCCGCTCCCTGAGGGCATAGGTTTCTATACGGCATTCCTGAACTCTTTGCACTAATGAGCCCGGGCCTTTTTCCCGTCTCGCCGCTACGCATATGGGTCTTTTTCTGCTCTCCTGCTCCCCACGGTTTGTCCCTTTGGACGTCCGTGACAAATATGTACAGCTCTCATGAACTCAGCAGTCTGAAGTGTTTCATCATCTTTGCTTTATAAGTCAGTTTTTCTTCTTAGTTTCCCTTGGGAAATTCAGATTGTATCTCCAAAAACCTTGTTTTCTTTATGAAAATTTTTCGAAAGTTCCAGATTTGCTCTCTGCACTCAGCTAGCTTTACTCTTAATGTCGGCGTCACAAAGACAGTACTTCTCCTCACCCTTGCTCCTAGACATCAGTCTGCAATTAACATCTACTGAGGTCTCTGCTTTTCCCAAGTACCATATTATACACATGACCTGCTGTGCCTGAGAGCCACTCACCATGAGCCAGCACCAACCGACTTGAGAGAGCTTGAGGAAATCTGACAAGAAGACTGGGGATCTGACAAGAAGACACCAGATCAGTGTACTAAGTGAGTGTAGACTGAGCCAAAAATACTTGCCGTTTTAATTTCTGTCAAAGCTGAGTTCATGGGTCTGAATACTATGAAATCAACATTTTTCAGTTTTGCACTCCAATTTTTGGTGAGGCCATAATGTATCGTACCCTTTGAAGTCCTTAGTTTAAGCATTCAGGTTAGAATGAAACACTGGGTTTAAAAAAATGTGTATGAGTTTTGTAAGTTCACAAATTACAGTAGGACACCAAAGGGAGAGACCTTTGCAAGGCACTGCATTTCTCCCACTGGCCAAGGCTTAGTCTGACCCAGTTCTTGTCTCTGTCAGTTTAGGTGGTGCCAACAAATCTGGAAGAAAATTCTCCCCTTGATGATGGAATACAGTAGCTGGGGTTATCACCCTCCCACATGGTGTGAGTCATGCGCTGGAGGTGGCGTGTTATTCCAGCCATAGCCTATTCTCTTCTTGTGCACTCTCAGTCATTCTCAATGCACATAGCAATCAAGCATTGCTGGGTGTTCAATCCTCACACCAGGTGAACAGGCCACAACCCTGAAGGCCTTTCAAGAGCTGACTGGATGAAAGGCATCAGTAATTTTACATTGATGAAGTTCAGGTAGGGAGGCTGCAAAGGAACAGGTAAAGTTTTTATTCCATGCTGAAAAGAAAAGAGACAACGTTTCAGCTGTGGGGCCGTCTTCAGGTGTCAATTACATTGAAAGCTGGTGAACTAAGGCCCTGCTTATGTGTTTTGTTTAGATTTGTTCTCTGCCATTTTCTCCATTGGCCTTTACCAATCATGGCCTCCTAATAATCTCCATCTATGTATTGGCTTCATCTCTCTGTTCTCCTCCCCACTGAGAGCTGATCTATGGCTGCCGTCGCATCATCCAGGTGGGGCTGCACACCGGTGGTGGTGGAGGGGAGTAACCATTACCTGTGAAGCACTTTGAGTGGAGTGTCCAGGAAAGTGCTATATAAGTATAAGGAATAATTATTATAACCTTGAAGCACAATAGCAACACATAATAGCAAAATGCTCCTGTCGTGTTAAAGTGTTAATTTTATTAACAAACACATAACGCTATGAATAAATTTCCAAATAAAACAGTTGTAGGCAAAGGCATTCTATGGCAGTATCTGCTAGTTTTGCAAATACTAACTAGCACATTAAAAATACAGCATATGTATGCGTATGAAAGATACAGTATCTTCTTGCCAGGTTTCAGGGATCATGGTTATTATTTCATAAATGACAAATTATTATGTGAGAGTTTTCATTTCAACTGACTGCCTGCATTTTTTTGCTGATATATCGTGTGTCATTGCGAATGCTGTTTTTCTGAGATTGCACAAGTCTCCACACAATCACTGTCACTAAGCACACAGCATACCAGTGTGTTTCTAGGAAAAGAGATGCAAAACCTTGTGGATACCTCAGAAAATCCAGTTTTGATGTAATATGAAGTTCAGTGTGAAAGGTAAAAACTGAGATATAGATGTATCTGTGAGCAGGCAGGACAGCTATCGGTTCTAACAGTCCTACTACATTACTCCAACGCAAAAAAAGGATAACTGCAGAATTGGCAATAACATTTGGCCTTCTTTTCTCTTGGAAGAGATTTCATTGTCAAATTCACTCTAAAAGTACAAGAGTGTTGCATTTCAATTGTGTTTGGATACAGTTCTACACAGCTGTACTTTTTTTTGGGTTGGGGAATATTATGATATAATTCAATATAAAATATTCTACTTGCAGCTGTGACAAACTGGAATTTCTGGCAGTTATATTAACTATGAACATGTGTGATTAAGCACCTTAACAAACCAGTAGCAACTTATTTCCAAATATGTAATATCCATATTTCCATAATCTCCTTTTGTCTCATACAAAACAAAACACACGTCCCATACATACATAACAAAAAACTACGTCAACTCTGTAGTGACGACATGGATTTCCAGAACCAAGCACTCAAAATGCATTCTTTTTTTTTTATCAACAGAGGATACCCCACCCATGTTATTGATAGGGCCCTCACCTGGGCCAAAAACAGCCCTCTGATCATCAACTCGACCAGGAACTCCCAATCTCACAACTGCATTCCTTTGGTGCTTCCCTACCACTCTAACACACTTTCTACCCCAGGACCATTACTAACAACTACTCCATTTTACAGGACGATTCCCTTTTTTCTAACCACTCAATCATCTCACGCCATCGGCCACCCAATCTACGTAAGCTTCTGGTTCACAGCTCCCATTGACCGCACTCGGCAATCATCCCCACCAGGCACCTCCCCCAGCAACAGAACTCGCTGCATCACCTGCAAATACATATCTAACAACACGCTCATTCAGGGCCCCTCAGGTCAATTCCGGATCACCCAGACGACACCCCCTACCTCCAGCAACCTCATTTACTGTATCTCCTGCAAAACATTCCCAGCTATCTATGTTGGGGAAACCGGAAGGAGATTAGGAGGAGGACCGCTTCAGAGAACATGTTAGGGCTGTGAAGATGAAAGATTTCTCCAAGCCCATAGTTTCTCATTTCACCTCAGACGGCCATGATCACACTGATCCCTCTGTCTCTGTTCTCAAAGAAGGGTTTCTCAACTCCCACAGCAGAAAGACTACAGAAACGAACCTCATCCTGAAACTAGATTCACACCTTCCCCCTTCTCTCAATGAAGGACTTATTTCTGTGTAATCTTTTCATGCCGGTTCTGACTTCACGCCTCCCTTCACCCCTCTCCACTTCGCACCTCCTGAGTGGCCTCTCTGCCTCCTCCCCTCTCCCAGCTTTTGTTCTTCTGGGCTATTTAATCTTTGCTGTCCGCCCTGTCCTTCTCACACCTGAAGAAGGCTTCACAGCCGAAACGTTGCATTTTGTCTCTTCACATTTCAGCATGGAATAAATCTATTACTTGTTCCTTTGCAAAACAACACACACTTCTTTCCATTACCTTTTTTGTACTGATATAGTATTCAAATTCCTTGCATTTTGGGTTGCATTCTGTCTTGATATATACATTCTTAATTTTCTTATAGAGCTGTTCAGTGTCAAAAGTCCATCCATTTTCTAATCTTTTTATCCAATACAGTAGTGTGTGGACCAATCCAAGAAATTTCAGTAAAGGAAGTGACAGAAGCTATCAAAGAGATGAAAGTGGGCAAAGCAACTGGACCATCAGGAATAGCAGCAGAACACTTTAAGAACCTCGATGAAGAGGGGATTCAGTGGCTGACGAGATTGCTAAACAATATTGCAAAGGAAGAGAGAATTCCAGAAGAATGGACAAAAAGCAGTATGGTTACCATCTACAAGGAGAAAGGAGACCCAGTGGAGTGTAAAAACTATAGAGGAATAAAACTTCTGGAACATGGATTGAAAATCCTGGAAAAAATTCTGGACAAGAGACTCAGGAAGATAATCAGGATCCACAACTCACAATTTGGATTCTCAGCAGGGAAAAGCACAACAGATGCCATTTTTGTGATGAGACAGTTACAGGAGAAGACACTAGAGAAAGGGAAAAAGCTGTATGTGGCCTTTCTGGACTTGGAGAAGGCATATGACCGTGTGCCCAGAGAGGTGGTGTATTGGTGCTTGAGGAAGAAAGGAGTACCAGAAAGCATGGTGAAGTTAGTTCAAGCAACCTATAGAGATGCAACTACGAAGATGATAACACAACAGGGAGAGACAAAAGAGTTTGAAATCACAGTTGGAGTACACCAAGGATCAGCACTAAGTCCTTTCCTTTTCATAAACATTATTGACACACTGACAGAGGAGGTAAGAACAGAAGTGCCTTGGGAACTCATCTTTGCTGATGATGTGGCACTGATGGCAGACTCAGAAGTAGAACTACAGGAGAAAGTGTTCAAATGGCAGAGGAGTCTGGAAAAGGGTGGACTGAAAATGAATGCAGAAAAATCTGAAATAATGGTAATGGAGAGAAGAGGAGATACTATGACCAATGTTGAGGAGACAAATGGAGGAAAACTGAAACAAGTTGATGACTTTAAATACCTTGGATCAAAACTGGTAAAGGGAGGAGAAACACTGGAGGCAGTAAAACAAAGAGTGAAAGCTGGATGGAACAAGTGGAGAGAAATAACTGGAATAATCTGTGACAGGAAAATTCCCAGAAAGTTAAAGTGCAAAATGTACAAGACTGTGATTAGACCTGTACTACTATATGGAGCTGAATGCTTGGCAGTTGGAAAGAGGGAAGAGAACTTGATGAGAAGAACTGAGAGATGGATTCTGCAGATTTCAATGAAGGATAAGATCAGAAATGAAGAAATCCGTAGACGATGTAGGGTGGTGGATGTGGTTGAGAAGATGCGAGAGGCGAGGTTATGGTGGTATGGACATATCATGAGGAGGGACGTTGAGGAAGTAACAAAGAGGGTAATGGAATTTGAGGTGGAAGGTAACAGAGGAAGAGGCAGGCCTAGAAAGAGATGGATAGATTGTGTGAGAAAAGATATGGAGGTATGTGAAGTGAGTGAGGAAGATGTGCTCGAAAGAGACAAATGGAGAAGAGCAACCAAAGCAGCTGACCCCAGGACAGTCTGGGACTAAGGCTGTGAAAAAGAAGAAGAAGACAGTAGTGTGGGGATGCTGAACACCAATGAGATCATAACTCTATATAAATTAAATCCACACAATCTTGAAAGTTGTTTCTGTTGGATCTTCAATTTTTTTCTTAAAGTATCCTAATAAAATTATACTCTTTTGGATTGAGACCCCTAAATGCATTAACTTCTTTTGCTTTGTTGCTGACTACACCACCTAGCAATTATAAGGATGCTAGTCTGCTTTTTCCCCTGCCACAGGTTCTTCTCTCCCAGAGTCACCAGTGCACCCACAGACAAGACAAAATACTCATCCTTCATAAGTTCCCATTTTATTACAGTCCAGTAATCGACCAATCACACAGATCCTTGTGTCCAGGTCTTCTCCTGAATCACATAGTAATGTGTAAAACCTCCAGTTTGGTCCACAAAAGAGCCAAAATATCCAGGTAGGTGTAACGCCATACTACTATCATTTTCTGCGATTCAGAATGAGGTAACAAAACGTCCAGTGACATGAAGTGGCCCTATTACATTGTAAACAAACAAGCTTGTGAACACATCTCTTTTAGTGTGATAGAAATGTTGCTCTTTGTAAAAAAATCCGTATTTAATGCACATCTTAACTCAGGTCTTAAACAAAACTAATAAAAGGATTTTTTTTCTATCGAGCACTGAAAATCATCCCATCCTCCCACTGCTCTTTCTTTCATTTGCTTTTTATGAACAAAAAGGGTTGGAATGGCACCAGGTTTGTACAGAAGTTTTGATTCAGTACCTGAAATAAATAACTGTCAAGTTTCGTAATCATGTAAACTCCAAAGTGGAGTTTGAATACACATGTCCTATCCCAAATTGACAATATTTGAAAATCAATCTATTTCTGTTGCAATAAATCACGTTAGACCAAGTGATTTTGCACCTGTATTAATTTATATGTAATGATATGAAACAGATATTAAAAGTGACATGGTTTTTAGATACTTTATCTAGACTCCGATATCAATAAGTGCAATTGAATTGAATTCAATATATAGACTTTGAGATGGTTTTGCTGACAAATACTACTCATTAACTGCATATAGATCACATTGAACATTTCAGAGGTGAAATGTCTGCTGCAGAACCTCTACTTATTTCCTCATACATTGAGCTAAATCGTGTCAAGAAACTTGTCAATGGGACCAATATCAGTACCCATGTTAATTACCCACCTCTTAGCTAGGGAACAAGCAATAGGTTTATTCCATGCTGAAAAAAAAGAAGAAAGAAAACACAATGTTTTGGCCATGGAGCCTTCTTCAGGTGTGAGGGAACCACTATGTTCAGAAGGCTCCATGGCCGAAACGTTGTGTTTTCTTTCTTCTTTTTTTCAGCATGGAATAAACCTATTACAGTACTTGTTCCTTTGGAGCCTACGCATGCTGACGCAGCTCCCCACCTGAACTACTGAATCTCTTAGCTAGTTTAATATCCCTTGGAAAAGGAAACAGTTTGACTTTCTGCTGATCCGGACTTCTGTTTAGTGTGCATCCACTGTGCTCTGCACAGCCAAATGCTCGACAGTAAGACATCATTTAAAATGTATAGGTGAATCAGAAAGCCAAAAAAGGATTAATGTTGTTTGGACACCAAGTTTCCCCTTTTTGCTTATAGGGACTAATGAGCAGGAAAGGCTGTTTTTACATCAGAATTTGCATGAACTCTAGCTCTCGTCCATGGTGATGTTATAGTACCAGCATCCAGCCACCAGAGGGCACCTACACAGTTACAGCCTACTTCATCCATTCTGAGGAGACGTAGGTTAACCAGGCCTCGTTAACCCATTGCCACACCTCCCCTTCAGTCTATTTACTATTTACGAGAAGGCACTGATGTGAAGCTCACAAGGTACAACCCAATACTAACCAAGGTAGAAACAGGCAGCAGGGTTTAAATAGACCGCAGGGGAGGTGTGGCGATGGGTTAACGAGGCCTGGTTTACCTACGCCTCCCCAGAGTGGATGAAGTAGACCGTAACACTGTAGGTGCCCTCTGTTGGCTGGATGCCGGTACTATAACATGCAAGACCAGTGGTTTGCAACAACGTGGCAACCACACAGTACAGCTTGAAATTTGTCAAATTTGGCTGTCCCGCCAATGAATTTATTTTGTTACAGAGATTTCTTACCTGGTCTGAGGAATTGGGACTGCAGATCCCCTCTAAGGTCAGCACAGTCCCTGACATGTGTTGTACCATACCCAAATTTTAACACTCTACAACACTAGGTGCAGGGTGAAGACAAGTGGAGCAAGGAGCCCACACTGCTGGGATTGTGGGAAAATGATGGGGTTAGATCTCATCTGAAACCCTTACTTCATCCTGCAGATTGGAGTGTAGCAGAGGCAGATCTGGTACCTGTAAGTGGACTCTGAATGGTCAAATAAACATAAGACAGGTTAGAGGCAAGAAGAGGCCTTTTCACCCATCTAGTTTGTATAGATGGTAGTGATCTGAAGATGTCATTCTGCCATTTCCTGCTGTGAAAGAAAACTAGAGTATCACCTTCGACCACACGGCTGGGCAGCTTGTTCCTGACCTTCATAACCCTTTCTGCTAGATGTGTCGACTTGCCTCTGCTTTATTCTCCGTTGCCGTTATATTTCACTATTGAGTCTTAAGACATTTTAAGCGGATGAGTAGTTCTGAACCCTGTGCAGGTTGCTGAGAGAGTCTGATGCCTACGAGCCCGAGAGGAGTGAGGCAGCAGAGTGGTCGGTAGTTTCAGGTAAGAGGTAGGATCCGGTTGGAGAAGGCCACGAGGCAAACAATTCCAAAAAAGGGGCGAGACGAAAGAGTAGCCAAAAGGTCCAACACTGGAAAGGTCTGAATTTCAGTAGCCAGGGGTTCAAGGACTTTGCAAGCTCAGGTGGCAGATAGATTCCTAATACCAAGCGATGTTACCAGGTGAACTGAGGGTTTAAATAGTGAAGGAAGGGGTGTGTGAGGGAAATTGGGTAATGAGGGGTTAACTAGGACCGGCTGCAGCCGTAAAAGACATCCATTGGGTTGACAGATTTATTTATATTTGAATCAAATCCCCTCACTATCTTCTCTGCTCAAGACTATAAAAGGTTCATCTCTTTCAGCTGGTCAGAGTTGAGCATTCCTTTAGGCCTGAGTATGAATCTGGTGACTGCTACCTGGATGGATCCAGTGCAGTAGAACCCAAGGCAGAGGGTTGTCCAGTCGTGAGCCTGGAGGGCTCGTGGGTCTGCAGCAGCACCTGAAGACCTCGGAGGAGCTATTAAATGAGTTCAGTTCACTTATTTACCAGGTGCTTTAGCTTGTTAAGAACTGGTTTGGAATGAAAATCTACAGATTCACTGGCCCTGTAAAATGAGGCTTGCACACCCCTGATCTGAAGGGAAAGGCTTCGTTTTCTTTCTGCTCCATTTTCATGTCTATCACTAATCTTTCCAGCAAAGGGTGATGTAGATTTGGTGTCCCATCACAATACCCTGGGGTGCTCTCTGAAAAATTAAAAGGAAAAGAGATTAAAAATCCAAGACACATAAGTTGCATGTCATTTAAAACTCTTTTGAGTCAATCCTGCTGCTCACCGTCATGAACAGCTGCACTGTTTATTTTCTTTTAACAGCCATAGCCACAGGTTCATATGCTTAACTGAACATTCATGCAACACAGTATTGTGAATGATGTGTCCTTCTTATCTACAAGACTAAAACATAGCCAAGGTGGGAGGTTTCTTTCATCTATATTGTTATTTTTAAGAAAGAATCTCAACACCACATTCTTTTTGACAGCCCCGTTTGCCTTGCATAAAAAGGGAAGCACCACTGAGGTCTGGTAATGCTGGGTCTGTCACTGTTCTGTAAGAGCTGCAAACCATGGTTGAATTAGATTTGTGAGCCTGTACAAGTTTGTGTCTTTAATTACTGTACCACTACCAGTTCATTGTAACTTACAATACATATGAGACAACATGAGTTTAGCAACAAAAGATTTTTCATTCTGTCTGTTGCTGTTCAGAGTCTGATAAAAAAAAAAAGATGAAAGGCACTAAGCTCTTACCTGGAGCTATTTCTATTGCTGGCCAAATGCCATGGGAGTCTCATAATTCTACCAGTTTGCCAAGTGTAGAAAATGTGCACCTTAAAGTTTATGTTTACAGAATTCTTCAAATGGTAGATTCAGAATTCAGCTGCCTCTCTTGTGATCATGACAGAAGACATGGATCTTTTCTTTAACCTAAGGCCATTCCTCTATGGAAAATGATGCCTTAAAGCTGTTATTACTATAACTTCTTTTAAATCTCATAATGCCACTGCCACTAATGATAATTTTATTCTCATTGTAGAACATGTGTCAGAACCCTTGTGGCCAATGACAGCAGTGTTAGCGACTTGCCAGCAGGTGGCGCTATGAAGCAGCATCTTTGAGGGAACAGTGTGCTTCTGCATCTCGAGTTCTTCGTCTTCGTGGTGCAAAGATATTCATGTCCCCTGCCGCCTGCCCCCTCTCCTCAGCCCCCTTTACCACGCTCAGCAATATCTAATTGCTCTTTTGTATAGTTTTGGAAAATAGCAAAGAAACTGGAACATCAAAATTGACAAGGAGTGGATGTACAGCGATTGAAAGACGTTGTAAATCATAAATTAAATTTCACAAAACTGCCCTTTTGTTGATTAGCAATTGCTGCTAGGTGCTATCAATTGAGTACAATTGCATGCCATTACATTGTTTTCAGACATTCGCTAAGCTGCAGTACCAGTGAGTTTAACAGAATCTTGCCTGGCACGAGCCTTCAGGGGATGATATACCTCAGTTCTGTATCACGCTGAAGGGCTTGTTACATGCAGCTGTGTTGGCAATTTCTCACTGTTTCTTAGGAGCTTCAATTTTTTTGTTTTTCTTCAGGGGGTCTCCAGTCAACGTCAGTGATGTTCTGTAGCCTGAATGTGACTTCATTTAACATAAAGATGTGTTTTTGTGCCTTACATAGGGCTGATCTATAACGCAGTGAGAAACTGCAGTAGTCTCTTGCTGTATGGTCACACGCAGACGATACTACATCTTTAATTAGAGAGGAACTCTATGTTTCAGGCAACCAAATCAAGCACAGCTGTTCCATTGGTGTCATTTGTCCCATTGTTAAAAACCTTTATTCACAAATATAACAAGGTTATTCGTTTTTCGCCGTCTGCTATACATTACAGTTTACAGGGACCAAGGGAACATTTAGTTGGCTGTGATACAGCTTAAATCAGGGTCCTGACTTTGACTGTGTCCATTGAGCACACTATTGGGGGTATCAGAACTGAACATTTTTGAAATTTTAAACAAATCCCCCAAATACGAAATGTCTGCTGTGTTTTGAAAGCTTTAAAACTGTGTATGCATTTAATTGGCTTTGACATAGGTATAAGGCTCTCTGCTCATTCTGGGGTCCCCTGCCATCTGTTTGGAGAGTTAGTGTATCCTATGTGCTCAGTTGGGGAAATGAGAATGGCCACTGGGGTTGGAACAAGTCATTCAGTCCCAAAGCCCCTGCTGGGGAGTACAGAAGAGCAGCCAGCAGTAAAGACCCACTGAGACCCAGCACACCAAATGCTGCAGAACCGCGGCTCTGGTTAGTGATATCAATACAATGACAGGCTGCCAGTGTGCGATTTTACTGGCAAACACAATGTCAGGAAAGAAACCAATTGAGTGCAATTACCAGCGAATGTTCCAAACGTTGCAACTATTTTTACAGACAGTATTTTAAGACTGAGGTGAATTTTCAGTCAGTTCTTCAGTCATAAGCTCCCCCGTAGTTCAGTCAGAAAGGTCACACACAATAGGATTCTGAATGAATTAAAAGGTTAAATGTACATCTGGATGTGAAAAGTACAAGGTTACAGCTGAAATGAAAAGAAGAATTTTCTCTTCACCTTGGGCTTGTCATGTTAATCTCAGGTTAATACTCTGCATACTCTACTCACAATATTTATGTAGCTTAGCCTGGCCTGATATATTTTCAAACTTAGCTAAAGCTGTTAAACAGCTCCACACCCCCCTTTCAAATCTGAACCAAACTCCATAAGTTTTAAACATAGTCTTCTGAGTCACACAAAATATCCTTGAAATTACCGAAACTAAAATGAATACAAAACACCAACCAATATGTTTATGTTCCTGCAAACATTATTTATTTTAACTTTCATCATTTGTGGTCATAGGTTATTAACACCCTGCTCAGAACTACAAATAAATGTGTGGCCACTATTTTGTAGTGTCTCAAAGCTCTACTCCAGCAGGACAATAGTATCTGTTGGTTTTCATTTCACCCAAGCTGATAGCTACCTAGACCAGTCTACTTATTGTATAGGCTTAAAGCAGTCCTTTAGATGCTAAGGATACACATAAGACCTGCTGTATCACAAAGCAAAGCCCTTGCTAAAGCAATATTGTCTTACTGTGTCAAACTTAAAACCACTCTGGGTGACTGAAAAACAAGAATAGTCTTGACTATTATATAGTCTTGACTATTATAGACATATTTGATTAAACCTGCCTGAGTCCAGTCAGAGAGAGCATCATATTCCTTCATTAAATAGCCTATCTGCATCCACAAAGTGCACAGAATACTGATTGTACCAAACGTTCTAGTCCTGTTTGGTCTCGCTAACTACAGAAGACAGAAAAAAACAGATGTCATTATTTGTACTTGGTTCTTCGGAGTCATTGTACAGGGAGCAAAGATTTCAAGGTAAACCAAAAGAGGAAGTAACACATTGATTCTGAAACAGATTACAGGCACTGTAACAGCAGCATTATTAACAAAAGGACAGATGGGTTAAAGTCATGCTCAAATTAAAGAACAATATGTTAGGAATCAAAAGCAATAAGGATATCACAAAAGGAAAACATACAGTTTGCCAAAGTAAGTGACAAAAATCAACCAAAGTGTGACTGCTGGTTCAAAGTAACTAATATGTGTGCTGTGGATCATTAAAAAAAATTAATATAGGAAACATATAGGATAAATGCAGAAATGCATGGCTTATGTTACTGTGATAATACTAAAAAAAGTGCAAGGGACACCTCTGGGTACTTCTGTTTCCTCCCACAGACTAAAGACATACCAGTAGATTAACTGGCCTTAGTGAGAGTGTGTGCGAGTCTGTGTCTGTGTGTACGCAATGCTTTTGGCATAGGCTCCTGGTCACTGTGACACCGAATTCGATAAGTGGTTAATGAAAGTTCATGGGGCTTCATGTGATGAACTGCAATTTAATTACAATTGATAATAATTATTGAGCGAGATGCCTCAAACTGAATGTAAAAACATCCCAGTGTTATAAAGAGAAAGAAAGACACTTTATTTATATAAGCTTTTTATATATTCTCAGATGTCCAGATTAGTGATTGAAGGAAAGTGTTGTAACAGAGAACCAGATTTTTATTTCCTGGATTATGTGATCCAGTCTTCCTTGCTTCAGTGCTTTTAATCTCAAAGAACTTCAGTGCTTTTTACATATAGGTCATGTTTAACATCCAAGAATCAGACATTTACGAATGTTATTGAACATTTAAGTATAACATGTTTTGTCTTAACCTGTAACCTGTATTTTTAAGAGGTAGCATCCTGGCCACAGGATGAAGAGACTTGGACCCCGGTTCAGAACGAGGAGTTAACCAAGGGGCAACTTGCAAATGTGGAAATGGGGTATAGGAGGGATGCCTGATATAAAATTTGAGAAAGTTGTACAGCCTGAGATACTGTATATATATATATAAATCTATATATCTAAATTGCTGCAATGATTATAATTTAGAACAGCTGGATGAAACTGGCTTGTTTGCCGAGAATGTAACCTGGTTAGGGACCTCCATGAAGTATCCCACTGCTTCCACCAATGAGGTTCAGCACCTGCCTGGGTGACAAGAGACTTTTCTGTGCCAGTGGGAGCATTGCACAGTAGATCAGTAGTGTAGTGAGAGAATGTTTTTAATCTTAAGAGTGACTTAAGAGGGAACTTCAGGGAACCCAGATGTGTTATCATATGTGATCGTACACGAAAAACATCAACTTTAAGGTAGCTAGAAGACTTTACAACTGAACATAAAGTTATTGTTACTGAAGGCAACCTAGCAATACAGTTTTTTACCTTTTCATTTTGTTATTTTCAAAATGTAATTAAAATATCGCTCACCTTTTCATTATTATTGACACAATTATTCAATTTATCTTACTTTCATTTCATTCATGTGATGGACAGATAATAACCTTTAAAGCTAATATACTTGGAATCAGAAATTCCTGACCCAATTCACTTTTTAATTCAACACAAGCTATATTCTCTGTACAATCACTTTATTTAAATAGCATACAAATGAGCAGAGCACATCCATATTCCAAAACCTAAACTTTAAACACCTTCATAGGTGAAGAAGGACTGGGCTGGTGCAACATTACAGCCAGGTCGGTCATTTCCTCAGCCAGGTGATTTAATGCCAAACTCTAAGTTATTAAGTGTGCTGTCCTTTTTATGTCCATTTGAAACCTTTTTATTAAAATATCTTTAATTCTCTGGCTAATGGTTTCCTTTATGTTCAGGTGGTATTATTTTTTTCATATAATGCATTTCAGGCTTAGACACAATCTGTGTCTTCACAAACTGAAAATAAATTTCACAATAGAGCTGTTATGTTCTTTTTTCCAGATAAAATAGTGTTATTGCAATCCTGAATGCGCCAGGAGATTGACAGCGAATGGAAATTCACAAAACTAAAGAAAAACAGAACCACGTTTGGTTTGTTCTCAGAAAATCACAAGAATAAATTTTCCCACCCCTGTTACATTTTTTGAATTCCCTCTGCTGTCTTTGTCTTTGGATATTGGATAGCACAGAAAGCAAACTCGCTTATGGGCTGTCATAATTTTACTATTCGGAGAACGAATACTATTCTTTGCTCACTGTGCAGTGGGTCCCTGCAATAGTAACTCTATTCAATAATTGTAATGTTATGATTCCTTGAGGATTTTGGAGCAACATAATCCTGCTTACTGTTTCCTAAATAATTTCATTAAAATGTGACATCACTGAATGTTTGCTTATACTACTGTATGTAGCTATTTTTATACTCTACCAAATGGATTATGAGCCAAAATATCCCATCTTGTTTGTTTCTATTCTTATGTACTTTTTGCTTTAATCCCAGACGTTCTTCTAGCATTTTCTTGAAGAATTCTAGAGAATCAGCATCAGTATTTTTGGGGAATGATTTTTATTTAGTGCTCCTGAGCAAAGAGATTTTCCTTTGGCAAAAAGAATGACAACATAAATACAGGAAACAATACGATGAGGAGAAACGTGTTAATACATACAATAATAGAATTATAAATAAAACTGTCTAGGGATATGTGTTTTACAGAATTCCTTTTTCAGAATAACAGCATCAGTGTTAAATCTTTATGCATTATGTTAGATTTCACTGCCCCTATAATCCAAACCTTTCAGTGACATGCATTATCTTAAAATCTGAAACACACTTCAATTTTGTTTTTGAGAATTGTGCTTTCATATATAATATTCACATTAAGTCATTCACTGAGAAAATCACTTTTCTATTGTCACAAAAAGATTTTATTACACTTTCAGATGCTACTGGTAATCCGATCAGATGTCTGAGATCTGATGTTCTTATGGCAGAATCCTATAGCTTTCAGTGTATCCCTTTTTAAAGGACTTTAAAAAAAAACATCTGCATTAGCTCAGCTCATCCTTCTGTTACCTGGCATACGTGATTAATCATATCAAAAGTGGGTGGGAATTAAGTAAATATTTTGACCTTTTCAAAAAGATAATATTAACATATTTGTCTGATGACCTAGTTTGGCAGAGATTCTTGTAAAAAAGTTTTGGAAAGCAGACCCTGCATTGAGTTGACCCAGGAACAAATCCATTAGAAAGATTTGGATATGTATTGTTGCAGTTTTGAAGACAACATTTGAAGAAGTAAGTGAGACAGAAACCATGAGAGTTTTGTGGACAGTATGTAAACAGCAAGACATACATTTCATTATCATTAGGGAGAGTTAACACTAAAGTGATTTTGAGGGATAATTTTTAAAATGGAAAAAAGTTGTAATGAACATTTTATACTCAGTGATTGTTGTAATTTTCTGGATATTGAGTTCAACCACATTCCACATCAGGTGTGTCTGTTAAACATTTAATGAGAAAATTGCAATGTGGTAAAACAGCTGTGCCTGAAATCTGTACATCTGGATAGACACTGCTGGCACTGCAACAAATCACCCCCTTTAAAAAATCAAAATGCTAATACTCACAGAAAGAGTCTGAAGTAATTATTAAATGACAGTTTTTCACTTGTAATAATAAGAAATTGGTGCTCATTCCTGTGGTGTATGTTACCTGAGATATTTTCAGTTTTGGTTTGTATTATAGCTATACAGTATCTACATTTGTACACTCCCAGCTGTTTAATGTTTGCAATCTTTGCAATTCTGATAAGTTCTTCTGAGGCATGACTAACATTTTCAGTTTAGTTTTGATAGACTACTGAAATATATTAACATATTATATGTGACATACTGTATGTAATAGTTTATTCAATATTACTGATAATTATGGATCTATAAAGTGGGCAGTATGGTCATATGACAGATTGCACTGCTGCCTCATAGCTCCTGGATCTTGGGATTGGTTCCAGCCTGGAGTTCCTCCTGCTTTGATTTTGCATGTTCTCATGATGTTCACCAGGTTCTCTAGTTTGCTCTTGCCACACTGTGTGTATGCCTGGGGACAGGCTTGTCATTATTTCAGGTGGGTAGCTGCATCAGTATGCGTAGGCTGCAAAGGAACAAGTAATAGGTTTTTTCCATGCTGAACAAAAGAAGAAAGAGAACACAACGTTTCGGCCGTGGAGCCTTCTTCAGGTATGTGAGAGACAGGGCAGTAGGCAAAGGTAAAGTAGCGGAAAAAACAAAGGTTGGGAGTGAGGAGGAGTAAGAGGCAGGAGCAGGGGACAGAAAGAGAGGCCAATCAAGAGGTGTGAAGTCAGAATGGGTGCAGAGAGGTGTGAAATGAAACTTCCAATGAATGGACAAAATTTAAAAGAACAGTAGTCTGTCGTTAAGAGAAGGGAGAATGTGTGATCCTAGCTGCAGAATAATTTTGGTTCGGTGGTCTTTGCCCTGTCTCTCTCACACCTGAAGAAAGATCCATGGCCGAAATGTTGTGTTCTCTTTCTTCTTTTTTATCAACATGGAATAAACCTATTACTTGTTCCTTTGTCATTATTATGACCTTTATCAGGAGCCAACGGATGTTCAAAAACGGTTTTATAAAGCATGTTTTCAAGAACAAAAACTAAATAAGACTGGCTTGAGGTGAGCTGTACTGATGTGGAACCAGGATAGACAGGTTGTGAATTAGTGTTTGCTGAAGTTTTTTAAAATTGAATGGTTGAGGATTGATTCCTAGTCAAACCCCTTAAAGAATAAGAGTTATCAGCTACATTTGCAAATGGAAGTTTGGCCAGGGGAAAGAGTCGAGGGCCAACACTGTAACAGTTGGACGCCAACAGATAGGAGAGGAAACCTGTCATTGTAGTAGCCAAACTCATGACTGGGGCATGGGCGCCAGTGATGATAAGGCCTGTAAACGAGGAGCTCTGACTCAGTTTACACTCGGAACGGAGTGAGAGTCAGCTACCGGGAATGCTCCAACAGCATTGAAAGAGGGGGAAGGAAAGAGCTGGATCAACAAAAAGAGGGTGGGGCCATAGGTGTGGGGCACAGCTGGTTGTCCACTTAACTAGCAACAGAGAAAGTGGGGGTGAGGAAAGAGAGTGAGTGAGTGGAAATGTCTGCTGTCATTCTGGAGTTCCAGGAAGGCTTGACGACATTGGATGGACAGGATGAAAAGAATGGCAGGTGCAGACAGACAGTTGTTTTCCATAAAGGAATTGAGGTTGAAAAGCTGCTTATTTGAGAGGAGGCAAGAAAACTCCCTTCCTGGTTTGGATGAGATGTGAAGTAAGGTCTTAGCAATGCCTCCCACAAGACCAAAACAGCAATTGCTAGAAAAATGCACGTAAAGTTGTATTTATATATAAGTGAGTGGAAGTGTAAGATTACAATTTGGCTTCTGTTTAACAACACTAAAAATGAAAAACATTTTTACATTATCTTTAAAATTAATGACTTGACAAGGCTGTTACCTGTTACTTGACAAAAGATGCTGCCTTTTTAAAACTTTTCGGGCGACACTGCATTTGAGAAGCCTCCCTAGACTGGCAATAACTTGGCACTGTTCTCCAATCAACTTTTTAACTCAATTACTGATCTAGAGTAATCAGAGCCTTAACAGATGATGCATTTGTATGAGCACAGTGAAAAAGCTTTTGTCTTTGCAAGAATTGTTTCTTAATACCTGCATTTTCAATTTAAATGTTATCCTTTCATTCAAAATGTCAAGAACTCCCTTAAATAAATGTCTTATTTCCAATTGAGCAACAGACAAATTAGTTCAGAACTTTTTTCACCAGGTTGGGTATAAGGCTGTGTGCTGCAACTGAACATTTCTGAATAAAACAGCAAATTCCTTACAAAATTCAAAGTGTATCTTGCATCATATAAAATACTTCAGTAAAAAGAATTAGCACTATATTTTAAAGCATGCAGATCATGTTACTGTATCACAAACAAGGTGAGAATATCTCAATTAACAGGCATGTACAGTAATTTAATTAACAGCCATGTAAACAGTAACAAAGATCCCTTACTACCAGGTTATTTCCTTTTTCTTAATGTTTTTTTTTTAATTATTGTGAGTATGTGAGTACATATAAGCCCTACACTGATAAGTCCTTGCCTTATCAGATCACAAGCAGTGAATTTCTATTGTGTCTTGAATATAGTAGGAGGATTCCCATTTTGATCAATCAGTCAATCTGATTACTTCATAGCATCTTTCAATACAGAGTATTCTCGAGACACTACATAAATTGTAAACAGTATAGAACACAGAATATACAACAAAACCTGGTGTAACTGAGAATGTTAAAAGAAATGGATAGATGAAGAATTAAAGGCCAGTGAAACCATACGTTTTAATATGAGATTTAAAAACCCTATTAACATTAACCATGTAAACCATATACACCTATTAACCATATAAACCTGACAACAGAAGCTGCATCTTTAAAATGGTCAAGAGAAGTCTTTAAATTTAGATGAGGGTATGAGGACAAGTAAAACCTACAGTATCCCCATCAATCTTAGACCACTGATGATCAAAAGAGACTTGGAGAGCCTGGTGGTTGGCTCATTGTGTGAAATAGAGCTAAAACCTCTGGTCTAGACGTGTCTTTTAATCCAAAACACTGTTTTGTCTTAATATCAATTTTGAATGTTCTAGGCAAATTAGCAACAGTTTTTTTTTTGTTGGTATGTAATAATAATAATAATAATAATAATAATAATAATAATAATAATAATAATAATAATAATTGCTTACACTTACAGTATATAGCACTTTTCTGGACACTCCACTCAAAGCGTTTTACAGGTAATGGGGACTCCCCTCCACCACCACCAATGTGCAGCCCCACCTGTAGTGTTTTTGGGCTGAGAGTTGGGTATTCACACATGTTTTTCATTCTGTGGCATTAGCTTTTTGATTTTTCTGTAAAGATCAACTAACCTGGAGCATGGGATTGTGCTTTTAGGGGATACTGTTCCACCTTGTTTTCTATGTTACAGTCTTCAAAATTCATAAATGTGCTTTTGGGTCATTGTATTTTCTTTCTTCACATGACCACATCTTCTTCACACTTAAAAACAATAAAACAAATGCACACATTTCCCAGAGTGAATCAACTGAAACAGCTGTATTCTCTCATCGTCTGCAAAACATGATAGACCTGAGGGAAACGAGAAATGAAGAACTGGGGTTTAATGTTGTTAAAAGCTAATCAATTCCTATGTGTTGTATCGCTGAAAATCTCTTGTTTTGTTATGTGTAACTTTTCTTGAATTTGCTGAGAAAACTGGATTAAGTAAATCTATAGTATGTTATTGTAGCTGTGCTTCCAAGCAGTGGATCTTGGTTAGATTGGGTTTCATCAGCTGAAAAAGGGTGGGTAAGAATGTCTCATAATGCAGCAACACAGAAAGCATGCAGGAATATAGTGACCGTCATTTCGTCGTTTCACTACGAACAAAAAAGTAAAAGTGGTCAATTACCAAAAAACACTTATCATAACAAAGTCACCATGTATAAGAACATTTTCAGCTTTGTTTCAGATGACCTCTCTGGATTCCGCAAGAATTGTTCTTTTTCATTTCCTTCTGAGACATTGTGAGGGACCTCAGTGAAATATAAAACTGGTTTGTCCCTTGGAGGCTTCTGTAGAAAGTAGCCATTTTGGCTCATCTGGGAAACAGGGGGAGTGGCCGAGCCAAAATGGTGACAGACAGTCCAGTATGTGATTTTATCTGCAGGTGGGGATAATGAGTCCCAGCTGCTATATTAACCTGACCAAACCAGGAGTATTCTCTGGTGGACAAGACTTGTGAGGTAAAGAGGTACATATATGCTGTTATTATTTGAATAATTTGGGGTTTGGATCTAGTCCTATATCATTTTAAGTTAGAAATGAAATATTTAATATAGATAGGGAAATATTTAAGCAAAGTGTAGTTAGGATTCTAATAAGGAGTTAGTTGTTTATTGTAGCTGTTTTGATTTGGTGCCAAAAGAATACATTGGCCTGTTAATAGAAGGACCTGTACTCAGCTTATCTTTGAGATCGGTCATACACACTACGCACTACACATCTCACACTTGGACACCTCACTTGGTTTGCTTGTAACAGGAGAAAGCTGCTATCCCACGGCCTTTACCCGAGCAGCAGTGATATGAAACAGTCCATGATAAGCAACTTTCTGTCTCAAGAAGACAATGCAGCACACAAACAAATCCCTCCACCACACGTCTGTATTGTAAAACTGCACATCATGTTTTCTGACACTGCAATGCAAATAAAATCACTTCATTTTCTTGTTTGTTCTTTAATTGGATAATTGGGGTCATTTTAATTTATTGAAAGCTTTCTTAATTTAATTAATAATAATAATTGCTTACACTTATATAGCGCTTTTCTGGACACTCCACTCAAAGCGCTTTACAGGTAATGGGGACTCCCCTCCACCACCACCAGTGTTTATCCCCACCTGGATGATGTGACGGCAGCCATAGTGCGCCAGAACGCTCACCACACATCAGCTATCAGTGGGGAGGAGAACAGAGTGATGTAGCCAATTTATAGATGGGGATTATGAGGAGGCCATGATTGGTAAGTGCCAATGGGAAATTTGGCCAGGACACCAGGGTTCCACCCCTACTCTTTTTGAGAAACGGCCTGGGATTTTTAATGACCACAGAGAGTCAGGACCTCGGTTTTATGTCTCATCTGAAGGATGATAATTTAAGAGGGCTAATTTATCTATATATACTGTGGATGTTGTATTTTTAAATGAACCACAGGTTTGTGAAATCATGGAACAAATGCAATTACTTGTCAAATAAATTGAAAAGATAGCAGAACCACTAGCATTATAGCATTAATTACAGTACTTTAACTCCTGTTAGTCTGTATCAGACTGTACTTTTGTGGTGATACTTTTAATGTTGTGTTTAATGTGAGACCTGCAAGTGTCCTAAAATAAATGAACAAAAACAGCAGCATTCGGCATGTACCATATTAAAGAATAAACAAGGTGCCTAGGCATTATGTGAGCATGCTAAAGCAGCAGTGCTTCCAATTCTGAGGTCTAATGCTAACCCCGAGAACTGGAAGTCTTTATTTAATTTAATAAAACCCACAGATTAAATTAAGTGTTAAAATACACAGAGTCTTCCTTTTATCCCCCTCAAACGCTGCATCAATCCTGCAACAAAAAATGAAACTTTGATGCAGCCAGTTGTATAGTTTGCATTGAACAATGAAATAGTGATGAGGACATAGAGTGGAACACCTTAATGTCTTTCGAATTTCAGCCAAGCACTAAACCACAGTGCTTGAGTGCCTAAGGCCCTGAATTCACTACAAAGCATTTCTTTCAGCCATAGCCCTCACCTACACCGCTCTGCCCTCATTAAATGAACATGGGAAAGCTGTGCTGAATAAACAAGCTAAAGGTAAACAGTTACGATAAGTCATTTATTTATTGTGGCGATGCAATTTTTTTTATCAATCCACATTGGCTTTGCCTAGGTAGTTGACTAGCTCAGGAGACCCTCTATCAGCTCAAACTAACCACAACTAGCCAATTGCATTCTGCCATTTTTTATTTGATCTATGTATTCTGCTTTTAAGTATCAATTTTGTGAAAGATGCTTTACTAAAGTAAAGAATGGTTGTTTGTTTGGTCTGTGTGATTGATTAATTATTTGATTGACTGACTGATATCCTTAACTTAACCCAGCCATTCCTGGACTACACAACTCCACGTGTATTCTGAACAGCAACATTTATTGGTTAAGCTTCTCACAATTTTCAAGATCCACATACTGTATACAGTATATTTAAGATTTGTTTTTCTAACAATTTAGAAGCAATTTCGTTATGCAACGAGAAATGGATCCAGCAAACATATTAATTTGACACCACATCTGATTTCTCTAAATGCATAGTGTATCATGTATTCTGGCTTCATTAATCAAAGTCAGCCTGTTTTGGATCTCGCCATTCCACTGTTTGACTGTTTATCACAAGTGGGGGGGATTTAAATTCTGCTCAGAAAGAGGAAGTAATCCTCTAAGATACTAAAATGAACTCTCCTAAATACGCCTAGTAATAGTTGACTGTAGATTGCTGTGGGAAAAGCATGTAAAACCAAGATTTGAAATTAAATTTGGAAGCAGCAATAGACAATACATCATAGTGGTTCACAATAAATGGTGAAAATTTCAGACTAACTCACAATATAATATAATGGAGAAATCTATCAAAAATAGACCGTTTTTGCTCCCAATGAATCAATTCAAACAGCGGTTTTACAGTGATGGAATGACAATTTATGAATAGGATTAACAGTTGGGTGTCATTCTGTATCTTCACCATTTTAGCAAGCACCGGTCTGTGTGCTAATCAGGAACAGATCAGGGGAAACAGAGGTAATGACAGCTTCAGCTTTTACCATCACAATTGCATGGGAAAGGATCCAGAAAGCCTTTCCCTTTTAGCAAGTCCCATCAGGACTTGTTGGTTTGTATAAAATCAATTTAAAGTTCTTACAAGTAATGGAAATACTTTTTTTGATATATAGCAAAATCACTTGTGGTTTCAATGTACAGAAAAAAAGTGCATATTGCCTCCAGTAACTCAGGAATTCAGCGCAGTAAAATAAAATAAATAAATAGGAAAGTAATATTTTCTGCAGCTGCTCATGGATTAAGTTACATAAGTATATGCTTCAGAAAAGGTTAACTTCGCACCTGAATCTTGTATACGTGCCAATACAAGAAAATGCAGTCCGATTGCACGGCAGCACTGAAAGCCAAGCGGTGTAGGATGATTTTCTACAAGTATCCCAACAAGTGTATTACAACAGTTACCATTTGTATTGTGGTATTGTACCTCTCTCACAGATATTCACAGGGACAGAAAGAAGATAGAGAAAATAGGCACCTTTTCTGAGTTGGTAATATCCAACTCAATGTGATGAACATGAAGAACAAGGCAGTAGTGTGGTTGGTTTTAGAAATGATGCCATTATAGTTCGTTTTTAAAAACAGATCCAGCATCTTGTTAAAAATGGCAGAAATCAGTCTCTTAATAAAATGTTCCTCAGTCAAAAAGAATATTTATGCATATACTTTCAAGCTTATGAAAGGGAGGTCTGCTCGAAAATGAATAAGAGCCAGAACTGTTTCTAGAGACTAGTGATATAATATTGTGTACATCAGAGGGCATGAGGGACTATGTACAGAGTAACAGAGTAACAGAGTAACAATGTAAAAGCAATGAAAAGATATGCAATTTAGATATCGAATCTGCATATTTAATGTGATTGTTTCTTCATGCAGACCTACTATTTTACTATACACAGTTAAGTGTATATAGTACTGTATTTTAAGCCATAATCCAGGTTTCTACTGTATAAACGTCCAGGCATGTTACAAAATGTTTAAGGGGACATTATACCAGGTAGAAACTGATTCTTTCCAGAGTGAGAAAGTGTTAATGTAAAACCCTAAATTTAAATGTAGTTTAGCAATCTCAGTAACAAATACGTTTGGGCTATGAGTTAGCTAGGTTCCATATTGACATGGGGTTTTATTTAACAGCGTTGTTATAGATGAATCCACTTGGTTTTCAAAGTTGTCCTAAACATCTGTTGAAATATCAAGTAATACTGCTAGGTTTGTTGTGCTCCCAAATGGTCAAATGAACTTTATTAGTGGGCCTAAGAGCTTGATTTTGTAAGATAATGTGTTTTGGGTTATTAAATGAACAAGAAAAAAGATGAAGAAAAGGAATTGGGGAAAAAAATACCAAGTTCTAGGAAGCCTTTTCTCTAAACAGTGAGCAATCGTTCCTCCTTCTGCTTTTAACATGAATTAATGTAAATTCCAGTCGTTTTTAAGTCTAGCTCTGACGCTCCGACTCACCGGAGCTCTGGAATTTCGTAGGGGTGTGTGAATCTTGCAGTAATGGCATTCCAGCCTGGCTACATGGCTGCTATTTCCCAACAATCAATCATGGTCAGTAACAGCGTGTTACAAGGAAAAGAGCAAAGACCAGGGTGAAGTTTGGGTAGAGGTCTGTGTTTTTAGGGCCTAGTCAGACATCTGTGATAATGCCTTGATAACCAGATGGTTAGCCTTCAGCACTACAGATTACAGTCTATGGTGAAACCAAGCTGGATAGGTGAGAGAACAAACCGATCTTTGCGGCTGACCGAATTCTAGACCTGGTCTAGAATCCATTTTGAGTCTATGATCGCAGTGAGTGAAAAGCACAGCTGTACAAATATCTCTCCGGGTTATCAATGTAATTTGACAATTTGTCCTCGACTGGCTTACCTGGCAAAATATTGGAATAGTTCTGAAGTGAAATAATGTGATTTGCCTTTCACTTTCCCCTTCAGCAGAATAATCAAACGATGGTGGGTCTTGCATATGTTGTTTAGAATCTGAATTAAGGCTTAAAATGATAAATAAGCCACATTATGTTTTCAATCTCACAAAGGAGCGAATTGATTGACACAGCCAATGATGAAAAACACATTCTAACATTTTCCCTTATTTGCAGACTACATACAAAAATGGATCACAGGAAAAATGGGTAGATTGTATGTTAATTACTGTATGGTTATTATTCCTTATTTTTCTATTAGCTTGTTAACCAGTTTGGGAATTTTCTTCTAAATTTATTCATAAACCACTTTTAAATTAAAATAAAAAAAATCAATATAGGTGCTTAAAATATTTATTATACCATTGTAAATTGCACATTATGATCAGAATCTCAGCAATGTATAAGTCCCCCCTTTTCTGATCTGTGTAAAATTACATTACAATTAATTACTTGATTTGAATCTCATTGCCTATGAACACATCTGGGCGTATCACTGCTATCTTATCCCATAAACCAAGCCGCTCCCTAATGCATTGAGGTAAGAAAAAAGAAAAAAAAGAATAAAAATAGATATGTACATACATAATTCACAAGCTTTGTATTTCATTACATTTCCTCATCAGGGGTGAACTACCTTACAAAGATAGGCTTTATATGGAATCTAAATTGTTAATAAAACAAATTGTGGATATTAAACAGGTCCTAAAGAAGGAGCAATTACAAGAAAGGACAATTAAGCTAATACAAGATGAAAAAATAAATAAACTGTAACTTTGTCTTAGAAACAGTTTCCATTAATGGAGTCTCATTGCAATAGTCATTGAAATGGACAAAAGACAACAGTCTCGAGGTAGACGGGCCAGCAATGGTTTGATATTGGCCTTAGTTGTGCCTTAGAAACTAGCTCACAAAGGTGAACACAGAAAGAACGCAATGAACAAGAGCCTTTCTCTATGTTCTTGAAAAGAAAAGATATCATATGATTAATATAATGTCCTGAATGTAATGTGGAAAGTATCATTTTTAAGGTACAGTTTTTTTCTTACTTACGACCACTCGTGGTAAATAAATTACATGCCATGTAAGGTACATGTACAGTAGTACAAAAATACTGTGTAATTTATGTGAATGACTTAATTACATGTACATATGTGCTATAACTACAGTAAAATAAACCTCATAGCACATGAGGAGGGCATAGAGCTCCGACTTGCAGAATTTCAATATCTTACCATCTTTCAGGGGATAAACATCTTTAATGCAATACATGATAGTGTCTTTTCAGCCTGAACACAATGTCAGCACACAGGGCTCAGGGCTTCATACATTTATGACCAAGAGGTTAATGAATAAAGTATGTGTACTACTCATGCAAACAGTCTTTTAGGCAATTATGCATAATTAATCTATGCAGTAGTGTGCTATGTGTGTTATGAAATTTCAGTTATGCATTATAAACAGTAGTGCACTGTGCATATAATAAACTGTATATAAAATGCTTTTTAACTGTACTTTACTGTAATAAAAGTGTATTCTCTACAAAACTAGAGACTAAGGGTTAGTTGCCTGAGCTCAGCCAGACTTTTATTGTCCACAGCCTGTTTTTTCCACAAAGGAATAGATCTTTGCTTCCTCAAAAGGTTGCATACATGAGGTAGCGAGGAGAATGCTACAGAAGTAAAGAGAACCCAGAAAGAGAGAATAAACTTTCTTTTTTCCCCCTCTGCTCAGTGATCCAGCACAATGCACACAAAAGCTACTGTGTATCAGTGTAATGTGTTGAAGAATCGTACCAGCTGGTCAGAAAGGAAAGAAGCTTTGAAGGCATTTAAATAAATGTGCAGGTCACAAAACAATGTCAGTTTAACTGTTTTTTATATTTTCAAATCTAAATAGATTTACTGGTTTAATATTTGTATTTTGCTTATCTTCCAAGTCAAATCTTCCAGCGACGTCACATACGACACATCTTGGGCGATTGTGCTGGGTAATCCTTTTCTGATCAAAGTGAATCTTTAAATTTATGGTAATGGAGTCTAGTAACTGCAACTTTACAGTTACCTCCCCAATGCCTTCTGTCCCTGTTCTCTTTTTTTGTCTTTGAACAAGAATACAAAAACATAAGAAAGGTCACAGATGAGAGGCAGCGGTCTGGCCTTTATTGCTCACTCGGCTCAATAACTAAAGAATCCCTTTTGAGAACCATATGTTCCAAGTACTTCATCATTTTAAAGCAGAAATCTTTAAAGTCCATAAATGGTAAACTGTTGCATTGTGGTAGTCTTATAAGCAATTCATGTTCTCATTTTCTGTAGCAAAATGTACAGTAATTGTTAAGGGATGGGCCTCTTTTCGGTAAGGCGGGAAACGGTTTCCTTTTGGAATTAAGGCATGGCATATACAGTACAGGGAATGCACACACTTTCCACAAAATTAGAGAATGATGTATTCCACAGCAGTGACCCAGTAAATGGAAGGTCAAATGATTCCTCCTGACTGTAAAGCAGAAGCAGACCCAGCAGTTTCCTGAGTGTGGGCTCAGTTAAAGACTGGAGTACAGTTGACCATCCCAGGAAGGTCAATTGGATTTTTTAATAAACTGACATGCCAATGGGAGCTCTGAGTTCTCTTACTGACCTCTTCAGAAGTCTGTTCTGTAAGTACCGGTCGTGCCTTCACTCTGACTCTTTCCTCTGTCTCTGAAAGCTCAGGAGTCTGTTGCCCAACATCCTTCAAAACTCTCATTTGCCATGTCATACACCTGCATGCATATGTAACACAGACATTGTGCAGAGGCTTTTTTAATTAGATGGCCCATTTGATGTTCCCCGTCAATGACACCATTCTTTCACATTGATAACACACTATACATTTCATGCAGAACTGGATCAGCTTCTGTTGGCTGAGTGATTCCATTTAGAATCTGGTAACATCTGGTGGAACTGATGCTGTGAAGTGTTACAGTTTTAGTTTTTGCTGAAATTGGATTGACATGCTATGAGGAGTATACTTGTTTTATAGACAGTGTAGTATATAGCTTTCATCCATGTATCTGTATAAGTTATATAAAAAACATTATACCTGGCCACATCTATCCAGTATGTGATGCTTTGCTTTAATGGTACTGTATATGCTCTAATTTCATATCTAATTTTGTGTAGCTTTTTTAGGCTCAGGTCTTCTTCTAAGGGAGTTCTATATACTGCATCTATGCAAGGCAAACATTAGCTAAAGCTTTCATTCATTATACTCGGTGTTAAATAACACTGAAGAATTGAAGAATTGAATTGATGAAGAATTGAAAATGAAAGTTTGTGTGTGTCTGTGTATCATGTAAAACACGCGTCTGCCTGGGAGGTAGTTCGAGTGTCTCCTAATAAACGGGTTACCTTAACATATGCCAGTGGAGTTGATAGATGTGTGGTAAAGCTTTATAACTGTTCTTTCCACATTTCTAAAACATATGTTATGTCATTTATCCTGCATTTCCTATATTCCTAAAGGATGATCATCTTTAGGAGGGAGGCAAGATTCAGTCACCCTTCCTTTTAGCAGACATAAGTCAAAGCCGTACACGCATGGCTCAGAAGCGAAACTGAGGCACTTTTCAAGGGAAATCTTGAAACCTAGAACGAGCAAAATCTATCACAGTGCTTTATACAGTTCCATGTGAAATATATGGATTTTGTCATTCAAATAATCCAAAAAAGAAAATAAAATTAAAAGTCAGAATCAAAGCATTTTTGTTAGCTTTGTCATCGCAGTTGCATTGCCCTGATTTTGCTATTATAATAATTTCCAGATTTCCAGTAATCTTATTTAAAAATCATATTTAAAATGTATTGAAAAAACATCTCAGAGCATGATACACTAGGTGTACAATAGAGGGGCATGTTATCCGAAATTACATTTCTTCCAAATGCCTTTGAAATTACAAAAAAGGTCAGATCACATGCTTTCACATACCTCCCATGCACCTCATACGACTGTGAAAGTTACATCAGCTCAACAATGTGGCATTAATTTCTCTTAGGCTTTCTTATCAAAATATTTTGTTCCAACTTTCATCAAAATATTTCAGTAACCTTGGAATCTGTCAAAACATTTGGATATTTTGAGTTTACCTGATGGTGGATGATTTCTTCGAAACATTTCTCTAAAATATTCTGACGTCACAGAGTATTTTGTTAAACAAAGACTGATTTGATTCAGAGCAGAGCTTCATGTTCATCCTGAGAGTGTTACATAAAACACAAGCTCTCTCTTGGCATTAGTGCTCCCAATGTGTTTGATGAGCACATGACTGAGCAGTGCATGCAGAGAGGCATTTGCTCTAATTACACTATAATTGAAAATGAGCTGTTATTAATGACAACAAGAACAGTACATGTAAAAGGCAGAGCAGCAATCCTAGATGTTTTTTAAATTAGCTCCATACATAATATTACTTAAAGGTAAGTAAAAGGTCCATTGAGAAAAGATGGGTTTTCTCCATTTGTTTCAGACTAGAAATTTTGAAATGCTATTTGAACGGACTCACCGCTATTTTATTAGTGATCGACAATTTCTTCATTTTTTTAAAACATATGACAGCGTGTATACTTTAATGAGGCTTAAATTACACAACGCACAACTGGTAAAGAAGAAAGTACAGATGTTGGAGTACTGTATATGAAAAACAAATAAAATTGATGGAGAGCTATACTGTTCTAAGTCATATATTCCACTGGGTGCGACATCATAAGAACATAAGAAAGTTTACAAATGAGAAACCTGTTGGCCCAACTAGCATATTTGATTGCTAGTAGTTATTTGATCGATGGATCTCACTTTGGTTAACTGTGTCTTCCTCTAAGGGACGGTCTGGCTCTTCCTTGCTTGTCTTGATTTTTGCACCTGCCTCCTGTTCTAGTCCCTCCCTATTTAAGCCAGACACTCCCACCATTCCAGGCTCAGCTTTGGAAGATGGACGCCCAGAAGCCCGCCTACCAGTGAGTCCAGGAGTGGCCCAACAGCAGAGGCTTCGCAGTGGCGTTCTGACCATCTGGGTCTGGGGCTTGGGGCGCCTGGCCCCGTTACCCTTTTTATTCCCCCGACCCTTCGCTGGATCCTGCTCCAACTTTTAGCTTCTGTCTTGTCTGTCTTGGATGGACCACCCGGCTCTGGACTCTTGCCTACTCTGGATTTCCCTACAGACTCCCTTTGGACTTGTTTGCCTTGGACCACGCCCCCCCCGAGCACCAGCGCACCGTCGACACGCCCCCCTGTTCTTCTTCCAGCCCCGATCCTGGTCCTCTTTCCCCGTGTTTGTCTCACTCCCCTCTGGATTCTGTCGTCTGCATAGGGCCCTGAAAGACGCTTTGTGACAAACTGCCTACCACACTAATATTCAAAGCCTCCCAGGAGTGGACTGGACCTCTTTAAAACAACTGTGAAACATAAACCATTGGACACCTGTGTAACCTAAGAGGAAGTGCATTTAAAACTGAGAACAGCAGAAAGCTGTGGAAAAATGAAACAAGATGTCCAGCAATGTTTCTGAAGCCCATACCCTCATTTCTTTCAAGAAATGGATGGGTGGGATCTTGGGATCAATAAGCTACTGCTGTGTTTACCAAGTGGGCTAGATGAGCCAAATGGCATCCTCTCATTTGCAACCTTTCTTAAAACTGTAGTATAGAAATGCTGTGCATGCACACTGCTTTCACCCAACACCATGCAAGCATACCCCAACCTAGATGCTTTTTGGCTGCCTAATAAGGAAACACAATATTAGCTTGCTATTACCAATTCTATTTCATCTTCTTTCTTTGCTTTCATAATCTTTTATATGTAAACCTTTGAGTTCTGCAGCTCAGTTTTAAATTACTAATAAATATGGTAACTGGCAAATAGCTCTGTCTCAAGAACTAAATTTTGAGCCAAATTGTTTCTGAAAGACACATTACTACCGGAGTTCACCAAACCTACACTAAGGCCATTTTATGGTAGTCCTTGGCATGGACTGAAATACAGCCTTGAACACTGGAACTGTATCATCACAAAATTCTTCTTATTAGAAAAGAGCTCACCCGCCAGTGGTGCAGGAAAAATGACAGGTGAAACATACCCCAGGACTGCAATCATAGCTTTAATACTTAATAGGTATATTGATGATGTTAGTGTGCTGCTTTTGTGCACTGTGCAGATTTGGTTGTCAGTTATGTTTCTGATAGAGGTTTAAATTGAGGGTACTTCCTCTTATGCTATATTCATGCTATGGTGAAGTTCTTTTAAACCTCAACAGTTTCTCCATCACCGTGGTTGTTGCCCAGATTAGCTGGAGATGGAAAAGACGTCTTGCGGGTTAAAAACAGATATTTTGCACTGGCATCATCCTCCAGATCTTTAAAGAACATTAGGAATCTCTAAGCATGGGAATGGTGATTTCCTGCAATGGCTTGGGCACCCAGTGGGACCATGTGGTTCAGATGTACTGAATACCTGTAAGAGCAGTTGAATCAAGGCTGTGACAGCATATGTTACACATGCAATAATTACTACATTTACACAGACAGACACTGCGTGATGTCTTGTGCTAGCTCCCATTGAATCACCTGGTGTCCACATATCCAATTTAAGCTCTTGGAAACAACATCACAGACTGTTGACCAGTGACACAATGCCATTGATACAGACCCTCAAGAAGCTAGTCAGATCCAGTCAGATTTTTCACATTGTTGTTCACTCTACATTTATTAAAACAGGATCTGTTGTGAACCCCCAGGTGTGCTAATTACACCCTATAGCACTCTAGAATAGAACTTTACCATCAGAAAAGTCCTTTGTCTTTGAAAAAAAAAACTTTTTACAACCTAGTAAACTTAATATATGGCTTCTCTGATAAAACAGTTTCAGATAACTCTTAGACGTTATGCAATAAGTACAGCTGTTCTCTCTTTTGAGGAGAAAGGAATTAGATTACAAATCTATTCTCTAGGGACCATCTGTGCTCTGTAAAAGATGCTGCTCACATGTAATGCCTTTCATTATGGATGTGTTCGATCAGAGGCAATGACATTTTTCAATCTGAAGCAACGCCAGCTTGCCTACCCCAATCTGTGACAACCCTAACTAACATTGCCTGAACCCATTTTCACCTTGTTCTGTTACAGACCCATCATTGTCTAACATCTCTCTGCTGCTAGGAGTCTTTGGAAATACAATAAACACAGGTGAGGTAGCAGTTTGACAGCAGTGAATATTTCTATATTGTATAAACATTACATCACTTTTTCTATAAGCTTGAGTTGGCAAATGTCCATATGTTATTAGTTTTCTTGCATTCTACTTGAAAGAATTAGAAATAAACTATCTCAGAAGTACCAAGCAGATACAAGGAAAATGAAAGAAATCAGAAAGTCTAAGGACCACAACTTCTAAATTATTTCATCTGGTGATTTTGCATCTATTGACTTATTTTGACCAATAGACCTTGTTCAAGTGTATTGCTAAACTGATACTGCTAGGGATATATTCAGATGTTCTTTTAAGTACATAAACACTTTGATTGTGTGAGCATTTGCCAAAAAGCAAATCATGGTGGAAGCTTAAGACAGGAAGGGCAAGAAATCAGGAAAATAAAGATGTTCAAATCCCAGAGCAGGACAAGACGTAACAAATCCAATATTTTGAACTATGAATAAACATTTTTTTCAAATATTTTAACAGTTTTTCAGAAAATAAATTATTGTAAACAGCATGATGGCATGATGATTCGCATTGCTGCTTCACAGCTCTGGGGCTCTGGGTTCAGTTCTGGACCTCGGGTGCTATCTACATGGAGTGTGTATGTTTTTCCCATGTTCGTGTGGGTTTTTGCCAGGTTCCCCAGTTTCCTCCCACAGTGCAAACTTGTCCCTGGTGTGAGTGTGTATGTGTATTTCTGTCTGTGTTTCCCCTGCAATGAACTGCTGTCCCATCCAGGGTGTATCCTGCCTTACATTTGTTACGTGAAACCTGATTCACAGGTAATCTGAACTCTGAGTACTGGACCCTGAGCTTTATTATATAAATCTTGTTTTCTGGTTCCCTTTATCGTTGAATCATTTATTGAATTTCCTTTATTGTTGCCAGCAGCTATATCACCCTGCAAGTTACAACTGGCAGCTTTCTGATGCTAAACAGGTGTGAGCATGGCCGGTACCTAGATGAGAGCCCTCCTGGGAAAGTTAAGGTTGCTGCTGGAAGAGGTGTTAATGAGACCAGTAGGGGCGCTCAACCTGCGGTCTGTGTAGATCTTCATGCCCCAGTATAGTGACAGGGACACTATACTGTAGAACGGCACCATCCTTTGGATGAGACATAAAACCAAGGTCCTGACTCTCTGTGAACATTTAAAATCCCAGGGTGTTTTTTCCAAAAGCGTAGGCTTGAAGCCCTGGTGTCCTGGTCAAACCTGTTCCAGCTGATCTTTACCAATTATTGCCTCTTAATAACCCTCATCTATGCACCCTCTTCATCACTCTGTTTTCCTCCCCACTGAGAGCTGGTGTGTGGGAGATGGCTGCCATTGCATCATCCAGGTGGGGCTGCACACTGGTGGTGGTGGATGGGATCCCCATGACCTGTAAAGCGCTTTAAGTGGAGTGTCCAGAAAAGCGCTATATAAGTGTAAGGAATTATTTATATCAAATCCAGTATTGTTGAAGATGTCTCTCCTACCTCAGTGATGCCTTTGTTGCAATAAGAAAATTAGTTCCCATTCATTTGTGAGCCATCTGTTAAGAGTAGGAAATTTAGTCCTGGTTAGGAGCCATGTTGTTCTTTTAGATGCACATCCTTCTTTGGCCAATTTATGGTTTAGTTGTCTTCAAAGAACAGAATCCTGGACCTTCTATGTCTACACCTCTGAAACCCACAATGTATTAAAGAAATCATTTCAGTTTAGTTACAACCTGAGCTTTATCAAATTAAAATTGAAATTGCATTTACGAACAGACTTCTCTGCATATGCCAGAATTTGGACAATAATTAAAACAAAGAAATTGAAAAATTAACACTTTCCTAAGAGATCTGAAATCTGTTATCAGGGCCTATATAACTTTTCTTCTTATATGCAGGTGTGTTTTGTGAAATAAAACTCAGAATTTGCATTTTCACTTACACCTCTCTTTCTATAATAATAACAACACAAGTTAAAAAGGAATTAGTCAGGTTTCATTTTTTTAATTATATCTCTTTTGAGTCTCAGCCATTTCCTTGGCTCACAAAGTGTCTTTTTATACCAGGTACAAATCGTAGGAGGACAGATCTTGTGCCAAACACACTATCTTCACCTACGTGTGTGTGATGCAAATCGTGGTGATTACGAGGAAAACAAGCAAGCCAATAAGTAATGGGAAAACTCCTTGTCTTGACAGCTCTGGAGTTTGGCTGGAGAATCAGTTCAGGTCAAGTTTCAGCAGCACCCTTAACACGTAAGAAAAACAGACAACCGTAAGTTAAAAAATGCTAAACATTTATTATAGATAGCTACATACCTGAGCACTGATAGATATTAGTATTATTTGCTAAATGCCCGAGTGAGCATGAGGACTTTCCCCTGATGCTGCAATAAACCATTCAATTCAATATTTCAGCAGTTGTATTGCACCTGCATAAGAATAAATAATTGCTTACACTTATATAGCACTTTTCTGGACACTCCACTCAAAGCGCTTTACAGGTCATGGGTACCTCTCTCCACCACCACCAATGTGCAGCCCCACCTGGATGATGCAACGGCAGCCATAGTGCACCAGTACGCTCACCACACATCAGCTATCAGTGGGGGAGGAGAACAGGTTATTAGGAGGCCATGATGGGTAAAGGCTGGGGTGAAATTTTGCCAGGACACTGGGGAAACAGCCCAACTCTTTTCAAGAAATGCCCTCTGAGATTTTTAATAACCACAGAGAGTCAGGACCTGTGAATTTTCCCCCTTCATTTAAATGATGCATTTTTACATAACCATTGCATTGCATTATGCACTCAATCACATAAACATACAAAATAATACCACAAAAAATCTACAGGTATAATTGAGGAATGCAAAGGAACACGTAATAGGTTTATTCCATGCTGAAAAGAGAAGACAGAAAACAAAATGTTTCGGCATGGAGCCTTCTTCAGGTGTGGGGAATTGAGGAATTACTGTTTCTAAAATGGACAGTTTTTGCTTTGATAAAAACACAACTTACAGTATATAGTTAAAGACATTTATACATTATAAAGAGATTTATGACATTTAACTTCTTCCATCCATAGAAGCTTGCATGTGTTAGTTATATCTGTTCACTTTAAACAGATAATTAACTTATAATTCACCCAAATGGGGCATCACTGGAAGAATGTGAATACTTCTACAATAATAAAACAGATGCTATGTTAATTATGGTGTATTATCCCATGGTGTGTTTCTCAGTGTACTGTGTACCAGGGATGTAGGTTTTCCATCTTGTGAGTAAAGCTAAAGCGTATGTAGTATGTAGTATCTTTGCGGAAATCTTAATAAAAGACCATTGTAGATTTAGTGCATCTTTACAGCATCATTGGGCACGAGTGAATGCTCAGATTGGCATGGGTAATTAATGGAGCATCAGAGAGATCTGTATTAGGATCACTGCTGTTCCTAATTTATATCAGTGATCTAGATTCTGGTATAGAAAGATAAATAGTCAAGTTTGCAGATGACACCAAATTAGAAGGATTAGCAAACACTGTAGAAGCAGCAAATGCAATCCAAAAACTCAAGACTGGGCAAATACTTGGCAGATGACATTTAACAGAGCTGGGTTTTGCCATAAATGTAGTAAAAACTTAGTAAAATCAAACTGGGAAACACTGAACTGGAAGAGGCTACTTATCAAAACTAGTTTTTTTTATGTTGACACACCTTTTAAATCTTCTAGACAATGAGGGGAAGCAATTATAAAAGTAAACAGTTTTTGTCTTGAACAAAGAAGATTACAAAGATCCCCAAAGGACCTGATCCAAGTATATCAAAATCCTCAAAAGTATTGACAGAGTCAAACTGAACGCTGAAACACAGAGGACACAGAGTTGAAACTGCCGTACTTGGAAGTAACCAAGAACAGGAGACACTTCTTTAGGCACAGGGCTGTGGGAGTATTGAACAAGCTACCTAGAGATGCTGTTCAAGCCAACACCCCAGCCTCCTTCAAGAAACAGCTGGATGAGATACTTAAATCAAATAGCTACAAAATACCAAACAGGATAGATGGGCTGACTGACCTCCTCTTATTTGCTTTTTTCAGGTCTGACAGAAGGACTTGTGAGGCATCTGTATTAGCTGATGCCTCGTAGTCTGCAGGCTTGTGTCCAGGCACAGGATGATCACGTACAGTCCCTTATTAGGCATCAGTGACCCCTGAATGTTCTTATGAAGTGTTATATCACCACCGATCTGTACCTGAGTGGAGTCAATGTTCTGTCTTCTGCAAACTGCATTAATAGAAAGATCTGAGCAGCACGATGACCATTTACAGTATAGGAAATGTTTCTAGAAATAATTTAGTTATTTATTGTTAAATAAATTGATTGATATTCAGTTTGATTTCAGGCAATTTGCCTAGAGTGAACCATACTGGCTCATTGACATTTTCATAGTAGCTACAGTATGTCCCTTGAAATTAAGGACTTAAATGTTCTGCTATTCCTTCTATTTCACAGTCATTTAAAAACAGCTCCAAAAGAGAAACCATTCAATATATGTAGCCTGTCTGATAGATACAGTAGTTGTACCTTTGTAAGTAGTGGATATTTTTTTCATCACGTTTTTATAGATCAAATGGTAAGTTAACTGAAAAATATTTTTTTATTTTTCTGTCATATCTTGCAAATGAAGAAATCCAAACTGCACTCCTCATTTGCTCATTCTATTCCTTTGTCCTTTAAAAAGAGAGAACACAGCAGAATGTGGAAGAAGTAAAAACCCCTGAGGAATTATTCAAAAAAATTATATTTGTATGGATAAAATCAAACTGAAGAAATGCAACAATCACAGTGCAGTGGTAAATTAATAATATAGATGGAGCAAATTAACACATTACAATCAGGAAAATTAACCGTACCTTTTGGTAGCCCGTACACTGGCATTTTATTGAAAAGAAAGTATATAGGCTGATTCCTTGTGCTGACCGAAATTTTCCATCAACACAGTTGATCAACAGGGGCTCTACCGTGACAGTCATGGGCTATTAACATTACTGGCCACCACTGGAATCAATACAAGCTGTACAATTGGTACGTTCCTGTTCACTTTGGGTCTTTGAGCCCCCAATGCCACACTTTGTCCCAGCCCCTCCCACAGATATCCCTTAGTGTTCACCTGTGCCATTTAAGGCACCAACGGCACAACTCTCACATTGTTATCTTGCAAGGAAGTTGCTACACTGGCAGGAGGAGGATGTGCATTGTTATGTTGGAGCCTGCAGGAAGGACAGCAAGTGAGGTCCCAGAAGCTGATCTGTGTATGTTGATCCATGCATTCAAGTTTCCGTCAATCACTACAAGTGGAGTTCTGTAGGGAATAGACACACCTGTCCAATCGATCACAGCTGGGCCTCCCCATGAATCCTGCAAAGGTGTCATGACTCCTGGTCTCCCAGCTTGTGGCCTAACATTGATGGACTGTGTTGGTCTGTAACATCTTGTCAAGTTAGAAACAGGTAGTTATGAACTCCCCGATATGTGAGGCTAAGTTGACTGATTTTGCTTAAACTAATCTCACTGATGATGATGACAACAACTTCCCGAGGGCACAAAGGTCTTGTTCTCTTCATATTTAGGATGTATTGGTTCCATTCTGAGCTTTTCTTTCTTCATTTTCACCATGCCTGACATTCTCCCAAACACCCCATCCCCTGTGCTCAGCCATCTCCGTTTCTAACAGAATAGGTGTAATAAAGTATTTTATTACTCATGCAACAATTAATAAATTTGACTTTGACTTAGGCAGTCACAGTCACATGGGTATGTCATAGTCATGAAAGCTCTGTTAATCCAAATGACACCAAATATATATCATTTTCAAAATCTGTCTGCTTTATTTTTCTAAAATTGTGTATTTATATGTCTCAGAGTGACAAGTTTCTTCTGATTCTCGGTATACTTTGGTAACTGCTTAGTCTGGAATACCCAGCAGAGGGGGCTGATTTTTGAAGTGATTTCTACTGCGTGTTATGGACTGAACTGAGCTTAAGGTGAAAAGGGAGCACATACTCCTTTTTAGCAACATTTCTCTCTAGGAAAAGAAATGCTGACGTGCATAATGGAAAAAGCATCTGTCTTTGGAAACATTGTTAATGTTCTGTTTATTAAATAAATTTTGGATAGCCAGTGGTTCCTCCTAATTTTTTATTTCCTTTTGAGATCTATGACTCTTGATGTAGAAAACGGTCATTTCTAATAAAATGTGTTCCAGAGGATAAACTACGAGCAGTCGTATGTTTTTCGCCACATTTGACGTTTCAGTATTCTCAAATAGAATCCTGAGCTTGAGAGATACAAAGACGTGCTTTTCATGGGTTATTGACAACACCTTTTCGTGTCTGTCCTTGATTAAATACCTGTACATGGTTTTGACCTCTCTAGTTTTGCCTGGGTAATCATCAGAACATCTATCATATTTCATATTTTTGAGGCAAATGTAGGAGCTAAGAGACATTCCCAGCCTTTGGTGTATTTGTGTAGTAGGAGAGATATAATATAGCTGTTGCTGTAATCTAATTTGTTCAGAGGTATTCAAGAGAAGTGTATAGCTAGCTTCAAGCCTAGCTTCAAGCCTATCCCTACTTTTCTGTGGCTGGTATTGTCCAGGCAGATGGAGTAAACTAGGAGGCTTCCCAACTCAGACTTCTCATGGACAATTTAGGATAGCTGATTAACCTGCCTGTAGAGTTTCTGGGAGAAGAGAGGAAAACAGAAAAAACGATGGAACACTGCACAGTGTAAACGCACCAAATCCACATGGAAAGGCACCCCTGTCTAGAAATGTAACCCAGATCCCCAGGACTGTGAGTCAGTGGCACATTGCTGTGCTGGTCCCAAGGTAATGTTACAAGTGATTCTAATAATTCTTCACATACTGATACTTTAACAGTGCGTCATATTTTTTTCAACAACCTGAGGTCAAAATCTCAGCTGTTAAGCAGACTAATTCTTGCCAGACTGTCCAAGGGAGATTTGGACATTTTCAAGGGATAAATTTGCTACACTTTACATTTGTTGGTGGTCTTGAGACTGCCAAGAAAACGAGTGATTAAATAATTTAATAGAGCAAACTGGCCAAGCAGATTAAGAAAGTACACATTACACTTCTAGAGACATAAATGAAAGAACACTATTTCTTCACAGAAAAGGTGCAAGGTATCGGCAAAGCTTATAGTTACTTAACTATATATAAGAATAAGAAACTTTTTTTTTGTTTTGGGGGGGAAGGATATTAAACATATTAGGCCTAGTTCATGCTCAGCCTATTACCTCATGAGAACTGAGCATTGCCTTTTCACTTGGGTCAAAGATAGGGGCTCTGCTTTTAAGCAAGAAACTATTCATCATTTTGTCTCCATGCAGATGAAATGGAAAAGCAATTAATTTAATCAAGAATGTTCACCATGGGTTAGTGCATTAATAAAATATAAGTATAAGCCAGTATACAGAATGAATTTTCAATAGTTCAGTTAGATCTTAGTGAATGCAGTAGAGGGAGTTGCAGAAAGAGTGTAGATGGTTGTTAAACAGATGGATGAAGTGAAGTCCTGGGTGAGAGATATACAGTATACTGTATATACAGACAGGAGAGCAGAAGTGGTGAGATTAGGATCTAATCTTCCTCCTGAAATTCTCTTGTAAACTCCATTTACTGGCACTGCCTGTACATCTGTGGAATACAGCTGTATTTTATGTCATACTAAAATGGTGTGTGTTTTGCTGACTATTTTGTACATTTGCTGCTAGATTATAAAGTTGTCTGCCCCACTACAACAGTGAGCCATTGCTCCCAGGAGCCATCAGGCTTTTGTACAGCAGAGGTTGCAATCCATGTGACATGCGCAAGGGAATGTTTCCACAGTGTGGTACAGTATAGTTCCAAGGCTAGGAAATCAGTGGCGAAGGTCCAACTGGCAGCTCAGGAACAGCTCTGGGATCAACCAGCATCATTAAATTAATCCATACTTGTGTAAAAGGTGCCAGAACTAGATAGATAGATAAGACTTTATTAATCCCATAGGAAAATTGATGTGTTACAGCAGTCCAGCCCAAGACAAGCAAAAACAGACATAAGAATAGTTATAAAACAAAAGACAACAAAATAAATAAAAAATAAATACATAGGTGTGTGCAAAAAGTGATGATCATAGTCACTGTAAAAACGATAAAATATGTGCAAAATGTGCACAGGTTTATACAGACCGATTGTCCAAAAAGTACAATGGAGCAAACATACTGTCCATAGACGAGCAAATGAAGGGCTAACAGTCCTAGCGTAGGGCAGCGTTATACACCCTGACAGCCGCCGGGAGGAAAGACCTGCGGAAACGTTCCCTTGAACACCGTAGCTGGAGCAGTCTGTTGCTAAAAGTGCTCCGCTGCCCAGTAACAGTCCCATGAAGCGGATGAGAAGCGTTGATCATGATCTGCCTAGCATAACTAGGCTATCAGTCATTATTGTTCTAGGTCTTTGTGTCACCATGATTGCTTATTGACGTAGGGACGTGTTAGAAAGATGTCACCTGTGAAAGAGAAATTGCAAGAAAAAGAAAGATGTTTTTCTTGAAAAAGAAATGTTATATGCAGTGAAAGAACAGCTAAGCTTTTTGAGACTCTTTAAGCTTCTTGGGAAATGTTCACATTTTCCACTTGCATGTCTATCCATATGTTCTGTAGCAAAAACATTTTGAGAGTAAAGTGTTCCGTTAAAGAATTGATTTACAGGTTACCTCCAGCATATACTAAAGGCTTTTCAAGGGAATGCAGTAGTGCTAAAGAGCAGGTGAACACATCCCATTTTCACAGCTTCTTTTGAAGTGGTAAGCCACAAATGGCCTTTCAAACACACAGCTTCCACTAACCACTGTTTGCATGAAACCTGAGAATTTTACTCTAACCACATTGATGAAATGATGGCCAAAACGTATGCTCAATGAACAATGAAGTGTATCTGTGCATAAAGGTGTATTGAGAGGTTTTCCAGCTGGATTGGTAAACTGAAAACAGTCAATTAATCAACGGAAACAATATTTTTTACACATTGCAGTTGTGTAAAAAAAAAACATTTCCTTATTGTCAGTCCAAAACTCGAGGAGTATACAGTGACGATCCGCACAGGACATTTTCCAAGGAAGCTAACGCCTTACACCAATAATTTCAGAATCACTGGAAACATTTAAAGAGATAGTTTTCTGTCCTAATGCAGTGTTCATTATGAAAAGGATAATTATCTGTACATACTGTATCAACAGACTACCCTTAGTATATGCATGAGCCCAAACCTATATTTATATTTTTTGTATTTTCTGACTTCAGAACCAGGTAACTGAATTAAAAACAGGATTGTTATATTTTATCAACTAGGACTAAATTGTAAAGATGCTATAGGTGCTGTTATTTGGAATCATTATCATATATTAATGTTTTCCCCCATTTGGCCAAAGACATTGCATCACATTATCTGGGTAAACAGGACCCTTGTGTATACATTGTGCACGCCTTGTGTATGAACAAGTTATAGGTTTATTCCATGCTGAAAAGAGAAGAAAGAAAACACAAGATTTTGGCCGTGGAGCCCTCTTCAGGTGTGAGCTTCAGCTGCGACCCACCTTGAGTATAGTCGATATGAAATCATCTGTGAGAATTGTTTGATTGTTATTCTTGCTTTCTGTTTTTGACTAAATCTTTCAACAATTTACAAGTTCTTTCATCTTTGCTATACTGTCTATTCTAGTACACATGGAAAAACCTTTGAACCTTGAAATGTATTGAAAGGATATTTAGGAATTTTTTTAAATCATAACCCCCAAATTGCTCAATGCCTGATGAGAACCATTTGTTTTATTCAGGAAGGTTACCGTTCATGTTCATGTTCATGAGGCAAACAAATCCGATAGGGCCAGGCCAGAGCGAGAAATCTAAAAACCAAAACCAGGGAGTCCAGACGAGAGGTACTGAGGAGGAAAGGGCAAGGTGAGCTCAGGAGGCGAAAGAGACCCTAATACCAAGCCATGTTACAGGGTGAACTGAGGGTTTAAATAGCGAAGGAAGGGGTGTGTAAGGGAAATTGATAATGAGCGGTTAATTCAGACCAGTGATTAATATCACTGCAAGGAAGCAATGAGGAAGCAATTTCCCTTCAACCTGAGGCAACTGCAGCTAGCTAACCATTTCCAGCTCAGTGCAGCTGGACAAGGAGATTGGAGGAACAGCTCACAGCAGTCTGTCCAGAGGCAGATCAGGTCTTGTCATCAGTGGTAATTTTGTAGTTTTTATTTTGACACAGTGTGTCATGATTCTTTGCTCAATATTTTATATTGATTAATATATTATATTGCTTATTGATTTTAATAATCGATTTTCCTGTAAAGTATTTGATTAAATCCATTTGACCTGAGTGTTACATTTCTTTGGTGTATTAATATACAAGCATTAATATGTAAGTGAATTTGTATACTTTGAAAAAAACTATACAGTTGAAAAAACAAACAAAAAGATTGTACATATACAGTGAATTATATTAATTATAATTTAGCTACTGAAAACATACATCGCAGACTGAGATTTGTATTAGAACAGTTTTGCAAAACCTTTCAATGAAATTACATGGAAAAACAAATCATATACATTAAAACACAATGACTGATTTCCTGTGTTTATGTTTTTTTTTCTTTTAAAGCCCTCATATAAACTTTTACCAGCTGTTAGCATTTCAAGCACGACCCTAAGACAGTGTCTGAAACAATATCAATTATTTGTAGTTTTTGCTGACATTCAACATTCTTCATATATAAGTGTTCAGTTTAATCAGTTGAATAAACAATTCTGAATTAAAATAATAATTAATTTAATAGGATGAAAACTGAGTAAAAAGATTTTCAAAGCTGTACATATATTCTGTTTGCCTGTTTCAACATTTCTATACATTTTTAAATTATAATTTAAAATTAAAATGTAAATTATATATATATAAATCTTCTAGAATCCTATTTCCAGTCAATCCTTTACTTTATTTCTAATCACTGTATCATTTTCATAACCCTACTAATAAACGTCTACTGACTGTCTAGGAGCTATATGGTTGGTTTTATCGATGGTTTATGAATAACATTCCCCATTTTCCCAAGTAAAAACTAGTAAAATACAAAAATGTATTCATTTTAAGTATTTCTGGTACTTAAAATAAAGAACTTAAAATCATTTGTGATATCTGTGATATCTGTAATACCTGTAACATTTCTACCCCTTCTCTTCTAAGAATTTGTCTTTCCTCACCAGAAAGCATGTTGTTGATTTTCTCTTGAATAAAATATTCATTTCCAACATCTGCCTTTTCCCATTCATCATCTAAAAGCTACTTTACATTATCCTTAACTTTCCTTTTCCTGTTAAACTCTTATTTTTTATTTAGCCTGCATTAAAATATTATTTTCTACATTAAATAAACCATTTTCTGCACCTCAGGCAGATTATTCCATTCTCCTCTTAAACTCTGTCATTCCTTAGTAGTGTGCTTTACTGAAATTTACTAAAAATAAATTCTTATTGAAGCTCTTTTTGTACAGTTTCAATATGCACTTCAAAGCATACCATATTATGATCATAATTCCCTAGTGGTTTTCTCACATCTGTTTTTTCTGTGTAAGAAAGTAATTATTAGACATATTCGTTTAGTTTTCCCCAGTCTACACGAGAAAAACGAAATCTCCCATGATGACCACTTCTTCCTTTGCTCATACTGTATGTTCCTGATCACAATACAGAAGACAGCATTACAATCGATTTGTGAATCTGCTGGTTTATATCATACTTCTACCACCATTTCAAACACTGACGATATACAGTATTTGGTTCAAAAAATTAACTTGAATCATCAGTTTGTCACACTACAGATAACATTTGTAAGCATTACCAGATTGCTGGGGGTAAAAAAAATGAATTGTCTGTCTAGAGATCACATCAACAGATACACACTACAGATTATGGCTACAGCATCCAATCAGAAAACAATGAAGAAGTCATACTTGACACTGCAAACACACATGTCTGACAGCTTATAAAATAATATTTCAACACTGTACTCTTCCTGGGCACTTGAGAACAGTCGGCTCATGTGCTGCATGGCTTTGTCTCAGATGCACCTGTCATTCCCACCTGCTAGCCAGACAGCTGCGGCGGTGATTTGAATGAGCTGCTCCTTATTGGAATGTACAAACCACATCAAGACAGTCAGAGAGAGGAGTATGCGTTAACCTCTTAAGCAGCCCATTCATTTGCCCATGATTTGGATTTCTTTTTAACATCTGATTCCCTTTAAAACTCCTTCAGAAGCTAAGATGTAAGAGTCATACTTTCGTCTTTTAAAACTATCCTCGGACCATTCGTTCTGAGGATTCTCTTCAAAGAGAAGACCTCAAAGTGTAAAGAATGGCATCATCACAAATAACAAGGACGTATGAGTACAACTTTCCATTCCTCTCTAGGATCCCCACTAAATCTATAGCAATATGTTTTAATGGCAAATTGATTGCCGGTGTCACTTGTAAAGAACATTGGTAAGGTTTGCTGTGGAGATGACTTCGGTGTTCTGGACAGGTGCAACAATGCTGCATTGTATTAAGTTGAATACAGAGCCAGGAAAACCTCCTACAGATCCTGAGATGGGTTGCCTGCTGCCCCACATGACTCTGTCAAGGTATAGTGTACCCTAGTGCGACAGACCCTACTCTCAGGCAGGTTAGTCTCAAGGGTCAGCAAGCAAAAACACCTGATGGGCAAGTGAAGCAAAATACAGGAGGCCTTACTGTTGGCCTTTTCAGGCCACATAAAAAACAACAAAGGGTCGATACTCAAATATCACAACTGCCACAAGCATCAGGCACGACCTTTAGACACTAAATTTTCACCCTTCCGGAAATGGGAAATTCTAAGCTCTTTACCTATTAACCAATAGTCAATCTCCACTGTGGCCAATTGCAAAGATTGGAGGCCATGTAGCGCCTTCTCGTGGTAGGTCAACTGTAATAACATCCCTTTCTTTAGCTGGCCTGCCACACGTAGATTCCAGATTAAATCCCACTAAGAGCGTGTCACACGCTGTTTCAAAACACAGGATGTCATTTTCAGAAATATACCGATTCTACTGGACGAAGTTATTATGCCCTGTTTGTTTCCCATGTACCTCAGTAAGGCGTTGGACTGGTGTGGATTTGGAGGAGCAGTCAATAGAAGGGATATGGGGGTAGGCCTCAACTACATTAAAGTATGGACCGACTTTTAACCGTTGGTGTGACATACAGTACAGTATAATCACACATTGGTTGGTTCAGAAACATGACTGCTATTCCAGCATGGTAATTTTGCCTGTCTTTATACTACAAATACTGAAAGTCTATCCTGTAAGGTAACCCACCACACAGATTTTGTTTAACAGTGGTTAACAGTGGTTAAAGCGTCAGCGATATTTGTTCTAAACATATTTCCCAGCATTCCCTGAAAATTCTACACTGTTATTTTAGAACCACACAGCTGTTAAAGGAATCTCTTACCAAGGAACGAGCTACAAGGGGATCATTTTCCCATAACATCCCCAAAGTGTTAGTACATTGAGGGAGATGTAGAGGAGGCATGGCATGGTGGATTATCCCTGAAAATCCATTGGTATCTACTTCTCCAGTATGAGCCAATATTGTGGTTTTCTTTAAGGTGTTGTCACATTCAGACCTGCCTTCCAGCATAACAGTACCAGTTATTCCCCTCTCCTCCCTTCTCATCTGAGATGGAACCAGCTCTATGACTAACTTGACATTGATATCAGTCATTTGGTGCTACACAGCCTTTGAATGTTGGATGCAGTTCTTGTTCAACATGGCAACAGGAGATGTATGTATTCATTTTTATTTGCTGTCTCTGAATTTCATTTTCTAAAATTGTTTGTAGTTTGATGCATGTAAATTTATCACTTATATTTGATAGATATACATGTAATGCTGTAGTGCTTGGTATTCATTGGGTCCAGTCAAAAAAAGTGGAGGAGTATCTGTTCTCCTGCTCTAGTGGGCAACATTAACAACTATACAGTTGGTAATACATAGATTGTATGCCCCCGTATTTAGCAGTCTTGGCTGCATTTTCTGTTGATCAATGTATTTCCTCAGACACACCTAACAACCTATTTTGGGAAACTACTGTCATTTATACACAAGAATTACCAATTGCTATTCTACCTGATTTTTCTACTATGACTGTAGTACTGGGGTGGAAGAGACTCTGAATGCTTCTTTTGAGTTGTGCAGTGATCAAGGGTATTTGTCACACTCCTCACAGTGCTAAGCACTTGCAGGTTTGACTGAGGAGTGATGTGGCTGTTCGTGACAATTCTGCAGGCTCACAGGTACCCAGCAACTCTGTCTGCTGAGTTGTTCGGAAATTTTCTCTGGTGAACCAGCTGACATAGGGCTACTCTTCCAATATTGTGCTGCCTCCTAGTGATTTATAGTTGACTAATGACTCAACCAGGCTCCATTCCAAGGGTGTCAGCCTGCACAGCGCAATCTACAATCTGACTGGTCTTTATTTACTGAGGCCCATCAGAGCTCCAGTCATCATATTAATTTACAAAATTGAATAATGTAATAAAGCAAGATCATGCATAGTTTTGTTAATACTTTGTGCCAAGGGAACTAAAGAAATAGCTAAGTGCTATTTGTTATTTGGTTCAGTGCTACTGTGTAATACAGGTGGATGATGTTCATTGGTGGTGGTGGAGGGGATCCCCATTACCTGTAAAGTGCTTTGAGTGGAGTGTCCAGAAAAGGGCTATATAAGTGTGAGGAATTATTATTATTATAATAATTTTATTGCATGTTCAGTTTCAGGAAAGTTGAGGTATTGCTGAAAAATCAGCTCTCTGTACTTTGAATATGCCCTTTACACATGTTGCCAGCACCATCATCAGGGAAGTACCATTTCACATACCATGTTTGGAGCTGCTTTTCACATCCTCTTGATCCTGCACCTTTCTTCATTCACTTCCATTACATTCAGGGCAATGTACGCTCTGCACGTCAGAGTCTTCGTTGATGATCTTCTTACCAGCAAGCCCTGGTACTCCAAGTACTCTTGAAGATCAAGTGCTTTACGGCAATCCTTCTCTTCCTGTACTCCCACAATTAATCAGCAGGTCTTCCATGCTCAAGAACAGCACTTTCTCACCAAGTCTCCACATATTCTGACCATCCTCTAGTATGTTATGTCAATGTTCCGGTTCTGCAGTAGGTGGATTGCAATTAATTTACAGTATATTCATGTTTCGCTTACAATTTCCGAATATCACTATGGATCCTCTTTGCAAAAATTAGAATTAGATTTAATCTAAAGCAGAAGTGAAAGACAATGTTACAGTCAATTTTTTCCTCAGTAGTGGATTTTCTGTTATTTCGCTGTGTAGTTTGTGTAAGAACAGTTGTTTTTCTGGGTTTACGTGAGGCATGTAATGCAAAAAACCACTGAGAAAACTGTCCTTTCCTGTTTCAGGCAGAACAGAAGAAACCACACTTTCATATTTCTGTTGGTTTTCACATAAAGCATTGACTTGATTGATGCTTTTTACATGACACAAAATGGAAACATGATGGTTGTGAGCTGTTTAGACTAACTGCAAAGACAAAATCAAGTGTTACGCAGTATTCTTGATGATACATTTCAACAGAGAAACATCTGTGGTAAAAATGTAAGTACGTTTAAGGCTGAACTGGAAAAGCAAGAGATATTTTAAGGGCCTTATGAACAGAAAAAAATATTTGGCTTCATAAACTAAAACAGATCATTTTTCAAATAAAAATTGTTGATGACTTCTGTATTTCAATATTTTGAGGTTAATTTTTGCATTTTTCTAGTTATTGTATACGTTTTAAATCCATCATCCATCCATTACCTGAAAGCCCCACACAGTGCTGGAGAAAAATATTTTTAAAACATAATTCTATACATTTATAAGTGACTTGAGGGGGTTGTTAATTTTTTTTAATTAACAAGGATAACGGCACCCAATACCATAATAACTATTTTAGGGATTGTCCATATCTTCTGTATAATTCATTATTGTTATATTTTCCATCTGAAAACCTACAAGGTAAAAGCTCAACATGATTTCATAAGACACACAAACTCAATGCATAGCAGACTTCCTTCAGTTATTGCCTCAAAGGCATATGCAAATAAATACTACGTTTTACCTTTTGACACTTACATAAAAGGAATGCTTCTCAATCGGTTTTCTCACCTGAAATCATTGGGTTGAACACAAAGTTTACTTTTGTCCTAGGATTTTGTTCTATATTTAAATTATCCCAAAAATAAAATGTATAATATATCATCCTTATCATTCATATCTCTTGATCACAAATACAAATTGTCTGACTGTAAATAAAAAATGATTTGGCTGTCCCATACATTTGGATGGCAGTGTATCTCATATAAATATTTCAAAGTAACTGAAATATTGAATCAATTTATATTACCAGGAGAAAACATTGAAATTGTAAGAAAATTGCCTTTCATTTTTTCCTCCTGACAGCGCACATCACTTGCTAAATTTGTCATTTTAATTGACACTAAAATACTTCCTGAAAGATTTTAGTGAGGTCCCTCATAAAAAACGTATTCTCAAATAAAGAGCGATAGAAATCCAAAGTAATGTATATGAGGGTTTCCCAACACTGGTTCTGGAACAACACTCTTTTTTGTAGGTTTTGCTTCAGACGAGCTCTTGATCACAGGCTGATAAATTTCAGTTCCTGTTTGGGGCATACCTGTAAATGTGCTTTCAACTCCTAAAAGGATTTGTAATTGCTATCACCCTGTGCCTGTGCCTGCCCTGTGCAGGTGTGTTGCCTGAAATGTAACCAACTGGACCTTTGCAGAAGGAAAAATGCTCGTTGTCTGACACTCTGTCTGACACAGTGTCTCTCCCACCTGTGTGTGTTCTTCATAAATTCACCAGCTAATAAAAGATTTTTGGACAAAAACAACACCAAGCAAGTTAAGGACAGGCTATGTAAAAGCCTGTGTACAGAAGTTGTTGAAAACAGGACCTTTGAAGTTAGGTTATGGTATTAACTTCAATTAACACTGGAAATGTAGAACTCAGCTGGAATGAAAACCTGCAAACACAGAGTTCCCCCTCTCATTTGCATTCTTTCTTATATTTTTTAATAATGGTAGATATTATGTGGTTAGGTAATTACTAAGCTGTAATGCCACAGGTGAACTTAAAGAAACAGTTATATTTTGGCTCTCTGGATACAGCTGACATGGCCTACGTTGGAGGCCAGCTGGCTTGCTTTTTATAGATAGCAGTACAATTATTGATTTGTAGCTGCAATCATCTTTTGCAAATATATCACCAAAGTTACATTTTACAACAAAATGTCAAAAAGGTTGTAATCAGCCATTGCGGCGACAACAGTTCAGCTTTTCCTTTCTAGGCAGGTTGGTCAGACATCCGAACCCTTGACAAAGGTGAAAGTTAAATAGCCAAAACCTCGTCTCCGTATATTCTCAGAAGACAAGATGAAAGTTTTGTTTATACTTGTAGTCATCCAGTTGGAGCTATTGAGCTGCTTGATACCCACAGAGTCTGCCTTTCCAAATGGCACCTTATTGAGTATTACGACCACGCACCACATTTGTCCACACTAATTGCACTCGTTACCTCATTATCCAATCACGTCCCTTTTTTTTTTCTTCACTATTTAAGCTCCTTGTCCCCCTAGTTCCTTGCTTGGTATTTTGAGTCTCAGGCTGGTCAGTTTGCTGCTTGCTTACTTGCTTTCTCTCACCGCGTGCTTTACCTGGATGGTTACTTGGATTTTGACCTCTCTTTTCGACCCCTGGATGTTGCTCTTTTGGACTACACCTCACGGACTTGTTTGCCTTCCTGGATTCTCGCTTGGCATAGGGTTCAGCTCATTTATTGACGCCCCGACGTCACAGTATTAGGACTCAGTCCAGGTGGGGGTTTATGATAGTTCACACCAGACTCCACATTCTGATGCCTACCTGCAGAGTGCTTGAGTGGGTCTCCTGGAAGTCTGGGAACTTCTGAAGATAAGTGAATATCCGAACACCTTGTCAGGCTCTCCCTGACTAAAAGCTAGCTCTGCGTCAAACAATGTTTAAAGAGCACATTTCTGTCAGTCTGAAAAAGACTGTGGGCTGTAATTCAATATACCATTTAAAATGTTCTTCATGCTTAGTACTTATTTTTGAATGGCAGTTCTAACACAAGGCCCATGGGATGATTCAAAGTATCAGTTGTGGAGCCATGGTTGGGGGTTCTGAACTCACAACTGGGAGGTTGTGGGTTCGAATCCCAGGTAAGACACTGCTGTTATACACTTACACACCTCAATCACTCCAGGGAAAGTCCCAGCTGTATAAATTAGTGCAAATGTAAACTGGTGATTATCTACCCCCTTTCTTTATTTTAGCAAACGCTTCAAAATTGTCTTCTTTTTATAAATAGTACATTTTTGTAGCAGATATGATTCCCCTTTGTATTGCAGACAGTACAAACAGACAGTGGATTTATTTGCATTGTAGCCACCCACCTCTGAAATAGAACCCCAGGTTGCACAGGAGCACAAACCAGACAAAACTGAAGGCCATTAGTTCAAATTATAAGACTGAGGGTATTTTTAAACAAATGAAGGGGGTAATAAAGTTGGTGAATGCCTCTTTTTAAGTCTGTTCTTATTTACTGTACATTTGAGAATGTTTAATGACTCCAAATAATTGCATTGTGCAAAACCTATAACATAAGTGAGAGTGTGACAAGTACCTAAACCATAAGCAAGGTCAACTCTCAAAATAGATGAGTTAATGCCAACCTAATCTTCTATTTTTCTAAGCTTAACACCCATAGAAAATCTTTTAAACAATTGAAGTTTGTAGCATAAAACCCGGTAGTGAAAGGAAAGGTTGGCTCAAGGAAGAGATCACTCTAAATAAGGAAAGATACAGTGACTGTAGCCTTGCTGTTTGTGTATATGTTAATTTCTGCTAACCTTAACATTTTAAACAAAAAAATTCAATGAATGGATGCACTCACTGTGAATGGGTATTGCAAACAAGCCAACATAACATTTAGCTCAACTGAAACTGTTTTGTAGTAAAAGTGTCATGCTGAGTGATAACATGAGACCACATAAGAAATGTGATAAAGTGCAATATGTAAAATAAGATTGGCAAAATAGTTTAAATAAATATATCTACCATCGTTATTGGGGAAAACCATCAGAATCTTTCAGCACTGTAATATTATCCACAGCTCACACTCACCACTAAAAGAAAGATTAGGTACCACAGCTTTTAGGTACCATTTGCTACAAAGCACAACCAAAAACCGATTTCTGTTTGATGAACTTGTCCAAAAAGCTCAATTTTTGTTTAATTTGATCAGAAGACATGGTTCCAGTTGTAACTCAGATGTCATCTGGCAAAGTCAAGATGCCTATTTTGCAGTTCACCTCGGAAGAGGTTTCATTCTTGCTCTATGGCCATGAAAGCCACATTCATTCAGGCACCTTCAAATGATTTAGTTTCTCCCCTCCTGCACTCCCACCCCTTTTGTTCTCCACGTTATTTGTCTGCAACTTTCCCTCTCTCCCTCACACCTGAAGAAGGCTTCACAGCCGAAACAGTGTGTCTCTACTTTTCCTTTCAGCTTGGAATAAACTTTTACCTGGTCTAACTTCAAATGAGGGTTTTCAGCACCTTGTTCCTGAAGATGGATGTTTGTGTTGCAGATCTCCAGCTGTTGTTGTAATCCTGCAGTAATTGCTTCTAAAATCTGGTCTGATTTAATTTCTGTTATAATAATAGATAAACACAATTTGACTAAACAAATAACACAAAAAACTGTACTTTTTCATGTCTATATTGACTAATTATTTAAACTTTCACTGTCTATGCTGGAAAAGGTACTGTATGTGAACCTTTAGATTTAGTAAGTGATGGAACCTCCTTTAGCAGCAATGACCTAAACCAAATGTTTCCTGTAGCTGTTGATCAGTTCTACTCATCGGTTTGAGAGTATTCTGGCCCATTCCTCTTTACAGAACTGCTTCAGCTGGGTTAAGGTCAGGACTCTTTGGACTTGGCCATTCCAAAACATGAAATTTCCTCTGTTTATGCTATCTGTTGTAGAGTTATTCCTGTGTTTAGGATCATTGTCATGCTGCATCAGCCACACCTGAAGAAGGCTCCACGGCCGAAACGTTGTGTTCTCTTTCTTCTTTTTTTCAGCATGGAATAAACCTATTACTTGTTCCTTTGCAACTTCTACTAAGCTTCGGATCACAGACAAATACCCTGACGTTCTCCTGTAGACTTTACTCCCTGCTCCCTCCACCATGGTTCACGGCTGGGATGAGGTTTTGGGTTGGTATGCAGTGTTTTTTTTTCCCTCCAAATACAGTCTTGTGTATTAACACCAAAAAGTTCCACTTTTGTCTCATCTCTCCATTGCTCCAGCAGCCTTGTGGTACATCCAGGTTGTCTTTCGCAAACTTGAGACAGGCGGCAATGTTTTCTTGGAGAGCAGTGGTTTCCTCCGTGGTGTCTTTCCCATGCGCACCACTCTTATTTAGTGTTTTTACTATTTTGGACTCATGAACACAGACGTTAGCCACAGCAAGAGATGCTTGCAGATACTTAGCTGTTATCTTTGGGCTCTTTGTCACCTTCTTGAGCACTGTACAGTTCGCTCTTGCAGTGATTTTTGTTGGATGACTACTTCTATGGAGAATAGCAATGGAACGAATTTCTTCCATTTTATACACTATCTGCCTGACTGTGGATTGATGGAGGCCTAGGTCTCTAAAAATGCTTTTGTAACCCTTTCTAGCCTTATGTGCACTGACAAATCTTCTTCTGAGGTCTTCTGAAACCTTTGTTGATCTGGGCATGTTTCACTGTGTTGTGAAGAGCAGCCTCTGTTGGTAATCAAATATTTTGGGTTTTTATAGGGCAGGGCACCTCAAACACACGCATGAATGTCATCTCATGGATTGGAACCCCTGACTCCAATTACTCCCTTTCATAGAGGTCATTATCCTAGAAGTTCACATACTTTTTCCAGCATTGATAGTGAATTGAAACAACGTGTTCAAGACAGACAAGAAAAAGTACAATTATGTGTCATTTGTTTAATCAGTTTGTGTTTATTATTATGACTTAGATGAAGACTTTAGGTGCAATTAATGCAGGAATACAGATGCTTGCAAACGGTTCACAAACTTTCCTCACAACTGTATGTATTGGCCTTCCACACTATTTGTTAGACATCTGAAAGTTGTAGCTCTATCACCAATAATATTTGCTGTCTACCTTCACAATCCTGCTCACTGTGTTTTAATTGCATGTATTAAGGTTACCAAACCATGCAGTGAATGACAGATTCAATAAAAGTTCTATAGATTGAAGTATTTTTTGTAGTATATGAGCATTTAAAAGTTTTCTCACAAAGAACAATCTTATACCCATCCCCTAAATGCTGGAAGTCAAGTAAAATTGCTCTGTAGTTTTCAGAGAGCTTTCTGGCTTTAACCGTGATGATACATGTGACTACAATTCATCAGTGTGTTACCTTCTTTTTATTCCCCGGGGAAACAAGAAACATTTAGAGACTTCTATATAATTCCAGATGTTTTCTTTGCACTTCCAAAGAGAAGATTATTATTGCACATTTGTTTTTGTTGAATTATATTTAAATAAACCGACAATTTAGAGAAGTTAATAAATTTGTCTCTCTCATTTTTTGGATTTTTTTTATTTCTGACAAATATGACTTTTCTCTTTTAAGCAAGATACATTAACCAGTCCTTAGTCCTTTCCATCATATGATGTTTTTGTTCCTTTTTCATTAGGGGTATTAATAGACCCAGAGGGCACTATATGCTTATTTGAGGTAGTCTTTTTAGGAATACAATTTGTATGAAAGAGGGAAAAGATTATCCATATTGCACAGGTCAGGTGATAACATTTAGAAATAACTTTTACATGACACAGCTGTTAAATTACCCTCTAATGAAAAAATAATCTTCCATTTTTAACCTCCAAATTTAATAATCAGTGATATGTAAAAGTGTATTTTTACAGACAGATTGGTGCTTTGTTTTCTTCTTTGTTACTTTGCCTAGGAGGTCCAACAGCAAAGTACAAACGGTTAAATGGTACAGCCTTAAGGTGTCTCTTGAATGAAACAATTCTGTAAAGTAACAGCAACAAAAAATTGAAAATCGTATGAATATCAATGAACTCTTCAACCAATCACAGCGCTACAGGAGACAGAACTGTCTTAAAACTTCTCATTCTGCCTTTTTTTTAAAGAAAGTCATAAGATAAGTACATCTCATGTGTGACTGTGATTGGATGAAGAGCTGGTTAATATCCACACCCACAATTAACAGCAACGTTTGCTTTTAATTTAAGAAGAACATAAGAATTAATATAAGAAATACTACAAATGAGAGGAGGCCATTCCCCCTATCTGGCCCATTTGGTAGTTAGCAGTTAATGAGTGCTTCAAAATCAGCTTCAAAAACATATCTGGGTCACTTATTCCACACTCCTGCAACCCTTAGGGTAAACAAGTGCCTCCTGTCCTCAATTTTAAGTTTTTGCCCACTTCCACCCAAGCCTAGGAGGATACATTCTCAGACCTAGTGCTAAGCAGTAACTTTTGTAATTTTCTTATGCCCCCATCACCACTCGGGGAACAGTAAGGTCAAAAAGAGCTGTCTGTAGTTGTTTGTCTTGACAAAACATGCAGCAGAATTGAAAGTCTCTTTAGACAGCTTTGTTTCTTATTTTGTGAAATGTGTAGTGGCAATTTAATTTGTATGTTTGCCATAATTCATCCAGATAGGTATTATTTCTCCTGGTGTCTGTCAATTGCCTCACTGCTCCACCTCCCCTGGTTCCCTTGTCAGGCCTTTTTGCCCACAGCAGTGTGTAAATTAAGCTCCGTTCTCCGTTTTGTTTTGATTTGTTTAAGTTTATCCATTTCATTAGGCGTAACCCGAGTCACTGCATCTCCATTTCAGCTCCTAATGGATCTCTGTATGGCAGCTCGAGAGGCCTGCAGGGTCTTGTGGACCTTGCTTGGCTCAGAGGAAAGAGCCCTGCTCTGTTTATAGTAAATAGACACAGAGAGAGGACTGCAAAGGTCCGTCTTGTGTGTGGCCTTTCAGGTACCATAAAAACACCATCCATTCAAACGACAAGAGCAATAGCCAGACAAGCAGACCAGGGGGAATTAGAGCTTAAAGAACATTGCACTTGAAGAAGATAATAAAACCGTAAGGCAATGTGGATCATTGGTCGATTTTCTAGACAGCAGGCCCAGTCCTGCAGGCTTGTTTCAGTTACATAAATGTCGGTTGCTCATCCAATATCTTCACCTTGCACCAACACCACTGCTTTATTTTGTGCTACAGATTCTTGAAGACCATGATATTGAGATGAAAAAAATGCTACAATAAAAATTAACTTGTGTATTTCAGTATCCATACTGTACGTGCGGGTTTATAGTTCTGTTTGGAGGTTTGAATGGGGACCTGAGCCAGTGTGAGAGATGCAAAGGAACAACTAAGAGTTTAATTCCAATTTCCTCTCTCTGGCTTCAACATCGAATTGCCCTTTCTTCTTCTGTTATGGTGATATTTATAATAATGAAAAACAGGATTCCTATATTAGTTCTCTAAGTTAGGAAGCTTTTCAAACTCTGCAATAATGACTAACCATTGTGATCAATAAAAGCGCAACACACGTTAAGGAAAACAGATTCAGTTGTTGTGGTTGCTTTCATCTAATCTCTTTAGGCTTTTTAACACAGCACTTGACAGCCATTTCAAAAGAATCTGCAAGGCGGGTCCATGGTTCATTAGTTGGTGTTCACCTGAGAAACAATTTATTCTGTTTGTTTAACTTTTCACCTTGACCTCGCATCTTGTCCAAATATTTTAAGTGATCGGGCTACAGGATCAGAGTGCCCAACAGTAGGAAAATCAGGCCTAAGCTTTGTGAAAATGGGTATGTTTAATTAGCCCCTGGGTAAGCAAAGACCTTCTCAAAGTCCAGTAGTTAGCCAGGTCTCAGAGGCTGTAATAGTACAAACAGTTTAATTACAATAAACCCCAAAACATAAATAAAACTGTGGTCAAAGTCACTATGTCTTTAAGGCTTCAAAAGTCTTTATGTAACAAAAAAAAATAAAGTAAAAAGTTAATCATTTTTATTTTGTATCTTTGGGAGTAGTTCACAAATGTTTTATTTCAATTATGCATAGTTAAACAGGAAGCCTCATGATGATGAAACAATAATTAACCACACAACCATACTATTGAATCTATTGAAATATTGGGTTGTTTTTGAGTATGACAACTTTAGGCCGTATAAGCAGTTTGTCTCAAACAAAGAGAATAAACATATAAAAAAATAGTAAAATACACAGGGCTGTTGGTACTGTTGGAACAATTTTACTGTTGGTAACATTGGTACTGGCCACTTTTACACAGTTGGCGAAATCAAAGATCAGATCAGTTATTTTCTTTTATTATCCCACTCAATCTCTGTTAGGTTTTCAGTGATTAATTTCTTTTATTTAATCAAATGAACTTGCAAAGCAATAATAATTGTGATCTTAAGCTGACAATTTTACGTTCATTACAAGGAGCTTAATAATTTTTCATACATTTTCACACTACTATTTTTATGACTTTGTTTATGGGTCTGTATTTTGACTACAGTCATTCCTGGGGTCGTATTTACCTCCTACTTATTTACCTACTTTAATGTATGGGTGTTAACCAATACATAAAACAGCCTCAACAATGGAGGCTTTCTTGGTTTCCTCTGCCAGTTAACAAGAGACCTCACAGAGGCATGGTCGTACATCTTGTGAATTTAAACAGATAAAATCTTCCCCCACATTAAGCTGTTGTATGTTTGTACATGAAGTGGGACATGTGGCATACTTTCTTGTCTTCTTTCCCACATGGAGCTGAAGTAGGAGAATGCACCGGCTGTGTATATTACCATTATGCTTACTAGGGATAGAGGTCACGGATATTTACATTTTAGACACAATCAAGCTTCCAATTAAACGCTCCCTACATCACAACAAAGCCCTGGGCACCCAGCACCACAGAAGCGCGTCCCCTGTTGGAATATCCCACTTAAAAGGCAGGCAAACACAATGGAAAAGCCTTCCACTCCGCAACGGTAGCAGTAGGAGCCTGCAGGTTCCCTGCTGTTCAATGCAACATGCTGAACAGTAGGGGGTCGCTCTCTGTTTGTTTAAAACTCACAGAAATCCCACTAAAGCCCTGATTCCTCTTATTTAGGACTTCCAAGATGACACAAAGAGAAACCCTGGGAAGCGGCACGTTGGAAGAGACACCAATTATCCCGGCAAGGACACAGGCTGGTTTGTTTGTGCTCAGGGACATGTCAACTCGTTGGACGACCCTTTCGTCAAACCCATTCAGGGGAGCAAATGGGGAGGCATCTTAATTGGTGTTGGGCAAACAGATTTTGTCACAAAGTTGCAAAGGAAGCTAAGTAGCTGAATGTTCACATTGTCCAACCCCTGACCCAGGTTGCGGGGCCATTCCGAGACATCATTATGCTCCATTACTTTGATTAATCATCCCTGACTCCTCTCTGCTCTGCAGGGGAAAACCAGGACAGCAATTAAATCCAATATTCTGGCAATAACTATCAGAGTAAATAAAAAGTGAACCCTTTTCTCTGAGTACAATGATATGATAGTGGCAAGGGGTTTGACTTGGCACACAAATGATGGGGTCCAGGATGATGTATCAGATTGTTTTTGTTTGTATCTGTGTGGGATTCTTTTCTTTCTTCTTTCTGTTTTGTGAAGGATTTGTCAGGGAATCACTTGCCACGATTAGTTTTGGAGCACGGCCACAATGATAAAACGATTGTTGGGCCTCTGAAAACACATGTTGAATCAACTGGGAAGCACCACTTTTGGACCTCAGGTGAAAAGTCTTCTTCCCTAGGCTGATCAGTATGGGCTTGAGGGAAGTCCATCTCACAAAGCAAAGCTTGTCCACTCTGTCTGCTCATTAGAAGAAGAGTTGCTTAATGAAGTCTCGAACATTAATGAACTGGGATGATAGCTCACCATCAAATGGCAAACTTACAGTCAATGCCAGGTGAAAATGGTAATTGTGGTAATATTGATCAGTGACCTGTTTGAATGTTTACTCATCTAACAGCCATAGTCTTTTGCTTCAGCATAGTCTTCTGCTTCTTCTACCATGATAATAGCTTAAAATCAAATCATTTGCTAGGTTATGCCTTCCTAAATACTATTTGATAAAGTAAACTTTCTCTTTGTTGCCTTTTTCTGAGGTTCGGGAATACTTAGTTATCAGGTTACAGCTAATCCAATAGAAAACACACTAAAAACATTCTTCAGGTTCAGACGTTGTAGATGATAGATAACTCAATCAGTTTTCTTCGGTGTTGTTTCAAAAACATGCTTTTCTTATTAAACTTTCAGAAGTTTTCTTCATCTTGCAAATGTCGTATAAATGCTAGGAATTTAAAGTGCTTTGAATTAAGTCCAGAGTGTACGTGTTTTTTAAATAGGGTTTGCGTTTTTAAAATAAACAGTTTTTTGGGCTTGGAGCATTACTCTTGACTACTCTTTTACATTCCTGGTTTAAATTCTAAAGTGATTGAAACATGCATACCATGAAAACATGTGAAATAAAAATTGAATCTTACAGAGAGAAGAACCCCACGAAAGAGACAATTTATCTTTTGTGTAGCTATAAGAAGTTTCTTGATGGAATAAAAACAGCAAAACATTTTTAAATGACGCCAGGAAATTATTTTCAGAAACATAGCTATATAGTGTATTCTACATTCCAATGATTATTTGTGTCCTTTTACGAGTCCTATGTCTTCCTTATTTTTTCATGTACTTGTTTCTTTTCTGATCGAAAGATTGTAAGATAATATGCATAGTTCATGGAGATGCCCATATCCTTGGATACAATCCTGCCAATAGTGGTTGAACCCATTAGATCATGAAGTCATTGTCTTTTGACTCAAAATGTTCACTACTTGTTATTATATTGGGAGAAACTGAGGCATATAAACCTCTTAAAATAATATATACCACCAGTGTGCATCACCCACCTATTTCTTTGTAGAGCTTAGAGAAATTTGGGATTTTATACATGTCCCACAAGCTCCTAAAGTTTGGGAAGCACTGGCCTGCATAGTCACTTTCAGACTACAGTACAGTGATTCCAACATGTAAAAATCCATGACAAAATAATCCACCCATTAATTCAGCATTATCTTAGCTCACACGGATAATGTCTATCCACATGAAAATTATCTACATAATCTGTTCAGGGTAACATTGACATCTGAGGGACAAAACCACCATCTTCTGTGAGATGGCGACAGAGAAAGTGGAGTGGAGTGTTTTACTTTTGGGTGAATTTGTTTTTGTCCCTTATAGATCTGATGGAACCAAATATGCTGAGTCACCATGGAGAGCGTTATGCTGACTGTTGCGTTGTTGAAGCCAAACAGGGGAGACTGGCGGTGGCATGATATGAGGACGAATCTCCTTTAACACAAGAACACAAACACAAACACATTCGGGGCATGGTGAGGACAACGGTACAATTCAGCGGCACATTGACAAAAGTCCTTGAAACACGCCTGCAAATGAAATCCAGAAGCATCATTGTCCCACCAGGACAATGCAAGACCACACAGTACTGAAATTACAATGACATTTCAGAGCGACCGATGCACCGATGCACCTACTGTATGAGCTCTGCAGCCACACAGAAGAGACAATCTGCGACTGATCAGGTCTGTTCATCAGAACCGCTGGCGTTGTGTTGATGCTTGGCGGGCGGGGAGACAAATCTATTACTAACTTTTTAATTCTTTCATTTTGAAAATATCACATTTCATACTGAAGATGATTAACTATCCTGAAGCAATGAACCACCTATCATGATTCTTTGATTAGTTTTCTGTGTTATGTTATCATGGTTTTTGATGAGTTGTCTGATATATAGCTATAAAATATTTAATTAAATCCACTTTAGTGGCTTGGTTGGATCCTATTGAATACGAGAGAGAGAGACGACTATGTAATAAAGCATTTGGCAGCCTCTCCCAGGCAGGACAGTCTAAAACAAACCCCCCACACTATTGTGAGGATGGAGCTAAGGAGTTGCTGCAAAGGTGTGGAGGAGGAGGTGGAAGAGAAGGATGTCCCAGGTGTGAGACATATAGGCATAGCCAAGAAGGAGTGGGAGAGATTAGGATCTAACCTACCTCTCAAACTTCAGTTATAATCACAGAAGGCTCCATGGCCAAAACGTTGTGTTTTCTTTCTTCTCTTTTCAGCAGGGAATAAACCTATTACTTGTTCCTCAACACAGGTTATTTTGTATTTCAACATATTGAAATATTATGTAAATTTCAGTATTAGTTAAATGTTGAAAGTGTCCTGCATCAGATGATTTTGCACATTCATTCACCCTGGTGACAGTACAGTGTTATTCTGGTACCATTACAAAACATTTTAAGCAAAGTAAATATAACTTAGCAGAGGACATTTATCTGGAGCATATTAAAGCATACAGGTAAGTCAAAACGTGATGAAAAAATCCCTGCAATTCAATCCTTCTTGCCTCACTCAATGATTTTAATGTTCAAAGGGCAAACTCTTACAGTATATTTAATGAGATTAATAGTATTTCACTGATACACATAAAAACCGGTTGGACTGCTTTTTGACTGAGTAAAATGTGGGTAATGTCTGCAAGAATAATTTACTAAAAATACACTTTTCAAATCTTTAATAATTAATATTATCGGCATACTGTGGGATGAAAGGATTGTAGATTATTTTTCTAGACTAGAAAAGTACATGATAGGTTCACTATTTTGGGATTTTGCAGCTTTCACTAAGAATACTCTATATATGGATTTCACAGGTGTTAAATTCATTTGAAATGAGCTTCAACATCAGAAAACCATGAATCTAAATCCCAAACTGTCCTCTTTGCTCACTGACATTTTGGAATTGCTTCTAATTTTCCATGTTTTTCGGTTGCAAATGCAGAATTTGGGACATTTCCCAGACTGTGGGGGTCTGGAACAAGCTACCCAGCCATGTTGTTAAACCAACCAATACCTTGATTTCTTTCAAGAAATGGCTGGATGAGATCCTCAGATCAGGACAGGAGGCGCATATTAACACAAAGGGTTGTGGGAGTCTGGAACTAACTTCAGTCAAGAAACCGCTTCTTTGCATTCATGACATCCTGTCTTTTGGGATGTTTCTTATGTTCTTTCGTTCTTATGAATTGATAGTAAACAATAATGACACTTAAGCCTAAGTGTTAAAAGTGTTCAGAGGTTGTTCTGTCACAGTAAGAAGAGTATTTGGACCAAATGTTCTAGAGATGCAAATAGAATATCCAGTCTAGGCCCATTTTGAAATAACAACGAGAGGAATCAGGATAAATAACTTCAAATGTCTTCATTAGTTTTCAAATATGTTTTAAGATTATTAGACACAAGCTCTAATTAAGACCAGTGCAGGGACAAGAAACATTATGTGGGGTGTATGCATGAATAATAATACATTTCAAAGAACATTTAGTCTAAGTATAAAATGAAAGAATTCAAAATAATTGTTAGGTGAAAGGGGAAAACTTGTATTTCTTTGTACTGTTTACTTAAAACAACCAAGCTAAGTGGAGGATAACAAGTTTAATAAACATAAGGAAAATTACACACAAGATAAGCCCAAGATAGTTTGGTAATTAGGAGCCAATTGATCTGAGGGACTCATCTAGACAGTTCCAAAATGATATAAAATGAACAGTTGAAATTTTAGCTTAACACACAATTAATAGCATTAAATATATTTTAATTTTCAGGAATGCAGCTTTAAAAATGCAGGTGTAAGATCTTTTATTCTGATCTTAGAGAGCTGAAAACTCTACTGAAGATCACTGCAGTTTTTAAATTCAATGGCTCTGCCAGACTCTGCCTCTTAGGAATATTAAGTTTCTCTTGGTTATATCATGTGTATGAAGTCTTTGACTAGGCCAAGAGTGATCCTTTCTCACACATATCCTTTTAGTAATTAACTGTCCTGATGACATTCAGAGGCCAGAGCAAACTAACAAAGAGACAATATCACTAGTGGCAGGCACCACATCTCATTGATCACACTGACCACCCCAGCTCATGTGGGAAGTTTTTCACTGCTCTAAGAGCTGTGGAGGAACACTTGTGCCAGCAGTCTCAAAGAACCATACAAGAAGATGATTTAGCAGCCAAAATATCCTGCTTAACAGAGAGAGAGCAGAGCTCTGCAGTGTTGAAAATAGGCTCACAGACCAATGTGCAGCCAGCAGTCAGGAGTGAACATATAATGTTTTTTTGTTTCATATTATTCAAGCTTATGATACAGTAGATAGATTCAGCACACACTTGTATCGTAGGCCAAATGATGGGATCAGGTAGACCATCTTACTAAAAACAAATAAAGAATGAACACAAAATATAATTCAATGTGATATTTTTTTTTATTATCTGGGAATTATATTTTCTTTCTATATTTTCTTTACTCTGAAGAAAAAAAAATGCTTGTTATGAAATCTACACATAATCTAGATACCCTATCATACAGCAATAGACTGTAATCTCATGCAGCCATCAAGATGCCAGTTCTGTCCCTGAGAATTTTTATGCCACCTGCTCTGGTATTTTGCACTGTCATGTCAAGTCCCCCCCCCCATAGCATTTCAATAGATTGATGTGAAGAACCAGTGAATCAGTTTCAAAGGCCTCTTTTCTAAAGTAAGTCACTAGGGTTATTTGTTGTGTGTTTAGTCACAATCATTATTAATATGAGCATCATCATTTACAGTTTCCTTTCCATACAATACTGTTTGATATTGTGAGAGTATTAGTAGGCCTTTACAAAATTCAACATTGTGGTTTCATTGTCATTAGGCATTTACATCTCCTTCCTCATGGGAGAAACAAACTTAAAACTTCATGTGATAACGTCCTTCCCAGTTATGTGGACAGGCAAGTCAGTTGCTGCTGGTCCTTCAGTTAAGGAGGTGGTGCACCATGATCACACCTCCATAGCTTTCTATCGAACGGCGGAGGGCAACTCAACGTGCTCACGGCAGGAAAAGAAAACAATGAAATAACAAACATTATACAATTTCCCTGTGCTTAGGTGACTTCTAGCGGCCAAAGAGTAAAGGGGCAGCAGGCAAATCCTGGTGGAAACCCAGCTGTAGTAGTTCATGCTGGAACAAATGAGACTGGCATAAACAGACCACATTCCATAAGAAATACATTTAAGGTCCTTGGAATCAAGCTAAGGAATAGGACCAAATCAGTGGTTTATCAGGCATTGATTGACACCATGCACAGGTGAGCCACAGCAAACACTAACCACCATACACAACATGGTGCTGAGAAAATGTGCTAAAGAAGGCTTCAGCTTCCTTGGTCACTGAAATTCTATGGCAAAAGGCTTGCTGTACAGATGCAATCACTGATCTCTGAATGAAATCGGAGAATGGAAAGCAGATATTTGGAGAAACCAAATATCTGCAAGTATCTCTCTCTATTTGCCTCCCAAGCTAACCCCAGAGATAATCAAAAAGTCAAAGACCAGGTCATTCTGATACTGCATCTAAAATGCCATGAGTTTTTAAGAACAAAACGCAATAAATAGAAAGTACTGCAATAGAAGGTCATTATGATGAAACTGGAATGTGATCAAGAAGGAGTGATCCTGACCAGTACATTAGTGGATACGCAGCAATCCAGAGAGATGGAAGAGTTGGAGACATAACACTGAACATCAAAAAGAACACTAAAGGAACTTAACCACGATGAATCCAGTGTCTTAGAAACTGGAAAATGTATAAAAACCCCTATAGAAAAGCCATTTGAGATATTGAGTTTAATACTGTTTTGTATGATGAAATCAGGAATTTCTGTGTAAAGAAAGAAGTGGTTAGTGTGGGCTTACACAGAGAGATTGTACTGATCAGAGGGATTGACTGTACAATCAAGACAGAGCAAGAAAAACTCAAAAGACAAAACCATTAGGGAGGTTCATAGTATGATGTGATTTCAAGTATTGTAAAGGAGAAGTCCAAAACAAAGTTTTACAAGCTCAGAAAAGCAGCCTGGCTGATAATAAGAGAAAGCTTAAGAGAAGTAGAATTATGTGATGCAGATATAGAATCTGTAGAAAATGAATGACAGGAGTTTAAAAATATTCTGCTTGGAGCACATAACAGATTCATCCCAAGAGTTAGAAACGCCAAATAGTCTACTGAGAAAATATACAAGGAAAAACCTTATTTTTAATTAATAAAAACAAAAGGAACAAAAAGATATTAGAAAAGCTGAAAGAGATTGAAGTGAATGTTACAATGGAGGTTGAAATAAATTTAAAAAATAATTAAAAAATTAAACTGTATAATTCCCCATTAAGACCTCATCTAGAATACTGTGCACAGCTTTGTTCTGCTCAAAACAATAAAGATATTGCCTTGCTGAAATCATTCCAGAAAAGAGCAGTCAGATATGTTCCCAGATCTCAGAGGAATGGTCTTCTCTGACAGGCTAAAAGATCTAAATCTTTTTATTCCTGAACTGAGAACACTATTAGTGAACCTGATTCAAATGGTTCAAAATCCTCACTAGCATTTACAAAGTCAACCCTGAGGACTTCTTCGGAATGAACAGCAGAAAACAAACCAGAGAACACAAATTTGAATACTTGGCGGAGTACTTAAAATGAGGTGTATGAGTCATTTCTTTACACAAATGGTTGTGAGAGTCTGAAACAAGCCACCCATCCATGTTATCAAAGCCAGTACTATCTCTTATTTTACATAAGTGCAGGATGACCCCGAACCCACTGCCAAATGAAACGTGAATTATTTAAATGATGCAGGAAAGCAGCAGGTTTAAAGATACACGCAGGCTGGTTTCTGTATGCCCCTGATCTTATGCTCATTGATCTGTTATAGAGAGAAGTAGGTAGAAAAGTGGAAAAAGAGGTCCCAACAGTCACACGTATGCACTGAGATACTACATAGTATTGACTGGACAGGAGCGGACAGAGAGGAATCTGCGATCCACAGGTAGTTACATGAGGAAAAATGCAGTACAATGACAGCAAATCATGTATTAGTGTACAGTAGAGGTTAGTGCTCCAGATGCCTGAACAGTAGGTTGTGGGTTCACATCTCAGGTGAGGATGCTGCTGCTGTGCTTGTATTGAGTCAGCAAACCCTGCTGTATAAATTGGTGATAAAATCTGTATTGAAAAACAGGTCATTGCAAAACTCTTTAAGTCGCTTTGAATAAAGGTACCAGCTATGTATATCACTAAAAATCTAGATGATTTATAAATAATAATTAAAATGTTAAATATATTGCCTGGACAGTTTCTATCCTTGTGTAGATAAATGTGTATGGTGTATATAAATACGTTGTGCAGCCCAATTGGGCTGGTGAAAAAGAAACTAAAACTCTGTTATCATCATGGTAAATTAATAAGTAATCCAGGAAGAATGGAACAGCTACTAAAATCTCCTTGTTATTACCTGCTCCTTCGGACTTCTCTTCAAGAATAAATTCAAGAATGTATTTTACATTGTCTGCTGAAAACAACAAAAATATTTCAAGTTTGATATGAACAAAATGACGTCTAATTTCTGGCATCTGTAGTTCTATAAACAATTTGAATCTGCAGATGTCTGTGGGTATAGCCTGATCCTGCAACACAGAAAATTAAAGTTGCAGTTGAATAAACCCCAAGACCATATTTGATTAGTTTTAGTTCAAAGCCATTCGTCGCTTTTTATTGGTTGAGTAGCAAATGGACTTCACCACATTCAGCTTAACTAAGTGAAACATAAGGTCCTTCCAAAAGAGCGTTTTGTATTTTGATATAGCATATTTTTAGGCAGAACTCACAAAACAGGAGTTGGCAAAACAAAAAAAAACAGGCACTCCCTCTAGCATGAAATCTGTTTTTCCCTCAACTTCGGACACAAAGAAAAGTCCCATTCTTTCTAAAACCGACTCCTTTTTTCACTACAAACCCTCACTATACACCCACCTCAAAGTCAAATGAAAGTCTGCATTCATGAGCATAACCTGTTTGGCTGTTGTGGCCTTACACTGTGCTTGTTTCCAACAGAGTAATCAGAGCCGTATTGCCCCTTTCTCAGTCGACTGTGGTGACGACTCACTGCTTTTTTTAAATCTAGAAACCATCACTTCTTTGAACAGAAATTTGGCCTTGAAAGAGTCAAGGGGCTTTTACCATTGGTGGGAAAATGCTGATTAATTGTGCCATGGCGCTGTGAGAAAATACGCCCTGTGTAATGCACTAATTATGGGTCCTGTCTGGAGAAAAAAGGGCAAAACTTTCAACAAAGGCTCATCTCATATCTCAAGACAATGAGGACCCAAGAGAATGGGAGAAAAGGAATTAATGAGGTGTGTCACCTGTCAGCTACTGGCAAAGGATTTTCAGAGCTGTAGACATTCCTCTGTAAGGTTTCTGTGAGGGAACACAGCAGGCCCTGCCAAGCCTCTGAAAAGATACGCATGAAGGCCCAAAGCCGGATAGCCTCCCCCATTTCCCCAAAAGTCCAAAAAAAGCCCATAAAATACTGGTACACTTCAGGCAAACGTTTCTTACAGCCCTTCACTGGGCACCAAGTCGTATGATTATAGGAAACTAATGGCAAAGTCTGTGCTACTGATATCAGTTTCTGAGCTCAATATTTCTTAACGATCAGAAAAAGATATGGACTTTCTGACGTTAAACTTAATAGAGACAAAAAAAGAAATTCCGTTTTCATACACTTCCAGCAAGCCTTGCTAGGGCACGATGCCAGCGACACATATTTACAGTAAACTGGAGTGCAGTGTCAATTTCTTGGCCTTAACCTACTGTGCTGCACGAATTGCCAAAACGATGGAATATGACAATTCTTATTATTATTAGGCATTTAACTCATCTTGTGATTTTATGTATGTGTAGTAGGGCAATGTTTTAATGTGTAGTTGTTTTCTTGCCAATTTCTCAACCCAGGTTTGGGTTGTACTGCTCAAATTTCATCTCACCTCCTGGCAAGCAGCCACTGTGGAAGAAGGACAAACCATTGTAAAAACTTTCTAAATCTCATACCTCCGGCAGGGCTTATTCTAAATTTACAGAACCAGCCAGCTGGTCTAGTGTCTACCTTTCAATACAGGGACTCTCAACTGGTTGCTGTGGTATGCAGAGAAAATCAACGTCCATCGGTGTTTTCATCCCTAGCAGAAGAACAGTACTTAATTTACAGCCCATTGTTGCACTAAAACTACTCAGTCTGATTCCCTCTCACTGGCCTCTGAGAGAAGTAAAAAAAAAGGTATATTCAGCAAGAAGACAATTCTATCAATAATTCTAATATCTCTAAGTTTTAAGACAATCTTTTCTGTTTCTACGTTTATGCATAATTTTTTTAAAATTCCCAATTCCTATTTTCCAAACCCTACCACGGCCACCTGCATTAACCTGAGAGAATGATAGACAGACATACTTGGATATTCAAATCATCATCATCAGGCACATTTTTAATTCCCAGGACTGTATGCAAGAGAGTTCATGTGACAGTGGAAGACATGGATTGAGGTGACATAACACAGACCCCTAAATGTCTGCCCAGAGGCAAAGTTCACTGTCAAACAGCCAGCTGACAGTTTTGTTTAGTGGACAATGCAGTGAATGAAACCTGTTTACTTGAAGGCACTTTGCCTTGCTAAGTTAAATTGATATTGCATCTATAGATTATGGTCAGGTACACTACTTGGTTAAAATAAAGTTACACTTCCAACCTGCTAAAAAACTGATTCTTTGTAAACCACATATTATTACTGGCCAGATACATTGCACCTTAGTTGAAGTATATGTATTTTTGGCACCCGATCGGATTACAAGATGTCCTGTCTTTAGCTCTTGTCTGGGCCCATCCCCGTTCACTCACTTACAGACTCCCAAGGTAGGTGTCACTCTGGTGCTTCTTTCTTCTCTCTCTTTTCATTAGGGGAACTTTATCTGTCTGTCCGGAACACCATCTTAAATCAACATAGTAGTCAAGTCATGTTATCAAAAAGCAAAGCGGTTAAAAACGATCTGGGGGAAATTCTAAAATCCATGTTTACACCTGCAGGAGTTTTTAAGTTGAAAGATCAACAAACTGCCATGCCAAAGAAATTCCACTGCAAGCACTTTCACGAAACCTTCCAGCTACAACAGCCATGAGAGGCGCAAGTGTACACTTTATTTACCTGCGGTGACTGAAATGGATTCAAAAATCTTTTTTCCGTGATGTCTTATTATTCCAGACAAGCAGGAACACTTATTCTCTGATGGGAATGGTGGCATGGTGTTTGGTCCTTTTGCATCACAGCTCTTTGGTCCTGGGTTCGATTTTGGACTGAGGGGCTTCTGTGTGGACATTCCATCTTCTCATGTTCTCCGGTTCTACAGTTTCTTCCCACTTTTCAAAGATAGGCTTGGTGGGCTAACTGGTGTCTCTACATTTCCCCTGTGTTAGTTTGAGGCTGTGTGTGCCCTGCAATGCACTGGCATCCTGTCCAGAACTTGGTTCTGTCCTGTGTTGCTGTATGAGTTTCAAGTAGCAAGTTAAACCAACTAATTTCTTGGTTTACTGCGACAGATCATCATTAAATAAGTAGCAATTAATCAGTTATTACTATTATTTAAAAGTTCCTTTTGTCCTTACTAAAGTAAACACTTCTACATTTCCTCAAAATGTCACTGAAAAATAAATAAATAGAATCAAAGCATCAAAGCAAGTTATCAGCTAAAGCTAAACTTCAATAAAAATCAGTGCTTTATTTAAGCTGCAGCCAGGATACAATTGTGAAACAAATTGGAAAAAGGCAAAAAAACACTCACAGAGGTTAACAATCTTTTTCTAAAGAGAAATTCTTGCTAGTATTTTCCTAGTATATCCCACTCACAATTTTTTGCTTTGCTTTTGTATGATTTCACACAGATCTGAAAACCACAGATCCCTTTCATCAACATCAGCCAGAGCATGAATGTACATTTTCAGGGAATTAGCAAATGAATGACTGGAAAAGAGTCAAATAAAAAAAAATACATTTTTTTCCCGTAAAGTTAAATTCTTGTAGTGCTTCAGAACTTCAGAGAAGTCAAACAGGCATTAGATGCTATAAAAAACTGAATTTCCATGTCAGGTCTGTCAGCATTGCTTTTTTATGTCCAAGACTACAGCCGACTAAAAAGCACCAGCTTATTCAGGTTTTATCCAAGCTCTTTACAGCACTGATGGTCAGGTCCAGTAACTCTATTCATGTTGTGGGCCCTAGTTTATCATTGGGAGCTTCTAAGTTAACTCTTGCAAAGCAATGCAAAGCAGAATAAAATTCTGCGCAGAAATAATGTTTAGCTGTAGATATCAGATCTAATCTTTTAAAACTGAAATTGCATTTTAATCATTTTGTAATTACCTCTTAAACAGTGGCTTGTAAAGAATTTAATATTCACTGATGTTAAAGCAAAGACTTTCTTCAAATGTAGCACATTTTAGTTGACACTTTTTTACATTTCTGAGGCTATGATTTTTGCTTTGCCCTAGAGACATCTGCCATGATGAAAACTCTTTGGATAGTTTATGAGCAAAATAATTAACAAATAAATGTTTCATTATTCTTAATAATAGTAATTTTCTAATCTATCTGAATTCTACAACAGTGTGTGAAGTCTCCCCTCTATTTTCAAATGATGGATTATAATATGGTAATGTTTTATAAATTATTTCATTACAAGTAAAATCTAGATAGATATTTTATTAGATTTCTACTTGAGAGAATGTCGGCAAAGACCCTTCAGGGTGTTTTTTAGCATCCATGAATTGTTTGGTGCTGGGAAATCCAAAATCATTCCATATCTCCGTCACTTTTATTCGGCGTTCTGAAGAAAGCCTGTTTCTTGATACTTTTACTTAAAATTGAATGAAGATAATCCATTAGGATGACACTCTGGGATATGAGAGACCATTTGGAAAGGTTTATCTTGTCTCTTACAGGGTCATGATGCATGAAGTCTTGCTCAGTTTTTTAGAGAATTTTAAAAAAAGTACAATTTGGAAATGAATGACAACAGCAGCTTCCAGCATGTTTCTATTGCTTTTGACATCATTTGACACTTAACTTATGAATCATTTGGGAGCACGTACTACTTTTTGTAAATCAATTTTGAGAAGCCTTTTCTTAGAAACAGTTACCAAATTTTGAATGAATTTGACCACCGATTTAAGTGATGGCTGGTTTGCTTGCTGAATTGATATAGCAAGACCTACAATCAGGGCCAGAAAGCAAATAACTCTTTAAAGTTGCGTCGCTGGCTCACCAGCAGAGAAAACACTTTTCTGTAGGTTTTTTGCTCCTCGGGAAAGAAGAAGGTAGAAAGCAAAAGAAGCAGAGGTAAAAAAAAAAATGAGGAAAAGCACAGACATAGTCTAAAGAAGCGCTGTTTAAGGAAAATGGTTATATGCCAGATATAAAAATCATTCAGGCTGGGGAAAAGGGATGTTTAAATAAATCATGGGGCACGAGGAAAATAACTGTAACATGAAGGATTCAACCCTGCTGCTCACCAGATCATCAGCAATCAAGTCCCAGTGGTTTTAAACAACAAACCATGGTGTTTAAAACAGTCACAAATCATGTCCACTGCCAAACCGATCTGGAGTGTAGATGAACATGGTCAAGAATGTGCAGGCATCAATCCCTACCTATCATGCAGACCACAGGATTTTAATGCTTCTAACAGAGAGGAAAATGTTGTATGGGATCACTCACCATCACCTATATTGACCGCACTGGAATTGCAAAAAACATAAGAATGGAAAGGACAAAACCAGAAAAAAACGCAGCCAATATGTTATTGTTCCTCTTCTTTGCACAGTACCTCAGTAAATCAAACTCTGAGTCTCTCTGCCTATTTAAAACACTCGGTTGACCCTACATGTTTATATAGTTCAGCAAGTGTAAAAGGTGCAGAGAAATGATTATGTCAAAACATTTGTCACTTCAGAAAACCTTTTTAAACCTTAGCTGTTTAGGCTTGACTAAAAATAAATTTGGCTCCAACAACATGTGTTCTGCTTGATGATTGTGATTATTATGAAAATCAGAATATTGAAAACTCCACGCCACATTAGAGTGACTGCCTTCAACACTGTGTCGTTAATGTATATCTTAGTAAATAAAAAAATACAATTAGGTGTCTTTTTAGAGCTTAAGGAATAGTGAGGAAAAGGTGACATGGTGAATCAGTGGCTTGGCACTGGGATGTGAAAGTTTCGTCTCAGAGTTATTGGTCGCATTCCAAGCCAGTTTGCTGTTAATCAAGGTTGATTTTGATGAAAAGCCCAGCTGGAGAGCCATGTCTGTTTCATTCTGGTGATTTTGCCAAATTTCTTGAGGACAGTGGTCCATGCTATGAAAGAACAGTTGCAGACTTCTGCCCATGAACTCATAAGACAAAGCAGTTATGGACCAGTGCCCTTCCTCACCTGTCTAAATAGTGCGTTTCTCAAGTAGAGATGACGTGGTGCGCAGAGGTACACATCTGGCAGGCACTGTTTGTCTTCTTTAATTGAATATACACACCTTAATGACTTTTGAGACTTATCCCTGCTAATTGTTGAAATACATATTTTTAAATTGTTTTTAAAACTATTTTTATTTCATGCATATTCATAAGCATATTTTTATCTTATTTTAAAGAATACCTTCACATATGAGTATTGCTTCAAGTTGTGCAGTTGTCTGAAAATTAGTATAGGAATTCTACTTTGGGAGAAATATTTGCTGGCAATCGGCTTAGAACATGTTGCTAAATATTTTATTCATAATCTTTGCTATTTTCCCAGGGAAGGATTTACAAAGTAATTGATGATGTATGGCTCCTAGGCGCCATCTTGTTAGCCTGCGCAAATCTAAACGTTTCAAACAGTGTTATTTATTTTATTTTGTTTTATTTATTTTTATATAACTAGAAAATCCGTTTTAAAAACTAAATCTCTTCCTCAAGAATGTCTTGGCCAAATTCACCCAAAAACGTCTTAAACTTCCATGAAATATCTCTTTACAGCAGCTAAAACTAATGGCTATAGGAGAATAGTGGCTTTCTCGCTGACTGCTATTTTGAGTTATGTGAAGTCTGTCTCAGTTAGTTGTGGCCTTTATGTCATGTGGTATATTTTTAACCCTAAAAAGATGTCAGATTATTAGACTTTCCAAAACAGTAACAGACCAGAATCTTTCCCTGATGTAGGTAGTTGGACGATTCCATGTCTGATAGCATCAGTGGGAACTTAAACAAAAGACATTTTTTTCCCAAAACTGCCATCTTTCAGTCTGACGGCTACTGTAAACACTCTATCCGAGCACAAAACATTTTAAGTCCGTTACTGAGGCTCTGGAATGCTGTTCCACATTCCTGATCCATTTTCTTGAAAGGGAAAAAATGCTTCCAATATATGTTTGCAAACAGGAGACCCACAAATTTTAAGAAAGTTGTACCAAAAAAAAAAATTGTGAGTTACATCCAAACATTTGGAAGCTCTAAGTAGAAAGCATGAAGTCTTAACCTGAGTTACTTAAAAGCTGGAGAATAGCAGTCAGGGGACAATGGTTCAGGGAGGTTTGTGAGCGAATTCTGCAAGCATTCCGGCCTTTTTCGTCAGCTATTGACACTTTGAAAAATAATGCTTCCTTCCCCACAGCTGGAATCTACTCCTCCTTGTCTGTCTTTGTGTCAAAAGATTTTTTACATGCTTCCCAACCACAGTTCAGGGTCAAAGGTGTGTGGCTGGTGTATAGTGAGGACACGCTTCTTGTTTTTCATAAAGGTGTCCTACTGTGCCAGAGGGATTTAAAAAAAAAAACAAGAGTTTAATAAGACCAGCAGAACTGAAACCAGCCACACAAAGACACCGCAAGACCCACTTCTTTGAGAACCAAGAACAAAATGCATTTGAAGTTTGTTTAAAGGTTAAGTCATGTTTCTGCTGAACAGGGAACGGAAAACTTTTAAAAAAGAGACTTGATTCAGATGCTTACTGTATATGTTTAAATAACAGGTGTGGAATTTTTTAAAAACATTCTTCATGCATTATAATAAGGTTAAAACATATAACAGAAAATGTTGTGATTTGCTCTTATTTAATACTTCTCTCTACAAAGCCCACAACTAAACATTTAAGTTTGATCTGTTTTAAAGGATCATTGGTACAGTTAAATATAAATTAGAAGTACTGTATATCATGCTGGAGGTTTATTTTGATTCATGTGATTCATGATGATGTCTTTCTGGTCTAATAGGCTTAAAACACACTGACACTTTTTTTCTTTCAAATAAATTATTTTGTAAAATTGTAAAATAGTAACCCTTCACAATACCAACCACTAATTTTGATTGGATAGTTGATAAAGGGGGGATTTAATAAAACTGCATCTCAGACCAATGTGCTGAAGGGCTGAAAAATCCATATGAAAATGTATGTGAATGGCACATTCACTAACTATAAGTTAGCATACATTTAGTACTATTGCAACTGTACAGAAAGCCTCTTTGAGGGGATGGGTTCTAGTTGATCCAGCTGGATCCTCCAGTGTCCCTTACCTGTATACAGAACCTGTCATCTCTTTCACTGCTCGAACACACTCATTTTTATTGTATAGCACATTGCAAGCTGTTATTACTATTTTATACAGTTCTGTCACTTCCTGGGAACACAGACAAACATGATCCCAAGCATGTTGTTTTGTAGTTTCTGAAAACAGTGTGGTGTTACAGGAGGTTCTTAACAGTTGCACAAACAAAGTTCAGGGCCAAGGCTTTGGATGTGCAAATTACCAGGAAGAAGGGTGGGATGTCTGGAGCATTGGTTTTTACACCAGCTACTGATGGCAGCATGGGTACTCTGTCGACTCGAAACGTTGATGTCTACGCTGTTTGCTACCTCTACTGAGATGTTCACGACGTTCAATGAAAACGTGAGAATATTTGAGTATATAACACTATACACATTATGCATTGGAGACACATCACTGTCTTAGTGCTCTTAAACCATAATGCAATGCTGGAATCTATCCAAAAACATAGAGCAATTCCTGCAGATCAGGTCTTGACCTAAGGTGAAGGAATATGAGCCTGTTAGTATGGAATAAAGACAACTTTGCCACTCTAACTTAACTCAAAGTTTTATTTCCAATCAGCCTTATGGTAGAATGTTTTATACCTTCTGGGGGAGTCACAATGATTAAGATGGTAATTTATTGTAAATACTTGTAGAATTAATTACAAGTTCAAAGAAAAAACTGCACGTTGTGATAAATATTACGTAATGACCCTGTGAACTCAATTCTGTCAAGAGTCCAAGTACTAATTTTCTTAGAAGAATACAGCAATTTTAAGAATAAGTCTAGAAAAAAAACTACTCAGCTGGGAATAATCATTAAACTGTTGGCAGCAGGCTGTGTTTAATTATAATCAATCAGCATTGCGTTATTTGGGACCTATTGCTTGACTGTGCTCTAGCATATGTTACTTAGGTGAACAGTGAATGGCGGACGCATCATCCGAAAGTAAATTTCAATGTAAAAAGAACTCAATCAAATTATAAAAATGTAAATTAGATGAAACAATTCACAACAATTTTAGCTTCAAAATTATTTAAATATAATTGTCTTCATTAATTCTTTCCTATGCAATTTAAAAATCTTAAATATTTCCATATCTTATTCATTTCACAAATCCTTCTGCAGTAAAATGTTTGAGCTACACATCGATCAATGTTAATTGTTAGACACAAATATGAAAATGGAACATGCTGTAAACCCTGTCACACAATTGTTTTTGGAAATCTGTGAGTTGAAGCAATTTAAGCAGGTTTGAAAAATGCTGTCCTGTGTCATATTCTCCATCCAACGCAATCATGAACCCTTTGATAACAGCTGGCATAAAAATGTTAACAATTACTTACAGATTACAGCAATGCAATTCTTGCAGTAAATTCCAAATATGGTTCTTTAATTTACCATCCTGTCATAGGCAATGTCTTAAATAGAAGGGAATGAAGTGATTCTTTCTTGCTCATACAGAGATGGTAAAACAAGCATCTGCTGGATAAAAGATCATTATAAGTCTGTCCTCAGTGGCATTTGCAGTTTTTATAATCTGTACTAGGAAATGTATAAATAGATTTTTAGTTTATCCTGGGGGGCAAAGTGTGTATGTGTCTGAAACAAGAATTATGAAAAGTGGATCAGTTAAAACAAATGATGAAACACTGTTATACATATTAACCCATCATGCCATGCTCATTCTGTTTAATGTACTCAAATGGCATTATTACATTCATGTGGGTTGAAGTAGTTCAGGTGGGTAGTTCAAGTGGGGAGCTGCGTCAGCATGCGTAGGCTGCAAACAAACAAGTAATAGGTTAATCCCATGCTGAAAACAGAAGACAGAAAACACAACGTTTCAGCTGTGAAGCCTTCTTCAGGTGTGAGGGAGAGAAAACACAACGTTTCAGCTCTGAAGCCTTCTTCAGGTGTGAGCACCTGAAGAAGGCTTCAGAGCCGAAACGTTGATTTTTCTCTCTACTCTTTTCAGCATGGAATAAACCTATTACTTGTTCTTTTATTACATTCATGACCACTTCTTTCCATATACAACCATACAATTGTCCTCCATACATACATGTGTAAGCATATATATGTTCTTGAATAAAATGCACATGTATTTAAGTGAACAATAATAGAAAACAGAAGTTCTTCCTTAAGGCCTGATGTCCAAAAATACCTACTCATTTATCCACCAAATACTGTATGTCACACTTTAAGTATATTAAATCTTTGGGTTTTTGAAACAGCCTTTTGCATCCTTGTAACCTGAGCACTTCCTTTTTGCAAGTCTATTGCCAGTTCTGTTCTACTGTAACACTTGTCAAAATGTTTCAAGCTCTTTTTATCAAAATAAAACATTACATCAACTGGATCCCCCTAAACCTATACCTGTCCTGTTTAATCAACAAACCTATTCCCCAGTTAGCAGTGTTTTGCTAATTCACCACTGCAGCAGGGTTCATGCAGAAAATAAGGTGCATATGAGCAAACCGCACAGAAGAAAAGGCAAAGCATAAATGCCTGGGGCATCCAGCTCAGAACCCCCTGTGTGCTTCAACAGATTGTCCATGAAGGATTTAAACAATTGCTTTCTGTCAGTTACATTGAACTCAAAGGCCACCACTGAAGGCATTGGTATTTGTGGAATACCAATTCCATTCTATATCCAGCAAAGGAAATCTGTTGACTTTGACTCTAACAGACACAACAAGACCAGACTGTTATTACTCACGATTTTATTTGGGGGTATATGAGACCTTTGCAAATGTATTTGTAAATAATTTTGTCTTGGGTAGTTTTATCAAGGCTGAATATCACTTCGGTTAAACTACAATCACCAGAATCCTGCAGAAAATGTTGATCTTGGTAGGCAAACTAAGTAAAAGTAGTCTTGTAAATAAAATATAATTTGGTCATATCTAAATAGATTGTTGTTTTACTATTTCAACATTTTTTAATTGAAATTCTTAATTAGTTTCTTACAGTTTTTATTGATTGTGAATATTGATTTATGAAATTTATTTTTTTTCCTCTTACAGTAACAAAAGGTCCAGCTGACAGAAATAATAGTAACTGACAGAAACAAACAGGTTCACATTCAGAGATCAACATTTTGAAGTAAGTTTGTAACTCATTAAAACCTTGAAAAATAATTTAAATCAAGCAAGTAGCCAACCATTAATTATTTTACCAGTGTTTTCCATTTATGTTGTTGTTATGTAACACAATGTATTTACTACATACATTAGTGTTGTTCCCAACAGTTTAGTGCCAGCATTTTCTCAAGCTGCTACAGCAGCTGCTCAAGGCAAGTTAATTAGTACTATTTAGCATAAATATTACCTATTAATCATAGCAGTAAAACAGCCTTTTCAGTTGGTAAAGCCAAGGTCTAACTTTAAAGGGAAAAAATGATTGATTACTACCAAACACAAATCACATGGTATTAGTAATCAGAATGGTCAGAAGAGTACACAAAACACAGCTGTAGCTCTCTTTTTAAATATAGTCCTCACTTTATTATCAGAGGCCAAATAAATTCATCAGGTTGTATTTACAATGAAATGCAATAAATATGTTATAATAGTCATAAAAAAATCGCATACATTTTAAATCATACTTGTCAAGTTGTTAGTAGCAAGTCATACACAATAAAGACTGCCCCTTGGCAGATGAGTAAATAGTACAACCCTACCAATATTGAGGCCCAAAGTTAAAAATCACTGCCCCAAGGCACTGAGCCTTCTGTGGACTCCAAAACTCCAACTCCAATTTCCTCTGACGACCAATTCTGCGGCCATTTGTGTGATTAAAAATCCAGTACTGGAGTCAGCCGATTAACATTTCAGTTCCTTAAAAAATAAATTTACAGATTTTCAGGAAGGCATAACATCAAAAACAACGCAACAAAAAACATCTATTTTCTGAAACAGAGAAGCTCCTTAAGATACATTCTAAACCAATAGCTGCATCTGTGCAGAATACAGGCCTTCTAGCCACAGCTAGCCCTCCTCCTCTCAGACTCTTTCTACACCCACTAACTCTATAGTGAATGATGGAAATTGGTTCTTATTCCCTTAGTCCTTGGTTATTTTAAAAAAGCAAGAAAAATGTTCACATGATTTTGTTACCAATCATAATGTAATTGGGTGTCACGAAGACTATATAAGACACTAAACATACTGGATTTAACTGTACAATAGGTCAGTTAGTACAAGCACCTTTCATGTCAAGGCTAAGTAAATAATACTTGAATGGAACATTATAAATAGATATTAAGTTCCTCCTGAAATATTCACTAGCATTTTCATATTGTCTTGTGATCCAATTTTAAGGCACAAACAACACAACAAGGAGGTTTATTTACTATTGAATACCACACTCTTAGAAACAAAGCAGAAAAGAAGTGATTATAATTCCTTTTTTTGTTCTGAAAGCACATTCTTTTCTGCTATCATCACAGAAGAAATAAATACATTTTGGTCATTTGCAGTCAGAATTTTTGCAGGAATAAGCTAAATGTTTTACTCCGCAGAAAACTATTTCATATTAATTTCCTTTTACTTAATTGGGTAATCATGAGCAAATTAATAACATTCTCCTTGGTCCTATTAAAGTACTGTTTTTACAATCAGCTGAGGACTATTCCTTAGACAGCCGAGTCAGTTATCAGGTAGTGTACACCTACTTTGCTCCTTTAAAAAGTACTGTCTTTACCACATGTACATATTTGGATTAACCTAATGTAGCGAAATGATTCAAATATTCTGGATTATATAAACTGCGGGACAACAATTATATATAATAAAAAGAAAAAACAATGTTATTAAAAAACTACTGCATATTTTAAGTGACTGCATGTTGTCAAATACTGTTGTCTAAAGATGTGGGAAATTTTAGACAGGTATGTCCAGTAATAGTCTTGGAGCTGTTATCTTGGCCAGTGATTCGATGTGCCTCATGTAAGACAATTAATCGCAGGTGTACAAGATTAAAAAGCTACTGTTTGTTAGGAATTTATTATTCCAATAATAGTAATCTGGGTTTTGTCCCATTACATAAACAGTGGTTTTCCATGAATGTGGGACTTGGATAACCTCAACAATTACTGTACGTGCCAGGCACGCAAGAACATGTTACACTGAGCTGCATTTAGGTCACAGGAGGATATAATATCACCATAGCTACCAGAAATTTCAACACAATCCATGAAGAAATGGCCGTTAGTCACATTGGAGTTAGGCGGATCCAAAAGCACTTTTCATAGAACTACCTTGAAAAACAGGGCCTGAATAAAATATTGCACTTAAAGCTAAGCAGTTAACTAAACTCACACACTAATGTATCTCTCTATTTTGGTCTCAATGATGTCCAGTCCCAGCAGATATAAAACAATCCATCCTTGTACTGGTAATCCCAAAATGTGAAGAGGCTTCCACCAAGACAGTGAGTCTGAATGAGCTTTCCGTTAACCCCTCAGAGGTTTCTCTTCTTCTGTTATCAATTTGAAAAGTAGCAATGGAAAGATGTCAAAAAAACACCTTGGTTTCAGTCCATCCAGTATAAATAAAATAATAATTAAAAAAAAACAGAATCATCCAGCAGAACGGAGTTATTTCACACTCCTCAAGTACAAAAATAGAACATCTTTTTTAAAAGTTCTGTAGTGATACTCTGAGGCGAGAGGGCCGAGTCTCTTGCACGCCGACTGGGCTCCCGGCCTGCCTGTCAGTTGGAGCTGGGCTTCAAGCGCCGGGCCCTGCGAGTCCGTTTCGTCACCGTGGTGAAGCGGAATTCCGGGAGAGGGTCCACCTTCCCCTTCGGGTGACGTTTCATGAAGTGAACCTCTTGCTGGTTCTGCTGAGTCCTTGAACCTTTTTTGGGCCGCCCTTTCCTGTTGAAGCCGAGGTACCAGCCTTTATACTTGGCGGACACAAGCGCCGTGTAGTTGTTTTCCAGAACTTCTTCCACAAAGACGCACTCTGGATTCTTTCCTTGAAGCTGCAAGAAAAAACAGTGGTAGATAAGACACCTGTAACCATCCAGTTTATTCACATATACTGTTTAGTAAGTAGAATTTCACACATTTAAGTATTGTCATTGTTTATATTATATAGTGGACTATATAACTCCACCCATAAAAAAACATCCTTAACACCATTAGCTGTGTAAAATGTCAGGGAAATGTTATCAAAAGTGTAAATTCTGCTGGTATTGTGTTTTTGCTGTCAAATTGAAGTGGAGAGTGACATGATCAAAGAAAGCTGTCTTATGTCAGGGGGATCTGATTATGACAGAACCTGATAAAGTCTTGTGTCTGACAAATAAAATACTCAAGATCCATGAACTGGTCCATCTCAGAAACAAATTAAAGGCAAAAGATATCAAGATTCTAAACAAGTTGTAATTTCACTTCTGTTTTCACTGTGATCAATACAGTATCAGACTAACATCTTTCCATGTGCCAACACTTTCAAAACCAGTCTGCTTACAGTATTTTTAATCTATATTAAACAAGTAAAGAAAAGATTGGAATGCACTATTTATGACTGAATAAAGGAGTTTTTCTTGTTTTGTTGATTTTTTAATAAAGGCACTAAGCATTGTTTTGTCTCAGAAGCTTTCTTTAGAATTATGAACTCTTCTGATTGTATTAATCACAAAATGTATGTGTCCAACTTTATACATACAGAGACAAACTGTATGCCAAATAGACACAGAGGCAAACACCTTTGATGTGGACCAATCAAAATGCTTTTTCAAGAACACTTTCATTAAAATTAAAAAATTACAAATTACAAACCAACCCAAATAAATTACCCCCTCACAGTGCCATCTAGTGAATTAGTGGTAGAATCACAATGCATTTTTCACCAGTGAAATTGCGTTTGCAAGTGACAATATTGAGATCCACAACCCTCCTACTTATTATGGTACTATTTGACATACAAAACTTTTGCAAATAGTTACCTGAAATTGTATCTCTTTATGGACATATATGTCCTAACCCGAGCATTGAATATGCGACTTCTATTTTTGCCTTCATATCTTTTAAGCAGATATCATCCATCAACATATCAAGGTGAGTGTTCACAAGGATAGTTGCTTTTCATTTGGAGCACTCAAATGCATTAGGTCATGCTTCCAAATGAACTGTAAGAAAAACTCTGAATTGTTTCAGCTGTGCTAATCCACACTGGACCTCATCAAGATCAAAGCTTACTAATTGCAACGGGGAGGGAAAAAAAGCATTTTCTGATAAATTCTACATCTGTTTCTAGTCATATTTTGTTGTGTTGCCTAAATAATGTGGTTCCTTTGCAGGTTACACAAATTGAATGTTGTGTAACAGTTTCAAGGATGCAATTTTTAGAATCTGTCAATTATACATCCTTTTTGTTCAAACACAATAATTAGACAACCAACTATAACTAAGTACGGCCTGCTGAATATTGTGCAATCTTGCTTGTCTTATGCTATAATTTTCATTCTTATGACTCATTTTGTTTATTTATTTCAACTACAAAACCTGGGTCACAAATGGATAAGATAACAAAAAGATAAGCCTTCACTGATGCGGTATTTCAAATTGAAAATAACAATTTGAGGCTCAGTATTTTACTCTGAACTTTAGTGTCTCTGTGAAGTTTAAGACAAATTGTGCCATGGAATTTCTGAATGAGTTCCACTGAAGTTAAAGGGTACTTGGGGCTTTGCCCAAAAACCACTTTAAATCTTGTGTCCATTGTTTTAGGGTGGGAGAATCATTCCAAAGGCAAAAGAAAATTTATTAAGTATGCTGTTATCAATAGCTGTGACACGTTTCCAGTTTTGCTAACAGACTCCAGAATCAAACTGTCCCTTTACAAGGTCGAATCATTTCTAAACTGTATTGACCATCTGCTCTATGTCTGGAGCATACTTTAAAATGTTTACACAGAAACGAAATACATGTAGCCTGTTTTTGGTCTAGGTTGATGTCACAAAAGAAACATACTTTTTTTAAAGTTTGAATTTTCCAAAGATAAACAAAACACCTACTCAAAGTGTTGCTATGCTAAGAATAATATTAAATATCTAACATTAAATGGAGGTCAAATCACAATTAATTTTTATCTGATGAATTGAGCAGTCTATGATCTGTTTGAAATGTGTCCAAAAAAGGCATCTTTCTCTAAACCCCCTAGTAGGGTATACCAGAACAGCTGTCACTCTGGCATCTGGAGGGGGGCTTTTTAGGGTGATTTAAAGAAAAAACAGGTACAGGAATTTACACATGGGCTAAGTTCAGCAATTCACATGACGTTGCGTCACAGCATTCTGCTGCAGCTGATTCCAGTTAGCTTTTGCTTTGTGAAGGGAACTCAGGGGGAGTCTCCTCAGTCAGAGCAGTCTCTCAGCACATCCCCACGGTTAGGACCAGTTATCTGGGAGTTCAGCACTGAAGGCAGTACATCAGTTTCAGTGCTCATCCATCGATTTAATTGGTTATTCCAGCCTCTCTATTTAGGTTATTTGTACGAAAAAGAAACAGGGTGATGAGAAGCATTTTTAGCTTTCCCAATGAATAATCTATCAGTTTCTGTATTTTCCCATGCATTTACCCCCACTCCCCAACACACAAGGGGGCTCCCTGTCTGAAATGCCAGCTTGCTCCATTGGAAAAGGATGTGAAAGCTCTTGGATGTGAGCACAGGAGGCAGCCACTGGGTTAGGGTGAAGGAATCCGCTTATAGCACCAGGGGTGGTTATTGAAAGGCATCTCTGGCCAAACAGGATAAGCTGGGCAAGTTTAAAAAGCAGGTATAAGACGTAGTATAGAAAGAAGAGACCACGGGTTTCTCTCATAAGGAAGGGAAGGGAAAGGAAAGAAAAGAAAGGGAGAATGCACCTGTGAGCATACATCCATTGGTTAAAAACAGCTGCTAAGGAGCCCTGTGGGTTATAAATCCATTGGTTAAAAGAGAAGCAGTAGCCAGGGACCATGTCTGCGACTCAGAGCTGAGAAAGAGATAGCTCCTGGGAGGCAGCCTGGAGAAGAGAAGTTCGTTCTCAGATCCGAAATAGAGAAATTGTCAAGGAAGCCGGTTCTGACTCCTGTTAAATGTGTAGTTTAAGACCCTATGCGTGACAGTATAATCCGGAAGAATCTGGAGGAAATCAGGGAAGGCATAGCAAGGTAAGGTCAGGCTGACAGACAGGGGATGGTGACTTGAATTATCTGGTGCTCAGGGTGCGTGAAGTAAGCTAACGAGTTTAAGGAAGTCCAGAAGGGAAAATTGTGGGCGTGGTTCATAATCCAAAAGCTGGGTGGTCCATCCATGACAAAGACAGTTAACACAGGGAATGGGAGCGTGGAACCAGGAACATGGAAGGTTAAAATCATAACGAGACAAGGCACTCCGAGCCCCAGACTCAGAGGTCAGGACGTCGTGGTGAAGCCTATGCCCTCGGGCCACTCCTGTGCCCAGTGGTGGGCAGGTTGTCTTCCAAACCTGAGCCTAGAACTACGGGGATGCCAGGCTTAAATAGGGAAACGGGGATAGGAAACAGCTGGGACAAATAAAGCTGGGAACACAACGAGAAAGGTAGAAGCACCCTCTAGAGGAGTGATGACGACCATGAAAGAAATGTCCTGTGAGGGGAAATGACGTTAATGATAATCCCAGAGGGGTTATGGATAGAGATATCTAACCGCCCTCTACTCTTACTGAAAGTAGGATGTCTGGTTCTAGAGGTATGGTAGCTCTAAGTGTGCAAGGGGGAAGGCTTTGTATAGTACAGACTCTTGGAGCAACAAAGCCCCAGGAATGTCGAAGCATAATCTAGCCACAGGTCAGCTAAAGCACCACATAAAAAACTGTAACTGAGGAACAGTGGGTGACAGTTGGAAGGCTGTTATAGGGCTAGTTATGCCTTTCATGACTGGAGACCCAGTGTGCTTGGTGGCAGCAGTGGGATGGTGGCATCCTCTGGTGGCCTGAAACAGAAGTGACACCCCAGGGAGGAAGAGTGGACTGAATCGACGCCCATAGGACCAGAGGTCATTTCTGTTAAATAGACAGAAATAGGGAGAGGACTTAGCGGTTCAAGCCCAGCAGTCTGTCTGCATTCAGATCAAGTCACTCCTTAAGATCCTCTTGTTGATAAGAAAGAGTGAAGAGGAGTAAGAGGACCAAGCAGAATTCTGTCCTGAAATCTGATCTGTCTGATCTTGGGCTCATAGCCTTGCACTGGCGTTGAAGACTCTGGGCAGTATAGTCTCACCAAATAATGATGGTCCCCGGACTGTGGAAGTAAAATCCAGCTGCAGGTCAGTGAAATTGACATGTGAAAATGTGTAGCTGGGAAATGCTGTGGGTGGGGGTGGCATGTTGTAGGTTGTCACAGTGCTCATGCCCCTGACAGGAGGGAATACAGTATACAGTTACATTCAGATTTAAATATTACATTTTTAATTTTCAAAAAGTTGCGCATACATATGTGAGATAAAAACAACTAACTTTTCAAGTAACAAGCAAAAAGATTACAACCATGTCAACACACCTATAAACTTGTACAGGGTCTCTGCTGCAGAAATGCTTACCTTTCCAATAATCTTGCCTTTGTTGGTCATGCAGATGTAGTACCCACTTTCTTTCCCTTTTATTCGGATATGGCTCCCAAATGTTTCTGTCTCCACCACCAGGAGAGCTGAATGTAAAAAAGAAAAGATTCATGAGTAAAGCTTGAACACAGTGCAGACACGTACATAAGGGTAGAATTAAAATCAAGAGATTTCATGTCACAATTGCAGGTAAGTGAGGCCTCACTGTGCACCATTTTAGTCACCATGTAATAGAAAAGATATTGCTGCTCTGGAATCAGCCTAGAGATGAGCAACCAGCTACATTTCTGGGCTGAAGGAAACAAACCCTTTTAGTCTTGAACAGTGAAAACTATGAGGGGACATGATTTGATAAGTTTTCAAAACCCTCAATGACAAAGTGGATTTCTTATCAATCAACACTGAAACACAAAGCAGAAGACACACATGGAAACAATGATGAAGTGCATTCAAATCTGTGAACAAGAGGGTCTTCTTTACCCGAGGACTGGTGGGAGTATAGAACAAGCTACCCAGCTATGCTGCTGAAGCTTATACCCTGGTTTCCTTCAAGAAACAGCTGGATGAGATCCTTGAAGCTATTAGCTACCAATTGGGCTATAAGGCCTCCTGTCATTTGTTATCTCTCCAAAGTTCACTGCTCTTAGGGAGTACAAGGCAGCACAGTGTGTACAACAAACAGTATGTGCTGAGGGTGCTTATTGTGAGCTAACACAGTGGTTGAATAGAGGATGAGGATGCTCTGGAATCACTATAGAGAACACCAACCAGGTACATTACCAGGCTCAAAGAAATGTCCTCCACTGATGCTAAAACAACTGAGTCATTTAAACCTTGAGCAGAGAAGCCAAACATAGGACACAATAGAAGCATTCAAAAGTCACTGACAAAATGAACCAAGTGAACCACAATCAACAGTGAAATATGAACCAGAGGGCACAGGTGGAAACTAATGAAAACCTACACATAAAACTGAAAACAGGAAGGCTGACTTTACACAAAACTTTGTAGGAGTCTGGAACAAACTATGCACTATGATTTGAAACCAATACTTTAGCTCCTTTCTAGAAATAGCTGAATGAGATCTTCAGGTCAGTACTACTAGATGGTCTGGAGATTGAATAGCCAAAACAGACAACACAGTAAATCCATGAAGCAAAAAAAAAACACATAGGCAAAAAAAGAGTCTTAGGCTTAAAATAGAGAAAGAAGCACTTAAATAGTTGGTAAATTCACAAATGCTGAATAATACTGTTCACTGCTGAGCATGAGGTTCATAAACAGACATGACATCCCATCCCACACAAGAGAAAAGTCACTTTCACATTATTGTGCTCTTCAAAACAAGACAAATATACTGTACATTCCAGTTGCTCACAAACTTAATTTTAAACAATGATACTTACTAATTAATTTAGGTCAACTATATCTTGACAGGATTTATTGAAAACAGGCCTGATTCCACAATTTTAGTAGCAGCATTATTTATCCTGAAATCTGTAAATGCCTTCACAAGCCACAGAACAACTGAGGAATGATTTACTCATATGTTGTATCTTTAAAACAAACGCATGCAAAGAAACACAGTATGTGTTGTTACTTGTAGCACTCCCGCTTTCAGTTGTATTTTCTTTTATAAAAATTGTGTTAAACCTTCTGTGAATATAGGTCACTGATTCAGCCTTGTGATTTGTATCCAAGATTCCAGGTAAATGAACAGTACAGACAGGCAGTGCCAGCTCCCTTTTCAAATTGCAACTGAACAGAGACACTGAAAAAAGGTATTTCAAATTAAGAGTTGAAACACTTTTGTCTGTGACAGCACATATGTTGGCATACTTTGTTTAGTTTGAAGCACACAGTCTTAACTAATGGAGGGAAGAAATAAAAAGTAAACTTTTCAAATATACAGCAGAAAGTCTTTAATTTCAAATCGAGGAATGTTATGCTAAAATAATACAAAGCTTTAGTAACACCTTATTTAGAATAATGTGCATGGTTTTGGTCACCTCGTTACAAAAAAAAAATTGCAGCTCTGGAATCAGTCCAGAGAAGAGCAACCAGATACATTCCAGGGTATAAAAAATGGCCTACACTGACAGGCAAAAAGAGCTGAACCTTTTTAGTTTGGAACAGAGATATCTATGAGGAAATTTGATCCAAGTATTCAAAATCCTGAAGCCATTGATAAATTCAACCAAGCGGAATGTCTTCAGAATCAACAGTGAAAGAAAGAACTAAGGAGTAGAAAACACATCAAAGAGCATCTGAAAATGAGAACACAAAGGGTTGTGTAACTTCTTTACACAAAGGGTTGTGGGAGTCTACCCTACCCTGGTTTATTACAAGAAGCATTCAGATGAGATGCTCAGAACAAGTAGCTCTTATTATCCAAATGGGTCAGATGGGCCAGATGATCTGGTCTCATTCCTAATCTTTCACCTGTTTCTTACCATCCTTTTTGGTGTTAACCCTTCCATTCTGTTTATGCCCTCACAGAGCTTGAGTTTGAGAATGTTATATTTACGCCAGCATATCCAGTTTTACACATGCATATCCAGTACAATATCCCATCACGTTATTATACCATGCACCTTAGAACCTTATTGTGCACATTTATGGCTGTACCTCATAATTCCAATTCATTTCCCAGTGATGTCCAAAGTAAAAATAACATAATCTGTGTGATATCAGAAATGTTTTTTAGTTCACATATTTTTGATGATGATGATGGTGAATTCATCTCATATTTATGTCATAATGGGAAGCACACCGTTCTCCATGCTCTCCGCAGTGAACGTATATACTTCCTGAGACTGACGAAACTCTCAGTGCAGCAACTCCTACCAAAGCCCATGGCCTGGGCTGTACGCGCTGTGAGCACAGTCATGTTGTTTTCTGAGTGGAAGGACTGAGCTTAAAGAAAGTACTGCATGAAAAGCACCTTCAGGATTTCACTTCACTGGCAGGTTTTCAAAATAACACAGAAACACCCATTCAGATGCTGAGACTGCCAGAGGAAACGATTACAATAAGTCCTACACTAGCACATTTTAAGAAGAGGAAGATATTTCTGAAAATGATGCTGAAAATTTAAAATATCTGTAAGAAAGTAAGTGTAAGAACAAAACTACCTTACAAAGCAGAAGGCAAAAGTCAAATTTAGAGAGCGAAACAATTCATTTCAAACCGATAGAAAAACATTTTAAGATATGCTCGTTTTTAAGGCTGTAACTTTCTGTTTTTTAAAAGAATGAAATATTGTCCATGGTGCTTTCAATAAAATATTTCAAATTGTTGAACAGCTAACGTGTTTGGATATGAAGCAGGCTACTCTTTTCTCTGTCACTATCTTCCTGTTTAAAATGACCCTCAGGGTTTCTATCACAGTCCTGTCCTGGTGGGGAAAAATCAGCTTGAACTTTTCAGAAGGTTCAGCATTATGTTTAGGGGTCTCTTTAGTACTTGTTCACTCAATTAAAAGGTTAAAGATGGTCTATCTGTTTAACACACTGGGGATTAGAGTTCGCCCTTAGGGCTATGGAGGAGCTTCTTTGAGCTGCACTCCTTTACTGAGACTTTAACGTCTGTCGCTCCACTGAACACCACAAGTGGCAGAACCAGTTACTACTGAAGCCACAAGTGGAAGAAAATTAGAAGGCCTCCTTTTGTTAGGAAAAAAAAACGCATTAAGAGCTTCCAGTGAACTTCCTGCAATAAGAAATAGCAGACTCTTTCCCAGACTAGGTGAGCTTCAGATTCAAAAAGGAGGTAAATCATTTAGAGAATAGTTGAAAGCTAAACTCGAAGGCTCCTTTTATGTCTTTGATGAGACAGTCTGAAGTTTTTTTTCAACAATGGAAATAGAATTAAATCTTAGAAAAACTTCATTCATTGAGTGGTAAGCAAACCCTGGCCAATTTGAACAATTGGCTAACCTGCTTTTCTGTGTGAACTCTTAGTGTACGAAGCAACCACTTTTAAAAATACTGATTTAAAAACAAGAAACTTGTGAACAAATTAGCTAATGGCAATTATATAATCTGTCCTAATAACAAGATACAATAGTGCCTTGGGTACAACAGAATAACCTTATAAATAAGAAGCAAATGTATATAGGTTTTAGAGAGTAAATGGCAAAAAATACATGTTGATTTGACATAAGAATTTGTGCTAAGCTGTGAACAACAGCAATAATTACAACACGCAGATGTATAAACTCCTCAGAAATACAGTCTACTAATACAGCAGTTGTGTGACTTCTGATAAAGGTAAGTATACAATTGTATCACATTCATGAGGCCTCTGCAGTGTACTGCATTACAACCACAGAGATATGAGCTTTAGACTGCATTTATCATCAATTAAACTCTGTGCCCTAAACCGGTAAGAACTGCAATCAGTAATTTGGGATTAATACAAAAAGGCTTAAAAAGATTTTAAGTCATCTAACTCAAATTGTTGTGACAGTCTCCTCATTTAACATTTAGGTTTCTTGAGAATTCTTAGAGGTTGGACTATTTAGCTAGCCTTTCTCATTCAGGAATACCTTTATTTAAGGATCTGTATTCATTCCCCTCCCTATTTCATTATGTAGAATTTTCTTAGTATTATAGTTTCCTGCGCAGATGTGTGAAAAGCGTGATATTGTCAGCAAACCCAGTCGTGGTGTGAGATCCCGACTGACCTTCACTGCCAGCGGAGTGACAACAAGTGCCATGATCTCGTCAAGAAAACTGGCCACACAAGTCAGCGATCTAGCAAAGCAGAGTTTCTTTCTTGGCTCAGAAGAAATGCTCTGCTTGTTACAGAGAGGCATGAGGTTCTCTCACCCTGGTGGAGACAGTGGTTCTCCAGATCAGGAGCTGTGCTGGCAGTGCTCATGGGAAAGCCTGGCTCTGCTTCCACTCAAGCTGTAACAAGCTTGTGGGATGACACAGAAATTCAGCCCCCATGGGGAATCACATCTGTGAACTCAATATAGCTGAACACAAATTTTGTTCTATCTCAGTGTCTAATACATAAATTTTTGCTTTGTATGTCTCAGTGAATAATCCATGTGCTAAACCTAAAATTTTAAAAATAAGGAGACAGTAAATTTTATTTAAAGATAAATAAGAACAATACACTAAAGAATAGCAAGAAATACTTAAAATATGAAAGACACCAGGCTAATGTTGAGCGCTCAGCTGGTAATACATTAGCAAATTTCCATATTGTGTGGCAAATGTGACTTGAAATGCTTCATTTCCTCACTGAAGCTGGGTTACTGAGCATGTGCTGATTCTCAGAAAAGACAGCCAATTCATTAACTGTTATATCAATTTGATTAATAGTCTTTTATGGTTTTTAAATTACTGGTTATATCACCCCACTAGTTTATAATTATGTTCCAATGACACTGCTACCTTCAGGAAATGTTTTTCTATCACTAACAACTTGATGATTATGAAAGTAAACGGCCTTTTACTGCAGACAATGGAATTGCACTTTGAACAGCACAGTGAAGTTAGAATTGCAACGAATAGATTTTTTTGTACCTTCAGCTCTTTTCGTCAGTCTTAAATTGTTTTGCTATTAGGATTCCTGCGTAACTGGAGCAATTCTAACAGTATTAAAAAAGGCAACGCAGGAAGTGTTACAAACAAGAACCATGCTCATCATCGCGAAAGAAAAGGAAGTTAAACTTTAACTTCGACCGTGTCCGTTAAAATCATTTTCAGCACCGCCCATCACATGCAATGTTGCTTTCTTTCAGAAATAAACTAAAACTGGACGATGCATATGATTTCACCGTCCCCTCATCAGCCATAAAGGTCCATAATTGCTGTGTTGTTGTTGCTGGCTGTTCCAATTCAGAAATCACTGTGACAGCATGATTCAATAGCCACAGAATTCAGATTGCGGCCTGTGCATTCCAACCACCGATGGCTCTCAGCACGGACTGTCGCTGAATTCACTGCTCAGACAGGATTGAGAACGGGTCTGCTCTGCACAAGCACGTGCTCGTACCATACTTGCCCCCATCGTCCCCATTGGCGTTGATCCTCTTCCCCAGAATCTGGACATGCTTCCCAGTCGTGCGGCTATAAAGCTGATATATCCGGATCTGCTTCCGGCTCAGGTCATCCGGGGTCCCTGTGCGGTTCTCAACGTACACCCGAAAGTCAGCAGACGTTTGCTGAGACTCCTTGAAGTGGATTGCGGAAACAAAATCACAAAGAAATTCTGAATGCATGGTTGGCGAGCAGTGCAGAGGTCACCCCAGCAGGGTTCAAACATCTCACACTTTAACTTGAGATGCACGTTAACACATTGAAGAGCCAGATGCACTTCAGACAGACTGGGTACAAAGTCCTCCCCTGCAGGTTTGCAAGGTAGAATTCTGGACCAGTTTACTCTTCAATGTCTTGACTAGAGCCTGTAGTATTGATTCACAGCTGCAATTACGTGTTTTCATTACCTTGAACTCTAAATTACTGGAGTTGATGAATGTGCCAATAGCAGCATGTGGCATTTTATGAAGAAAATGACAGAATATTCTCTAGATATTGGACTGACCCTTCATGCAAAAGGAGGAAGTCTTATCGTGCACACAGACATTTTATTTTAGTTACACAAAAAGCTCAGGCACATGCACTTTAAGTCATGTTATGAAAGCAAGATTCCACCTACATTATAGACCCTGTGACAGGAGACCTGTACAGATCCTAAGCCTGGGCCCCCCTATACAATGACAAAACAAATATCTATCTCGGTTGGAGTTTTCCATAGCGAGTGGGTAAATTCTACCAACCTAGGGTTGGCAGAGTAAAACTGGGCAACGAGACATGCGCGCGTGTCACAAAGCCACAAGTAACGTAAAAACGAAGTCTTCACTTTTAATTGGTGTGATTTCTTTTTTAACCATAAATGCCATTTCAGATGATGTGTTATGTGCCCTATGAGCCCTACTAATCAGTTTTGTGGATTAGACTGAGTCAAACACAGAAATAACAGGACAAAGGGAAGAACGGTCTAACACCCACATACACCGTCCACAAATCCATGTCTTTACATGTCTTTATAGGTGATTAAGGAGAGAAAAATCTATATTTTCAACTCTTTGGTTCTTTCTTTTTGCCAAGACCTAATCCTTGAACTGTACTGTTTAGTAATTATACAGTGTTGGCCTTTTATGTGGCTTCTCTCAGGTGGCTAATTATGTACACATTACATACTCAGGCTCTTTGTTATTTTAACCTCAGTGAATTAATGACATTTATTAAACCAGAATGGAAATAGATCTTTACTTGAAAAACTCCAGTGCAGAAAGCACTCCGAAAACACAATTAATTTCAAATCATATTGAGATGTCTTTACCAGAAGATGCTGTTTAATTCTTAACTAAATATCCAACAGGCTCTAATAGCGAGGTCCAACCTATTCATATATTAAAGCTTTCTCTAGATTTTTTTTTCCTGTCTTACAACCTGAACCAACCACAGAGATAAACGTATCAAGTTATTCCACTGATGTTTAAAACAGACCTCTTTCTTGGGTTTAATTCAGGCTTTTTTCATATATTCATTTTCGTTTTTTGGGAAAAAGCAGTTTCCCAGTACACCAGAGCCTCCGTGTTTGAGCTGTTTTTAAAAAGGAATTATTCACATTTCACACATCATTAAAAATCATAAAAGTAATATTTATGAAGTCACAAGCAAAGGTCTGCATTTCTTTTTCAAAACAAAAGCAAACACCTGACATTTTTGCAAATGGAATTATGTAAGTTTCATTTTTTAGCAATTTAATTTTTAACAGATTCTCTTTAGTCATTTTATTGAGAAAATGACTGTATTATTCTAAGAGGTGGTTACAAACCTCATGCTTTTTTTATACTGTGTGAAAGGGATAAAGAGCAAGTCAAAACCTACCAGGGGATCCTAGAATCACATTCTGATTTTGTTTCTCAGTAAGTATTGAACACTTCGCTCAAAGTATCAAAATATAAGAGCACAAAAGATCAACACTATGTTGAAACAGTGAAACTCATTGGTAAGGTTTGGGGTAAAACGTGAAACCATACAAGTGGACAGGTGAGAAAGTGGAATTGCGTCTGCAATCAGTGAAAATAAAATGTAACTTTTCGCCAATTATACAACTATTGACACCATTATAGATGTGCATCACATATATGCCATTATTTCTCCTATTGTTTGAAATTGGTTCAGCCTGTTCTCTAAAATTCAATTCAATTCAACTTTATTGTCATAAAACTTACACAGGTGCATAGTATAATGAAAAGTGTTTCTCATTAGTCACTCAGGTGCAGTATACAGTATAAATAGGACAGAAGATAAGACAGTAGACAGTAACACAATAGCAATAACAGTAACATGTAATAACATAACATAAATAACATGTATAGTTATATGCTAAAATAAAATATGCTAACTAGACTGTAATAATCCCTTGCTTCTGACCATAACCATTGATAGCCACTATAACAGAACCACCATGCTTCAGGGAAATGAACGTTTGGGAAACCATTTCAAAATGTCAAAACCTCTCAAACGTGTTTTATTTTTGCAGGCTGTATATTCAAATACAATCCTATACACGGAAAAATAGACAGGGGTTATGGTAAAAAAATATATTCAAAAACCTCAGAATTTACTACTTCTAAATTTAGTGTACAGAGTGCTGAAACTACAACAGTGAAGCAGAAACATGCATTTTAGCCACAGGATCCAGATTCACCATGACTTTACATCATTTTTTAAATGCCTTAATTGATTAATATAGTTTCCCTTTCATTTTGTACTCCATATTCTTCTACATAAATTAAATAAAATAACTTTGCGACTTTATTTCTACTGCAACTGAACAACTTAATGTCGATCTGCCTGCATTACATTTGTGTCAGAATACGTACAGGTGTTTTGCTCAGCAATTCTAATATATATATATATTTCTTGAAAGAGTCAATGTGTAATGCGATGTCAAAATGTACTTTATATTTATTCTTTTTTCTGCAAATCTGCACTTAAAGTACCGGTAATTCTAAACAGTGTGAATTAAAAATAATCTCTGCTTACAGTATGGTGTTGTCTCTGCCACGTCCTTCGGAACAAAAACAGCAGTTATATAACAGGGATTCATCTCTTATTTCCTCAGATTACGGACAAACCCAGGCTATTTAACTACCCGAATCCAAATGGAATTCACCCTGGTGGTTTTATCACACACAACGCAAGGTGATTATAGAGACTGGGCGTCTCATGGCCCTTGTTAACAAAATCGACTGATTTAAACAGAAAACTCAAACGTGTTGTTAGCTGACTTGCTTTTCAATTGGAAATTCGCTAGTCAGAGAAAAAAATGGAATGGGATAGATAATTTACCAATGTCAAGTACTGCATTTAGTGTTTTAAACGACATTAGGTGATAACAAGAACATAACCAATTCTGCAGACCTATTCAACCCATCTGTCTCTTTATGTGGTTAACTCCTCTTCATCCGAATATTGCATCCATTCCTATCTTGAAAGAAATTGGGAGCGCCTGCGACTGTAAAAATAATACGATAATCTTAAACCCATGCGCTACCCACAACAAACTACATGTGTACATCGTGGTAATTCCGTCTGTTCTAGAAATAAAAACTAGATTATAATCACGTTGCGAGTTCAATGAACACCTGAGCAAACCTAAAAGGACAGTTTATTTCCTTAGGTTTGTAATGCCTAGAGAATAAAGATAATGACCAGTACCTTTGCAGTGTATCTGTTAACATCCGCTCCCTCTTGATCTGTGACTTTTTGACAAATGGTTCTGTATTTCACAACTGTGACTCGAATTAAGACTGAGCCTGTTAAAAGAAAATTATAACTGGGATGCATTTAACTACCTCAACGAAGAACTATTCATGTTATGTAACGGTTTAGGTTTGTACCAAAACACACTATACGTTCGTGTATACTTGTGTATTACATTGTTGGACGAAACAAATACAGATATTGCGCAAGAATGTCTGCATTAGGTTACAGGAATCCACATTGAAAAACGATTTTCAAGGTGGTAAAATGGGGGGACTTCATTTTGATTATCGCAAAATGACTCTTAAAGCCTGTGTTAGGCTTTAAATTTAAATAATTATTTCGCGTAATTTAATTCAGGAAACGCTAAATCTAAATCGATTACATGACTTTAAATTTAAACACGTCGACTTTCCAAATATGTAAGAAAGAGGGTTTTCGTATCCTAATATAGTTAATGGATTTGGTCTAATATTGTACGAGGATTTTATTTTCTTGAATTTGCTTTTGCTTATTATAGTCCACCGTTTTCAATAAATACAGACTGAACCGGGAACATGCTTCACAATGCAATAAACCTTTAACATTCTAGGTAACCCAATTTTGTAAGTACAGGCAGTGGTCTGATTGGTGAATTCAGGAAAATGATTAGTACAATATAATTTTTGAAAGTTGGAGAAGGGAGTAAAAAAGATTAGTCTTTTATTTTCTTAAATATCGGGCTTTATACTCACTTTATTGATAACGCCATTGTAAGATTTAGCGTTCTTGAAATTAGCATCGCAATATTTGACATTTAATGTTATATCTAAGCTTGTAATATCCAAATCTAATCTTTGTTTTTCAAATGCTAGTTTAGTTTAAACGCTTGTTCTGTTGAGAATTCCAGCGTTCACAACCTTTTGTCTCTTTAATGCATCTTTATTAAAATAGTAAGTATGATGCAGTTACTCTTAAAGATGGTATTTGTCAACATCTTTGTTACAAAGTAGCCCCTTTCCGTATTCACCTTTTATGATTCATTCTTTTTAAAGAGAACTTGGTCCTGCTGAGATTTAAAACCATATTTTAATCCAAGAACGTGTCGTTACCCGATCTACTTCCAGTGAAATAGAATTCCACTGAAGACTGTTACTTTCACAAAATGTTTCCTTGACACAGAAAAATACAAAAAAACACGAATGATTTAGGCAAATCTACATAAACGTCAAACGAATATTTTTGTAAAATCGGCATCATTCACGTATCTCACATTTCTAATACAGAAACGAGTGATCAGCTTATATAGGCAGCATTTCTCACTTGGTATACAGTACAACTCCATATGTATATCAACGTATTTTAAAGCAATTAACGCAACATTCGTATTTACATTTCGGGCCACATCAGTGAATAAGTTAAAAATACAAATTGTACATGAATGAATGTCAGCCTTCGACCCTAATCTAATATATATTATTACTTCATCAATCTCATAATGAAATGATTTATGGCGCATTAATAGAACTGGAACAAATCACTACCTTTAACAACACATTTTGCCCGAAACTTCACTTCTGCGTTTAGCAAAATGTGTGCAAATAGGCTGCAGGCTCTATGCACAGGAAAATGCCAATTAATTGCTTGTAAAACTAAATGCTATTGATTAGTGAGGTTTAAACAGAAAATACACAATTCCACTCCAATATCAACCTTTCCACAAACAGTATGCGAAACGTAAAGTGTCCACAAAATGACGAAAGAAAAATAAAAACTTCTGATCCGAGAGCAAGCAGTAACGTAAATTCTTTCAGAACTCTGGATTAGTAGTTTCCTTTCTAAATGAGCAAGTATAGGTTTGTTAAATAAGATAACGATGACGAACTGATCGGAGTGGATTGCTTATAATTTGCAATCATTGTTGAAGTATGGTGAAAACAGTTCTGCACTGTAACTTCATTAAAACAAACAAGCTCCAAATTCCAAATACATATTAAAAGTATTATATATAAACTAGGCAATTTAATAATAATAATAATAATAATAATAATAATAATAATAATAATAATAATCCTACCTGTACTTGAAAGTAGAGGACTAGGAAATGTAAGCACCTGGTGGAAGAAAAAATAACAAATCAAATGTGATTACACAGAATAAATATGCACCTGGATAGCAACTGAATCCTAGCCTTTAGCGACTTCTATTGGCAAGAATGCACACACTAAATGAATCGAAAGAAATAAAAATGGAATCCTTACACGTAGATGAACCTTGAAGGGAGAAGAGGCATCTTGAGTTGCTCAGATACACCTGTTTCCACCGTTTTCCAAAGCCCAGAGGTAACCACAGAGATGGCCACGCGTTTTCTCTACAATAAGTATCCGGGAGGTTTCCTGGAATCCCAGCGGAAGGATAAAATTATGAAGTAAAACCGTCCCAACTTTTGCAACATTAGGTGCTTCCTTGTTTTCAATGTATCGGGGGAAAAAAAGAAGTTTGGAGATATTTTTTCTTGTCTTCGTAGTTAGCTTCCCGCGAGCTGCGTAAATCAGAGCATAATATTGTGCACAGGAGGAAGGATTCAATTTGTAGTCACAGCACTGGCAGGTTTCTCCTTGCGGACAAGAATGCAATGCGATGAGTGCACTTTTCTCTCCTTAAAGTGCGCTGCTCCACAGATAGAACTTCAATTCCGAATTTACCTGGAGGGGACATCTAAATGTACACCTTGCGTGGGTCATTTTTTCCCTCTTTCTTCAAGTCAATTGTTTTAAACAAACACAAAATAAATAAAAATAAACAAGTGGTATCAGAATAACGATCACCTCCGGTGGATGCCTCGAATTGGATTGGATTTTGCCGAGCTATCCATTACATGCAAACATAAAATAAAGAATAACAAAATGCTACAGCCAGTTCTTTACTACGGGAGATGGTGTAATGTCTGCCAGTGAAGTATCTGCGCCTTTGGATTTGGGTACAGAGAGTTTTTTTTGTTGGTGGGTGGAAACTTGTCAGTGGTTTGCACCTGATAGGACAATCTATGAAAGACCATCAGGGCAGTTTTTGAAGATTTTTTTTCTCCCTCTTTCCAGAGTGATTATGTTTGGGAGGGAGGGGGTGAGGGAGGTTACTAATTGTCGCATCTATTTGTTCTGCGGTTCATGTTTATTGTCTGGTAGTCATTCAATAACAACTGTCGGATACCCCAAGAGCTTTCTGCAGGTGCATTTTTGAAGTGGACAAAACGTGAAGACATTACTCACCCAGTAAGACTGATAGCAGCCTTGAAGGCATGGTGGTATTCAATTATTTGTTTGTTTTAATAACGTAAGTATCTTTGTATTTATGCATTCACTGTTCTTTGCATGTTACGATTGCTTTAATGAGAGCGGCTTGTTTGTTTAGTGTTAACGGGATCTTGGCACAAATAGCACCTAAAATGTGAAACTAGACGTCATTCTGCAAACAGAAAGGAGCTATTGTCGATTTACGGTGTTAGTAGTTTCAACTAGCAATAATCGCGCCTAGGGTAATCTAGCGATACTGCACTGCGCAACGTAAACCCAGTTAACAGTATAAATTGAACTGGACGACGTAAAAATAACATTGAACGTTTACGGTAAATAGCGCTACTTGTAAATTGTGGTAATAAAATGTGGTCTTGGTTCAAAAACATTTTGTGGTTGTGAATCTATCGATACCCCTTTATTTAAGCAACTCTGGGAGGGGTGAGGGATTTGTAGATTGAGTGCACCTTTCCCAGACGCTTTAGAAATGCAGGTGGCTGTCAGGTCTGGTTTCTGCATGGTGTGAGAGTACTGTTTCTCCATTTAAATGAAAGAGAAGTGTGAATCTGTGCATTTACAAGTCTTTGACAACACCCAATGAACTAACACAGCATACCATCCACCCACTTAAATCCTATGTGTGATTTATGCTTGTTGAGCATTTAAAGTTATAGGTATTAACATATTTACCATGCCTGTTAGCTAGATGTTTCTTCCAATATGTGACTAACAAATTATGTTTAAAGTTGAATATTAAAGGTCTGTATAAAAGACAGTGAAACCGAGCCCAATTAATAAAAATATTCCTTCCCTGGAGCTCAGGCCTTCAGCACAACATTACAAGGGCTAGAACAGCTCTGACATTATCAACTAAATTTATCTGTGTATTACATTAGAAAATAACTTTTAAAATGTCAGGAACCAAATAATAGGATTGCACATTCACAGCCCTTATCAAACAATAAGAACAGCAATAATGTAGACATACAAACACAAAGATTTACAAGACAGTGAATGTTTACAGTGAATGTAAAAAGATTTTAAGATTAAGGCAAGAACTAAAATTCAAACTCATGAATAAAAATATTACATTTCACACAACAGCAACATTAAAATATGCTTCATAAGCACTGAGCTCAGACCTCTGTTAAAGGTACTACCCAGGCTGATATAACACTATTATCATTACTGCCTGAGCTGCCAAACGGCTTTGACTGTTTTAGCTGATGGTTATCTGATCTGTGTTCACAGAAAGAAAAAGAAAGCAAGCGATTCCACACCCAAATCACAGCCATTATTGAAATGAAATTCTCGCCTATCACAGGCAGCCCACCTCCTCTGGAAACAGAAAAGCAGAGATACAGCCATGAGTCCATTCCCGGTCACTGCAAATTAATTGGTCTCATCTTGAACTCAGACCAACAGCTGTTACAACTAAAAATGCTCATCAGGCGTTATAAATCAAACCGTGTCTGGGAGTCTGGGGACACCCTCACTTGCCAGAGAGTCAGCGAATGTGGTTTTAACTTCTTATGCAAAACATCCAAGATAAATAATGTTTTGATCACCTGATCTAAAGGTGGATCTGGTGAATTACAGGCAAAGTATCAAAAACTTAGAAGAATTTCTAATCTTTGGCTTTAGTTTTTCCCTCTATTGCATGATTCCAAAACATTACCACAGCTGTCATCGGAGGCGCAGATATTAACATCTGGACTTTACAGAGCACTCTTCGGTGTCCACTCTCCTGCTGTACTGTGATTCTGTTTTATGACATATAATCCTGCAGCATGAAAAGCAGAGTGGACCAGCTAAGCACTTTGGACATCTGACCAAGGATAAGGTCTCCTGCACACCTGCAGGTCACAGCACTTTGGAGTTCTGAGGGCAGCTCTCAATTGAGCATGGTGTACTCTGAAAGTAACTGAGGTTTGATTTGTGTAACTGGCAAAGTTGCACTTATAGGTTTGGCATGAGGAGTTTATAGCAAGCATAGGAACAAGTAAGAGGTTTATTCCCTGCTGAAAAGAGAAGAAAGAAAACACAACGTTTTGTATCTTCCTAAAAACAAGGAGGAGGAGCAACACACAGAGCCAATGAAATCGCACAAATAACTGAAGAATGATAATTTCATTACGAACTTCAAATCATACCCGAATAATACTTTCATGCTCTCTATTTATAAAATGTAGCCAGAGAATTCACTGCTTTTTTAAAACTGCTTAGCCTAAATATTCAACAAGTTAAGAAACAAGTAATAAGTTTATTTCATGCTGAAAAGAGAAGAAAAAAAACACAATGTTTCGGTGAGCTCTCACCTGAAGAAGGCTCCAAGGCCGAAACGTTGTGTTTTCTTTCTTCTGTTTTCAGCAGGGAATAAACCTCTTACTTGTTCCTTTACAGCCTATGCGTGCTGACGCAGCTACCCACCTGAACTTTTATAGCAAGCAAGTCACTAGTCGAGATTTGATGCTGAGTAATTGGAGGAGAAGTTCCACCATAACTAGGGTGTTTGGTTAAATGTCAGTCTGCCAGTTAGAAATAATTTTAGCAGTTTCCGAAACCAGTGATCCCCCCCCCCCCCCCAACTTCCCAGCCTCAGATCGCAACAAGAGACAACACATGAAGAACAACTTGATATTAAGCTGGATTTTAAAGTTTGAAAATAGACATGCAGAGGAAAAAAACATAGCGAGGAAGAGGAAATGTCATTGCGGCTATGCTACTGTTGCTGCTCCAAAGATACCAGCTTTAACAACGTGGCTGGGTGGCTTGTTGCATACTCCCACAACTCTTTGGGTAAGGAAGCACTCCCTGTTCTCAAATTAATGTCCATCTAGCTTGTGCCCTCTGATCCATGGTTTACTGTTCATTCTGAAGAATGGAATTTGTCAGTGCGTTAGAGGGTTTTGAATAACTGGTTCAGGTCCCATCATAATCTACATTGTTGAAGACTAAAGAAGCTCTGTTTCTTCAGCACGTCAGTGTTGGACATTCATTTTATCCCTGAAATCTGGCTGCTCTATTCTGGATTTATTCTAGAGCAGCAATATATTTTCAGTAGGATGGTGACCAAAACTGTACACAGCATTCTACACAAGACCTTACTAGTGTGCTATATAATTTTAACATTTACATTCCTTGATTTAAAAGTTTTTAACTACTGTATGTGTACTAACATTTGGTTTGCTTTTTTGCTTCATTCCCCATTTTGTCTGGAACAGTGTTTCTCAACCTCTTCCAGGACATTTACAGAAATCGAGAGGGTTTGCGTCACCCAGCCTTTTCTCCCAGACACATCACCTGCCCAAATACTGTACATTGTTATTAACATTATAAACAAATCTTATTTCAATATTTAATATGAGTCGCCCACGAAGTGCACAGTCACCTTATCCCGGCAGGAATTCTCGACAGGGAAACACAGAGCTGTTGCTCGGCTGCTTTCAGATATTCTCTGTTTTTGTGTTTTATGTCCATCAGATGAGAAAAACTGAACTGATACCCCACTCCCTCCTGTTTGGTTTTAGAAGGAGCCCTCTATCTGTATACACCAAGCATGAAACACTCCCCAAAATTAATATATAAACAATATTTATTTTATTATTTCATTTTTTGACATTTCCAAAATTCCACACTACACACGTTAATGCCTGAAGGCACACCAGAAACACTGGTCTAGAAGATAAAATACAAGCATAAACACCTAAGCCATTTTCAGAAGCAGCACCCTGTTTCTCAACATTTTGCATTTCGTAATTATACTTCATGTTTTTTGCCAGATGCATGGAATATCCAGCACATCGAATATCATCTGCCAGGTGTTTACCCAGTCTTGCATCTTTTTTAATTGAATCTGCTACAATGTTTGCTTCATGAATCGAGAGTCCTTGTGTTACACATGGAGAAGTTGCAAACACAAGATAGGATTAGAAACCCCAGTACCAGGCAAAGAGGCTGATTACTTCACAGCTCCACTGTCATTAGAAATGTGAAACTTGCACCGTGTCAGCTGCCAGCGTCTCAGTACATTTCCAAGGCAAGAAATGAGAATGCTCTTCAAAATGTAAATGTGACCCCACAATGACTTGCAATCTTGGTGTCTCAGTGGTGTCTTTCATTTTGCTGAATTATACACAAACAATAGACACAACAGGAAACTACATGGACATGCATTTAAAACCAAGTACAGGAGGGACGTCTTTACACAAAGTGATGTGGAAAAATGAAACAAGCTACCCAGCCATGTGGCTGAAGTTGATACCTTCTCTTCCCTCAAGAAACCGATGGTTGAGATCCATAAATATGCTACTGCGTGGGGCTGAGGGGCTGAATGGCTTTGTCATACTTTTAAGAACATAAAGCAGGGCTGGATTTTGGTGTTCATAGCCCCTAGGCACTTTCACTCCGAAACATGCAAAAAAAAAGGGGTAATCGCCAATTGAATGACGTTGATTGACATGATGCACTTTTAACTATTCTAATGCTAAACCACGTGATTGATAGAGCAGGTCTAGCGACCATCACTTCAAGACTTCTAGTTTCTAGAACAGCCGCTAGATAGAACATGATTATTGATTTGGACCACCTAGACATTTTGTAGGCCCTAGGCACTGTGCCTACAGTGCCAAAGGGGAAATGACAGAAAGAGGTTAATTGGTTTGCTAATGATGGCTGGATGGCAGGTTGGGGTTGCTGCTGCTAAATAGGTCTAGTTAAACAGCTTGCACACTTGCCTGATACAACCAACCTTGTTCATGGTCAGGGATCTGCTGTACAGGTGCAATATGATGCGATCAAGTGTTGAAATTCCTCATAGTTAGAGACTAGTCTGACTTGAGACTGTTTAGATGATTTGGGTAAGAAGTACCTCAGATGGGAAGAAGAATCAGCAGCAGTTTGAGGCAATACAGGAAATCTAAAGTAGGAAACTAAAGATCAGAATTTCCAAACCAGGGAAGGTAACCATGCACACTGTGCTGCAAGAGGTACCATCCTTCAGGTGAGATGTTAAACCGCAGTGCTGACTACTCGGTCATGAAAGACCCCATGACAATGTTGTAGAATGGTGATGAAAATCGTACTTACAGTAAGTTTCCACTTAATTCATTTAGAGAGAAATTGGTGAACACTTTCATACTTTTCCAACTCATCTAGTGTGTAGTGGGGCTGCTGGCACATAATGGCTATCACCTCACCCAGGTCTCCTCTGTATAAAATTGCCTGGGACCCCAACTGAATCAAAAGTACTATATAAACACTGTGAATTATTAATAACACACCCCCAAACAATCTTCCCTTGTCACATATCCCCAAAAGTTGTATCCTCAACACTCCCTATTCATCTATAACATTATTTGCATTTCATGCTACATCCATCAAAACAAAAAATAACCCTTTTTGCAAAGAGCAGAACACAAAACACACGTGCATGACACTGCAATGATGATCTAGATAACAATTGGAATCATAACATAATATTGTTAGAATAGAACAACATAATATGTTGTTATTATAGAAATTCGGGAGAAAGGTAAGATCCTAATCTCACACACTTCTGCTCGCCTGCAAATAAGATACGGTATATAGGACTCGTACCCGGGACTTCGTGTTGCATGTCTCTCTCGTGTTCCCTGCCTCCACATCTACAAACTCCCTAGCAAAGTCGTCACAATAGTTAGGGAGGTTTGGGTAGCCTGTCTAGCTTCAGATAGCCTACAATTCCCTTAGCAAGGCAAACATTGCCAAATACTTATTTGTCTTCTCTATCACTCATTAGGATCTAACCGAGCTACTAAATACACTTTTAACAGCAAAACGTTGAGGTTAGATACAGCTTTAGAAACCAAAGTTTAAATGTATCTCAGTTTAGTATAATGGAAATCAATGCACGTAAACATGCATATGCAGTGATCAGTTATGATATTTTATTCCTTCAAACGTACCAACACAACACAAAACCACATCGCAATATTCCCTTGTGGCCAGTTGCTAACACATGTTTTAGTTTTCATAACTGCATTATTTTCATGCCTCACTTAACTTTCTTACTTTTTTAATGAGTATGTAATGTTTTTCTAAAGGCATAAGGTTAATAGATGTTAGAAATCCCAGCCTCCAGCAAAAGCACAGTGAATTAAATTATATATATATATGCTTCAGTGGGTTGTATGACTCTCATAGCATTTTTTTCAAAGGTCCCTCTTAAAAAACACAAAGCTCCTTCCTGCAGATATGATCAAGATTTTCAGGAATGATTCCTGACCGAAATGGGTAAACAGCAGCAGCTAGTATTTCAGCTATTTGTTTTCTATTGACACTTTCCAAATATTGCAGTATTAAAAGAAGTCCCCTAATTATACCCTTTCTGGTTGCCGTTACTAGCAAATAACGCAATCATATGTTCTCGTATGCCATAAAATTGTTTCAGGGGTCAAGGGGTAGCCAAAATGTATGAGCTTTTTGATGTCATACTAATTACTCTGCTGGCCCTCAGTTTTTGACCTCTCCTATCAGTGTCAACTGGACTTGCAGATCAAGAGAAAACTTAAGCAAGAGATCAAGTGCCCATGCGGATTAGGAATGAAGCACTTTTGGAACTGTGTTCTTTGCACATATATCAAGGATATTTTTTCTGTTTTTTTTTCGGTACTGCAAATTCATTTGTAGTAAGATTCTAATACTATAAACAAAACAAAAAGCTCGAATCTTATGCATTCCTTAACCATCTCCTGAAGGGTCATGTCTTTTCTAGATTTAATCTTCTTCCTAATCTTTTTCTGATCTATGTCCGTGTCTCTACTTCTAGTAATTCTACTGAATTGAGAAATGAAATTTGTCTATGACCTGTTCTGCAATTAACCTCTCTTTGAGGTTAATTTGATTTTCAATTTAAATATGTGAATATAGTGAACTTGCACTTGAAAGTGCCCTAAATGTACAATCATATCTGCAATATTAATAGCTCTCTTTTTGAGACTGTCAGTAAGTGGCCTGAAAATGCTGGTCACACTTTGTACTTATTTAAATAAACAAAAAATACAATTTTGTAGATAAATAGGCATGCTACAGTCACGAGCCAAAAATGACACTTAAAACGTACGAGCACTAGCTTTTCATTTTTTAAGAGAGTGGAGCACATTTTGACATGTTTCAATCACAAGTATTTTCAGGAAAATTAACTCTGAAATAATGTGCAGGTTCAATGGCACTTTGATTCCCTGAGGAGTTTTGGCAATGCTCTTTCTATTTTGATTGCTAATGCAGTACAGTGTGTGAGGAGTGCATAGTATTTTGCGATGGGAGGGATTGTGTGTTTTGCATGTCCTTACAGCTAGCCCCAACCTGTAGCTACCTTCAGCCTAATGGCTGATTCCAATCCATTGCCTTGTCTAACACCTCTTTAGAAGAAGCTCTCCCCTTTGTTCTGACAATACACAAACGGCCATTCACAAGGCGACCCTGTAATCAGTGAAATACTAGCCCGTAGGCTTTCTGAGAAAAAAACCCATCTATGACCAATCTGCTCCTTAACTACCTGTCTGGGTTTTTAGCTGCAGATGTTATTTAAAAAAAAAACGTGTGTCCTGATACCAGATGGAGACTGAATTGAAACTTAAAGAAGGAATGGATGTGCATTCTTATGCAATGTTATGCGAAAGTGGCTTTCTTCAGATGCAAGTTGCTTGAGTCACCATACAATGCAGGCACAAAGAATAAGAAAACTTATTTTATAAAGATAAAATACAGACATTTTAAATATACATAAATTGAGATTACCAAGATTTTGCTGTCACCCAAAGCATCAGTCAATCTTTATTTCTTACTTGTGTTAAAAACCAATTGCTAAAGGAACTGGTGTCTACTAATCTCGGAGTTGTAATGCTAGTCCACATTTGACCCTAATTTGAGGCAGCAATTGAGTATTTTTTGTAATACATATGGCGTTCAACACTTGGGAACCTGGGAAGATCACACTATCAAAAAGAAAATAAGATCTAGAAATAATGTGAGAAATGTTTTTTTTCCCCAAGACACAACCATTTTTAGATTTCAATACAGCCTTACAAGGAAGTGCTCAATCTTAAATATACAATTTGTTCTTCGATGTTCTGTGTCATATCAAATCAGAGTTACGCACCAATGGAGAAAGTCCATGCATGTCAATAAATCCATCAATCTTGTTTAGACTTTATCCATTGGAGTTTGCATTCCAGCCATATCCCACAAATACAGTACATAATGTCAATATGTGAGAGTATGGGCTAAAACACTCACTGCTGCCTTCCCCATAGATAAGGCATACTTCACAGGGAAGAGGATAGATGTAGAAGGGTGGACCAAAGTAAGGAGCAACAGACATGAGATAGAGCCCAGTACACTGCATCAAGTACATCTAACACATACAGTATAACAGAAGTACAGCACCACCCTTCTGAAACATCAATGCCAACATTGCCTAAAAATATTTATTTTGTAAGTTTACAATACACTTTACGAGGAATAGCACTCACAAAGACTGCAAGCAACCATTAGTGATACTTTCAGCTTCTGCTAATCACAATTTTGAAATCCTCTTTTTATTTTCACATACCAAAATCACAGCAAATAAAAAAACAATACTCTTGAATGCATTCCGAGCAGATTGAAGGATCACTTAAATAATTTTTAATATGATGAATTTGGATCAGTCACTGCAGAATGCAGTCATCTCATTCCTAAACCACTGACTTGGCGACAATAGCTTTTAGTTCAAATCTGATGTGAAACTCCAGAATGTACAGTAATTCTTTGCACCACAACCACACATCACATTAACAAAAACAAACAGACATTCAAATGGACTATCAGAGGCAATTTAACTGGAAATCTGTGCAGTTCATCACTATAAAAAGGCCATATATTTTTAGGGAAAGGAACAGAACAAACTCACTCAGAAGTGTAGGTGAAAACAAATCATGTCTTTGCACAGAACCCTGTGAAAATAGACCAAATTCATATTTGCATCAGTTCGCATGGGGCATTATCACAGAAAAGAGTTCACTGTAATTTTTTAGGTAGACAAATTGCCTTTCATGCCATGGAGCTGGGAACAAAATACATTAGCTAAATGCCTGTCTGCTTAATCGACAGCCTAAGGCAGACTTTTCAAGCCTTCAGTTTGGGAAGGAGGAGTTTAAGGAACAACATCTCAAACTAACCGAGGTTTCCATTACTTTACATCTTAATTGCAATTCCTCTAGAAACAAAACTGACAGTGTTATTAACTACTAGGGAATATCCTGCATCATGACAGCAAAAAATGAAGTCGATAAAATAACTCGCCTTGAAATCCTCAATTGAAAGCTTTATTTTTGATCACGGGGTTTTATTTCTTTTTGCTTTGGAAAGGATGACAACAAGTGAGAACGCAAGTGTCTACCCAGGTACATCCCAAGAAAACTCTGTAAAGGCTCACGTGACTTGTTTGTTGCTAGGACCACTTTGTCGCTAATGAGACAAATTGGGTAAATTCTGAATCTCCACTTTCACGTCTCGTTCCTCTTTGTTGTGGCTTTCTTAAAGGCAGGGAGACACACCGCAGTCTTCAATTAATCCAACACCTGTGCTGTTGTGAAAAGGTGAGAACCTGCCGGGCTGTATTTAGAAACACAAAATAAAAACAAAGAAAGTGTTTTATATTTATCGACTCCACCCAACTCTGAGTTTGTATTCACTGAAAGGTGAACGTGGAAGGCTAATAATCAAGCAGACTACATCACTACATGGAGTGAACATGTGAATAGCATTTTGAATTAAACAAGAAACGTTCACACTATGTAAAATATATATAAGTAAATGAATACTAAGGTTATTCTAACATATGTATATGCAAATACAGTACACATAAATATGTTAGTTTGCCTAATGGTTAACTTATACATATTAAAGTCCACAAAGGAATATGATTTTTATTATTAACAACTGCAACAAAAATCATAGCTGATTCGCATGCAGCACTGGATCGCCTAAGGAATCACTTGGTTCATAGATCTACGTTTGTCTCCTCTTCTGGGTGGTGTTGCCAGTCTATGAAATGTCATAATCATGGATGCTACAGTGGAAAGTGGTGCAGTCAGCTTTGAGGGAATAATTTTAGTATCCATCCCCCAGATTGAGTAGGTCAATTACATTTATCTCTAGTTTTTAGAGAGCTCTTCAAGCTTAACCGTGGTGATACATGCTACTACTAAATGTCTTCTGTGTGTTTCCTCCTTTTTATACCCCAGGGAAACAGGAAACCTTCAGAGACATACAGTAGCTCTGCTGTACCTCTAAAGAATTATGTTGTGGATTTGTTTTTGCTGGTTTAATTTAAACAAATACTTAGCGTGAGCAAATGTCACCCTGGAATTTGATTAATTATGGTGGATATGACTTTGCTGTGTGCCGTGCTTTACAATTATAGAATAAGATTTTTAGACTTATTTTAACAATACCCAAAACCATAACTATTACCAAACCATTTGACTATTTTTTTCTATTTTATCAGGGGATGTGTACACATCTGGAGGGCAGTGTATGCACACCTATCTTTTAGAATAGGGGCCTATACTTCTAAAGAAGCATCTGCATAAAAGGTGACCTTCTGTAAAAAATCTCTTGGATATGTTTATTTGAATTAATACGATCCCACCTACTCAAACTTCCCCCACCAGTTAATTGTTGTGAAGCAATTTCTCTCATTTGTCTACTGAACTGCTGTGTAATGGGGGTGCTGGTACGAAATTGGTGCTTCACTTCAGTGGTGAGTGAAGTGTGTCCACTCCTCTATGTACAGTAAGTACTAAAGAAATGCAATGAATTATCAATATGGATTTTGAAGTAAAATTAAAAACTTAAAAAGTAATTTAATATTATATATTATCATGTTTATATAATGTAAAAAAACAGCAGATGTGACCTGAAAAAAACAAAAACAAAAGACAATAAAGACATTTCAAAGCAGTCCCAAACTGTTGTTAGCATTGTCATTGAGGATATACTGTCTCATTGAATAACATTCTTACTGCACCACTCTAACTGCACCTTAAAGGGATATAAGTCTTTTGAGTTATTTTCGGCTTATAATAACAATAAAAATAAAGCTCGCCTGTGGCTTCAACTTTCAAAACTGTAATACTTAAGAGCTATAGGAGAGAGAAGAGTGTTTTCCAATTTCACATCTGTAGATGAGGACAGTTTGAAACACTAAAGAATGTTCTGGTGCAACAAAAAGAAATGTTAGTGATTTTCAGAAAATCACACTCTCTGTCAGTAATCCAGCACCAAATAAACAAATAAATATTTTGTAAATACCTGTTAAGTGTAAAATCAGTTAAAACACCTATCCAGCATAATCAATAAAGTAGCAAAATATACCAGCATATTTCTAAAGAACTTTTTTTTATCTATATGTGGTGTATTGGTGGATAACAGCTACTTCATCGGGACTCATCTTTAAGGTTTATGTCAAAGTTTAAAAGGAACCCCAAACCTCTATAGGCAAAATATATTTTTATTAGAAAACAAACACAACATTTTGGCTGTGAAACGTTCTTTGGGTGTCAGAAGGAGGCTCCACAGCCGAAATGTTGTGTTTTTTTCTTCTCTTTTCAGCATGAAATAAACCTTTCCTTTGCACCCTACGCATGCTGACGCAGCTCCCTACCTGAACTGTTTTCTGACTGTGATGTGTTCTAGCAAAAAAATGGTTCCTGTCAGACATTGAAAATAGTTTTATTATATCACCTTGTCAATATAATTTGACACAGCATATGGAAATTGAATTAAGGTAAATGTAAGGACAAAGTAGACATAAGATACTTTCAGTTTAGGGTAATGACAGTAAATTAAATTCAGGCTTACAATGATACCATAGGAGATAAAAAAAATAGTGGTTTATTTGCTTAATTGACTCTGGATGGATTAATCGCTTCTTTATATCAAGCGATAAACCTTACAGTTCTAATTTTATTTTGGCTCTAAGTTCTTCTCTGAAGATTTTATTTACGAGGAAAAGTATGCAACACAAATCTTTGCCATAGCCAGTCATAAAGGTAATATGTTCACAAGTTGGCACATGTCAGGAAAAGTGCATTTTGTCTCATACTAATATGCAGGTCTACTGCTATATCCATGCTATATTTACAGGCTTGTGATGCTTACCAGAAGCAATGACTTTTCAGACACTGCATTTTCAAAGCACTCACATGAATTATTTCAATTGTTAATAACAACCATTTTCCCCTTTTCTTTGTTCAGGTAACCTTAAAAGAAAACCCTCTAAAAATTGCAGAGCTGAAACAATAATTTTTACAGCAAATCCACAATTGTATGCAAACTGGTTTTGCTTTTGTCTCCCAGTAAGTGAAATCCCAGTAATATATTCACAAACACCATCGTGTATTATGTATTTGCTGAATATAGTGAGTTCAGTTCTCCAACTGTGTGTCCTGTATGCTCATCCATTTAAACAAAATTTTGGTTTACATAGGCAACTTCTCACTTAATTTACTTCTTGAAACGCAGGGATCCTACAATAAACTACCCATCCACATGCAGTAAGTGACATTGTGTGAAGAAGAACATAAAGAAGACCATAATTAAAGCAAAGGAGGCCATTCGGCTCGTCTGACCTATTAGGTAGCTAGCAGTTTAATGATTCAAGGTTCTTATCCAGCCCGGCCTCGAAAGACATTGGGGTATCAGTTTCACCCACTTGGCTACATGGCAGGGTGCCATACTCCCACAGCCTACAATATTTTGGTATCAATCAATAAGCAAAAGAGCAAGATGGGCTGTAAAATCTCTCTTCATTTGTCATTCTTCTTATGTTCTTACTTTCCTTAAAAAATAATTCTGTTCAATTATAAGATGTGGGGTTATAATCCACAGCACATGTCAGGTTTCACATTTACAGACTAACTGGATTTCTTCCCCATTTCCCCCATGACTCTAATTCTCACACATCGCCATTTAGAGTTGGGTCTAACTGGACAACAGCTTGCCTTCCTGTAAGACAACAAGAGGGGTGTGGAAATGATCTCTCCCAGACCCCATTGAAACAAATCCAACCACATGGGGGTGTGCCTTAGTACCACCCAGGGAGTGATTGCAATGGCCAAGGAAATATATGATAAAATTATATATATATAAATATTCTTGACATATAAGAGAAACAAAATTAATAAATTGTAATGCATAATACTCCTCCAGGCCAAACAAAATCTGCATTCAAAACCTATGACATGTTTTCATCATTGGAATACAATCCAGTGATACAAGAGAAAGGCTATATAATACTGCTTCAAGAATTCAAAAAGGTCCTCAAATATGTGACTAATATAGTTATTATTCTGAAGGAGGAAGAAGTAGGACTGGAATTTATGGGAACGGAGACAATAACGCTCCAGGTAATGTGAACGTAGGAGGAGTAAGAATTCACAGCACATCCTGAAGACGCTTTCTGAAACTCTCGACTGCGGCACAATGAATAACTGTAATACCCCCCTTTATGGGAGAAAAAAGTGAAGAGCTTAAGAAACAGCTAAGGGATAAATGGGCCCATATTAAAGTGTGGCACAGTAACTAGCAAAGAGATCTCGTTGAGATTCACCACTTCAGTGCTTCCAGTCAAAGCTGGGAGAAGCATCCTCCCTTCACTGAAATAATAACAACATAAACGCTGGGAACTAGCCATGAAAGAAGAAAGAGATTTAAGTGAATACTTCTTAACAGTACGAAGTCTGTGATTTACAGGGATAGACTTTCCAGGTGTGTACAGAAACGTTTGGACTCCTGTTTTCTCAGCCACACTGCTCTGCATTTTGACCACTGCAAGCTATTGCATCAACAGCACATTCATGCGTTCCAAACTATTATAAATAGTACTTGTAATACATACTAAATACACATTGTCCCCATAAGTAATATTTATAGAATGCAAGACAGCAGTGCTGGCAATACTCAGATAAATATTAAGTTAAGGCCTGCTATTATGCACTTTATGAATAATAATGTACAGTAAGGTTCAGTTCCTAGCACTGACAATTAAATTTAGAATAAACAGACTAAGAAGAAAAATATATATACTGCATTTTAGAAGCAGAAATTATTAGGTCACTCTTCAGAGTGTCATTCAAACTTTTTCCTTCTTTATATCAGGATTTTCCTTCTATAAAAATATATTGTTTTTTATCAGAAGAAAAAATAATATGCGGGTACAGTTTATATTTATATGTGTGTGCATATATCTGGAATCATAGCCCGAACTGTGGTGAAATTATTACACATTTAGATGGAATTAAATTTAAGATACAGTCTGGATTTGTTCAGACTCTGACCTAACACTGAACATTATGATTATGCTGTAAGAATTTGATGACATGGGTCTGAAAATATGGATGCCTTCAGGATTTGGCTCTTGGATGTGGATTGGATGAGGTGAAGTCAAATGGCAAAGAGTGGATGTACAGGTACAGACCTATCAGGGGCACCTTTTAAGACATGAAGAAAGGTTGCAAATGAGAGAGAGGAGGCCATTTGGCTCATACTGATAGCCAGTAGTTTATTGATCAGAGGATCTCATCCAGCAGTGTCTTGAAGAAAGCCGTGGTATCAGTTTCATCTACATGGATGGGTAGTTAGTTCCAGACTCCCATAAACCCTTTGCATAAAGAATCCTTAAGAGCTGTAATAACATAACAACATTATAATAATAATAATGTAAAATTTAGCATAGGAAATGTGGTGATTCTGCAGACATTTCTAAGGCTCCTCTTTCATAGACAGGTAAAACAGTTTGCAGTTCTGGTGGAACTCAGTTTGATATGAACCAAGAGAGAAAAAAACGAGGTTCAAACAAAAATCTCAGGAGGAGGTCACACCCTAAACTTGCCCATTTTTTTCCACCTCTGTATAAATATGGTGGTTCTTGCTAGCCCCAGTTGGGTGTTTCATGCTGGCAGCCCTCTCGCCACCCCATCTTTGCCCCTGCAGTAGCTCCCCTCCTCACCCCTCGTAGAATAACAGGGGCAGTGGTTCGGACAGCCTCGTCGCTGCTGATAAAACAAACCGTTTCAAATTCAAATTGGCGCTACTCCGCCATATTAAGATGGCGCCCCGAGAGGCAGCCACTGTGTTTTGGTGTCTCGTATGTTTGTTTGTCTGTTTTTGTGAAGCTCACGTACAGCAAAACAGTTCAGATTACTTTCGAACGGAATGAGCTCTTATATGTTAGGAGCTCACTAACACAAAACTTTTTTCCTGAATTTCAGTATATTCCTGAGGAAATTTTGCCAAAGAATTCTCCGGACGGTTGGTAAATATATGCCGTACTCATCGTACATTTTATTATTCAACTTTATATACTTTTAAATGGTACGTACTGTATCACTGAGATTTGTTTTTATCTGTAGGTTTTTTTCTTTTATTTTATTTTGGAATTTATGTTGACACCTGCACCACAAGAAATTCCTTGTATATTTTGGACTTGGCGAATAAAAGTTTCTGAATTCTGAATTACTACATTACATCTACATTAGGGTTTAGTATGAATGACTCAACTATTGATTATGAATCATCTCATGGTAAAATATGAAACATTGGCAGATATTATTAAGGGCAAAACAATTCTATTTTATATTGGATGCTTTGACATCTATAACTTTTCCTGTGCAAGCCTAAATCATTAAATCTGATCCTGAGTTGATCAATCCATTCACAGTTTTCATTGTGAAGGAATGAGATCGCCCAAAGCCAGAACTCTCAGACGTGGTCAATGTCAGTATCACATTTCACCAGCAGGATTCAGTATGCTAAGGCACTGCTCTTTCCAAAAACTTTTCATACATTTCAGAGCTTAAAATTTCCATACACTGATTAAATATAATTCTGTACATTTTCATAAAAGTTTGGGAAATTGTGGTAAAATCACGTGCTTTAAAACTTTAGAGTGATTTTTTAAGAAGGTCTCTATCAGAATCTTATAAAATTAGAGTGAAGAGTGAGTCAGCTAAAGAGTACAGCAGGACACATTCAGACAAAGGTAGTGTAGACTTACATTAAAAATGCATCTGCTTCTTAAAAATGCTATGAAATGTTGTTCTTGTATAAACAACAAGATTGCACTGGCTTGAAGGGCCTTTTCCATTTTCATAAGAGCAAGTAGATAGTGTGGATTTGCAAATGATTTTCTATGCAAGTATTTTTTTATATTAATTTTGGGCGCATTTAAGTGATCATGTCCATGGCACATGAAAGAGACAACAGAACTTTAGAACACCAACAAGGTAAATTTCTACTCGCTGTTTTTCCCTCTGGAGTCAGGAGTTTAGCATTATTGCCACCTAGTGGTAACGTAATGAAACACTTTTTAACTGGAGGAACAATTTACTGCGCTTGCTCCTCCAGTTGTAGTGAAGTTCTGCACTGCTCGTACCCTCTATGAAAAGAATCCATTAATGCCACAGCAAGTTTAGCAGAGTATTGTGTGCTGCTTGTTTGGAACTTAGCACACACTTTTGTACATGTAAGACAAAGAAAGCACCATTACCTCTATTAATTCTGAAATTTGTTGTAATTGCTGTAGCTAGTAATTTGCCTTTATTTACTTATAACTAAAGTAGATTACACCTGAAGAAGGCTCCACGGCCGAAACGTTGTGTTCTCTTTCTTCTTTTTTTCAGCATGGAATAAACGTATTACTTGTTCCTAAAGTAGATTATTCTTTGTCTGACAGATTGACAACCATTGGTGTATTTTGCCAGTCAGCAGGAGATGCAGAAAAGGTGTGAACAGCAGGCAGGAAGGCAAACAGAATTTTAACGAAAACACAGATTAAAGTAAACTACTGTACATATTTAATAATTCAGAAAAAATGGTGTTTAATCAATAATCTGCATCTTGTGCAATTTGTGGAACATCTTAAAAGAACTGCAACAGCCAAACTCTAGATCTAGGCAATTGCCACAAAATCCTAGATCCCGTATAATAGGAAATAGCAAACATGGATTTAGAAAAGGCTGGTCTTGCCCAATTAACTTGTTAGAGGCTTCTGAGAAAGTAACAGTAATGATGGGCATACAATATGGGATATTTCGATTTTCAGAAGGTTTTTGATAAAGTTCTCTTTTTAAAGTTTAATTCTCCGATAGCAGGCGATAGGTTTTCCAGGAAACATGAGTGTCTGGATTTAGAATTGGTTATTAAATAGGAGGTACCGATTAGGTGGAATTCTTGAAGTGGAGTGTCATAATTTGTGGAGTACTGCAGGGATCTGTACTAGGACCACTGCTCTTCTTCACGTATATCTATGATCTATATCCCAAAACAGTTAGTAAAAGAGTGAAGTTTGCACTTGATACCAAATTAGGAGGATTAGCGAACACTGAATAGCCACAGATGAAATTTCAAACTTTTAAAGAAATAGTTAATGACTGGGCAAACACCTGACAGATGACATTTAATGTAGATTGTAGACAAGTGCAGGGGATTAGGTGCAGCTAGTAAAAATAAATGATAAATACCATTATAATTATAAATATCAATATAAAAATCTGTCGTAGAAGAGGCTACTTATGAAAGAAACTTAGGTGTTTATGTTGACATGTCATTTAGATGTGATCTTCTATACAATATAGAGAAGCAATTAAAAAGGCAAACTAAATGCTAGATGTATCGTTAAAAGTGTAATATTATGCTAAAATGGTATAATGCAGTGGTAAGGCCTCATATAGAATATTGTATAATATTTCGGTAACCACCTTGTAGAAAATATATTGCTGCCCTGGAATCCACAGAAGAGCAACCGGATACATTCTAGGGTTTAGGGGAATATCCTACAATGACAAACAACAAGTAAATCTTTTTAGTCTTGAACAGTGAAGACTACAAGGGGACCTGATACAAGTATTCAAAATCCTCAAAAGTACTGACGAAGTCAGCCCAACAGATTGTGTCGGAACGAACACATGAACATGAACCATGGGACATGTGAAAACTCCATGGAAATAGCAAAGAACAGGAGGCACTTCTTTATGCAGAGGGCTATGGGGGTTTAGAACAAGCTACCCAGACATGTTGTTGAAGACAATATTCTGGCCTCTTTCAAGAAACAGCAGGGTAAGATCCTTGGATCAATTATCTAATAACTACACAACAAACTAGAAGATAGCCTCATCTCTTTTTAAAACTTTCTTATGGTTTTAATTGTAGAGATAGTAAATGGACAATCAAACTTTTTATCTTTTAATTTTTCTTTTTTTGTGTATTCCCAAATGATTTCCAGGTGACACCATCATTTGCACGTGCATGTCATGAAAGGAGGTTACTTTTTAATCCAAATTTATGATTTTTTAATTTTATCTTGTTGTTTTATATCTGTTTTTATTTCCTTAGGTTATGCTGCAATAATGCAATTGGACAAATATGCATTCTTAAATCCCCAGTGTACAAAAACAACTGTGAGCAGTCAACAACATTTTGCACTTGAGTAAAAAATAATTAATGGTATGGCATCTGGAAAACATGAGAAAATGTAAAGAACCTGTTGAAGATTCCTTGGTCAGCTTGGTCAAACCCACAACACTCTTCTCTCATTGACCAAAATTGTCTTGTTTAACACCACACTTAAAAGATTTATTGTTCAACCATTACAAAGTTAACATAGTAAGTATTTTGACATTTCATAATCCACATGGAAATATCTCCTCTGCCATACATTTCTATTAGCAGTCAAAATATATTAAATATATTATATAGATATTGTACAGATATAGTGTGGTTCCTAACAATCGTCACACCAAACAATTTTCATAGGCTATTGTGATGCCGCAGGGGTTGTAGTCATCAAACAGGCACATCAAACATGCGACACTCAAGACAGACACACCGAACAAAATAATACAGTTCAAACTGCCTTTAATTATCTCACAAAATAAATGCAAAAAAGTAATAAAATAAACCTAGCTCACTAGTTGGAACAACTAAACAAGCCTCCCTGCTCAAATATCAGGTGCAGCTTCCCAATATAATTCCTTTTCACCAAATCAAATCACTGCAGTTTTTTTATACAATAAAGGAAAAATAAAGCCTCTTTATTCACACAATCCCAAGTCATTTGCCAAGTTTCACAGTTTCCTCCTCCTTTCTGTGTTCGGGTTTTGCTTTCCATCTTTTCTTCCCGTATTTTCTTCCGGGCGAATTTATATTTGGCACGTTCTCCATCTCAGCCAGTACTGCAGCAGCTATTCAGTCACAGTCTTGCCTGCTGTTCGCCTTCTCTCCACAGTAAGCTGTGCCTCTCCCTTACTTCAAACAGTATTAGGGTAGAAATCAGTGCAGGCTTTCAGGTAGAGCAAACATTCCACATGCAACATGATTCATTCCATCCAGATCCAGTATTTCTCACATCTTAGTTCCTCCAACAAATATAGAAACAAGCACTTACAATACCGCATAGCAGCACAAGCATACTGAGTTTGCTCTCCAGTTTTTGACTTCAGTAAGCCTCACTCCTCTATATCTTTTTCTTGCAGTCCTCTCAACTAGCAAGTCAATAGTCTGCTTATATAGCTTGCAACAGCAAGCACACCTGTCCCATGTTCAAGTAATTATGTAACACTGCCATTTTAATTAATGATGTTCTTCAGCCACCATCTCTCTGCAGGCACAAACCTCTAAAACATCCATGACACACCGTGAAAAGTATCTTCCCTTCAGGATGACACCCCTAATGGCATCACACTCTGTACATACAGTGCCCTTTAAAAGTACTGGCACAGCAATGTTTGATAACTTACCACATCTTCATTATGTTGAAGAATCCACTGATGATACTGGAAAAAAAATCTACTGCAGAGCTAAGAGTAAAAGTCTCCAAATTGTAACCAAAACAGAAGCTGAACAACAAATCAATCATTTCTATGGAGAGCACCAAGTCTGATATTATAACAAATCACTACAGCTTTCACGGTTGTGTCCCTCTTTATGATAAATGCAAATCCTTTCATTTTCCAAAGTCAAATTAACAGACAACGGGCTGAAGCTGCAGACAAAGACACAAGTACCCCTGTTTCAGTCTGAGCGTGTTCATAAATGATGAACTCGGAAACCAGCCAGGTTTTTTTTCTGTTAAACCAACCCCTTCCAAAGAAGGTTTTCATAGTTCACAAGGCATTCAGTCCACTGTAAATATTCAGAAAAAAATAGTTTTCCTGCTTTATTTCAGCTAAAGCTTCAGCATGACTGCTTTGTCTTGTGTGAAAAACAGTTTTGGCCATTAACATTTCAACTTAGTCAGTGTATCACTCAACTGTAGAACTTTTTAAGTCAGCAAATGTCTGACACTTCACTCCTCTGACACTCCTGTGGCCACCGCGTAAAAATCCTACAAAATCAGTTTTGATTATGGATGCTTCTGTGATATTTTCTGTGTCATAATGATGACATTCCATTCCAGTATCAGTCCAATACCTGTATTAAATGTGATCCGAAAAAGTACAGTAGTAAAGGCTTGGGCAACCTATTACTAATTGTGGTGTGAAATAAGATAGGTACATCTATTCATTGTTAAAAGTTCCTCAGACTTCTTGGTTTCCACTAAAGGGAAACCACAGTCGAGATCTGGTTTTAAATGTGTTTCAATAAGGTGCCCTTACAAAGCCAAGAAAAAACTTTGAAATTTGCCATGACTCAGTTCTGCCTTGACAAAACAGCAGCTTTTACCATTTTATAGTACTCTTAAACTAAACCTTAAAAATCTGTTCCCACTAGGATCCTATGTAAGAGCCTGCCAGTTCACGCTACTATAAGCACACAAGAACAGGGTTCAAAATGAATTTCTTACACACCTTCTGTGTTTTTCATACTTGAAAACCAGCCTCTGGTTATTTTCAGTGACATCTTTCTGGCCACTTATACATCTCAGATAGGAAACACAAAACCACCATGAAAATCTTTCAAGTTAAAATGAAAGTTAATGTGGCAGAAGGATTAATTGAGCATCAGTCTCAAATTCACGTTGCAGAATGTATATTGCTTGGCTGTCTGGAAGACAAGAACTAAATTTTTTTTGTGGTAAGACTGATTCCAAGGAGGGATTCTGAAGGTAAAAAACAGGACTAGTCTGTTTTATTCATTTGGCCTCTGCAGGAACTGCAACTGTACGTGATCATAGGCAGAGAAATATAACAGGCACTTTATATCAGCACAATTTTAAAGAAGCCTGTGGTGCTTTCAGAAGAGGCATGCTACTAAGCAGGTTAGTGTTTGTACAAAAGAAAACAAAAATAATGAATTTTGTTGTATGAGTAGTCCTGTAGGTTTCATTAATTAACTAATTAACAGATATGGATGAATCAGCTGTAGTGAAAGACCTCCATATACAGACTAGGACTATTCATGGGCTATGCTCCTTTTCCACTTTTCTATTTTTGCTGTGCACGACAGAAACGCTGCTTCTCAAACCAAGGGTTGTGAATTTGCTAATTGTATCCTTTTTTTACCTGTCCAAAACACGTGAGCTTTTTCACCTTTTAAAACATAACTTACTTTGGTACTCTGACTTTTAATGTTCAGCTTCTAATGTTTTTTTTACTGTTTTACTAAACCCCCTGACATACAGTATCTTATGAAAGAAACTATAATATTAGAAATAATATTACAGGAACAATGCAATAAGACTCAAAATGTCAGTACAGAAGAGTGTTTGACACATTCTTGCTTTTTTATTTCCCCAAAGACACCGCTCCCACAAAACTCCTTAATTAAATGGAAAACTTCCAATAAGATGAAAGAGCAATCAGCATGCATCAACGATGGCTTAAATAAGAAATAGCTTTAAACCAGGTGTTTCCAGGAATTTTGAGCAAAAATATGAATGTTGAACAGGAGTTTGCCTGTACTATACAGAATCTCTCAAACTAGGTAAAAGAAAATCACAAATTCTGTGTTGGCTTTACAAAACTGTATTTAAATGCATTGAAGTTGAAACATATAAACATTAAAAGTAATAGTACTTCCCAAAAGGAAAACTGTTCTTTTTATAAACCAAGAGCAAATCACTCCAATTATATACAAAGGTCCTTGCATTCCGTAGTTCAGAATTTACAGAATCTTCTAACAAAAAGTACAATTAAACAACAGTGGTTATTATATATCATATACAGGGTATTCATTTGGCTTGTGGACAGGGTAAATCATTTAAGGAGTCTGAATGCCAATACTTACATTAATACAAAACACAAATAACGTTGTCTCCCGATTATGAATCCCAGCAGCAGTTAGAACAGGGAAGCGCTGTACATGGATATAAAAGCTACAATGTAATTTCAAAAAGGTAAAAACTAAAATAAAAAGAAGTAACATTCTTGTTGGGTAAAAAAGCATTTACAAGGCTCAGGATATTCCAAAACATATGAAAAGATAATCTTAGTAATAGTTCAGGTGGGGAGCCGCGTCAGCATGCGAAGGCTGCAAAGGAACAAGTAACAGGTTTATTCCCTGCTGAAAAAAAGGAGAAAGAAAACAAAACGTTTCGGCCGTGGAGCCTTCTTCAGGTGTCGTGAAGAAGGCACACCTGAAGAAGGCTCCACGGCTGAAACATTGTGTTTTCTTTCTCCTTTTTTTCAGCAGGGAATAAACCTCTTACTTGTTCCTAATCTTAGTAATAGATCATCTTAATACACTGATAGATGAACTTAAGATAAATTTAAAATGAAATAAAATGAACCTAACAGAATTAAACAAAAAGTATCTGATACTAATACAGTGGCAATCTTGGGAAACAAATGTGTGGGCTTGCATGACTGTAATGATGCTGAGCACCTCTGGCATTTAAATGATTACTGGGGGATTACAAGAAGTAAAAAGGACGGCACCTCATTAACTACATTCTCCATAATTAAAGGACGTACTATTATTACACAATATGAAGATTGTACCATTCTATGCACAGAAGCTAATATCAATGTACACTGTGGAAACTTTTCATTCTGCACAACTTGGTCTGTGGAAATACACAAAATCCCAGCATCACAATATGGTAATACTCTCTAAACAACAGTTTGACGGATCAGAATACAACTTAAAAAGGCGATTCTGTTTGTTAACCGCAAAGCAAAGTTCTGGTCTAAGAAGTTTCCGTAAAAAAAAATGTGTTACATAAACAGACTGCACTTCTGGATTTCTGTTGTACTCTTGAACTAAACAGTAAAGAAAACAGGTTCAACTGTTTATTGTTTTTGATTACGAAATAACTGATGTGTGGATTTTGCAGGTATTCCAAAAACAATAGTTAACATAAACATACACATACAAAGAAGCATAAACGTTCAGAGCTCGGATAACTCCACATCAGTGCAATGAACAGGAAGGATGATCAAAAGGGGCATTATAATGACAATTATATCAGTGTCTAGGATACAGTCTTATTTTCCTCCTGTTTTAAATGTCTGTACAAACTCCCAAAGCTCCTTTATTACCTAAAAGAGAGAGAAAAAATCATTTTAAATAAAATCTTAATAATGACCAGAAGCAGAACACTACAGTGTCAGACATTTATATTGTACAACAAACTAATATAACAGAAACTGATACAGAAACACTACACTAAGAAAATCAGACATACTTACTTCCTTATCAGTGATCTTTAATGAACTTCTTGCATAGTTTTCAAATTTCTGTTCTGTCTTTGGTAGGGACATTTTCTGTTTGGGCAAATTAGAGAAAAAAAACAACATGTAATGCTACTACGTACAGTTGTGGACAAAACACCCCCTGAAAATAATGTAAAAACATCCTTTATTTAATTCGTTTTTACTTATGCTTCAATAATTAGTAAGAAATAATACTAGAGGCTAGACATCACTCAATGTTTCTACAATTATTTCCATATTTAAACTTGTAAGCTTTAATCTGAAACTTGTTTATGACAGGCCAACCTCTTAACTTCTGACCATGTTGAGCAATAAATGCAAATAAAAAACATTCTGTAACCAACCCAATTCTGTAACCAACTATCACAGTGAATCCATATCTAAACTAAATTTTGTCTGAATTAAACTCATCTAAGAAAGTGGCTCTGCCCTTTGCCAATTAAGTAATTAACCAATTAATTCACCATGTGAACCTACTTACAAACATGAGAGGACCCAAACAACCTGTAGTGGCAGGTCAGCTGTTGCGACTGTTCTAATGTCTGATGGACTCTCACGTTGTTGTTCCTTAAATATTTCTATTTTTTTCTTTCACGACCATGTGGCATGACTCAGAATAAGAAACTGCATGGCATGAACATTTCCTCATGAACATTTTAGAAAAAAGGACACTAAACACATACACCTGAAGTCAATACTAAAGCTGTTTCAGCACTCACTTGCATACCCTATCATTCATACAGTAGCACCAATAAAATAACCCGTTTTATAAGATTTGTTTTTGCTCTGTTTTGGAAACTGAACAATACAAAACGAGAACATGATAAAGAGTAACTGTCGCATTTTTTCACCAACCAAAGCTTGCCAGGTAGAGAACTATTCCTCTCTCTCCCAACCACAGAAGCCAACGTGCCCTCCAAAATGGCAACCACTGCACCCCTTCCCACCATGGCAGGCCCCAAGAACGACCACCAGAGGGCAGTGTTTCAGCGAGGTATCGCTTCAGCGATGTGCACTGCTGCTCCCCAGCCTCGGACAGTCCCCTCCTGGGCTCCTTATGTACAAGGTCAAGACAGTAAAGAGCTTGCAGAGGATTCACGGGAGAAGTACTGGACCAGAGCAGTTCAGCAAAGGTTTGAAAGGAGTTTTAATTTTGTTACGAAAAAGGACCATTTCTGGAGAACACTTAGGAATACCTATTCCATCAGGGCGTGGTATTCCTCAATGCTCTGAATTCAGTTATCTTCAGGAAGGTTTTAATAATCTGAGCACAGTACCAGTCACTCTCTAGTGCTGCCATGAAGGGGTGTTTAGAAACGATCATCGCAAAAGCACTAGAAATTACACAAAGATTGCTACATACGGCACAATTGCGATTTTTGACAAGTTTCAGTTAAGTTCAGTTATTCCCAAAATGTTAAAGATAACAGGTGCCTGTCACCCTACATTTAGAACGAGCCCCAGGCTCTGCAAGCTCACTGACTCTACAGTGGGACACGTGGAAGCTGTCAGCAGCGAGTGATCACTCTCTGAGCTGCAGTACTGCCAGACAGACAAATCTAATTTGTTGAAGAGATAAATCAGCTTCATCAGTCATCATCTATCAAAGCGCCGCAGACAAGGGAATGTTTTTCTCTAGACTGGTACAGTTAAGGGGACCCACTGCCAGAAAAGAACTGAACACCCCCAGAAGAGGTGAAAAAAGGACCCCGAGCTTCCATGAATAAAATCCAAATGGATATAATTATGTAGAATATTTTTGTACTCCAGATTTGAATTATTCCAAAAAAATACCCGAAGAAACCACAGGTGTGGTGTTTTTGACCACAGGTATGTCTCTGTTTCGAACACCGCTGATAACCAGTGGTTTATGATGAGGATTTCCACAAGACAGTACTGAGCAGGGAGCCCAGAAAGCACGCACAGCAAAATGAAGACTGCTGGCATAAAAAAAGATGAGCCCGGTAAATTATAACATGACTAAAGCGCCTGAAATGTACAGACAGTAGTTTCTCGTGACCTCTGGGAGAGTGTAAATTTCCGACTTCAGAACAGACAAAAAGCAAAGGAAGAGCAGCCAGATCGAAAGATTGCATTCTGAAAAACAGAAGAATACAAATACCACTTAGTGCGAATAGTGTTTTTCCACCATACACCATACTGTGATCAGACAAGACGGGGGTTGGCAACCTTTCAGGAGGGGCATGCCAAGAGTTAGTGTAAGCACTGGTTTTTACGGATCTGTGTGCAATTGATACAATTTTATGTCAACGATAGTCCTACTTACATTTTGATTAATAGAATTTGAATATTTAAATATAATAATATCTCAAATCAATCAATTAATTCTTACCATTTAGTGTGATCCTTGCCCTTGCTTGACACTTTAAGCAGAATGCAAGTCTCTGAGTGTTTAGTTGTTTATTACAGGATAAACAACTGACTTCACGCGTCAAAATACCTCTGAAACATCTGAAACACAGTGTCTTAGGTGTGTAAATGATAAAGTGAAAAAATTCTCAAATCATCCTCAACAAAATGCAAGAAGTTTGAAATCTCTAGGTGGATTCACTAAGAAGCTTCTGAAGTTCTAAGAAATGAAAATCAAGCATTTATCCAACTTTGTCGATATCTAACTTTACTGCTGCACATTTCAAAATCCATAACATGTATCTACCAAAAAATCAAAAATTAATATCACTAGTATCAAGGCTGATTTAATCAGAAAAGAAAACATTGGGCCACAATGTTGGAAATCCTGAAATCTGACAAAATGCAACCCATTTTTTGTCATGCACTTCAGGGTCATTTTGACCTTTTTCTTACAAAAAGATCTTGATTGCATCAAGCCAGTCCAAAAGCAGGCCAAAACCTTATCTTACAATGTTTAACCTTTAACATTAGTGTGAAAAATGTTATCAGGGAGCTTTCCTGTGAAAACAATAGACTAGCCCCGCTAAAAATAAATAAATCAAGTGAATCATTTTTTTCTGTGCCGTAGAGCTTCCATTGGGTAGCACGTTGTAGAGAATTACAGAACAGTCAAGCATATTTAAAAAAATGTTTTTTAACTTAATTTCTTAGTGGCTCATTAGACTTTTACTGCAGATGCTGTTAAAAATCCATCTTTGCGTCAATAACAGCAAGCATGCTGCAGGTTGCCAATCGTGGAGATAAGAAATAGGATAAACCGCCACGTATCTAAGTTTGCTTCTGGCTGTCTCCATGAAAAAGGACTAAGACCATCAAACTGAATTCTGACCTGGCACAAAATGAATGACCAAAAACGTGGTTTGAAGTTTGGCAAAGACAGCCCATCTGGGGATTCGTCACTGTACAGTATCTAGGATTTCACATATGGCTATTTCCTCTTCCACACGGCGAATCCTTAGAATGGGACTTGTGTAGAAGCATAAAAAATGATGCAGGGGAGACTTATTTATCACTGAAATGCATGACTCAAGTGAATTAGGATCCATTTAAATCTCAGTTTATCTAAATGTGATATGAAAATGACTTAACATAGCTGTTCAGTAAGAATGAAACAATGGTGGCATTGATGTGACTAATGAAGGAGGTGCTGTCTAGAGCCGTTTGAATTATCTCAAGCAGTAAGGGTCCCAGCTAATCCCAAAAGGTGAGAAAAAGACTCCAGGGTATACAGTACCATTCAGCTCTGGGGACTTGCCTTTACTCCCAGCCTACAGTCTACGCTTAACTCAGCCTAAGAATCTGAGGCACCAGGCGGGTCACAATCATCATGATCTTCAGGATTATTAAAATAAAGTTATACACATCTGAATAAAACAGCGGAATTCAGAATGAAGTCAGAAAGCATTACATGTTATACTTTATACTATACTGTACTTCACCTCCTGAGATCTCAAAAGAGGGGGTATTCACAAGGCTTTCATTGTTGACAAGTCTTAAAGCTAGAAGATGGCATCATATGCTGTCATTAAAGTAACGATTATGTCTCGCCCTGCGTATAAGAAACCGAATGTCGACTCTATCTAATTTCACACTGTTACTTTCAATCTTCTATGGTCTGTTTGCTGTTATACTTATATATACATTTACCTAATGTTTTTATGTTTGTCTGCTTGCTGCTTGCTGTTTAAACTGCCCCCCTGGGATAAGTTAAGTATCGTGAATTGAACTGAATTTATGTGCAGTCGTTCCAGATCGAAGGCTTATCAGTGTGTGTCTGAGAGGAGCTCATTTTAATTGCAGGTCATTAATTTTGCATAAATGGTTTTTGTCAAAATAAGAGGCAAACAGTGCAGTCACGCTCCTGATGAAGTCCTTAATTCCATCCTCTAAAATGTGAGGGTTGCTCGATATGCCACGATTGATATAGCGTACAGCACTGTGATCTGAAAAAATTAACTACTGGTAGAACGTACACTTTACGTTCTTACTGAAAAAAGGCGACCTGTAACTGGAGAAAAGCGATTATAATCAATCTCTGGACCAGCCACTTGTAGACTAGTCCACGGTCAGGAGTACATCGGCACAGAGAAACAACTTGCAGTGTTTGTTTAGGGTCCATTTTACACACGTGATCTATCTAGAGCTATCTAGTGGATAAAAGCTGCATTTATGTTAGCGTTAAGGACTGAACTGTTGTAGATTCAGTCAGGTCTGATAACTGTTTAGTCAGTGACGTTTCTTTTGCTTGGTTATCCTATTTTCTACAGTACATGCTAGTCTTCATCACACTCTTTACAAAGTATAGATAATAAGTTATGGTTCAGCAAAATTAACTTCTATTATTGGTCAGCAAGATTTTTTAGAAAATCTGGGAACATTCTGCTGTTTGAGATGAGACTCCTATATTATGGCAACACTGGGATTCTTCCTGTGCAAAACAAAAATCTAAATGACTAACAAGTAATTTAAAAAGCATACAGTCCAGTGGAAACAAAATAAAAATTCAGTGACCGACAAACATTACTTCCAAATCATAAAAATCTAAGAATCTGGAATGCATAAAAAAGTGCAAAGCCGAAGATTATACACCATGGTGTACTAATCATGAAAAATCTAAAGATAAAAACAGTTCAGTGAGATCATAAAAACACACCACCCATCAGTACAGGTAGCGCCCTCAGAAACTCCTTGCCAATACCAGAACAGTGCTACAAGACCCAGAACAAGCTGATGGAGAGGTGAACTCCCGGGGACAGCACATGTGCAGGAAAGCAAAGAACAAAACAAAGCTACCCCTCTGTCCCCAACAACTGAGTCTGCAGCGAAAACTTTTTATGTCAATCAAAAGGAATCGGATTCACCCCCGAAACAGAAAATACGAAAAAGAGAAGTATGAGTCTGTCGTGGGAAATTCTTCATCAGCGGAGCAGGACACAGTCTTGTGCAGATTCAGTTTTATAGAGCTCAATAAGTCCAGACCCAGCGCGCGTTGTCGGACTTATTGAGCTCAATAAAACTGAATCTGCACAAGACTGTGTCCTGCTCCGCTGATGAAGAATTTCCCACGGCAACTTCTTCACCAATTCTACCGATGAAGGAGGTGGTCAATACATTGTAAATGGACATGCCTATTTGTTCAACTTGACTCAAAATAAGGCAATTTAACCAACTTATGTGCCTTTATTCAAAACATTTCCACTAATAAAATAACCACTAATTTACACTGTGATATTTGAGATTGCAGCTGTAATGGGATACATTTGTTTTGCATCTCTGTTTATTAAGAAACTAGTGCAAGAGTGAGCTTTATTTTTAGTATTTAGGAGCTTACCTTGATGATGATTATTTTTGCTAATAATACCTGCTTTTTTTCAGAAGAGATCTGTGCAACCAGACAGTAAATTCTGAATCAACTTGATTAGTTCCTATTGATATTAGAAATTACAGGAACTACATGTAGAAATTGATTTTTACCTTTTCAACATATAAAGTCGATAATTTGGCCTTGATGTCTTGTACATTTCCTGGAGATGTTTCTTTGTTTCCACCTGGACTCTGTAGAGAAGAAATATGCATAAAGATATTAACTGATAATTTAGCTGAAACCAAAAGTGATTTACAAGTAAAGTGTCTCTTCCAGCTGCAATCGGACCTTGATAGTATGAAAGATGGAGTGCAGTAAGGAGGAGCAACTTTTCGTTAATAAAACGTATTAAGCAACTTAGAAGACATTCTTTTTTTTTTAACGAACTTTTACTGAGCTACTGCAACATAGCAATTTATATAATGCCTTTACATAAGAAAGCTCAAAGCATTTTATGGATGTATTTTTACAGTGCAGTAGGAATAAAACAATTAATGTAGCATTTCAAATTTGTTAAAACACAAAATTAAAAATGCTTCCTGGAAATAAGATTCTTAAGGGTACCTCTGCCTCCTGACAAAAAGGCTTTTTTTAAGTGTCAACAGTGGGCACCGTTGTTTTTTTAAAAACACTTATATTAGTAGTAGTACAGCTATCTGGTACTTCATTCAGCACCATCAATGTGTACCAAAGGGTGGCCAATCAAGACGTAGACCTATTTAAATGATGAAGTCAAAACAATCTTTTTTTTTTAAAGGACAGGTTTCTCCAATAAAAGCATATGAAGTCTCTTGGAGGAACAGGATGTAGGAGGACCTTGGCAAATCTGACTACTTCTCTACACCTGGCAGCAGGCTGGTGGAGTACAGTGCACTGGGACTTTCCACTGGTGTGCTGGATTCCCCTTGATAAGGCCCAACCCAGCTACAAGTGTGACTTTCTGAATAAAGCATTCATGCAATGAAAATGATGTTGTAATTTATAAATTATGTAAATAACATAAACTGAACACATTTACGTACTGTTTATGTCATAATGTAAGGTTAAAAAAACAGTTTAATCCGCAGTCTAATCAATGGGGTTTAGGTAAATTAAAGCAATGGGAAACCACCTCTACCCAAATTATATTTTATTTCTACAAATAAGCAGAGGTAAGTATTATCATTTTATTGCTTCCATACAAGAAAGGGCAGGTTAAGACTTTACACTAAGCAGCAAGAGTATGACTGTTTTGCCCAGAGGTGAAAGCAATTTCTTTGGATGCTGAGGTCTATATTTGCAACTACTGAATGCAAAAGAAAGCAATCATTTGCCATACAATGACACAGCTGCAGTTTTAATACTTTCAAGATACGTTTCTTGTAAACATCATACTTAACTCGCAGAACTATCAATCTTTTTCTCTTTAATTTATTTTTGCGCTTAATGGTGCACATTCAGCTTAAACCCAAAGAATGTCTGGCAACTCAAAAACCTATCCCACTGCAGTCCCACCTCAAGTCTACCTAGATGTGCAAAACGTTCACAGAAATCAACAGAATTAACACTTTACCTTGTCTTTGTCAATTTTATACGTTTAAAAAAGAAATAAGAGAAGCCGCATGTCTGCAAGCTCAGAGTTCTCTCTCCCCCGGGGGTGGGGTTTAACATTGAAAATAAAAACAGTGGCTCACAATAAAACTTCAAGCACCAAGACAATGCTACAGAAGTGGCTACAGACTGTCTTTTGGATTAAACCAATGACGTAAAGATGACTGTGTTACACAACCAGTGCCTGTTTCCACTAGCAGGACACTGAGGAATCTACTGTGATTGCAGGTTTTCATTTACTCTGCGGCCAGAGTTTTAACTTGTGAAATACTATGTGGAGAGAGCACTGGGTGACCTAAAGAGATTTTAACTCCTACTCTACAAAAGGTAGTTAAATACAACCTGGACTAGAACCAAAAATTCTTTAATTAGAAATGGAAATCTTGAAAAACGATAGTTATGTCCCACAGTTTTTTATCAATCAGAAAATGTATAAATATATAATTATTAAATCTTAAGACAATAGGCCTCATAAAAAGATTTTCACTTTCCTGGTCTTATAGCAATGGTCAGAAGTACTGTTCGCCCTTTTCCAAAAAAATAGACTTGTACAAGCTGCAAGCTTTTAAATTTTAAAACCTTTAAGCTGATATTTTTACAGTCAGTTTACAAATGCCCTGTCTTTCTGCCTATATTATTCTATGCACATCTGTCTATCAACTAGTCAAACTAAAACCATTAGGTCACGAAGTCAAGGTCTAAACATCAATTTTAAGCCCAAAAGCTGGGTTTCTAGTAGCTCATTTGCTGCTGATTTTAGGAAATCTGAACTGCGATCTTTTATTACTTTCAGTCCAGCAGCTCAGATGGGGATCTCTGTCATTGCAGATTTTAGTAAAAAAATCAATTACCTGGAGTCTTTTGGGGACATACAGTACTCAGCTAGATGCAGTCATTGTGTATGGCAATATCCATACACAATGTCAGAAATATTAAAACAGGGTTCCTGGTTTTCTTTATTAGCCAGCAATCTCACTTTAAACTGTAATCATAACCCTTTAAGCAATGCCTTTATCCTAATTAGGAGAAAAGCATGCAGCACTGCCTGTATTTTAGATACTGTATGTTTTTTAGAAATCATTAAAATCTTAAACGCTGCAATGGTGTGTTTCAGATAGCATAGAAGCACATGCAGATTTTATTCTGAAATAATATTTTTCAGCTGATCTCTTGTACAACACATGGAAAAAGCAAATGAATGTGGGATGACTCCCTGGAGGCTGAATAAGGCCATTGTGAGCCACAAGGCTCAGTTCTCCTTGTTTCAGAGGTACAACATTTATGAATGACATGAACTGCCTCATGTTAAAAAGGCATCACATGAGCAAAATTACCAAAAACCAGAACCCTAAACGTAATGTAGGCACAAGAACAATCTGTTTTAATGCACACTATTCTACTGGTTAATTAATCTGAAAGACACTATGAACTGGTTAAACAAATGCCATAAATTACACATAAAAATACTACAAATTTTATTTCATTATATAAGGAGAAAAAATGTTTTTAACCCCCTTATAACACACTGACAAAATATTTTGAAGATAAAATGCTTCATACCATAAAGTACTGCACCTTGTGAGCTAAAAGGATTTTCAAATAAACTAGCTAAAAGTGAATAAATTAATTTTCAAACACTGGTTTGAATTTTGACATTGTCATGTTGTGGAAGTTTGTGTGTTTTATTTTATTTGTATGAGAGAGAGGTTAAAGAGAAAAAAGTTTTGGTTTACCGAATCTGGCTTGGCACTTCAGTACCTGTCTTAACTATTATCGCCCTACTCCCCACCTCGCAACCTTCACTCTTCTAATTCTGGTCTCCTTACTGTCCCCCAAGCCCGTCTACATTGTATGGGTGACAGGGCCTTCTCCTGTTATGCCCCCAAGCTCTGGAACTCTCTCCCCAAGGATATCAGAGAGTCACCTTCTCTAAACTCCTTCAAATCCAGACTCAAAACCTTCTTCTTTAGAAGAGCCTTTACTGAACTGGTTCCATTCTTCACCCCTCTGCTCCTACTGCATCTACAAATTCTCAATGCGTTTATCTTGTGTATTTTTTTATTGTTGTCTTTCTGTAAAGCACTTTGAGAAGCCACCTTTAAAAAATAAAGTTTATTATTGTTATTGTCTGTCTGTACAAGCCTTCTCTTTGTCGCCTGCTTTAACTTTACTACTTTTAAGCTATTTTAATCTCACATTTAACACACCTTGCTGTTGAAACTGGTAAAATGCAAACTTGCTTGTGTGAAAACTGATACAATACAAACTCAACATGACCACGGAAGTGTTTTTTTCACGGCATGCCATAATCTTCTCTTTCCTCTGTTTAGAAATTGACGTTAATCAGACAGATCAAAAGGTATCAAATTAGAGGACACAAAGGCACACCTCTGCCGAAACATATGGCCTTGGCCACATGCCAAAAATGCTTGTTCTGTGCATTTTTTTAAAGCGGCTCTTTTGTTGCAAAAGGACAGCTGTGTACCTGAAACAGCTGACAAACAGATACTTCACACCATTCTTTTTAATCTCTGCTAGACAGTGATTATATATATGAAGGGCTTGACTGATTTGCTAGCACGCTATCATTTGATACAATTACCATTTCAAAATCACCTTAATGCACTGCTGGCCTTCTGTGCCACTCGTTCTAAAGTTTGCACAGTTCTGATGTCACAGCACAGAAAATGGAGGTAATCGCCGTAGTGCTGATGAGTTCACATCTAAGTTATCACTCTTTGGTTGTCATGTATTTTTTAGTCCTAATACCTCTTTTCTTCTGCCCAATTCCTTTTAAACATCAAACTCCAACAAATATGTTTCAAGGGAACTGCTTTTCTTAGTCAACATGCGTCTTGTTAACGTCAAACAAAATCATAGAGGATTTGCAATAATACTTTGTATGGTACTTAAGACACTGCAAGAGTTTTGGCTTGCAGATGGAGGTATGCATGCAGATGAACAGAAACTTTTCTACAATCTTCAGGGCAGTGAGGCAGTAATCCTTGTTAAGACAAGAAAAGCATGCTTTTATCAGCTAATTTCAGCCGGTCAATTTATAAAGACACCTTTCTCTGCTTAATACATAACTTGAGCTGACTTCAAACAAAGTAATAACAGCAATTTTAAATTCGGTGTGCAGGTATTAGGTCCTGGTGGGGGGAGCGTTTTTCAGCTGGAAAAAGGTTTTGCACTTGTTAAGCAGAGATCTCCTGTGGCTTAACCAACCTGGCAGTTAAACCACTGCATACTTATTAAAGAATTACCCTATCTGAAGATTGGCCAGGGGATTACTCAGAAAACAATTATCAGACAACTTGTCCCGAAGTCCAACACTTAATAACATGCTTCTGAAACACAGAATTAGTCTTGCAAGGTGAAAACTGTTTGTAAGGCTACCGGTGGCAAGACCAGAAACATGTTCCAATTCCCTTTCTCCACAGAGCGAAGTAGGGGTATTTCCTGCACTGTCTGCATTTTGCTTCGTAACAAAGAACTGCGATCCAGAGATCTTAGTGGCTCAGTAGAGGGAAAGTTCAAATTCTGCCTGGGGGAGCAAACAGAGGCTGTTCTCTCTACATTTGTATTTCTTCTTTGAAATCAATTAACCTACTTCTCTAGTGCTGCTAGGCTGTCCAGCCAGGCTGTTCTACACTGTTGTTATAGCCCATTTCACTTAAAAGTCTGGTAAAGCAGAACAGCAAGTTCCAGACAACTCCCCTCTTGAATATGATTGTAAGGATGAGCTAAGTGAGGTATATTAAAAGGAAACTAATAACTAGGGCTTCTTATATAGGAGTAGCATGTAGGAGTAGCGTTTCTGTCTGAAGTACAATTACGATCAGAAGCTACAATTTGGCACACTTTTTACTCTAAATACTGCAAAATACAAAGTTATTAATGCACTTTTACATCATCAAACATATCAAACCTTCTGTATTTCACTTATCTGAACATCAGAATGGGTACACGTAAGCTTCAGGTATATTACTAGAAACAAAGGCGAAGAATACTGAGCGGATAATTGACCCCACTATATTAAGTTTCTGATGCTTTTCAGATGACCCATGCACCCTTAAAAGAGCAAAAGTTCCGCTTTTTGGTTGATTTTGTTCTTCATCCAGTTACATTTCATTAAACATTTAAAAGTCCTTTCATTGTAAGACTTTTTAACATAGGGGCCAAGAAGACATTCCTGTATGTATAAAAATAAGAATTTTAAAACAATGAAACTTTCTGTACTGAGCAAAGTAACAAACACAGGCAAAACAAGAGTTTGCAGTTATTGAAAAATGGGTTGCTGCTGTATCATTTTCAAAACATGTGGATGTGGTCCTGGGTTCAGTTCCACATCTGGGCAGGTATCTGCGTGGGTTTCCCCTGGGTGCTCCCGTTTTCTTCTACTATACTGGTTTACTGTAAGGTTAGTTGCCTTTGGGAAAACTGGCCCTGGTGTGCGTGTCTGTGTGTGCCCTGCGATGGACTGCATCCTGCCCTGCTGTATCATGCCTTGAGCCTGTCACTTGCTGGGATAGGCTCCAGCTCCCCTGCATTGGAGGAAGTTGTGTGAAAATTGATGGATGAGTTACAGGAGAAGGAGGAGGAAAAGGTTTTTGAATTATTATTTCGCCTCTGCAGGCACTACATTTTCAACAAATGTTCCACAGGACCAAAAGTATATTTACACATTACTATGTAGGGTTTGGACACCAGCCCATCAAACTCATTTGGTTGAAAGGAATTGACACAGTCAAAGTATCACTTTGACAAAGCTTGTTTCAAATTCCAAAAGCCCTCCTGAGTTTATAATGTTTGAATTTGTAGTGTCCGACCGTAATGTATGATTCAATTCTGAATTTTGTCTTTTTTTTTTCTGAGCATGCAATGCACCTTCAAACTCTCTCTGGGGTGACTCAAGCTGCTGACTGTGGTTCGCCCATGAGCTTGTGATTCTCACCTGTCTTATCCCTAAACCTTCAGTCACACTCCACCTGTACGGTAATGTACCCCCTACTGTGTCCACATGCAGTATTTCTGCAGACAGCAACCGATTACTATGCAAGGTATTTAAAAAAAGGTTGATGATGATGATAATGGCAAAGTGAAGGAGGCTAAACTGCCTCCTTCACTTTCCTAAGAGCAACTAATAAAAAAATGGAATGGCTGTTGTTAATATATAATGATTTACAATACAGTGCTCAGCAGACTTTTTCTATATAGATACAGACCTTAAATACAATGGAAAAGGTATGACCTACTGTACATTGTTTCATGTTTCTGGATGTCATGAATTTGACAGACTGCAATCCATTTACCCCTCCTATTCCTCTCCATTGAAAGACAGCTTGAGTGTTTTGTCATGCAGTGTGTATTTCAGTACAACTGAAAGCACTATTTTAAATGTCATTATTACTATCTATTAAGCATTTATAAACTATAGCAGCTGAAATATACTAAAAATGTGATCTAATGTGATCTAATTTTGGCTTACAAAACCAAATACTGCAATTACAGAAATGTCCAGTTTAATAATGATGCTTAATTAAAAAGGCACAATTTCAACTAAATGAAATGGATGCATGTACAATTACTGTTGGAATTACTCGTGATAAGATACATCTCCTGGGATTTGACAAAACCAGCAGTTGATATTTACTGTGTGTGTCTGTAGTCATTTCTGCTGACACTGAGGCCTTTCAGAGCAACTCTGCACTATTTTGTCTGATTTGTTTGCAGTGTTTGCTTGCATTTCATGTGTTGGCTTTTCGGAAACTGGTGTAGACATTCTGAAACTAGCTTTGCACTGGTGCCATATCTTATGGTAAGAAAATACACCAAAATCTTGCTCTTAGCAATCTGTTTTGCTTTCACATTTAGTTTGTACAATTTGCTTTCTGATACACAAAAAATTAAAAAGTCTGTACGTCTACCAAAGATAAAACAATTGTTTTCGTGACTAACATATCGATAGGCATCTTCATTAAACTGGATGGAAGCACCAGCAACTGAAAAAGAATTGATCTGTTCAATGCAGTTAAATGCTTATCAGTATATCATCTAGTTAAAAACAATATCCCAGGCAGCAATTATGAAAGTCTCAAATAAATTCTAAAGAGCCCACACAATTCTTTAGGAGTCCCAAAAGGAGCAAGTAATCCTACACAAAATGCTAATATCAAGCTTCAACATCTCCAGGCATGACCGTCCATATAAAAATGTCACTTCCCTACTCCAAAGAGGTACTTCCAAAAAATGTCAACATTCCTAAGCCATAACTCAATCAGGCAGCCACTGATTGAACATATTAGTTGTTTTTTTACGGGGAGACAAACACGGCTCAGCTGCTGTGGTGGACTGAAGGCAGTTGTGTGCAGATACGGCCATGTGGCGCTGTCAGCCCCAGGGCAGGAGCAGGATGGGACGGTGCGGGAGTGCCATTACACCGAAGCGGGACTGAGTGACTCTGTTACCTTCGTCTGAGGCTTGGCTGGCGGAAGTCCCTTTTTTCCAGATGATCCGTTCTGTTTGGAAGCACTTTTTGGCTGGGCCTGGGCCTTCTCTGGACTCCCCTTTACATTCTAGGAAAACAAAAAGAACACGTGAGAGGGGAACAAGTAAGAGGTTTATTCCCTGCTGAAAAGAGAAGAAAGAAAACACAACGTTTCGCCCGTGGAGCCTTCTTCAGGTGTGAGCTATGTTAGCTATGTGAGAATGTACACCTACAGACTGTCCCCATTTCTAAAGCGACAACCATAACTGGGCCGCACGTGTGCTCTGGAAGGTACCTATCAAAAAAACGGAGCAAGCAGTGGGAAGAGTTATGATTGTAACAATTCAATTTAGACAGTGAAAAACTATGCCCAAACCCTTTCAGAAAACAAACAACATCCTTTGTTACAGACTGTTCACAATCCCTTTTAAGCCTCCAATCACCATACTAAGCAAAAACGCCTGCAGCCTAAAGGCGTCATCACAAACCACTGGGCTCCAATGTTGGCTGTCTGACATCTACATGTGGAACAATGGCAGAGCGGGGGTAAGAACAGAGAATAAATCAGCTCATGACAGAAACGTTCAGCTGTTATTTCTCCCCTAAGCAAGACTCAGCGGTAAAATGCAGGTATGCACGCTGGCTTGCTTTGATCTGGGGTTGGCATACGCTCAGGTTGGATCGCCTCTGTAAATCACACACAAAAACACACGCACACGCACACGAGCACGGGTACACAAACACAGCCTCTGCTGCTCAACACAAGAGCCAGGTGCAGAGAGCAAGAGAGCAATGACAGGGAAGGAGAGAACAAAAGAACAATCACAAAGGAAGAGGAGCATTCTCGGTAACTGTCTCGCATTCTTCTTAAGAAGAGCGTGGACGAGATCTGAGTGTAGCTTTCTGGCACAGCACAAAGCTCATGAAATAGCAATCTTACTAGGAGATTATAGAGGAGAAATCTGATCATTATACTCAGGACCCTATGTTTTAGTTGTAGCGAAACCAGATGGAGCGCAAAGAGAAAAGATTAAAAAGTCAACATGCCCAGCTTTTTTGAGAGCACTTAAACTACAAAGTATGATGATGTAAACAAAAATATATTTTGTACATAATGGAAATCGGACTTTTATGAAGTCACAATATCAATAAAAGGTATTTTCTAAAAATTGGTAATGTGATGTTATGTAATTCTACAGAAACTACACTGCCCACAGTAACTGTGTGTTGGTGTTGAACAGGGTTTTCCGTGTAATAACAGCTGCAGACTCTAAAATCGAGGTGGAATCAGAGAACCTGATTTTGAAAAACCAAAACATTTAAGAATTCAAACAAAGTGTTTAAGGTGACTAGCCTCAGGTAAAGCTCCATGATTTTGGTATTGAGCAACAGGAACACTTAAGTGTTAGTGCAAAAGTCAGCCATCAGCTAATGTTATTAAAAAAACATCTATACGCGTACATCCAAATATATTGGTGCCAAGTGTCAACTTATTTCCATTAAGTTTCCAAATGAACACTAAATTATCACGATACACAACCCAAAAAGGAGACTTACCTTAATCTAAACATTTTTTATCATTCAACATCCAAAAACAATTTCCAAAGGGCAGATTGTATAGTCAAGTTGGATATTTCATTCTTTCAAATACTGACATCTTTTTTTGGAAAAGATGAAAAACCAAAAGCTTAGGTCTACTTTCACTTGGGGAAAAATAAATTGATACCATGAAGCAATTGAAAAATCTTGGGGTTATATTCGATTCTGGCTTAACATTCGACCCAGATGTGCAGCATACTGTCAAAACATCTTTTTTTCACCTCAGAAATATCGCTAGACTACACCCTATGCTATCATTAACTGTGGCTGAAAAGCTGATCAACACTTTTGTATTCTCTCAAATTGACTACTGTAATGCTCTACTCGCTGGAGTATCTAAATCTACTCTGAACAAACTGCAGTATGTCCAAAATTCAGCAGCCAGAATCCTGACCAGTTCTAGTGCAAATGTTCACATTACTCCCATCCTGGAGTCCTTGCACTGGCTTCCGGTCAAATTCAGTGTAGACTTTAAAATCCTCATGCTCATCTATACGGCTCTGCATGGCTTGGCACCTCAGTACCTGTCTGAACTATTATCGCCCTACTCCCCACCTCGCAACCTCCGCTCTTCTAGTTCTGCTCTCTTTACTGTCCCCCCAGCCCGTCTACATTGTATGAGTAAAAGGGCCTTCTCCTGTTATGCCCCCAAGCTCTGGAACTCCTCTCCCCAAGGATATCGGAGAGTTACCTTCTCTAAACTCCTTCAAATCCAGACTCAAAACTCTCTTCTTCAGAAATGCCTTTACTTAACTGGTTCCGTTCTTCACCCCTCTGCTCTTCTTAGTACCACCATCCATGGTCTCCTCTGTATATTGTAATTGTGTTTTATCTTGTGTAGTCTTTTTATTTATTGCTGTTGTCATCCTGTAAAGCGCTTTGAGAAGCCATCTTCAAAGGTGCTATATAAAATAAAGTTTATTATTATTATTATTAATAATACTAGACAGAGTATGTATTGTGTTTTCAGAGCTTGTTTAGCTTAATACCTTAGTCACCTAAGCTATAGCTCTATGTAAAGACTCAAGAATAGGACAATATTTGACAAAAACTTAAATACAAAAAGCCGATACAACTTGTATTTTCAATTATCTCCCATTCCAATACTAATAATAAATAATTTCAAGTACTTCAAGTCTGCAAGCTGTCCTCTATCTGTCTGTGCTGGTGCGCACCCTTCTTTCTGCCTTTGACTTTTTCTTTCATTCTATATTTCTATCAAAGGCTCTAATGATTATTAACCAGTGTAAAATCGCCAGAGAAGCCCCTTTGATCACCTGTGTATCTGCCTCTTATCTCACCTTTACTTAGGCAAACACCTCAAGCCATACCTACATTTTGGGGTTTTCTGAATAGACTGAGACGGAGAAGTGCTGTAAGGTGTGAACTGCAATGCTAGCTAAGCTTTGACCCCACTAGCTCATAACTATACACGCTGAACAATAAGAGCATAAATATTTCTGACATTTCCATATGTTAAATAAAACTTCTTGAAAATTCTAATTTTTGTATGGAGTTTTACAAATGCTTTTACTAATTCATTACAAGTGAAGTGATGTCCTTTTAGTACTGCTGAATACTAAGACAGTTAAGGGGACATCTGTAGACAAAGTAAGACGTATTAAGCATGTTGCTAAGCCCATCAAATGACCTCCTAACGCACTTGCAGGGCTACGGGATCTCAGTAACCTCTGCAAAAAAACATTGGTGAAATAAACATTGTGTATTGTTGTTTATCAGCCAGAATTCAGATGGAGTGACATCGGCATCAATCCAAGAATTTTGCATTACAAAAAGCACAATAAGAGACATTTTGGTCGTGACAACACACCCTATATTAGGTTACTTTACAAAATGTATTTGGACAGTGGTGAAGGGGGTAAATGAAGGTTTTCCTAAACCAAAGCACCTTCCATTCCCATCTATGACTGGTCATTCAGTAAAGTTTGATCTGGCACATAAATGCCCTTTCCACAAGTGTAAAAGACAATCCCGAACTGTTCTCCACTGGCCAGACAGTGATGTGACCTAACTCATCTCATTGGATGCTGGCTCTGCGACAAGCAATGGTTATCACACACTAGGTTACACAGGACAAACATCTGGAAGAATTTCAAGCAGTGTGAGCTGCCTGAAATGTGCTGGTTAATACAGCAGCTGCTCTTCAAAGGAATTCTGAATACGAAAATAATTCCTAGTCTGTACACAAAATAAGACATTTTGAGCACAGATGATAACAAACATTCAGTACAGCAATATTTTTACATGTCACTTTGTGGGACAATAGTAACAGGAAGGCAACTATCTCATCTTCCTTTCACACTTTTTGACCCTTTCAAGCCTTTCAAAAGGATAATAAGACCTTTTGTCTTGTCTTTCTGCAAAGCTGGCCTCTTTGCAGAATGATAGGCACGGCGTTTCAACTCAAACTGGATAAAACGAGCTCCTGGGTTGCTAAATGTTGACACCTAGTGGTATTGTGTTTGAGTAAAATATATCACATTTGACCCTACAATCACACTAACAGTCTAACAGCATAAAACAGGATTTTTAATTTACTGCTTTGAAAAATCCATCACCAACACTCAAAGAGTGGTCAGAAATGGCAGTTTAAGACCGACACAGGCTACCCAAGACAGTAGCTGAACCAAAAGGCTGAATTAGCGCCAGAAAAAAAACCATATTGTGCCTGTAAATGTTACATTCTGCCTGATGCAACTTATTTACCCTTATACACCAGTTCCTCTTATATACCAGTAGATACAGGTCAAACATGACTCTGTACAAAACTAGGCCTAATAAGAAGATTCAGCACATATGGTGTTCACCTCTTTGTGAGCAATTCCATAAAATATTTTAAAAAGAGTTCATCACCATTTGTTCTTCAAGTCAACAAAATGTAATTCCTTTTCTTAGATTCCTATATTGCATCCTGATTTTGAAAAAACATACAATCTGTACCCATATTAAAGAGGACTTAAAATGTGGTCACCACTCTGCAATAAAGAAATTGAAAGCAGTCTGGAGAAGATTAACCAGACTCCCTGTTATTAAAGGGGAACTGCAGTCCCAAATTCTCAGACTGGTTATTAGATCTCTGTAAGAAAATAAATTAATTGACGGTATAGAAGAAACTTACTCATTTCGAATTAAGCACAAAATCGTGAACTTTGTGAAAGTACTGTAAGACGCCATGTTGTTGCAAACTTGCATTCGAGTTCTCACGAATTGCGATGAGATGTGGCCCTTACTGCTCACTAGTCTCCGTGATGACTAATGTAATGTGATGTATGAGCGAATAAGTACAAGTTGTGCAGCAGACATTTCACTGCAGGAATTCTCCAACGTGATCTGCATGCAGAGTTAACAGGTAAGTAGTATTTGTCAGGAAAACTGTCCTAAAAAGAAAACAATATTTCTATTGAATGAATAGAGATTTATTCACAAGCCTGCTTGTTTACAGTGTCATAGAGCCGCTCACGTCACCAGACGTTTTGTTGACTCGTTCTGAATCAAAGAACAAGGAATCCCGGATGCCTGGAAATTTAACATATTTTGTGATGTAAATTGGAAGTTTTACAAGTTACTGTGTACATTTTACTTTCGTTGCGGTTTGAAATGCACTCATCAAAACTGATTCTTTCTAACCCTGAAATCTGAAAATAGTGTTGCAGTCCCCCTTTGAGTAACGTCCAACACAGAAAAGAACTGGAAAATATGTGGAACTGTGAAAAGGAGAAACACCTTTACGCCATAAACTACAAATTACACAGCTGTGTTGCTGACTCCCTGGCACATCCTCATCCTTGCTAAAGCCTTGTGTAATGAGAGAGCTCCTCCTCTTGACATCAGACATGAGACCAGATTCTGTCTAGGTAATCTAAATAGTGCAAGAGTACTGGACACTGAGCTTTATTATTATTTTGCGTTGACTTGCATTAGTAGATTAAGATTCCCTTTACAATCTACAGGCTAAAGACGACTCTCCTATTTAGTGATGCCTTTAGTTAGAATAGAGAAATAGGTTCCCATTCATTTGTGAGCATCTGTTTAGACACAGAGATTTAGTCCTGTTTACAATCCATTTTATTTGGAGGTAGTTTCTCTCTCTCTCTGACCCGTTAAGGCATTGTGTGGTATTTAGATTATATGCAGATTTCTGAGATTTTCCACTTCTTTAGAAGGTAAGGCTACTGGAACTCACAGCCCTGTAAATAACTACACAGTGTAACCACTGTATGTTGTGTAAACTACGGGGCGGTACAGAGGCTCTGTGGCTAAGAATCTGCGCTTGTGGCTGGAAGGTTGCCGGTTCGAATCCTGCGGTCGGCAGAGGAATCCTACTCCGTTGGGCCCCTGAGCAAGGCCCTTCACCCCAACTGCTCCAGGGGTGCCGTATAAATGGCTGACCTAATGTTCAAAATTCCCCGACTTTACAGGATGAAATTATTCATCTTTATTTGCTTGCACAGCACGCTGGAGTCAGGACCCGATCTTTATTTGATTCTTATGTTGTAATGAAAGCAGGAAGGGTATTGAAATATTACTTTTAAGTGGAATGTAATAAAAGAAAGGTCTGGTGTTTCTAGAACAAATCAGGAACATGCTAATTCCACGCAAAAAAAAGTAATATTTTCACCTTTAGAAACATTGGTTACAAATGTTTTAAAACCAAGAACAGGAGGCACTTGTTTACCCAAACTGATGTGGAAGAAACAAGAAACAATAACCTGGTCTCTGCTTTAATATTTTCAAAACACTACAGGAGAGCAGCTGCCTTACAATGATCAGACAGTGGAGAAAGACCACCTACTTTCTGTGTTGTCTTGATTGCTGAGTTTTTCTGCGGAGTCTTCACAGGCGTTTCTTCCTCCTCCTCCTCGTCATCATCATCTTCATCATCATCCTCATCCCTGTGAAAAAGTTACATTTACAAAGTTTGTTACTAATTAATGTTCTTCAAGCTACGTTAGACATGACTAAAACCATTACACAGTTTAGTGTATTTTCCTCCATCATTCAGCCTCAAATTATCTTTTTAAAAAGTGATGTATGTTTCATAATAAAGAGAAAACAGAACCATGAATAGAGAATTAATAAAGGAACACATTTATGAAATTGCAAAAAATAAAATCATGTCTATAGGTAAGAGAACTAAAAAAAGTTCATCACACCTGGCAGATCCTAAATGTCTGGTCTTCTACATTATATGCTAAGCATCAAAAGAAAGGTATTACTGAGAGCTGATTCACAGTTATCAAATAAATGAACCTTTTCTGTAGCAGATACACATTTTATTGAACAGCTATGGCACAGGTAAATTCATTAAGCTGATTAACACTTGTCATCAAAAGGTTTAATGCAGGGTGTCTACTGTCAGAAATGCAGGCAGCTGGTGTCTTGTGGGCCTGGAGCAGCACGAGTCCGATGACTGGTCTCCGAGACCTGGATGTCCCAGCTCATTCCCCAGTTTTCAATGGGATTCCAGCCTAGAGACTTGGGTGTCCATGGCACTACCGTCCGCTTCTGATTTTACAAAGAGAGCTACTGTTGCGCAAGGAGCTGTGCTGTCCTGATGGAAGCTGCAAAGGGTAGCCAGTGAGGTCACAGGCTTTTATCTATATAGTGACACACAATCAGGTAGCTAACAATTACTCCAAGTGGAGTTCTGTAGCAACCGCAAAACTCCCATTAACTGGTCTGTTGTACCAGGGTGGTCTGCACAAAACTTTGATTCACAGCTAAAGACTGCCTGGCTCCCACGGCCTGTTGTGACGTAGTCCAGCCTACATACTGATAACACATAGGTAGTGCTCTCTTGATAAGTTGGTTTCCGTGTTTTCCTTTCTTGATTTTCACCAGGCTCGACATTCAGCAGGACAGATCACCTCATTACCTGCTGCCCAGGAAACCCTCACTGATGTGGTGAAACAAAGTCACTCACATGTATCACAATTAGTCAAGAATGTTCAAGTAAACACGATGCTAGTGTTAAATGAATATAAAAAAATACTTTTCTAAACAAATAAAGGCATAAACTGATTACGTTTTTTTTTTTGATACCCATAAATAAAGTTATCTTTGTGCTGCTGATTGGGCCATGGTTTTAAAATGTATTTTCAGTGAGGTCATTTGGCAGTTAAATGTATAAAACAAAGCTTAAAAAATCATTACAGATGTCAGAGAAGCAATGAAACTGAATCAAAAGTATTTAAAAAAAAACTCTAACTTAAGAGATTAGCTTGGTGTTTTGTTTTCATTTTTGGCAGGGCAATAATATAAACTGCATTCATATTGAGTCATATCCAAGACAAAACATCAGAGTCAGGCCTAACATCATCTATTTACGATGATTAAACCAAGAAAAGCCAGCAATACTGACCCAGAAATTCATATATGTTTTAATTTTATGAGATAATGCATTTTAAAAATGTCTGCACACTCTAAAACTGGATTGTTAAACTGTCCATCTGTGTATTGCAAATGCATCAGTTGTAGATGAGTAGAAGGGCATTAACAAAAGCATTAGTTTAAAACAATATTTAAACAAAACCGTACTGTTTAAAACGCTAAAAACTCTTCAAATTCAGGGTTAGGGCCTTGTGCTAGTAGTTACAGTACATTGTTATATTACCTTTAATATGATGTTTTTTTGTGGAAAAGAAAAGGACCGGGAAACTTTGTTGAAGGTATACAGAAAATTTTAATACAATAATGAATGTCTTACTCATCATCTTCCTCTTCTTCGGTTTCCATTTTGAGTTTCTTCTGCAGAAAACCATTGAGAAAAAAAAGAGAATTAAGAACAGGTGAGACACTCTATCAAGCAGAGTTACATTGAGGTGTCCTTCTATCTGCAGCACTGATTCTAGTCCAACTTATAAAAATATTTTTCTTAAATCAATCCCAACGGGAAGATATTAAGATTTTCTGCTCGAACATGAATCACTGGGGAAGCTTATCTTTTTGAGACTGACACATAAACACCACTTAATCTTTACAGAATCTCGACATATGGTGTATCGTGCCAACACCCTCCTCAGAATGGGGTAACCACTGCCCTGAAAAGAAATGTCAGCTCTTGACTCTCACTGACGTCCACTGCAGTGTAGGCCAAAACTGGAAAAGGCTCCAATATTAACAGCACAGTATCACTTGCTCAGACTGTAAATTACCCTTTCCATGTCCTCCTGTGGAATATGGTATTTATATGCCTGTGAATTACCATGACTGAAAACCACATTAGTGTAATGCAGATATTAGCTCTCTTTGGCAGGACGGATTAATACTATCAGACTGGATTCCATTAGCAAAATCCTCATGGTTTCACAAAGGTGCTGCAAATCTAACTGTACTGAAAATTGTTCATATTCCTTCTTGGATGCTTCATATACATTTGGCAAAAAATGTGAACAACACGTAAGCTCAGATGTACAACGAATGAAGGGTGAATAAAAAGAAAGACTACTAGACAAGGACACATCTTAAAACAGCACATGGACAGTCATGTCTCCACACTGAGCTAAACTTAAACTGCCACTTTCACACATGACAAAACACAAATCTGGCACTTGATAATGCTGCAAACATGTGGTGATAGTTTTTTTTTAAAGATGTTTTCTTTATTTTCCAGCTGCCTCTGTTTTCCACTATTAAAAATACTGGTATGGCGTCCTGGCCACAAGAGGGGTGCCAGGTTCAGCTACATACAGCTGGGAAGTGGACAAGTGGACATATTAAAGAGAACAGCTCTGGACAGCTCCAGTGTAGCTGGATATGGGCTGAGTGCCACACCAAAAACTCTATCTAGTTAGGCAGGCTGAAGCAGAAGCAACCCTAACGTATAAAAAATGTAGACCGCAAAAATAGCATCACAGAGGATTACAGAATGCGAATACAGGGATCAATGAGATCCACACCACTCACTGTCGCAATAAAGCCCGATCCATGATTCAGGATCATCCCCATCATCCCAGGTACAAACTGTTCTCCCTCCTGCGCGCTGGCAAGTGGTACCGCTTCATTAAAGCACGGACGACTAGACCTAAGAACAGCTTCTACCCTACGGCAGAGCGCATCATAAACAGCTCACTGTGCAATGCATCAGAACACAAGCACCTCTGCACCATGTACTCTTTACTTGCCTACCATGTGCCTATTGCCCTGTCTGTGTATTGTTCTGTACTACCCTTTGTATGCTGCAGTGCTATATTGTGCATGATGGTCGGCTGTGACTAATGACTGTGTCGTCATTTATTATTTACCATCTTGTAGTGTCTATTGCACTATGCATGTGCTGAGAGAACAGGGCGAATTAGAAGCCCAATGTACATGGACTCTCTCTCTAAAAGTTAAAACCACGTGTACACAGTCTGTTCAAAGCCATAGTGCATTTAGTGCCACACACATTTACACCTTAACCTGAGAGGAAATAAGATTACCTTCACATTATGAAATCCCATCGTTAAACTGGAGGGTCTTTTTACAGGTGATGTGTTGTTCTCCTCTTCTTCATCCTCATTTTCATCTTCTGACTCTTTCATACCTGCAGAGTCCAGTCCAGAACAATTTATTAGGAAAAGGAAAACACATTTAGAGTAGCTAATCAACCTTAACCTCCATACCTTTGGGAGACAGGTTGGAACTAGAGGAAAGAACATGTGGACTCCATGTGGACAGATGTCCCATGCCAGATCTGTTACACTGTCAGAGTCAAATAGTGAAGTAGTGTCTTTGACTGTGCAACCTGTTGTGGTAGCAAGTTTTGTTTCATTTTTCACTTATTATTTGTACTGTAATAACAATCAATGACAAATTATCAGGAACTTCATGCCTGATGATGATCTTGCATTTCACGGTTAATAAGTTTATATTAATTAATAATTAATACATCAATATTCTGACCTTTAAAAGAAAATGACACTGGCTCAAGCACCAGTGGAGAAAACAACCACAGTGGAATATGTCTTTCGAATGTGATGTTTGGGTTAAAAAACATCGATGCAGTAATACAATCTGAAACCAAACTCAGGAATTTTCAATGTTGCAGTAAGTAGAGTAAGCACAACGTATCTTCCATGAAATGTACTTGTGATTCTGCTGCATAAGAACACACCACACCACTTCAGAGCCATTAATACCCATTGACACCTACAGCTGTGACAGCTCCGTGCGGTCTCTGTGGTTCACAGCCATGATTGAACAAGTTGGCTATGTATCTGTACAGACAATTCACGTTATGCCAATTTAAAGCTGCCACTGAGTCAGCATAAACTGCATGTGTGAAAATTGTCGCACTGTAACTAAAGACTTCATAGGACTGAGTGTGCTGTCAAGATGCTTTGTTGTAGAAGCATTTGACCACAAGGTTTTGAGTGAGCTATGTAGTTCCCAGTGGGATCTCTAAAATGCTTAGTCAGAACACTGCACATTGCCATTTCCAAATTCAAAAAGAAAGTTACCTTATAACATATTACAGGTTAAACCTACACGAAATACTTTTTCTGAGAAAGAAAAAAAGAAACTAGGCTTCCACAAAACAGTTTGCATTAGTACAAGTGTAACATCTTCACGACCTTGAGACTTGGCTTTCCTGCAATCCTCTAAGAGTCACAACAGAGGTTCTCATCAGGCTGCTGTTCCAGGAAAGAGCTCAAAGAATGACGAAGAAGCTACTGAAACCTCCCACTTGTTAAAAAAGCACTAAAACGGGGACTTGGTAAAAAGTGTGGAAAGGGTCACTTACTAACAAAATGTTGACCGCTGATGAAGACGGGTCCAGAGCCAGTCTTGAGGCGGAATGTTGCTGGTGGTGTTATTTCAAATCCTCCAAGGCTCACCTAAACAATATAAGGTAAAGAAGCATTAAAATCAGATCTCAGAGACTCCAGTGGCCTGCTTACAGAGCATTCAAGTAACTTATAAAGCAGATAGAGAAGAGTCCAGAGACTCAGTGGACAAGTTGGCTGTCCACCTTTGGAAACTATTCAAATTGTTCCAGGGCTAGGCAATTCCTTTCATTAGTTTGAAGGTTTGCAGGTCTTATATTACATCCTGTGACGACATCACATAATTATCATTTACATAAGCAAGAAGCATTTGCAGTTTTCCAGCACTGTTTTGGAAACAATGTAGTATTAATAATAACGCCACAGTGGGGAGCTCTGTCAGTGCGTTAACTGTAAAGGAACGAGGGGAGGTCGTCTAGACCGAAAAGGACAAAACAACCATTCTGCCGATAGCTATTTTTATATACCACACATTACAACTGAGAACTAATTTTTCAAATTGTTACGCCAAACCTAGCTTTCCCAAAGAAACAAAACACAGGGAAGGTGTGCCCGGAGGAAATAAACAATAATCCGCCCACCAAGGAAACACTGCTAGAAAAAAAAATATTTGTAAACAATCAATGGCATTTGTTGGGGAACATAAATAACTGTTTCCACATAAATGTGCAGGTCTGTACTAAATAAAAAAATAATACTAATAAAACTAAAGACACTTTCTCCAATAGGCCTGAAAAAACAACAAACATAGACGAAAAAAGCCTTCTGGGGACTGGCCTGCTCCCTGTCTTAGCCAAGCTGACAACTATAAAACAAAATACCCATCTGAACTGAACAAATGCAACTCGCGAGGAGAGAAAAATATAAAAGAAATCCGTAGTACAACAAGAATGTCTCAAACCCAAGTATCCCGTGTCGTTCCTATGATCTCTGTGTAGGTCTCTCTTCTTACATCTCCCTCTCTCCTAACCTCAATCCCATCTGCTATATACAGTACAGTCCTCACCAAGTCATAACAGGAGTTCAATCTAACCTCAGGTGACAAATAACACACACATTTTACGGTTATGACTTATCAAACAAAAAAAATCAGCAACTTTCAGAAGCCTTGTGTGAAAAAGTAAGTGAATCACTTACTTTTAATTACTGAAGTAAGTAACTGCTTCCATATCAGCCAAGAAGGTCATTAGAATTACACGTCAAATAAGGTTAGATTTATCTACTCGGTGAGAACTTGGGGAGGACTAGGTGAAGGTCAGATATGTCTTAATATGTAAAACCATACACTCCCAAGGGGTGTACTTTCTTTTTCACATCACTGTAGGTGTGCTGAAGGTCCACAGCTGATCGATAATCAGGACTTGATCCCCAGCAAATACTGAACACAGAGAAAGGCAGGCAACAGAAAACTAGCACAGAGGGGGCAAGGGTGACCTGATCATAGCACATTTATGACAGCTTAAAGAATTCAATAATCGGAGCAATCTAAGTGAATTAAATCAATTAAGCAGGCACACAACAGCCGTGAAACTCCATAACTGTACAAGCTGTGAGATCTCAAATCACTACTCCACACTGTTGCAAAATGTACTGTAAAATGTCAGGCAGCATCAAAACATTGGTGCCACTCTTACAAAATACGGGTTAGAAAGGGTGATGTAACTCTGCAAAGCTCCCCCACCTACCAGGACAAAGGATTGGGATACGATGTAATAAAGCGCTGTGTCCCCTGTAGACATTAAACAGAAAACAAAGACCTTAGAAAGGAAAGGGCCAGTGAACCACAAAACCAGAAGTTAACAGTCTACCCTTCTCCTTTAGCTCTGAAGGCTTTGTGACTAACTCAGCTTTTGTTTCAGAGTTTCCTTCTGCACATCCTCAGTAAGCAGTCGATTTAGTCATGCTCATTCAATTGCTGATGTTTAAATGGGGAAAATATCAAAAAGATTTTTCAGTTTCAAATTCCCTTTACACAAATTCAGGTTAATTTTTGTCTACTAGCCAGCTTTTAAGCTAAGCCATTATTTCGCGTTGAGTGTGACATTGTGTCCCATTGTCTCCGCAAGTCTATCGTCAGGAGCTGGAATATTTTGTCTTTTCAAGTACATTCTCTCCACAGACCATGATAAACGTAAAACCGTAAGAAGAACCTGAAGAAAGGACAACCATCAGAAATTTTTCTTGGCTTGGCTTGGCAGTTGTCTGACAGCTGCAGGAAAAAAACAACAAATTTTTCTTCAAATAAAGGGAGTCAGCTGTTGCTTGCTTTAAAGATTAATACGATAATGAATTTGGCACTATGCTGACAAGGAGTTACGTGTAGCCTAGTCAATGAAATGAATTATATTTAGCCAAATTTCAAAAGCAGGCTCCATTAATATTACATCTTTCATCCACCTGTGAGGACAAAAACACCAGGGCAATGTGTGCTTCTATCAGGTTCCTTCTCCACCATGTTAAAGCCCATTATTGACTGTGGAAGTCACAGTATATGAAGTTAATCAGTGTTGGGTCCTCCCTCTTCCTGTTTTTCTCAAAGTCTCTAAGAAACTTCAGCTTACAAAGGGGACATATTTGGAGACTTGCATTAATTGTTTTTGGATAGAGAAATTCTCAAGATGATGCTTGGCTCCTGTAATCCAAGGAACTTGGAACCAAAATTACGCACTACTGCTTTTCCATCAGCTTCATTTCAGTAACAAATGAGTAAATTAATCCATTCAACATGGTTGATTTCATTAAAACACTCACTGAATGATACAACATCCTCTCACTCCTGGTAGGGATCAGCATCCTGACGCCTGTCCAGGAATTACGAGACACAAAGTGGGACAACTTTGGAAGGAAGGAAGGCCAGTCAATTTGCTGCAGGCTACGCAAGTTCAATTTAGGGACAGCAGTTAAACTAGCACATCGCTTGCAGAGAGAGAAAACCAAGACGCCCATCACAAATGCACTTAAAAACAGGGAGAATAAGAAAATGCCACTCAGAAACCATTTCAGTCCAGAATCGAACCTGGGACCTTCCAAGAAGTATGAGGCTGCAGTGCTAGCCACCTTGCCCCAATGAAACCACACAGTCTGACATCATCTAATAGCCATTCCCTGAAATACAGTGCTAAGACAAAGCAAACTCCCTATCTTAATGCACTAGAAGAGTGCAGGAGTGCAGTGTAATATCTCCATGAAGATACATGCTGGAGAACCACTTTGACACGTCTATACATGAGCTGAAACATGTGACATTACAACCTCTCATCGCCTGGCTGATGCTTTCAGAAAACACTCTCACAAGAGATCTCGACAGAGAAGCATGAGGCACTGGTTCCTTCATTAACAACTTCTCCTGATGTTACACCAATGCAAGCAGCAGTCATGCAAGGAGTAAAATTGTCCAGGAAGTCGCAATGAACTAGAGCAACATCTAGGAATCTGCAGTCCTCTCTCGCTTCAGCTAAGATCAGAATTCACGACTCCACCATCAGAAAGACACCGAGCAGAAATGGGATCCATGGCCGAGGAGCAAGGCAGAAACCACTGCTCACAAAGAAGGACACGAGTGCTTGCCTCGAGTTGGCCAAAATGCATCTGGATGATCCTCCAGAGTTCAGGAACTGAAGTGGAACTTTTTGGCCAATCTGGCCCCTGTTATGTCTGGCTAAAACGAAACAGTCCACAGTTAGAACATCATACCAACAGTCAAGCACGGTGGTGGTAGAGTCATGGTTTGGGGATGCTCTGCTGCATCAGGACCTGGACGACTTGCCATCATTGAAAGAGCCATGAATTACACTCTGGATCAGAGAGTTCTACACAAGAACGTCAGGCCACCTATCCCTGAGCTGAAGCTGAAGCACAGCTGGCTCAGGCGGCAAGACAATGATCCCAAACACGCAAACAAGTCTACATCAGCATGGCTGAAGAACTAGACATTTAGTTTTGGAATGGCTTCTCAAAGTCCAGAGCTAAATAATGAGGCACGACCTGAAACAAGATGAGTCCCTGTCATCTACTATTAGGTTTTGGTTGAAGATCTGATCATATTCACTGTGAAAAATATGCAATAATACAGAACTATATATTTCTTCACAGCACTATATATTTCTTAATTTCTGAGGCTTAGAGTGTTTTTCAGATTTTAATTAATATTAATTTTGTGTCCTGAGATGGGAACCTGTTTCTTGTCGATTTAGCCCTGGCTCATTGAAACCTTGGTTTCTGGTTTCTAATCTTAGTGCTACAGTACATGAATCAAATACTAACTTTCCAATAAATGGAAAACATTAAATAACAATGCCAATGAGAGAAAAAAGTGTAACATTCTTTGAACTAAAAGCATTGAATAGACTTTTTAATCATTGCAAACTTCAATAACAATAAAAAAATTAAATACATCAATACAATTTGCTGCAGAGTATATTTGCCATTGTAATTATATTATGAATTTTCTATCAACTTCCCCCACTTTGAAACTAATATGGTAAATCATACTGGATGCCCACCAACAACCCAGCAGCACAAACTCTTCATGATATTTGTGACCAGGAGCTAGACCGTCTATCTCCAGCCATGAACTCTGTCTCCAAACATGTACTTTTTTCATCCACACAGAACCAAGAGGAGAGTCTGGGGACCAGCATTTGCTAATGTTCCTGCGTGCACATTCTAACACTTCAAGAGCTAGCCAATTTGTTTTTTGTTCCTAAAACATCCTCCTCTCTGGGCCCTAAGGTTAACAGATGTGCAGAACAAAGTCCCACTTTCGGAGCAAGATGCCAAATTTTCCAACAAAAACAAACAAACGCTGGAACACAGCATATTCTGCAAGATCAAAGAACACAGAGCTCCGCTTTTGATGTATCACACAGGTAGTACAGGTGGTATCTAGCCTGTTTTTGCAAATCAGTCAACATATAAAAATCTTCAGTAATTCATTCTCAATACTCAACATCAAACAAAGCTTGTCTTTAATGCAGTTCAGATCTAAAGGGTTCAGTGCACAAGAAAAGGCCAACAATGAGAGTTATTTGCGGGTAAAGCGTTTAATGACAACTGCCGAGATATGCATGTCCATGGTTATCAGGGAAAAGTCAGCAACTGCCTGGTTTAACTTTCTTACATTAACATGTGACATTTAATTCATGTACACAAATGATCCTTGACTTTCAGTTTTTGCACTCTCCTGTCATTCAGCCTGGACAAATGGCACCCATGATATGGAATTAATGAAGAGCAAGGTGATGTTAACTAGAATTGTAATAAATGCTTTCTCCATTTTACGATTACAGACCTACCCTTCAGAGCAGGAGCGAGTAATGTTAATTCCACATTGCGAAACAGAAATGAGAAATTTCTCCCCATCTTGTGCCCATTGCTGGCTGGGGAAGCTCCAGCTCCCCCACAACCCTGAATTGGATACAGTAGTCAGAAAATAGATGGATGGAGTTTACCTCACATGAACAACTCAAAGAAGCCATAGGTAATGAACTGATTTCACAACTGCATACAAATTATGCACTGAAATCTACACTGAATGTTATCTAGTACAATACATTGCACTGTATAAAATATATTATATTGTACTGCATCGCCTGCGATTTTTTCAAAAGACAAATGGCTTAATAGGGGGCAGACCGGAGGAGTCTGTCTACAGATCTACATTCTCCCCAGCGTGTGGTCACAGGGGTTACAACTGAAAAAGAAGACGCAAAAAAAAGCTTATTTTCCAAATGAAATGGGTATCTAAAAATAATAGGCAATTTGAATTTTTATTATACAAAAAATGAGGTCTGAATCAAATGACAGTTATTTTGCATATTATCATAGGGTTATGTTTGAAAACCATCAGAAGATAAGTCGTCGCAGTGTGCTGACGAGCAGATTACTGCTTGCTATTTAAATAGAGACCAACAACAGAACCAGCACTGTATACTTAATATCGCAAAATACAGAATACAGTCTAGTAAACAGAGATAAAGGGTAGTTTCACCTGCATTATTAAATTAAAACAATAAAAACATAAGACTGATCAATGAGTCAAAATCAGTCTTTTTTTTTACATACACATACACCTCTAGTATCATGAGTGGCATGATGTTCATGTGTACATTTTACTGATGCAATACATTTTTATTCAGGAGGATTTAATGGCAAGCTAGCAATGTTTGAGATAAGTTTAAGGTATGGGAAATTAGTCGCCTCCTTTAGTAAACTTAATTCTTGCAGAATTAAATCTGAGATGTTAGGCACTCACTGTCGGAAGCACAGAGGGCTTGAGAACAGCTAGTGGCGTTTGTGCAATCTTCCCATCGTACGTCATGCCTTCAACCTCCACCGTGTGAAGCACATCTTCAGCTTCCGCCCCTAAACAAACCTACGAAAGAGAAAAAAATCAGGATTCAAAAGATATACTTAGGATTGGTCATTAGTTTCATGAAATAAGCACGATTCCAACTCAAATGCACTGATAAAGCATGGTCAAAAACAGTAGGGTGCAATCATACACATCAGGGTATGGGGTATCTTGAGTTTAGTCCCTTATAATAACCTCAACTCTTTTCTACAATGGAACAAGTAATAGGTTTATTCCATGCTGAAAAAAAGAAGAAAGAGAACACAACGTTTCGGCCGTGGAGCCTTCTTCAGGTGTGGCACCTGAAGAAGACTCCACGGCCGAAACGTTGTGTTCTCTTTCTTCTTTTTTTCAGCATGGAATAAACCTATAACTTGTTCCTTTGCGGCCTATGCATGCTGACGGAGCTACCCACTCTTTTCTACAATGATCTGTAAATAGTAAATGGTGAAAGAGATGAGCTAGTACCTTTGACAATGTTTCCTAACAACAAATTAAAGGTACTTCAGGATTTACTGACCATTTAGTTCATGTTGGTAAGTGGATCAGACAGGTTTAATCCAAGTTTCTTAGATTTACGCTGCTGAGCAAACATCTTGGATTTCTCCCAGAAAACAGCAATCCAGAGTTAAAGGAGAAGTGCAGTCCCAATTTCTCAGACCAATTATTAAATCTCAGTACCAAAAACAATTCATTGATTTACAGAAAAATTTGACCCATTTCAAATGAAGCACAAAACTGAAAACTGTGAAATTATTGTAAGTCGCCATGTTGTCGCAAACTAGCATTCGTGTTCCTACAAATTGCGATGTGAAGTGACCCTTCCTGCTCACTAGTCACTGTTATTACTAATCTAATACAATGTACAGTACAAGCAAATAAGTGCAGGCGGTGCAGCACCACATTTTCATGACCACAGCAATGTTCCAATGTGCATCTGCATGCAGAATTAACATGTAAGTAGTATTTTTCAGTAAAACTGTCAAAAAAACAAGAGCAACATTTCTATTGGGTTAAAAGAAATGTATTTGCAAGCCTGCTTGACTACAGTGTCACAGGGCCACTTCACCTCACCGGACGTTGTGTTGCCTCACAGAACATGGCATTGTTCATTCCTCTAAATTGTGTCTACTTTGTGATGTAAACTGGAGGTTTAACAAGTTACTGCGTACGTTTTATTTCTGTTGTGGTTTGAAATACACTCATCAACACTGATTCTTTCTAAAATATAAAAATAGCGTTGCTGTTTAAGAAATGATATGAGCATCACCAATTTCCTCAAACCTACAGTATTTTTTTCTGTTTTTACAACTTAAACTGTTGCAATGTTGTTGTCTGTTGTGATGTCTGTAGCATTTTTAACTACAAAAACATGATTATAAAAACAAGATAAACTACAAAAGTGGTTCCACACCGTAATCCTGGAGCAACATTAATTTTCATTCTATTTTGGCTCTAAATCACCAGTGCTAATTGATGACTCTATTGATCTGTATTTAACTTGTTTCTTCTGTCGGTGCTGAGTGTCAAAGTGACTTAAAGGGTACCGTTTCTAACAGTTTCTGCACAGACAGCTTTACAAAGTCTCTCTTTCAGAAAATTGCTGGCCATTATTTCTGACTAAACAGCTCTTATTAGTTGATCAGGTGGTGATGAACAGACACAAGTGGTTATGACACTGTATCACAAACTCACAAAATGAACGCTTTTCCCATTTTGTCTAGTCAAGTTGGTTACATTTTAGGCATTTTAGAGTTGTCATAAATTTTCGCAGATCCTTTGACCTTTTAAATACCAAAAGCACATTTCTTAATATGCTCTAAATAGCTAAATGAAATCAATCAACCTGTAAATAAGAACTTAACTGGAGCAAAAACCAGACTGTGTTCCTCCAGGACCAGGTCTGATAACCACTGAACTGTTTACAGTAATCCCTCATCCAACAAGGTTTTCCTATAACACACAAACATTAATGGGACCAAAAATCCCCCAAGCACAAGGGTTTGGTCATAACAGGAGTCCATCCATGAAATGGATTCCATGGGGCTGCGTGTCCGTGCTCAAAATCTAGTTTTGTTCTCATATCTATCCTGATGTCCTACCGCAGCTGCTATCAGCATTTAGGGAGAGGATATCGGCGTTGTGAGAGAAAGCACCCTAGCAGACGGCAGCTTTAGTCACCCGGATAGGACTTTCAACCTGGATTATAGAGGAAATCACGAAGAATACAAGTCAGGAACCCCGGAAGGGGAGGATTGAGAGCGAGAATTCCAGAGGGGGATTGCGGTTGTGCTTAGGAAGATTGTTTATTTAAAGGATGTGAGAGAAGAGGCCTGCCCAGTGTGTACGAGGAGCGTGGGATCAGTGTGAGTAATAATGTGCCATTATGTGTTTGTGGGTGTACCAGAGAGTAGGTTGCAGTAGAGAAGCCCTCACTCTGGAAACTCTTGACGCGTCGAGTGAAAGAAAGGGCTCCACTAGCTGCTGACTTCTGACAGTGGGCAGGCTGTGGCGACAGAGAGAGGGCGCCACTGAGGCAAGTAAGTGTGTGAAACTGCTAAGTGTGAGTAAGAGTAAAGATGAGAAGAAAAAATTAAAAAGGCAGCAGTGTCTGGTATAAAGGAAGCTGGGGCCAGCAGCTGGGGGTCGGGGTCTTCTACTTCTACTCCACAACGATTCAGGGGTCTTCCAATGAGTCGGGGGTCTTGCTCTGCTGCTCCCCGACCGAATCGGGAGTCTTCCACTGCTGCTCCCTGACCAAGTCAGGGGTCTTGCGCCACTGCTCCCCGACAGAGTCGGGGGTCTTGCTCTGCTGCTCCCCAAGTCTGGGGTCTTGCTCTGCTGCTCCCTGACCGAGTCTGGGGTCTTGCTCTGCTGCTCCCCGAAAGGGACTTGCCAAAGTGCAAGGGCTGGTGGTGAGGTTCATTGAGCCTGGGAATCAGCAAGTGAGGGGCTCTGGGATATGAGGGAACCTCGTGATGATCTCGGAGTTCATTGTAAATAATGAGTAAAGAAGTCATGATGCTTATATGGGATTTTGTGTGGCCGTGTTCCCCTGTCCCCAATTTTCCCATAAGCTCTAAGGTTCCTCCAGTGTGCAGTGTTAGAGGAAGATAACCCCCACATTGGAGAGGGTCTCACTGTAAATGTATGTATTGGAGTAGCTTATCAATCACATTTATCAACTGGGAATTATTTACTCCACACTACTGCCATATTACAAATACCTAAATGTCACACATCTTTCACATAGCTCTGTTTGTTGGAAAACCACAACACGATCTTTTCCAAAACTGATATTAAAGGATAAACCTTAAAAATGACCAAATCATTGTCAAGTAACATATTTACAATTTACACCATTTAAACACTGCAAAGGTTTTTCTTAAATTTATAATTCAACATAGCAGAACGTTACTTAAAATTCTTAAAACTGTATTTTGGCATTGAAAACGTTTTTTAAAGAATACACAGAATAAACTTCAAAGTCAGGAATCACATGTGACAGGATCAGCCCACACAAACCTTTTTTTAAAAAAAATACTCTGCATCAGTTCACTTTCTTACACATTTATTTTCTTAATATTTTTCAGTACCATGCAACAATAAACACCTATGAACCCTCATTACTTCGATTTTAAAATAAATGATTTAGGTAAGTACAGAAACTTTACAGCAGGAAGTGGTGAACAGTTAAGTAAGGCACTGACTATATAAGGGATGTGTCAGATGAGCTGAGTTGTCAGTTTTATTTTTGTCTATGTCCAGTTATTTAAAAGGTGCTTATTCCCATTTCTTGCATTAACAGACCAGGTCCTCAGCCATGGCACAATTCTATCCAGGGTGCTTGTCTGGGAGCCCAATCCATCATTCAGGATCCCAACCATCCCGACCGCAAACTGCTCTTCCCCCTGCGCCCTGGCCAGTGGCACTGCACTGCTGAAGCACAGACCACCAGGCTTCATTACAGCGTCTACACTACGGCAGCTCACTGTGCAATGCACGCTGATCCACGTGCTTTTCACTGGGCTACCACGTGCCCCTTGTCCTGCGTGTTAATTGTTCCGTAAGACCTGCTGTACCTTAGTGTGGCTTGTCGTACGGTCATTATTTCTCACTGTTTTGTAAGGTATTGTGCACGCTGTGTGAAAGTGTTGTGTATTGCACCGTGCCCAACGTACATGTAGATGTACATACAGTAAATACACACCTCTCTCTCATCAAAGGCCCTGTATAAAGTCTTAAGCTTGGAAAAAGCAGCCCTGATGCACAGGAGAGGCTGCTGGCTGTATTCCCCGGCAGGGACCATAGCGTGTTAAGAGATGCGCGCTGCGCGGGTGTGCTCGACGGACCGGGGACGCAGTCGGCTGGAGGTGGCGTGGAGAGGCTGGAAGGCGGATGGAACGGCGTCCAAGCCTCCCCCCACGGCTCTGAGACGGAGCCTGGACAAAAGCCGAGCTTGCCGAGCTGCAGAGCCGGAGGGAAGCCACAAGGCCGGCCAGCGGTGTGAGTCTGCAGGGGAGCGCAGCCGGCAGGACTGACGGCGCAGGTGCCCTGGAGGAGCTGGGAAAGCATGAGGGAAGAACGGAGAGAGCCGAGCGGTCTTCCTTCGAGAGGGGAGTAAGGCATATGAGCTAGGACCCCAGGGGGCCTCTGCCAGAACAGGACAGACCATGATCAGGAGACCCGCTGGTGGTGCTGGAGAGTGGAGCAGTACTCTCCCTAGCAGTCCGCCACACTGCTGTGTGACTGTGCCAGAGGGAGAGAGGTGAGCGCTACTGTAGGAGAATATTGAGGTTGCTAAAAAGGTCAGGAACGAGTCGGAATGAAAGATTACAGCGAGACGTATAAGCGTAGGTTGTAGACCAGTGAGTAGGAGACGCTGCCTGCCTCGTTCCCAGACTCTGGTGGATGATGAGTAGGTGGGGCTGCCTGTCTGGCTCCTGACTGAGGGTCTGGTGTGTCTCCACTGCAGGACCAGAAGGCCTGGGAGGTGGTGAGCAGATCACTATGACAGAGTCCTGTTAATGACCACGAAATACTGGGGGAAACAGAACAGTGTGACACGGGCCCAGTCAGAGTCAGCTGGGGGAGGGAGGGACGGGCTGTCAAACTAGATTTCAAGGGAGGTAAAGTCCCTTCTGGAACACAGTCACTGCACTGAGTCCTGAAGGACTGAATTCATTTGGAAAGCAGGCTGAGTGGACCTGGGAGCCGACTGGAAGGAATTAGAGCTACATCGCTCACCCCTACCTGGTATTGAACCCGGGACCTTCCCATCAGGAGCTCAACACCCTTGCCATCTGAGCTACTGCGGCTCCATCTTTCATGTAACATCCTGATAATCTCAATATGATTGCAATTGTAACCCTTGTAACCTCATGCCTGTAACCCAATAGTTACGTAAAGCACCAATGACCTGACATCTGTAAAAAGTTATCTGAAAAATGCTTCTTTGGTTAACAGTGTGTCACATTGTCCTTGGGATAACGCATAGACTGCAGGCAGCTACACATACAGTTTCTGGTACCAGAAAGGAGAGAAAGGAAAGTCACCCAGCTGCTGGAAGAGGAGGCTGTGTGGAAATGTCACCAGGCTGTAAAGACAGCTCTGGCAGGGGAAACGGGCAGAGAAAGAAAGGCCTTTTCTTCCTGTCACACTGGGGTATGGTGCCTGAACTTCATATGAAACAAAGGCCTGATAATGGCTTCACCTCTGTAGCCTGGACTCTGAATCTTTCCCGATCTCCTGAAGAGGGGTTACCCAGTCCCTCATCTGCCCTCAGTCCCGCTACACCGTCAAAGTTTCAGCACTAAATTCCTTCCCTACTGGACTATGTGGTAATGGGAAATGGACTGCTGACTGTTGTTTTTCTGGGGGGTGGGAGCCGAGGCACAAGCACACCTGAAGGTTCAGAAATTGAGCACCACAGTAAGTATCATTTCCCCAGTCTTAAATCTTTGTTGTATTCAGAGATCGCGCCTTCAGGTATCATATTCCATTTTTTTTACTTAATACTTTATAGTGTGTTGTGGAAATTCTTAGGCTATAAACACTAAATAACATTTATTTTCAGTTTATTAGGTGTTAAGTTATCTTAAAGTTATCTAGTTATCTAAATCCTGTAAAATTCGGAGAGCAGAGATCTACGATAAAAAATTTCCTCTAAATCTTGTCTAGATCTCTTCATCGTTCCTTCTCTTCCTCCCTGGGCTACTTGCCCCCTCTCTCACTAAACCAGCTTCACACCGATCTGCTCCAAGACCAGGCTTTCTAACCACCTCCTGCTCCTTATCAGATGTCGTCGTTATAATATAATTCCTAAAGGATTTCTCCCTTACACCTGAAGAAGGCTCCACAGCCAAGACGTTTTCTTTCTTCTCTTTTCAGCACAGAATAAACCTATTACTTGTTCCTTTAAACGGATGATAGCAGACTACAAAGCATGAAAATTTTAGAATCCCTTAATTTCATACTTTCCCCTTTAATAACTGCATTGTCTGATGCTCTGTAAAATACCGCCAGTTAAAACTCCCAGACTTTGTCCTGTCCCTCTTCTCTGCCGAACTTACTGCCTTGAGAGAGAGCTGGTGTTCAGCTTCATCCTCTTCGATTTTCACTTTGTATTCCTTTTTGTCGGACTTCAGCTCACACCCTGGAGAAAGATACACAACAGTCCAGATTTGTAATCTCAGAAATAAAAACCTGGAATGTTCATAATTTTTATACAGTAACTCAAGGGGCAGTGGGGACAAAACGTCGAGTTCAAATTACAGTTTGAACAGTTGGGGCGGTGCAGTGTCTGTGGCTGGGAGGTTGCTGGTTCATATCCCACGGCCAGCAGAGGAATCCTACTCCGTTGGGCCCCTGAGCAAGGCCCTTAACCCTAACTGCTCCAGGGGCACTGTACAATGGCTGACCCTGCGCTCTGACCCCAAGCTTCTCTCCCTGTCTGTGTCTCATGGAGAGCAAGCTGGGATATGTGAAAAGACAAATTCCTAATACAAGAAATTGTATTTGGCCAATAAAGTGATCTTATCTTATCAAAGTCAAGCAATATATTGAGGATCAAACGATGCAATTGCAGATTCTTAATAAAGTCAAATTCACGTTGCAAATATATCAAATATGCACGTATACAAACGGTATGAATAAACTTATTTGAATGCTTCAAGTACTAATTTGAATGCACTGCGTTTCTGCATTTAAGTTGTAAAAACACAGTACAATACAGTGCTTAACGACTGTTCAAATAAAAAAGCTACAACGGTATCTGCGAAATAACTCTAAAAACTGATACATGTGTATAAAGCAGAGTTCTCAATGAAATATCAATAGACGCAGAATTTATTTTTGAATGGGATTTAAAAGTGAAACATTAGCACGGTGGGTGTCCCTTTGTTCCTAATTACATACTTTAGCAGCACAATAGACAACCAACAGTTACTAGAGGATGGAGAAAACGCTCATAGACTCGGGTTCGAAATAATTCTGCAATGCGTATCAAGGCCTATGCTACAGTAACAGGTATTTTAAAATGCACCAATTAATACTAAGAAAACACTTTCACTTAAAATGACATTTGCCAGAATTCAGTACTGTTAGCCGGTGCAAGACATATTTTAAGTACGCAATGTCTGCCTTTTTGCATAAGAGCGTCATTCTAATAAAAGCAGAAATAATGGACGGCAAAAAAATTCAGAATCCAAAAGAACATAAAACGCGAAGGTGCCTCACCGAACAAATATATCTGAGGTCTACCAAACTCAGTGTCACTGCCCTCCGCCATGTTGCCTACAGAAAAGATACCAGGTTTCTAGAAGGTGAAACCCAAACAACGAAAAAGTGTAAGTGACAGGTGAACCGACTAATAGGAAAACAAAACGGAAACTGTAAGCGTCGTATTCTCCAATCAGGTACACCATCAAGTGGACACAGGAAAGTGCAGAGCAGAGACGGCTCTGTGCAGATCCCTTGCACCCCGCCAGAGGGCAGCGTCACCCAGAGCTGGCCGTGGTCGAGATGGGTAAAGGTCAATGATAACCGTTATCAGTTGTACAGGACTGGTAAAGCAGGTTAATTCCTCTCTGAAGAGTAAACGGGGAAAAATGCACGACGGTTTAGGCTGTGGAAGGCCGATTTGTCTGCGGGTATTAATTTGAACACAGCTTAAAGAATTAAAAGAGCTCAATACTGGCTACTACGGTGTCTATAAAGTCTTCCCCCACTTGAACCTTTTTCACATGTGATTTTTTTAAATATCCGTACCCTGATCCGAACGTTATACCCACACTTTTTTGTTTGTTTGTTTGTTTGTTTGTTTGTTTGTTACAATTGAGCTTTTGATTTTAAATGGACAGCAAAGGAAACCTACAGAAACACATGAATTTATCCCGAAAAACTGTGACTCACTACAATTTAACAATTGGTTGCACCTGAGCTAATTAGGGATTCATGCTGCTGAGATTTGGGGATTGAAGAATTCTGTCAATTTGACTGGAGTATCCCAGTTAAACTCTATTATCCAAAAACCTTGTTAAACCAGAAAGATCTTGCGAACAATTCCAGATACTCAGCTTTAGAAATGTAGTTTGGTTAAGTGTTCCTTATACAACACTATTCATAGGGATGGCCTAACCACCGTCCTGGAAAGGGGGCATGTCTACAGATCTTTATTCCAAATAAGTTCTTAATGAGCATAATAATAATGAATTAATCATTGCTTACACTTATATAGCTATATAGCAGTTTTCTGGACACTCCACTCAAAGTGCATTACAGGTAATGGGGACTCCCCTCCACCACCACCAGTGTGCAGCATCCACCTGGATAATAACCAATAATTGGCTCATTATTAATTTAATTGAAACAATGTAGTAGCACAATCCTGCTAAAGAGGCCTGAAAGCCTGCAGACAAACAAAACACCCAGGTCCAGTACTGGGTTGCTAAGTCTTGGTCCTGGATATATTCCAGGATTAAGTGCCAGACATTCTCTGGAATCCTAGCTCCTGTGTTGAGTTCGAAGCAGAAGTTCAATAAAATACCATATAACATTAAAAATGTGTCATATTTGAAGAATCAGAGAAAAATGCCTTGTGATGGACTAGCACCCTGTCCAGGGTGTACCCTGCCTTACACACATTGCTTGCCAGGAGGGTCTTTGGCTCCTCCATGACTGAATTGGATGCAGCTGCTAAAAACTGGATGAACTGTAGTAAAACTACAGCTTATAAAAAAAAACTTACTTGGATAACTTCACCTCAGTCTTACATTTCTCTTAAATCACTGGACATCACTAAGAAATTCCTATGAGATAGCTATCCAGACAGGTTTTTAAAGAAGATCTGCGAAAATTTATGACAACTCTAATATGAAATATTTTTAATGACTTCCCACACATTTTTATCTCCCCTCATGCTGCTGGTTTGTTTATTCTTTCCGTTCTTTATGGGAAACCTGATACTTCAACACTGCAGGGGGAAATATATTAACATTCTGGATCAGCTGTTATCAGACAATTTCTTCTTTTCTGTAGGATTTCATTAAAATGAGCAGATATGAAAAAATGTGGGAATTTCTGTGGGCTTTGCATTCCTAATTACTTTACAATTCCTTTGTCGCCTCTGTTCCCAGTCAACATTCCTCACACCTCCATTTGAAACTCTGTGTGTTATTTATAATTTAATGAGGCCTGGTGGAAATTCGTTTTTTATTCAAAGAGTTCTCCAACCTGATATTTGGTTTATGCGTTTCAGTGGGAAAGTAAAAATTGTGGAAAATCAAGTAAAGCAAGTTAAATATAACTATTAAGGGATAGGACTGAAAACAACAACCCTATGTGTTGCTTGCTGACCAAACCAACCTAAAATACAGTATAGAGAGAATGCTTCAGTAAAACGCCCACTTGTATTGGCTACGTCAGTCAAATACATTGAGAGAAAGGGCTATTTGAAAGGAGAGTCACAGCAGCTTATCCCTGTAGTATTAAGATGGCTAGAGACCCCATGACTACACTGGCCCATCACAGGGGTGAGCCCCCAGCAGTGCTGGTCCCCACACACACAGCTGGGTGAAACGGAGCAACTTGGCGAAAACACCTCACTAAGGGACCTACAACAGTGTCTGCAGTGGGGACTGGCACCTTCAACCTTTCAGTTACTGGTGCTAAGGCTTACCTACTCTGCTACACCTTCCGCTAAATTGTTAGTAACTAAAAAATGTGCTTTTGTATTAGATGAGTACTGATACTAGAATTGTAGCCCAATTTCAACTTCAGTTTACTGTACCCTGATTCTCTTCTTTCTGGTATGCTTGTTTCTCATTAATAACCATCATCTGTGTTTGTCAGTCATGGCAAGGCTGCAATGAGAGGACACCATCCCACTCATTATGCTTGTTTGGAAACTATAATCCTGCTTGTCTGCTCACTTTTACATTGTGAAATAATGGAACTTCTATTTGTATTTTCTCATTTAGAAAAATCAGCTGCCTTCTTGAGCATAACATGTTTTTCTTTGCTATAATTGCCTAATTATCATCACAGGCCCTTGTTTAGGATGATGCAATTTAATACCACAGAAAAGATGGTGTTTTTCTTTTTGTAATTCTGTGGTATTTGTGGTGTTCCACCACCCCCAGTTATGCATACCAAATGGTTAAAAACAATATTGAAACCTCTTTTTTTAAATCCTAATATTGTTATTTGTAATTATTTTGTGACTATTGTTTACCCATCAGCGGTATTAAGTCTATAAGTAAAACAGCACTCTTAATGAAAGATGTCGGAGCCGTATTTTCTAGAATTTACTAACAACTTCATAGTAGTTCTGTTACAAAAAAACTAATATCAATAAATTGTAGAAACATGCAGTGATAAATAAGAGTTATAGAAAAAAAAGTCTTCATCTGTCAAGACATTACATTTCTTTTTTAATTGAAATTCAGACTGTTAGGCGGATTAGGAATGGTCGGATTGTTTACCGGCGTTCAATTTCTAATACTGAACGGGATCCATTTTGACAGTTTTGGTAAGGCGAACAGGAGATGGCGCTATAAAACCGGGGTTTTGTTGAATCTTGTAAACGTAACCTCCACATTTTGCAATTTACAAGTGAAATAAAAAAATCGTACATTCTATAAGAATAACCTGTGCAAGTGATTAATTCGATGATCCCACTAACCTCCGGTTTCACTCCACTACTCCATCCAACAAAAAAACGAGAGGAAATATTCTTGAAATTAGTCTACTCGTCTGACTTCAGTGAAATTCAAATGCGATCTGATTTCTTTTGGTATCTTTTGGTATTTACAAGTTAAAATGCAAATTTAGGTCAAAGAACGTCGTGATGTCAGCATCAAGCCTAGCCCGAAAATGAACCTATCCAAAACGAATTCAACTCCAATCCAACAGAGAACTAAAGTGATCACAAAATTTGCTCTCACCAGTGGAATTGAAGTAAAAGATTTTAAGAATAGCTTTTTTAGGTCAATTCACAACTTCATAAACAAATAATTACAAAATTTTAAAAAATGGGTATGTGAGTTTTTGGAAGATTAAGAAAATCCTTTGTGGACCTTAAGAAAATGATTTGACCTGTTTCTACCTTCTACAGTATCAGTAACAAACGAAAATCTGCACCCTGAATTTCACCTATAGGAAGTGAGACAAAATGAGTAAATGCCAGTAGGTAAACAGTAGTGAGCTGAGCAAAAGTACCTGAAGATGGCTGATTGTGACTGCTAACTTTTGACTTTATACGTGCAAATAGGAATTTCAATTAGAAGTATATTTAGACATTTATTGATTTTCCTAAAATGTACCATAACCCTGAAAGATATTCCTTGCAAGATATATGCCCATTTCACCAGTCAAGTCAAGCTGTGGCACGCTGATGAGTCCTAGTAAGGGCGAAGCAGCCCAGCTCTTGGTGGCTGCTAACTTGTATATGAAGCAGACTTAGAAGTCTGTTTAGACCAAGGCTGTCAAACTTGTTTCCTGGAGGACTTTGTCTGTTTTGGCTTTTGGTCCAACCTACTGCATGTAACAAATTAAACACTTAACCTAATCATTCTTAATTAGACACATAAATAGGTTTACACATTTGTTTACTGAAATGTCGCAGTACATTTACCTAGAAAACAACCTACATAGAAATTCTGTGAGAAGTATTAACAATTGTGCTGTTAATTAACTAGGACCACCAATGTAACTCCAGTGGTTAGGTTTGTAGATATGTGAAACAGCCAGGCCTAATTATTATTCAGTAAGGTTGCCTGTTTTTAAATGATAAATTCATGTTGAAAGGTTTTCCTTGTAAGAAAAATTATGAATTATATAATAAAATATTTTATATATATATATTAAGAGTATTATATGTATTTTATATAGTTGTGTGTCTAATACATGATTCAATTCAATTCAAATACCCTCAGAATAGTATGTTTTTTCTGGTGTGAGAATGTGCAATCTATTGTAGACATGAGCTCTTGCTGTTAAGTCATCCTTGCTGCCAGTGTGGAAATGAATCATTACTGAGATCCTGTGCATTCAAACAAGGCCTTGGGAGTGTTCCAGAATGATACTGCTAATATCCTCTCTAGATACATTGCATTTACATATTTTTATAGCATTTTTTTGGAATGAAGACAGTGCACTCTATCTATACCGTAAATAAAATTTGTACAGCATGGTTCTGGGATCCTTTCAGACCTGGGGTGCTGTCTACGTGGAGTTTGTATGTTCTCCCCATGTTCACTGGTTTCCTTCCATTGTCCCTAAATGTACTGGTAGTTTAACTGGCTTCTTGGAAGATTGTCCCAGGTGTGAGTATGTGTTTATGTCTGCCCTGCGATGGAAGGGCATTGCAAAGGGTATCCTGTCTTGCGCCTGTTGCTTGCTGGGATAGGCTCCGACTCCCCCACGACCTTAATTTGGAAGAAGAGGTTAGAAAATGGATGGATATGTACAGCACAGTATGTTTGGCAGGCCAGCCTATGGAGGGACTGTAGTAACTGCTGATCTGCCTCTAGAGGCTGCCAAAGTCAACTCTGAGAACTGTAAAAAGGGCCACTGGGTGATAATTTGTTAATTATTAGATTATTGGTGAAGAGTTGGTGTCTGCATTCTCTCGAGGGTATAATTAGTGATGTGTTTGTTATAAATAGGGTCTACACTGTTATTGGTGCTGGGTCTGTAGAATGCAAATAGAGTTGGAGTTATCTGGATTTCTTCTTATTTGTGGAGGTTTTTTTAGTTTTCTATGCCTGCAGATCTCTGATGTTAAGGGTGGGTCTGTTGCAGTATGTATATATGGAGACACTTGAAATATATATGGTACATGCATTATACTATGAAACTCTATGCTGACTTATGCTTTAGAAGTGTGTGTAAATCTGTACTGTAGACACAACATAATAAAGCTGAGAGCACTTTAAAAGTGATTGACCCGTATTGCTTGCAGACCTTAACAAAAATGCCTGTATTGTGATATGTTCAAAGAACAGATGGGTTGCAGAAAGTGTGAAATCTCAATGTTCATTTTTTTTCCCTCTGCTTCATCCGCGTCTTTGTTAAAGAAGTTGCTCAAACACAATTCAAGCCGTCAGTTGACAGAGTTTCTAACTGCGCTTGGAAAAAAATATCGGTGTGATAATGTCACCCTGCTCAAATCTCCTGTCTCCACACTGCACTTTTCGTGCTCTGCGGCATTTGCGTGACTCTTGCTCTGATGAGTAACCCATGATGCATCAGGCAGAAACTAAAATCGCTCTGCCATTCTGGCTGGCTTAACTTAAGAGATGTTTTCGTATCACACCATGTTTTAGATTCTGATTCATGCAAACTCATTTGTGAAGACTCCTCATACTCTAGTTACAACAACACTGTAATTAAAAAAAACTTTATATATTTTATTTAAGTGTACAGCCCCCAAAACGAAACTGGTATAACAAAGTGGTATTACGAGTAAAACAAACGAACTACACATGGACGTCTTCAATATGCCCTATAATTGATATTATGACAGACTTTTTAATGCCTCAGAAGTGCCCTGATGCAGTGTTTGTGACATCTGAAGTGGATTGTTTGGACATTCCACCATGGCACACCCATCACCTGCCTATGCTTCTAAAAAGATATTGTTGCTTCACTGTATGCGAGCAATTCAAAGAATTTGCGAGATCTCATGCCTGAACACTGTTTTTTGCCCTTTGCTGGATGATATGTTTATTAATTTACCATTTATCACACAGTTTCCTCTTTTAGTGAGTGTACAATCATGTTATAGTTTCCTTGTTTTCATATTCTAGATGGCTTTTTCAGAGTATTGTACAAAGCTCTGCACTGACACTCACACAGACCTCGACAGCCAGTCTGGAAAAGAAGGTTGGAGCTGCAAGTAGGCAATACCCATAGGACCAGTAGCAGGTGCTCTTCCCTTTAGACCTGAAATTTCAAGCCAAGGTGCCAGTATGTCGAACAGGGATACTGCTGGAGGAGATGCCATGCCTCAGAGTAGAGGTTAAACCAAGTTCCTGACTGCTTGCTCATTAAAGAGCCAAGTAAAATTTGGGGTGCTAGTGCTAAAGTCCAGTCTGGCCTACTGTACCTAACTGCACTTGTGAAGTAAATGAGCAATTTGTACCTGATCTGCTGTGTGACAGGGCTTCTGGTGCATAAGGGCTGCCAAACCACACCTTCTAAATGTAATGAAATCTTAGACCTTCTGGCGTATAAAATGCTATAAGAATGCAAGATGAACATTAACTGACAAGATTAAATGACAGTGACAAGACGACATTAAATGTCTCTCAATTGTGCCAGACAGATACATTTATTGTTTAATGGCCAGATGAGCAGTCCCCATAGCAGTCATCACATGAACTAGAGCTGTGCTCCAGCTTGGAGACAGTGAGGATCACAGATTTTCTAGTGCTGACAGTGTCTACAGAATTCACCTTGTCCAGGTGAGGACCACTTTCACAAGGTCACTCACTTGAGATAAGGCATCTGCCTCTTCAGTTTATACTTCATTATAGAGGACATGTGCATGAAAGCAGTGTTCTTCTGGTTTTATCACCTACAATGTACTAGATGTAACATCTAGTGATAAGTGGTTCCCCTCTACCACCAATACTGAACCTCTCAGGGGATAAATTACAGTGAAAAGAGCCCAGTAATACAGACAGTAACCTTAAACCCAGTCCAATAGTCTGGCATGAACATCTGGGTATTTGCAACAGAAGGACAATTCAAATCAAGTGAAATACTTGGTTTTACACATAGGACAAAGGCACAGGAACCAGTTGAACTGAGAAAGTTACAGTAGTGTCATCTCACACAAACTACAGCTTGACTGAATTATCCTCGTTTCATAAAAAAAAGTCTTTAATGCAATTTGTGTTAATCTCAAAGTTGTTCTTTGAGATATTGCTTGAGATATTAGCAATGACCACTAGTCTTTGAGGCTGAGAATCGGGGCTGACTAAATCCTGCAGTTACATTGCCTTCAGTTACAAGGCAGAAAGCCAGGGTGAGTGTCTCAATAAAGATAATGGCCTTTCTTAATTATCCGGGAACTCCTTGTTTGTTAATGAGGTCCTTCTTCTGAAAATCAAAGGTGAGTTTGTACCTCAGGGATCTTTTGCAAAATGATTATCTTTATTACAGATAGAAAAAAGTAAAAGCAGGGTAAAGACATTCGATAAAGACAAACCAGTAGTATTTACATAGACAAACACTTTGTGCTCCACAGAAAACTGGGACAAATGAAATTAGCCATTAACTACAACAATAACACTCAATGTTTCTCCAGACTAGGCAGACCTTTTCTCAGCCACCTCAAGACCCGGTTTATTAATCTGCCAATATGGGTAACTGGTTCCCCCAGGGTCACAGAGGTCACAGGTCATCAGAGTGGCACAGCTAAATCTCATACGCTAAAGCAGTGCAGTTGTTTCTGATTTACACACACACGTAGATGTGTACAGTATACTGTATATTTCCATATAAAAACTTACAGAATTAGCAGAAAAATGTTCCATTACAGAATTCTCTATAGTATTGCTAAAGAGTTTTATTCTTTAATTGTGAGCTTTAGCAGTTGTCAGGAAATTTAAGATCTAACCTCCCAGTTTTTTTTTTTTAATTGCGCGTTAAAGGAACAAATCTGATCCTTGGCTAGCTGTTCTGCCTCTCTGTGTCTATCACCAACGAGACTGGAATGAGGGGATCGTGTCTGTACACCTGAGTTTTGAAAAGAAGTCATGATGGATTATGCCAAAAAGAAATTGCATGAATTTTGAGGAGAGTTCTCTCACTGCACAGTCATGACATAATGACTGAGGGATGAATACAAAATTGCTAATAGCTGACAATGACGCCATAAGACATACAGAATTTATATTCAGTGCATCTATGCTTTGTGGAATAGAGCTACAGCATTGCTTATTTCAAATTTTTCAGGTACTATGTAGACAAGACAAGAGCTTTCTTTGTAAAAAATGTATTTACATAATGTCAGATTAAATACATTAATTTCCCCTTTGTTTATGTAAAACCCTAGATACAAAAAAATCAGTCATGTGTTTCATTTATAAGGAAACTGTCTTTATAAACCCTGTAGCATTAGTAAAATATTCTAAAACAGCAAAAAGACTGGAGAAGGCAAAGTGTAAGATTATTGACATTCTGACTGCTGCTAATATGTAAAATCATTTTCAAAAACATACTCAGGGCCGTTTCCCAACAGGATGATTAGAAATAAAAGATATTGTTAAAAACAACAAGTTTTTTTTTTTAAAGATTTGTAATCATGTCTCTCCAATGACACCGTTAGGCAGAATCATACATGCTCTGTATTGATCAAAGTATAAACAAATGTCAAGCGTAGCAAAGGCAAGGCAAAGCATGTTAGGGAACAGTGTGAATGTGCAGTAAATGCAAAACAGAAAGGGTGATAGGAAGTCTGATACAGCCAGAGTCCTAGATTCTTGCTCTCCTTGTGTGGTGACATCTAGCTGGATAAGGATGAAACTCTTTGGCAAGGAGCAAAAAGACAGAATGGTCTTTAAGCACCTGTAGCAAAACACAAAGCCTAGTTTTTCAAACAGAGGGAACGAGGAATTCAACGGAGATGGGCCAAGTCACGTCAGCATGGTGGCGGAGACAGGGAGATGAAAGCCGCCGCCGTCGGGGAGAGGAAATGAGGGCCGAGGGCGCGTCACTGGGAGGAATGCCTCCTATTGACAAGATCCAAGCGAGCCGTGAAGCCCTCGCCACTGAGAAAACAGCACCCGTCCCAAAACAGCCGGGCCGCTAATGCGCTGGAAAGAAATATCTGATGCCACTGATAGAGACAAAAGAGAGGGCACAGCGTTTCAAAAAATAGTCAGTGCTGCAGAAAAACAGCACAGTTGTTTTTCTCATGAAGTGCTGCTTTCACAAAATCAAACCGCAAAAACAAAAAAAAACGTGTGTCTTGGGAAATCAACGGTTTAATTTCTGCAAACAGACGTACGATAGTTGCTGAGGTCCTTTCTGGTACACAATGTTTTTACACATGTGCATGGATGAAAAGTGAGAGCTCGTCAGTAAAATTGAGGTAATTACACATATTTTGTAACTACACACATCTTGTAACGTCAGTATTTCAAAATGAAATACTAAAGCAAAAAGACTAAAAATGTATCATTATTAATTATCCAAACAAAGTGTACAGATAAAAGTTTAATATTTGAAATATACTTTTGCAGTTGACACTAGTTTAGTTCTGAAGCCCAGCCTTTAAAATACTAAACAGAAGTGGAATTCTGACAAACGACATCAGCTTTTAAAACAGGTCTTCTAATACTATTTTTATGTGCCTGGCCAAACAGTTTTTCAGCAAGGTTTAATGATGCTATTTTAATATACTGGACTTAAAGCTGCAGTGAGCAGCATTTTGTTTCATAAATCAAACATATAACTTTAGAAAAATAAAGCTGTTGCACATTTTTTTTCATACACTTGGTAAGACCATTTTTAGGCTTAAACATACATATTTTCATGGAGCCCTGTTATTTCACAGCTGGTAGTCCAGCACTAAAATGCATGGGACACACTGGCTGTCAGATGTCTGCGGTGATTTTAGTCTGCTCTGTTGTTTTTAACTGGTAGTTTTCCACTACTATTTTTCTTCATTTAAATTTTTCAATAGTTGTTTGAAAATATTTTTTATTGACTTGTTATTATATCAGAATGGCATGTGGTGTCGCAGACTTCCAGAACAGACCTAGACATTCTAGAGTTTAATGGCGGTGGACTGGGACCTTTCGTTGTTTTTGTCTTCTCAGTGCAACTCTCGCCTTATCCCCTGTTTTTGTCTCATTCTGCTACAGGTTCTTCTCCAGACAGAGCGGTCATGGTGAGCTGAGAGTTTCCTCCGTCTCTGTTCTCTGTGCTATTAGATACTGCTGCAGTTTGCTGGCACTTTTGTGCTGCTTCCTGCAGTTCACTGCTTGCGTGTTAACTCACTGTGCAGCACCTGTGCCTGTTCTTTAATAATAATAATAATAACAACAATAATAATAATAATAATAATAATAATAATTGCTTACACTTATATAGCGCTTTTCTGGACACTCTGCTCAAAGAATTTTACAGGTAATGGGGACTCCCCTCCACCACCACCAATGTATAGCCCCCACCTGGATGATGCGACGGCAGCCATAGTGCGCCAGAACGCTCACCACACATCAGCTCTCAGTGGGGAGGAGAACAGACTGATGAAGCCAATTCATAGATGGGGATTATTAGGAGGCCATGACTGGTAAATGCCAATGGGAAATTTGGCCAGGACGCCGGGGTTACACCCCCTACTGTTTTTGAGAAACGCCCTGGGATTTTTAATAACCATGGAGAGTCAGGACCTCAGTTTTACATCTCACCTGAAGGACGGTGTCTGTTTACAGTATAGTGTCCCCGTCACTATACTGGGGCATTAGGACCTACATGGACCACAGGGTGAGCGGCCCTTCAGTTAGCTGGGACTTTCATTGCTGGATTCTGATACTACTGCATGTTCAGTTCATAGTTAGCCTGTCCGGTTTTGGTTGGCTGTGACCGCCTTTGTCCATTCCTGGCCCTGCTCCTGCCTGCTTCCCAAGAAGAAAATTCTCTCTGCCTGATTGTCTTACCCTGGTGAGGGATGGTTAATACTGTGCCTTGCCAGATCTCATTGCCACAACAGTAGTCTCTCTGCCAGTGCAGGGTGACTGGAGAATACTGCATTTGCTGTGGACTGGCTGTGCAACTTCAGATCATCAGAAGTACTTTTCTTGAGACTCAATGGGCCTTATCTCTTATTCTGTCTCAAAATTACTGAGTTCTAACAGCTTGTTTTGTTACTGTACTAAGCAACTCTGGTCAGAAGTTAGTCTATAACAGGGACCTCTATCCCAGGACTCCAGGTCCCGGAAAGCCACAATCCTGTTAATTTTATAGGTCACCTGATTTTAAAGATTGTCCAAACCTGTAAGCTATTGATTAATCAATCAAGTAAAGTGTTTAATTTGAGGTCTAAAAATACTTTTTTGAAAAAATTCTAAATAATCTCTAAATTCCATAATTTTGACACCTGTTTAATCAATTGGAATGGATGTGTTTCATATCTTCAGAGACTGAGGATATAATGCAGACCTACTGTACAGTGTTAAGCCTGTTGGGCGGGAGCTCCCCAGGACTAGGGTTGAATCCATGGTCTATAATAATACCATTAACTGCAATATTAGTGCTATCTAGTCCAAACATCAGTATTCACCTGAGAGCCGGGGTATTGATTATGACTGTCTGCACAATCTTCCCAAAACTGCAATATGTGCTGTCTCTAGTTCTAAATTGTCTTTGGTAAGGATCTCCAATAGATTAGCTCTTTCCTATGCAGTCCTTAAATAACAAAGCTCTGATTCTCAATATTTTTTTTTTTATTTGACCAGAAAATATTTTTTTCTAATGGAAACAGTTGCTGCTGAATGAGGTTATTCCCACTTGCTACAGTACGTCTGTATTGAAAAACTGGTAAATCTGGTAGTAGATACTGGAAACAATTTAGCACGCTTGCTGGATGTCGCACATTATATTTAATATAAAAGACCTCAGTCTCTTCTGGTAATTCTTATGTATTGTCCCTCTAAACCTATCACTAGTTTCCTGTGGCTCAGGTGCTGACTGAAATTTCTCTATATCAGCATATACAGTATAGTATCTCCCATTCTTGGTGAAATCTTAAGTGGAATCTTCAGATTATCTTAAAGGTTTATTGCATGAATACACTTCAGATCTGATGGTTCAGGTCTTCATACTCTGTAAGACCAGGATCTTTAAGCATTAGACTTGATTTTAGTTCTTACATGACAAGGTGACCAGAACTCGAGTGGTTCCAACCTCTATAAATAGTTATGATTCTTTTAACTACTGTTTTGTCCAAGACCCTATTTAACCTTACATACCAAAAGAACAAGACCAGAAAAACAACATCAGTAAATCATTTAGTATTTCAATGGAAAACAGATGTCCAACATAGTATGAACCAACAGAACAACATTTAAATTAATGTAGTTTGTCATAATGTGAGTAATACTACATGAGAAAATAAATATGAATTGAAATGAATTGTTATTAAACACATCTGACAATTTGGACTCAGTTAAATTAAATCACAATTAAATCAATGGACTAGATATAAGTAATGAGAATGCAAAATCAAACCAGTTGTTGATTCTCAGCTGTCTCTGTCTCCCCAAATTCCTCAAAGGACAGTGCACCATTATCTGTGCAGGACTCTTAACTGCTTGATCATGAAGTCAAGGCAAAGTCTTATGTCCTGTGAAACTGTCAGTACAAAAAAACAGGACTCAAGAATGTACCTTTCAAGATGGGCATGCCCTGAGAAAAAGAAAAATATATTCAATTTAAGCCAGTCAGTTAGAAAAAGGCTTCCTTAACTCAATGCACCAGAGGACATGAAATTACAAATAGTTTGCTAAATCATCACTGGGTGAAAGTGAGATGTCTCAGTAATCTTTTAATTTTTAAACATAAATCAACAAATGATACAACAAAAAAACTAAGGCGTCAAATGTCCACACTGAGAATTGCAGTGAAGAGATGTTGTGTGTCTTAACACAACTAATGACCTTTTATTATGCAAATATACTTAGGAAAGGGCTTGTTCATGTTCTACAAGCAATTGAATAAGCAGATGAGCCACATGTCCACCTTTTAACAGTCAATGGTTAGTTAGTCGACAGACAGAACAACAGTCGATGGTTCTCTACTCTGTTACAGATGATCACAGTGAATGAAAAAAGTGCCCTGCAAACTACACTTGCAGAGGCAGAGATACTGAAGGATAATTTCACTGGCTGCCAAACAACAGGATACTTGAAGCACATCAACACAGTACGTTCAGTCTCGTGGCTTTACGGTTTTGCTGGTGAAAACATTTCTCAGACGCTCACTCAATTTCAAAACTTGGATGAAGGTACAAAATTAGTAACGGATTGTCCTATTGCTCCAGCCCTTCAGGAGGAAAAAAAAAGGGAGAACACATAATAATTTAGGTAAAGTAATTTTCCATTATATAAATATATGTACATAATGGCAGAAAAAACAAAAGAAGCACATTTTAACATATTCCTAAATAACAGCTTATCTACATAGGAAGTGATTATGCATTTTTTTATTCTTATCATACAATACATATATTCATAAAAGGTCATAATTTTGAGTACAAATCATGTCACTTGAGTACTACAATAGCGAATTCTTATAAAGGAACTTCTAACTGGTCACAGTTGAACCAGAAGTGCACAAGAGCAGATACCCATCAGGTATCTCTATTTTCTGTTGTAATTTTGATTTTGAGTAGAGAACAGGTTATTTGGGACAGATATTTTTACAGTTCAAATTTACTTACATTTTAAGTTTGCATGATAAAAACATTTTTTTTCTTCTTAACAAATGTTAACTATGTATAATTTACTTATGCCTCTCAATCTTACGGAACCATTCAGGAATGAAAGTGACCAAATTTCCATTAGACCATTTTTATTGCATGGAGCAAACTCTTGTAGGCTCTGGAACACGAAGTTCAGAAAAACAAACAATTTCAAAATTATCAGCCAGTTCCATTAAAGTCATGTGCAACGTAAAACTCACATGCACTTAATAAATGGAAATGAATAATATTGTAGTGTTCTCTGCATGGAATCTGGGTGAAAGTTCAGAAAAGGGCAAAAAAAATTAAAACAAATATTCCCATGTTATTTACAAAGCTGAAATAATCTCCAACTGAAGAATGGTCATGGAAAATGAGTGTGTGTGTGTGGAGATGGAGTTTGGGTTCAAAAATAATATCTCAAGTTCCTTAAATAATGAAATCAGCTCAGCAAAAGTGTCACACTTCTCTCCTAACAAGCTTTTACACTGTTATTAATAAACCAAACACAGAGGAGTCTGAAGGACACTTTGTTCTCCACATACAGTATATCAGTCCTTGGGTACTCATCTCCATTGCTTTGATCATTTTATCTGGGTAATAACCCTCTGAGAGGTTCCTAAGTTAATTACATCCATGTCTTCACTTTTTTTTAATGTGACCTGTACAAGAAACTAAACCAAGTCCATTTGCATGTTTGAAATGGCAAAACCAGCAGGGGCTTGCCTCAGATACCTTTTAAATATTGTTCAATTTACTTCCTTTAAATATTCTGAGAGCCAGTTTGATTATATCAGGAAATAATGTAATCAATGATGTAACCAATAATAATATACCAGGTAATGCCAGGTAATATACCAGACAATAACCCACGACCTTCAGCCATACAAATAGAATGCAAAGAAATCAATTGTTTTTAAAATATATAACTTCAAGCTTTTGAAATATTAAACTTTATTTTAGAGTAATTTGTTTTCTGCTTATTTCAATGCTCAGAAAAAAGAATTCTTCAAAAACATTTTTTCATCATGAAGAATGGTTTGCAGATTGACACTTTTCTCAGTGAAGACAAATGTTAATTTTCTTGACAAACCCACAATCCTTTAAATGAACTGTACTGACAGCCTTCCTTGCGGGTAATCTACCTAATTTGTGGTTTCTGTTAAATTCTTCGATCTGATATAACTTGATCATTGTATCTAGGCAAGAAAAAACAAATCAACAATAATAGTGAGATGGATATGTCCTAAGTAAAAAGATTGTTCTTCCTTAACCAGGACAATTAAGTACATCATAAAGCAAGTGCTAAAATGACACATTTAAAGTTCTCCAAAGAGGCATTAATTAATAGGTATTTTTATGACTTAGTAGAGGCTTGAATCTTTTTGTAGGGGAAGGACTACCAATTCTGGTTTTCATGACTCTTGTGACGTTTAGTCTAGCAGACCTCTCAATTTCTTAAGTGAACTCATTTAATTTCTAATTTCTTATAAGAGGCATGGCGGTTTGTGCTAATGACAGAAGTAGGGGGCTTAGTTCATTCTGGCCTTGGGTGTGTCTGTGTGAATGTTCTCTCCTGGGCTTGTAAGTATTTGGATGGATGTTCTAGATTACCCTATAGAATTATTCCCTGATCCACATAAGAGGACTGAACTGGATCACATGTGGCATATGAAGGAAGAACTCTTATTTCTTTCAAACTGGGAACTGCAAGTTTCACCAGCTGAAAATGATTTAAAATGCTTCCGCTAAACAAATTAGCTTTTGATTTGATTATTTTGATTGGATTTTGATTAAGTAACTGCAAAGACTGGGAGGAGACGCATGCCGTACGATTAATTGGAACGATACAATTAGATTTGAAAAGCAATGAAGTCAGAGCAAGTGTTGGACCACGGGTCATCAGTCCTGGTCCAGGAGAGCTGCAGCCCTGTGGCTATTAGGAATATAGAGTCCTGAGTGGCTGAAGACCTGGACGAGCAGTGGTCATTCACACTTATTAAACCAATAACACTGGTGGCTAACCCTGGACCTGGAGAACCAGAATCAATCAGGTAACTCACCCTGAAAGTTTGTGAAGACTGAGAACACAGGTTACAATCCTAGTTCTGGAGGACCTTGAACCAGTGGGTTGTCATTCCAGCTATGATTAATTACCTAACTGGAGCCTTAATTGAACTAACAAGATTCTTGATTGGAATACTTCAAGTTTTTTTAAGGGGGTGGGCAGACATTTTGGGAATGTATTTTACTTATGAAGTAAGTAGTTATAAGGCAAACTCCAACACCTTTAAAACCTTAAAACAGTCAAATCCAAAAATCAAGTCAATAAAGATCAAATTGTGTAACTGAGAGGTCAGCTGGACTGAGAACCTCACATTTATAACACTCAATATTCACTCAATGCAGCTAATTAAGTAAGAACATATATTTTGTAGACAAGAGGAACCCATTCAGCTGTTTCTTGAATGAAAGTTTCAGATGTCTTCCCACAACCTTGTATTTATAAATATGTCTCCCAGTTTTAAATACACTTCCCCAAACTGATTTGAATGAAGGCATGAGCAACTCCTCATGGTTATTCACAGCTAAAGAGTGATATTTCCATTTCAATTAATCTCTAATGCATACTTGCATAAATCCCCTGCTTACGTAGTCGCACATAAATTGCTAAACATTCAGAAACATAAGAACATAAAGAAGGTTACAAATGAGAGGATGTTTGGACCATCATGGCTGTTTGGTAGTTAGCTAATCGATCCAAAGATCATATCAGGCTGTTTCTTGAATGAAGCAGGGTTTGGCCTTCAATAGCTGGATTTGGGGTTAGGAGCAGGGCAGGCCACTTGTACAAAAATGTATTCAATTATATTATTTAAAGTTCAGGTGGAATAAAACACAAGACCAGGAGCTATGGTCACTGATTAAGACCAGTAGTCAGGGGCTTTTATGATTGGTTCTGAAGACTGATGGATGAAAAGTCACTTAATTGTTCACAACAGTACAGAGCATGTCTCTATTCAAAAGGTATGCTTCTCCAGGAGTGTAGGAATCGAGCAACTCAGGGACTTAAGAGCACAATTACTTAATTGAACCACTGATCTATATAAGAAGTGAAATTGCCTGGTTCTTAGGTTCTGTAAAACCTGCTGGACTGTGGGTATGAAAGACTGATTTTAAATTACCCCAGTTCTTGTATTTATGGACATGATAACATGTTGCAATGTGGTTCACTGGAAATTTAGAAACCCCTGATGCCGCATGATCAAGTTTATTTAGACAGCTTATTGTTTTTTTTTATTCCTAAGATGGACAGGGACCATATTTTTACAAATGTGTATCAAAATGTAAAAGATAATCTCTCAAAAACAGGGATTATGTTGACACAGTGGTGAGCATTGCTGCCTCACAGTGCTGGGGCCCTGGGTTCAATTTCGGACCTGGTGGCCTATCTGCATTGAGTTTGTATGGTCACCCCATGTTCATGCGGGTTTCCTCCAGGTGCTCTGGTTTCCTCCCACAGTCCAAAAACATTCTGGTAGGTTAATTAGCTTGTGGGAAAATTGGCCCTGGTGTAAGTCAGTGTCTGAGTCTGTGCACGCTCTGCGGTGGACTGGTGTCTAGTCCGGGGTGTATATCCTGTCTTGTGCCCTTTGTCTGGTGGGATAGGCTGCAGCTCCCCTTGACTCTGAATTGGAAAAGCAATTAGGAAATCGATGGATGATCTTGTGAAAATGGACTTTAAGATGCAATTTCTACCAGAGCTGGCATGTGAAGCAACACATTTGTTTTTGTTACCATACATTTGTTCAAATAGTCTAAGTATTTAAGAAGATGTTTTCTAAATTAGTACCAAAGCTTCTGTTTCAATTCCAGTTAAAGAACTATCAAGACGTCCTTGCTCATAGGTGTACGTGACTCAAGTCACTGGAGAGTGTAGCACTGGAGGACTTAAAGACTGCAGGTGTGGTGGATGGTGTTGCAAAGAAAGCACCAGATGTGCTGTAGATGAACAATGTTTTGGGTTTATTTCTACTCTGAAATGCTTCTTTTGAGTATTTTCTTTTTCATTTTTCATGTGATTCAATTAGCTTTAGCCTCACATACCTTGTCTGGTGTACCATAGTACATCTGGAAAAGATTAAAAACAAATATTTTCTGATTTTAAAGAGAAGGACAACCACTTGCAAGACTGTCTGTCATAGGAAAACTCTTTCCCAAGAAAAGGACTTTCAACGGCATGCACTTCCTCAGAAGCAACCCTGAGGCCACAGAAAAATGGAATGGGGATCATACTGCACACTGCATATTTCTACAAAAAAGCAGACAGAAGAGCACTGAAGTGTGACAGATGCAGAACTTTGGTGTTACTTGCTGACCAACATTACGAGGTGTTAATTCAGGCTTTGTGGACACATATTAAAGACTCAAGGATTCCACATTGGTTGGGGCTATCTTCTCACTGACTCTGCAGAACACAAGGGCTACTCAAAGGTAATATGAAAATGCTGGGGTCAGAAATGGGCTAATATTCAGCAATACATCTCAAGCACTGCAATATTCTGAGACTTGGTTTTTCTTTTTCAACTAGGCCTCCTAGTTTAACAGCAATTTGACACCAAGTAATTTCCTGGCCTGAATTGTTGCATACAGCTTGTGTGAACTGAATTATTTTGCATCATAAAAAACACAGAGGGTAGTGTAGTAAAATCAAGTCCTGGTCATTCTCTTGATCACAGCAGTCCTAACATTTCAGTGTCAAGGTGGAAAAAAAAGACTGTTTTAACATACAAAAAATGTACAAAGTGTTTAGCTTGCTTCGGTCTGTTGAGTTGCCGAAGCTCTGAGGAGGAGGAAATTACAATGACGAAGGCCTGGTAACAGTTCTGTCCAAATGCAAGCCCACTCCAACCCATAATCTCCCATGCGAGTGCTGGGAGGTAGGGTGTTTTTCAGTTTCTGGCCTGTCTCATGTTATTTTGCCCTACAGTAGGTTGCATTTGTTCATCAGACCACAGAAGCAACAGATGTGACGGAGGTGACTTTGTTGTCATCAGCCCAGGGCTGGAGGTTCTGCAGGGCATAGAGGGAGGAGTTGTGTAGGCAGAGGGGGTCCTGCTGCAGGGGCTGAGTCAGAGTCTTCTGGAAGGCCTCCTGCTGCAGTTGTAGCATTAAGCGGTTAGCCTGCTGCCTCTCGGCCTCTCTCTCCTCAGCGGTCTGCCTCCTTTAGTGCCAGAAAAAAAGGAAAAGGAATGAGCTTCATTCATTTAGGCAGTTTCATTACAGTTTAATATATTAAATTACTATCTGTGTTTATTACATACTTATGTCTTAGTTATAACATAGTTATTACTATGCCTCCACAGGTCCCTTCAAAATCTTGCTCTCCTGAAAGATATAGGTGAAAGATATTAAAACACTAGAAAAGGAAAAGCTTTGTATTTTCTTTTTTAGTTAACAACACACATTCTCTCGCATGATGTTTTACATAACGATTGCTCTGAAAGTGTTCCTTGGAAAAGAGATGTGCTGGGAATTGCGTTAAAAAAAACATGGAAATGAAACTTGAAATGTGAAAAGTTTTGAAACCTGGGAAGACCCTTAGGGGGCCAAACCGGTTTCCTTACTCTGTGTAGGTAATGATCTGAACTACTCATTTGTCTATGTCATTATGTACAAAAGAAGTTCAGGTGGGTAGCTGCTTCAGCATGCGTAGACTTTAAAGGAACAAGTAAAGGTTTTTTCCAAGCTGAAAGGAAAAGAAAAGAAACACAATGTTTCGGCTGTGGAGCCTTCTTCAGGTGTGAGGGAGAGAGGGAGTCCATCAGATCAGTAAGGCAGGAGAACAAAAGACAGAGTACAGTAGGTATGAAGAGGCAGGGAGCAGGGAGGAAATGGGCATGAAGGAGGTGAGAATGAAAATGATTTACAAATATACAAAATTGTTTTTTAGTTTATTTTTAACCATGTGTAGCTGCACACTGTAACACATGTAACAGTATTAACGCAATACACTGTACCAAGTTATTTGACTGAATTGAAATAATGTATATCTGTGTTGAAACATCAAGGATTTTCTTTTGTTGTTAATTGTACCAATTGTTAATCAGTCCAATGTTAATAAATAATAATGAACGTGAATATATATACTTTTATATATATATTCCTATTGCTGAATGAACATTCAGATGATATATATCACATTCATCAAGTGTTTAAATATAGAAAATGGTAATGTGGCAATGTGATATAGAACATAAAAAATACAACACTAAAAGAGACACACTACAGTTTGTCAATCAATTTGTGTTCTTTAAAAAAGAAAAGGTTCTTGATTCCATTTCTTCCAAATGAAGCATAAGGCAGACTGTAACATGCTTGCAAACAGCTCTCCAACTTCAACATCAATATCTTTTAAAAGCATTGAACCTTGCAGTGTGTTTTGTCAGTTTAACGTGAGTAATCATTTCATTTTTCAGTGTCTCCATTTATACGTGCTGTTCAAATTATTCGCAACCCTTATTTTCTCCTTATTTGCAAAAGGCATGAAAACTGTTTCCTTCCTCCTTTGAAAAAGAAGACTTGCTAGTGAAGACCTGTTTGCCTTTAGAATTAGCCAGCCCTTTAAAAGAAATCAGAAAGCAAACACAATAAAGTCAGAGATTTGTGAACAAAACCCATAGCCGCATGTTTCCTGATTGCAGAGGTATTAAGATGTAGGGACCTGCACAATGTTATAAAAAATGTGACTCATCAGCTGATGGTCAAGATATAACTCCAACAAGTGAAAATGTAATGGTCTAAATCAAAACTACACAAAGCAAAGGACAAAATGTGTCCTGACAAGTGTGTTCCAAAATAACATGAATGGAAAAGAGTTACTCTCTTATTATTAAAAATAAAAACATAGAGCAATGAAGTTGCAAGAACAGGCTACTGTTGAATTCAAATGACAGAATTATTACATCTGTGTTCACAAGAATAGAAGACTGGTTACAAATGAGAGGAAGCCTTTGGCTCTTAAAGCAATATTTTTTAATTTTCTGATTATCTTATTTCACCTTCAGACTTACCAGATAGGAAATGTGGACACATGAAGTAAACGTCATTATCAGTGTTTTTTTTAATGCAGTGCATGAAGCAATAGTACAAGGAACTACTGACCGTCGCTTCTTCCTCAGACTTTACGAGAGACAACTTTTTTAATTCTCTTCAAATCTAAGCTACAAACCTAACTTTTTACCAAGGTCTACATCCGTTTGCCTACAGTCAACCTGTAAAAACCTGTATACTCTTGTCTTTTTTCCTCATTTACTTTTATTTTTTTGTCTTTTTCTTTATTAATGATGTACAGTGTCCTTGGGTTTGGAATGGTGCCTGGTAAATAAAAGTTTTGTGATAATACTGATGATTCTTGTTGTTGTTGTTGTTGTTGTTGTTGTTGTAAAATGCACTTTGAGAAAGCCACCATCAGTTAACAGTTCCCTGATAAACCTCTGTAACAGCCTTTAGGGGGGACGTCTTTAAAAAAACACCAATTACTACAGCAGCGGCTGAAATGTTCCTGTAAACATGTTCTTTCAAAAATGACGTATTGTAATCTGCAGTTCCCAAATCGGCACAGGGCCCATCCAGCAAGCGGCCGTGCTGGGGAGTGTGTTGTGAAATGGGACGGGAGAAAAAAATAGCGGAAACCGTGGGTGAAAGATGATTCCTTTTGTGCCCTTTCATTTGCAACCCCGAGTCAAAATCTGCTGCCGTGCTTGAAAACACAAAAAGTGTAAACTCTGATAACATAAAGATCAAACTTAAGATAAGGGAACTGGTCACAGAAGGTTTGAGTGCGCAAGGAATCCTACTAATCCTCCTCACACAGTGATTTTCACCATTGGCTCTTTACACGGGAGGCACTTTACAAAATAAGAAGGGTCCCACTTCATCCACCACTCAAGTGCAGCCCCATCTGGGTTGCAGGTTTTTTAGCCGTTAGGTGCTAGATGCCCTGTTGCACAGCAGATCAGGTGGAGAAGCAAGAAATTCATTCACCTATTTCAGAACTGTAGGTAGGCCAAGAACTAAACTTTACAACGGCCAAGTTTTCAGGATGAGTTGAATGTCTCATCTGAAGGACAACGCCTCATACAGTTTAGTGTCCACAGTACTGTCATGCCCTCTGTAGCCAGAGGGCGCTCCTTCTCTGTCCTGTCCCTAGTTTCCGGTCTGCTGTCCTTCCTGTTCCTCTCTTTCCCTTGGGCTATATATTTCCGGGTCTTGCACTCTGTCCTCGCTCAGCATTGATGTTCGGATGTCCTGAGACCCGCCTAGCACCAGGGCGCCCCACGTCCGCTCCCTGAGGGCATAGGTTTCTATACGGCATTCCTGAACTCTTTGCACTAATGAGCCCAGGCCTTTTTCCCGTCTCGCCGCTACGCATATGGGCCGCTACGCATATGGGTCTACGCATATGGTCCTGCTCCCCACGGTTAGTCCCTTTGGACGTCCGTGACAAGTACTATACACTATACTGGGGCATTGGTTTGGAAATCCAGTCTAGAGGGAAGAGTGTCACCTACAGGTACACTAAATTCACTCATGGCAACAATCTGTTTTTCCTAGGAGGTCTCCCATCCCAGGACTGACCAGACCCAGCCTTGATCGGTATCAGCGATCTGACAAGTTCAGACCATAACATGTCAATCCAAATCAGTACTGAGTAAAATAGTTTAAAATTTACAGCTGAGTAAACTAAGTTATCTCAGGTAAATCATGTTAAATCCAGAATGTCAGATTTTATTTAAAATAAAGGGGCTGAAAGTTTTCAGTGAATCATGTTGATTTCTTTACATACCAGAAAGGCAAAACACACTATTGGGAAATCTTGTGTTGTAGTCCAGGTTGTAGTGTAACTAACAACCTGCTCATATTATTATTTTATTTGTTTAATAATTAAGTTTATGAAAATTGTTTGGCGGTGTGTTTTTTCCATTGGGCTCCCTATGAAAAAGTCTGTGTTTAAAATTGTTTATCATAATTCCAATTAAATAATGAAAAAGACACTACAATTTTAACACTTAAACTGCATCATGGCAAAATGAGCTTTTACATGCTCTTCCTGTGAAAAGACAGTTATGACAGGTTCTCACATACAACGTGAAAAGAAGTCAAGACTATTAAAAACTTGAACACTAAACATGTACATTGTGGTTTTATTAAATAATGAAAGGATCTTTCACTGCTTCTAGTTAATGTTAATAATCATCATAATCATCATTATCATCATAATAATAATAATAAAAATCACTGTTGTTGGTATTGGTGTTGTTGGAAATGTGTTCGTATGCAGGGCTTTTTAACTGACAGATCCGAACAACAATTAAATAAAAAATGGGTTGTACTGTATCTTCACTTCACATCATTTCACTTCTTCAATTCTAAAAAAGCAAAAATCATTTCGGTTTGATTTCCTGTTTTGTTTTTAAATCAACCTTTTCTGGTTATTTGCAACACGCATCCAAAGCTTTAATGATATCATTGAAAAAAACACACCACGGCACTGCCTCATGAAAATAATTTGATTAAATACATCCAGCCGAAATAAATACATGTCTGCTCATTGTGACACAGACGTCTAAGGTCCAATATTTTCCATCACTCATGTGCCTCAAACTCTCCCATCAGATTCCGGCTGCATACTTGCTAGACAGATCAAATTACTGTGAGTAATTTTTATTGGCAATGTGAAATCAATCCCAGTAACATAACGTAGGGTTAAATATGAAAAGAAATCCACCCTGAGCTAAATAATCTGTTGCTCTTGGCTTGAACAGTCATGAGAACCTCAGATTGCCTTAAAAGTACTGTTCCTAAATCCTTAGTGGAGTGTTACAACTTACTACAAAGACAACTTTTATTGTTAGAATATGACCCCACACTCTGCCTTGCTTATAAAGTTCAAAGTAAAAAGCTACATCTGAACTCAGGTATGCACCCCTTTTAACAAGTTACTATACCGGTCAAAGACCGATAAATTGAGTAGCTTAGTGTAACCTTTCCTAAGCGAATGATATTCCATTATTTAGAATCCTGGGTCAATATTTTTTGGACAGAATGGCCCAGGAAACCTTTTAATAGCCACTGTATTTTTGCTTTGTCAAGTAAAATTGTGTCCTTCAAAAAGAAAATGAGCAGAGCTAAGCAAAACCACATTATTGTTTTTATTTTCAAGAGGGACTAGGTGAATTTGCAGGGGGAATAATTTAATCTTCTTGATGCTGTGAGCAATGTTTGGGTGGTCTCTGCGCTTACAACATTTCTCAGTGTCTTGCCAATATTTTCAAACCAAAAAGCTGTATTTTCCTCAGTAATAGAAAATAAAAAAGCAGATATATTTTGGAATGGTGCAATGTAATGCAAGAAGTCATGTTAAAGAAGTATGAATTATTTCATTCAACAAAGACAGGAAAAGAAAGAAAAGATGATTTCGTAAATTGTGGTTTTGAGTGTGTGGGGATTATGTAATGGTGAAAATAATTCTTTAAAGAGCATCAATAAGTTCTAAATATGCATTTAACAGAAATAAGTGTTTGTGTCCAAGAAACAAATATAGCTTGTTTTTAGCTAATTATTCTTATTATTAATAATTTATTAGCTAAATTATTATTATATATTTATACTTCTGTCTGTATTTGTCACAAAGTAACTAAAACTGACAGTACTGGTACTTCTCTTTATTGAGATTGTTTTAGACAATTACACATAAAAATATATGGGAAATAGCCTTTCTGTTCTCAAAAGTTTAATACTCAAATCAAAAATGAGCAACCTATTTCAAGGATAGGCAACAGACCTTAATTTAGGTAGCAGGCACATAACCACAGGTTGAAAAAGATTCCAGGAAAAACTCTGCCCATGACTTCATTTTATTAGATTATTCTAAAGTTTTGAAAAACGTTTCCAAATTCTGCCTGATTCATTAAGAAGAACAGAATATGCAATCTTTGCAATCAAACAGTTTATGCGTTTAAGACTTTCTTATTGGGTGTTACTGAAGAAATAGCAGGGTACCATGCAAAGAACACGCTAGGCACTGCAGGCACGCAGCGAAGGGATCGCCCCTCAAGGAGTCTTACCGCCACTTTGTCCTCCTGTTCTGGAACCAGGTCTTGACTTGTGCGTCTGTCATCTTCAGGGCCTTGGCCAGAGTAGCTCGCTCAGCAGAAGCCAGATATTTCTGCCGGTGAAAGCGTTTCTCGAGCTCACAGATCTGCACCCGGCTGAAAGATGTCCTGGGCTTTTTCCTCTTTGGGGGCGTCCGGTTTTGATAAGGGTGACCAATCCTCCGGGTCACTGAAAACGGTGACAGGGCAGCTGCCGAAAATGAACACATATCCTTAAGGGCTGATTATGACATGGTGCCAGCGTGGGGTGGGGGAACAATGCGTCAAAGAAGAAGAAATTATTTTTTTCCCCTGATTCATAATGTTACATTTTGTGAGTATTTTCCCAGTAATGTTCTGCATTACATATGCATAAAATTAGAAAGAGAATCATTCCACACACATTCTGGGAAGCACTCCACATGGTGTACTGTATCTGAACATGAATGTTTTCAACATTAAAAGAGGGAAACATAGATAGCTGTCTGCAGGAGGAATTCGTTCAGGTCATCATTAGGACAGAGGAAGAAAAAACACGGCTAACACACCATTCCAGCTTCTGCTTCAATGCCACAGAGCAAAGCTCCCAGGAGCATAAAGAAGAGAAAAGGGCAGAAGAGTAAATTCACCTCCAGTCACTTCAGGAGCAGGGTAATTATTACAAATAAATTAAACTAGAATAAGAATAAAATAAAAGAAGAGAACAGGAAGACAACTTAAATGTTACAGGAAAACCTTCCAAGCTTTTACTCCAGATTAGAATTTGTTGAATAGTTTCAAAAAGTATGAATAGGTCAGTGAAAGTCAAAATACAGTAGGTATGGAAAACGGGTAATAAATTAATGCTATATTTTTTTTTTGTTTGAACATAATGTTGAGGTTTAAAATGGACTCTTTAAATGGACTTAATATGGATTTTCAAAGAGGAAATTGTAGATGGAATCAAGAGGATTCAAAAGCAGTCCTCACAGTGTGACATAGAAAACTCACAGTGATGGTGACCCATAAAGACATCCGCCATTACTTTTTCGATGGAAGGAAGCACTTTTTTTGCAGATTTTTTGTAATGGACGGGAAGTAACCCATTGCTTCGGGCTGTGTTACAAAAAATGTATGCTTTCCCTAACTGCGATTTCTCACAGACAGGGGCCTCAGAGGACAAATGTGTGCAGCTCCCGTTTCCGCACACAACTGAGTCTCCCCACTTGTATTCTCTGGGAGGAGACACAGCCATCCAGGGGAAATTTAAACTCACCTGGGCAGCCACCCTTGAGAAATGGAAAGTCCAATAGCGGACTGTCTCCAAAAGCAAGATCTGGGTAATAGTGTTTGGTTAAAATGTCCACAGAACCCCAGGTGGATGCCCTGCCGATCTCCCCTTCTGGAACAGAGTGGAGGCTAGCCAGGGACGTAGCCACTGTTCTTGCAGAGTGGCCTCCGACTGGTCCTTCCACAGTCTGATCCGCTAAGGAATAACAGAGGGAGATACAGTCAGCCACCCACTGGGAGGTCTGTGGCCTGGGTAATGGTTCCTATTGACCCGACTGACTGTATGGAATGAGGTGACGCTGATCTGTGAAACAATGCGCTGGTTTTAAATGCACTTTTTTTTTTACCTTTTTTGTAAGATGTGAGGATATGACCTGCGTTTGTGTTATTGCACGTTATGACTGTTCAATGAAAAAAGAAAAGGAATCCAAAGAAAGAGAACGTGTCCTTTAATGAATCCCTAAGCCTTTCTCTCTCATCTTCCCTCTTTCTTTCTCTCTAGACAGATAATCGTATTTTTAACGATGCCCAGCTCAAATTCTAAACAGCAGACTTACAGTAAAAAGGGTCAACACATTCTGTAATTTTCCTTTTTAGGAACACATAACTCAGAGATATTAATTGATATGTTTTCCAATAACTGCATAATTATACAGAGAAAGCATGTTTTTATACATTTCTCTGCATTAGACCTTTGTGCATTAGTGTACTGAAAACATTAAACACTTTGAAGAACACTATAGTATAACACTCCAGTCCATCCATTTTCTAACCACTTTATCCAATTCAAGGGAAATGGCAGGGGAGCCACAGCCTATCCCAGCAAGCAATGGGCACATGGCCTGGACAGGACACCAGTCGCAGGGCTCACACCTGGGATCATTTTTTCCAGAAGCCAAATCATCTACCATTATGTTTTTGGGCTGTGGAAGGAAACCAGAGCACCTGGAGGAAACCCACACAGACACAGAGAGAACATGCAAACTCCACACAGACAGCACCCCAGGAACTGAACCCAGGACCTCAGTGCTTCAAGGCAGCAATTCTGGCCTCTAAGCAACTAAAAATGCAACTTCCTTTTTTTGTTTGTTTGTTTGTTTGTTTGTTTTTTCTTTATGCAAGGTTCAAATGAGCAATTTGTTTGTAGAGAAATATACTGTAAATGTGAAATCCAAAATAAGTTACATTCACTGCAATGCCTGTAGTCTTCCAAACGAATCTAAAAAAGAATATTCTTCTGCTACAGCTGCTCTGGCTCTGGTCCTCTCTGTGTTAAAATTGCGTTCAAGGGAAAATAAGGCTCCTAATCTGTTGTGTTGTGTTCTTCTGCTGATATGAAGCCACAAGGAGCAATGGGAGATGAGTGCATGAGACGATGAACAATGTATCTGCTGTTTAAGTAGAGCACCAGGAGCTACAAGGCATGGAAAAACATCTGTGATTGTGCCCCTAAGGAACATCTGCATTGTAATGACAAATTGATGCTTTGTGAGTTTGAATGCTGTTCCATCACATTCAATGAAAGCACTACAAGTTTATCTGCACTAAAGAGGCTTTAGGGGTTGATACAAAATAAGCAACTCTTTTGGCACTTAAATCAACATTATTAAAAGTATTCTGTGACACCAGATGATATGCAACATTATCCTGTGCCTAGAACAGACATATTTGGTGACTCACATTATAAAAAAGATACTGCCGAAAACCATGTTGTCTTGCAAGCATACACTTAAGAGTCCTATCAATAAAACAAAGAAATTAGATACAATGAATGATGGATGTGAATATGAATTCATAGAGTGCATATTCTTAAAAAGCCATAATCCTTACTGATGATTCCCTTTAGACAGACAGACAAAAATACGGAGAGACAGAGAGGAATCTCAAACAGTTCTAATAAAAAATTGTCTGCTTGTTAGGTTACAAGAATTGAGAAATTGTCATTACTGCTTTGGGTTGCAGGATCTGCTGGCTTGGATTTTCACTTCCAAGCTGAGATTACATCATATGAAACTTCTAATTCTAGAGCATATGGGTATACAACATATCAGCTTCAATAAGATATAATCATGTGTTTGTGCAATTCAGATAATCCACCCTTAACATGACAAACTAAAATATATTAATTTCTTTCATCTCAGTAATTTAGTTTTAAGTCTAATGATCTATGAATAGAGAGCAATACCGGCGTGTATGATGGGACAAAAAAGGGCAAATAAATAAAGGAATAAAGGCTCCATGAACTTTAAAACAAGTTTTAATCCTTTCCATGCGAGTATAAGGACATTTATAGAAACCTGGTAATTCAGAACTTGATTTTAAAAGGAACTATTTTCTGTTAAAAGTTAATTAAGATGGAGATGAATACGTGGAATTGTGAACGCACACAAAATAAAGAGAAGTGTGTGACAATACGTGAAGTAAAATATTAATGTTTAATCTTAAACACCAGAGGCAATATGCAAAACAATGTCAACCAGCAAATCCTATTTGTAAATAATTTACCACGCTTACACCTTGAGCGTTTTGTTTTTAAAAATATGAATATGCTCTTGCAGCTGTGTTAATCATGTCCCACTGTGTTTATCACTGCTTTGTAAATCAGTTTAGTCCCCAAAGAAGATCTGCCTTCAAGACTGCTTTGCATTTTGTGCTTGGGTTGTGGTTGACTGTGCTGACTACAGATAAGGACAGTGCATTCTGTTAATCTGCTAGAGTAAGGAAGAGGGGTACCTTGAGCTTTTCATGTGATCCTCAGTTTCTTTGATGTTATGGTAGCAAAGGCAGTGCTGTTGCAATGTTTTTTTTTTCTCTGACTGTCCTCGTGAACATCTGTGAAAGCAGTGATATCACTGCAAAGCACAGAGAGCTAAGACAGACTGTGCTGTGTACCACAGGCCAGCGAAATAACTGCTTTGCAGATGCAGGATAAACAGTGAGACAATCTCACAGATCACCTTGGTAAGCTGTTGCAAAGGTACCACTGCCATTTTCACGGCTCAGTTTTGCAAAGGCTATAAATGAGCAGACTAAAGCCTCAAGTAAAACAGCAGGATTAGTAATGTGGCATGCAATCCAATTGGCCATTCCTCCATCTCCATTTAAATCTTATTCAACAATTGCTGCGTAGCTTCCGCATTCTAACGAAGACAAAACTCTTCATTAAGAAGGGTCACAAGTTAGACCAAGCCATTTGGCCCATTTTCAGTCATTTCATGAAAAAACGGGGTATTGGCTTTTACAAAATGGCTGGGTAGCTTGTTCCAGACTCCACAACCCTTAAGGCAAAGAAGCCCCTCTTGTCCTCTGTTATAAATCCATTTCCACATAGTTTCCCTTTGTGCCCTCAGATTCATGTTTCACTGTTGATACTGAAGAAGTCCAGTGGGTTGACAAAGTGCCTTTGTGGATTTTGAATACTGGTTTTAGGTCCCCTCTTAGTTTGCTTTGTTCCAGACTAGAAAGGTTGAGGTCCTTCAGCTTCTCAGTGTAGAACATTCTCTGAAGCCTCCCAGTGTATCTGGTTGCTCAGCTCTAGACTGATTCCAGAATAGTGATATCTCATGTATAATGTGGTGACCAAAATTGTACACAATACACTGAGGCTCTACTGGTGCATTAGTTTTAACATAATATCCCTTGATTTTAACTATGCATCCTAGCATTTTGTTTGCCTTTTATAATTGCTTCTACACGTTATCTACAAAATGGAAATGACATGTCGACATGAACACCTAAGTCTTTTTCAGAAGTATCCACATCTAGATCAGTGTTTCCCATTTTGTATTTCTAATTTGTTTTTACTACCTGCATGCAAAATCCTGTGCTATTCTATATTGAACATCATCTTCAATTAAAAAAATATCGTTCTTGAATTGTATCTCATTTCTTTTTGAATTTCAATTGCTTTGACAATTTTATTGTCCCACAGATAATGAACCCGTGATTAGCCTGCATTGTTTACGTGGCTATTTTACTCTGACAAAAATAACAGGACATAATTTGTTAATTTAGTGGGAAACACAGTAAAATCTCAAACACGGACGACTACCTCAGAGGTTAAGCAAGATTGCTGCAAGTACAACATTGTGTAGTCCTAAAAGAAGGATCAGCATTCAGCATTAAATATTATTTTTTCACATCTGTTACTGTTTCTTGTTACTGTTACTGATCTTGTTTTCATTTCATGCAGTCCTCTGCTCCCATCATCAAAGCAAGTTATTAAAACCCAAGTGGAATTACATTTGAGAACAAAAACCTTACAAAAATAACTAGAACCAGAAAAGAGAAAGGACAGTCACACAATCCAAAACAACAACAGGATTCTTGATGGGTTTTACTACTGTGTAGTTAAGCTCAAAATAATCAACCAAATTTAACAAAACATTAAATAACAAACACATAAAAAGATAACTAGATTGATAGTCATATTGTACTGCATCTCAAAATAGCATTTTAATTGACAATAAAAATATTTTTTGTTTTTTTATCTCCAGCATATAACCAAATCTTTGTATGATATTCAGTGGTAGTTTACATTTCAGATTTAATATTTAGAAAATTTGATACTTCCCTCTGAATTGCCATTTATGGACATTTTAGAGTGCCACTCTATGAAAACCTTGTTCATCCATGATGCCAGTATTAAAATTTAAAAATGGCTTTCTTATGTGGGTTGTTTCTGCAAATATATAAACAGCCAAATTAAAGAGGAAAGGAAACAATCTCTCTGCTAATGGGATAAATTAAGCAATGTCAAAATGATAAAACAAGAGCCAGATAAGAACCATATCCATATTCTCACATAAAACCTTATTTCACTAGGAATCTGTTTTCCTTTGAACTGCATGTGATATTTGAGTCCTGTTGCTCACAAGGGGAAGAAATGCATACTTAGACATGAATCACTTATTAGTATGCCATTATCACAAGCCCAAACGAGCATTAACACCACAGTACTGTGTTTAACAGGAAATAAAGCTCCTATCTCCAAATCACTTTGGGACTTCACACAGAGAATACTAAACGATCCTTATAAGTAATAAAATTTAGTATCAGCATATCAAAAAATAAATGCTGCCTCAGAGAAATTTCAGCCTATAACAAAATCATTTATACTTAATAACACTTTTCTGCGACAGGACCTGCTTCCCCCATTGCGAATATTACCTTTGGTGCAATCTAATAAATATATCTGTAAAAGATTCAAAAGGGGATATTGAATAATACCAGCAACATCTATTGCTATTTATTATACAGTCAGAAGGATCCCAGCTTTATGAAACCGTCACTCTGCCATCCATCTGAAATCAAGCTAGAATTAAACAAAGAGCTTCACGAAACAGAAGAAACTTGCAAATTGAACAATTTAAATGATGAAATTCAACTTTTAAGAAGTACTTATTTATCTGACTTACTCTGTGGTACAGACTTGACGTATTTAGTCTTTGGGATGTATTTTGCAGGAATGCGGACCGAGTCGTGTTTTCATCTCATGTGCACTGAGGCATGACGCTGTGAGTGGAGACTGGTGCCTTGTAATCTCATGAAGAACCAGCTGCCGAGCAGGAACATTCTGGATGACTCCCTGCCGCCCGCGGAAGAAACACTGTGGGCTCAGGTGATGGACATGGCAGTGAAAAACAATCTTCAGTGGGTCTGACTCAACGATATCCTTAACCAATTCAGAGATAAACACTGAGCCATCAGCATGGGTCAGTCACTGAGCCAGTTAAGTACAGTACAATACGCAACAGCCTCCACCTAATCAAAGCAAGAGGTAATATACATGTATGATATTCCCAACTTTCAGTTTAACCGATCTCAACTGCTCCTCAAAAGTACGCCATGACCTTTTGATAAGCACCGAAAATGTGACAATGACTGAAAAGTCTCTTGCACCATTCACACTACTGGGAGGTGACAAGTCCTAAACGATGTGCATTTGAAATATTTGCCACCTTTCCCACTGTTACAACTTGACTCTTCGTCAAACTTTATTTTTTAATAATAAAGAATCCACCTTTCGATTCCTTCCACTGTCGCAGAGGTAGAGTTGATTACATTTTGTTCTGTCTTTGTCCTACCCATACGATATTTAGACACTCTTCCTCTCAAATAAAAATGGTCATTTCATAACATCTTTTATTAAAGGGATCATTACAATCCAGCGGCAACAAGTACCTACTGTCTTCATCGATCAACATTTGGGACTTTTGGGAATCTCTCGAAATCATAGCATGATTCTGTTTTTTGAGACACTCGCTAGTCCACCTGAGCTTTTTATCATGCACATCCACACCATGTTATTTGAGGAGTGAGGCTCACTTACATCTATATTTCAACTTTGCAAACTGCTGAATAATCAATTAATGTGCAGTTTTCAGCACCATTATTTCTGTTCGGCTATGTCTGCGCTGCGGTTATGCTGGAATCGCTAATTCGCTCCCAGTTTATGCTCCCTGTGCTGTTCTTGCTGTGACATTTGTGGTGTACTTCACAAATGGAATTTTATACGAGCAGAAGCAGTTTGGATACTTAGAACCTCTTTACATTGTTCATCACAAATTCCACAATCTACTCTATTTCCTTTGTCTTTCTCTCTTCTCTCTGTCCATTCCACATTGATGAGCTCTCTTTGACTGCTTACCTTGACTAAATAACATGAAGCAGAATTAAAAGACTCTTCAGACATTCTGTTTCTAATACTGAAAAGTGTCACAGGAATTTAATTTGTACACATTTCCTAATTCTTATCTCTGTCTTCTGATATTAATATAATACAGCCAGTTTCAGGAACTAAACCCAACACATTTTACAGGTGACAGTAAATATAGTTGATAAGTGTATTAACTTTTAAACATATTTTCCGTGTGCATCAGTTGATATGGTAAATCCTCTAATGAATAATTAATAAGAAAACGTCCAGCATTTTGAATATTTAATGGTGAAAAATCTATATGGCTCTTCATTTTCATCTCTGTAAATGTGTAATGTGAAAAAGGTTAACTCACAGTCATTATACTAAAATAGATCAAAATTAATGATTGTACATTGAAAATATACACTTATATGTTTTCTGTAAGTTGAGAGTAGCACCTTATGATGTCAATATGTACTTACGCATTTTATGCAGTTTTTAGCTTTAGATTAATTTTTCTTGAATAATAATGTTTTGATATACATTTCACAACAAGATTGCTTTTTTAAAACTGCAATATTACTATTTCTTAATTGTACTTCAAGAGTTCATTTATCATTTTGTTTGAAGTGTTTAAATGTGATCATTATTTAAAACAAATACTAGGAGAGAAATTCAATTCATGAAATTCTAGAACAGTGGAGAAAACAATGTTTCTTTTACATACAACTTTCATTTAAATCCATTTTCCTTTTGGAACTACAATCAAGTGAGCATGCTGTCTTGCAAATTGTTTGAGAATGAAAAGACAAAAGAAGAACAGTCTTGAAGAAAAATGCTCTAAGGGATCATAATTATTGTTCAAAAAATGCTCAAATGGTGAACGCTCAAATGGGCAATGTAATTAGTGGAGTACCACAGGGGTCTATCCTAGGACCACTACTATTCCAATTTGGTATTAAAAATATACATACTAGCATAGTAAGTAAACTAGGCAGGATTGTAGCTTATTCCAAACCAGGACGATTAGCAAACGCAGTAGAAGCAGTAAATGAAATTCAAAAATATTTTGATAAAATTCAAGACTTGGCAGGCCAGGATCTAACCTGGCAGACTATGTTTGATGTAAACAAGTGCAGGGTTTTGCATGCAGATGACAAAAACATAGACTATAAATACAAAATTGGAGATAGGGAGACAGAAGAGGCTACTTATAAAACTTAGGTGTTTATGTTGACACATCATTTACATCTCCTAGACAATGTGGGGAAGCAACAGAAAGGCAGACAAAATGCTTATATAGGGGAAATACTTAAAACCTAGAAATGAAATCCAAGGATGTTATGTTAAAATAGGATGTGAAGTTAGACCACGTTTAGATTGTTGTCTACCATTTCGTCACCATGTTAGAAGAAAGACACTGCTGCTCTGGAATCACTTCAGAGAAAGGCAAGCAGATACATTCGGGGGCAGGAGCGTCCTACACAGACAGCCTGAAAGAACTGAACCTTTTTAGTCTTGAAACGAGATGATGATGAGGGGACCAGATACAAGCATTCAAAATCCTCGAAGACGTTCACAATCAACCTAGCGGACTTCAGAATGAACAGAGAAGCACAAACCACTGGGCACAAGTGGAAACTATGTGGAACAGGCGCAGATTTACCCAAAGGGTTGTGGGAGAGTGGGACAAGCTATTGAGCCAGGTTATTGAAGCCGATACTCTTCCATGAAATGAATAGATGAGATTCTTGGATCGAATAACTAATAACTGCCAAACAAAATGCCTCCTCTCATTTGTAACTATGTTATGTTCTTTTGACAATAATGCAATTACCATACAAGGAACTGAATTACAATAATCGTAAAGCAGAATGGTTGCAAAAGATCTACTATTGCTTGAAAAGCAGAATGTTTAACTTTATGCAAAATCTATTGAGACAATGCATTAGCATGCTAAATATGTTAAACACTCTGCTAGAAATGACACATTTGTCACTGCTGATCCATTTTTTTTCTTTAATTTCACATGATATCTTATTGTATTTTCATTTGTATTTTTACTTACAAAAAATAAAACTTACTACAGGTCTGTAGGAAATTGGTGTGATTTATACTGGACATGTACAAGGTGAACTGTAATGATTCTTCATCACATTCAAACAATGTCTGTTGCTTGTACTGTAACTCTTAGCCTTTAAAACATGCTGTATATTAGCAAGGTTTAAAGAGCAGACACTTGCGCCAGTGGCCTGCCATAATACATACTGTAATGTACATTTCTCTCTTAGACTGCATAATGCTTTTGATATTTAATCATTTAATAAGAGGGGGCCATTCAGTGACACAACCCTTAAACCCAGGGAAAACATGCAAGTGCAGTTAATTCCACTTTTGTATGTGTTAAGTTGTGGCAGTCATTAACATGTACAGTAAATATGTATATGCCTTACCCACTTTTACAGAAAGCACCAGAATCCTGCTGCAAGTGAGCAGAAGCCTCCATTTGAGAATAGAACTGGAACCAGAGAGAAGGTGTGAATAATGTATAGAGTTGCCCTTTACCATGAATGTACACTTCGTGTAAAAGACGAGAGCAATCTGGTCTGAGGCATGACCGGCTGTCCCAGGCGCTAGACTTCTTTAGACAGGCGGGACTCTTTAGGTCCAGTCACTCCAGGATGGCTCTCATTTCTGATTTTCATCTTTGGAGAATGACATCAGAGATATGGCCTGGCCTCACTCCCCTTCCCTCTTTGCTTTCCACGCACGCTGTGAGCAGGGGCTCTTCTTGGCAAAAACCAAATGTGCCCTCCTTGAGGAATATTGGCATAAGTTGGCATAAGCTGGCAGAGGCTGACCTGGCGATATCTTGCCGTGTGAGGCAAAAAATCGTGTTTCTTTGCAGGGCAACAGTGACCCTTCAGTGGCTGAAATCATCTGCATCACTGAGCTGGAGAAAGTGCCTCGGTTTCCTGTGGAATCATGACTGTTGGCTCTTACGCACACCTGTTCATGTTGAGCAGATGATCACTGTGTTTTTTTCAGTTTTGGATACCCATTACCTAAACTGACAGAATGCGTTTAAAGACAAAGGCAAACTGACAAGTACCGTATACAGCAATCACACTATTAAACATTTGGCAATAACCAACGGAAACGTATGCAGAGCCTTGAATGCTGCTTGCAGCTTTCTTCCAAACTCTCATTGGCTCACTTTATAATCCCTTGAAATCCATTAGCTGCAAACCACCTCCATCTTGCCCAGCTGTTTACACTGAGCCATCCTTTAGTTCATATCAGTTCTTACTTGAAATTGAAATTGTAAATATGTGCTTGTCACGCCAGTGGAACAGACTGTTGGAATATCAGTCTGTTGTTTGTTTATACCAGCCCTCAGTAGTATATGAAAAAAGGTTAATTTAATATAAAATAAAGATCTGTGAGGAAGTACTTTATCCATTGTATCTTTTTTTTATTTTAGGGAAATAATGAATATGGAGACAACAGGCTATTTGATCATTGGTGCTTCTATCATTCCATTTTTATAAAAGCACTTGCAACAAACACTTCATCTTAAAATTCATATAAATAAAGACTTTGGCATTGAACATTTTTGCTACTTTTCTAGAAAGCAAAATAACTGGCATGTCCAAAACAAGATTACGAGTTGGAGCCAAATTGATTTTGCAAAACAAAGGTGCTAAGAAAGCCTAGATTTTGGTCATTCACTTCCTTTGATTAGCTGTCAGTGGCAGCTGACAGTTAAAAAAAAAGTAAGATTAACAGGAACTTTTCAAAGCAAAAATGGGTATTTTTGCTTTGAAAAGTTCCTGTTAATCTTACTTTTTTTTTTACTGTCAGAATCAGTTCCTGAAATCACACAAGTAGATATAGGAGCTGCTCCACGTCTTCAGACATCTTTATGAACACCCCTTTAAAGGTTAAAAGGCTGCCAGACTGATATTATCCTTGGCACTTACTGTACATTCACAATTCTGTGAAGGTTTGTAAAATCAACATTGCATTAAAAGCACCTAGTGGTTTGGATTTGTGTTGATTGCTTATTTGTCATGGTGCAACTAGTCTTTCCCACAATACTCCCTATAGGCAAAGAAACAAACGTTCATACTTGTTGTTTTGCATTTCTGACTGCGCAATTGCCTCAGCTCTTGTACAACAAGCGAAAAGACTTTATCCTGAAAGCGAAAACTGGAAAGGTTTTGGTCGTCATCTATAAATTCAAATAAAGTGAGATACTAAATTGAAATACTGTGTATTATATTTTTGGCATGATGACGATGATTATTTTCCTCTGATTATTACTACTGTTGTTTTTGTTCTAGTCATATTTTGATATTTACTCTGCTTTAGAAGCAGGGGGAAATGCGTGTCTGCAACCTACAGTAGTGTTATATTATATTCAGTAGGCTTTTTTCGATTAAAGAGTAAAGAAACCTTCATGAGCCTTATTCTTAACTGCTACTGAATTCTAGGCCTCCGTATGCTAACACTCATTCTAACAGATACAGTGGATACAGGGGAGAGAACAGACCATCTCTGTCCTTCTCAGGCCGACGACTAAATTGTGGACGATTAGCTAAAGTGACAAAAATCACACCGATCGCTCTCTAACGACAGATATGTACAGTACGAGCGCCCAACTAGAAGTACTTTTCCGTTCCCCCCCCAAAAAAAAATTAATTATGCAGGGTTCCCTAAGGGCACTTAATAATGCTTCACGGGCCTAAATTAAACTCCTAGTTTAGCTGGAGCGCTCACACTCTAATTAGCATTTAATATTATTTTTAATAAATATAACTCAGGTGCGCGTCTCCTTTCCCGACCCGATGCAGGAGTTTCGCTGATGGCCCTACTGCCACAGTCATCTGCAGCCACTGGAGCAGATGGCGTCCGCACCTCAGGCAGCCCGACAGTGAGATAATAAGAGGAATTACCTGGCACTACTTACTGTCAATGACTTCCCAGGATATTAGGCTGTTTTTTTATCACTGCTATCAAAATTACCTTATTTATCACTGGACTCAAATATTTTAATGGAAATGAAATGTATCATTGTCGCCGCAACTTTTTAAAAACGGTTTCTCACAAAACATATCGGAATAGGCAAAGAGCAGCGGGCTCTGATTTCCTAGAATGCTTTGGCGGTATTGAAAGAATATTTGTGGTAATGTGGGCGACCGAACTGAAAGAGGACTGTATAAACCTCAAGTCGCAATTTTCGGAATTTCGGAATGTTCTCTTAGAGATCACTATTAT